>NC_053489.1:642502701-644902701 GCF_905171775.1 Rana temporaria | reverse complement strand
TTAACCACTTGCTTACTGGGCACTTAAACACCCCTCCTGCCCAGAGCAATTTTCAGCTTTCAGCGCTGTCACACTTTGAATGACAATTACTCAGTCATGCAACACTGTACCCAAATGATTTTTTTGTCCTTTTTTTCCCACAAATAGAGCTTTCTTTTGATGGTATTTGATCACCTCTGGGGTTTTTATTTTTTGCGCTATTAATGAAAAAAGACCGAAAATTTGGAAAAAAAATGATTTTTTCTTAGTTTCTGTGATAACATTTTGCAAATTATTAATATTTCTTCATAAATTTTGGCCACAATTTATACTGCTACATGTCTTTGATAAAAATAACCCAAAATTTTTGGAAATTATTTGGTCTGTGTGAAAGTTTTAGAGTCTACAAGCTATAGTGCAAATCATAAAAAATTGTCACATCTGATCACACCTGATGTACTGAAGGCCTATCTCATTTCTTGGGACCCTAACAAGCCAGGAAAGTACAAATGCCCCCAAAATAACCCCTTTTTGGAAAGTAGACATTCCAAGGTATTTATTAAGAGGCATGGTGAGTTATTTGAAGTTGTGTTTTTTTCCCACAATACTTTGCAAAATTAAGATTTTTATTTTTCATTTAAAAAATTTCTCAAAATTGTCATTGTAATAGCTTATTTCTCTCACATGGCATGTGCATACCACAAATGACACCCCAAAATACATTCTGCTACTCCTCCTGAGTAAAACGATACCCCATGTGTGAGACTTTTTCACTGCCTGGCCACATACGGAGGCCCAACATGCAGGAAGCGCCATCAGGGGTTTTAGGAGCATAAATTGCACATCTAACTAGTTGACTACCTATTACACTTTTGAAGGCCCTGAAACACCAGGACAATGGAATTACCCACAAAGTGACCCCATTTTGGTAAGCTAATACCCCAACGTATAATCTATGAGGCATAATGAGTCTTTTGAACGGTTTATTTTTTTCCAGCAGTTTTTGGAAAATGTGGAAAAAAAATGAAAACGCATTTTTTTTACACAAAGTTGTCCATTGATAAGATATTTCCAACACATAGCATGTACATACCACAAATGACACCCCAAAATACATTCTGCTACTCCTCCTGAGTAAAACGATACCCCATGTGTGAGACTTTTTCACTGCCTGGCCACATACGGAGGCCCAACATGCAGGAAGCGCCATCGGGGGTTTTAGGAGCATAAATTGCACATCTAACTAGTTGACTACCTATTACACTTTTGAAGGCCCTGGAACACCAGGACAATGGAATTACCCACAAAGTGACCCCATTTTGGAAAGCTAATACCCCAACGTATAATCTATGAGGCATAATGAGTCTTTTGAACGGTTTATTTTTTTCCAGCAGTTTTTGGAAAATGTGGAAAAAAAATGAAAACGCATTTTTTTTTACACAAAGTTGTCCATTGATAAGATATTTCCAACACATAGCATGTACATATCAAAAATTACACCCCAAAATACATTCTGCTACTCCTCCTGAGTAAAATGATACCCCATGTGTGAGACTTTTTTACTGCCTGGCCACATACAGAGGCCCAACATGCAGGAAGCGCCATCAGGGGTTTTAGGAGCATAAATTGCACATCTAACTAGTTGACTACCTATTACACTTTTGAAGGCCCTGGAACACCAGGACAATGGAATTACCAACACACTGACCCCATTTTGGAAAGCTAACACCCCAACGTATAATCTATGAGGCATAATGAGTCTTTTGAATGGTTCATTTTTTTCCAGAAGTTTTTGGAACATGTGGAAGAAAAATGAAAACTCATTTTTTTTACACAAAGTTGTATGTTTCTAAGATATTTCCAACACATAGCATTTAAATAGAAAAAATACATTCTGCTACTCCTCCTGAGTACAACAATACCACATGTGTGAGACTTCTACATAGCCTGACCACATACAGAGATCCAACATGCAAGGAACACCGTCAGGTGTTCCAGAGACACATAGTATGCACATACCAAGAATTACACCTCAAAATACATTATGCTGAGCAAAGCGTAAACAAAAGATTACCTGTGGTAATAGTAGCGCAGTTCTACAGCAGGATAGCACTGGTCCAGGCAGCAGGCAGGGACTTGGTCAGCAACGTCCAGGCAGGGATACTGTCCCGTCAGGGTTAGTGCAGGTGGTCAGGTCATGCAACAGGCAGAGGCATGATGGCATAGGTCCTACAGGCAGCAGGCAGAAGTAGGGCCTCGTTCAGGACAGAATGGGGACAGGGGTAGAGGCTTCTCCCACCCAAATCTCTTTGAAGCCTCCGGGCAACCAGACCCTAATCTAGGATGAGAAAACGAAAAAGTTTTCTTCATCCAGAAAAACTTTTCTGGCGCCCCTCACATATGTGAGACCCCTGTGTTCCCACTAGTCCAGTAGCAGGGTACAAGATCAGTCCATGAGGCAGGCAAAAACATGGTCAAACAGTCCGAGGTCAGTTCCAGATCAGGCAGAGGCAGTACAGAATCGTTAGGCAGAATCGTGGTCAAAAAACAAGCCGGGGTCAGTTCCATATCGGGCAGAGGTATTACAAAATCATTGGGCAGAATCGTGGTCAAAAAACAAGTTACAGAGCAGGCGGTGGCATAAGGGGTGTGAAGGTGTGTGAAGGCAGGAACGGAGGATTAATAATTTAGTTTGGTGTGGTAACGACGAAAACATTCAGTTATACAGAGGCCTGGTTTGGAAGGACAATCAGCACAATGGTAAGCTGTGTCTCGTCTGACTCCTTGACTGGTGCATACCTTGCATCGTTTTTGACGTCGTCGGCCTGTTTCTGTGGGAGGGACTTTATCGGGAAAATGACGCTCGGCGAGATGACTTAAAACATCAGATCGGATGGTTTGGGGTGCATCGTTGTGGAAAATAAGGGCAGTGATAAGGTCCTCTTGGTAACCAAGGAAGCGTTTGGGGTTTTGGGTGGAGTTGCGGTATATTACAAAAGAATTGTATATGGCCAATTGAAAAAAATAAATGGCAACTTTTTACGTTCTTCTTGTGGCAAGATAGGGCTCAAGCATCTGGTCATTGAAGTCGACCCCCCCCCATAAACAAATTATAGTCCTGGATGCAAGTGGGCTTTCGGATGGTGGTGCCACGCCTTCTGCGGGTTTCAACAATGGTGTCATTGTGGATAGTAGATAGCATATAGACATCCCTTCTGTCCTTCCACTTCACCGCCAAAACCGCATTGTTACGCAGACTTGCTGATTCTCCTCTTTTCAACTTTTTGTTCACCAGGCTTTGAGGAAAGCCTTTCCTGTTGTTTCTGACGGTGCCACATGCTGGCGTCTGCTTCCGGTGCAGGTTGTGGAACAGGGGAAGAGAGGTGTAGAAATTATCTACGTATAGATGGTATCCTTTGTCTAATAGGGGGTTGATTAGTTCCCAAACAATTTTGCCACTTGATCCCAAGTAGTCTGGGCAATTAGGGGGATTGATCTGGGTGTCCTTGCCTTCGTATACTCTGTAGGCATACAGGTATCCTGTGACTCGGTCACACAATTTGTAGACCTTCACACCATAGCGGGCTCTTTTGCTGGGGATGAATTGTTTTATTTGGAGTCTGCCACTAAATTTGATAAGGGACTCATCCACACAGATGTGTTGGTCCGGGGTGTACAATTGGGGGAATTTCTCTGAAAAATAATTGAGTAAGGGCCGGATTTTGAAAAGCCTGTCATGTTCTGGGTGATTTCGGGGATGGCACTGGGTATTGTCGTTAAAATGCAGGAATCTCATGATGGTGAAGTATCGGGCTCTGGGCATTATGGTGGAGAAGATGGGCATGTGGTAGATCGGGTTTTTGGACCAAAAGGCACGTGAAGCGTTTTTTGGGTTGAGTCCCATACAAAATGTGAGGCCTAAAATTTTTTTGAACTCGTCCAACGTAAGGTCTCTCCACTGGAAGGGACGGGCATAGTAGGACGTGGGATTGTTTTCAATAAATTGCTGTGCAAATAGGTTGCACTGGGCCACAATTTCGGATAGCATGTCCTCTGTAAACATGAGGTTAAAATAATCGATTGGGGTAAAATTCTCCGTGTTCACTTGGATTCCTGGCTGGGCCGTGAAAGGGGGAATGTTGGCTTCTCCTGAAGTAGCAGGAAGCCACAAGGGGTTCTGAAGGGCATAGGGAAGGCTGGCATGGGTCCTGGAAGTTTGTTGCCGAGGCACTGCGGTGCTGGCAGATGGCACGGCGGTGCTGGCAGATGGCACTGCGGTGCTGGCAGATGGCACTGCGGTGCTGGCAGATGGCACTGCGGTGCTGGCAGATGGCACTGCGGTGCTGGTGGATGGCACTGCCTCCTCACGCCTTCGTTTAGCCGGCCGGCTATCTTCCTCCTCTGAGTCACTCAGTGTTGCGCTACTGATGGCTGGCTCATAAGCGACGTCAAACTCCGAATCAGAGTTGGAAAGGGACTCTAAAAGAGAGAGCTCCACGTTGCTCTCGTCGGGGGCAGAAATTATTTGGAAAGCCTCCTGAAGGGAATAGGACCTTTTGGACATTTTGCTGGTGTGTGCTAAACCTTCACTGATGGGCACTGATTGGCAGCACAGGTGGGCACTGATTGACAGCACAGGTGGGCACTGATTGGCAGCACAGGTGGGCACTGATTGGCGGCTCAGGCGGGTACTGATTGGCGGCACAGGTGGGCACTGATTGGCGGCACAGGCAGGCACTGATTGGCGGCTCAGGCGGGTACCGATTGGCGGCTCAGGCGGGTACCGATTGGCGGCACAGGCGGGCACTGATTGGCGGCACAGATGGGCACTGATTGGCGGCACAGGCGGGCACTGATTGGCGGCACAGGTGGGCACTGATTGGCGGCACAGGCAGGCACTGATTGGCGGCACAGGCAGGTACTGATTGGCGGCACAGGCGGGCACTGATTGGCGGCACAGGTGGGCACTGATTGGCAGCACAGGTGGGCACTGATTGGCGGCACAGGTGGGCACTGATTGGCGGCACAGGCGGGCACTGATTGGCGGCACAGGCAGGCACTGATTGGCGGCACAGGCGGGCACTGATTGGCGGCACAGGCGGGCACTGATTGGCACACAGGCGGGCACTGATTGGCAGCACAGGTGGGAACTGATTGGCGGCACTGGGATGGCACTGGGATGGATTGCACTGGGAATGGATTGCGCTGGGATGGATGGCACTGGGATGGATGGCACTGGGATGGATGGCACTGGGATGGATGGCACTGGTGGATGGCACTGGGATGGATGGCACTGGTGGATGGCACTGGGATGGATGGCAGGCACTTTGTAAAACTGTAACTCTGTAACGATTTTCACTCACTTCTCTCTCCTCACACGCTGTCTCTGTGTGAGGAGGGAGAGGCGGCAATGAGAGATGATCTCATATGTTTACATTTACGATCTCCTCTCATTGGCCGCCCAGATCGCATCGCAAACGGCCACTCTGATTGGCCGTTTGCGGCGATCTCTAATTGGCTGTGTCCAAGGGACACGGCCAAAACAAAATTTCCCCGCTGCGCGCTCTGGAGCGCGCGCGGGGACCGCCCAAAGGGGCGGCCGTCAATTGACGGCGCTCTGGCTTTTGGGATCCGCGCTGTAGCCGTCAATAGACGGCGCGCGGATCCCAAGTGGTTAAAAAAAAAAAAAAGCACACACACAAGCAGTTTTCGCGAAGAGAAAAAGACTGATGGGAAAAAATAGAGCAGGTTCGAATTTTTTGGCGGGCAGTTTTCTCGTCTGGAAAACTGCTATGGAGCATACACACGACCGGATTTCCCGACCAATCTAAAAAATAGCAGAAAAACGGTCGTGTGTACGAGGCATAAGGGCTGGTTATGTCACTTTTATTTAACATACGACGGCGCTCATTCGGACTTACGACGGCGTATCTGGAGATACGCCGTCGGAAGTCTTTGTGAATCTGGGCCTAAAAGTTTTGGGAGAAAAAAAAAGTTTTTTTCTTAGTTTCTGTTATAAAATCTTGCAAATAAATAACCTTTGTTCATAACCTAAACAGGAAGAAAACCCTTGTTTTTTTAAAAAATAAATACCTTGCAAGATAAAGTCATAATGAGCTAGTATGCACAGCATACTAGCTCATTATGATAGACTTACCTGAGAACGAAGCCCCCAAAGTTCTCCTCCATGCCCTCCGCCCTCCGAGAGCCCGTAGCTCTACGTCGGCTCTCTCGCAGGCAACTAGGGGCCCCCCCGCTCGCCCCCGACTCCTGTGCGCATGCCCGGTGTGCGCGATTGCCGCCGGGCACACGCGATTGCTCGTTACAGAGCGGGGACTGGGAGCTGTGTGTGTAAACACACAGCTCCCGGTCCTGTCAGGGGGGGAAATGCGAATCCCCTGTTCATACAATGTATGAACAGAAGATCAGTGATTTCCCCTAGTGAGGCCACCCCTCCCTACAGTAAGAACACACCCAGGCATACTTAACCCCTTCCCCGCCCCCTAGTGTTAACCCCTTCACTGCCAGTGGCATTTTTATAGTAATCCAATGCATTTTTATAGCACTGATCGCCATAAAAATGCCAATGGTCCCAAAAATTTGTCAAAAGTGTCCGAAGTGTCCGCCATAATGTCGCAGTACCGAAAAAAATCGCTGATCGACGCCATTACTAGTAAAAAAAAATATTAATAAAAATGCCATAAAAATACCCCCTATTTTGTAAACGCTATAACTTTTGCGCAAACCAATCAATAAACGCTTATTGCAATTTTTTTTTACGAAAAATATGTAGAAGAATACGTATCGGCCTAAACTGAGGAAAAAAATATTTTTTTTAATATATTTTTGGGGATATTTATTATAGCAAAAAGTAAAAAATATTCATTTTTTTCAAAATTGTCGCTCTATTTTTGTTTATAGCGCAAAAACTAAAAACTGCAGAGGTGATCAAATACCACCAAAAGAAAGCTCTATTTGTGGGGAAAAAATGACGCCAATTTTGTTTGGGAGCCACTTCGCACGACCGCGCAATTGTCAGTTTTTTTTTTTTTTTTTTTTTAAGTGTATTTTTTTGGTGCGTGTACTCCAGAGAGGAGCCGGACTGCAGGAGTTGGGAGTAGGCAGGCCTCCCCCAGAGGCAATCTGCCACCTTTCTCCATGCCCCGGGTGGCAATGGTGGGTGTGTGAGGGGGTCCTCCCACATAGCCCGCCCTACCTGCTCTGCTTTGAAGCCCAACGGGGCAGAGGGACTCCCTATAAGGGAGTGAGAGGATTTGCCCGCTCAACCAGCCCCGTTAGTCCTTCGCCTCTCTTTTTTAGAGACCGCATGGTCAAAGTGCGTGCATGTTAACCCAATTTCGAGTGCGTGTAAGTGTGGTGGTTTTTGTAGGAGGGGGTGGGCGTACTAAGCGCAGGCTTACCTCGCATAGCACACCCACCGGGAGCCGGGCTGAGACCACCAAACTCAATTCACATGTAGCCGAGACCGGCATCCGAACCCCTAGCTGCAGAGGTGAATGGCTTGTCAGCGCAGTGCCAATCACGTTGAGCCACCGCAGCGCCCTCTCGCAATTGTCAGTTAAAGCGTTGCAGTGCCGAATCGCAAAAGTACTCTGGTCTTTGACCAGCAATATGGTCCGGGGGTTAAGTGGTTAAGGAGATATTTCTTGCACCTACAGGTAAGCCTTAATCTAGGCTTACCTGTAAGTGCAAGGTGAAAGGGGGGGGGGGGGTTTACAACCACTTTAAGGTCAAAATGTATTCTGCTACATTTCTTTGGTAAAAATAACTCAAATCAGTGTACAGTGGATATAAAAGTCTACATGCTCCTGCAGGGGCGGACTGACAACTCATGGGGCCCCCGTGCAATAGGAGATTATGGGGCCCTCGGGCAATAGATTATGGGGCCACACAGTATACACACACAGTTTACACACACAGTATCAGGGGTAGACTGACAACTCATGGGGCCCCCGGGCAATAGAAGATTATGGGGCCCCCGGGCTTACAGATGGCCACCACGCCAGGAGGCATTGCATAGGCAGGGCAGCTAAAATCTCAGGATTTTCACATCAAAATCATGTCGGTTTTGGACATATCAGGGACAGATGTAAAAAAAAAACACAGATTTTTACATAATGTCCCTGGTTTTGCTGAGGCTGGCAAACATGATGGGGCCCTCTAGTGGCAGGGGGCCCTTTACTAGTTATGGTGGTCTATCGTGACTTAGACGTTGTGGCGAAAAGATCAGACACTTTTGACACTATTTGGGACCATTAGCATTTATACAGTGATCAGAGCTATAAAAATGCACTGATTACTGTGTAAATGTCACTGGTAGGAAAGGGGTTAAACACTAGGGGCGATCGAGGTGTTAAGTGTGTCCTAGGGAGTGATTCTAAATGTGGGGGGATGGAACATTGACATGACAGAGATCACTGCTCCCGATGACAGGAGTACGTGGAATGCCCTCTACACAGCAAATTTAAGGGGACGTACAGGTACTGTATACCCATTTTCCCACTGCTGCCATTGTGCCGACTTATATTGACATGCAGCGGTCAGCAAGTGGTTAAAATAATACCCTGCAATCCTGCCATGAAGGTCTTCGTTTGGGTACTTCAAAGGTCGTGTGTAGGCTCCAGGGCATTTTTCTCGCAGAGAAAAATGGGCATTAAAAATTTAGAACCTGCTCTATTTTTTCTCGACGTTTTTCACTTCATCGTTTTTCTCGTCGTGAAAAACGGTCTTGTGTAGACTTTAACGATGGGGAAAAAACCGTGTAGAGCTGACTGCGCAGGCGCCGTATAGAGCTGACTCGCAGTCCGGCTACTTTCGGAAACTCCGTGACTCTCGTGACGTGCCTACGCAATAGGGGGGCGCGGGGGGGGGGGGGAACTTATTCTCAATCATCTGGGTGAAGTCCCAGGTGACATTGCGCCTCTGCATAGAAACGCCTACTCCCGCGGGTGGAAAATAGCCATAATAAGGTACCGTATTTATCGGCGTATACCGCACACTTTTTTGCAAAATTGTGGGTGCGCGGTATACGCCGATACCCGCTTTCCCGCGCCGAGTTTTGAATACTGCGCCGACATATACAGAGCGCAGTACACTCGTGTATTGTATGGGCAGTCTCGGGTCCTCTCGCGCTGACGTCCTGGACGTACAGGACGTCAGTGCGAGAGTAGCCGAGCCTGCCCGACAATACACGAGTGTACTGCGCTCTGTATATGTCGGCGCAGTATTCAAAACTCGGCGCGGGAAACGAGCGGGGAGGACGCGAGGACGCTGCAGAAGGACGCCGGACTGGACGAAGAGGACACCCGAAGCCGATGGACGCCGCGCAAGACACCAAAACTGTAAGTACAAAAAATCTTTTTTTCACAGGAATTCAGGGCAACTTAAGGGGTGCGCGCTATACGCGGGAGCGCGCTATACCCCAATAAATACGGTATGTAGAGCCAACAAAAAAAAAAAAGGGCATACTGTACATTTTGGAAGTATAAAGAATATGATCGTATATACATGTTATTTGGGTGAACCTCCGCTTTAAGGTGAGTGATAGAGTTCAAGCTGTTTTTTTTTTATCCTGCCTGGGGTGGTATATAGAAAGAAAATACTAAAGTTGGGTTTTAACCACTTCCAATCTAGGACAATTAAATTATACTGTTAACAACCTAAGGCCCAAGGACAGTAAGTGGTTAGGGATAGGTTATTCCTCAATATTATTAAACCCAGTAATATTAAAATGGTTCCCCCCCCCCCCACACAGCTTATAAATCTTCTTTTTACATTAAAATGCTGCCACCATCTACCTTTTTTGCTGATCTGTATACCATGGTCACATGATAAACTGCACAGTTTGTCCAGTGTTGAGAGTTCAGGTAGGAGGAGATTTCCACTACAGCCTGTATACATACCCACATGTGTGATGTCAATATCATGTGACCTGAACAGTTCAACTGAAACAGGAAATGTTCTCTCCAGCAATAGAGACTAAACTGAGCATGTGCAGGACGTCTACCTTCACTGTATTATATGATCTTGCCAAGATAGACAGTGCAAGAGGGGGAGGATTAACCACTTAACTTTACTGCATATACAGACTGATTTTACTGTTGTGGGTTT
Source organism: Rana temporaria (assembly GCF_905171775.1). Lineage (NCBI taxonomy): Eukaryota > Metazoa > Chordata > Amphibia > Anura > Ranidae > Rana > Rana temporaria. The sequence goes on along the minus strand of NC_053489.1, from coordinate 644,892,591 downwards.
AATAACACTTTAACGGCTTCAACCCCAGAAGATTTTATCCCCTTCCTGACCAGAGCACTTATTACAATTTGGCACGGCGTCGTGTGTCGTGCGACGCTGTACTTAAACAAAATTTGCGTCCTTTTTTTCCCCCACAAATAGAGCTTTCTTTTGGTGGTATTTGATCACCTCTGCGGTTTTTATTTTTGTGCTATAAACAAAAATAGGGCGACAATTTTTAAAAAAACACAATATTTTTTACTATTTGCTATAATAAATATCAAATTTTTTTTCCCCAAAAACATTTTTTTTCCTCAGTTTAGGCCGATACGTATTCTTCTACATATTTTTGGTAGAAAAAAATCACAATAAGAGTATATTGATTGTTTTGCGCAAAAGTTATAGGGGCAGATCCACAAAAGAATTACGCCGGTGTATCTATTGATAGCGTCGTATTTCCAGCGTCGTATCTTTGTTTTGTATCTACAAAACAAGATACGACTGCATCTCGGGTCGATCCGACAGGCGTACGTCTTAGTATGCCGTCGGATTTTAGGTGCATTTTTTCCGCCGGCCACTAGGTGGCGTTTCCGTCGAATTCCGCTCGAGTATGCAAATTAGCTAGTTACGGCGATCCATGAACGTACGTCCGGCCGGCGCATTTTTTTACGTCGTTTGCGTTCGGCTTTTTCCGGCGTATAGTTACCCCTGCTATTATTAGGCGTACTCAATGTTAAGTATGGCCGTCGTTCCCGCGTAGAATTTTGAATTTTTTACGTAGTTTGCGTAAGTCGTTCGCGAATAGGAATTTGCGTAGAATGACGTCAGCGTCGTAAGCATTGGCTGGTTTGGTTTAATTTCGAGCATGCGCACTGGGATACCCCCACGGACGGCGCATGCGCCGTTAACAAAAAAATGTTGTTTACGTCGGGTCACGACGTATTTACATAAAACACGCCCCCATTACATCTATTTGAATTCCGCGCCCTTACGCCGCCAAAGATACACTACGCCGCCATAACTTACGGCGCAAATTCTTTGAGGATTCGGGAAAAAATAAGTTACGGCGACGTAGTGTATCTAAGATACGCTGCGCCCGGCGGAAAGATGCGCGGAGGTACGTGAATCTGCCCCATAGTGTCTACCGAATAGGGGATAGATATATGGCATTTTTATTATTATTATTATTTTTTTACTAGTAATGGCGGCGATCGGGGACTGTGATATTATGGCGGACACTTTTGACACATTTTTTGGGACCATTGGCATTTATACAGCGGTAGTGGTATAAAAATGCACTGATTACTGTAAAAATGTCACTGGCAGGAAAGGGGTTAACGGGGGGGGCGCGATCAAGGAGTTAATTGTGTTCCCTCTGCATGTTCTAACTGAAGGGGGATAGGACATACTAGGGGAAATGACAGACCGCTGTTCATATCGCTGATCGCTGTACACACACAGATCCCGGTTCTCGCTGTGTCACGAGCAATTGCGGATGCCCGGCGATCAATGCACTTGCATCGGCTCCGTTAGCAAGCAGCTGGCTCGTGCCCGTCCCTCTGGCGGCGTGCCCGTGCCCCTGGTGGCCACAGAATGAAGCGACGTAACATAACATCGTTTCGCCCAGCCGAGCCATGCTGCCGCAGTAAAACTGCAAGTGGTCGGCAAGTGGTTAAGATTAGTCAAACTTGACAAATTCCTTTTTTAATGATTTTCCAAAGCCGGCGTATAAACCATTTCATAACTTTATTTTTCATTTACTGATTATTTTTTTTTTTTTATCTCACACTTAAAAAGCTGATCTGTCCGGACAATGTCTTCAGATCTTCCAGAAGCTGCATATGGCCACAAGTGGCTGCAGGCTATAAATATTGATGCTGTCTTGTTGACTGTTCTTCAAGAGAGCTGCCCTTGTGTTTGCTGTAATATTTTTTTACAGATTGCTCCTTGGGAAAAGAATAGAAATAGAAAAAGTGGAATGTTAGCTGCTCCTTTCTGCTTTGATTTCTCTGAGGTTTATAAGACGGCTCACACAAAACAAACATTCCCGAAGCTCTGACAGATTAATAACAATATGTATATTACAACTTTCACCAACCCCACAAAATGCAGAGCATGGCTGCTAACACATTAGAATCATGTCACATGTATACCGTATATTCCAATGTTTTTGCATTTATTTTTAAAATAATAAAACTGCATATTTCCCTTTTCTCGCCAAGCATACGCACATATGCTTCCTCGGCTTTCGGGGGTTATCCTGGGATGATGCCCGCAGCTGCAGGCAATACCCCGGTATTTTTTAGAGCCAGCGATTGGCTTTCCAGGGATAACAACCGGTGCGGCTAAAAGCATTGTCATTTTCACAGCAAAAAATGCATTAAAAATGCATTGTTTACTATGAAAATGACAATTGCAGTTTGGGAGTTAACCACAAGGGGGCGCTGAAGGGGTTGTGTGTGACCTCATTTGTGTTTCTAACTGTAGGGGGATGTGGCTGTAGGTGTGACATCATTGCGTTTCCCTATAAAAGGGAACATACGATTGATGACAGCGCCACAGTTTGTAAACACAGCTTCCCCGTTCTTCAGGGACCGATCGCTGCGATCCAGCTGCGATCCAGCGGCAATCGGGTCCGCGAGTCCTGCGGCCGCTGTCACGGAGCTTCGGACTGGGTTGCGCCCGACCCCACGGCTTGGCTTAAAGGGCCACGTACATGTACGTGGATGTGCCCAGCCGTGCCATTCAGCCGACGTATATCGGCGTGAAGGGGTCCTTAAGTGGTTAATAGGAACACGTCTAAAGGGACATAGGCCCAGCAGATTTCCTAATTAGTGCTCTGCAGCTGCACACCTGACAGACAATTATGAAACCACTCCCATTAGACCCACTTAAGCTGAGGCACAGACAAATACACAGGGATTTCTTCAGAATAACAAAAGGTAGGAATCTTCAACAAACGTTGTTATAATCTTTGCAATGTACATAGATCACCCCGAGGGGAATGTTTTTTTCTCAACAAAAGTGGAGTTACACTTTAACAAAATGTCACCAACATTTTTCTAATAGATTATCTCCTGTATCATCTGCTCCACCTAGTGGCCAAAATGCGGTATAGTTTTATCATTCAGGTATTTTATTATTATTATAATAAAGGATTTATATAGCGCCAACAGTTTCCGCAGCACTCTTTATTATAAAGGGAGACAGTACAATTACAATTAAAGTGTTACTAAACACACAACAGTAAAATCAGTCTGTATATGCAGTAAAGCATGCTTGTTATACACACTGTGGAAACTGAGGCCGGGTACACACGAGAGGATTTATCCGCGGAAACGGTCTGGGGGACTGTTTCCACGGATAAATCCTCTGGCGGATTTTGATCTCATGGTTGTACTAACCATGAGATCAAAATCCCTGCGGAATTCCGTCCGCGGTGACGTGTCGCGCCGTCGCCGCGATGATGACGCGGCGACGTGCGCGACGCTGTCATATAAGGAATTCCACGCATGCGTCGAATCATTACGACGCATGCGGGGGATGGATTCGGACGGATTGATCCGGTGAGTCTGTACAGACCAGCGGATCAATCCGTTGGAATGGATTCCAGCGGATCGATTTCTTAGCATGTCAAGAAATTTTGATCCGCTGGAAATCCATCCCTGGGGGAAAAATCCGCGGAAACAGATCCGCTGGATCGTACACACCAGGGGATCTATCCGCTGGAGCCAGTCCGTGGATCAATTCCAGCGGACCGATCCTCTCGTGTGTATGGGGCCTGAGGGGTTAATCCTCTGCATTGTGTAAAAAGGTTATTTAATGTCTGTCTTCTATGATCCTTCCCTTCTTCCACAGTCCCCAATACATCTTCTGATAGAACAGAACCTTTGATGTCACTCTGCACATGCTCAGTTTGGTGTGTATTGCTAGAGAGTTTTTTTCTCTTGGGATGGTGTATGTGATCAGCACAGGGCCAATCAGCACTGTCCAGAAAGCCTCGTAGGACAATCAGGGGACAATGAAAACTCCTGCTACAAGATTTACCAGACACTGATAGAAGTCACAAGACTGCTATATACTGCTGATGAGAATTTACTAAAATAATTGCATTTCCATGTTCTGTGTACTGTGTGAGACCAGCTATAGTGAATGCAGGCTCCTGGGTTTAGTAACACTTTAAATGAAATAAAATACAAAAGGGTTAAAAGGGTCCTGTTCATAAGAGCTTACAATCTAATAGGGTGGGGCAAGTGGTACACAAAGGTAATAACTGCACAGGAATGAGCTGATGGAAGAGTTCAGTTGTTAGTCGGAGGCAGGCAAAGCTTCCCTGAAGAGGTTCGTTTTCGGGGATCACCTAAAAGTGGCCAGAGTAGGAAATAGCTGGACAGGTTTTCAGTATAGAAGTTCCGAAAACAAACATGGGGGGGCGGGGGGGTTTACAAGGGAGCTAAAGAAAAGGAGGTCTTGAGAGGAGTGGAGAGGACGGGTTGAGTGATTTTTGGAGACAAGTTTGGTGATGTAGCTTGGGGCAGAGTTGAATGGCTTTGTATGTTGTTGTTACTTTTTTTTATTTCATTTGCTGGGCAATCAGAAGCCAGTGGAGAGATTGGCAGAGAGAGGTGGCAGACACTGAGTGGTTGTCAGTGGCGGTTGGTGCTCAAAATATTTGGTGAGTGCAAACGAATTGAAAAATTCTGAAAAATACTGAAACAAAAACATCAATTGCAGCCTCACTGTGCCCATCATATGCAGCCAACTGTGCCCATCATACGAAGACTCTGTGACCATCAAATGCAGCCACTGTGCCCATCATATGTAGCCACCTGTGCCCATAATATGCAGCCAACTGTGCCCAACATATGCAGCCAACTGTGCTCATCATATGCAGCCAACTGTACCCATCATATGTAGACTCTGTGTCCATCATATGCAGCCAACTGTGCCCATCATATGCAGCCAACTGTGCCCATCATATGCAGACTCTGTGTCCATCATATGCAGCCAACTGTGACCATCATATGCAGTCCTCTGTGCCCATCATATGCAGACTCTGTGTCCATCATTTGCAGACTCCTGTGCCCATCATATGCAGACTCCTGTGCCAATCATATGCAGACTCTGTGCCCATCATTTGCAGACGCCTGTGCCAATCATATGCAGACTCTGTGCCCATCATATGCAGACTCCTGTGCCCATCATATGCAGACTCCTGTGCCCATCATATGCAGCCCTCTGTGCCCATCACATGCAGACTCTGTGCCCATCATTTGCAGACTCTGTGCCCATTATATGCAGCCAACTGTGCCCATAATATTCAGCATCTGTGCTCATCAAATGCAGCCAACTGTGCTGCATCAATTGCAGTCTTTGTGCCCATAATATGCAGCCACTGTGCCCCCTGCCCACCATCTGGTCAGACGATAGCACGGCCATGGATGCTTTGTGTCCTCCGACTCCTCTGTACATGTCTTCTTTCTGTTCTGCACAGCGGCCAATGGGATCGCCTCTGCCTTCGGCCAATCATGTGCCCAGTATTACATCCGGGCCTCCTGAGTGGCTGGGAGGCGTTTCTGTGTTAGCAAAATATGAATTTGCTTTTCTAACACACCTGGGTGCATGGCACTGCGTAATGGTTTGCGCTCGGAGGTCACCTTTTTGATGCCTATTAGAGCCTATGGCTCTAATCAGGTGCTTCAAAAAAACTCCCCCGCCACTGTAATTCAGACTCCTGCCACCCAAAAAAAGGGTCCGGGCGCCTGAATAGGGGATGTCTACAGTGGCCTTGGATAGATTCATGCAATGCATGAATCTATCCATAGTGCACAGAGGGGGTGGCTGGATAGACACACCGCCACTGGTGGTTGGTAAGGTAGATGAGTCTGGCAGCAGCATTCATGATAGACTTGATGGTTTCATTTGTTTAAAAGGGGCAAATTGTAGAGATGTTGTGTAGATAAAGTCTAGAAGCTTTTGACAGCGAATGGATTTGGAGCCAGAAGGACAGAACTGGTATTTTAGAAAACTATACCGCACTTTGGTCACTAGATGGAGCTGACAATACAGGCATTATTCTCTCAGAAAAACTGTGGCCCGGATTCAGATAGATTTGTCTATCTATCTGCGGCGTAACGTATCTCAGATACGTTACGCCGCTGTAACTTTGGGCGCAAGTTCCGTATGCAGAAAGAACTTGCGCCCTTAGTTACGGCGGCGTAACTTATGTGTGGCGGCGTAAGCCCGCCTAATTCAAATGGGGATGTTGTGGGCGTGTTTTATCAAAATTTAAGATGACCCCGCGTATTTTACGTTTTTTGGGAACGGCGCATGCGCCGTCCGTGAAATATCCCAGTGTGCATTGCTCCAAAGTACGCCGCAAGGACGTATTGGATTCGACGTGAACGTAAATGACGTCCAGCCCTATTCGCGAACGACTTATGCAAACAACGTAAAAATTTCAAAACTCGCCGCGGGAACGACGTCCATACTTAACATTAGCTACCCCTCATATAGCAGGGGTAACTATACGCCGAAAAAAGCCTAATATAAAAAAATGCGCCGGCGGGACGTACGTTTCTGAATCGGCGTAAATACCTAATTAACATGTAACTATACGGAAGCGCCACCTAGCGGCCAGCGTAAATATGCAGCCTAAGATACGACGGTGTAAGACACTTACGCCGGTCGGATCTTAGGGATATCTATGCGTAACTGATTCTCTGAATCATGCGCATAGATACAACGGCCCGCACTCAGAGATACAACGGCGTATCAGGAGATACGCCGTCGTATCTCGTATCTGAATCCGGCCCTGTGACTTTTTGTTTGGCTACACATTTCTCCATGGAAAATAAATACTAATAGAAACAGGATAGATTAGTGAGAGATTTATGTCTGTATCATTAGCCCCATTTAGTGGCCAAAATACAGCATAGTTTGCTCATTGAGGTATTTCAGAAAATTATACAGCATTTCAGTCACTAGATGGAGCTGACAATTATGGAAGATCCTTGGGCCCATCATAAAAAAAATTGTACAGAATTCTGAGTTTGAAAATATTTTTTTTACAGAAATCATAAAAGTTTTTTTTCTGAGTCTGAAAGTCAGAATTCTGAGTTTGAAATTTTAATTTTTTTACAAAATTCTGCATTTGAAAATCAGAATTCTGAGATTAAAATACAAAGTCAGAGTTTGAAAAAAAAATTTCAATCTCAGAAAGTTTTTTTTTTTTTTTTAACTCTTTCAAACTCAGTGTTCTATAAAAAATAGAACTTGTATGATGTCTATAAAAAAAACATTTTTTTTCAAACTCAAAATTCTGTAAATAAATAATTTCTGAAGGCCCCACGGTGACATTTCGTTTAGCCTCCACTAATGCCTATGACATATGTAAAATGAATTCATTTGTAGGTAGACCAGTTAATGTTTTGTAAAACCATGTTTGTTGGGGTAAAAGTGGTCAGATCTCTCTAATGGAACCCCAGAAAACAATACGCATATATTAATAATATTTAATAAAGTTCCATCTGGAAGACTTAAAGCCCATATAAATCAATGTATGACTTATGAGAAGATGGCAGACACACTAGATCAGGGGTCTCCAAACTGCGGCCCGAGGGCCAGATGTGGACCGGGGGGAGCAGCAGTGACGAGCGATCGCTCGTGCTCTGCTGCGATCAGCGCTGGACTCCAGGACAGGTAAGTGTCCTAATATTAAAAGTCAGCAGCTGCAGTATTTGTAGCTGCTGGCTTTTAATATTTTGTTCCCATGGCACATCCGCTTTAATTAAGGTTGAATCTGTCATTGAAGGCTTATGGTGTCTGTCAAATTTTCTAAGAAGATTCGACGGAGCAGCTACTGTAAACTGTACGATGCCTCAATTGTACATTTCCGGTCGAATGTTCCGCCTACAAGCTATAGTAGAATTCTAATGGTGTATGACACTAGTAATAATTATATTTATAAATTATTAGTACTAGTCAACCAACATTCAAATTCTTCTATAGGCTATGGGCCGAGTATTTGACCGGAAATGTACGATTGCGGCGTTGTGCAGTTTAGCTGCTTGTCGAATCTTCTTAGAACTTGCGACAGACACCATAAGCCTTCAATGACAGATTCGACATTTGTATGTTTTTCTCTGCTTCGTCGAATCTTCATCGCTCATGTCAAATGGTCTACCCCAACACTGTTTTTATAATGTCGAATCTTTTCTCTCTATGTCGAATCTTTCCTCTCTATGTAGAATAATCTTGGACTAATAGAGTGAGGTTAGGCACATTCGACCACAGGTTCGATAGACACAGATTGCTATTGTCAGTGTCATGTCGAATCTCCTATCTATATCGAACTGTTGTAGCAACGAAAATAAAGCATTTTTTTATGTCGGATCTTTCGGATTTCTGATTCTGCACATTCGTTTTCGTTTGTTAAAACGATAACGAACATACCCCAAATTCTAACGAAAATGCATTCGGATGAAAAAGAAGGCACATGTCTAATTGCCATTAGGATTTGATCTCTTTGGGGGAAGCGCTCTCTTTTTCTATATGTCAGAAGATCGTAAAATGAACCATCACCATCATGAATCTATTCAATCATCACTTTTTACTCCTTTGATTGTATTTTAAAGTGGAACTTCACCCAAAAGGGGAAGTTCCACTTCTCTGCCTCTTCCCTCCCTCCTCTTTAAGTTTGGGCACTTTATTTTCATTTGGGGGGTGTGGTTACCCGGTTTTGACAGGTACCCACTCCCACTTCTGGTTGGGTTTATGTGACCATCTTCACCTTCCCCACCTTTTCCTGCAGCCTTTACCTTAGTGCAGTCCTCCTTCACTTACCTCATCCTTCGATTTTGCTTTTAAATGTCCTTATTTCTTCTGAGAAATCCTCACTTCCTATTCTTCTGTCTGTAACTACACACTGTAATGCAAGGCTTTCTGCCTGGTGTGGAGAAAGCCTCTTGAGGGGGGAGGGGGCGAGCAGGAGTGTCAGGACACTCTCTACTTTGCAGATAGAGAAAGGAGCTGTGTGTTAGTGGGCGTCCTGACACTCCTGTTCGCCCCCTCAAGAGGCTTTCTTCACACCAGGGAGAAAGCCTTGCATTACTGTGTGGAGTTACAGACAGAAAAACAGGTGAGGATTTCTCAGAAGAAATAAGGACATTTCAAAGCAAAATGGAAGGATGAGGTAAGTGAGGGAGGACTGCACTAAGGTAAAGGAAGCTATTTATGGGGAAAAAATTACCTTTACAACCCCTTTAAATTCTATTCAAGCTTTTCATATATTTACACATCTTTGATTTACACACCCTCATGATTTTGAACAGCTGGCTCAACTTGGCTTACAGTAGGATTGTATAATAGCGCCTCTATACAAAACTAAAAAAGAAAAAAGAGGGACAGTTGTGTGTTACGTTTATGCCATGCATGGTTTAAAGTGTACATCTCCCCAAAAGTGTCTGCTGGATTTGTAGAATATGTATTTCTTATTGCCTCAAGACATCTGTAATAACTATAGGCCAGAAGTAACTCATTCTCCTCACAGCATTTCCTCTCTCTGTTCCTCCAGGAACACAAAGATCATTAATGGAGCATATTTAATGGAAAACCACTAGACGACAATTTATACAGCCATAGTTTATTCCTCACACATCTGGGAATGAGTAATCTACCTATGCATGTTTCTCTAATTTACAATAGCTGCTGCCACCCGAAATAGTTTAATCAATGTGGCAGTTATTAATGAGCTAAGGAGCTATAATAAAAACCCGAAACGCAATGCTCCCAGCAATACAGACAACAATAAATAAAAAAAACTTCTTTAAGGAGCTACTCAGACATAATTAATGAGCTATAGATTTTCAGCTTAATTTCTCTTTCTGTGTTTTTGATTTTAGCAGTGAAGAATGGCAGGGCTAATATTTCCTTATGTCAGCTTTAGCATTGCATTGCAGAAATAATAAGAACAAAGTTTGCTCAAACTTTTCCCATTGCCTACAACCCTGGTGTCCAGCCTGGGGCCATTTGGTTCTTGCCATGGTGCCATGGGGCCCTTAGTCTCCAGCAATCAGCTGTTGATTTTGTAAATGGTCTGTAATGTCAGTGAACTCCAGCATTCTCATGTAACATGTAAGCCCTGTACACATGCTCGGTTTTCTCGGCGGTAAAAAGTCCGCTGAGAAAACCGAGGGGAAAGCCGAGAACCCGGCAGGAAAACTGCCATGGAGCTTTGGCCGGGAATACCGGCCCTGTGTATGCTCCGTCGGCACTGCCTCGCAGTGTTTCCGATAGGTAACTAGTAGACATGTGCACACTGAAATATTTTGTTTCGTAATTTCGTTTTCGTCCGAAAAATACATTTATTTAGTTACTCCCGAAATTAGTTTTTATATATTTTGTTTTTCGTTAAAAAATGCATTCGTCCGAAAATCCAAATTTAGGTAGAATCTGTCTATGTCGAATCTTCATGTCTCTCTATGTCGAATCTTTTCTCTCTATGTCGACTCTTCTTCATGTCTCTATAATGTAGAATCTTTTCTCTTTATGTAGAATAATATTGGACTAATAGAGTTAAGGTTAGGCACAATTAAGATCGAATCTGTCATTGAAGGCTTATGGTGTCTGTCGAATGTTCTAAGGCCCCGTACAGACGAGTGGACAGTTTTCATCGGACATTTCCTCTCGGAGATTTCGGTCTGATGGCTTGTACACACCATCAAACTGAAATCCCCGCGGACAAACAGCACGGTGACGTGGCGGTGACGTTGACGCCGCCACGTCACCAAACCAGGAAGTAAAATACTTCCACGCATGCGTCGATTCCATTCGACGCATGTGGGAGATATCTGTCCGCTGGTTAGGTGTACTAACCAGCGGACATGTCCGCCGGACAGCTTTCCAGCAGACATGTTTCTTAGCATGCTAAGAAACATTTGTCTGCTGGAAACCTGTCTGCTCGGACGGGAGTCTGGTCCGCTCGCCCCTACACACAACCGAACACGACCGAACACGACCGCGGACATGTTCGGTTGTGTGTACGAGGCCTAAGAAGGAAAAAAAAAAAGAAAAGAAGATTTGACAGAATCTTTAAAAAAAAAAAAAAATCGACTCTTCATGTCTCTCTATGTCGAATCTTCATGTCTCTCTATGTCGAATCTTTTTTCTCTATGTCGACTCTTCCTCATGTCTCTATAATGTCGAATCTTTTCTCTCTATGTCGAATCTTTTCTCTTTATGTAGAATAATATTGGACTAATAGAGTTAATGTTAGGCATATTTGACCGCAACGAAAACGAAAATAAAGCATTTTTTATGTCGGATCTTTCCGTTTTCGTTTTCTGTGCTTTCGTTATCGTTTGTTAAAACGATAACGAAAATACCTGAAATTCAGACGAAAATGCATTCGGACGAAAACAAATGCACATGTCTAGTAACCAGTAGATCTGGCGAAAAAAAAAAAACGCTGGGAATCCAGACGCGGGAAAATAGAGAGCAGGTTCTCTATTTTCCCGAAGAGATTCTCGGCTGTTTTCCTGACGGGAAAACTGCGAGGAAGCATACACACGTCCGGTTTTCCCGGCCAAAAGCTCTCCTGGCAGTTTTCCTGCCGGGAAAACCGGTCGCGTGTACGAGGCTGTACTCTGTCACTGGCTACTACAGTATGTCTTATTTTTTAACCACACCTATAATATATCCACATTTTAAGATTGTTTTCTCACGTAATATATCAAAAATGGAATCTGAAGCACCTTTCTGCTAAAAAGGTCCAGCTGCAACTTTATTCCTATTAAAATCAGGGAGACAATCCAAAAGGACCAACGTATTTTGGGAGTACAAGAACACCTCCTTCATTGGGGTTAGAAAAAAAACATAAGGACACTTCCATATCAACCTGATATTGATACAATATCACCTTCTAGTGGTCATATTAAAAACCAATCAGCCCAAAGAATCGGAAATATCAATATTAACCACTTTACCCCCTTCCTGCCCGGGCCATTTTTCAGTTTTCAGCGCTGTCGCATTTTAAATGACAATTGCGCGGTCATGCAACACTGTAGCCAAATTAATGTTTAATCTTTTTCTTCACACAAATATAGCTTTCTTTTGGTGGCATTTAATCACTGCTGAGTTTTTTATTTTTTACAAAGAGGAAAGTGACTCCTTCTCCTTCACTAATGTGCACTGATGAGGCTTCACTGATAGGCTGCAGTGATGGGCACTGATGAGACAGCACTTGTGAGAAGGCACTAATATGCCACACTGATGGGTACTGATTAGGTGGCATTGATGAGGAGGCCTAATTTGACACACTGATGGGCACTGATAGGTTGCACTGTTATGCAGCACGGATGAGCACTGATAGATGACACTGATGGGCACTGATAGGTTGCACTGGTGGGCTCTGATAGGTGGCACTTGGTGGGCACTGAGAGGTGGCCCTGGTGGGCACTGATAGGCCACATGGATAGGCAGCACTGATAAGCACTGATGGGTGGTGCTGATGGGCACTGATGGGCAGCATGGATGGGGGGCTTTGATGGACAGGACTGATGAGCAGGCACTGATAGGCTGCACTTATTGGTGACACTGATGGGCACTGATTGGTGTCACTGATGGGCACTGATTGGTGTCACTGATGGGCACTGATTGGTGGCACGAATAGGCACTGCTGGGGCTTTCCTGTAATCAGGGCACTGATAATCACATAGGACTGCAGATAGCAGCGGGTGACGTCATACGTAGCTACCTCCCCCATACGCATTACGTTCTGGACGGAACTTCCTCACCCCGCTGGGGGAGGTAGCTACGTATGACGTCACCCGCTGCTATCTGCAGTCCTATGTTAATACTACATGCTGTTTGTTTTCGGCTGCTATGTGAGTAGCCTGTGCTATTTTTAATAAACGCTTGTTTTAGTTTAAATGGAGAGCACTTAGATTCTTTCTTCTGTTTTTGCATACCTGTATTGCCTGCTGAACTTAAGAGAGATTGCTTTTTTCTTGAAGTCCTAAGCAACATTTGGAGGACTTTCCTTGAGTTATTTGATCTTCGGTTTATCTGCTTGCATGAATCCCTGGTGACCATGCTGGAAGGTGAGAGTACCCAGATAGACCTAAGGTGGAGGGATTGTCACAACCTGTGAATTCTTCAGCACTGGTGGATCGTTATTATGGACTTTTCACCTGACATATGCATTATATTTTTATATATATCACAATTTTTTCTTTGGATATTTTTTTCTGATTGGATATTGATTTGCACATTTTTATTAGAATTTATTAGTTTGGTTAATATTGCGCTGCACTTTCTCTGTTTACGATTTGTCACTAGAATTTTGTGTATATATTTTTTGCTTTTTATTCCCAGGTTAAAGAGCCATGTCATCGGCTCTTTACGGAGCCATAATCGCTGCGCTGCGGGCAAGCGAGTGTGGCCGTTCTGGGGCGCTGTCATTTGACTTCCTCCCAGAATGAGAGCCGGACCACTCCTTCGTCATTTGACGGTGGGCGGGCAGCAAGTGGTTAATACAAATGTGAGAACATGAATGTTTTTTTTTTTACCCAATTGATGCACTGAAATTGTATGATTTGTTATTCATGTTTTCTCATTTGTCTGAGGTTTTTGTATTTTAATATTTGCACTTCTTTTGGCTATTTGGTTTTAAATTTGAACCTAAGGAGGGGATACTGTATTGATATTGGATTGATACGGAGATGGACTTATGTTTTCTTCTAGCCATGAAGAAGGGAGTGTTCTTGGACCTCAAATGTTTTTTGGATTGTCCTCCAGACTTTTATTAGAATAAAGTTGTATCTGGACCTCTTAGTAGTGGTATGGCGCTTTCCCCTTTTGTTACATTACACTACAAGCCAAAGAGACTGTGAAGATCCTCCGGGGTGTAGAAGCTGCCTGCCTGGGAACCAGATCATTTACATCAACATCAATACTTTAAGCTAGCAATACCAGTGGGATAACCCTATTGGTCAACACAATTTTTCAACTATTTCAGCTTTCCTCAAGTAAACCTGCAATCATTGGCTGTCTACTTTAGTTTTACATTTTATGAATACTATGGGGCCACCTATACTTCATAAAGTAAACAAAATATAGCAGACCTATAGCAACCTGTTTGTTGGAAGAATAGGTCCTCTTCTGGACCCAGATCCCTCTGTCCCTTTTCCCTTCATGCCCAACTTTAGCTGAAATAGTGTATTTTCTTTTTAAATAAAGCAGAACATTTTTAGAACTTCTGTTGGGTCTGTGTACCTACTGGGGAGGTGTCCCCTTACTTCCTGCCTGCACAGGAAGTGATGGAAAATGTATTTAATGCGCACACAGACAAAGGTAAGAAGAAAGAAGAAGGGGTAGGAAGGGTAACAGAAAGGCAGTTAGGTAGAAGAGGGTAGTAGGGTGGGGGGTATCTTTCCACTTCCACCATATTGCTCTCTGAGCCTTCCTATACTAAAAATAATTACTTTGTGGTTTATTTTATGAGCCCCACAGGGACAGTAAGTGGGGGAATTATCTCCCATGGGGTCACAGAACCAACGGAAACCACCCATCCATGTCAATGGGAAAGCCTGGCGTGTCCCCTTGCATCAGAGGGGGCGGGGTCACGTGACGGGTGGCCCCACCCTCAGCTGCATAAGAGTTGTCAGGCTGGCGCCGCAATCATTCCCGGGGTGTCTCCGGTGGAGTCAGCATCATGTGCGTGTTCCTCGCTGGACATCATCGCTGGAGCGTTGATATCACCCATCATTGGATACCAAGAATGGATTCCATCGCTGGAATGGAGATCGAGACATCGCTGAAATCTTTTTTTTCTTATTAATTTTTTTATTTTTAATAAAGGACTTATAAAGCTGTGTCTGTGTGTTTTTTAACAATTTCGCTATTTTTTTTAAATGATAGGGGTACAATGTACCCCTTATCAATTCACATAGGGGGAAGGGGCGGGATCTGGGGGTCCCCTTTGTTAAAGGGGCTTCCAGATTCTCGATAAGCCCCCTGTCCACAGACCCCCACAACCACCTGGCAAGGGTTGTGGGGATGAGGCCCTTGTCCCCATCAACATGGGGACAAGGTGCTTTGGGGCATCCTCCCCATATGCTTTGGGGCACCCTCCCCAGGGACAAAACGTCATTTAAAACTATTCCTGCTATTAATGAATTGTCGGGTCCCAGGAATACAGATAAAAGTCTTTTAAAAAAATGGCAGGGGTTCCCCTTAATATTCATACCAGACCCAAAGGGCTTGGTAATGGACTGGGGGGGACCCCTATCATTTTTTTTTAATTACTTTTCTCTGTATTACCAGGATCAGACATTTCACGAATAGCCGCTAGTAGTTTTAAATTACTTGTTTTCCTTCAGAAATGACACTTTGTGCAGGGACAATTCTAAACACGGGAAACCTGCGCTACTTTACATGCATACTTTAGACACCCCCCAGGTATGAAATTTAAAGGAATATTTCACTTTTATTGTTTCACTTTAAGCATTAATAAAATCACTGCTCCCGAAAAAAAATCAGTTTTTAAACTTTTTTTGCATTGATACATGTCCCCTGGGGCAGTACCCGGGTCCCCAAACACTTTTTAGGACAATAACTTGAAAATTAACCTTTAAAGGTTGACTGTAATGCTCTTTCACAGTTATGTCTTTATCTTGTCTTTTGTTATAGGGTAATTACACTTATTGAGCGTTATGCCCGGTACACGCGACCGGTTTTCCTGACATGCCAAAACCCAACGTTTTCCCCGACGTGATTCCTCTCAAGCCTGCCTTGCATACACACGTTCAGTCAAAAGAAACACTTGACCAAATCGCGGTGACGTCAAACACTATAAAGGGGACGTTCCATTTAAATGGCGCCACCCTTTGGGCTGCTTCTGCTGATCTTCGTGTTAGTAAAAGTTTGGTGAGAGGCGATTCACGATTTTCAGCATTGTGCTTTTCAGTCCGTTACAGCATGATGAATGTGCTATCTCCATTACGAACGCTAGTTTTACCAGAACGAGTGCTCCCGTCTCATACTTGAATCTGCGCAATGCATGTTTTTTCCCCTTGGAAAAGCATACACACAAGTGGTTTTCGCAACGAGAAAAAGACTGACAGGAAACACGACGGGAAAAAATAGAGCAGGTTCAAAATTTTTTGCAGGCAGTTTTCTCGTCGGGAAAACTGCTCTGGAGCATACACACGCTCGGTTTTCCCAACCAATCTAAAAAATGGCAGTTTTCTCATCTGGAAAACCGGTTGTGTGTACGAGGCATTTCACCCTTGGTAAGCTGTTGCTCTCTTTAGTAGGGCCAACCTGTAAGGTGTAGTTCTCTTCAAGTGTAATTCTTTTGGTTTGTATGTATCTTGATTATGACAATCTGGCTCCTGACCATATTTGAGGGTGCATCCATCTTTTGACAATTGCTTGATAATGTTTGTATCATTGAATTTTGTTAAAATTCTTGAATAAAAATCTATTGAAAGAGAAAATGGAAGTTTTTATTGAAGATGATTACATGGATGCCAATACTACTATTTATAATCTGGTGCGCTGGCCTTCTTATATTGAAAAAAAAAATATTGTAGCTCTTTAACCATCAATATGTAATTTAAATGTATCTGTATCACATGGAGAGGGAGAAGTGGCACAAGTAGCCAGTCAGGGGTATTGTAGTAAAAGGAGCATGCTGATATAGGGGCAGAGCACAGGGACAGAGGAATGGGCTCAGTATCCTGCTATTCAGGGCCGATCTGAGACAGTGCTATTTCTCCTGCAAGGCAGGTGTCAGGGCAGGTGAAGGACTCTAGGACCCAGCATCTCCACCAGCACTTCACATGGGCCTATATAAGGAAGCCTGTCAGTGGTTGACGTTGCTGATTGATCTTCAGCTTGTTACCTGTGTTCCTTGCTCCTGTAAACCCTAGTTTCTGACCTGGCATGTTCCCGTCTCCTGCTTGTCTCCAGTCCCTGATCCCAGCTCGTCTAAAGGATACCCTCTGCCAGCTTCTCATGTTTGATCTCGGCTTCCACCTGACTTCATCTGCTCTGCTTCCCACTGTTTCTGACCCCGGGTTGTGTTGACTACCCTACTGTCTCAGTGATTCTACAGACCTGTCACTGCTTATAGGTGCCACCTATGGAAAAAAGGGAAAAAAGTCTGCTACTTATAAATCAATAATGGATAGAATGAATGTGGAAAAATTCAATATTGTGAAAATATGAATAAAGTGGAAAAACATATATAATAATATTGTCCCATGCAGGATTCCAGCCGGGCTGTGCAATCATATGTGAATAAATCCTATCTGGAAAGCATCTATTCTTAGGAGCTTTGGCTCATCCCAGGGCTCTTGCTGCTACAGATGAATCAGCTGGCAAACAACTTCAATCCCACACAGGAAAAAGATGGCAGCTTACCAGATGGATGGCGTTTCGTCCAAACGGGCTTCTACGGGGAAAGGAGACTGCGCCTCCGTTCCCCGTAAAAGCCTGTTTGGATGAAACGCTGCGTCGGGTAGAGCCTAGCATCGCTGACGTCACCACGCGCACCAGCTGATCGGTCTGAACCGAAGCTGGGAAGGATTTACACACGCTGCTTTTGATTTGATTCAGAGGACTTACCATATGCAGTGTGGATGTATTTTAAGTGATTGTCAGTACATCAATCTACTGAATAAATATTTTTAAAAGTAACCTCTGCATTATGAAGTCCTCCCTTCCATCTTAATTGTTTTATACCGTCTGAGCACACGTATTTCATTCCGCTGGGCTGTGTCCGGCGGAGAGAGGAGGCCGGCGATGCTGCGCTCTGTTAAAGGGGTCTTCCAGATTCTGATAAGCCCCCCGCCCGCAGACCCCCACAACCACCAGGCAAGGGTTTTGGGGATGAGGCCCTTGTCCCCATCAACATGGGGACATCCTCCCCATGTTGAGGGCATGTGGCTTGGTACGGTTCAGGAGAGGGGGGGCCGCACTCTGTCCCCCCTCTTTTCTGCGGCCGGCCAGGTTAACGTGCTGAAGGGTCTGGAATGGATATTTGGGGGGAACCCCACGTCATTTGTTTTTTAAATTGACACTAGGGGTTCCCCTTAATATCCATTCCAGACCTGAAGGGCCTGGCAATTGAATTTGGGGGGACCCCCATGACAATTCATTATAGCCGCAAGTCAGTTTTAAATGTCTTTTTTTCTTTCAGAAATGACACTTTGTGCAGAGACAGTTCTAAGTACAGGAAACATGCGCTATTTCACATGCTAACTTTACACCCCCCCTAGGTATGACATTTAAAGGAACATTTCACTTTTATTGTTTAACTTTTAGCATTATTAAATTCACTGCTACCAAAAAAACGGCCCTTTTTAAAACTTTTTTTTGCATTGATACATGTCCCCTGGGACAGGACCCGGGTCCCCAAACACTTTTTAGTACAATAACTTGCATATTAGCCTTTAAAATGAGCACGTTGGAGTCCCATAGACTTTAATAGGGTTCTAAAGTTCACACGAACATTTGGTGTGTTCGCAGGTTCTGGTGCGAACCGAACAGGGGGGTGTTCGGCTCATCCCTACTGTTGACGCAGTAGTGCTATGACCACGGCTGCCCCTGGCCTTTTGGAATACGGATGTGTTGTCCTGCAAGTGTGGTTGCTCTGCTCGTCCATAACGGTGCTGCTGCAGCTGCTCTCCAGCTGACCTGTGCATGTCTGTTGCCGGGTTGCACCTCATTTATGGGGAATAACTTTACGCCGGACGTACAACATACGCGCATCTCGCGTAGCATGTGCCGGACGCACGCACGTTCGTGAATCGCCGTATTTCCCTCATTTGCATTTTTGAATGGCTAATCAATGGGAGCAGCACCATGCGTCCAGCCCATATGTGCGCCCACCCTATGCCGGAATGCGCAAGCTACGTCGGCGGGGTGTAGCCTATTTTTAGGCGCGTGTTGGTTCGTGGGTCTGCCGCACACATACGCCGGCGCACATTTGCATTTACGTCGGCGTAACGTGCTATAGGCCAGCGTAAGTGCTTGGTGAATCTGGGCCCTTGTGTATATAATTGTGTCAATGTGTGGGGATCACCACCCTACCATACTGTATGTCCGCTTTTTCAAACGGATGATAAAGAGACATACATTGATCCCTATGAGATAGCGGGTGTCGCGCTGACACCCAATCTCACCCAGGTCCGCAATGCTCCGATTCTGCAGATGGAGAAAAATGCTATTTTTCCATCCGTCTGCAGATCGGATTGGGTGAACACGAACAGACAGCCGTGTTCATCCAAACCCCCCATAGGGGAGAGCGAAGATCTGACAGGGCGGTCCATGCACAGTGTGTGGGGAACGCTCTGTCATCCGCCGGCTCAGCAGGGATCTCTCCTTTGATCCCCGCTGAGCCGGATCTCTCTGTTGATCCCCGCTGAGCAAGCGGAGGTTCACGGAGAAGATCATCACGGATCCGTCCTGTGTGAAAGGGCCCTTAGTCTTTCTATTGGGACACTGTGAACTTGCTCAGAAATGCATGCAGTCATTCATGAGACCTTTCCCTAAGAACCATCTAAAAAGGTAAGAATTATTTTGTTTTACATTTTTAAGTACGCTGTGTGAATGGGAATTTTCTCAAATTTGGATGCAAAAGTTGAAATTGTAGGGTGATTTTATTCCAATTTATGCTTTGACTTTCAACAAAAATGTAGTATTCGTTTGTGTATTTTTTCCTGAAAGTTTTTGCTTGATAAACCACTGCACAAATACTATGTGACATAAAAAATGGTGTCACTCTTGGGGAGGTTCCTCTCTTCTCTGCCCTGGTAATCTGAGGTTGTATCTGTAGAACCCTTCTCTGTAGGATGCTAGGATGATAGGTAAAATTAGTTAACTTTGGGTCCTCTGCAATCTTTGGAGCAGCCGTTGATTTCTGTGGGCTGCTCTGGATCTCACTGGCTACAGGTTTTATTGACCCCCCCCCCATGCCTTCTGGAGGCTACTTAACCACTTCCCGCTCGGCCTATAGCAGATTGCAGATTGATGTCCGGCAGGATAACATGCCGGCGCGCGCCTACAGTGGCGAGTGGGGCGGCGATCGCAAGTGCGGCGCGTCAGTCTGACACGCTGCATCTCTGATCGTGGTAAGAAGCCTTTTCTTACCACGATGAGGCTTCTTACCACATTATTAGCTGTGACCAATTACAGCTGATCATCGCGTAAATGGCATTCCTTGGTTCGCGCTGACAGGGAGAGCTGATTGGCGGCTCTCCCTGTCAGAGGGGGGGGGGGGTCTGTGCTGATAATCAGCACATTGATTATCAGCACAGCCCCATCACATGTGCCATTACAGCTGCCAAAAAGTTGCCCATCAGCTGCCAGTCCCCCTCAGGATCACCTGTCAGTGCCCAATAAAATGGCAATGAGTGGCAATTTGTGCCCACCACAGTGCCAGTCAGTGCCCATCACATTGCTAATCGGTGCCCTACAGTAACACCTGTCAGAACCTCATCAGTACCTCATCATCAGTGCTGCCCAACAGTGCCACCTATCAGTGCCAATCAGTGCTGCATGTCAGTGGCCATCACAGCCGCCTGTCAGTGCCCATCACAGCCACCTGTCAGTGCCCATCAGTGCCGCCTGTTGTGTTGTGTTGCAACAAATCCCTGGGGAGGTGTGCCCAGTAGGTGCCGGGGGGCATAAATAGTCTGGGGTCTGGAGTTGTGCTATTTTGAAGAATCAGTGCCAACAGTGGCTCTTTCTGAGGCGTCTCTTACAGGGTCTCAGTTCTGGCCATTCCTATTAACAAAGACTGTTCAGAGAAGCCTACAGTAGCTTAGTCAAGAATGTCCTCTGGTTATTACTTACAGTAGCATGCCTTGAGTATCACATACCGCCTTCACCATTCTACCATCTCAAGTTTTGCAAGCAATAAACTACAAAAATATAACCCCTAAACGGCTTATTGGAGTCAGAAGTGAATGGACTGCTGGGTGATTGGTGGCCTCTGCACTGTTTGGGGAAGAACCAGGTAAAATCAGTGGCACCTATGTGGGTAACGCTACATATCTCTTCCAGATATATTTTGGTTGAAGTTAGCTTTATCTCACCCAACCTGAAATAAATCATCAATTTTCCAGTCTGTTGCCTTACTACATCTTCTCAACCAGGGGCGGACTGACCATTGAGTCACTTGGGCACTGCCCGAGGGCCCCATTCCACTAGGGGGCCCCATCAGGGCTGCCAGGCTCAGTAAAACCAGAGACAATATGTAAAAATCTATGTTTTTTTTACATCTGTCCCTGATATGTCCGAAACCGACATGCTTTATATGTGAAAATCCCGAGATTTTAGCTGCCCTGCCTCTGCACTGCATCCTGGCATGGTGGCCATCTGTAAGCCCAGGGGCCCCATAATCTTCTATTGCCCGGGGGCCCCATGAGTTGTCAGTCCGCCCCAGTTCTCAACTATTAGTGTACTTGTAGATTTAAAGCTGTAAACTCAAGCAAGAGCTGTCAGAGGATCTATAATAGGCCAAGTAAACATCACCTTCTGTGAACAATGATTAGTGCGGATGTAGCCTGTACTATTACACTCTATTGAGAAATTCTTTGTTCCTAGAATGAAAAGAGTGAATAGACCTCCTCCCCCACACAGATCCACGGGCACACAGCTCTTTATAGCCTACTGAAGAAGTTGTTACTAATGTCGCTGTAAACTTGAATGTGACTCTGTCTGTAGACTAGAGAAAAATTTACAGGGGGGATTTGTTGGTCTTCTTAGGCCTCGTACACACGATAGGTTAACCAGAGGACAACGGTCTGATGGACCGTTTTCATCGGTCAAAACCGCTTGTGTGTGGGCCCCATAGGTTATTTAACCATAGGTTAAAAAAAAGCCAATTTGCTTTAAACTTAACCGATGGATTCCTAACCGATGGGAAAAAACTGATCGTTAGTAGGCCCAACCATCGGTTAAAAATCCACGCATGCTCAGAATCAAGTCGACGCATGCTTGGAAGCATTGAACTTCTTTTTTTCAGCACGTTGTTGTGTTTTACGTCACCGCGTTCTGACACAATCGGTTTTTTAACCGATGGTTTGTCGGCGCGATGGACCATCAGTCAGCTTCATCGGTTAACCGACGACAACGGTCCATCAGACCGTTCTCATCGGATGGACCGATCGTGTGTACGAGGCTTTAGAATGCAGTCCAATTAAAAAGCAAACATTACATTCTGAATGAAGTGATGTAAACCTGAATATACACTAAAGCCTGGCACACACGGGTATTTTCTTCCTCTGTTCAAGCCAACGGGCCAAACAAAAACAAACTGAGGTGCTTGCTGTCTTAAAGCGGAGGTTGACCCTAAAAACATTTATATACCATTACATTCAGCATACTTCCGACATGTACAGTATGCTGTTTTTTTCCCCGCTGTACATACCGTATTATTGTTCTTTTCCACCCGGCTTCTGGGTTCTCACTCCCGCGAGAGTAGACGTTCCTATGCAGCGGCGCAATGTGTCCTGGGACTTAGTCCACATGATTGACGTGGCGGATAAGGAGCGTCACAAGTTCCGAAAATAGCCGAACTGAGAGTCGGCTCTATACGGCGCCTGCGCAGTCAGCTCTACACCACTCCTAGTCTGTGCGCAGGCGCCGTATAGAGCCGACTCCCAGTTCGGCTATTTTCGGAAACTTGTGACGCGCCTTATCCACCACGTCAATCATGTGGGTTAAGTCCCAGGTGACATTGCGCCGCTGCATAGGAACGCCTACTCCCGCAGGAGTGAGAACCAGGAAGCCGGGTGGAAAAGAACAATAATACGGTATGTACAGCGAAAAAACAAAACAGCATACTGTACATGTCGGAAGTATGCTGAATGTAATGGTATATACATGTTTTTAGGGTAAACCTCCACTTTAACTATGCAATGGTAGTGTAGTGATCTCCACACTGAGCTATTGTGTTCTTACAGGGGGACTGCCCCACCCCCCACCACCAGTAGTGTATTTAGATTTTGTGCTGCCCTAGGCCTGACTAAACTCGTGAACCCCCTAATTTAAATATGACCCACCTTTTCTGTCAAGACCACACCCTTCTGTTTAAGACCCACCCTTAAAATTTTAAGTGGGGACACTAGTTCTTAGGGCCTGGGGGGAATTGGATTCCCTTAATTTGCATAGATTTCCTCTCACTTCCTGTTTGGCTATGGGGCAGGAAGTGAAGGGAAATCTCTGCAATGGGACAGGGATGGTAAAAAATAAACTGACAGGGGCTATAACTCTCCCTTACTCTATCCAAAATAGAAAAAAAAAGTGCTGCCTATAGTTCTACTTTAAGCACAAATTTCTGATAATTTTATGGAGAGGACTAAGAAGATATAACCATGCCAATGGTGCAGCAGAAAACATATAGCACAGTGAGGAAGGTTTGTGGTCCAGGCTGATAGGACAGTCAAAATTAGAAGCAGCTTGCGTTACACTAATGCCGCATACACACGATCGTTCGTCTGATGAAAACGGTTTGATGGACCGTTTTCATCAGACGAACCGATCGTGTGTGGACCCCATCGGTTTTTTATCCATCGGTGAAAAAACTAGGAACTTGTTTTAAAATTATCTGATGGTTAAAAAAACGATAGAAAAAAAACGATCGTCTGTGGGCACGTCCATCGGTTAAAAATCCACGCATGCTCAGAATCAAGTCGACGCATGCTCGGAAGCATTGAACTTCATTTTTCTCAGCATGTCGTTGTGTTTTACGTCACCGCGTTCTGATACGATCGTTTTTTTAACTGATGGTGTGTAGGCAAGACTGATGAAAGTCAGCTTCATCAGGTATCTGATGAAAAAATCCATCAGACCGTTTTCATCGGATGAACCGATCGTGTGTACAGGGCATTACAGTGTAGCGCAAGCCAGCAGGGACTCTTTCCGTGCTGCCCCCCTGCAAAGTGCTGCCCTAGGCCTGGGCCTTGTTGACCTATACCAGGATACAGCGTTGCCCACCACGCCACAACACGCCGGCCATTGGCTGCAAGCGCTGATCGGATGCCGGTCGGCTGCTGGTTTGTGCATAAAACACTATTGGCATACCTAAATGTGTGTAATTGCATCGAAATGCGTCAAGTTTCTACAAGCGTTTAAACGCATTTGGCGCAGATGCCATAAGATTTTAAGATGGGGGTTATAATACAAAATTAAATTTATACTCCTTTCACAATGAGCAAAAAAGGTTTTAACCACTTAACCGGTTGCCGACCGCCGCATGTACATGTACGTCCACAGAATGGCACGTACAGGCATATGGGCGTACATGTACGTCCCCGCCTTTCCGCGGGTCGGGGATCTGATCGGGACCCCCCCTGGTACATGCGGTGGTCGGAAAACCGCGGGGAGCAATCCGGGACGAGGGCACGGCTTTTCGTTTATAGCCGCCCCCTCGCGATCGCTCCCCGGAGCTGAAGAACGGGAGAGCCGTATGTAAACACGGCTTCCTCGTGCTTCACTGTGGCGGCGCATCGATCGTGTCATCCCCTTTATAGGGAGACACAATCGATGACGTCAGACCTACAGCCACACCCCTCTACAGTTGTAAACACACACTAGGTGAAGCCTAACACCTTCAGCGCCCCCTTGTGGTTAACTCCCAAACTGCAACTGTCATTTTCACAATAAAGAATGCATTTTAAATGCATTTTTTGCTGTGAAAATGACAATGGCCCCAAAAATGTGTCAACATTGTCCGAAGTGTCCGCCATAATGTCGCAGTCACGAAAAAAATCGATGACCATCCCCTATTTTGTAAACGCTATAAATTTTCCGCAAACCAATCGATGAACGCTTATTGCAATTTTTTTTTTTACCAAAAATATGTAGAACAATACGTATCGGCCTAAATTGAGGAAATTATTTTTTTAATATATGTTTTTGGGGGATATTTATTATAGCAAAAAGTAAAAAATATAGAATTTTTTTCAAAATTGTCGCTCTATTTTTGTTTATAGCGCAAAAAATAAAAACCGCAGAGGTGATCAGATACCACCAAAAGAAAGCTCTATTTGTGGGGAAAAAAAGACGCCAATTTAGTTTGGGAGCCACGTCGCATGACCGCGCAATTGTCTGTTAAAGCAACGCAGTGCCGAATCGCAAAACCTGGCCTGGGCATTTAGCTGCCTAAAGGTCCGGGGCTTAACCGGTTAAGGACTGAGCCTCTTTTTTTTTTACAGATGTGTTGTTTACAAGTTAAAAACATTTTTTTGTGCTAGAAAATTACTTGGAACCCCCAAACATTATACATTTTTTTCTAACACCCTAGAGAATAATACTTTTTGTCACACCGCATTTGCGCAGCGGTCTTTTTTGGAAAAAATACACTTTTTTTAATTAAAAAATTAGACAACAGTAAAGTTAGCCCAATTTTTTTTTTATATTGTGAAAGATAATGATACGCCGAGTAAATTGATACCCAACATGTCACGCTTCAAAATTGCGCCGCTCGTGGAATGGCGACAAACTTTTACCCTTAAAAATCTCCATAGGCAACGTTTAAAAAATTCTACAGGTTGCATGTTTTGCATTACGGAGGCGGTCTAGGGCTAGAATTATTGCTCTCGCTCTAACGATCGCAGCGATATCTCACATGTGTGGTTTGAACACCGTTTTCATATGCGGACGCTGCTCACGTATGTGTTTGCTTCAGTCTCATCGGAACTCTTCTCCATACCCAGCCATGACAAGGGCCCGATCGCCTCTGCCACTATCAACGGTTCTGCTAAACGGTGGAGGGGGGCCCTCTCCCACTGCCAATAACAGAGATCTTGCGGTGAATCCACTGCAGAGACCACAATTATCGTAGACCAGACCGCCGGCTGAAGAGATGGATACCTGGGTTATGGCAACTAGCTGCTTCCATAACAGAGATATCCCTCTTCAAAGTGTCGACGTGCGGCAGTCTGGTTAAATTTATCTTAAAAACTGAAGGAATACCCAGGAATTAGAACTCATTGGAGATTACATCAATAAACAGATGGGCTACAGAAGTATGCAAGATTATGGGAATGGAGGAACTAGCTTGTAGTCTGCTGACAAATACTTGTATTTCTAAATTATTTAATATATTTATTCATGGATCATTTTTATAAGCTTGGATGACTTTAACCACTCACTAACTGTGCTATAGCTGAATGACACTACAGCATGGCAAGCCATATGACATCCTCCCGTGATCATGCCCACTGCAGCATGGGTGGCATGCTCTGTGAACACAGCGGCACTTTACCACGTGATCAGCTGTGTCCAATCACAGCTGATCTGGATGTAAACAGAAGCCAGTTCCTTTCCTCACGCTGACAGCGCAAGGAGTGGAGAAGACAGGAGAGCCGATAACTGGCTGTAAAAGTGATATGCATCCCAACTGTCCCTGATTTGGAGGGACTGTCCCTGATTTGGAGCAATGTCCCTCTGTCCCTCATTCCCCCTCATTTGTCCCTCATTTTGGTCTGATCTATATAGTTGTATATAAAATACACTTTTATACAGGGCTTTTTTTTTGCAGAAATGTGGGGGGACGCAGTTCCGGCACCTCCTGCTCTGAATGTATGTAATGGCAAGGGGTAATGGGGTGTACTGGAGGTTCTATTAATGGCATGCTGGGGGATCTATTGTTGCTGGGGAGGTATATTGTTGCTGGGGAGGTCAGTTGTTGCTGGTAGAGGGTCTATTGTTGTTGGAGCGCTCTTATGCTACTGGGAGACAATCGTTGCTCGGAGACATTAACTGAGGGGTCTATTGTTGTTAGCTGGTCAGAGTCTATTGTTGCTGGCTACAGGTGATCTTTTTTTCATATACAAATTAATTAGTACCACAACTTGATACTTGGTTCTGAATCCATTACTGAGAGGTGGGTAGGGGGTGGAACCAAGGAATGGTGCTCAAAGGTTGGTAGGGAGTGGAACCAAGGCATGGTTCTCATAGGTGGATAGGGAGTGGAACCAAGGAATGGTGCTCAGTGGTGCGTAAGGAGTGGAACTAAGGAATGTAAGGAATGGTGCTCATAGGTGGGTAGGGAGTGGAACCAAAGAATAGTGCTCGGAGGTTGGTAGGGAGTGGAACCAAGGAATAGTGCTCGGAGGTTGGTAGGGAGTGCAACCAAAGAATGGTGCTCGTAGGTGGGTGGGGAGTGGAACCAAAGAATAGTGCTGGGAGGTAGGTAGGGGGTGAAACCAACGAATGGTGCTCAGAGGTAAGTAGAGGGTTGGAACCAAGGTAATTACAAATTACAGAGATTTTAATGCACTGATGTGATCTAGCCATCCCTGGCCAACTTCTCAAAGCATGAACGACGCCCAGACTGAAAAGCTAGGGGTCCACTCCATCCGGTGAGTGGGGACACAGGAGGAAGTGTGGCGCACCTTGAGTTTTGGAGCACGACTGCACTTTAATATTGGAGCACATCATATATTAAAATGTTTGGACTTTTATGAATTGTTTATGAAGCATTGCATTTAACGTTTGCCTTTTATTTAATTATACTCATTTGCGAGCGCTGTAATTGTTTCTATTAATTTTTCAAGTGTTAGCACTTTGTGTACAGCAGCTGCAATTTCACTTGTTACACCTGAATTATTTTATTATATTTTATCTGTACTTTCAGCGTGTGTTATATATTTAGATATATTTTTGTTCACCATGTGAAGAATTACACCCTTATAGATAGCTAAAAAGATCAGTAGTGTCAGTGGGAACTTATCTGAGAGGCAGAAATTGCCCATTGCTGAAGGAACCCCTAGTAACCTCTGGAGAAACCTAATGGTCCCATGGATCTCTGGCTGAGAAACCCCTTTTTTAGAGCCTGATAGAGACTATTCTATGAAGCCAGGGACGGACTTAGGGTGTTGGGGGCCCCTGGGCTTCAGTCACTTTAGGGCCCTACTCATGTTGACCCGCCTCCCAGGATCCTCCCACTCATGTTGACCCTGCCTCCCAGGATCCTCCCACTCATGTTGACCCACCTCCCTGGGTTCGGACATTATGGCTCTCCCACTTCTAAAGATCCACGCACTAACTGTTAAAAGGCCTCCTTTATTGAAAGATTTTCTTTTTCTTATCACTAGTAACTCTTCTCCGCGCTCTGTATGTCTCCAGGGCAGTGTAGGCGCTGCACACCATTAAGTATCGATGGCGTTCGTAAACAGGAAGACAGAGGCCGGAAGTGCGTTCCAAGGTGGAACGCAAACACCGCAGACCGGAAGTGACGTTGTGGCCAATGACATCCGCTGTTTCATCCGATCTAGCTGACCATTCACAAGGTCAGATATATATACACACATGCTTAAGGGAAGTGTCCGGATGTGCGAAAACAACCATATACACCAGGGGTCAAGTCCAAGGAAAAAAAATGTGGGAACTCCCCCACCAAAAATAAATAAATGATACGCTCATATGCATAATTACTAAACCGCATGTTTTTTTTTTTTTCGATCCACTCTACCTTAGTAATCCTTTATGTTACTGGCTGCTTCCTGTATTTGGATTCATCGGGTAGCAAGTTCTTTCTAAATCCCGCGATAACTCGCGGCAGACCTCTGCAATCAGAGGCGTATCTAGTGAAAATAGCGCCTATGGCAAGCACTGAAACTGCGCCCCTGTTGAAACATTTTAAACCCATCTTTCAGATAACCTTAACAAAAAAAAACAGCTAACAAAACTAGTGATATTTATCATCCCTTGTGATACCTTGGGTGACATATCCTCTTTATGGAGAAATCTGGGGTTTATTAGACACCTGATCCCTCCTCTGTCCTCCAAGGCCAGGTAAATGCAGAACCAATACTGGAAGTGATAAAATCTTCATCACTTAAGGCCTCAGTTTTCACAGATGATGTTCCTCCTTTGTGCGTTGCCAATCCGACCAGATGGAATGGGAGAGCCTGGGAGAACAGGAGAAGGCTGTGGCTGAACGCAGCAGGAATAGCGCTGCCATTGTCCATTAGCAAAGTTGCTGAAAAGGAGATCCTGCCTATGCTCGGGAGGAGGGAAGAAGAGACCCTCAGACCCTGATAAGTACCTTGCTGCCCAGCCACTCAACAGCGCCCCCTTCATATGGCGCCCATGGCACTTGCCATGGCTGCCATACCCTAGATACGCCACTGTCTGCAATGTCTCCTGGGAACAATGACAAAAGCTTCCAGGAGACATTGCGGCATCGAGGAAGTGACGGAATACCCGCACACTACCACATGAATCCATATACAGGAAGCGGCCAGTAACAAAGGATTACTAAGGTTCTCCTGCCCCTGACAGTGACTCGAGCTGGGCATCGCCACTTAGTGAAGGATTGGCTCGGCTGCTCTCAGCTGCTCTAGTCCTGCAAAGGGAACTGAGTTCCTGCTGTGAAAAAAGTGCAGGAACTCCGTTCCCGCAGGACTTGAGCCCTGATATACACAGTAAACAATGTAATAATTAAAAATGAACCAGGAGATTAATAAAAGCAATAACAATTTATAAAATGATAATTACCGTATTTATCGGCGTATAACACGCACAGGCGTATAACACGCACCCTAACTTTAAGAGGGCAGTATCAGGAAAAAAAACTTGCCACAGCCCCCTGCGTATAACACGCAGGCACAGTTTACCCTCTATTTTCAGGGTAAAAAAGTGAGTGTTATATGGCAATAAATACAGTAAATTGTAACGAATATGAAGATATTTAAAACGTAAACAGGCGGGGCACGCGGGGCTCCCTATTGGATGGGCCCATGGGCTTGAGCCCAGTCAAGCCCCATGGTAAGTCTGGCCCTGTATGCAGCAGCATGTTGCCCTGATAGATCCACAGAATCATTACCTGACGAGCCTATGCTCTTTGCCACCCTGAACCCACTTTGCATCAATGCTTCTAACTGTGGCCTTGTTTGGTAAGCTGCATCTTACAATTGTTCTCTTTCTGATTATTCAGCCAATTACCTATTTGGTTAAGTACAGGATATGACAGCCAGCCAGTTTAATTTATCCCAAAGGAGACCCTCTGTGCTTCCTTTTGTGTCTTTTGGCACAACATTGGGTCACAATGGCCCGGGATCCAGATGCAGCAGTGGGAATGTGAAGGCTGTTGCAGGTATGATACTGGGCAGCAGCAATTTTTCAGTGGTGGGATCTCTTTAAGCTGAGGACAGAAGAGATAAAAGATATTCTTTCACTGTTTATGCCACCTACAGATCTGTAGTCTTCCACAGACCTCTAATAAGTCACTGGGGAGTGAATTTCAGGGCTATAGAAGCTCTAAACCTGTAATTCTGCAGAGAGGCGGCTGAGTGAAACAGAGCAGATTGGCACTTGAACACACAACAAATAGACTGTGTGATACAGTCAGCATCTTGTTTTAGCTCTACCAAGTTAAAACCTAACAAATAAAGAACAAAAACAAATATACAATGTATATCTCCCTTCTAGATTGTAAGCTCTAACGAGCGGGCCCTCTGATCCCTCCTGTATTGATTTGTATTGTGACTGTACTGTCTTCCCTGATGTAAAGCGCTGCGCAAACTGTTGGCGCTATATAAATCCTGTATAATAATAATAATAATAATAATAATATAGTGTGTGTATATATTTTTATATACATGCTATATGCTGACATTAGCACGTCAATAACCTGTTAGCCGAGGACAGAATCACACAGGGCAAGCAGGGAGAATTAGACTGAGACATATAGGCAAATGCATCACAATGCCCCCCCTTTTTCTCCCTGCTACGGCAAACCCGGTTGGACCTTCCCTGGTCCAGTAGGGTTGACGGGTTTAGAGCTTTTAGTCCGAGGTTAACTCCGTTTGGCGTGACTGACCTCCCTTGGCAACTGCTTCAGACTCAGGTATGCCACCGGGTCGTCAGATCACACGCCGGTCAGTCCCCAAGTCTTTGTGCGATCTGCAAAGTCACCAGAAGTCAGTGTGAAGACGGCGAATGGGTCTGTGCGCCGCCATCTAGGTGTCCCGCTATGGGAGGGGCAGGTTATGGCTCTGAAGTGACAATCACAGGAGATTCATAAAAAGAAAAAGTTATATTTGTTGAAATGCTGTAGCACCGGTGCTCAGAGTTCGGGGGGGGGGGGAAATCAGGGCCCCATAGGGTCAGCCATCCTCTGCTCCCTCCGCAGCCGCCAGTTCTCCTCTTTGAGCTTCTCCAGCTCCATCTCCAGTTCATGGAGCCTGGGGGGGTCAGCCTGCTGTGACCTCAGGTGGTTGTTCTCCTCCTCCATGCGGCTTATGCACTCCTCCAGCTCCATGTACTCACGGATCAGCTCCTGCTTGCTCATGTCCTGCAGGCTCTCCACGTGGTCCTTCATCATCAGGAACTGGGTGGTGGTGTAAGGGGCCACCGGTGGGCCCTTGGCGAACATCTCGGCCCGCATCTGGGACGCCCGCTGCGACTCCCTCTCCTCCAGTCGCTTCTTCTCCTCCCAGGTCAGCTTGTTATACGGCTTCCAGGACCTCTTCTTCTTGGGGGGTAGCCGGCAGTGCCTCTTTCTGCCGCGCTCCCTCCAGGGCCCCTCCGGCTCATGGCTGTCGCCCATGACCAGCTGACAATGGTGTTCCCTGTTGTCCGTAATACCAGATTGTACCGTGAGGACTTCGTAAATGGTGTCCAATGGTTCTTCCGGACCCAGCTCCTGGAGATCCCAAGCCGAGTCTACACAATGGGCTGCTGCTGGTGGGCGGTACCCAGGTTGAGACCAATTTGACCTGGTGTTGTCGTTCATGGGGCAATTCTGCTTGAAGTGACCCAGCTGTTTGCACCGGAAGCAGCGTTGTTCGTTGTCCTCCTGGCGTGGATAGTGAGGGCTAGATGTCATCGGTCTGTTAGGCGGTTGGTATCTAGTGGCTGGTGGGTGTGAGGGCACCGTTGGTCGTGGAGGTTGTACCCGTGGTGTGACCTGGTTTGTCTTGCGAGTATCCGCATATTCATCTGCCAACTTCGCGGCCTCTGGTAGAGTCATGGGCCTGCGATCTCTCACCCAATCTTTGACATCCGTCTGGATGTGATTGTAAAATTGCTCCAGGAGCATTAGTTGCAAAATGTCCTCTGCGGTGGTGGCCTGGCTGCTGTTAACCCAGTTAGAGGCCGACAGGGACAACTGGCATGCCCATTCCGCGTAAGAGTCTTTCGTGGTTTTGCGTGAGTCCCTGAACTTCTGTCGGTGGGACTCTGGGGTTACTGCATAACGAGCCAGGAGCGCTTCTTTAACCCGGGCGTAGCTATGGATATCCTGATCTGGCACGGTCCGGAAAGCATCAGAAGCTTTGCCTGACAGTTTGCCTGACAATATTGCAACCCACTCTCCTCTAGCTATTCGGTGCAGGTTACATTGTCGCTCAAAATCTGCCAGGTAGTTATCAATCTCACAGTCCTTTTCATCAAAAGCTTTAAAAGCGCTAAACGGGATCTTCCTTGTGTCTGCTGTGCTGTACTCACTGTTTGGAGAATGTGCGGCTGCTTGTTGGACTGCTGCCAGTTTTAACTGTAGCTCTGCGTCTCTTATTTGTTTATCCTTCTGTAGTTCTGCGTCTCTTATTTGTTTAGCCTCCTTCGCTAACAGGTCCATCACTTTCAGCACCACATCCGTCCTTGGGTTCGGGCCGAACCATGCTAGCTTCTCTCTCATTAGCTTGTTGGCTGGTGATTCCTCCTCCTGAATCACTGGTGTCTCCATCTCTTGTACTGCTGGTGTTGCTGCAATCCCGTCCTCCTGGTCTATCTCCATTGATTCTGCAATGATGACCCACTTGGTTTTGTTGCTAGCAATCCTTCCACGAACTTCCAGTAGTTCTTCCAGTGTCTGCTTGGAATCCGGGTGTGAAGGGGAATAGAAGGGAAAATCCCACCGCTGCCAACCAATTGTGACTGTATCGGTATGATATCCCCGTCAAAGATTCCCTTCTTCCATAAGAACATCACCCAATATTCCACTAGGAGGAATATTCCTGAGATCGCCCATTAAGCCACACATTAGTCCAGGCTTACTGCTAGAACAAGACAGACTTTAATGTTATATCACACAGCTTATATGTCATTTCCAATATGAACATTTTCACTTAGGGGTGTACTCACTTTTGTTGCCAGTGGTTTAGACATTAATGGCTGTGTGTTGAGTTATTTTGGGGGGAGAGCAAATTTACACTGTTAAACAAGCTGTACACTCACTACTTTACATTGTAGCAAAGTGTCATTTCTTCAGTGTTGTCACATGAAATCATAGAATAAAATATTTACAAAAATGTGAGGGGTGTACTTACTTTTGTGAGATACTATATACTCACCCGGCCACTTTATTAGGTACACCTGTTTAATTGTTTGGTAACACAAATTTCTAATCAGCCAATCACATGACAGCATGAAACTGAGCTTCAGAATGGGGAAGAAAGGGGATTTAAATGACTTTGAACGTGGAAAGGTTGTTGGTGCCAGACGGGCTGGTCAGAGTATTTAAAAAACTGTTGACCTACTGGGATTTTCATGCACAACCATCTCTCGGGTTTACAGAGAATGGTCCAAAAAAGAGAAAATATCCAGTGAGCAGAAGATGTGTGGAGGAAAATGCCTTGTTGATGTCAGAGGTCAGAGGGGAATGGGCAGAACAGGAAACTGAGGCTACAGTTCACACAGAATCACAAAAATTGGACAATAGAAGATTATAACATTTTTGTCTGGTCTGATAAGTCTCTATTTCAGCTGCGACATTGAGATGGTCGGTTCAGAATTTGGCATAAACAACATGAAAGCATGGATCCACCCTGCCTTGTATCAATGATTCAGGCTGCTGGTGGTGTAATGGTGTGGGGGATATTTTCTTGGCACACTTTGGGCCCCTTAGTACCAACTGAGCATTATTTAAATACCACCAGTGGCAGCCCTTCCATAGGGGGTGCCGCCCCCCCTCCTGTAGTCAAAAAAAAAACGGGCCCTTTAAGATATTAATGTCGTTCTGCAGCGCCGCCCCCTCTGGCTCTCGCAAATAGGCATGTGCAAAAGGGAAAAATTTGTTTTGTTTCGTTTTAATTCGTTATTTAATTAATTTTGTTAAGTTAGATTCGTTACATGTGTTAAATTCGTTTTCGGAATTTGTTCGTTTTCGACCGAATTCGAAAAGCCTGGTCGAATTCGAAAATATTTCGACCGGATTCGATAATATTTCGACAGGATTCGATAATATTTCAACAGAATTCAATAATATTTCATCCGCTATCGTTAATATTTCAACCAAATACGATGATATTTCAACCGGATTGGAAATTATTTCAACCGGATTGGAAATTATTTCAACCGAATTTGAAATTATTTCAACCGAATTTGGTAATGTTTCAACCATCAGGCATCAACTATTTTTCCTGTTAAATAATTGAATTATACAGTCTGACAATTTAAAAATGACTTTCAATAATAATTGTACTTAATTTATCATATTTGAGTCAGACTTCAGGTCTAGGTCCAGGAGTCGGACCAGGATGCACCTGTGCCAGCCATTTTGTGTGAGGGAGAGGAGAGAGACTCAGCTATATATATATATATATATATATATATATATATATATATATATATATATATATATATATATATATATATATATATAATTACATTTATATATATAACCATCTTCTGAAATTCGAAATTCATATAGAATGAACTCAAATTCGAATAGAAAAATATTAGAATAGAGTAGAATAAAATATATATATATATATGTATATATATATATATATATATATATATATATATATATATATATATATATATATATACATATATATATATATATATATATATATATATATATATATATATATATATATATATATATTATTCTACTCTTCTAATATTTTTCTATTCGAATTTGAGTTCATTCTATATGAATTTCGAATTTCAGAAAATAGAAGATAGATAGAAGAAGCCAGGTCATATTCTATTGTATTTGATTACATTCTATTAAATTCCATTTCGTTCTTTACTATTCTTTGATTTTCATTCTATTGTTTTATTATTTTATATTCTATTTTATTCTTTTTTTAGAAATCGATTTATATTTTTTAGATTTTGATTCAAATTTGCTTTCAATTTTCATTCAAATTCGATTCGAATCAAATTGTTTTCGAATTCGATTCGAATAGAATTTGTTTTCGAATTAGATTCGAATTTTGTCCGCGGGTTTTCGATTCGAAAACATTCGTTCGGATTCGGTTGAATTCGTTAATATTACAATTTGGGAATTTGTATGCATCCGAATGTCTGAATAATTAAATATTCATCCGAATTTCGATTTGGAACGAAACAAAGTGCACATGCCTACTCGCAAATAACATACATTCATGCATTGCATGTATGTATGTTATTGTGGCCAGCTGCCGCTGGTCTATTCAGATAGCCAGACATAGGGCGCCAGATACCTGAATAATGGCAGCTGGTTGGCTGTGCGGAAATGCCTATCAAAGACAGCGGCTCTGATAGGCTTTCCGAGTACAGCCCCTCGGCTCCCAGATGTCTAACCCTCAGAACGTACGGGGGTTGCGTCCCTTGGATAAGACTGACGGCCGTCTCAGCCGATCAGGTTCACTGATTCTGGTTATCGGTAACCTGATTGGCTGAAGCGTCATCGAGTTGGAACTGAAGTGCTAAAGCCAGGCGACTAGTATTTTCAAGAGAAGGCCAAATAATCACAAACTCCATATTTTACTTTGAACGTGTTTCCTTTAAACTGAAGCAGCAGCAGCTCATCTCCTGGTTCCCAAGAGCTGCCTCTAGCGGTGGTCAGGAACTGCAGCAGGATGTAATAAGGAATAAGACGTAATACGCTGATCTCTTTTTTTCTGCATCTCTCGCCTGCAGAGATAATGACAGCCAGGAGATTTGCATTGAAAATACAACTATTGTTCAAGTATGCTCCACTGTTTAAAATGACTAGAGAAGCACAAAGAGACATATCCAGTATGATGATTAAAAGAAATCTGTCTCTAAAATTCAATATTAAAAAAAAATACCCCAAAGAAAACATGCAACACTCACCTTTTCTCTGAGTCCAATCATTGATCCCTGGTGTAGTCATGAGAAAGAGCCCACTAAGGATTCTGCTGCCAGAAACCGACACTTCTGGGAGTGTCAGATTCCTGATTCCCTGCTGCACACAATGGTTTGATGCTTTTAGACCTTACATTTATTTCACATTTTATTTTTTAAAAATGTTTTTTTTTTCCCCTGACAAACACATTTACACATGTAGTGGTGCCCCTGTAGGAGCCATTGAGTGTTGCGGTCCACCTGTCACCTTACCCAGCCTGGCATTCGGTCCTTAGTCACTCCGAGGCCTGGTACACACGATAGGATTGATTCGCGGATACGGTCCTCCGGACCGTATCCGCGGATAAATCCTCTGGCGGATTTGGATCCGTTGGCATGTACTCACCATCGGATCCAAATCTGCGCGGAATTCAACCGCGGTGACGTGTCGCGCCGTCGCCGCGATGATGACGCGGCGACGTGCGCGACGCTGTCATATAAGGAAATCCACGCATGCGTCGAATCATTACGACGCATGCGAGGGACGGGTTCGGACGGATCGATCCGGTGAGTCTGTACAGACCACCGGATCGATCCGCTGGAGCCGATTCCAGCGGATAGATTTGTTAGCATGCTAACAAATTTTTATCTGCTGAAAATCGGAACGTACACACCAGGGGATCTATCCGCTGAAACCGATCCGCTGAGATTTTTCAGCGGATGGATCCTCTTGTGTGTACGGGGCCCAAGGCAATGAACAGTACATGTGCTTGTTTTTGTTTATATTATTGAAGGAATTTAACTTGGATGGGGTAAAGAAAATATGAGATGCCTAGTGAATTATGGAACAATTGGTGGATTGTATATCAATCATTTAGTGGAATGTATATCAATCAGTTGGGACAACTATGTACACTGCTCTGTGCAAGTTACTACTTCAGTCTCCTCCAGCACTTTCCTTGCTTGCAGACTATTCCTCTTCCTTTATCCTGCACAACTCTTTATCCTCAGGACCAGCAAGCACATGTAAGGTTAGGCCTGATACTAACTCAGCCAGGCCTCAACAATTGCCCTTTGCAGGCAGGGACCGCAGGCCCCTATAGTGTAGCAGAAATAGAAATTCTTTAGCTGTCCTACTGATGGACTACTGCTCCCAGTCAGTCCTCTTCAGGCCCTGCCAGCCCTGATGGCTGCAGTTGCCCGACTCCACTGCCCATGACATTGCAGTCCTCACTACTGGCTCTGCACCCATCTCTTAATGTTTCCTCCCAGTCCCCTCCTGGCTGCAACCGGTGGGTCACTCCTGAAGACTTGCCCGGTAGTAGTAGCTCCTGCTGTCCACTCTTGCTCCTCCTGTGTCTCCTGTCTGTAACCTTTGTGCTTTCCTGAAGGGCTCCATCCTGCACCCAAGCCCCAGGCCCAAGGTCACCCCTCCCCAGATTTTCAGTTTAGTGCACAGAAAGTTACAAGGACACAACATTTCTGGCTGGGTTAGCAAGTTGTTTGTTCCTAAATGGCAGATTCTCACGCCAAGCTCTGGAAACTGTCTCTCTATTCCATCCAATATCCAAAATAGGATCCCATACACATGGATAAATGGACACCGGGATGCACTTTATTGGTGCTCCTGTGCCTTTAAGATACTCTGCATATAACTCAATCGCATAAAAAGAGGTAAAGAGGACCTTCTTATTGTGTAGTATATTAAATGTAATAAGTAAAAGGATTAAAAATTTACTTGCATCCAATAAAATTGCTCAGGCAAAAGTGAAAATGCAGATTTGCATTCCACCTGTGCCCCAAACACCGCAAGTGACATGTCCCAGAAGTCCCGCCCAACACGTTTCGTCAGCAAAGTCAGAGGTTATAGAGGTTGTTTAAAGTGCTGCATATGCTTACACATCTGACTACTGCGGTCCATCCACTAAATGTGATTGACTGTGTATTGTCAATTGACTCCGGAATGTATGTCGATGTGATGTGACTGTTATATAATTCCCTGAATTCCATCTGTAAATTGCAGCAAATTCTACTCATGTGTGTGGACATTCCTTCCTTGGTATATAATGGTCAATGGCTGGGAATGTCGTATGGAGGGCTCGAGTGGGCATGATATTTTCAGTTTAGTGCACCGAAAGTTACAAAGACACTGAATTTCTGGCTGGATTAGCAAGTTTTTTTTTTCTGTACTTGCCTGGAAAAAAAGAAAAATAATGCAGCCACTACATCTAAGGACAGGTACACTGCAATGCATTCAGTTTTATGTACATGAGTTTACATCCACTTTAGACATTTCGTAGTTATCGTCACACAGTTTCAACCTTACTGACATGGCCGATCCGCCCTATAGGCTCACTATGCAAGCCACTTAGGGCCCCGCAAAGCTGCGAAGGGCCCCCCAAATTACTAGAGACCCCACCTGGTAAGAAGTAATTTTCACCCCCTCACCCCGCTTCTCAACTTGCTGGCTGCATGGGAGAAGAGGCAAGTAGTCAGCACCCCCTGCTTATCAATTTAATGTAAGATTTCATTTCCGACAGCAGAACACCCCCTCCCCCCGCTTCTCAACTTTCTTTAATGTGACATGTCACTGTCGTCAGCGCCCCCCAGATTCTCATTTTTAATGTGCCATGTAATTTTGCTTAGGGCCCCAGGGAGGTCAGGATCGGCACTGCTTACTGATATGATTAAAACTAGCTGTCGATTGAAATGGCGGTGCTTCAATTTCCAAACCAATTTCGATTGCTTGCTCGGGAGAAATGGTTGAAGTTATGAGTGTCCCAGTTTTGTGGGATTGTTTTTTTTATGACTGAAGTTGATAGAAAACTTCCAAAGGTGCCACATGTATGGCCAATATCAAACACCACCATTGGACATTAGACCAGGCTTACTGCTGTATGCAAACATAAAAAAAACGAACTGGCAGGCACTATATATATCACACTTTGCCTTCAGGATGAGCGAAAGCGCTGACGTTAATAAATATCCTCTTCCTCCATCAGGTTGTAGCCCATCTCTTAACTGCATGTGCCTTCATTACTGTCCATAAACCTCCTTCTCCTCTTCCATTCTTCTGCCTGCCTCATAAACCTTCAGGGCTTGGAGGTCATTTGCCGCAGCCTTTGTTAAAAATGAGGCATCAGCATTTTATTGTCTCCTCAATGTTTTTTCCTAGTTATTTCCTAACCCTTCTCCTCTTCGCCGCCTGTAAATGGCAGCACTCTGCTTGAAACCGTACCGTTATTTTAATTTAGTAGCCTTTTGGTTAAGGCGCTCGTCTGTGAAATGGAAGACCCTTGGCTGAAATCAGTTCCAATTATTTGTGACCTTCAGTGCATCACCTTATTGTGTCCATCGCCGCGTAATAAAAACAATATTTTAAAGTCTTCATTGGAGAAATGAAAGATTTCAATATTTAAAGGATTTTGTTCTGATGGTATACAGCAGGGGTGCCCAACCCTTTGAAGAGTAGGGGCCATCTAAATCGGAGGTCCACCCAAAAGTGAACCTCCGCTTTTCTGAACCCTCCCCCCCTCCGGTGTCACATTTGACACCTTTCAGGGGGAGAGGGTGCAAATACCTGTATAAAACAGGTATTTGCACCACTTCCGGGTATTGACTCCCGCGGGTGTCCGGCCCCTCCGCATCACCCCCTCGTTGTGTTCTGGGAAACACTCGGCTCCCAGAACACAACGGGAACCAGTGGAACTGCACAGCGCGACTCGCGCATGCGCAGTAGGGAACCGGACAGTGAAGCCGCATCGCTTCACTTCCCGATTCCCTTACAGACGGATGCGCTGGACAGGTAAGTGTTCATTTTTGAAAGTCAGCAGCTGCTGTATTTGTAGCTGCTGGCTTTTAAAAAAAATTGCAGGTGAACCCTCGCTTTAAGCGACTTGGTAACCGGTCACGGGCCACAATGAGCTGAGTGGGTGGACGGCAGCCCATTCTACTCTATAGAACCCACTCAAGTCTTTGGTTTAGCGCAGGGGTCTCCAAACAGCGATCCGAGGGCAAGGTGTGGCCCTTTGCTTGCCTTTATATAGCCCTTGGGAAACTTTTCCTCCCACTGACACCAACAATGGGGCACTATATCTTCCACCGATACCAATGATGGGATACTATGCCTCCTACTAATATGGGGAATACTCCTCCTCCTATTGGCCACCAACCTTGAGGCCATATTTATTCTCACTGATTCTGAGCCTGAGACATTTTCTGCCCCTGCTGGCCACAATCAGGCCCTTTTAAAGTCTGAAGGACAATATAGTGGCCCTTTGTTTGAAAAGTTTGGAGACCCCTGGTTTAGCGGATCCGATTGGAGGTAGGCATTTGTAAACAGACACAAGTCCATTTACATCTGCCACTCCTTGGAGGTGAATGGAGGGTCCGATTGGGTCAGACTGATTTTGTGAAAGGTGCCTAAGGCTGCTTTCACACACATGCGCTGTTTACCCGCACTGTGGTTCACCTGTGGCCTTCCTGCAGGTTAGCTGCACTTTGCCATAGACTTCTATTATATCCTGTAGGTGTAGTGCACTTTCAGAAAGCTCACCAAACTTTCAGGTAACAGAAGTCTATGGCTCAGTGCAGGTAACCTGCAGGTTC
This sequence comes from Rana temporaria, assembly GCF_905171775.1. Lineage (NCBI taxonomy): Eukaryota > Metazoa > Chordata > Amphibia > Anura > Ranidae > Rana > Rana temporaria. The sequence goes on along the minus strand of NC_053489.1, from coordinate 644,851,959 downwards.
ACTGCTCCGCACCTGCGCATCAGTTTGAAAGCAACCCGGTAACTACTGCAGAACACATATGCCCACATATACACTGTGATTTTAATAATACACGTACCTTTAATAACAGTACAGGCATACCCCGCTTTAAGTACACTCACTTTACATACACTCGCGAGTAAGGACATACTTACGTATGTATGTTAAGTGCCTTACAAGTACTGTACAGACATTTTGAAGCCACAGAAGAAGGAGCTGAAACTCCGAGATCATACCCCACCCTGTTCCAGTGTGCCCCTGACACCCCCACTACAGCCCCTGGGACCTCAACTACAGCTCTTGACACCCCCACTACAGCCCCTGACCCCCTAGAAGTGAAAAAGGGTATGGTTTCACTTTAAGTACATTTTCGTTTTACATACATGCTCTGGTCCCATTGTGTACTTAAAAGTGGGGTATGCCTGTATTCTATTCTATTCCATCCCTGAGCAGGAGGTCGTGGACCACATCAGAGGGCTCTGCGGACCACATGTGGCCCCCAGGCCACTGGTTGGGTACCCCTGGTATAGAGCATTAGTACTGCCGGGAGCTATGAATGCATTGGTTACAGTTCTTCTATGCACTATTCTGTAATTTGCCGGGTTGAGTGCAAACTGGATTGGTGTAGGGTTGTTTATATTAAAGAGGCAGAAAGAGCAGTGACCCTGAGGACACCAAGAGACCACATACAAGGAACAGAACTTGTGTTATGAGGCTGTAAAGTAGATCACATTTCATGACAAGGGAACTAAGTACAACTGAATATGTCATGACTGAATAAGAATAGTATGTCTTAAAGTGTATCTAAATCCAAAACATTTATTTTATTGTGGATGGCATAAAAAAAGTGTTTAACCACTTTCCGACCAGCAGCAGGTCGGCTCGTTCCCGCAAATCGCCATAGGTGTACGTCGGCTCCTTTATGAGTCATGGCAGGAAGGAACTGCACGGCGGGGGACCTGATGGGCGTGACTAGCGGCCGCAGTGGCTGCCGCCACCCGCGATCGTGGAAAAGAGAGCCAGAATGTCGATCTGTAAATGTAAACAGACAGATCCCCGTTCTGACAGGGGAGGAAAGAGAGATCTGCTGTTCCTAGTGATCAGGAACAGCGATCTCTCTCCATCTCCAGTCAGTTCCACCCCCCCCCACAGTTAGAAACACCTTCCAAAATTGTCACTATTTTTTGTTTATAGCGCAAAAAATAAAAACCGCAGAGGTAATCAAATACCACCAAAAGAAAGCTCTATTTGTGGGAAAAAAAGGACATAAATTTTGTTTAGGCACAGCTTTGCACGACCGCGCAATTGTCAGTTAAATGACACAGTGCCGTATAGCAAAAAAATGGCCTGGTCATTAAGGGGGCAAATCTTCGGGTCTGTAAGTGGTTAAACCATTGTTACCAGGATGGAAAGTGAGTGGAGATCCAAATTATTTAGTTGTGAAGGAAACAAACATTTTACAATGGGAACACTTGTTTTGAAGACAATAATGAAGGAAAGGGCTCCATTCAACCGCGGTATCTTAGGCTGGCCATACATGGTCAAATTTTGAAAGAATTTTCTCTTGAAAATTAGACATTTTGTGCGTTTTGTGATCCGATGGTGCCACCATTGAATTTGTCCAACCAAACCTTCAATTTCACCTCCTTTTGCTACAGACATTTTTTCTTGTGGCTGGGAATCTTCTTTTCTTTCCAGGAATTTTCTTTTCTTGCACATTTCTTTTTGATTACATTTCTCACATGATTTTCCCATCATTGATTAGAAAATCATTTGTTTTTCAAAAAGTTTCCAACATGTCCGATTAAATCAGATGTTGCTGCAACCCACTATCTTAGACAGTGCTTTAAGTGGGCCAAAAGAGGTGCCGGTACTCTATTAGGCGCCGGTGCTCCCCCCCCCAATACTGAACATGAAAATACCCTTGGCTGCGTGTGATGGGCACAGTGGCTGCATTTGATGGGCACAGTGGCTGCATTAGATGGGCACAGTGGCGACAATTGATGGTGGCACAGTGGCTGCGTGTGGTGGCACAGTGGCTGCGTGTGATGGCACAGTGGCTGCGTGTGATGGGCACAGTGTCTGCGTGTGATGGGCACAGTGGCTGCGTGTGATGGCACAGTGGTGACAATTGATGGCACAGTGGCAGTGTGAGTTGGCACAGTGGCTGCATGTGATGGCACAGTGGCGACAATTGATGGCACTGTGGCTGCGTGTGTTCGCACAGTGGCTGCATGTGATGGCACAGTGGCTGCGTTTGGTGGCACAGTGGCTGCGTGTGATGGGCAGAGTGGCGACAATTGATGGCACAGTGGCTGCGTTTGATGGGCACAGTGGCTGCGTTTGGTGGCACAGTGAGGCTGCAATTAATGGGTGTTTTTTTTAGTTAGAGAAGGCAAGCTCAAAATAACTCAAAAATATTTTTTTCTGCCATTTTTTTTATTAAAAAACTGATGGTCACCTCAGTCCAACCCCCCCTCCCTCCAATACAGTCAATTATTTTCTTACTTTCTTCTGTTGCAGTCCTGAGTCCAGGATCCAGACAGTAGCAGCACTAGGAACTGTAGACGCAGGCTGAGCTGAGGCTCCTCGTGACTTGGGCTTCTTTCCTTGCCGCCGACACAGCTCCCTGCGCGAGTCCTCCTCTCACCTCGCCTCCGGCGTGACGTCACGCGGCGCACGCCGGGGAATGAACCAACTCTCCTCCATGGGGGGGGGGGGGTCGAGGAAACGCACAGGACAGGAGTGACAGGACAGAGGAAAGGGAGCCAGGAGCGCACTCGGCAGCAGTGAGTCGGCTCCGGCGGGGCGGCATACAGTTTCTATTGTGACTGCGCTGCCTGTCTGACACACATTACCGGCCCGCAACTCGACAAGCCCACCGGCTGCGTTCCGGTACTGTAAACCCACGTACTGGGCGCACGGAGAGGTGCTGGTACTCTCCAGGGCCATTTTTGGAAGTGGCGGTACTGAGTACCGCCGCGTTCCCGCCCAGTTAAAGCACTGATCTTAGATAAGATTCTTGAAAGAAAATTATTTCAAAATTCGACCCATGTATGGCCTTACTGCATTCAGATATGTGGTAAGAAACCACATAGTGTTTACAATCACAGCGGAAGCGGGGTTCCAGCAGCGCACGCCCCAGAGCTGAAGGAAAAAAATCACATACAATGTGTACCAAGAAAATATCCCCGGAGAATGCATATGACGGGACCTGAAACAGGAAATGCAATTACTTGATTAAGAGAATCTGTGATTGAATTTTGATCTTCAAGTATATATTGACTCTGTGATTGTATTCCCATATGGTCTTGACAAACCACATACTTCGTGCAAAACGCGTCAACCTCCTCATCCCCTGCCTGTGTGCTTGGATGTTTTTATCACATTTTTTATATCAATAAAGCCGATATTGCACCGTGTGGGTGTGCAGCCATTTGTTTTTTTTGTTTCTACTTCATCACTGCTACCAGTGGCAAGGCGTGCACCTCATCGTTTGTATCATGCTCTGTGGATTATGGTCTGTGTGATTCACCTGTGAGCAGTGGTATCTCACTAAGAAAATATCCCCCACATTATTACACCACCACCAGCCTGAACCGCTGATACAAGGCAGGATGGATCCATGGTTTCATGTTGTTTATCCCAAATGCTGACCCTACAATCTGAATGTCGCGGCTGAAATCAGACTAGACAAAGTTTTTCCAATCTTTTATTGTGCCATTTTGGTGACCCTGTGTGAATTGTAGTCTCAGTGTCCTGTTCTTAGCTGACAGGAGTGGCACCCGGTGTATGTGATTTTGCACTTAAAGGTGTTGTAAACCTACGTATTTCTTCATCTTAATGCATCCTATGCATTAAGGTGAAAAAACACCTTGCAGTGTCCGGCCCCCCAGCTCACCCTGTTTTACTTACCTGAGCTCTGACTTTCTGTGGGTGCATTTTTGCGTCCTTCTCTCCACGGAGTCCCGGCTTTGATTGGATACATTGATAGCAGTGCAGCCATTGGCTTCCGCTGCTGTCAATCAAATCCAATGATGCGGATGCCAGGGGGCGGGGCTAAGTCATACACTCGTCTATGGACACCAAGTGTATGACTCAGGAGTGCGCCTGCAAGGTAACCCCCTCGGGAGAGAGCTTGCCAAGAGGGGGTTATCTATTGCAGGAAGGAGCCCCGAGAGCCGCCGTGAAACCACAGAACAGGTGGATCTGGGCCACTCTGTGCAAAACAAACTGCACAGTGAAGGTAAGTATGACATGTTTGTTATTTTAAAAAAAACACAAACTTTTAGTATCACTTTATGGGCCCTTTCACACAGGGTGGATCAGTAATGATCCGCCCCGTGAACCTCCGCTTGCTCAGCGGGGATCGCTCCGTGGGGCCTCCCTTAAAGCGGGGTTCCAACCACAATTAGCATTTTTTAAACGTATGTCCTTTCATCATGCGTTTTTATAATATAAATCCGGTCACTTACTATTTTACAATCCGCCGCCGCTCCGCATAGTTATTCAAAAAAGATAATTTATAAAACTATGTCCACACCGTTGTCATTTTGCTTGTGGGCATTGTGAAGCCCACAAGCACTTACTTCCTGGAAGTCTTGGATGGGGAGTGATAATTGGGTAGCGCACTGCATCCTGGGAAATTATGACACACATTTCCCAGGAGCATTAGAGGGAGATGATGTCAGGATCCTAGGTGATTCCAAAGGCAGATTTAGTGGGACCGCATAGCAACAGGCATTTTCAGATGAGTAAAAAAAAAAATTGTGTTCTTTTTTTTTCTTTTTTAGGTCTAATGCGCACAATAATGAAAAAAAAATTTGGGATGGAAACTCCACTTTAAGTAGTTAAACAGGAACATAGACGAGGGTTAAAAAAATAAAGAAGCTGCATACCCAGTAAATAATTTCATCCGCTGCTGAAAGTGCTCGTGATTAATGTACTTTAAAAGTTAGCAAGGATCTATAAACTTTCCACTGATGCTATATTATAGGATGCAGTTAAGGCAGTAATTGTGCTTTAGGGGTCACCCAGAAGCCAACAGCCCCGTCAGTGAACTTCTTGATGATGGTTATAATTATCTAGAAGCTCAGTAGATACAAATGATACAAGGATCTAATTATAGTGAGTTGTGTGGAGGCAGGAAGGAACTTTGTTTTTTCCTTGTGTGAACTTTTATTTTTATGATGATATAAGAGGGGCTGGTTTTCTTTTGACTACTTACAGTATCTGTAACTACAAGGCCATAAAACTGTTCTCATTGAGAGATCTGTCTGGTAGTCATTAGAATTCATGATTTTTTATTTATTTTGAAATAAACAGCTAAACAGCTAAAAGAACATGAAAAGGTAACCCCTATGTATACTGGGCCAGATTCACAAAGAGATACGACGGCGGATCTCCTGATCCGCCGTCGTATCTCTGAGATCCGACGGTCGGATCTATGCGACTGATTCATAAGAATCAGTTCCGCATAGATCTCCCTTAGATCCGACTGGTGTAAGTGACTTTCACCGTCGAATCTTAGGCTGCAATCTCCCGCCGGCCGCTAGGTGTCGCCTCGGTCTTTTACGCGTCGTATATGCAAATGAGGATAACCGCCGATTCAGAAACGAACGCCCGACCGTCGCTTTTTTTTTACGTCGTTTGCATTCGTCTTTTTCCGGCGGATAGTTACCCCTGCTATATGAGGGGTAGCTAATGTTAAATATGGCCGTCGTTCCCGCACCAAGTTTCAAATTTTTACGTCGTTTGCGTAAGTCGGTCTGGAATACGGATGGCCGCAATTGACGTTGCCGCCGAAAACAATGACGTCCTAGCGAGGTCATTTGGAGCATGCGCACTGGGTAATTTCACCGGTGGCGCATGCGCAGTTAAATCAGCGCGGGAATGCGCCTGATTTAAATTGTACACTCCCCCTAGCCGCGGAATTTGAATTCCGCCGGGGGAGTTACGATCCGACGGTGCAATTTTCGAGCTAAGTGCTTTGTGAATACTGCACTAGCCTCGCTAAATTGCACCGGCGGATCGTAAATCACATAGATTACGCGGATCTAAAGATCCGCTAATCTATGTGAATCTAGCCCACTGTCTTTTATTTTACCACTAGTACCCATAACTTTTTATCCATATTGTAGCCCCTTATTATTGCTACTAAAAAAAGTCTGACACCAAAGGTTGGGATAAACCTGGCAATTTACGTCCCCTTTATTAAACAAAATAATAACAGTATAAACCAAAACAAGCATTAACTTTTTGGTTGTCGATCCTTGGAGGCACTACGTATCGAACTCTTTACTTTATATCAGCTTAAACATTTTATGGTCCCTGTTGCTTTGCATCCGACTCTAGGACGAACCACCTTCAGCAGATAACCATAAACTCACAGTTAACCACGTAACTGGCATTCACCGGGGACTCATGCCTCAGATGTGTCCCAAACATTCAATTCTATAATTTTACTTCCAAATGCCTCCAAAGACCCAACCGCCACAGCGCAAAGTGTGAAGCCTCACACCTTTGTGCCCCGCCAACAACGAACTGCTCGCTCATCGGGAACTACACCTATCGGTGACACCACTAAATTCTCCAAAGGGGGAAGCAGAAAGGGGCCTCCCATGCGGCCCAAGGACACTTCCTTAGCAAGCTTCTCAGAAACCACTTCAGAGTGTTCCTTAGCAGATCTCAGGTTCTCCACTACAGGCGGAACCTGCATAAGGGAACATGGAATAACAAAACACTCCGTGAAACCCTCCGTCGGTAACCTAGCTGCCTGCCGGTCCGGATACTTATTTAGAAACGGGGCCACCCTGTCCGCCCTCACTGGCGTCCGGCCTCTTACCTGCAGTATCGCTGGTATGAGATTTTCCGGCCTTAAAACAGCGGGAAAAGGGGTGAGCTCCTCCGCAGTGAGAGCATTCATGCCAGCACTGACCCCGCTTTTTTGTGGCTGGCTGTCCAGGGGTGTTTGGACCCCCCCCCCCCCCCCTGAAAAAACACTGTAGACACTCGCATAGAGGACGTAAGTTTCATCCACAATCTGATTTCCTTATTTTCCCACCGCAGGGAAGAGCGTATTGCTTTGTGCTGACGGAATTGTTTGTCATATCGCAGCCAAGTCACACCACCATACACCCCCTGGGCCTCACCAATGGAGTCCAGATAACAAAACAACGGCGAGCAATTCTCCAGAGCTTTTTCTCTAAAGACACTAGCCAAAATGGAGAATGCTTGCAAGCAATTACTGAACGTTCTCGGAATCAACCGATATCGCCGCTTCTTCTCGTCTTCCTTTTTTGATTCCTCTGGCTTAACCCATTCTAGGTTAAACTTTTCCAGGGGGAGCAGCTTCAAAATCTCCACAAACTCCCCTTTCCAGTTCTTTTCCCTGACTTCAGCTTTGAGATGAGCCCCTAAGGGGCCTTCAAAGCAGACGTACGCTTCGCACTTGGCCGAACCGGCCATCCTCACCAGCTAAGTATTCTTATTAACCTCCTTTGTGGGCACCGCAGGGGGAGGGGTGCTCGACTCCTGAACCACGAATCCCTCGGTGACACCACCTCTCCTAACCCCTGCCCCAGTTGTCACTGACCCTATGCCTGACGACCACGGGATGTGTGCATGAGACCCCACTCCCCGATGCTGAAAGGACACATTCCCCCGGGACCCTCCCACTTCTAGACCCCCCCACTTCTAGAGTCACAGGGATAGGAAAAGACTGCAAGGAAGCATCAACATTATGCATGGACTTACCGGGCCGACCTCCTTGGGGCGATCACCTCCTCCTCGTTAGACAGCTCACCTTCCGAGCGGGATGACTCCTGAAGACCGCCTGGAGATTGCACTGGCGAGGAATTGTCGGCCGCAGGGACTGCTGGTCACGGCCACAGCGGCGTGCGACCTCTTTACCCCCTGGTGGTGGGAGGGGCCTTACTTCTCCTCCCTTTCACAGTGGCCCTTGGATCCCGGCTGGATCCGGGTGCGTGGGGGACACCGACCGCCCTCTGGGATGGGCCCGGTCCTGTGTGACTCCTCCCCCGCTGAGCTGCCATCTCTGGTGGGACATCCACCAGGGATGGTACTCCCCTTGGTCTGTGCACAGATGGAAGCCGGGGGTGGGAATGTGCTGCGCCGCCATTCCGTCTGGCCTCGCCCCTGCCGAGGTGACCTCCCGACACCATCCCCGGCTCCTGCTGATGGCAGCGAAGCCAGCGGTGTCTGAGGGTGATAGCCTGAACCCCTGCGCCACACTGTTCCCGAGGGGACCCGGGTGGGATGTATCGCTCCGGCGGGCATGCCCACCAAGCATGCTGTGTCTGCGATCCGCCTGGAACCGCAGTGGACATCCCCTGCATGGCTGCGAGCTGGCTCATAGGTGCATAGTCTCTGCCATTACCCTGAATTGCTCCACCATCCTGCCAGCTTTAGCCATCGATCAAAGGAGAGCAGTGGCAGACACGTCAGCACACTAGCTTTTCCTATGCTTGTGTGCTGACCGGAAGTCTGTACCTCTGACTGCTGTCTGTCTCCCCCTCCCACTGGTCTGACCAATAACCTATGAGCTCAGGTTAACTTCAGGAAATAATTAACCCCCACTAGCCCAGCCTACCAGGTCCCATTTCATGTAGCCCTGCGCTTATTTCTTCTTTTCTTTTTGCTACAGGCTTTTCTGTTTAAATATATTTATGTGAACTGTTTTACCTGCTAAAATATATATATTTTTCAGTCCATTACTGCCTCACAGCACAGCCAGTTTGATGACCTGACCAGGGGTGCCCGGGCGCCGCCCCCTCTCTCCAGGCCACCCCTATATGCAATTGATAGATTCATGCATTGCATAGCATTCGTGCATAGCATGAATCTATCCATGGCCGCCACATGCGTCTGGCTCCTTTCAGTGTTTCTCCCACCCAGTGTTTTTTTGCGTGGGAGAGTGCGCCTGGAGCCTGATGCTTCTCCCGGCCAATCAGGAAGCGGGTCTGACACCCATCACCCAATTGGCTGAAAGGACAGTCGATCCTTATGGATGCCTAGGAGGAGGGGAGGAGATAAACAGTGAAAGCGAAAACGAGAATAGCTGCTGGCCGATGCTGATCTTTTTGGTGGTTTATCTTTACGCCTGAAAACACCTTACGTAAACGGCGTATCTTACATGCGACAGGCGAGCGTACGTTCGTGAATAGGCATATCGTGCTGATTTACATATTCTCGGCGTAAATCAGCGTACACACCCCTAGCGGGCCAGCGTAAATAGACAGCTAAGATACGACAGCGTAGGAGACTTACACCGGTCGTATCTTAGCAACATTTAAGCGTATCTCAGTTTGAGCATACGCTTAAATATACGACGGCGCAGATTCGGAGTTACGACGGCGTATCTACTGATACGCCGTCGTAACTGTACCTGAATCTAGCTAAAAGTATCTGTACTCGTGCAAATGCTTCGATACCTGAAATCGATACTTTCAGCTGTCAGCGAGATTCCCCCACTGACAGCTGAAATGTAAAAAAAAGGAAGCCAATAATCGGTTGTTAACCACTACCCGACGGCCGTACGACTTTATACGGCCGCGGGGTGGTTGTCAATCTCTAACAGGCCGTAAAAAGATGGACTGCACGCGCATCCAGCGGGCCGGGCGCGCGCGTCCGATGGCGGCGCGCGTGTTTGCCGCATCGCTGAGATGCCGATGCAAGTGCCTGGCGGACGTGATGTCCGCCAGGGACTCGCGATCGGCGGCTACAGGGACAAGACGTGGAGCTCTGTGTGTAAACACAGAGCTCCACGTCCTGTCAGGGGAGAGAGGAGACCGATCTGTGTCCCTTGTACATAGGGACACAGATCGGTCACCTCCCCCAGTCACCCCCCCCTCCACCTACAGTTAGAACACAATTTAGGGTACACATTTAACCCCTTCCTCACCCCCTAGTGTTAACCCCTTCAATGCCAGTCACATTTATACAGTAATTAGTGCATATTTATAGCACTGATCGCTGTATAAATGTGAATGGCGCCAAAAATGTGTCAAAAGTGTCCGATGTGTCCGCCATAACGTCGCCATAACGTCGCAGTCACGAAAAAAATGCTGATCGCCGCCATAAGTAGTAAAAAAAAAAAAAAAAAAAAAATAATAATAATTCTGTCCCCTATTTTGTAAGTGCAATAACTTTTGCGCAAACCAGACGCTTCTTGCGTTTTTTTTTTTTTTTTTAAATATGTAGAAGAATACGTATCGCCTAGACTGAGAAAAAAAAATGTTTTTTAAAAAAAATTGGGCTATTTATTATAGCAACAAGTAAAAAATATTGTTTTTTTTTCAAAATTGTCGCTCTATTTTTGTTTATAGCGCAAAAAAAAAAAAAAACGCAGAGGCGATCAAATACCACCAAAAGAAAGCTCTATTTGTGGGGAAAAAAGGACGTCAATTTTGTTTGGGAGCCACGTCGCACGACCGCGCAATTGTCAGTTAAAGTGACGCAGTGCCACAAGCTGAAATTTCACCTGGTCAGGAAGGGGTATATGTGCCCAGTAAGGAAGTGGTTAAGAAGCGAAGCCGCTGCATCCTTAAAGAGGAGCTGCAGTCTGTTCACATAATTTGTAATAAAAACATGTTTGCCATCCTGAAGCTTCCCTTCAACCACTTTGCATACTATCTTATATATACTGTGATTCTGAACCTGCCAAATATGCTGCAGAAATCTCCCTCCACTTAGTCTGACTGCAACCATTTTAACTGTGGGAAGCTGAAGCTGCTGTCTGTTTACTTTCTAGATTTACACAGACACACAGAGGCACACCTCCAACCCTGCGGCTCTCATTGGCCCTCTTATGACTCACCCCCCCTCTCTTCCTAGCAAACTCTCACGAGAGTGAGTGAGAGAGCTGTGCGTGATGTCATAAGCCTAGGCCTTTTACCAGACAAGAAACAGGAAGTGGGCTGTATAAGGTATTTACTAGCAGGGAAAAAAAAAAAGTTTTACTATCAAAAGTTAAAACAACAAGAGCAGAATATTTAATAGATGGAAACATTAAAAAATTACTGAAGGTCCGCTTTAAAGCGGAGGTTCACCCAAATAAAATTTTTCTCAGAACAACTTCTTTAGACTTCTAACATGTACAGTCCGCAAATTTATTTTATTTTTTACGCTGTACATACCTTATAATCAAATCTTTTCATTCTGGTTTCCGGGTACTTCTCGCCGCGGGAGTAGGCGTTTCCAAGCTGAGGAGGCATGTCATCTGGGAGGTCGCCCAGATGATTGACGTCTTTTCAGCAAAAGCTCCCGCCGGTGGATAAGGACCCGCCCCCCGTATTGCGTAGGCGCGTCCGAGTCACGGCGTTTCCGAAAGAAGCCGAACATGCAGATCTGCTAGTCGGCTCTATACGGCGCCTGTCTGCATGGTATAGACAGAGGGCCCAAAGCTGTGGGCTGAGCATAAGCTGAGAGAAGGTACAGTGATTTGTACAGGAACTTTGGTACATGGCCAAGAGGGCTGAAGTGTAAAGCCTAAGCGGCTGTATTTCTGAAGAGAGCCAGGTGGCTCTGCTTTTTTGATTGATTACTTTATTGCTATAGCAACTTGAAACCCCTGCGTGGGAATTCTGGATGGACGTTTTTTCTTTCTCTTAATAAAAGTGGGTCAACAAGCCCTTAAAAAGCACAACTGGCGTGGACTCTGCTCACTGGTATGCTCTACACAGACGCTAAATAACCCCCAACATTACAATATATACATATATATATATATATCAGTGGTGGTTCATCTATAGAGGGCGCTGGAGCGCCGCCCCCCTCTGGCTCCTCTGGCTCCCCCCTCTGCATTGCACAAATCTATGTTATTATCTCCGCTGCCGCTGTTCTATTCAGATGGTCAGCGCTCATGTCCGCCCATCTGAATAACGGCAGCTGGTTGGCTGTACGGAAGTGCCTATCAGAGCCAACGGCTCTGATAGGCTTTTCCGAGTACAGCCCTCGGGTCCCGGAAGCTTATACAAGGAACGCACTAGGGATACGCTCCTTTTATAAGACTGACAGGCTTCTCAGCTAATCAGGTTGGCCGTATCTAGCTACCGGTAACCTGATTGGCTGAGACGCCTGTCAGTCATCGAGGGCGGTAGAAGACATCGAGGGACGTGGATGGCTGACTCCAGTAAAGGTAAGTGCCGGGCTGGGGGGGGGGAGGGGCACTTTACAGGGCACAGTCAGTGACATCAATGGGCACAGTGGCGACAATAGGCACAGTGGGGACAATTAAAGGGCACAGCGGCGACAATTAAAGGGCACAACAGTGACAATTAAAGGGCACAGCGGTGACAATTAAAGGGCTGTTGCCATATGGTTTTTGGGTAATCTAGATTAAATAGAGATATGTGGGTATATATATATATATGTATATGGCTGTGTCGGTGTATGAATATAAAGATATATATATTCTAATTATGAATATATTTCTCTAAGTAGAGGCTGAAGATATCTCAGTCAGAGTACAGAGTATATGGTTCATTTAGCATGCTAATTCATGGCATTTAGCATATAGCAAGGTTCATTGTTTGGTAACAGACATTGTGGAGCCAATGAATTAAACCACCTTATGTGAGGGACCCCATGCTGGGATGTTCAATCAAGATAGCCACATCCTGTTTAAGCTTGGGAAAAATTCACGTTACTCTGCTGTCGGATAGAGTCACCAAAATTTGCATGAAAGGGGGCTGACTTATTTAGTCGGGCCTCCAATCATGATCCTAGCTAGGCCAACCAATGGGACGTCAGCTTAGAAAGATATACTCCACAGCACAGTTGGATGGAGTGCACTTTATGGAACCACCACTTGTTGGAAGGATGTCTTGATGGAGACTTGACCTAAAAGGATGGGTCTCAGTACAAGGGGTAACTATGGTATAGGCATGTGATAATTACTTGTAGCAACTGCCCATGTTTGTAATCTAAGGTTTTAGAGGAATATACTCTAGATTCCTTCATGTAAATGTATGTATTTTAACCTACGGTCTTGTTTTTAGACTATGGATAGGTTCTGTGTGTTAGACTAGACTTTGTATAAGCTCTAATAAATGTGTTATGTTGAAACTTCCACTCTGACGATTGAACTCTCTTATTTTTAACCATATATCATATATGCGAGATATTAATTCTTAAATATACAATTACTAAAAGCAACAGTGGCGACCACAGAATATGTACAGACTGGAAGTATTTAATATAATAGCACAATATTATGGGTATTAGAGATTAAAGCTTAGTAGGAGGAATTCAAGTTGAGTCAACTTATCCAATCCTATCTAGGGAACATATAAGTAAATATTTTGTTTTTTTTAGTGGGTATTAGGAGAAAATATACACCACAAGTTTTTTTTTACTAAGGGATTCAAGCTGAGTCAGCTTACCCACAAGTTATTTTTAAGGTTAGTAGGAGTTCAAACTGAGTCAGTTTATCCTATCCTAGCTAGGGAAAATATATGTTAATATTTTCTAAGGTTATTTGATTTTTTTTTTTGTGTTTCATTAATATCCCAAAATCATAATGTATCTTGGATGTACCATTAATTGGGGAGGAGATACCGGGATAGAAACAGCTTTGACACACTGAAAGAGTGGGTCATTGGGTTTGTGGAAAAAAATAAATGATTATTATTTTTTGCAATTTATACAATTTTGTTTAAGACACAGAAACGTGCTGGTTGTCTGTTGTCTGTAGAAAGACACTGAAATAGTGGTCTAGACGTTTGTTGTTCAAAGAATCCAACAAGTTTTTGTTTTATTTAAATCGTATGTCCACTAAAATTTAAATTTGGAGGACATTGGAAATCTACAAAAGATTTTTTTTTTTAACTTAGGTGTTATTGCTAACGGTGTAAAGTTACAAGTAGTAATATTCTCATTGTTGTTAGTTAAAGTACAAGACTGTGGAAGGCTTGCAACTGAAACTAATTTCTGCAAAAGATTATTAGGATAAAATAAGGTGCATTTAGCATACTGTATTTTATACCTTGAATTCTTTTTTTTTTTAAGGATAAACCCTACCAAGTACTAATAATTTAATAATCTAAGTTGGTGGGAGATTTGTTTTTGGTTTTTTTTTTAAACTGAATTGGGTGTAGCAAATATTGGGGTAAACATAGCTGTGTTTACATTCCCATTGTGCACCTAAAGCAAACCTATTGTTCCGTGGGTGTGGATCTTAGCCCTTTTGTTTTGGGTGTAGACTTCATTCTGTGAAGATAGTAGTGTTATGTTAAAACTGGTATCTGCACTCTGGGGCAAATTCTAAGTTCTAGACTTTGATAGTCGGCTCTGTGGTGTATTATTGTATCACCACTGAACTTTAATCATGGAGAAATTGATGGCCAGGATGGCTAAAGTTAAAAATAGCGCAGAGATAATAAGGACAATGGAGGAATCCAAAAGCCCATGGCACCATGCACAAGAGTATGTAAATATAAAACTTACAGAGAGAAAATACAGCAAACGTGAGGGTAAGACCGCACTAATTTTTGCTGCATTTTGGTTAGCCAACAATTATAGGTCATTATTATTGCAGACCATTTCTCTCAAGCAAGATCTAGAAATTGCCAAAAGTAAAATCAGTACTCCAAGAGTTTCTATGCCAAATACGAATTCTAGCCACCAGCAGCCAACAATACAGGGGCTGAATGCTGAAGACAGTAAATGTGAACAATTATCTGCATCTTCCAGCACAGTGCAGACGGTACAATCTACACATACCATAGATTGTAATGCGACAAGTTTCAGTATTTCTAGTTGCAACAGGAAAGTAACTCTGTCTGGAGTAGATGATAATGCCAACAGCTCATTGAAAGATGGGAGCTCTTTTGAAAGAACCTCCATTTCTCATACAGCAAAAGGTGTTAATCAGGTTGTAGCCATTGAATGTTCTCAGCCTAAAACCACACCAGTTGTTAAGAGACACGTTAATACTTTACAAAAGATAAAATGCTTCTCGTGTGGTTTATTCGGACACATTTCCCAGTTTTGTTTAGCTTCTGGTGAAAAGATATTAAAACCAAATCAGTATACAACAAAGAGGCGTGACATAGAAGTGTACTCACCTCGCTGGGGTGAAAAGCCTAAGAAATATGAAAATACAAATTCATATATCCCTTCCTCAAATATTAAGGCCCAAAATGAGGCTTTACAGTATGAGATTAGGCAAATGAAACAGGAAAGGGATGAGTTTGTGAAAGAATTCCAGTTCTTTAAAAGAAACATTATTGACTTGAATTTGAAAAATGGATGGAGTAAATTTAGAAGGGTTCTAGATGTCTAGGACATTTAGTTTCACTAGATCAAAGTTTACCAAGGTACATGTAAGAATGTTGTATTGTTGGCTTTAAATAAGAAAAAAGTGGGATAAGTAATAATTGTTTTGCTGCAAGTTTTTTTTTTTCAGGGTGAATCACAGAAAGCTGTACATATGCGCAACAAAAGGTCAAGTATAGGGTTTTGTTTTTCTCTTATTCGGTCCCTTTGTATTCTCCCAATGGCCAGAAACACCTAGCAATTCATTTGCAAATTACCAAAGCTAGGGGATTCAAGCTAAACAAAGGTGTGTTTGTGTGTGTCATGGAATGAAAGGGTATGAATGGTCCATGTGTAAACAAGACTTTTTCTGTTAGTTTGATTTGATTTTTTTTTCTCTCTGTTTTATGGAATTCATAATTGTTTTCTCTCTCTCTTCCCCAATCCCTTGTTTGTAATGAGCTCAATACTGGTACCAGTTTAAATGTATACTTTTTTTTTTTAAAAACGAATAAAAACCCTGTGCACAGGTACAAGATAAGTTTATTTTGTTTTTCTCTCTCCTTTCCTGGGGTTAGAGTGAAGTGTCATTCACTCTGACACTTGGAAACTACATAAAACATTATGCTGCACCTTGTGGCATATTATGGATCCAGTAGGTCCTATATTTCTCTGTTTTTTTTTTTCCTCCCAAAATTGACGCATGTGCTGGTAATATGCGTAAAGGGGGTAGGTCAGCAGGAGGTCTTCTTAGACGGTAAGTACTTACAAATCCCACCATGTTTTTCCTATAATTTTTGTTTGTTAAAATACAGATATAGGAGGGAGTCAGTTACAGGGGTCACTGTACTTACGATGGATAGACTCATTACCTCCGCTGGCAAGCATATACTGTCAGTTAGCCCATAAACCTCCTCAGAAGAGGTACAGTAAGATGTTATTAATGGTTTGGACTTTTGTATTTTAGGAAAAAATACACACATGGACAGAGGATCGAAACAAGACTGATCAAAATACTGTGAAACACAGAGGACCTTAAAACATCGTTTTTTTTTTTAATGTTTGTTTTAAGGACAATCCTTGAATAGAATCAATTAGAGTCAGGCCCAACTAAATTCTAAAATATATTTAAATTTTTTTAGTGGTCTGTTTCATTAAACAGGGCCGGGTCTCGTTCTCTCTCTGATACCACTTCCTGTGACCTGTTGGGCTGGAAAATTGATTTTCACTGAGAATCAATTAATATGGTAATCACTACAGAGAGGACATTGCCTTTTGTATAACAGCAAAGCAATTTTTATTTTTTTTAGTGTTTACTTGTTTTTATTTTTATTTTTTTTAATTATTTTGTTTTTTTGGTTTAACAAAATACATATTCAATGCTCTTTAACAATACAAAGGTTGGGGCAGCATTGAATCTGAATTTGTTTTTTTTTACTTTTTTTATATATACCTTTTTAGGTTTACTTTTATTTCCTCCTTTTTCTTCTAAGGAAAACTATTTTTCTTCATTTCCTATATCACTTTATTTTTGGTGATTCTGGAGGTTGCTATGGTGAAATAAAAAAAAAAAAAAGAGGGGAGTAGGGGTAACATTATATGGACAACATTTAGAACAGTTAAAACAAAACAAAAATGTTGATATAGAATATTAAAGCTTCCCTATATCATTTTGGGGATGGGACAAAGTTCCAACAGTTTTTCTTCTCTTTTGACACGGGATAAATGTTTTATATAAATTTGTGACATTGTAGCTATTACCAACTATGACAATAGTCAGCAACAGTCATATGACTAGTTTACGTGTATAGGTGACATTGTATCCTCTCTACAGTTCTAATATTGGGCAGTCATCATAGGTGGTCATGGATAATTTTTTTTTATGTTGGTCAGTTTTCTTTTTGTGCCATAAATAAGTTTAAAAAAAAAATCAATGCTTAAAGATCATATAGATATACTGGGACTGGTGAGACTCATAGTGATTGGCAAATAACATAGTATAGTACAATTGTACTTAAGTAATTTAGTCTAATTATTCCTGAAGCCACAAGTAACTGGTAACATCACACCTATCCGCATTCTGAAATCAAGTTATTTTGTCTGCTTACATGACACTGCCTAAATCTGCACGGAGACCTCTTAAAGTGATGACCTCTTCCCTAGTCTGCTAAAGGCAGGACTCATACAGCAGCTACACATGGTAGCCAAGGACGGAGCTATATGCACAAAAGTGGGGCACCCCCCAGGCTTCAACCCACCAGGGTTCGGATAACTGAACACAGCGTCAGTAAAAGGAGTTTGTGGTGAGTTGCGATGGCAACAAGATCCGCCTGGAAACTGGAAGGGTCACACACACACACAGGGGCAATCCGCAGAAGGCGGGGCAGAGTTACTTGCAGGCATATGACAATGGAGGAAGAAAGATGGGGGATGGCAATCAGACTACCTGGCTGACGGGCTGAAGGTTAAATTGTTACACATGACAATGGTAAAGGGCCTCATATTAGGTCACAGTATATCTATAACAATTTTAATCAAAGGTCCTTAATACTCAGAATGACAAGATAAGCATTCATTGGAAGGCATATGTTGTAAAAGTACTCGTGTTTTTCCGTCTCTAACTTTGCCCACACTAATAAAGTACAAGCACAGAAAGCCAATAAAGGTGGTCCAAAGGCCATTACTGTATGATGTATCCAATTGGAATCGCCAAGGAAGGCTGTCCCAGAAGCAAGGCAAACAGGACCCGATTGACATTATGGACTTTCGCACTATTATTATTGGACGGTTGAGAACAAGGATCCTCCAGTTTTCTTCCCCCCTTAATTTTTTTTGTATGTTTGGTATCTTATGGTTTTTATTATGGACTTATTACATCCAGAACAAGTGATGACTACCAGTACTGGGATCCAGAAATATGAACTGTAGAGACGGAAAGTTTAAAAAGTTTTTTCACAGAGGTGTATATCATTTCAGAGGGCAAGGCCAAAAAGTTTTAAATGAAAGATTACACATAAAACCATTATTGTAGGTGTGGCCGAGTCTCATATTCTCAACTGGCCACAAGGGGCCATCTGTTGCCATATGGTTTTTGGGTAATCTAGATTAAATAGAGATATGTGGGTATATATATATATATGTATATGGCTGTGTCGGTGTATGAATATAAAGATATATATATTCTAATTATGAATATATTTCTCTAAGTAGAGGCTGAAGATATCTCAGTCAGAGTACAGAGTATATGGTTCATTTAGCATGCTAATTCATGGCATTTAGCATATAGCAAGGTTCATTGTTTGGTAACAGACATTGTGGAGCCAATGAATTAAACCACCTTATGTGAGGGACCCCATGCTGGGATGTTCAATCAAGATAGCCACATCCTGTTTAAGCTTGGGAAAAATTCACGTTACTCTGCTGTCGGATAGAGTCACCAAAATTTGCATGAAAGGGGGCTGACTTATTTAGTCGGGCCTCCAATCATGATCCTAGCTAGGCCAACCAATGGGACGTCAGCTTAGAAAGATATACTCCACAGCACAGTTGGATGGAGTGCACTTTATGGAACCACCACTTGTTGGAAGGATGTCTTGATGGAGACTTGACCTAAAAGGATGGGTCTCAGTACAAGGGGTAACTATGGTATAGGCATGTGATAATTACTTGTAGCAACTGCCCATGTTTGTAATCTAAGGTTTTAGAGGAATATACTCTAGATTCCTTCATGTAAATGTATGTATTTTAACCTACGGTCTTGTTTTTAGACTATGGATAGGTTCTGTGTGTTAGACTAGACTTTGTATAAGCTCTAATAAATGTGTTATGTTGAAACTTCCACTCTGACGATTGAACTCTCTTATTTTTAACCATATATCATATATGCGAGATATTAATTCTTAAATATACAATTACTAAAAGCAACAGGCACAGTGGCTGTGTTTGATGGCATGGCACAGTGGCTGTGTTTGATGGCATGGCACAGTGGTGACAATTGATGGCACAGTGGCTGCGTTTGATGGCATGGCACAGTGGTGACAATTGATGGCACAGTGGGTGCGTTTGATGGCATGGCACAGTGGTGAGAATTGATGGCACAGTGGCTGCGTTTGATGGCATGGCACAGTGGCTGCGTTTGATGGCACAGTGGCTGCGTTTGATGGCATGGCACAGTGGTGACAATTAATGGCACAGTGGCTGCGTTTGATGGCATGGTGCAGTGGTGACAATTAATGGCACAGTGGCTGCGTTTAATGGCATGGCACAGTGGCTGCATTTGATGGGCACAGTGAGGCTGCAATTTTTTTTTTTTTTTCGTTTGTGCCCCCCCAAAAAATTTGGAGCACCAGCCGCCACTGATATATATATATGTGTGTGTGTGTATTTGCTGTATGTGTCTTTACATACATACGCCTCTAGATCTTAGTATGTAGGCTGAATATTTATAAGCAACTTAGGCTTATAATTACTTTTGGTGAATGTTCAGATACAAAGGCTGATGTTGGAATATAGATGAGAGACCAAGGAACATGGATGTCTCCTACAACAAGTATGCCCAGTGGCGAAGCTAGACCTTCTTTCACCCAGGGCAAAGAATCAGTTCGCCCCCCACCCCACAACGGGACAAGATTGGGCAGGAAAGTGATAAACTCCCAGGCTATACAGTGGGGTTTGAAAGTTTGGGCACCCCAGGTAAAAAATTTGTATTCATGTGCATAACGAAGCCAAGGAAAGATGGAAAAATTTCCAAAAGGCATCAAATTACAGATTAAACATTCTTATAATATGTCAAAAAAAGTTAGATTTTATTTCCATCATTTACACTTTCAAAATTACAGGAAACAAAAAAATGACGTCTGCAAAAGTTTGGGCACCCTGCAGAGTTAATATCTTGTACTGCCCCCTTTGGCAAGTATCACAGCTTGTAAACACTTTTTGTAGCCAGCCAAGAGTCTTTCAATTCTTGTTTGAGGTATCTTTGCCCATTCTTCCTTACAAAAGTCTTCCAGTTCTTTGAGATTTCTGGGCTGTCTGTCACGCACTGCTCTTTTAAGGTCTATCCATAGATTTTCAATTATGTTGAGGTCAGGAGATTGTAAAGGCCATGGCAAAACCTTCAGTTTACTCCTCTTGTTGTAATCCTCCGTGGATTTTGAGGTGTGTTTAGGATCATTATCCATTTGTAGAAGCCATCCTCTCTTTAACTTCAGCTTTTCACAGATGGCATCAAGTTACCATCCAAAATTTGCTGAAATTTCATTGAATCCATTTTTCCTTCTACTCGTGAAATGTTCCCTGTGCCACTGGCTGCAATACAACCCCAAAGCACGATTGACCCACCCCCATGCTTAACAGTTGGACAGAGGTTCTTTTCATTCAATTCGGTGCCCTTTCTTCTCCAAACGTATCTTTGCTCATTCCGGCCAAAAAGTTCTATTTTAACCTCATCGGTCCACAGAACTTGTTTCCAAAATGCATCAGGCTTGTCAATATGTTAATTTGCTCCTCTGGTCCCCCATGTACGCATTTGGTCCCCCACATCCTCCTCTGTTCCCCCCTTCTGCTCTGGCCCCCTCGGCTCGTCTGCCCCCCTTCTCTGGTCCCCCTGCAGTGCTCACCTCCTCTAGCTGTGCAGTGCCTATTAGTGCTGCCTATCAGTAGCCATCAGTGACTATCAGTGGCCACCCGTGTCACCTATTAGTGCTCATCAGTGCTGCATATCAGTTCCCATCAGTGTCGCCTATCAGTGCTCATCACTGCTGCATATACCGTATTTATCGGGGTATAGCGCGCTCCCGCGTATAGCGCGCACCCCTAAAGTTGCCCTCATTCCTGTGGAAAAAAATTGTTTTTTGTACTTACAGTTTTGCTGTCTTGTGCGGCGTCCATCGGCGAATCCGGCGTCCGTCTGCGGCTTCGGGTGTCCTCTTCGTCGGGTCCGGTGTCCTCGCGTCCTCCCCGCTCGTTTCCCGCGCCGAGTTTTGAATACTGCGCCAGCATATACCGAGCGCAGTACACTCGGGCAGGCTCGGCAACTGTCGCGCTCACGTCCTGTACGTCCAGGACGTGAGCACGGAAGAAGCCGAGACTGGCCGACTATACCCGAGTGTACTGCGCTCGGTATATGTCGGCGCAGTATTCAAAACTCGGCGCGGGAAAGCGGGTATCGGCGTATATCGCACACCCACGATTTTGCCCTGATTTTCAGGGCAAAAAAGTGCGCGATATACGCCGATAAATACGGTAAGTGCCTCCTCATCAGTGCAGCCTATCAGTGCTCATCAGTGAAGAAGAAAAATTACTTTTTTCCAAACTTCTATAACAGAAACTAAGAAACTTTATTTTCCAAACTTTTTTTTTTTTTTTTAGATGTGTGATGCACTTCAGGACATGTAAACGTGTTTGGAAGCATTTAGACATGTTTAGGCCATGTCAAGCGATAGGGCATTAATTAATTTTATTGGCCAGAATATTTTTGTCTGGTCATTGAAATAAATTAACACTCAAGCGCTAGATGTGCCTAAATGCTCCTAAATGCATTTACACATGGAAAACATTTTTTTCTGACAACTTGCTGCTCCTCCTGGACGCGCTGGCAGTGTTTTTTTTATTTTTTATTCTGGCTCTAAACACCTCTAAACAGCTACATGGGCACATATATAGCTCAGGGAAAACACCGCTCTGATAAGTGCGGCTGCCAGGAGGATATAAAATGGCACACCCAGTCCGGGTGCTCTGGCTTAGGACAGCCTTTCAACAGCCCAGACAGAAACAAACAAAATCAAAGCATAATTGAGCCGACACTTCTGGAGAAAAAGGCCCAGATTCACAACCGAGATACGACGGTGTATCTCCAGATACGACGTCGTATCTCTGCGTTGTGCCATCGTATCTATGTGCCTGATTCTTAGAATCAGTTACGCATAGATATCTGTTAGATCCGACAGGCGTAAGTCTCTTACGCCGTTGGATCGTAACTGCATTTTTACGCTGGCCGCTAGGGGCGTGTAAGCTGATATACGCATCGAAATATGTAAATCAGCTAGATAGGCGAATTCCTGAACGTACGTCCGTCCGACGCAGTAAAGTTACGCCGTTTACGTTAGGCTTTTCCCGGCGTATAGTTACCCCTGCTATATGGTGGCGTAAGTGCGGCTTAACAATGTTAAGTATGGCCGTCGTTCCCGCGACGAAATTTGAAAATTTTGCGTTGTTTGCATAACTCGTCCGTGAATGGGGCTGGACGTAATTTAAGTTCACGTCAAAACCAATACGTCCTTGCGGCGTATTAGGAGCAATGCACACTGGAAGGTTTCCACGGATGGCGCATCACGTCGGGTCACAGCACATTTACATAAAACACGCCCCCCTGTTCCAAATTTGAATTAGGCGGGCTTACGCCGGCCGATTTACGCTACGGAGCAAGTGCTTTGAGAATACAGCACTTGCCCGTCTAAGTTGCGGAGGCGTAACGTAAATCGGATACAGTACGTTACGCCGCCGCAAAAATACGCAGTTCTACGAGAATCTGGCCCAAAGTCTTGATAATGTTTATTCCAATATGACCATGTACAAAATGGTGAGGGCTACTGTGTTTCGACTGCACTTTGATAAGCATTTAGAGGCAGAAAAAAACCCGCCTGACACCTCTAAAAGCAGAATTTTTAACGCTCAGCGTGCATGAGACCTA
Source organism: Rana temporaria (assembly GCF_905171775.1). Lineage (NCBI taxonomy): Eukaryota > Metazoa > Chordata > Amphibia > Anura > Ranidae > Rana > Rana temporaria. The sequence continues at coordinate 644,828,975 of NC_053489.1, read as the reverse complement.
AAGTATAGCAAAACCAACACATTTTTTTCCTAGTTCCAGATTGGAGAGGGATTAGAACATGTCAAGTTTTTATTGCCAATAGAAGAGTAAAGCTTGCCATAGATGAATCGAAATTTGGTCAGTTTAGTAGGAACCAGACAGATTTCAATCCATCTATGGACTTTCCTGTCAGAGAGAAGTCAAGCTAATGAGACAATTGGTACATTTTCTATCAATCTGCGCCTATAGCTAATTGGCTGCAGCTTTGATCAGTTTCTGACAGTGAAGGAGGTCTGCTACAATAGTGCTACAATAGTGTAGCGGATAGAAAATTTCTTCATCTACCTCACTTGTATGAATGGGGGAACCCATTGTTTTTTTTCGATCAGATCACTGGCCTGTGGGGAGCTGCAGCGCGGTGCGTCGGCAGTGAACATATAGGCCCAGATTCTCAAAGGGCTTACGGCGGCGCAACGCCATGTACGCCGTCGTAAGTCCTAATCTGGGCCGTCGTATCTACGGGACTGATTCTTAGAATCAGTTACGCATAGATATCCATTAGATCCGACAGGCGTAAGGCTCTTACGCTGTCGGATCTTAAGTGCAATTTTTTTTTGTCCGCTAGGTGTCGCTTCCGTCGTTTTCCCCGTCGAGTATGCAAATTAGCTAGATACGCAAATTCCCGAACGTACGCGCGGCCGACGCAGTGAAGTTACAACGTTTACGTTAGGTTTTTCCGCCGCAAAGTTGCCCCTGCTATATGAGGGGCAACCAATGTTAAGTATGGCCGTCGTTCCCGCGTCAAAATTTATAAATTTACGTTGTTTGCGTAAGTCGTCCGTGAATGGGGCTGGACGCTATTTACGTTCACGTCGAAACCAATGACGTCCTTGCGACGTCATTTGGAGCAATGCACCCTGGGATATTTTTTGGACGGCGCATGTGCAGTACGTTCGGCGCGGGAACACGCTTAATTTAAATACTACACGCCCCCTATCTGCCTAATTTGAATTAGGCGGGCTTGCGCCGGGTGATTTAAGCTACGCCGCCGCAACTTTACACGCAAGTGCTTTGTGAATAAAGTACTTGCCTGTAAAACTTGCGGTGGCGTAACATAAATGAGATAAGTTACGCCCGCCGACATTTACGCCATTCTACTAGAATCTGGGCCATAGATTCCAGCTGCAGAAACAGAACTGTATTGATGTTAAAGTTTAACAGAGCACCACTACCTGGCGGGAAGTAAATCCAACCGTGAACTCACAGAATGTTACAGGGAATAGTATAACAATAAGTCTCAGGGTGCACCTTCAGCGTCAGTCTCGAGGGTTCGAGGGATGGAATGCAGCCTTAACAAATCTGTTCCCAAACGGGGAGGCTTTTGAGAATGATGATGCGTCCCTGCTCTTTCCCTACTCACCTGGAACCTTTCCCTTCTGCTTATACTGTGCCTCACAGGCGAGTGACCTGTCCCTATACTGCCCACACGCAAAATGCGCACCAAGCCTGGGAGTCAGGGTCTTAAATATACTCTGCCTGACCAAAGATGGCCACCAGAGTCAAATGGGGGGCAGAATCCAGTTGGACAGTTCCTCTAGTGACCCAGGAAACCATAAAGGAACCATTTTCCTCTTGACTTCCTATCCAACTGCGGTGGGGAAAGTAGACTGCACCTGCCTACAGGCTGATCGAAAAAAAAAAAAGAAAAACATGTATGGCCAGCTTAAACCAGCACTCAAGTTTAACAGTTAGTTGAGTTCTGGCTCTCTTCTATTGCCATGCACTTTCAATACAGGAAACCAAAGGGTGTGGTTCTGGATAGATTTGTTACAAGGTTTTTATTGCTGTCTGTGTCCCTGTGTCCCGGCAACCATTATCACTGAAAGTGTTTTTTAGGTTGTCACCATATCAGGAATATAGAGGAAATTCTCCTATGTGTACACTAGTTCGGGAGACCCTGGTGACAACCAGGGATTCCCTCAATTTCAAGGGATTTCTTCTTACTTCCCGTTGTGGCTATGGGACAGGAAGTGAAGGAAAATCTTCCCAATGGGACAAAGGTGGAAAAAAAACTTGACGGGTTATAATCCTCCCTTGGCTAATCCAAAATGAAAAAAAAAATGTTTTGCCTTTGGTTCTAATTTAAAGCTTTAGAAGAAAAATCTGTCAGTTTATTGTCACTTTCCGCTTTTTTACACCCATTATACCTTAAGACCTTAATTCATATACTGTAATTATACGTGTCTTTAGAAATATGCTTCCAGTATTTCTCCATTCCTTGTCTGCAGTTTATTATAATTACATGACTCCCTGTTCAATTATCCATCCGAGATTTTACCACACTAAACGCGCAGTTTGTGTAAGCCTGTTGTTATACGTAATGGGGCAGAAAGCACTATCAGAGAATATAAAAATATAATAATCCATCTCATTCTATGTCGATAATATAGCGTCTGTAAACGGCTTTTATGGCTGGATATACCTATCAAAGTCAATATGTGTCGGCTGCTACCAAAGGAGCCTCGTCGCAGACGAAGATGAAATGCCTGTATCCACAAACGGCAATTCAATTATTATTTTAATCCTTCTAAACTTTGATCAGTGTGCTAAGTAAATGTTTTTCTTATCATAAACAGAAATGGAACTGAAGGGGAAGCCGGAGCTCGAAGGAGCCTCAGGAAGAAGATAAATCCAATGAATCTAAGCTCCCTGCAGTAAGAATTGAATTTATATATTGCATTTTTGGAGAGGAGAAACTGGGCATACCTCTATTTTATTTCAAACTTAAATTGGGCTAAGAGCGGGGTGCCAACCACAATTAGCATTTTTTAAATGTATGCCCTTTCATCCTGCGTTTTTATAATATAAATCCGATCACTTACTATTTTACAATCCGCCGCCGCTCCGCATAGTTATTCAAAAAATATAGGGCTGGATTCACAAAGAGTTAAGCCGGCGTATCAGTGGATACGCCGACGTAACTCAGCATCTAAGCCCGTCGTAAATTTAAGTGTATGCTCAAACTGAGATACACTTAAACCTAGCTAAGATACGACGGCCTGCGCCGTCGTATTTTAGGGTGCAATTTTTTCGCTGGGCGCTAGGTGGCGCTTACGTTGATTTCGGCGTAGAATATGTAAATGACTAGATACGCCGATTCACGAACGTACGCTTGCCCGTCGCAGTAAAGATACGCCGTTTCCGTAAGAGATACACCGCGTAAAGATAAAGCTGCCCTCTAGGTGGCGTAGCCAATGATAAGTATGGCCGTCGTTCCCGCGCCGAAATTTGAAAATTTTACGTCGTTTGCGTAAGTCATCCGTGAATGTGGCTGGACGTAATTTACGTTCACGTCGAAACCAATACGTCCTTGCGGCGTACTTTGGAGCAATGCACACGGACGGCGCATGCTCCGTTTGGAAAAAACGTCAATCACGTTGGGTCACCAATCATTAACATAAAACACGCCCCCCTCATCCTCATTTGAATTAGGCACGCTTGCGCCGGCTTCATTTACGCTACGCCGCCGTAAGTTAGGAGGCAAGTGCTTTGTGAATACAGCACTTGCCTCTCTAACTTACGGCGTAGCGTAAATACGATACGCTACGCCGCCGTAAAAATGTGCGGATCTATGTGAATCCAGCCCATAGTTTATAAAACTATGTCCACACCGTTGTCATTTTGCTTGTGGGCATTGTGAAGCCCAAAAGCACTTACTTCCTGGAAGTCTTGGATGGGGAGTGATAATTGGGTAGCGCACTGCATCCTGGGAAATGATGACACACATTTCCCAGGAGCATTAGAGGGAGATGATGTCAGGATCCTAGGTGATTCCAAAGGCAGATTGTGTGGGACTGCATAGCAACAGGCATTTCCAGATGAGTAAAAAAACTTTTTTTTTTTTTTTTTTTAGGTCTAATGACCACAATAATGAAAAACATTTTTTGGGATGGAAACTCCACTAAGTAAATGTGCATGCTTGGGTCCACATGTACCGTATTCAGGGCAAAGTTAAAAGTCCTTTCCTTCTATTCACCATTATCCTGTTTAGTAGCCATGACTCTGAGTAGCACCATGTTGAAGGTTACAAAAGGCTACATTGGAGCTTACACTGGGTTAAAGGAGAAGTACAGCCAAAGTTCGTTCTGCACTCCTGTTATCTGTTTTCAGAAGACAGCGGGCTGAAGCTTGATGTGCCCACATGCCTGGACCAGCACACGGCTCAGCCTCTCGGGGAGAAGGGGAGCAGAAAGCAGTGTTTGACAGTCACTAACTCTCTGCTTAAAGAGCCCTAAGAAGCGATCAGTTTCAGGGGTTTTTGAGCCAACGGAGGACACATGCAGTCTCAGACCGATTCTGCATACACCTAGGTAAGTATGCTTGAAACTTCTCTTTTAACCGCTCAAATTTTTTTGGGGGGGTGCAAACAAACTGAAAAATACTGAGAAAAAAAACATTTGCAGCCACTGTGCCATCCAATGCAGCCACTGTGCCTATTAATTGCAGCCACTGTGCCCATCAATTGCAGCCACTGTGCCCATCAATTGCAGCCACTGTGTCCATCACATGCCCCCACTGTGTCCATCAAATGCCCCCACTGTGCCCATCGAATGCTGCCACTGTGCTCATAGGTGGCGGCGGTGAGCGGTGTCCTCCATGTGTCTCCTCCCGTCCTCTCCTCCCATCAGACGTCCAATCACAGAGCGCCTGTTGTTTCAGCCAATCAGGGGACATAGGCGGTTCAGTGTTAGGAAAAATTCATTTGCTTTTATAACACACCTGGGAGGACTGCAAGCTTCAAGCATGGCGCATGCAGGTCACCTTTTTTTAAGCCTATTAGAGCCTATGACTCTAATCAGGTGCTTTAAAAACACCCCTGCTGCTGTAATTCAGGCACCCGACGCCCAAAAAGGGGCCGGGCGCCTGAATAGGGGGTGGCAGCGTCAGCCATGGATAGATGCATGCAATGCATGAATCTATTCATTAGTCATATAGTGGTGGCATGGAGAGAGGGGACAGCGCCCCTAATGAACGGTCTGCCACTGCAACACCGTTTGCAACAATATGATCTATTGGTTATAGAGGGGGTGACTGGAGAAGAAGGGTGGTGCCCGTGCACCCTTATGGACGCACAGCCACTGGCAGCAGGTCAGCTCTCCTGCGCAAACCGGCGTAGGTCTACGTTGTTGTTTGTACAGAAGATAGCGGATGTCTTCAGGTCCCGTGGACTCGATGTCTGACAGCGATCTCTGTCATGTTCCTGGTAGCCCATCCCCCCTACAGTTAGAACATGCTAAGGGAACATACTTAACCCCTTGATCGCCCCCATGTGTTAACCCCTTCCCTGCCAGTGTCATTTATACATTGGTCAGTGCATTTTTCTAGCACTGATCAATGTAATAATGTCAATACTCCCCAAAAAGTATCATTTGGCGTCAGATTTGTCCGCCACAATGTCGCAGTCCCGCAAAAATGTTCAAGCTAGAATCCAAACACACCAGAGCTCATTACCACTGCTGACACACTTTCAGAACAAAAAGGAATTATTTCATGTTTAACCTCTTCAAATTTCATACCTGTATACCCTTCCTGAACCAGGGCACATTTTACAAATCCAACGTTCATGTTTATTCAGCCCTGTTTTTGTTGATGCTTAAAGTGCTTCTTCAGTCTAAAAAATAAATAAATAAGTCAGTAGCTACAAATACTAGGAGAACTTCAGGTGGAATTGCTGCAGCGATCCGACCGGATGTGCACAGGTACCTGTAAAAACCAGGAACCCCCCAAGAAAGTGCCAGAAATAGAAGGGTGGGAGGAGGATATAAAATAGAACTTTCCTTTCAGGGTAAAGTTAAACTTGAACACTAGTCTCTCTTTTGGCAATATTGTAAATCATTTTACTGTAAACAAAAAGTATACATTTTGTTATATTTGTCCAATTTAAAAATTAGACTAAAACGATGTTTCAGGTACAAAGCATGTCAAATTTATTTGCAAATGACAAAGGCATTTTTTTTTTATTTTACACATTTTTTTATTAATGGTAAAAAAATAGACACGTGCACTGCCGAAAAATTTGTTTGTGTTCGTTCCATTCATTTTTTTTTTGTTTTTTCGGGTCATTTGTTATGATTGAAGTTCAAAAATGTGTAAAGTAAAAAATTTGTAAATTCAGTAATTCATGAATTTGAAAATTCAAAAATCCGAAAATTCTAAAGAATGAATATTTGAAATAATAACTAACTAACTAATAATAACTAACAATTAAATTATAGGTATTGGAATTTCCGTTCAAATTTGGCTGTTAGTCAACGTAACAAATATGAATTTTTTCAAAGTTACAAATTATCCAAAATCACGAATGCTGCATCTAAACAGATGGAACAGCATGAATTATTATTAATAATAATAATAATAATAATAATAATAATAATAATAATAATAACATGTTTGTATTATTATTATTTATCATTATTAATTTTTTGCATTCCATTTGTTTAGATACGGCATTCGTTATTGAGAAAATTTGGATACATTTGTATTCATTCCGTTCACTAACAGACAAATTTGTAAGGAAATTCCAATACCTATAATTTAATAGTTTGCAATAGTTAAATAAATTATTAGTTATTATTTCAGATTTTCGTTCTTTTAAATTTTCGTCCTCTTTTTTTGAATTTTTAGATTTTCGAATTTCTGAATTTCCGAGATTTCAGATTTTCCGATTTTCAAATTTAGACTTTCCTAATTTTCGAATATGCAAATTTACGAATTTTATTTTATTTGAATTTTCTAAATTTATGAATTTTCAAATATTTGAATCTACGAATATTTGGAAAAAAATTCTAAACGTATTTTCGTTAATTCGGATATTTCCGAATCAACAAATTTGACAAAATGTATTAAACTAATTTGGAACGGAACAAATTGAATGTCTACAAAAAATAGAAATACAATATATCTGCAAAAATAATAACTGAATAACTGATACAGTATATTTCTGACAGGTAACCGCTCCACTTCTGGCCGGATCGCCTAGGCCATCCAAGCAGAAGTTTACTGGCAACAAAAGTAGCTATTTCAGTTGGCACAAGGTACCATTTGAAAGTACTGGACTGTTTGTAATTAGTTTCCATAGTCTAAATGTTTTAGGAACAACATTTTGTTCCAGATCTGATTCCAATCTTCAATGTCGATAGCTACTCATAGGTTTTTTGACTATTGATGGTAATTGTGTGTTTAGGAGGTACATGAATAACAGTTAGATAAAGTCTAGAGGTCATTGGTCTATCAAGCATTTGCTTTTAAGAGGGCGAAAGTCTATACTGAGTCTGGGCTTTTTATAGTTTGTGAGATATAATTTGTGAGATACGGATCTGTAAAAACAATACATGATCTAGTTATTTGTTAGCTTGGATTTTTTTCTGAGGGGATGTGAAATATTTTAATCCATCTGTTGTGTAGACCTTACATAATAGTGTAATGTCTAATTGCAACTCTTGTGTGAAGTTATTAGGTTTCTCAAAACCTGTAATAAAGGAAATATTGCTTAAAGATTATTATAGGGTTAAATGTCTGGATGCCACTGTTCTGGATTATTTAGAGTTGTCCAAGATCTTTAGGAAGTATGTAAGCGCGTAGCACTGCCCGACATGTTTCGTCACCCATGACGTCTTCTTTGTTTCCTAATATTTCCTAATATAATATTTCCTAATATGAGTGTCATCATTTCCCAGGAGACTGTGCTTTTTTCTGCCGAAAACCAGTTCTACTGCGCATGCGCAAGATCTGTTATCTGTGTTGTCATAATAACGGGGCGGGACATTCCTCCGTCGCCGCCTGTTGTCATGACAAAGAAACAAACTAACGGTGCTACGAGCGCCGTTCTACTGCGCATGCTTGAGATCGTGAGGTGCATGCTGGTTACCCAACTTTCACCTGGGCTTCAAATGACCACACCCAACATGGATACAGCCAGATCTGGAGAGGAAGAAACTAAGGCAAGATTACTTTCGGGGCTGGGAAGATAGTGCTATGTTTTGGAGAATATGTTATCTGACAATTATGATCGTGCAAAAAAAAAAAAAATTGACCGGAGCTTTGCTTTAATACAAACCATTTACTACTAACAGTGGTGCTTAAAATGGTCATATTTTATTTATTTCTATAAAATAAAAAAAATTAAAAACCTTTACCCTGTAAGACAATTGCATGATCGCTGAACGGGCTTCTGTCTTCCCCCGGTCTACCTTCCAGGCTCACAGACGGTGGCTGTGTGCTGGACCTTCAGAGTGCATGCTCCGGGGATTTCACCAGCTGCATCCAGTGTGAATATCGCCTAAATATTGCCCGTGTAGCCAGCCTTCGGCCTCGCACTGTGTGGGGGACGTTACTTTCATTTAATTTTAATTTAACTTAGTCAAATTTAATTGTATTTTATTTGAAATTATATATTCCACTGTGGATTTGAGCACACCGTCTCCTCTCCTTTACCCCACTCTCTTCTCTACCCTGCCCTTTCCCCCCCCCGCCTACCCCCCACCTTCTCCTTCTCTGGCTTTACTTTTTCTCCTTCCTCTTTGTCTTCTCTTCCTTTTTCCGGGCCTACTCTCTCTGGCCTTACCTTTTATTCATATGCACTCTGCTAGTTTTATGTGTCAGTTGTAGAATTTCAAAAAGGGATGGACAGCCACACTCCAGGGAAACTTCAAAAGTTGTCTTTATTGGTAAAAATGGACATGAGCCATGACTAAGCACTGAAATAGTATGAAACGCGTCGGCTTTCCCTTCCTTTGGCTGTTTTTTTGTGATGCATGTCCCTTTTTACCAATAAAGACAACTTTTGAAGTTTCCCTGGAGTGCGGCTGTCCATCCCTTTTTGAAATTCTACATTTGCCTCGTGCATTGCCAGCACCTTGGTTTCCTGAGAAGTTCCTAATTGCTTACAAGACCCACCTGGAGCGGTGACTCCCTTTCTCTAGTTTTATGTGTCAGTTGTGATTTTTGGCTGTTGTACAAACCTTTTGATGTCCTGATTAGTGTTGCTGACGATTATTCGTATTGCGAATATTCGGCTCGAATACGGCATATTCGAGTATTCGCGATATATTTCGAATTTCGCGGTGAATATTCGCAATTCCGAATATTCACATTTTTTCAATTTTATTTTTAAAACAGATCACATCCTATCGACGTCTAAAAGCATTGCTGGTATGATTAGAGACCCTGGGCCGAGTAGCTAAGCTGAGGAGATCCTTTTATGTTGCCGAATTGAAAAAAAAAAATGTGAATTTTCGCTAATGCGAATGCGAAAATGATTGCGAATTTTCGATAACTGTGGTAGGAGAACTCTGATTGTCTCTGATGCAAAAGGGGGGGGCTTTGTGTATGTTTCTGTTATGAATATTTGTATGTTTGATATTATTTTTTTTTGTAAGAAGGAAAAAATTGCGCATACCTTAAAAAAAGGGGAGAATACAGCAGCAACTCAAAAATGTTATACAACATAAATTAATACAAGACAGAAAATGGAGTCGCTCTACAAGAATAAAAAATATGTCTAGTGACAAGACATGTGGGCAAATTATAAAATAAGCAAGCGCAAATAACTTGTGAAATACACAGTGAAACAAATATATAAAGAAATATAGTCCCAATAATAGAAAAATAATCTTTCATAAAAATGTCTTTGATATGTGAAGTGAAAAAAAGTCCAAAGCATGCAGCATGAACGTGTTCAATCTTCAAGGTGTTTGATTGATAAACGGCTGTGACAGATGGATAGAGTAAAGAATCACCACCAATGCAAAACACTTTTTATTTTCTATTGTAAAATATCAAGAATATTCTGAGCCAATCAGAGTGCTCCTTCCGCATTTGCCGAATATTCGCAATTATTTTGTATTGTAAAATATCACGAATATTCTGAGCCAATCAGAGTGCTCCTACAGCATTTGTCGAAATTGCGCAGTAAATATCGCATTCGCATTTTGCGAAATTTCGAAAAAATATCAAGAATATTCTGAGCCAATCAGAGTGCTCCTACCGCAGTTATCGAAAATTCGCAATTATTTTTGCATTTGCAATAGCGAAAATTCGCAATCATTTCATTTTGATAAAATATCACGAATATTCGAATTTAGCGAATATATCTTGAATATTCGACTATATATTCGAGATATATCGCGAAATCGAATATGTCGTATTCTGCTCAACACTAGTCCTGATGCCATCTGCTCTCCCACCTTAGTTTTCGTCCTTTTACCTCCCTGGGAGTAGCATTATCTTATAGTGGCGTCCTGGCCGGGGGTAGTCACTATTTGTTGCAGGTTGGCACTGTATATTTATATTTGTACTACTACTATACCAATGAGGTAATCGTTTTTCTTTTACTTTCTGTTCAAACTTGTCTGAAAAAATACAATAAAAACGTATTGAACCTAAATAGTGCCCGTGTAGGAGATATTCATTTTACCTACATTTTACCTACAGGTAAACCTTGTTATAGGTTTACCTGTAGGTAAAACTCACAAAGCAGACTTTGCTACAATTTTAAAACTGTTAAACCAGTGTTAATTTATTAGTAACAGTATGTCGATCTGAATCTGCTAGTACATATAATATTACTGTTAACTTTCCCCAGATTAGGAGTTTGGGTCTTTTTTTGATTCCAAATAAATATATTCACTGTACAGTAGTATTCTTAGTATATGTGTAAGGAGCTTGAATACTGTAAATAAATATACGAATTGTGGGTACAAAAAGAACCATTTTGACAGCTGCAATGTTTCTGAAGAAGGACAATACTCCAGGCTAGTAATAAGTCTTTTAGCTTTTCTCAGGAGTATATGATATCTAGTTGTGAGGGAATCATACAAGTTTCAGTATGTATACTCCTAGGTAGCAACGTTTAATGTTTTCTCAGTGGAAATCAAAGGATTGCTTTAAGAGTATTTTTTTGAAAGTAAAATATCTGGATTTTGAGCTACTCGCTTCCAAGTCTGAGATTTTACCAAGAATTTTCAGACGATTGAGTAAATTGTACATCTAACTGTAATGCCTCGTTTCCACTGAGCGGATCGGTTCGGGTCGGTACAAGATTAAACGTTTAGAATGGTCCGGTCTATTTTGGTGAGCGTTTCCACTGCAAGTCGGACCGCCAGGGGCAATACAGGTTTTAGAAAAAATGCCTCTTGTGATGTCACACTAGTGCGACGAGAAACGTGATGCAGCGTCACTCAGCGTCAGCCAAACAACAACAACAATGGAGGTCATTCAGCAGCTCGTCTTTTCTCTACTTGCCTTTTGGTTCTTTGTACTCAAAATAGATGCCGCACTGTATGAGAGAAGGTTGTGAGCGGCAATGAGAAACACAGCAGAAAAGAAAACTTCTAGCTTGGATGTTTAGCCGGGAGGAGAAGTACACATTTGTGCGGCTAAGACAAAGACGGCAGCGCTATAGGGTAAGCACAACTGACCGACTTACCTGAAACACACTGACCCACTTACCTGACATACACACACACTGACCCATCAACCTGACATACACACACACACTGACTGACACTTAAGTTATATATGTTGAATGATGTTTTATTTTTTGTGATATGTTACCATTTGTTTTTGTTTTTTTAGATGCTTCTCCTTTTGGCAAAGCAGCGCCACCGACCAGTCATTTGGGCTTCCCCCCGTGCCAATGAGTGGTGGCATGTGACCGTCCCAGGATTCACACACACACAGTGGGTGCAGAATTTAAGAATGTCAGAGGAAACCTTCTTATACCTTTGTGCCAAGCTACGTCCAGCGATGGAAAAGCAAAACACCAACTTCAGAGACTCTCAGAAAGGTTATCCATTCTTTCCAGCTTCTTTTCTTCTGCTGCCCGCATATCCTCCATGACTGTGCGCAGATCCATCTGCAACCATCTCCTTTCACCTGTAATATACAAAAGACCAAAATATTGTTTTTGGTAACATCTGTCAAACCACTACTGTAAGCCCCTTTCTCATCTGCCCCTCTAGACTGTACCACACTGATTGACTGCCCCACCTCTGTTCCCCCTACTCATCTGCTCCACCAATACACAGCACTGCTCTTCTGCCCCACTGCTGAACCCCCCTTCTTATCTCTTCCACCACTGTACCCCTGCACATCTGCCCCACTGCTGAACCCCCCTTCTCATCTCTTCTATCACTGTACCCCCTGCACATCTGCCCCACTGCTGAACCCCCCTTCTCATCTCTTCCACCACTGTACCCCCTGCACATCTGCCCCACTGCTGAACCCCCCTTCTCATCTCTTCCACCACTGTACCCCCTGCACATCTGCCCACTGCTGAATCCCCCTTCTCATCTCTTCCATCACTGTACCCCCTGCACATCTGCCCCACTGCTGAACCCCCCTTCTCATCTCTTCCACCACTGTACCCCCTGCACATCTGCCCCACTGCTGAACCCCCCTTCTCATATCTTCCACCACTGTACCCCCTGCACATCTGCCCCACTGCTGAACCCCCCCTCTCATCTCTTCCACCACTGTACCCCCTGCACATCTGCCCCACTGCTGATTTCCTTTAAGAAAATGCACAATTAAAAATGTTTCTTTTATCATCATGTCTTACCATTGTGCCGGGGTGCATTGGGCGTACTCTGTGGTTGGCTACTCTGTGGTTGGCTTGAAGGTCCATCATCTGAAAAGTTTGACGCATCATTGGAGAGTCCTTCAACTGTTTCTGAAAATAAACATATGGTTATATATTTTTTTTAAATGGTTAGCAGAGTGATATACTATGCCAAGTAAAAAAAAAAAAAACACTTACCAAAGGGGTCTACCGTGGATTCGAGAATTACAGTTGCAGAGTCCAGACCTCCCTCCATGCCTTGGTTTGCCGGCCGATGACCGTAAATGGCGTCCATGGCATCGTACCACCTCCAAGCAGTTGGACAGTTTCCAGTACGGCTGTTGGCGTCCTTAATTTTTTTATATTGTACTTTAAGCTTTTTAAGCTTTGCCCTACACTGACCCGACGTCCGTTCAAATCCCTCGGCTGCCATCCGCTGTATCTTTATACACCTTTTCATTTCTCACTGTTCCATCAAGCTCACTCTGAATAACGCTATCACCAATTATTGCTAGGAAAGTAGATAGTTCCTCAGATAACCAGACCCTGCTGTTGTTTGCCGGCATCCTTCTCCTTTATATGGACTGAAAGGCGACGTGGTGTTTGTTTGGCGCTTTGCTTTGACGTCAGCATTGATGTTTTCTGTCCACCAATCAGTGGAATGTACCGTGTGACGCCAGTAGCTCCGCCTTAACCGTACCGTTCCATTTTCTATGGCTCTACATCTGAAGCAGGACCCTGAATGGTGCAGTATGGTTCGGTTTTATGGCACGCTTTCATAATGGAAACACCGAAAATAGCGTACCGTACCGAACCTATCCGCTCAGTGGAAATGAGGCAATAAGATTAGTTAAAGCTGAACTAAACTGTTTCTGAGCACGCTAAATACCCTTTCTCATCAGCGGTATATAGCAGTCTTCTATAAGTGTCTGGTTAAAGTTGATAGGAGGGGTTTTCATTCTGCACTGACTGTTCTATCAGGATGCAGGACCCCTGACCTCCTGCCTGGACAGTGCTGATTGGCCCTGTGCTGATCACATGCACCCTCCCAAGAAAAAAAACACAACTCTCTAGCAATACACACCAAACTGAGCATATGCATCCTGTCCCCTGGCTCTGTATTATCAGGAAATATATTGGGGACAGTGGAAGAATGGGAGAATCAGAGGAGACAGGATCAAACAGCATTTTTACACAATACAGAGGATTGACCCCTTAGGTTCCACAGTGAGTATAACAAGCATGCTTTACTGCATATACAGACTTTACTGTTGTGAGTTTAGTAACACTTTAAGGAGTAAAAATACTTAACTTTTTATTTGCACACCACTTGGTAAAGTACATAGTATTTTTACATTTAATCAGCCTCAAACCCCCTCAACAGAAGACAAGGTCGTCACCCCCCTGGGAGATGGAGATGAATGCAGGGAACCAGGAACATCCTTGCCTCCTTATCGGATGGACGGATGGCCTCCTTATCTTAGGAGGCAAATGTCCTGCCTAGGATGACTCCGATTTCCATTTCTCCTCCCTCCCCTGTCCAAGCCGAGGACTGCTGGGTGGCTGAGCCGGATGCTTGATGGTGAGCCATCCTTGGAGTCCGCCTGTGGGGGGTTGGTCGGTTTTCCCCTGCTTCTACCCCTGACTGTGCGTCTCCTCTGGCCGTGCGTCTCCTTCCTCCTCCCCCTTGGCCAATAAGATCGTTTCTATTTTTGGCAAATCAGGAAATGGGTCTCATAACCTGCTTCCCGATTGGCTAAGAGGAGAATGAGTGTGAGAATAGCAAATATTAATTCGCTATTCTCACACAACTGGGTGGACTAGGAGCGCAGTGCTCTGCGCCCCAAGTCCATCCTTTTTTGAAGCCTATTAGAGCCTGTGGCTCTATACACGTGCTTCAAAAATAAACACCCCCTCCCATTGGAATCCATGTATCCAGCACCATGTATGAAAATTAGGGGGCTGAACGCATGGAAAGGGGGGGCGGCACCTGTGCGCCCCTAATGGATGGGTCGCCACTACATTTATCTAGCCTTTTACTTTGACTTCTACCACTGAACTACTTAGTGGTACCTCTTTGGGAAACAGTTCAAAGGAGGACACATCTATTAAATTCGTTATCAAGGGCTAGGCAGTGTATTTGAAAAAATAAATAAAAAATTGCCAGAATTAAGCAAAGAATATTTTGGATCTTCAAGACTTTTACTCACTTTTTCCGGAAAGGAACAGTGGGAAGACGAGATATTTTGATAACCAGGTTGTTTGCATCTCAGGAAATAATCAAACATTAAATGGTTCAGACATAACTGAGGGGAAAATAAACCTGTTATAGCTTTTATTTACTGGCAAAGGATCAATCTTGATAATAGCCTTTCCCACGCAGTGCGTACGCTCATTATTTTACAAAAATAGATCAACCAATTCAAAATATTACTATTAATATATTTCATTTTTTAATAGCTGTGATGTATCCTACCATGTGGCTAAGAATGACACGTTATTAAAAAGTTCCTTAATAAACTTGCTTTTAGGATGATTGACGCTCCTTCAAAGAAAAATGTGGTTTATATAAGTATTTTTGGCGTAGAATTGAATTCAGGTACCGTATTTGCCGGCGTATAAGACGACTGAGCGTATAAGACGACCCCCTAATTTTCCAGCCAAAATGTTGTTTTTGGGATATACTCACTGTATAAGACTACCCCCTTCCTACTAGTCATGCCTCGCCTCACGGTGCCACCATTACATGCCAGACTGTGCCACTACATGCCAGACTGTGCCCCATTACATGCCAGACTGTTCCCCATTACATGCCAGACTGTGCCCCATTACATGCCAGACTGTGTCCCATTACATGCCAGACTGTGTCCCATTACATTCCAGACTGTGCCCCATTACATGCCAGACTGTGCCCCATTACATTACATTACCCCTCCATTGTGCTGTTCTCCCCGTCCGCGCTCCGCTCCGTGTCCCCCCCTCCCTGTGCCCTTACCTTATCCATGCAGACATGCAGAATCGTGGCCGTACTGTACGTTTTTTCAAAAGCCGCGCCTCCTATGTCTTCTGTTCCGTGATAGGCGGCTTCCCAGGAGGCACTGTGTTCAGTGTTTGCCTATCACGGAGGCCCTCTCGTCCGAAGTGGGAAGCTGAGTGTTTCGCCTATCACGGAACAGAAGACGTAGGAGGCGGGCCTTTTGAAAAAACATACGGCCGCGATTCTGCATGTCTGTAGGATAAGGTAAGGTTAGGTTACCGGCGTATAAGATGACCCCCGACTTTCAAGAAGATTTTAAGGGGTTAGAAAGTCATCTTATACCCCGGAAAATACGGTATTTACTACACAGATATATGTTTATTATAATTGGATGTACATTTTGGTGTACAACAATCGAGAATTAAGGGCTCATTAACTTTTTTAAGAAAATTACAGTGTGTCTGTAATGATAGTTGAATTTGTTTTAATAACCTTTTTTTTTTATGTGGATTTCCATTTTGTACTTATAAGTGATGAACCGTTTGAATGATGCTGATAATGATGATAATAATAATAGCTGTAATGATAGTATTAATGTTCTCGAAAGGATAACTGTAGTTTCATTAAAAAAAATAAAACGTTTACTGTGGTTGTCAGCCGATATACTAGCAAGTTATAAATATAAATGTTTTCTTCAAAAGAGAAAAAATAATGTGCAACTCAGTAGCGATGCATCCATAAAGGGCGCAGGAGCGCCGCCCCCTCTCTCCTGTCCCCCCTCTATCACCATAGATAGATTCATGCCATGCTCTGGGATGGTGGCTCAGCCTGCAGGTTTGGTGCGCTTTCTGAAAACGCACCAAAACTCCTGAATGTAGGAGCTTTGGCACCCGCAAGATGTAATACAAGTATATGGCAGAGCGCAGCTAACCCGTAGGAAACCCACATGTGGGTAAACAGCAGTGCATCCATTTTAAATCAGCCTTATAGGGGACTTAGGACAATAAAGGCTCATTTACATTTGTGGTTAGGAAGGTGACCAGATCTTTAAATGAAATCCGGGGACATATTTTTTTTTATTAGTAATGGAGGCAATTGCCTGTCATACTCTCTGGGTTACTACTGGGTGGGGAGCGGAGGAAGATCACTTCGCCAGGGAAGGCAAGGAGATAGGCAGGCGGCTGGCCGGGACTTGAGCCAAGGCAGAAGAACATGTGAGTGGAGCTGAATGGGCATGCACCCGAAACTGAAGAAATATTCCCTCCACTCCGACCAGCACATGATCATCAGAAAGGGGCACAGATAATGAAAAAAATACAGCCCCCCCCCCCCAAGCTAATAGGAGAGGCAGATTTTTTTTTATTCTACACAGACTGTCTTTGAAATTGCCCACGCCCCTGTTCAAATCCATCCGGGGACAAAACCGGGACAGACTTGGTCCGGGGACTGTCCCTGGGAATCTGTCAACAAAAAATTATGCCCACTTTTGCATTACTTTCAGTACATCCCTCATACTTTAATTTTGCTTCCTTATCCACTTCTGGACCAGTGATGCTCCCGTACGTCGCTGGACCTTGGGTGGTTTTACCATGATGATGACTGCAGCTGCAGGCATCGCCCTGGTACTGTTTTTTTTAGAGCTAGCAGTCAGCCCAACTGGCCGCTGGATTGCTTTTACAAACAGCAGGAGGGGATGTCCACCTTCTTTGGCTTGCTTGAGCTCTCCCGTCCCACTGGGAGACCCGAGCAACCAGCCGTATCCACTGGCTGGTCGGGAAGCTGAACAAAACCGAGATCGGCTTTGATTGGCTCTTTGCTATGATAACCAAGAAGCGATGACCTGACATCACTTCAGGTTTACCTGAATATCAATGGCGTTTTTTTAAAAAAAATATTCGAAAACACAGATCCTGGTGTTTTGAATGCTTTTAAAGGCAGAGGAGGGATTTGGGGTCTTATAAAACCCAAATCTCTCCATAAAGAGGACCAGTCACAAGGATGTTTACATTCCTTGTGACAGCAATAAAAGTGATACATTTTTTTTTAAGTAACAATGTAAAAAAAAAAAGGATTATTAAAAAAAAAATGTTAGTGCCCCGTTACTCGGTTTTTCCTTCCAGTGATACCACCGAAACTGGAACAATTTTTCCTTTCAGTGACGACTGATGCAGGGTAAATTTTCCTTCCAGGGACACCACTGACGCACAGAATTTTTTTTTCCTATTCCTTTTACACCACTGATGCAGGGACAATATAACCTTTTAGTGACACCACCAACACTGTGAATTTTATTTGCTTTGCCACTGGTAGCCGCATATATGTGTGCCAATTTTAAGATCTTCAGTTTACTGTGATATACTACAACTATTGGAACTCTTAAGTGCATGCCACACACATTAAATAAATTACGTTGCACTGTTAGACCTATCCCCTCCTCCACCCAGGAGGGCGAGTGGTGCAGTTTGCCATCTTTGCTCTCGGCCACTCCCTGTAGCTGATACTGAATTGCAGTGGAGAAAAAATTAGTGTCTTCCCCTGCCATACAAGGCCGTGCTGTGTGGCAGAGCTGTGTATATATCAGACCTGCATAGGTGTGCGCAGCCTTTTCTATTAGGGTGTGCACCCTAAAGCACAAACACACACGCCTTTCTCTGCAGCCTTAGCTGCACTGGACAGTGAATGAATGGGAAGTGATCTGTGGCTTCCCATTTATTTACAAACTGAAGCATATTAAACACAGTTTTCTATCCTTCAGTTCAGTTATGAATGGACACAGAGAGCAAGTGTATTCACTGTGTTTATTTCAAAAAGGAAGGGGCTGGCAAATTACATATTTACTAGCCCTTTCCAGGGGGGCCAACATGGGGCAAAACACGAGAAGTAGGGGGAATGGGCACCGCACATAATGATTAGGGTGTGCCTAGGCACACCTGGCACACCCCCTGCGCACGCCTATGCAGACCTGGGTAGACAGAAGTGCAAATCCCTTGGCAGGTAAGGCCCCCTTTAATGTATATCCGATTTTTGTCTGGAGTCCAGCTTTAAGTAACTAAATCACATTTATTTAGTCTGTCTCAGTGGATAAAGCCTATGAAAGTCCCAGGGAATGATAGCAAAAGCAATCAGATTTTATGTTTTACAACAAGCTGACCTGCAGGAGACGGCAACTATTTTCTTAATAAGGACTTTGAAATCACTCATTATTGCCATACAGGAGCAACATATCATCCCATAGATTACAATGAGAACTACAGGAGGCCAAATCAGATACATTTAAGCTCTAAGAAGAGAGAATTAAGCAGTTTGATCCCTCCGCATATAGAGCCGAAACCAGAAGGTATTTCTAATTTTATGGCGCTCGGGGAAAGAGATTAAAATAACTGGTTCATGAAGGAACGATGGGTGATATACTACAGCAATATATCCTTTATAGTGGTGATATAAACCCAGGAAGAGGGACATAAATTACAGAAAGTAAACCTCTAGCTCGTATGAAATGATTCCGTCCTATAGAGTTTATTTTCGTTCCTGTTATTGTATTGATTTGTTATAAGGCATAAAGTACTTTGAAATATGATTTTATTCAATTAAATTATTTTGGCTGTCTGTAATATTTTGTATGAGGCTTTTAGTGGCGATTTGAGATTTCTTACGTCCCTTAGGAAGAACTTCAGTTGTGTGAATCCCTCCACCTTAAAGTAAAGCAAAAGTCCTACTGTGGAGATTTCACGTCACCAGGCTGAATCTCCCTAATGGGGGTCATGGACAGCAATGAAAATGTGGCAGAAGTGTTAACACTCCCTACTCTATCCACAACTTTTTAAAGCCAATCTCTGGGGGGAAAAAAGTTTTCAAATACGGTTAGGTTGTGTCCTCACTGCACAGGTTAACTGCTCATTTTTCTCTAAAGCCTCGTACACACGGTCGGACATCCGACAAACTTTCCTTTGGATTTTTGTCCGAATCGATTTGTCCGGTCACACCCATAGCATACACACGCTCAGACTTTTCTGAAAACTTTTCTAAAACTTTCCCAACATCACATGTTTTTTCTGCTCTTTACCGCCACCCTTTGGTTAACTTCTGCTATTATTGGTTGATTTTAACATTGGTTCTGAGCATGCGTATATACACTTTGTACAAAAGTCCGATGGCTTGCTGTACACATGGTTGGACTAGGCACCATCGGACTTTTGTTGTCGTAAAGTTTGTCCGTTTGCAGACCAAACTTTTTGTCCGATGAAACCCAAAAAAGTTGGTCCGATGGAGCGTACATACGATCGGACAAATTTGAAAACTTGTTGATTTTGAAGTTTGTTGGCCGAAAGTCCGACCGTGTGTACGGGCCTTTAGAGAGAGGAGAAAGGAGTTCAAATCGTACTTAATCTCCTGATCCCCCCAGCACAAGATCCATGTGGCACCCCTGTGCTTCAGCAGGCTTGAGTTGTGGACTGTTCCTGACATCAACCCCAGAGCAGGTTCCATAGACAGAGAACAAACCACGGCTGGACCATTGGGGGAATGCCATTTGATGATGGTATAGTATAAGCTTTCTCCTCCCTAGACAAAACAAGCAGTTAACCCATGCAGTGCTGGCACAGCCCGAATGCACAGTGAAACCTTTTTTTTGCCTGAAGTTCACTTTAATTTACCAAAAGTCCTAAAGTGCAGGAAGTACCTCTGATCATTTTCATGTGTCTTTGTGGACCCTTTAGAACCTAGAACCAGGTGCTAATCGAGCCTTGACTTTTGGTCAAGTTGAAACATAACATTGCCCATGCTGGCATCTCAGTGTCAAATACCAGAACCTTACCTGTCCACTCAACTGTCAATTTTTAAAAGTAGAAGTCAAGTAAACATATAACGATAGATTAATTATGGAAGAAAATATGTTCTGTTGAGTCTACCCCTTTTTTTTATGTATTAATTTATTTATGTATTTACTTTTTTGTCTGAGCATAGACATAAGTTTGTCCCTAGCATGTTTAAAGCGGAGTTCCATCCACAAGGAGAAGCTTCACTTGTCTGCCTCCTGCCCCCTCCACTGCCACATTTGGCACCTTTTGGGAGGTGGGGACAGGTATTCATGGCCATGAATAAGCACTAAGTCAGTGCGAAACGTCGGTTATCCTCCTGTTTCTGTTGCTGTGATCTGGTATGTTTTGCTGTTCGTTTAAATAAAGACAACCTGTTTGGTTTGGACTGCAGCCATCCATCCTTCATTTTACGCCCATGCTTGCCTAGTGCACTGCCAGCACCCTTGGAATCCTACACCTGTGTATGACCCTATAGCAGACCCACCTTGAGCGGTGATTTTCCTTCTTCTGTTGGTTACCTTTAGTTAAGATGGCAGTGCCCGCACCCAAAAGCCGACTGAAGAATCAGGTGAGGACACCACTGGATGCCTGGACAGGTAAGTCTGCTAATATTAAAAGTCAGCAGCCACATTATTTGTAGCTGCTGCCTTTTAAAAGTTCTTTGGGGGGTGACCTGAAGCTGTCCTTTAAGTTCACTTACTGTTGACTGACTCACTACCTCTGCCGAAAGTTTGTTCTAATCGTCAACTACTTGTTTTAGTAAAATAATACTTATAAGGTTAGTTTTGAACTTTTCTTTTGCTAATTTGAAATAATCATCCCGTATTCCTTATATGAGCATCATATGGATAATTCTGCCATCCTGAACCTTAATTACACTCTTCAAGTATTTTAGGCCCTGTTCACGTCTTTGCACCTTACCATAAGTAATATACAAATAATTTTTATATATTGTTTGTAAGGTTATTTACTATATTTTCAAAATATTTTTTTATGTTCATAGCAGGTGAAGCTCTGCCTCACCTGCCCCTTTTGACTGCACGCCCCTGCTATAGGGTAATTAGGACCTCCATCCTCCTGTTGAGAATTCCTTTAGTGATGTACTGCAGAGTGTAGCCTAATTCCAGAACTAGCTTGCTACCTTTAATAATTAGAAAATCTATTGCTGTATGCCTTTCTTTTTTTTTTACAATACATTTTTATTGAGTTTTCAACTATAGCAGATAAGAAGAACAATATACAAGGTATATGTAGGAAAGAAAAATGAAGACATAAAGAAACTATCTAATAGTCACATATAGTTGTCACACCTAGAGTAGTAAGAAATTCCAGTTCAACAGTTATATAGTATATATTAAAGAAACAACAATTATTTTAATACATATACCACTAAGTTAGCAGAACTGAGTATCAAGTGTACCAGTCCACCCATGCCTTTCAGTTTTTATCAAAGGAGGAGCAAGAGGCTGTATGGCTTTCTGATGTAGTTTCACTTTGTCACCAGGACATGACTATCCTTGACTCTATGTCTACACTTTACCAACTGCCATTCCCTTGTTCCATGATGAGGGCCAATTTTTTTGATTATTGAGTTCTCAATCAACCACAGGAAGCCGCCATTTACCGTTTCAACAATATTCTGATTTTCAAATAATCACAATGGTCACCATGAGCCTTGTGCTACAGTGAGCCAAACCCTTCCTTCCTTCCTCTTTTTGCCGTTACTTATACTACGCTCTCCCAAGAGCGATTTATGAACAATCTCCTCTCATGCCTCGTACACACGGTCAGGCTTTCTTTCTTGGAAAGTCCGAATGTGTGTAGCCAGGGCCGGACTTACCATTGGGCTTGACTGGGCTCAAGCCCATGGCCCCGTCCAATAGGGAGCCCCGCGTGCCCCGCCTGTTTACGTTTTAAATATCTTCATATTTGTTACAATTTAATTATCATTTTATACATTTTTATTGCTCTTATTAATCTCCTGGTTCGTTTTTAATTATTACATTGTTTACTGTGTATATGGTTGTTTCTGCACATCCGGACACTTCCCTTAAGCATGTGTGTATATATATCTGACCTTGTGAATGGTCAGCTAGATCGGATGAAACAGCGAATGTCATTGGCCACAACGTCACTTCCGGTCTGCGGTGTTTGCGTTCCACCTTGGAACGCACTTCCGGCCTCTGTCTTCCGTTTCACGAACGCCATCGATACTTAACAGCGTGCAGCGCCTACACTGCCCTGGAGACATACAGAGCACGGAGAAGAGTTACCAGTGATAAGAAAAATAAAATCTTTCAATAAAGGAGGCCTTTTAACAGTTGGTGCGTGGATCTTTAGAAGTGGGAGAGCCATAATGTCCGGACCCAGGGAGGTGGGTCAACATGAGTGGGAGGATCCTGGGAGGTGGGTCAACATGAGTGAGAGGATCCTGGGACGCGGGTCAACATGAGTAGGGCCGGAAAATGTGACTCAAGCCCAGGGGCCCCCACCACCCTAAGTCCGGCCCTGTGTGTAGCCTACATCTGACTTTTTTGGTCGGAAGTCCTACAGACCTTAGATAGAAAACCTGTTCTCTATCTTTCCGTCGGACTTCCGACGGACTCACAGCAGACTTTTGCATGGTCAAAAGTCTGACCGTGTGTACGAGGCATAACACTGCTGTACTTACTGGTTACTAACATTGCTGTTAAACCTATTACATTATACCAGTTTTGCAATACTGCATTATTCAGGACTTTCATTTTGTTAGAACTGTATGTGAACTGTTTGTCCTCTCCAGATCTCTTTTACAACCTGTGAACCAAACAGGCAGCCAAATGGTTGACTTAAAGAAGAACTATAGTTGTTGTAGTTTTAATAAACAGGTGCTCACCAACCCAGGAGTCCAGCACTGTCTTGACCCAGGCTGGTTCTTTGCCAGTCTTCAGATCTCTGGTGCCGTCATCTTGGCTGTGGGAGCCAGCTGTGATTTCCTGTTTTAAAGTCGGCTCCCCACTATGGATGCAAAATTGAGCTGTGCTGTCAGTGAAAAGGCATTTTTGGTCAACTGCAACCCGAGTTTTGATCATTTGATTATAACCTATAACTCAAATCGATGATTTTTATAATTCATGCAATCTTGTTTTTAATCATAAACTGATGGAAGGTGTGCAAAAATGCCATAAAATGGCAGGTTTATGGCCACCATAGTCGTTGACAAGCGGCAGCTCCAGTAATTTGCTTTGTTCTGTCAACTAAAGCCTAACTCAATTATTCGCAGTCAGAGACAATAAGCTCAAGCCATGTCACTGCAGCATAATCTTTACTGTTTTAATCAAGACAAGCTCTTCTCTGATTTGTGCTGGCTCAGGATAATTGCTGCCTCAATCTAGTTAGCGGAAAGATATTTGGCAGAGGCTTGTGCCAAGTTGACATGAATCCTCATTGTCGATTGGAATTTGTTAACCACAAGATCTTTTACACTCAACGAGGCCTCTGAACCTGTTCAATGTTGGAATGTGCTGGGATATGCTGTACATACTACAAATTTCTGGAATGGACTTTACAGAATAAGAAATAATACACCTTTGTGAGAGGCAAGGAATGCTGTATGTAAAAGGCCAAATCGATAAAACAGATTTAAAAGACAAGGCCAAAAGGAAATTTAAGCTACTATGCTACTATATTGACAATGCTCTTTTCTAGTGGTAAGAAAATTGCCAGAACTTCTTCTTTGAAATATATATGATGTAAAGTAAACCTCAGTCAGAGGGGCATATTTTTAAGGTCAGTGGGTCTGATATTTATAGAGTATTCATTGTATGTGAATCTTCTAGGTCCTTGTGTTTTATACGACAATGAATGACTAACCACCAGTGAATGGTAAAAGTCACATTCCCTTCTTTATGAATATGCCTTAATGCAGTGGTCTAGAAACTGTAGTCCGGAGTCAGGACGTAGCCTTCTGCTTGCCTTTATCTAGCCCTTTGGACACAATTCCTCCCACAGATACAAGGCACTATTGCGCATACTGACACCAATAGTGGGGTATAGTTTATCCTTCTGACACCAACAATGGGGTCCTATTTATACCACTGGCACCAACGATGAAGCACCATTCATTCCACTGACACCAACAGTGGGGCAAAATTCATCCTGCTGACACCAATGATCAAGTCCTATTTATACCACTGGCACCAATGATAGGGCACTATTCCTCCCACAAATACAATGATGGGGTACTATTCCATCCACTAATACCAATGACTTGGCACAATTCTATCCACTAATACCAATGATGTGGCACTATTCCTCCCACTAATACCAATGATGTGGCACTAATACCAATGACGTGGTACTATTCTACCCACTAATACCAATTATGTGGCACTAATGCATCCACTAATACCAATGACGTGGCACTATTCCTTTCCTACTGACCAAGGACGCTATGTAATATTGTTACTCCCACTGCTCACCAAGCTGGAGAAATTGTTTGCTCCCATTATCGCCAAAACATTTCCTTCTCTTACTGGACACAGACCTGCCCCCTTAAATTCTGAAGGACGGTAAACCGGCCCTTTGTTTAGAAAGTTTGGGGACCCCTGCCTTAAACAAACAAAATGTATTTCATATACAGAGTATGCTCTCATCTGTAGCCTCGGAACTACAGCCAGTCATTTTAGCATAACATTTTGAGAAGGTACAATGATTTCAAGTAGTGCTCACTTACATAATCTTTATTTCGAATATCCCATATTTTATTTATTTTGTATCTGCATCCCTAATATGAAGTGTGTCAAGATTTTCCCTGAACTCTTCAATTCGAACAGCATTATTTTGCATTTATTTTGATTTCTGGAACTTAGAAACACATCCTGGTGGGCTATGGGCCAAACAACCTCTCCCAGCCCATCAGAATAAGATGTTCTAAAGCTATAATGGACTCAAATATAGGGCGTTGTTGGGATCCATGTACATGATCTTTGACCTAAACCCAATTTCTTAAAATAGAACAAAACCTATATTTTCAAGCCAAAAACAATGAAAAATATAGATGTTACATACTTGTATTATATTATATACAGGCATGGCTGAAATTTTTGGCACCCCAGAAATTTTTCCCGAAAATCAAGTATTTCTCACAAAAAAGTATTGTAGTAACACATGTTTTGCTATACACATGTTTATTCCCTTTGTGTGTATTGAAACAAAACAAAAAAAGGGAGGAAAAAAAGCAAATTGGACATAATGTCACACAAAACTCCAAAAATGGTCTGGTCAAAATTCTTGGCACCCTTAACTTAATATTTGGTTGCACACCCTTTGGGAAAACATAACTGAAATCAGTCACTTCATATAACCATCAATAATCTTCTTACACCAATTTTGGACCACTCTTCCTTTACAAACTGCTCCAGGTCTCTCTTATTGGAATTTGAAAAGGTGTTTGGTGCATGCAAAGTGGATTTATATCTTCTATGGATATTGAGGAATATATTAAATGGATGTTTGTGTATCAGAAATTCATCTTGAATATCTTCAAACTGATTCTTTGTATATCACTTTTGATTTGTTATGCTGTTTAGACATCAAAATGATAAAAGAAGACTTTAATGCAGCAAGTTTTACTTAGAGAGAAACATGAAGAATGACGGCAGAAATGAATATTGGAATTGTACAGCTAGATAGAGAACAGTTTTTAGCCTGCTGGGAGCTGCAATCGATTCCTGCAAGTCTGAGAGCACTAGGGTGGTCTAAGTACAGCAATTTAGGATGTCAGACGGTAATATGTCTCAAACCGGCTGCCTCACACACCGAAAAAGCACAACCTTATTTTTTTTTGGAGAGGAAGCAATCTGTTTATTTTCAGTGTGCGTACATTGCATGTAATTAATGTAACATTTACCAATTTTATTTTATTTTTTATACCAAACTCTCGCAGGTTTTATTGCTTTAATTGGTGGATTTTCCATACATAATCTAAAGTAGAACTGTGAAGGTTATGGTGAGAAGGAAAAAAAAAAACTAAACCAGTGTGGTGTTCGCATGTCTCATTCCATCATATATCCCAAGAATACGGCGATTATTCATTTTCAGGGTGTTGGATGGCATTGTGCAAATCATCCCGTTACCCCCTGAAGGCCAAATGAATAACCGGAACTGCTGGTGTATAGTACAGACACAGCCTAATATAGTTTTCTTATCATAACCTTCACAGGTACATTACTATCTTGGGACAAAAAAAGTGCAGCGTTTTACAAATTATAGTGCTCAGAAAACACCTTGTGCAATCTATGTCAAGCACTATGTATAACAGTGCTAATGTGTACCATAAATAAACTCATCAGGGTCGAAGCTAGGACGTACGATGCACAAGACACATGACAGAGCAATCCGCACACATGGTCAAGCGTATCGGACGTGTGTGACAGGAGCTCCATACAGTCAGTCAGTCTGAGCACAGTGGGGGAGTAGGCGCTTCTTGAGTCTGCTCTCACCCAGGGACCAGATACATTAGTCAGTCAGGCAGGCAGGCAGGCAGGTTCCATCAGCTCCCTGCTGCGACACCTACTGTACAATCACCCACTGCTACAGCAGCCAGGACCAGCGATTCTCTTCCTCCCCCTGGGCCTCCCCTCTGTACTCCGCAGACATCTCCTCCCGGGAGCCTAAGCAAGGTAAGCCCCTGTTTCTCAGAGCTATCCACCCCCCCGGACACCGCTGGCGGCCATCCTTCTAAGGACAAGCCGCGGCAGCGGCCTAATCTCTGCGGAGCAATGGACACCTGCAATTGAGGCATCACCCGCCACCTCCCCGCCTCTGTCCCCCAACCGCCCGTAATCTCTACCTTGGCCCCCGCGCCCCCCGCCACCTCCTGGAAAGATTTGTGGCAGGCGCTTCTAGGAAAGACCACGGCTTCACTCGCAGCCTAGTGGCACGCCGCATCTACTGCCAGCAATCCCTCCCTAAACTGCTCTGAAAACTACCCCCGGTACCCTAGGAGGATCCCCATCCTCTCAGATACCTCCTGAGTCCATACTATCCCGCTAGTGGTTCGTGGCGCCTGCATCCACAGCCAGGACAATCTGCGGCTTCAGCGATTACCCAGCCTAAACCTCCCCTTCACAAAACAACTAAAAACCCCCAGGGGGGCACCATTTTTTAGGGGGGGCCATCTTGGTACACCTCTGTTGTTGGGGTACCCCCACCTCTCACCCCCGACCCAATCCATTACCCAATAACTACCAGTTGGGTACCCCCCTGCCACTTTCTCCCTTCAAGGTCACCACCACTACTCCTTTCAGTATTTGATCCAGGGCCACATCTGATCGCCCCTAGGGGGTCAGGAAGGATTTTTTCCCCTGCATAGCATTGACAGGGGTTTTTCGCCTTCCTCTGGATCAACCAGGGAGGTAGGATTCAGCGAATCGTCCCTCCCGTAATTTACTGAAACACCCCCCCCCTTATCGGCATCTGCCCCCCAGTGCGTCAGCAACTATGACTAAACTGAGTTACTCGGCAGCAACCAAAGTCTTAAGGAGTGAACGACTGTTTAGAATTGATCAACGATCGACAGTCAAACACTACACCTGCTTATCCAAACCAAAGCGCATATCATGCGCTCTGGTCAATACAAGATCGGCAGTAAGACACCAAGCAGAAATTCATGATCTCATCCTACAATGCGATTTAGACTGCCTCTTTTTTACAGAAAGCTGGCTCACAGCTGACTGTGACACCATTCTAGGTGAACTGGTGCCAGAGAACTATCGCATAATAACAGAAAACAGAGTGGGGCAAAGAGGAGGAGGACTGGTAGTGATCCACAAGAGTTATCTATCGATCACTAAACCAGTCCTTTAAAACACACTTCCTTTCATGGAAACCCTCTCCCTACAGATTCAAACAAACCCCCAGGAGACCGTCCATATTCTACTCTGCTATAGACCACCGGGTCCAAAATCGCAGCTTCTCACATCGTTGACAGAATTCGTTTCCACTTATACAATAAACAGCAAACATCTTGCTGCTTGGGGATCTCAACCTTTGGGCCAACTCCTCACAGGATCCCGTGGCCGTCGCCTGCATTGACCACTTGGAAGGACTAGGTCTGCAGCAACTAGTTTGTGGGCCCACACATGCTTCTGATCACACGCTCGATCTTATTTTCAGACAAGATCTGGAAGTAAAAATTCTGGAAAATGAGCCGTTACCATGGACAGACCACCACGTAATCAAATTCCTGATTACCAAAAATGCCCATTTGACAAAAACACCAAAACCAGTGACAACACACTGGACCAGATCTCAGAAGAAGCTCCATTCGGAACTCTTCAAAACAACATTAGGGAACAAGTAAAAACAATCCATTCACATCAATCAGCCACTGAAACCCTGGGTGCCATTAACACAGCTCTACTATAGTCAGCCGACTTAGTAGCACCCAAATGAAAAACCTGCATCCGGAAAAACAACTCCAGCTGGTTTAACAACCAGCTGGCGTTGTTTAAGCAAGAACGCAGAAGAGCGGAAGCAGCTTGGAAAAGAAGCACTACAGACGAAAACCACACCATCTACAAGGAAATAACAAAAAAATACCACAAAGAAATTTTCAAGGCCAAAAAAAAAATCATTTTTCCAAGATCATCACCAATGCCCTAAACCGTCCCCGCGAACTCTTCAATCTTGTCACCCAGACCATGAATCCAGTCTGTCTAGAAGCTCCAAATTCAGATACCCAATAATTTTTCAATGAATTATCGGATCATTTCTCTAACAAAATCGAAAGGATCCATGAAAGCATTCAGCAAAACAGCACCCCCCCCCCAATCCCCCCCTCAGTCACCCGCACAATTCCCACAGGAATCAGCCCCAATCAACAATGTTTACTCTAAAACCCATCTCCATCGAGGCCACAAAAATATCATCAGCGCCCTGCGAAATAGCACAGCGCCAAATGATATTATCCCCACCAAACTGCTTAAGGAATGTGCCGATATTCTGGCACCACCTATCAAGAAGCTGATTAACCAGTCATTCAGGGAAGGCACAGTGCCCACCCTGTTGAAACAAGGTATAATCAAACCCATCCTAAAGAAACCCACCCTTGACCCCAAGGACCCTGAACCTCGTCGTCCCATAAAAGGCCTGAACATCTTCTCCAAGGTAATGGAGAAAGCGGTGGTACAACAGCTGCAACAGCATTTAGACACCCATAATTTGCTCGATCCTTTTCAATCGGGTTTCCGTCCAGGGCACGGGACGGAAACAGCATTGCTCAAAATATGGGAATATGCTCTCAAGGCTGCAGACGAAGGAGAATCTTGTCTTCTAGTACTGTTGGACCTCAGCGCAGCTTTTGACACGGTAGACCACAAACTATTGCTGACTCGGCTAGCTGAAGTAGCCAAAGTCGCGGAATGTTACTTATCCTGGTTCTCCTCCTTTTTGGAAAACCGATCACAAGTAGTGAAACTGGGACCGTTCACTTCCCTCAAGGATCCCCTCTGTCCCCGGTGCTGTTTAATATCTATCTTCGCCCCCT
This sequence comes from Rana temporaria, assembly GCF_905171775.1. Classification (NCBI taxonomy): domain Eukaryota; kingdom Metazoa; phylum Chordata; class Amphibia; order Anura; family Ranidae; genus Rana; species Rana temporaria. The sequence goes on along the minus strand of NC_053489.1, from coordinate 644,799,054 downwards.
TTTTTAAATCATCAGCAGCCAAAAGCTGCTCTACCACTCTTATGCGGATGACACATAATTGTACTTTCGCATCTGCAACAAAAAGGATCATCATCTCGGTCTAGAGAAATGCCTCTCTTTGATAGAGAACTGGATGACTAAGAGTTATGTTAAACTCAACAGGTCGAAAACAGAACTTCTCCTGATTCACGCCAATCGAAAGAATCAACCGGCAACAACCTGGACACCTCCGCCCATTCTGGGCAAAATCATCACCCCTAGCACCAAGTCTCGGTGTCATCTTTGATACCTACATGACAATGGATGCACAAATAGGGTCAGTAGTCAGCGGATCCCACCATCTGCTGCGCCTACTACGCAGACTTATTCCATTTATTCCCAAAGAGGACATAGCAGTCGTGGTGGGAACAATTGTTAACTCCAGACTTGATTATGCAAATGCCCTTTATCTCAGACTCAGATATCGCCTGCAGGTCGTTCAGAATACTGCCGCGCGACTGGTGACTGGGAAAAAACCTTGGGAATCAATCTCACCCTCACTGAGAAATCTTCACTGGCTGTCAGTGAAAGACAGAATCACTTTCAAAGCACTCTGCCTGACACATAAATGTATTTTGGGAAATGCCCCCAAATATCTATGCGAAAAACTAAAGGCTTACAACCCCAATCGCGTTCTGCGATCCTCCAACCAAAACCTTCTCCAAATCCCCAAAACCAGATACAAGTCCAAAGGAGAAGGAAGATTTGCTGTCCTAGGCCCTCGACTTTGGAACACTTTACCAACCTCCATTCGGTTGGAGGAGAACCACTTGACCTTTAGGAGAAAGATCAAGACCCATCTCTTCTGAGGTCTAAGGAGAAATGGTCAAACAAGCGCCCAGAGGCGATTCAGTTCGCATTTGCAGCGCTATATAAGTTTTTTACTCACTCACCCACTCACTCACTCACAAGCATGCATTGCCCGATCGCGGCCATTTTGGAATCTGGTGACCAAAGTTGGTTTCTGTTTAGTGCCATGCACATGCTTGATTGCTGCCCATGTTTGTAAGTGCAATATATTTACAATAAATACTTTAAATGTTGATACAGAACTTCACTATGGTCGGCTTCTCCGTTCCATCATTATGTGTATGATGAAGAAGATTGACAGGCTGGTCTGGAAACCGTATTGTTTGTTTAGCAATGGCCCCGACCCCTAGAGACCTAATACTTAGTATGAACACACAATAACACACAGATCCTGGTTCTATCAGGGTAGAGGAGCTCTACCCTGATAGAACCAGGATCTGTGTGTTATTGCTCTGTCACGAGCGATCGTGGGTGCCCGTCGGGCACTCGCATTGGCTCCGGCGAGTGCCGGGACACTATACTATTAGGGACACTAGTATAGTTCTGATTGTGATCAAGATACTTATCCGTACAGACACTATTCTAGTAATGATGGTGATTAGTGACTTATATTGTGACTGTGACGGTGTGGCAGACAATCTGGTGCTAACTGACACTGCCTGGGAGGGACACTGACGTCATTAGTGAAATTATTAGTGATCAATGATAATACTGTGAACTGACACTGTACTAATGGCGCTGGCTGGGTGACGGGGGTGATCAGGATAGCAATCAATGTGCCAAGTCAAGTGTATGTGTGCTGCTTGTACTCACTGATCTGACTGGCATTCTCTCCTTGTTTTCAGTTCTGAACAGCAGGGAGAAATTCAGTCGAAGCATGTATTTACAAACACACAGATCTGTTTGTGATCTGAACTGCTGTGATTTTTTTTCATTCTTCGGGTCATTTGTTATGATCGTAATTTGTAAATTCGAGAATTCGTAAATTCGAGAATTCGTAAATTCGTAGATTCATAAATTCGTAAATCCAAAAATTAAAAAATGCGTAAATTAAAAAATTTTAAAAACCGAAAACAAGAAAGAAAATTTGAAAATTCAAAAGAATAACTAACTAGCTAGTAATAACTATTAAATTATAGGTATTGGAATCTCCTTTCAAATTTGGCTATTAGTGAATGTAATGAATACTAATTTATCCAAAGTTGCGAATTATCCGAAATAACGAATGCCACATCTAAACAAATGGAACAGAATTTATTAAAAATAAATAATAATAATAATAATAATAATAATAATAATAATAATAAAATATTATTGTTATTTATTTCTATTAATTTGTTACATTCCATTTGTTTGTTTTTTTAAACTTTTTTTTATTAGTTTTTCACAAGTACAAGTACAGGTACAGTGGTCCAAAAAGTAATGGCACAGTAGTTGGAACAATACAGGCATATCATGGCACACAGAAATGCAACCAATTCCCTTCCCTCCACTGTACTTCCCTCCCACAAACAAATTGCCCCGTTCCCTCAACGGAGGAATCGGAGAACCCGTTACTTCCGGGTAACCCAGTCGGCCCGAACCTGGCCGCGAGTAACAGTTACCTTTTTTAGGTCAACCATAACCCATACACACTCCCACACACACACCCACAAACACGCTCTCACACCCTCAATCATCCATCCGACCCAACCCCCAGCCCCCCCCACACCCAGACCATCCGCCCCCGTCTTCCCAACAATCATACATTCCATTTGTTTAGTTATTTCAAATAATTTGTAACTTCGGATTAATTTGTATTTGTTATGTTCACTAACAGTCAAATTTGAAAGGAAATTCCAATACCTATAATTTAATATATAAGTTATTATTAGTTAGTTATTATTCTGGGTTTTCGAAGTTTGTCTTTCCAAATTTTCGAATTTACAAATTCACGAATTTTCAAATATTCAAATTTACGATTTTTCGGAAAATTGTGTTAAATGGGTTTAATTTGTCAAAATGAGTTAAAAAACAAATTTGGAACAAAACAAATTGCACATGTCCAATGCACATGCGTGTCTCTAAGCCACAAAGTAGACAGCGATGTACAGGTACATCACAGGCCCTGGCTGTGCCGCTCCCACTAGCAGTAAATTAAATTAAAGTATTTTTAGCAGGTGGGTAAAGTGTTAGGTGCAAAACATATTTATAATGCAGTAAATGTAACTTTTACCAAACATTCACAGGTGGTAAATTAGTCACTGCCATTAAAAACATATATATATATAAAAAAATTAAAAATTAAGTTGCGCTACTTTTTGGTAGTCCGAAGTGATGTCTTAGATATGTGACATAAATAAGTCCATATATAACATGTGAAAAGAAAAGCTCTTTGCAATTACAAACAATGCAATTAATGCAAATATATCTGATTGACCCTTGTCAAATATAAAACCATATCAATAGTCCATATATTGTGAGTGATAAATTGATATATTTATCCACAGTGACACACGAACAAAAGACCCCATAAGAAGTGAGAAGGTAAGATAAGATAGTGCCTTCACCTATGCACGCACTGCCGCTTACCAGCTGTAAATGATCCCCTATTATGGAAGATCAAATGCGCTTATGGCTTATTACCCAGCCCCAGGTCTCTATGCTGTGCACCAAAATTCTTAACGTCTTCGCCAGTGGATGTCCTCATTTACATATGTGTTCAGTAGATCCCCCATGTAAAAATAAAGGAATCAAGTAGAGTAAAGTCGGCATTAGAATAAACCGAGCCAGACGGCTCTCGATAGCAGCCCGTCACTCCGGGACCTGCGTACATGTGGTGACGTCAGTTCTCCCTATGCGTTTTGTCACACCTGGCGTCGTTCTGGGGTGTTTTGTTTGCGTGTCACTATGGATGAATATATTGATTTACCACTCGCAATGTATGGACTTATGGTATTGTTTTATATTTGACAAGGGTCAATCGGCTATATTTGCACTAATTGCATCGTTTGTAATTGCAAAGAGCTTTTCTTTTCACATGTTATCTTTTCACATGTTATATATATATGAACTTACTTATGTCACATATCTAAGGTATCACTTCAGACTACCAAAAATTTGCGCAACTTAATTTTGAATTTGGTATGGTATTGTGTGTGTCTCACATGAAGTTGCAGCCCAGTTTGATTTATTTTCATAAGATTTAAATTATTCATTGTTTCACAGATAGCGCAGTATTTTAATTGTGTTTTATATATGTTTATAAAGTCAGGGAACCCAACCAACAGAAAAACATATTTAATATATTAGTATTAGTTCACATTGGTAGTCTACTGTAAAAGAGTGTGTTTACCTGGAACTTTTTTTTTAACCCAGCTGTCATTTTGAGCTAGGTTTTAATTACCGTATTTGCCGGCGTATAAGACGACCCCCTAATTTTCCAGGAAAATTTTTGGTTTTGGGATATACTCGCCATATAAGACTACCCCCTTCCTACTATTTCTGGAAGCTGAGAGGTAGCCAGAACCGCTGACAGAAACAGGCTTTTTTCAAATATCACTGTGCCATTACATTACATGCCTCACTGTGCCATTACATTACATGCTCCCACTGTGCCATCACTTGCCCCCACTGTGCCATCACTTGCCCCCACTGTGCCATCACTTGCCCCCACTGTGCCATCACTTTCCCCCCACTGTGCCATCACTTTCCCCCACTGTGCCAACAGTGCCATCACTCACATTTTGCTGATTTGACTTCCAGGCCGGTGACAGTCTCCGTCTGCTGCGAGCGTCCATGATTTGAAAGCCGCACCTTCTCCTCAGACTGTCCTGTGATAGGCGGAACACAAATTTTTCCAGCAGCGCCTCTGTTCTGTGTTCCGCCTATCACGGACATCCTCTCGTCCGAGGATGAGAAGGCATCTGTGATAGGTGGAACACAGAACAGAGGCGCTGCTGGGAAGATTTGTGTTCCGCCTATCACAGGACACGCTGAGGAGAAGGAGCGTCTTTTAAATCATGGACGCTCGCAGCAGACGTAGACTGTCACTGCCATATAAGACGACCCCCGACTTTGGATGCATTTTTTCAACTTATACGCCAGAAAATACGGTAATAGACTGGAGTAGGGTTGAGAAGAAATTCCCATGTGTTTAGTATATATTTGAAAGTGCAGTTTTCACAGAACATTTCATGGGCCTTGTAGAGGGTGGGACACAAATAAAAACAACCTGACTATCCTGCAAAATGTAAGACTGTGCCACTCATGCTTAGCCATAAATGGCAGACAACAGCTTGACTACATAAATAAGGCCTACATATTCTACAGGGTCCATAATTCTTCTTTTTACTCAAATTGCAAAGTTGGAAGTAAAATATTAATACACTGTAAAACTATATTGACTTTATCACTGAACTTCTTCCAAAGTGTTTGTCCATTACTTTTGGCCTAAACCGTATGCTCCGAACATATCCAGTTATTTATTTTATTACAGCCTATCCTACATAAAAGTGTTTCAAAAGGAAAATTGGTAGGTGGATTATAACTTTGTCCCTGCCTTGACACTAGTGGTACACTTGATCCTTGACATAATCCATCTTTCCTATATATTGGCTATATTTATAATCAGATTATCCAGTGTTGTAGGAGCCATCACCATAAAACACTCTTTGAAGATCAAGTGATACACTAGAAATTGCTCTGGTCTATATTTTTTTTTCTAAGCTGTCCTTATAAATTTGTTGAAGATATTATATTTGAAATTGCATTCACTGTGCTAGGTACATCACTAAAATATAACAGCCAAGGCTGTCATCTTAACGAAGGCATCAAAACATGTTTGTCATTTACTGTTGAAACATTTATCTGTGAAGGCTGTTCGGGACACAGAAAATTGCTGCTGTTTAAAAATTTGAGTCATCCCGGTTATGTTTAGCAAAATGATGTTTATAAAGGGAAGATTGGCATTCTACCATCATATTTGTAGAAGCTGTAGTTACATTTATAATGAAAACTAAGGTGGGTTGGGTACATTTTAATTTCCCTTTTTATGCTTGCAAGGTTTTAAAATGAATGTTTTAAATGTTATTTTTACAATGTTTTGAAAATCTTAATCTATAAATATAATGTATTACAGTATATAACCGTGACACAATATTTGCAGACCATAAGAGAACAGCAGAAGCTGTTTGCTTTCAAGCTCTCTTTGTAACTGAAACTCCATAAGGCCCAAATATAAAGACCCATTCAATGGCTGTTTCTGTATATGTAAATAGGACAAATGGATATAAACTCTTTGCTAATTGCCTAAAAAAATGTGCTGAAGACTGTTCAATCAAGGATAGAGTTGCAAGGTCACAGTAACTATAGACATGTTTTCCACAAACTGAAGAGTGTATTTAAGGAGAAGAACCTCATAACAACTGTGACACATGGTGGTGAAAATGTTATGGTTGGGGCTGCTTCTGGACCTGGAGAGCTTGCAGTCATTGGAATAGATTTACTAAGGCAAATGAATTGTTAGCTTTGCAAGGGAATTTCCCAAGAGCTTAGTACATGAGGTAAATTATGTTTTTTATTTACTTATGTGATTGGGTATTCTTAGCAAAGTGAAATTTCACCACATTCATTACTCACTTCAGCCCTGGAAGGATTTACCCCTTAACCCTCCTGGCGGTATTCCCGATTGTGGCTCTGGGTTAAATTTCAGTACCATTAGCGGTAACCCTGAGCCCCAATCGGGATTGCATTGCAGAATCAAGTAAATCAGTCCTATTGAATCAACTATACAGTCTGCATAATATCAAACTGTGCTGGATGACAATGTAAGGCCATCTGTCAACACTTTTTATGGAAAAGTAGTCAAAACTTTCACTTTCAGGAGACTGGTGGGCAGCTATACAAAATGCCTTCTTGAAATCTTTTCTTTTTTTTTTTTTTCACAATTGAAATATTTTCTGTTACGGTGGGGGAACAACCAGCGTTTGATGCTACAAGTGTACTTACTTTTTCCACAGTACAACACTACATCGTAAGAATGTTTTCAAAAATATATATTGGAATTGTTTATTTTTATCAATTTACAGAATGCAAAGTGAGTGAACAGAAGTAAAATCTAAATTAAATTAATATTCAATCAATTCTTCTAGGTATGCACATAGTTTGTGAAGGAACTTGGTAGGTAGGTTGTCCCAACCATTTTGGAGAACTAAGCACAGATCTTCTGTGGATGTAGGCTGCCTCAGATTCTTCTGTCTATTCATGTAATCCCAGACAAACTCTGTGATGCTGAAATCAGGGCTCTGTGGGGCCAAACCATTATTTCCAGGACTCCTTGTTCTTCTTTATGCTGAAAATAGTTCTTTATGACATTGGGGTCAATGACATGCCTCCCTGATGGCATGGCCTGGCATGATAGATAAGTATCAGCAAATGGTGGTAGGGGGTGCTAGTGATATAAACACAATTGTAACAGTAATTAACATATGTTGAAAAAAACAACAATCAACTTTGTAGACATTATTAGAGTCCAATGTGCTCAATAATATTGTGAATAAGGTAGGATAATAAAACAGTCCTTTAAAAAGTCCATAAATTCTTCAGTGATAAATTTGCAAAAACGTAACACCATTAACATTGGCAGTAATCTCTGCAGAATGCACCCTATGTGCTTGGTAAAGATTTCCTACTCACCAGAAACATATGACCTATTTAGTTAAAAAAGGTCAAACAAGCTTAGTAGGTGGTATCATTAAACTTGCTTGGATGTCAAAGGACATGTGTTAGGAGACTTACTGTAGAGTATATAACCTCCTCTCCACCATGGTAAACTATTAAAAATAAGAGAAGGAAGGAACCATAGCATAAAATTGTTTATTAAAAACCCTAAAATCAAATAACAGGATATCTGCTTACATTCGTGAGTGCCCTCTCCCCGCATGAAGAATAGCCCGCATAAGTCACTCGGCAGGAATCATAAACCACTCGGCTTGAGCTTGTGGGTCGGCGTGCGTTCCACTGCTGCACGGAGATTAAACTCGGAAGTTTGGGACCTGGAAGTGACGTGACCGGAATCCGCCTCAACCTGCCTGAACTTCTCAGCATTGAGGACAACACTGATTGGGCAATGTTGAGGACCGATGCAGTGGTCAGCCAAGGAAACTTAATGCAGCAGATAAAATACACATCATGCTTACTTCCCTTCAACATCAGAAGATGTCCAGCAGTGACATCAGCACAGAACTGGCAGAAAGTAGTGGGACCCAGGTACATCCACTTGCTGTCCATAGAAGTTTTGCCAGAAGTGGTCTTAATGAAAGAATTGCAGCCAAAGAGCCATAACTCTGATGTGGCAACAAGGCTAAGCAACTATGAAATGATGAGTCAACGTTTTAAATGTTTGGCTGTATCAGGGGCAGATTGTTCGGTCAAGGGCTGTAGAATAATGAGTGTCTGCAGGCAACAGTGAAGCATGGTGAAGGTTCCTTGCAAGTTTGGGTCTGCATTTCCGCAAATGAAGTTGGAGATTTGGTCAGGATCAATGGTGTCCTCAATGCTGAGAAATACAGGCAGATACTTTTCCATAATACCATGCCATCATGAAGGTGTGTGATTGGCCCCAAATTTATTCTGCTGTAGGACAACGACTTCAAACATACAGCCAATGTTAAGAACTATCTTCAGAGTAAAGAAGAACAAGGAGCCCTGGAAGTGATGGTTTTGTCCCCACAGAGCCCTGATCTCAACGTCATCGAGTCTGTCTGGGATTATATGAAAAGACAGAAATATTTGAGGCAGCCTACATCCACAAAAGATCTGTGGTTAGTTTTCCCAGATATTTGGAACAACCTACCTACTGAGTTCCTTCAAAACCTGTGTGCAAGTGTACCTAGAAGAATTGATCGTAGTTTGAAGTCTAAGGCCCCGTACACACGGTCGGTTTGGTCCGATGAGAATGAACCGAAGTTCATTTTCATCGGACCAAACCGACCGTGTGTATAGGCTATCGGTCTGTTTTCCTTCGGTTCAAAATTTTAAAACATGCTTCAAAACCGAACCGATGAACCGCTGCCCCATCGGACCAAACCAATGGTTAGTACAGAAAAGCATTGGTTCAGAATCAAGTCGACGCATGCTTGGAAGCATTGAACTTTGTTTTTTTTCAGCACGTCGTGTGTTTTACGTCACAGCGTTTTGACCCCGATCGGATTTTGAACTGATGGTGTGTACACACATCAGACCATCAGGCCACTTCAGCGGTGAACCGATAAAAACGGTCCGTCGGACCATTCTCATCGGTTTTGTCCGACCGTGTGTACGGGGCCTAAGGGTGGTCACACCAAATATTGATTTGGATTTAGTTTCTCTGATTGAAAAAAAAGGATAAAATTATGCACATTAGACTAGGCTGGCTGTATATCTGCTGTGCACCTCTACTATCTGTACCTAATGGGTCAGTGCTGCCTGCAATATTTAGAACTGTTATAGTATATATATTTATAAAAATGTGCAGTGCAAGCTGTTTGACATTGATGGCCTCCCACTGGGGGGTTTGTCTTCAGTGCAGGTTTCCCCTTTAAACGTCTTCGTCCATCTGTGCATTTTGCTGGTGTCAATTATATAATCTCTGTAAACATTCTGTAGCCTTCTGCGGACAGTTTGCATTGACAAGAGGTCAATGACAGCACATTGCTTCTGCTTTGATACATTATTTATCTGCAATAAAAAAGGGAGAAGGAGAGTTACTTTTGGCTGCATTTGACAATGTTGATCATGGCATTCTTTTAAACCTACTTACTCCACTTCACCATTGGACTCAATGACACAGCCCTCAGTTGGTTCAAATCGTTCCATACAAACCGAACAGAATACATTTGCCTCAGCCATTTTACATTAAATTCACATACAGTTAATTGCGGTGTTACCCAGGGCTCAGTTCTTGGCCCTATCCTCTTCAAACCTTTACCTTACCCCTCTTGGTCAAATTATCAGCCGTCACAAAATTTCATTCCACTGTTATGCGGATGACATATGTAAATGCAACAGCTGAAACTCCCCCTTCACAGACATTCTTATCAGTACTCACCACCTGTCTGGAGGAGATGAAGGTATGGATACAGCATAACTTTCTTCCATTAAACAGTTCTAAAACAGAAGTTATTTTGATTGGCACTCCTTTCCAGACCAAATCATCATCCATAACCAGCATTACTTTTTCTGGTTCTAATATTCCTCTTTCATCAACAGTTACAAATCTTGGTGTAAAAATGGGCTCCCGCCTTAATTTTGAAGCCCATATAAATCATTTATGCAAGACCTCTTTCTATTATCTTCGTAACATTTCTAAACTCTGTCCTATTCTTTCCCTCTCAGATGCTGAAAAGTTGGTTCATGCCTTTGTCTCTTCCAGACTAGACTATTGTAACGCACTTCTCATTGGGATTCCTGGAAAGAGTCTGCAGAGGCTTCAGTACATCCAAAACTCTGCAGCAAGGATCCTCATGAGAGTGCGGAAACATGAGCACATTACCCCCATTCTTCACTCACTCCACTGGCTTCCGGTTTCCATCAAAATTGAGTATAAGGTTTCCCTCCTCACACATCAATGTATCCATGGACATACCCCCCCTTACCTTAAAGAACCTAACTTACAAAGCACAAAACCTTTCCTCCGTTCTACTGACTCAAACCTTCTGCACATACCCAGAACTAGACTAAAGACAATGGGAGACAGGGCCTTTTGTGCAGCTGCCCCGCGTCTGTGGAATGTCCTACCTGACACCCTGAGGGCTCCTTAATCAACTGTTTAAAAAAAAGTTTTAAAGTGGATGTAAACCCTCCATACACCCAGTGAAGTGAACAGCCTCAGATGATACACAGAGATGAACCAAATATCCCTATATTTTTTTTATATGTACAGGGGCGGACTGACAACTCATGGGGCCCCCGGGCAATAGAAGATTATGGGGCCCCTCTGGCTTACAGATGGCCACCACGCCAGGAGGCAGTGCAGAGGCAGGGCAGCTAAAATCTTGGGATATTCACATTAAAAGCATGTCAGTTTCGGACATATCAGGGACAGATCTAAAAAAAACACAGATTTTTACATACTGTCCCTGGTTTTACTGAGCCTGGCAACCCTGATGGGGCCCCCTAGTGGCATGGGGCCCTCGGGCAGTGCCCGAGTGACTCAATGGTCAGTCCGCCCCTGTATATGTATACCTGCTGTGTTCACATTTATATACTGTTTAGAAAGTTGAGATTGTGTTAGGAGATTTTCTCTTCCTGGTTAACACAGAGTGTGATGTCTGGGCATACAGCCAATATAGCTAACATTGCTGATTGGAGGAAAGGCACACACCCACTCTCATCATAGGCAGAGACTCTCAGAGCTGTTTTGTAATAGGAGCTGCTCTCTGCTACTCTATTTTAGCAACCTCTTTTGACAAACGATTCAGGATGCTTTTGTCTAAAAAGTAAAAAAATATGTCAGGAGTTCTCAGGCTGATAACAGAGGAACAGTTCAGAAGAGAGCTATACGACTCAGCTCATTGAGAATAGATAACAAAATACTGCAGATATATGTGCCCAGCTCAAATGTCATGAATCTGGTTTACATCCACTTTAAAGACATTTCTTTTTTGCAAAGCTTTTTGCCTTTTTTAGATGTTTTATGGTATAAATAGCCTATTTTTCTTTTTTATTGTTTTTAACCTGTAGCACTTTTAGATCTCTTTTGATGTAAAGGACACTATAAATAAAAATGTAGTTTCATTATTCTTACTATTGAGCAGGGATGTCCAAACTTTCTAAAAAAAAAAAAAGGACCAGTTTGCTATCCTTCATACTGTACTTTAGAGGGGCCAGAATGTGTCCAGTGGGTGTAGAAAATGTCCTGGCTTTGGTATGCCCCATCATTGAAAGGAATAATGCTCCACTGTTGGTGCCAGTGGGAGAAATAGTGCCCCATTGTTGGTGTCAGTGGTTGGAATAGTACCCCAAGTGCTGGATATAGGTTTGCAAAGGGCAGCAGTTTGAAGACCACTGCTACAGAGGAAGAGTTAGGCCTCGTACACACGACTGAGAAACTCGACAGAATCCATCAAGAAACTTGGTGGGAGAGCTTTTTTGCAGAGGAAACCGGTCATGTGTACGTTTTTCATCGAGGAAACTGTCGAGGAACTCGACATGCAAAATAGAGAGCAAGTTCTCTTTTTCCTCGACGGGAGTCTCAATTTGCTCGTCGTGTTCCTCGTCGGGCTGGTTTTCGACGAGAAACACGTTGGTGTGTATGCTCAGAAACCCACGCACCTTCGGTAAAAGTAGTGTTTGTAATGGAAATAGCACATTTGTCACGCTGTAACAGACTGAAAAGTGCAAATGTCTCTTACCAAACTTTTACCTAACACGCAGTAACATGAGATTAGCAAAAGCAGCCCCAAGGGTTGTGCCAGTGGAATCGAACCTTCCCCTGCCGTCGTATGTGTTAAAGTCACAGCGTTTTGAGAACAAGGAGATTTGGTCTTGACTGTGTGTACGCAAAGACAGCTTGTCAAGTTTCTCGACAAGCCTAACAAGGAACTCGTCGAGGAAAACTATGTGTCTCGCCCGACGAGTTCCTCGGTCGTGTGTATGAGGTCATACTCTACCAACATGTACAATTTGAATAACCTATGTAAGTTATTTAAAATAAGTTAGCCCCATTTTGCATCCCTTTCTGTACAGCCCTTATAAAACTTCTCAAAGTATAAGTAATGTGGAGCTTTCCATAAATTAAATTCTGAAGTCATCTAAGAGAAACGTAAAACTCCACTATAAAGTAAGCCAGTTTGAATTTTTATATAATGTTTGCACAGGTTCAAAGAAGGCTGTTGAGGAATTCTTAATGCCATTTGGGAATATTGTTTATTTCAAGTATTATTTTTTCCCTCTCGTAAACATCTGATATTTCTTTCGCTTTCATCATTTTTGTTGTTGCTTGAAGGCCCCCTTGTATTCATCTGACTTCTCTAATTCGATTTGTATTTTTAATGATTGATTGCCTTTCTGATACTGCAAGTTTTATTCCGGGGCTGGAGAACCGTCAAACTCTTCTCCCATGGAATGTATAATTCCACTTTCTAACTCTATTCCACTCACATCCAAAATCTATTAATTCTTCCTCTCTTCTTATCACATTTTCTACCAGCTAAATTACAACTGTGAAAGAGAAGAAATGGAAATGAGCCTTTATTTCTGTTTTTCAATAAGCTAGCAAAAAATTGGGAGGTAAATAAAACCAGACTTCAATTATTTTTTTGGCCAGAAAACGAATCAGGATACTTTCCTGCAGTTGCAAAGATCGACCCGATACTTGTAGCTCAATCATGCATTTTGTTTTATATTAATGCCTATTTAATTCCCTCTGTAAAGAGCAGGGTAATCTTATTAATATCTAATTTTCTTTTATGTCTGCGGATAGGATAGAAAGAAACAAATGTGATTAAATCAGTGTATGATTCAGCTTCTGTAACGTCTAGAAAACAAAGCAAAGTTAGGATTTAGAAAGTAGAACACACGTAAAGTGGAGCTAAACTCTTGCAATCAGAATTAATTATTTGTAATTCTTATGCTGCTAGCCGTAGTAAATCGATAGGAAGGCATATTATATTTACTTGTTTTAACCCCTTAAGGTTTACCACACTCAGTTATACTGCAGCAGGGCGGCGTTCCTGCACGAAATCACGTACCTGCGCGTGATTTCGTGCACAGGGCCTGGGGCGCCCGCAAGCGTCGCCCGCGACCCGCTCCCACTGTGATTGGACACACCGGGAGCCAATCGGCGGGTCCGGTCGACGCAATGTCCACTGGAACCCCCCCGATCGTTATCTGGAGAGGCAGAACGGTGGTCTGCTATATAAACAAGGCAGACCTCCGTTCTGTGAGAGGGGAGGATGGAGGAGATCTTGTGTTCCTGCTAAGCAGAAACATGGATCTCTGTTTTCCTTCAGTCAAAGCACCCCCCACACCACTGTTAGAAAGCACCCCCTAGGAGCACATACATTGATCACCCTGGATGTTAACCCCTTCCCTGCCAGTATCATTAGTACAGTGACAGAAAAATAAGTATTTCACCATGTCAGATCAGTGAGTTTTCGTCACATGCCGATGTAGTATGAAAGAAAAAGAATCTTCTCGGTTGGGACTTTATAGGCAACACTTTACACATCAGTAAATAGACAAAATATTTATTATGAATGTATAAAATCACTTGAGCATTCAAAACTGAAATGATCATTAAAAAGACATATCACAAACAAATACATACGCAAAAACAAGACACAGAGAACATGACAAATTACATAATTAGTATGACATGATATAGAAAATACTCTGGTATTATAGTAATATCTCTGGTACCCAACGCATTTCTGGTTCAAGCACCTGCGTCAGGGGTATTGGCAAGAGTATATGCAGTCATAAATTTGTCTTACACATAGAATGTTTCTAGTGTGCAACCTTAAGAGATAAATCCTGTGTATTTCTGGTTAGATATGTGCAAAAGGAAACAATTTGTTTTGTTTCGTTTTAATTCGTTATTTAATTAATTTTGTTAAGTTAGATTCCTTAAATTTGTTAAATTTGTTTTCGGAATTCGATCGTTTTCGACCGAATTCGAAAAAACCCGGTCGAATTCGAAAACATTTCTACCGGATTAGATAATATTTCTACCGGATTCGAATTCAATCATATTTTGATCGGATTTGAAAATATTTCAACAGAATTCAATAATATTTCATCCGCTATTGTTAATATTTCAACCAAATTCGATGATATTTCAACCGGATTGGAAATTATTTCAACCGAATTTGAAACTATTTCAACCGGATTGGAAATTATTTCAACCGGATTTGAAATTATTTCAACCGAATATGAAATTATTTCAACCGAATTTGAAATTATTTAAACCGGATTTGAAATTATTTCCACCGGATTGGAAATTATTTCAACCGAATTTGAAATTATTTCAACTGAATCTGAAATTATTTCAACCGGATTTGAAATTATTTCCACCGAATTGGAAATTATTTCAACCGAATTTGATTGTATGCATTTGTATTTGTATTATTGTATTTGATTAATTCTATTAAATTCTATTCTGTTCTTTACTACTCTTTTATTTTCATTCTATTGTTTTATTATTTTATATTCTATTTTATTGTATTCTTTTTTAGAAATCGATTTATATATTTTAGATTTTGATTAAAATTTGCTTTAAATTTTCATTCGAATTTGTTTTTGATTCGAATTGTTTTTGAATTCGATTCGAATAGAATTTGTTTTCGAATTCGATTCGAATTTGTTTCGAATTCGATTCGAATTTGTTTCGAATTCGAATTTCGTTCGCGTTTTTTGAATTAGTTTAAATTCGTTAATTTTGTAATTCGGAAATTCGTATGCATCCGAATTTCCGAATAATGAAAAATTTGTCCGAATTCGAATTTGTAACGAAACGAAACGCACATGTCTATTTCTGGTTCTCCATTCCTCTGATATGAGCAGAGTCCCTTCTGACAAGTTTTACGACTAGGGATGAGCTTCGTGTTCGAGTCAAACTCATGCTCGACTCGAACGAACGTTATTGGCCGTTCACGCCAAATTTGAGTGGCGTGTCACGGCCCATAATTCACTGCGGCATCGCAGTGCATTGCTGGTTGATGATTGGCCAAGCATGCACTATGACCCGCATGCTTGGCCAATCATAGCTTGCAAAAAACGGAGAGCCATAATTGCCCAAGCCTGGGTGGCTTTGGCCAATTATGGCTCAGGGGGGGTTTAGTACATGCCCCACACTATATAAGGCCACCTGGAAGTCGGCCTTGTGTAGTGTGTTGCAGTGGTTACAGAGAGAGACAGAGAGAGAGAGTGTCATTTTTTGGAGTTTGATAGAGCAGGCAGGCAGGCTAGTCAGTTAGGCCGCGTACACACGGTCGGACAAAACCGATGAGAATGGACCGAGGTTCAGTTTCATCGGTCCAAACCGAAGGTGTGTATAGCCCATCGGTCTATTTTCCTTCGGTCCAAAATTTTAAAACATGCTTTAAAATCGACCCGATGGACCGCTGCCCGATTGGTCCAAACCGATGGTTAGTACAGAAAGCATCGGTTCAAAACCCGCGCATGCTCAGAATCAAGTCGACGCATGCTTGGAAGCCTTGAACTTCTTTTTTTTCAGCACGTTGTGTGTTTGACGTCACCACGTTCTGACCCGATCGGTTTTTGGAACGATGGTGTGTACACACATCAGACCTTCAGGCCACTTCAGCGGTGAACCGATGGAAATGGCCCGTCGGACCATTCTCATCGGTTTGGAACGACCATGTGTATGCGGCCTTAAGCCCTGTACACATGGTAGGACTTTTGGCCAACCAACTTCAAAATCTGCAACTTTTCAAATTTGTCCGACCGTGTGTACGCTCCATCAGACCAACTTTTTCTGGTTTCATCCAACAAAAAGTTGGGTCTGCGAACGGACCAACTTTTCGGCAACAAAAGTCCGATGGTGCTTTGTGTGACCGTGTGTACAGCAATCCAACCAACTTTTGGACAAAGTGCAAATACGAATGCTCAAAACCAATGTTAAAAGCAAAAAACAATAGCAGAAGTTAACCAAAGGGTGGCGGTAAAGAGCAGAAAAGAGCAAAAAAAAACACATGATGTTAGGAAACTTTTAGAAAAGTTTGCAGAAAAGTCTGACTGTGTGTATGCTCTGGGTGTGGCCGGACAAATCAATTAGGACAAAAATCCAAGGGAAATTTTGTTGGATGTCCTACCGTGTGTATGAGCCTTAAGAGTTACTGTGTGTAGAGGATATATATGCATCCCAGGTGTTATATATATGTATACACTGTATTGAGTTTAGCTAGATTTGCTCTTCCTAGTATACTGACAGGCAGGAAGATGATTGTGCTAGCTGCAGTATTTTCACTTGGTGTACTGTCTGTATCCTCTGCACAGTGTGCACCTAAAGCTACCTCAATAGATGGTGTTCTCATATTAATTCCTACAGGCAGGGATCTGCTCATATTAATACCACAGGCAGGGGATCTGCACGTATTTTCACGTGGTGTACTGTGTCCTCTGCACAGTGTGCACCTAAAGCTACATCAATAGATTTGCTGGTGTTCTCATATTAATACCACAGGCAGGGATCAGCAAGTATTGTCAGTATTTGTGCAGCTACATCTCCCTGCAGGCCATTAGTATGTCTGGAAGGACAACAAGGAGAGGCAGAGAGTCACGAGCCGATAAAAGAGGGCAAGCAGGCTTGGCGTCTAGAGGCAACAGTGTTGGTCATGTACACGGTGCATCCTCATCAGCACGTGGCCGTGGGACGCGCTCGTCCTTTTTTTTCTGCAGAGTATATACGACAAGCCCCTACTTTCAAACATCCAACTTACAAATGACTCCTACTTGCAAACGGAAGGAGACAACAGGAAGTGAAAGAAAATCTACCCCTGGGAAGGGAAATTCTCTTCTGTAAAAGGTGTCTCCTGTCCACTGATGCTTTATCACCAATCCTTGTTTTACTAAAAAAACACATTTTCAAAAAAAAACAATTGTCATTGGGACAGAAAGTGAGGTGCAATCTTCTGAACAGATGCACACAGACAGCAAAACAAATGCTGTCTGTGTGCATTTTTGTTTTCCGAAAAGCTTAAAAAAAATATTTTTTGGCTGGAGCTACACTTTAAAAAAGTACCAGTTCAAAATTACAAACAGATTCTACTTAACAACAAACCTGCAGTCCCTGTCTTGTTTGCACCGCCTGTATACTGCTGTTCAAAGTATATAGGGCCAAAGGGGCTGGTAATGACCTGGGGGAGGGGGGCGGGGAAACCCATGCTATTTTTCTCAATGATTTTCATCCATATTGCAGGGACCAGACATTACATTAAACCCGCAAGCAGTTTTAAATGACTTTTTTCCTATAGTAATGTCATTTTGTGCAGGGACAGTTCTAAACACGTGCCACTTCACAGGCATACTATAGACACCCAGCAGGTAAGATATTTAAAGAAGTGTTTCAGTTGTTTTTTTCACTTTAAGCATCATTAAAATCACTGCTCCCGAAAAAACGTCTGTTTAAAAAAAAAAAAATGCATTGATACATGTCCCCTGGGGCAAGACCCGGGTCCCCAGACCAGTTTTAGGACAATAACTTGCATATTAGCCTTTAAAATTAGCACTTTTTATTTTGCACATTCGAGTCCCATAGACTTCAATGGGGTTCTAAAGTTCGCGCAAACGTTCGGTCCGTTCGAAGGTTCTGATGCGAACCGAACCGGGGTGTGTTCGGCTCATCCCTATTTACGAAAAACGAGATTACAGCATCTGAAAATTTGTGTTGGGGAGGTGGCTTAGAGGGAAATTAGCAGAGAGCTTGCCTATTCACAGTACAGCTCTCTATGTTCCTTCCTTCCTCTGCCTATGGGGAGTGGCGGTGTGTGCCTTTCCTCCAATCAGCTCTCACACGGTGTATAGGGGAAAGAATTATAACACAATCTGCCCTTTCTAAAGAGTGTAGAAAGGGAAAGACAGCTGATATACATATACAACTTATGTAGGGAGATTTGTTTCATTCCTGTGTATCATCTGAGGCTGTTCACTTCACTGGGTATAGGAGACGGTTTATATCCACTATCAAATTTGGCTATAATCAATATAAAAAATGGTAAACAAAGAAAAAAATAATTTCTTCATCAGTTTGGGCCAATATGTATTCTTCTACATATTTTTGGTAAAAAAAAAAAAAAAATCTCAATAAGCGTAAATTGATTGGTCTGTGTAAAAGTTATAGCGCCTACAAAATAGTGGGTAGATTTATGCCATTTTTTTTTACTAGTAATGGTGGCAATCTGAGATTTTTAGCAGGACTGCGACATTGCGGCGCAAATATCGGACACTTTTGACACTTTTTAGGGACCATGGACACTTAATACAGCGATCAGTGCTATAAAAATACACTGATTACTGTATAAATGTCACTGGCAGGGAAGGGGTTAACACTAGGGGGACGTTCAAGGGGTTGAATGTGTTCCCTGGGAGGTGTTTCTAACTGTGGGGGGGATGGGACTGACTGGAGGAGGATGGAGATCGCTGTTCCTAATCACTAGGAACAGCAGATCTCTCTCTACTCAACTGTCAAAATGGGAATCTGTTGGTTTACATTGACAGATCCCTGTTCTGGCCCTCTGTGGAGGGATAGCGGGTGACCGCCGGCCACGCGTATTGGCTCCGGCGATGTGCGTGCCCCCTATCGCTCTTAAAGCGGTTTATGTAGACCTACGGCGATTCATGCAGGGGAGCCAACCTGCCACTGTATAATGACGGCGGCTGGTCCTTAAGCGGTTAAGCTATACATTTGGTGTGCATTGGGTATACTACAACACCATAGCTGTAAAACAATAGACAGAAGTAGTAAAGCATAACTTTGACCCCCCCTACCCACCTTCAGGTTGTAACTGGTATACATTTATTTATCTACATATTTCAATACAGTATTTCTGAATAAAATGAACTTTTAACAAACTCTTTTTTTTTCCTTTCTGAATGAGATCTATACAGAAATTAAATGCATTCTCAAGGTGAAATGGATAAAATGTATGGTATGAATCCTTGAACAGAGACTTTTGTTGCCTGACGATAGACACAATATTTCACCTGATGCTTCAAGAAAGGAAATGCGCTAACAGAAGGACATATCTACGTCTTCAGCCTACTACATGTGAATGGTTAATGCAGATGGTACAGTGCACCTGATCTGTGCAGAAGAACACAATTATCTTAGTTTTACTGAATAATTTGATGCTATAAGTATAGGTCTTTAATTTTTGAATTACAACCTGCAATTAGCATTAATGTAAAAGCAGGTTGTAGACAGAAATACGCGCATCTTAGAATAATTCATGAAAACACATACACAGCGCTCATCCCTGTTTGAACTAAATGCTGCCATGCCTCTCATAATCGGCTCATAAAATGGGGCTCATTCACATTTATGAATTCGATAAAAAGTGGTAAAAATTAGCAAGTTACTGCATATTACTGTAACGCAGTGTAACATGTGCATTGTGTAGCAGAGCCTTGCATGGCCCTTCATGTTAAATGACACCCCAATGTACTGTTACAAAAGTAAACAGCCCACCCACACTGTGGCACACCATAATGTACATGCCCTGCGCTGTTTTAAAAAGAGGGTAAGGTATGATTTTTCCATCTGTTGTCATGAGCCTAAAACCCATTTGCCCAATGCTTGTTGTTATGACTCAAGTCCAGAAATATGTGATTAGGTGTTCTGTCTCAAGGATATATAGCTAAACCTCCTTGCCCAAAAACTTCAGATACCATATTTCTTTGATCTCAGTTTTATTAGAACACGCCAGGTGAAACTACAAAATAATAGAAATAGACCTCAATAAGTACAATATTGCATACATTACAGCATACATTACAGAAACAACGATCTTCAATATAGGATGAGATAGTAAAAACTTAGGGCCAGATTCACATAGAAATGCGTTACGCTGCGGCGGCGTAACATATCCCATTTACGCTACACCGCCGCAAGTGTACAGCGTAAGTGCTTGATTCACAAAGCACTTACCTGTAAACTTGCGGCGGCGTAGCGTAAATCCGCCCGGCGCAAGCCCGCCTAATTCAATTGGGGCGGGCACCATTTAAATTAGGCGCGTTCCCGCGCCGAACGTACTGCGCATGTTCCGTCCGTAAAATTACTCGACGTGCATTGCGCTAAATGACGTCGCAAGGACGTCATTGGTTTCGACGTTAACGTAAATGGCGTCCAGCGCCATTCACGGATGACCTACGCAAACGTCGTGAAATTTAAAATTTCGACGCGGGAACGACGGCCATACTTAACATTGGCTAGGCCACCTAGAGGGCACCCTTAGTTTTACGCCGCGTATCTCTACGGTAACGACGTAAATTTAGAGCGACGGGCAAAACGGACGTTCGTGAATCGGCATAACTAGTCATTTGCATATTCTATGCCGACCGCAATGGAATCATCACCTATCGGCCAGCCTAGAATTGCAGCCTAAGATCCGACGGTGTAAGTCGGATCTTAGGGCTATCTATGCGTAACCTGATTCTATGAATCAGGCGCATAGATACGACAATCGTATCTCAGAGATACGACGGCGTATCAGGAGATATGCCGTCGTATCTCTTTTGTGAATCTAGCCCTTACTTTTTAAGTTCTCTAAGGGGTGATGGCGATAGATTGAGAAATACATGTCTTGCTTCTGCAGTATCTTCTGAAAGAATGGTTGCTGGTTCACTTCTTGTGAAGACTCTACCCAGAATTCCCTGCTTACTAACAACTTCCTTAACCACTTAAGACCCGGACCTTTAGGCAGCTAAAGGACCCCGGCCAGGTTTTGCGATTCGGCACTGCGTCGCTTTAACAGACAATTGCGCGGTCGTGCGACGTGGCTCCCAAACAAAATTGGCGTCCTTTTTTTCCCACAAATAGAGCTTTCTCTTGGTGGTATTTGACCACCTCTGCGGTTTTTATTTTATGCGCTATAAACAAAAATAGAGCGACAATTTTGAAAAAAAAAATGCTATATTTTTTACTTTTTTTCTATAATAAATATCCCCCAAAAATATATATAAAAAAAAAATGTTTTCCTCAGTTTAGGCCGATACGTATTCTTCTACCTATTTTTGGTAAAAAAAATCGCAATAAGCGTTTATCGATTGGTTTGCGCAAAATTTATAGCGTTTACAAAATAGGGGATAGTTTTATTGCATTTTTATAAAAAAAAATGTTTTTACTACTAATGGCGGCGATCAGCGATTTTTTTTGGTGACTGCGACATTATGGTGGACACTTCGGGCAATTTTGACACATTTTTGGGACCATTGTCATTTTCACAGCAAAAAATGCATTTAAAATGCATTGTTTACTGTGAAAATTACAATTGCAGTTTGGGAGTTAACCACAAGGGGGCGCTGATGGGGTTATGTGTGACCTCATATGTGTTTACAACTGTAGGGGGGTGTGGCTGTAGGTGTGACGTCATCGATTGTGTATCCCTATAAAAGGGATCACACGATCGATGCCGCTGCCACAGTGAAGAACGGGGAAGCTGTGTTTACATACAGCTCTCCCCGTTCTTCAGCTACGGGGACCTATCGCGTGACTCCAGCGGTGCTCGGGTCCGCGGGTCCCGCGGTCCCGGAGCTTCGGCCCGGGTCGCGGGCGATCGCCATGGGTACGCGTCCACGACCCACGGCTGGGTACTAAAACAGGACATACCTGTACGTGCATGTGCCCAGCCGTGCCATTCTGCCAACGTAAATGTGCAGGAGGCGGTCCTTAAGTGGTTAACTACACATACAGTAATCAAATAAACAGAACACTGTGCAGCAATACCAAAAAAGAACACTAGATGGAGCCTGCAGTCCACATATGATTGACTTATGTAAATTAGAAAATCTTGCATGTTGTTTTAAACAACACAGATACAGGTAACCAGAATAGAAATCTGGTGGACAGAACAATAGGACCTCTAGCAAACCATGAGAAGGACTTACTTGATGTGTTTATCCATCCAGTGGTAAGTCAAACATTACTTGTGTGTCTTTCTTCTGGCATATGGTTCGAAGGTCACAATTAGAGTTGAGCGAACACCTGGATGTTCGGGTTCGGCCGAATTTTGGGAAAAAGTCCGGGTTCGAGACCCGAACTTGACCCGATCTTGACCCCGAACCCAAACCCCATTGAAGTCAATGTGGACCCGGACTTTTGACTACTAAAATGTCTCTAAAAAAAACAATGGAAAGGGCTAGAGGGCTGTAAATGGCAGCAAAATGTTGGTAAGAGCATGACAAGTACAAATAAATTTGAATAGGGAAATAACTAAAAATAACATAAAAAATAATAATCTTGACCTAAGAGGACGAAGTTAGGGTTAGGGTTAGGGTTAGGGTTTATCTCACACGTACAGATATGGAGGAAACACTGCAAAAACTGGAGGAAACACTGCAAAATATATATTTTTTGCCCTAAATGGGTGTTTTTTGAATAGAACAATAGAAAAACAGGAGCTAAAGTGTTTATCTCACACCTACAGATATGGAGGAAACACTGAGAAACACTGGAGGAAACACTGCAAAATATATATGTTTGCCCTAAATGGGTGTTTTTTGAATAGAACAATAGAAGAACACAAGCTAAAGTGTTTATCTCACACATACAGATATGAAGAAAACACTGCAAACAATGGAGTAAACACTGTAACATATACATTTTTGCCCTAAATGGGTGTTTTTTGAATAGAACAATAGAAGAACAGTAGCTAAAGTGTTTATCTCACACCTACGGATATGGAGGAAACACTGAGAAACACTGGAGGAAACACTGCAAAATATATATTTTTTGCCCTAAATGGGTGTTTTTTGAATAGAACAATAGAAGAACACTAGCTAAAGTGTTTATCTCACACGTACAGATATGGAGGAAACACTGCAAACACTGGAGGAAACACTGCAAAATATATAGTTTTGCCCTAAATGGGTGTTTTTTGAATAGAACAATAGAAGAACACCAGCTAAAGTGTTTATCTCACACCTACAGATATGGAGGAAACACTGCAAACACTGGAAGAAACACTGCAATATTTTTTTTCCCTAAATGGATGTTTTTTGTATAGCACAATAGAAGAAAAGTATATAAAGGGTGTATCTCACAGGAACATATGCAGTGCTGGTGTAATATGATTTGTGAAACAGAACTGACTCCTATATATTTATATTTCACTCCCTATAAGAACAATCTGGAACCTTTCCCTAAAGTATCTAATGCATGGCATCTCACAGGAACATATGCAGTGCTGGTGCAATATGCAGAGTATCTCACAGGAACATATGCAGTGCTGCTGCAATATGCAGAGTATCTCACAGGAACATATGCAGTGCTGCTGCATTTTGATTTGTGAAGCAGGACTGACTCCTATATATTTCTCTCCCTATAAGAAAAATCGAGGCGTGGCCTGGCGAGCAGCGTGGATGGACGCTTAGTAAAGGAGCTCCGGTCCTAGTGTTGGAACAGGCACTGCAAATACCGTCTTTTACGCGGAATATGAGCACACGCATCAAGAGGGGGACCCCTAACAGGCAACTAAGGTCAATGGGCACCCCAAAAGGGAAAACCAACCCAGCTAGCCTGAACAAATACCGCTTCAGTAACAACCACCTGAAAGCCAAGATGGCGCTGGATCGTGATCCGGAGAGACGTGAGGACATGGAGGATGACGAGGTCTCTCTACCTGCCTCAGAAGACTCTAACAGAGACAGCGCACCTCCCGATTGTCCTCTAAACTATGCCACCATGATGGAGATTGCAGCAGATATAAAGAACTCGTTCTCCGTCGCCATAACGGATATCAAAACTGAACTACTTAGGCTATCAGAACAAATGGCGGTCACTGAGCGTGCAGGCAAGAGACGAGATCGCGCCCTCACGAGATTGGATGACATCGCTGAAATCCATTCACAGCAACTGATAGATGCCAACCGCCAAATCGAGGATTTGGACAACAGAGGCCGCAGACACAATATCAGGGTAAGGGGAGTACCGGAGTCGATAACCCCAGAGCAAATCAGGCCCGCACTAGCATCCATCTTTAATGGCCTACTAGACAGACCTGAAGCCTCGCCTATAGACTTCGACAGAGCGCACAGAGCACTGCGACCAAGAGCGCCAGATAATACCCCCCCGAGGGATATAATTTGCTGTCTACCGAATTACCCGTTAAAGGAAGAAATCTTGCAAAAGGCCAGAACAAGTGACGACATCACATACAATGAAGCTGACATCCAACTTTTCCAGGATCTATCGCCGATCACGCTCAAAAACAGAAGAGCCCTGAAACCTCTACTAGAAATCCTGAAGTCCAAAGGGATCAGCTATAGATGGAAATTTCCATTCGCCCTACAAGCCGCATTCAACGGTAAACAACATCTACTCAGGATCCCAGACGAGCTGCGACAATTCTGCGAGAGCCTCCAAATAGCTCCGGTGGAACTCCCGGAGTGGTACGCAGAATTCTTGATTCCTCCAGCCTTCATACATCAGCCACTCCAACACGACCCATCACCGACTAAATCTCCCTATCAAGCCGGCAAATACAAAAGAAGCTCCTACAGAGGGAACCAAGCCTCACCCGCAGCCAAACCTCCCAGACCTAGGGAACACAGATAAGATGCCGTCTCCCCGATATGGCACACACTGAAAAACACCTGCAAAGCGGTAAATATATTCATTCTTTTTCTCATCTTACTCCCAATATCCATTTTCTAATCACCTCTTCCATGCGGAACTCTCCTTATTCCCCCGCAAACCTCTTGTTAACAAATGGCCGTACGTTTCTCCAAAGCGCCCTACCACCGCCACCGAACTGTGTTTCTCCCTTATTTGTGAATCAAACATGTTAGCCATCGGAACACCCCACATAGACTTGATGGTCCTCCCTGCGGTCACTACCTGATGAACTCTGCCCCGCATTGAGTCTCAGTTCAGTCTCACTATTGGAGGTGTCCCACATGGAAATCCCTCACACCTAAAGGACTGTAACAGCAACTTTTCTTGACGAGAACTTGCCCGCAGCGACCACAGCATGTAAACGAACAACCCTGGCTCAACGGCAGAGACAAATACTCCGACCGCTTACCCCTTTACAGCCAACTTCCAGTACATTGGTAAACTAACTCCATCAACCCCTCCTCCCTTTGCTTTTCTTTTAAATTTCCCTCTCTTTTTTTATTCTATTTTATTATTTTTAATCCACCAAATTTATTATAAATGTCTATCGTGTTTATGGTATATAAATGCTTAATAACAAGCCTTGTTATGTACGGGTAACGGGAGTAGGGGAACACCCTTAGGTCCTAGCTACGCGATCTTTGGCTATAGTTCAGGGGGGATGGGGACCTTCTGCCCAGTATGCCTGCTCATTAGCCACGGGAGGGAAGAGATAATATAGGTGTATTTAATACGATCCGTAGAGACAGCTTCCATACTGATCCTACGTCTCTGCGCGGTTACGTGACCAGACGTAGGACGCGAGACCCACACTTATCTCACTTATCAAGACTCAACATGCATATCCCATGACCTACACACATGTGGGACCCCTAACCACAGTAGAGGACCAAATAGCACTACATACTATGTAAAAATAAAAACCCGTCTTCCTTCCGTGGTCCATGCATAACTGATACACTTATGACCCACCAGTCACCAAACACATGGGAATATGTACCATAGTATACATATAATTGGCATTACTGGACCCTTCCCAGTCCTACTTTCTAACAATCTCTACAACAACGTAAACACTAACATTGTCTGGTAAATGGAGGTTGTAATACGCTCGTTACATATGGGGCACTATGGGCTCACGGATGGGAACCATTACACGACCCCCTTCTTTTTCTTTTTCAACACCATTTATTTTATTTTACGTTCAACTTTCACTTTGACACCATTATATCGCCCCTCCTACAAGGAGACCACTGGGGAGTAACGCAAACGCAAACTGATATACCCCTAGGAGGAGGACAAACAAAATGCACCTATCACCACTAACTTGTTGTTGACACAGGAGACTATAGTTCGCCTCATACGGCCAGGGTCTATACAGCTAAGCCTTTATTAGGGGAAGGCATTAAGGATTAACGTATGCACACTGGGTGTTGGATTTACTCGACGCATTTTCACCTTAGGACTGTAATAACGAGATACATGAAGACCACAGGGAATCACAAGCTGGACTTACTTACACGAAGGGGAATCTTAAACACAAGCTATGATACGGTTATAATTAATAACATACTCGCTAGAAAGAACTACCAATAGAAGCTCTTATAGGACCTTAACGGGTTGTTAGATATACCCCTACATCCAATATTGGGTATATGATGAGAATTACCGTGACCACAAGACATCATTTCTAAAGAGACTTTATGTTATTGTTTATGCTATGACATTACTGTTTATGTTCATTGTCAAGTTTTCAAGCTCTCAAATGAATGTCTCTAAACCCCACACTGATGTCATAGGACCAGGCAAGTTTATTAATATTAGCACCATCACCATAACCTACCATGTTAGGTACCGCTTAATGTTACTCAAGCGTGACGGACGTCACGATGCTCAGTGTGTGCCACACAAACCAAACTATGCTCATAAAAGACGGTTATGTTATATGTTAAATATTCTTAAGTTTCCACAATCCTGTTCCAACCCCGGACCATACTGATATTGACCTATAATCGCAATAGTGCATGTCAGTACATTCCTAATTACCTTTTCTCAATCGGCAACAACCTTCTCCATCCACGAGAAACCTCCCACGCAACCACCAGAGTCAACTATTGACATCCTTGTTCTCTGTCAACAAGGGTGTCTACAGGCCCTATCCTTCGGGATTATAAAAGGGCCAAGACTCACGTGAAGCGTCTGTCTCCTATCCATACAGACATCTCCAATTCTTCCCTCTCCTCACCACATACTTACCTCTCCCTTGCCACACATCAACTACATTGTCCTCCCCTCTCTCTCTCCAGTCCTACCCTCCCCCCCTTTTTTGCCTTCCTCCTACCCCCCCCTTCCTACACCCATTCCCCCCTCTAAACATCATCCACCCCAAATATGGCCTATTCATTCCTAGGCAAATCTCCCACACTAATTTCACACAACATCAACGGGCTTAACATCCCCGAAAAACGCTCCAAATTTCTAAAAGAAATCAGGAAAACCAAACCTTTACTAATATACCTTCAAGAAACCCACTTCAAGGGTCAAAACATTCCCAGGATAACAGATAACCTCTACTCGGTAGCATACCACGCAACCAATCTTAATGCTAAGACAAAAGGAGTTTCAATACTGATTAACAAGAACGCCCCTCTCATTATCAAACAAACCTTGATAGACCAAGATGGAAGATATCTCTTCCTGAAAGGCACATGGGAGGGCACACCTGTTACACTAGCTAACGTGTACTTTCCAAACAAAAACCACACAGCCTTTTGCAGGACGATCATCACACAGTTGAAAAACTTTGCGGAAGGCTGTATAATCCTAGGGGGTGACTTCAATGTCCCACTCTGCCCCTTACAAGACACCTCCACAGGCCATACCCACGTTACCTACAGAATCTTAAAAAAACTTAAAGCCCAACTACAATCACTATCCCTAGTAGATTCTTGGAGAACACTACACCCTACAGAAAAAGACTTCTCTTACTACTCAGCCCCTCACAAAAGGTATTCGAGGCTGGACTTAATATTTATCACACAACGAGATCTGCCCAAATTAACCAGGGCAGAAATAGGCATCATCTCCCTCTCAGATCACGCCCCAGTAGCACTCTCAGTCAATTTCGGGTTACCCAGAAACACCAATTTTAACTGGAGACTGAATGCGGCTCTGCTGACAGATCAAACGATACAGGACCACATTCACTCCTCCATAAAAACCTACTTTGAAACGAACATAGACTCAGACACAAACCCGCTAAACAACTGGGAAGCACATAAGACAGTTATCAGGGGAGATCTTATCAAATGGGGGGCAATACGGAAAAAAGAAAGGGACAAAGAAGTCACCTCACTTTCCAACAAAATAGCACAATTAGAACAGCAACATAAAAAAAACTTATCATCCCAGGTAGAAGAGGAACTTGTTGACAAAAGAAAAGCCCTGACCCAACTACTTAATCTGCAGACACAAAAAGCACTCCTATTTAAGAAAAACATTTTTTATGAACACGGCGACAAAAGCGGCAAGTACCTTTCTAGAGCATTAAAAGAAACAGCGGCCTCGAACTGCGTGCAAGCCATTAGAAATAAACAAGGGAATCTCGAACACGATCCAGAGCGTATAGCAACACTTTTCCACGACTTTTACTCCAAGCTATACAACCTCCCTCCACAACACAAACCCGCCAACACCACGACCACCAGAGAAGTAACCATTAAAGAATTCCTGAGAGAAAGTAAACTACCATCCATACGGGAGGAAGACATAGGACCTTTAGAGGCCCCGATAACTTCAGCAGAAATACAAGAAGCCGTTAAATCATTAAAAGAGAGCAAAAGCCCAGGCCCTGACGGATTCACGTCGCAATATTACAAAACTTATATACAATTATTATCAACCCCCCTAATCAAAGCACTAAACTATCTAGCCAAAAACAACCACGATTCGGCATCCTTACTCACAGCACATATCGCCATAATACCAAAACCAGACAAAGATCACACAGAATGCGCAAACTATAGACCAATCTCGTTACTGAACGTAGATATTAAGCTCCTAGCGAAGATACTAGCAAACAGACTGAAGCCACTCCTTTCCCAAGTAATCGGACCAGAGCAAGTGGGATTCATGCCGGGCCGAGAAGCGAGAGACAACATCGCCAAAGCCCTGAGCATGATTCACTATGCCAGGCAGTCAAAGATCAGAGGCCTTCTCCTGTCAACCGACGCGGAGAAGGCCTTTGATAGAGTCTCTTGGGACTATATATTAGCCACATGCGCACATATAGGTCTGGGAAATAGTATGCTCAGTTGGATTGGTGCTCTCTACAAAAACCCAAGGGCCCTAATAAAAGTCAATAACACTTTCTCCGATCCCATTGACATCAGAAACGGCACACGCCAGGGATGCCCCCTATCCCCACTATTATTCATCCTTTCATTAGAACCCCTAATTAGAATGATAAATTCCTCCCCTGACATCAGGGGGTTTGAAGTAGGGGATAGAGAATACAAGGTTGCCGCATACGCGGATGACTTGTTGTTCTTTGTCTCCAAGCCGCACATATCCATGCCCAACATCCTAAAAATATTCAACATATTCGGATACGTATCCAATTTCAAAATCAACAATAGCAAATCTGAAGCACTCAACTTGACCCTTGACAGCATAGAATATGACTTACTAAAATCCAACCATAGCTTTAAATGGGAACAAAAGAATCTCAAATACCTGGGAATAAGACTGACCCCCACGACTAACGAATTATACTCTGCCAACTTCTCTCCACTTCTACAATCCATCACAAAAGACCTACAGAGATGGTCCCCTAAACTCTTCAGCTGGTTTGGCAGAGCTTCCATTCTAAAGATGACGATTTTGCCAAGGCTATTGTATTACTTTAACGCCCTACCCATTAAACTACCAACATCCTTCTTTACAAAGCTACGTAGTGCCCAATTGAAATTTCTCTGGGCAGGCAAGAAACCAAGACTTAGCTTTGCCCAACTCACACAACCCAAACAAAATGGAGGAATTGGCCTCCCAGATTTCAAGAAATACTATATGGCTGCACATATAACCAGACTTATAGACTGGCATTGCCACCAATCAACCAAAGATTGGGTACAATTAGAAACACCTCAACACGCCAAAACAATCGCCTACCACCCCTGGACCAACAACTCCAAATCTAAAAACAGATCATCACACCCGCTAATAGATGCAACATTATCGGTATGGCACAACATTGCCTCAACACACAACTTGGCTTCGATACCAGGCCCCCTAACCCCAATAACTGACAATCCAGATTTCCCACCAGGCCAAAATATACACTTCCCAAAATCAATACTACCCACAGGGAAACTTTTAGCTTTACATTGTCTTTCTGACAATAAAATGAAAACCCTTGAAACTCTGAAAACAGAATTAGGCAGATCATTTCCGGGATTCTGGTTTTATCTTCAAACCCAGAGTTTTTTGATAAACAGCAAACACAAATTGGCATATAAAAAGAATCTCACCCAACTAGAGCAAATATGTCTGTCAGGCACCCAGATCCTAAAAACAACCTCAATGGCCTATTCCTGGCTCCTTCAAATAAATGACCAGTTACCAAACAAACATAAAGACCAATGGGAAAAAGAACTTGATATCACACTAAGTGACGAACAATGGAGAAGAGCCAATATTTTCGCACACAAGTGCTCATTAAGCACAAGATACCAAGAATGCTCCTATAAAGTTCTTACCCAGTGGTACGTCACTCCCTCAAAAATCAAAAAATGGTTTCCATCGACCTCAGACAAATGTTGGCGCTGCAAAAACGAGACCGGCACATTTCTACACATCTGGTGGTCATGCCCCCCAATAGCCAGTTTCTGGGCCCAAGTCATTAGATTGATCAAATTAATCACAGATACAAGTATCCACTTAGATGCTGCTGCATGCCTCATTCATGCCAATCACCTCCCGATCAGTTCCTACAAAAAATCCCTGACTAGACACCTGCTAACGGCAGCAAAAACATTAATACCCCTACACTGGAAATCCACTAAATGTCCATCAATAAAAAACTGGCTAGATAGAGTACATTATATGCACAAAATGGACGAGCTAACCGCCATGAAAAGAGAAAACACTAACAACTACCACAAAACCTGGCAACCATGGGTGATATTCATGTATACCACTGATTACCAACTACTGAAAACCTGAATCCAAAGAATGTTATTCCGATACCAACCCTATCCTAGGTACTTTCACCTGTATTTGATTATATGAAAATAATGTTTTGTCTCTATAACAAACCAACCTATCCCCCAAATTACAACATGCAATCGAGCTGTATACTCAACTTACCTCCCTTTATATCACCTTCCCCCCCCCCACCACAACAATCCCGCCCCCAAAACTTCATCCCCCCCCCCCCCCCCCCCCCTACCTGCCCTATACCCCTCCCCCCCCCCTCCCCTACCATCGTCTGCAACTTCCCGAACCTCATAAGCCCGAATAATGTTTTGCTCCACAAATGTCCATGACCCTTTAATCACTACAATTATTGTTTTGTTTTGTTTAATTCTTCCTGTCCCTCATTAATGCAGAATGTAATTTGCAATCTGTAATTTGTGATTTGTAATCCAAATCTATAATGTAACCTATGGACCCCATGTTCAATACTTTGTACGATGTACCACGTTTATGCAACATTTTCATTAATAAACGATTATTGTGAAAAAAAAAAAAAAAAAAAGAAAAATCAGGAACCTTTCCCTAAAGTATCTAATGCAGAGTATCTCACAGGAACATATGCAGCGCTGGTGTAATATGATTTCTGTAGCAGGACAGTCTGACTCCTATCTAATTCTTTCCCTCAGATCAGATCAGCAGCAGCCTTTCCCTACCCTATCTAAAGCAGAGTGACGAGCTGAGCTATGTCCCTCTAGCTTATATAGAGTCTGGGTCATATGCTGGGTCACATTCTGCACTGGCCAATCACAGCCATGCCATTATTAGGCATGACTGTGATGGCTTCTTAGTCACAGGAGTAAAACAAATGGTGATTGGCTGCCCTGCAGCCCGCCACTACATTGCCGAACACCGGACCCTAACCCGAACTTACTGCAAATTGTCCGGGTTCGGGTCCGGGTACAAAAAAAAACAAAGTCTGTACCCTAGTCACAATATGTTCCACAATGTCCATTTTTCAATCACAACTGACCTTGTAATGCTTCCGATCCACAAAAGTATTCACACTCCAAAACCACAATGCCACCAGTTGGTATTCACTGAGCATGATAGATGCATCCAAGCTGGTAAAATGAGCCCACAGTGCAGTCGCCTGCACCATGGTTAGAAAATAAGAGTATGGCATGAGCATCATGCCAGGCATCAAAAAATTGTGCCAGTTGTAAAGCTCATCTGCACATGTTTACAGTCGACATTGTGCACATGTACATATATTTGATTACATGCATCACAGCGTGCATGGAAACCTACGGGCATGTCCACCACAGATGGAGCCTAAATATTATCTTTGTCTGCCTATGTTTGCTGCTCATCTCTGTTACCTTGGCCTTGGCTTCTGACCTGCACATTGTCAAACTCTGCTTGTTCATGACTGATTCTGAATCTTGATTCTGCTCAACTGTTACCAAGCCCGGCTTGATTGCTCACACAGATACTACTGGCCAGTAACTCTGCTGATCCAGCCATTTGTTAACCTACACAGCAATTCACATGGAAATCTCTATTTATGAGTCCATTCAAGGTTCTTATTTTAATTGAAGCCCTGATGATGAGGTTATTATGAGGTTGGCTGCTTTTGAGTATATACCAGTAAATTAATTTGGACTCATTTGGTCTGGTACGTCTTCCCATAGTGAATGAATGTTTTTCTGTCATACAGGTTAATGACAGCATCCCAATGGGGACAGAAAATGTTAAAGATTCCAAAACAGGACCGTATTCAGGTGAGCAGAGAGCAGCAGTCTGGAACATAGCGTGACTCATGCACTATTATTTGAGAACTAAGTCCACAAGATTTGTTTGACTTACTGTTAGGGGGTCAAACTAGGGTTGACACATCATCCCTTTAATCCAGGACACATATGAATTACACAGGTTCCGGGGTTGAGTTTAATTACCACCTTAACCACTTAAGACCCGGACCAAAATGCAGCTAAAGGACCTTGCCCCTTTTTGCGATTCGGCACTGCGTCGCTTTAACTGACAATTGCGCGGTCGTGCGACGTGGCTCCCAAACAAAATTGGCGTCCTTTTTTTCCCCACAAATAGAGCTTTCTTTTGGTGGTATTTGATCACCTCTGCGGTTTTTATTTTTTGCGCTATAAAAAAAATAGAGCAATTTTGCTATAATAAATATCCCCCAAAAATATATAAAAAAATATGTTTTTACTCAGTTTAGGCCGATACGTATTCTTCTACCTATTTTTGGTTAAAAAAATTGCAATAAGCATTTATCGGTTGGTTTGCGCAAAATTTATAGCGTTTACAATGTCGGCGATCAGCGATTTTTTTCGTGACTGCGACATTATGGCGGACACTTCGGACAATTTTGACACATTTTTGGGACCATTGTCATTTTCACAGCAAAAAATGCATTTAAAATGCATTGTTTATTGTGAAAATGACAGTTGCAGTTTGGGAGTTAACCACAAGGGGGCGCTGATGGGGTTATGTATTCCCTGAAGTGTGTTTACAACTGTAGGGGGGTGTGGCTGTAGGTGTGACGTCATCGATTGTGTCCCCCTATAAAAGGGATGACACGATCGATGCAGCCGCTACAGTGAAGAACGGGGAAGCCGTGTTTACATATGGCTCTCCCCATTCTTCAGCTCCGGGGACCGATTGCGGGACTCCAGCGGCAATCGGGTCTCGCTGTCACGGAACTTCGGACCAGGTCGCATGAGCGCGCCCGCGATCCACGGCTGGGTACTAGTACAGGACGTACCTGTACGTACATGTGCCCAGCCGTGCCATTCTGCCGACGTATTTGTGCAGGAGGCGGTCCTTAAGTGGTTAATCAGCCACAGAACCTGTGTAATTAATATGGGTCTTGGATTAAAGGGATGATGTGGCAACCCCAGGTCAAACACATCCGGTGAGTAGGTTTCCTGATGGTTTGATGAAAACTTTTATGAGCTGATTATAGTACATTCCATATTCTAAACAGCAGTTTAATCTCCAGGACATTTTTATCTGCCCATGCCTCCTATACATACAGTATGTACAGTATGCAACTCATTTTATCTATTGTTCTGCAGCATAATTTTAAACATATCATAGAAATGCTTAACCACTTGCCGACTGCCTCACGTAGATATACATCAGCAGAATGGCACGGGCAGGCAACGTACAGGTACTTTGCTTTGAATCTGCCGCCTAGCCGGCGTGCGTGCCGCCGGGGCTCATTGACCGTGCCCGTGGGACCCTTGGACTCGATGTCCGCCGGTGTCCCGTGATCGGGTCACGGAGAGGCAGAACAGGGGGATGCCTGTGTAAACAAGGCATTTCCTGTTCTGCCTAGTGACAGGACACTGATTTCCTGCTCCCTGTAATCGGGAGAAGGGATCAGTGTTGTGTCACTGGTAGCCCAGCCCCCACAGAGTTAGAATCACTCCCTAGGACACACTTAACCCCTTCCTCACCCCCTAGTGGCTAACCCTTTCACTGCCAGTGTCATTTACACAGTAATCAGTGCATTTTTATAGCACTGATCGCAGTATAAATGACAATGGTCCCAAAATGGCATCCAAAGTGTCCAATATGTCTGCCGCATGATATAAATCGCTGATCGGCACCATTACTAGTAAAAAAACAATTATAATAAAAATGGCATAAAACTATCCCCTATTTTGTAGATGCTATAACTTTTGCGCAAACCTAAAATAAACGCTTATTGCAATTTTTTTTTTACCAAAAATATGTAGAAGAATACATATGGGCCTAAACTGAGGAAAACATTTTTTTTTTATATATTTTTGGGGGATATTTATTATAGCAAAAAGTAAAAAATATTTTCAAATTTGTCGCTTTTTTTGTGATCATATACCACCAAAAGAAGGCTCTATTTGTGGGAAAAAAGTATGATAATTTTATTTGGGTAACACGTCGCAAGACCACTCAATTGTCATTTTAAATGACGCAGTGCCGAATCGCCAAACAAAATCGCCTAGTCATTCAGCAATCAAAGTGGTTAAAGGCAGTAAAGGGTTAAAGTCTCATACTTTTTTGGACCTTGCTGCATGAGGTCATCTACTCTCTTTAAATCTTTCCGTGAGATTTACAACAGAACATATCCATATACTTCTCAATAAAAGCATTCATTTCATTGGGAGATGCCAGCTATTGATTTGCTGATAGGCATGTGTTTTTCATATTATTCAAATGCTTTTAATCTTTTTTATATAACTGCATACAAGCGTTTTTAGCTTTTCTGGCTTCCTCTGTGTAGTGTTAAGAAAACTTAACATTATTTAAATTATAGATTTCCAGTCACATTCACAGACACCCATCTAAAAGTTTACTGCTGATTCCCCTCATATTTCCTGGGTTGGGAGCCATTTGCCTGTCCTGTCAGCACTAGAGTTGAGCGGACACCTGGATGTTCGGGTTCGGGTCCGAACCCGAACTTTAAAAAAAAAGTTCGGGTTCGGGAACCCGAACCCGAACTCCGAACCCCATTGTAGTCAATGGGACACGGACTTTTAGAAAAAAAAATGCGCGGAGGTCCCCGCAAATTCAATAACCAGACCCTTTAGGTCTGGTATGGATATTAAGGGGAACCCCGCCGTCAATTTAAAAAAAAAATGACGTGGGGTTCCCCCTAAATATCCATAACCAGACCCTTCAGGTCTGGTGTGGATTTTAAGGGGAACTCCACCCCAAATTTAAAAAAAAAATGGCGTGGAGTTCCCCCTAAAATCCACACCAGACCCCTTATCCAAGCACGATGACCTGGCCGGCCGCAGAAAAGAGGGGGGGACAGAGTGCGCCCCCCCCCTCTCCTGAACATGCCCTCAACATTGGGAGGGTGCTTTGGGGTGCCTGGTGACGTGGCAAGTGGACAATCCACAACCATTTTTCAGAAAAATATTGTTGCTAGTGGACTGCTTCTTCTAGCAGTACCTTTTATACACTGCATACTATAAAATTAAAGATTTGGAATGGGATGCCCAACAAGCTCATACCGGTGTGATGGGCAGGTGTCCATAATAATTTGCCATATAGCATTACCTCTAAGGCCCCATGCACACAAGACGCTGGTAAACGCGTGTTCAGAGGCATTTGGACAGCTTTTTCAACTGCCCCTGAACACATTCAATGTTATCCTATGTGTCCATGCACACAGTTAAGTTTTTCTGCATTTTTCGGCAGTTGCGTTTATGCTCGTTTTTTCAGAAGCAAAAAAATGGGTTCAGACGCAAAAGTTTTCGCGTTTCAGACGCAAAACGCCGATAAACGCGGCAAAACGTGGTACCGGCGTTTTGCCGTGATTTCATTTATAGGCGTTTTTAAAGGTGACCTATTTTATTACATTAGAAATCTCAAAAATGATGGCAAATGATGAAAAACCATTAAAAAACATAAAAAAATGTAGTTGCTTGCATTGCATTGTGAACAATCCACAACTTGTGGCAGGTGACGTGGCCAGGTGACGTGGCCAGTGGACAATCCACAACTTGTGGCAGGTGACATGGCCAGGTGACGTGGCAAGTGGACAATCCACAACTTGTGGTAGGTGACATGGCCAGGTGATGTGGCAGGTGACGTGGCCAGATCATGTGGCAAGTGAACAATCCACAACTTGTGGCAGGTGATGTGGCCAGGTGACATGGCCAGGTGACATGACCTGGTAAAGTGGCAAGTGGACAATCCACAACTTGTGGCAGGTGACGTGGCAAGTAACGTGGCCAGGTGACGTGGCAGGTGATGTGGCCAGGTGACATGGCAGGTGACGTGGCCAGGTGACATGGCAAGTGGACAATCCACAACTTGTGGCAGGTAATGTGGCCAGGTGATTTGGCAGGTGACGTGGCCAGTGGACAATCCACAACTTGTGGCAGATGGCGTGGCAGATGACGTGGCAAGTGGACAATTCACAGCTTGTGGCAGGTGATGTGGCAAGTGACACGCTAAATACAAGTACACTGCTGCTCTCTCAGCTGCTACTCACAAAATGGCTGAAATGGTTAAATAATACTGTTTTTTTTTTTTTTCGTGGGAAAGCGGGCATATTAAACGCCGGTTTTTGCGTTTGAAAACGTGTGTTTAGATGAGTTTGCATCTGCGTCTCGTGTGCATGGGGCCTAAGTGAATCAACACTGATCACTCAAGCTTCTGAAGTGAAAAATTAACAAAGTATATCCTTCCATAGTCTATGCTTGTCTTAATCTAAATAACCTAGTGTAATTTCTAGCTTTTCTCTGGTGGTACCTCTGCTATCCACTAGTTCTTTTCTGAGGATCAATTATCGTGATTGACAGCCTTTACTGCGCATACTTCCCTCTGAAATTGGGGGGGGGGGGGGGGTGTCCTCTCAATGCAAGTTTTTGTATGGATAAGCAGTATGTGGCTTTACTACTTTTGTATGTATCAAATGATATTCCATGTCTGTTCTAACCTATGAGTCTCTAACTTCCTAACCTCTTCTTGTGCTTTGTTCAGGCCCAATTTAGAATATAAAAGTCCCAACTGGAAACATTTATATTAAAAATAGACTGAGGCCACATGTCAGGCCACAGGGCTTCTGTAGTGTGCCATTCTGCTACTATATGGCAAATGTTTGACCTGACCATCACATCAATATGAGCTTATTGGACATCCCATTCCAAAATCATGGGCATCAATATGGAGTTGGCTCACCTTTTGTGGCTATAACAGCCTCCACTCTTCTAGGGAGTCTTTCTACAAGATTTTGGGGTGTGTATGGGATTGTGTGCCCAGTGAGCCAAAAGAGGATCTGGTTTGCTACTAGTGTTGGACAAGAAGACCTGGCTTAGAGTCAGAGACCCAATTCATCACACAGGTTTTCAGTAGGGTTGAGGTCCCTGTGTAGGCCAATCAAATTCCTCCACACTAAACTAATCTTTAGTGCCAACCATACTAGCCGTATGGACCTAGCTTTCTTCACAAGGGCACATGGATTTCAGAACAGAAAAAGACCTTCACCAAACTGTTGCCATGAGGTTGGACATGTATAGTTGTGTCAAATATCATTGTAGCATTAACGGTGCCCTTCACTGAAACACCCAAACTCAATGATTTGGAGGGGTATCCCATTTTGGCTATGTAATGTACAACACAGGAACGTAGAACAGAAAGAGGGTTTTCACGATGTCAGATTGAACAGTGTAGTAGCCACATCCCTGGGATTAAGGATGAGCTTCGTATTCGAGTCAAACTCATGTTCGTCTCGAACATCGTATGTTTGATCGTTCGTTGAAATAAGAACAAAACAGGTCATTCGCGCCAAATTCGAGTTACGTTTCACAGACCATAATTCACTGCGGCATTGCTGGCTGATGATTGGCCAAGCATGCACTATGACCCGCATGCTTGGCCAATCACAGCTTGCCTGCAGGTCGACCTTGTGTAGTATGTTACGTTGGTTAAGAGAGGACAGAGAGAGTGTCATTTTTTGCAGGTAGATAGAGCAGGCAGGCTAGTCAGTTAATGTTACAGTGTGTAGAGGATATATATACATCCCAGGTGTTGTACATATATTTATACACTGTGGCCCAGATTCTCAAAGGAGATACGACGGAGTATCTCTAGATACGGCGTCGTATCTCTGAGTCTGAGCCATCGTATCTATGCGCCTGATTCTTAGAATCAGTTACGCATAGATTTCTATTAGATCTGACCGGCGTAAGTCTCTTACGCCGTCGGATCTTAACTGCATATTTACGCTGGCCGCTAGGGGCGTTTACGCTGATTTACGCCTAGAAATATGTAAATCAGCTAGATACGCAAACTCACGAATGTACGCCCAGCCGACGCAGTACAGATACGCCATTTACGTTAGGCTTTTCCCGGCGTAAAGTTACCCCTGCTATATGAGGCATACATGCGGCGTACCAATGTTAAGTATGGACGTCGTTCCTGTGTCGAATTTTGAAAATTTTACGTCGTTTGCATAAGTCGTTTCGCGAATAGGGCTGGGCGTCATTTACGTTCACGTCGAAAGTATTGGCTTCTTGCGGATTAATTTGGAGCATGCGCAGTGGGATACTTTTACCGACGGCGCATGCGCCGTTCGAAAAAAGTGTAATTTTCGTGGGGTCACATAAAATTTAAATAACACACGCCCACATCTACCACATTTGAATTAGGCGGGCTTACGCCGGCCTATTTACGCTACGCCGCCGCAACTTTCTTTTGAGAATACGGCACTTGCCTGTAAAAGTTGCGGAGGTGTAACGTAAATAGGATACGTTACGCCCACACAAAGATGCGCGCTTCTACGTGAATCCGGGCCTGTATAGTTTAGCTAGATCAGTTCTTCCTAATTTACTGGCAAGCAAGTGATTGTGCTATTTAGGCCTCATTTCCACTGGCGTTTTTACAGCCACGTTTCTGAGCGTTTTTTACAGCTTAAAAACGCCTGTCCATGTTATTCTATGGCTTCATTCCCACATAGGCGTTTTTGAGCTGCTAGTGGCATAGACGTTTTTGAGCTGTAAAAAAAACGCGGGACCAGGGCGTTCTGAAGCTCCAGAGTAGAGCTGTAAAAACGCCAGACGTTAAAAAACGCTCAAAAACGCTCAAAGACGCTCAAAAACGCGCAAAAACGCTCAAAAACGCGACCGCGGCATTTTTAAAGCTGCAGCTCCCAAAAAAAAAAATTTTTTTTTTTTTTTTTTTTTTTTACAAAATAAACATGGACAGGCGTTTTTAAGCTGTAAAAAAGCCTAACAACAGTGGCTGTAAAAACGCCAGTGGAAATGAAGCCTTAAAGACGTTATCACAGGCATACTATAGACACCCAGCAGGTACAATATTTAAAGGAATTTTTCATTTTTTTTTTTTTTTTTTATTTAAGCATCATTAAAATCACTGCTCCTGAAAAAGCAACCGTTTTAAAAAAAAAAAAAAATTCCATTGATACATGTTCCCTGGGGCAAGACCCGGGTTCTCAAAGACGTTTTACGACAATAACTTGCATATTAGGCTTTAAAATGAGCACTTTTGAATTAGAACGTTCGAGTCCCATAGAGGTCAATGGGGTTCTAAATGTTCGAACGCGGGGGTGTTAGGCTCATCCCTACCTGGGATATGTAGAACAAAAAGGAAAAATCCCCCTTTAATAGGACTTTAAAGGCCACAAACACTGGTGTGTGTAGAAAAATTATTTATTGTTACATAAAGTAGATTCCAGAACAAAATGATCAATGTTAAAAAACGTCAAGCGTCTAACAAAGGGTACATATGACAAAAACAACAAAAAACAAAATATAATTAATATACAATGACACTATTACTCTCCAGTAGATAGTAATCCCTGGTACCCAACACATTTCCAGTTTG
Source organism: Rana temporaria (assembly GCF_905171775.1). Classification (NCBI taxonomy): domain Eukaryota; kingdom Metazoa; phylum Chordata; class Amphibia; order Anura; family Ranidae; genus Rana; species Rana temporaria. The sequence goes on along the minus strand of NC_053489.1, from coordinate 644,758,337 downwards.
ACACCTTCTTCAGGGATATAGGATAGGGATAAGTAGGGTCATAAATTGTTTTTACTCAACTAGAGTGATTCCATGTAGAGAGTAGATGAGGATGGGGGTACAGATGAATGCCAGCCCGATATCAATCTGGGCTTAGGGTAATAAGTTCCCAGATCTGTTTTAAGCAGATTTTTTTGTGCTGTCAGGATGGGAGCTAGCCGGAGCCTTCAGTGAAGCTTCAAAATCAGTGGGTAGCACCAAGCAGTCCTTGGGCCTGATTTACTAAGCTATGTGCGCTGCGCTGGTTCATGCATTAATTAGTACTCCGGGTGGAGGCTTAATCAGGCGCATGAACCAGCGTAGAAGCCGGCGCATTGAAACTAATATGTAAAGCCGCGCCGAACTCCCTATAGAAGTCTATGGGAGAAATCAAAAGTGTTCATTTTAAAGGCTAATCTGCAAGTTTTGTCCTAAAAAGTGTTTGGGGACCTCAGTCCTGCCCCAGGGAACATGTATCAATGCTTTTTTTATTTTTTAAAACGGCCGTTTTTTCGGGAGCAGTGAAATTAATAATTCTTAAAGTGAAACAATAAAAGTGAAATATTCCTTTAAATTTCGTACCTAGGGGGGGTGTAATGTCAGCATGTGAAATAGCGCATTTTTCCCGCACTTAGAACTCCCCCTGCACAAAGTGACATTCTGAAGGAAAAAAGTCATTTAAAAATTCACACGCGGCTATAATGAATTGTCGGCTCTGACAATTCTAAAGGGATTCATTCATAAAACAAACAAAAAAATGTGTAGGGGTTCCCCCAAATTAAATTACCAGGCCCTTCAGGTCTGGAATGGATATTAAGGGGAACCCCGCCGTAAAAACCAAAAAAAAAAAAGACGTGCGGTTCCCGGCAAATATCCATTCCAGACCCTTCAGGTCTGGTGTGGATTTTAAGGGGAACTCCACCCCAAATTGAAAAAAAAAATGGCGTGGAGTCCCCCTAAAAATCCACACCAGACCCTTATCCGAGCACGTTGACCTGGCCGGCCGCAGAAAAGAGGGGGGGACAGAGTGCGGCCCCCCCCCTCTCCTGAACCGCACCAGGCCACATGCCCTCAACATGGGGAGGATGTCCCCATGTTGATGGGGACAAGGGTCTCATCCCCACAACCCTTGCCCGGTGGTTGTGGGGGTATGCGGGCGGGAGGTTTATCAGAATCTGGAAGACCCCTTTAACAAAGGGGACCCCCAGATCCTGACCCCCCCCCTGTGTGAAATGGTAATGGGGTACATTGTACCTCTACCATTTCACCCCAAAAAAAATGTCAAAGTGATAAAAATGACAGTAGCCGGTTTTTGACAAATCTTTTAATAAAGTCTTCTTTTCTTCTTTCCTTCGGGGTTCTTCCGCTGCTTCTTTCTTCTCGTCCACATCTTGCCCGACGTCTTCTTCTATCTTCTCCGTCCGTCCTTCCGCCTTCTGGTCCCGCATCTTGCCCGTTGTCTTCTCCGTCCGCCTCCTCGTCCGCATCTTGGGTCTTCTGCGGTCTTCTTCTCGGTCCGCCGCCTTCTCGTCCCCTGCGTTTGAATTGTAATTGGCCGCCGTTTTCCCGCTCCTGGGACCCGCCCCCCTCTGACGCCACAAGTAAACTCCTTAGAAGGTCATGTGCGTCAGAGGGGGGCGGGGTCACATGAGTGTGACACGGCGGGAACTTCTTCTCCGGGCGGCGCGATTGAAATTGAATTCCCCCGCTGTGTGACGCTCTGCGACCCCGCCCCCCTCTGACGCACATGACCTTCTAAGGAGTTTACTTGTGGCGTCAGAGGGGGGCGGGTCCCAGGAGCGGGAAAACGGCGGCCAATTACAATTCAAACGCAGGGGACGAGAAGGTGGCGGACTGAGAAGAAGACCGCAGAAGACCCAAGATGCGGACGAGGAGGCGGACGGAGAAGACAACGGGCAAGATGCGGGACCAGAAGGCGGAAGGACGGACGGAGAAGATAGAAGAAGACGTCGGGCAAGATGTGGACGAGAAGATAGAAGCAGCGGAAGAACCCCGAAGGAAAGAAGAAAAGAAGACTTTATTAAAAGATTTGTCAAAAACCGGCTACTGTCATTTTTATCACTTTGACATTTTTTTTGGGGTGAAATGGTAGAGGTACAATGTACCCCATTACCATTTCACACAGGGGGGGGGTCAGGATCTGGGGGTCCCCTTTGTTAAAGGGGTCTTCCAGATTCTGATAAACCTCCCGCCCGCATACCCCCACAACCACCGGGCAAGGGTTGTGGGGATGAGACCCTTGTCCCCATCAACATGGGGACATCCTCCCCATGTTGAGGGCATGTGGCCTGGTGCGGTTCAGGAGAGGGGGGGGGCCGCACTCTGTCCCCCCCTCTTTTCTGCGGCCGGCCAGGTCAACGTGCTCGGATAAGGGTCTGGTGTGGATTTTTAGGGGGACTCCACGCCATTTTTTTTTCAATTTGGGGTGGAGTTCCCCTTAAAATCCACACCAGACCTGAAGGGTCTGGAATGGATATTTGCCGGGAACCGCACGTCTTTTTTTTTTGGGGTTTTTACGGCGGGGTTCCCCTTAATATCCATTCCAGACCTGAAGGGCCTGGTAATTTAATTTGGAGGGACCCCCTTTTTTTTTTTTTTTTTTTAATGAGCAATGACTCTATTCTTTATAGCCATGAGTACTTTAACCACTTGCCCACCGGGTTAATTCTGGCACTTCTCTCCTTCATGTGAAAATCACAATTTTTTGGCTAGAAAATTAATCAGAACCCCCAAACATTATATATTTTTTTTTAGCAGACATCCTAGGGAATAAAATGGCAGTCATTGCAATACTTTTTGTCACACCGTATTTGCGCAGCGGTCTTACAAGCGCACTTTTTTTGGATAAAAATCACTTTTTTGAATTAAAAAATAAGACAACAATACATTTTGCCCAATTTTTTTCTATATTGTGAAAGATAATGTTACGCCGAGTAAAATGATACCCAACATGTCACGCTTAAAAATTGCGCCCGCTCGTGGCATGGCGTCAAACTTTTACCCTTTAAAAAACTCGATAGGCGACGTTTAAAAAATTCTACAGGTTGCATTTTTTGAGTTGCAGAGTAGGTCTAGGGCTAGAATTATTGCTCTCACTCTAACGATCGCGGCGATACCTCACTTGTGTGGTTTGAATACTGTTTTCATATGCGGGCGCTACTCGCGTATGCGTTTGCTTCTGTGCGCGAGCTCGTCGCGACGGGGCGCTTTAAAAATTTTTTTGGGGGTTTTCTTATTTATTTTTATTTAGTTTTATAATGTTTTACACTGAAATAAAAAAATAAAAAAAAAAATGATCAGTTTTCTTCCTATTACAAGGAATGTAAACATCCCTTGTAATAGGACTAGTGTGTGACAGGTCCTCTTTATGGAGAGAGGCGGGGTCAATAAGGCTGGAAAGCATGGTATTGAAAAAAAAAAAAAAAGATCTCATGCTTTCAGCTGCAATCATGTTCGTTCACCACAGTGGTGTAGTGTATAGCACTTTGACCTAGCAGCAAAAGAGTCGTTGGTTCGAATCCCGCCCGTGACAGCATCTGCATGGAGTTTGCATGTTCTCCCTGTGCCTGCGTGGGTTTCCTCCCACAATATAAAAACACGCTGTAAATCGGTTCCGGTCTAAATAAGCCCTAATATGCAGTAGTATATTAAGGTTTGGTTCTGCCCTAGGCCTGACTACATATCTGCACCTCCTAATAGAAAAATGACCCACCCCTTCCTGTCAAGGTCACACCCTGTTTTTGTATAACCCCGCCCAGTAATTTTCAGGGGACCCACACACTAGTTCTGGGGGGGCACTGGATTCCCTTAACCACTTCCATACCAGGCACTTACGCACCTTCCCGCCCAAGCCAATTTTCAGCTTTCAACACTGTCGCACTTTGAATGGCAATTGCGCGGTCATACAACACTGTACCCAAACAAAATTGGCGTCCTTTTTTCCCCACAAATAGAGCTTTCTTTTGTTGTTATTTGATCACCTCTGCGTTTTTTTTTTGCGCAACAACTAAAAAAAGACTGCAAATTTTGAAACAAAAAAACCTTTTTCTTTTTTTAGGTTAATTTTTTTGTAAATAAGTTTTTCTCTTTCAATTACGGGCACTGATATGGCGGCACTGATGGGCCCCGATGAGATGGCACTGATGGACATCGATGAGGTAGTACTGACGGCACAGATGAGGTGGCATTGATTGGCGGCGCTGCTATGCGGCACTGATGGGCACTCATAGGCGGCACTGATGGGCACTCATGGGCGGCACAGATGGGCGGCACTTATGGGTGGCACTGATGGATACTTATGGGCGGCACTTATGGGTGGCACTGATGGATACGTATGGGTGGCACAGGTGGGCACTGATAGGTGGGCACTGTGCATGGATGGGCACTGTGGGGTGGCACTGATTTTCCCAGTCAGTGCCCATTTGTGGGCACTGATTGGCATCTTTTTTCTTATTTTTTAATGCTTTTTGTTTTTTTGTTCTATATTTTTTTTGTTTTTGCACACCCTGGTGGTCCAGGGTGGGCATCCCTGGTGGTCCAGTGTGGTGATCCGAGGGGGGGCTGCGCTGATAAACAATCAGCGCGAACGCCCCCTGTCAGGAGAGCCGCCGATCGGCTCTCCTATACTCGCGTCTGTAAGACGCGAGTGAGGAAGAGCCATCGATGGCTCTTCCTGTTTACATCGTGATCAGCCGTGATTGGACACGGCTGATCACGTGGTAAAGAGTCTCCGTCTCCGTGAGAGACTCTTTACCGAGATCGGAGATGCAGGGTGTCAGACTGACACCCCGCATCACCGATCGCTGCGCTGCGTGCCCCCACAGGCGCGTGCGGCATGAAATCCTGCAGGACGTCCTGTCAGGATTGTGTAACCACTTCCCGGACGTAAATCGGCCATAGGCTGGGCGGGAAGTGGTTAATTTGCATAGTTTTTCTCTCACTTCCTGTTTGGCTATGGGGCAGGAAGTGAAGGCAAATCTCCCCAATTGGACACAGATAATACAAAATAAACTGACAGGGCCTATAACCCTCCCTCACTCTATCCAAAATGAAAGAAAATAAAACTTGTTGATTATAGTTCTTGTCAGGGGCGGACTGACCATTGAGTCACTCGGGCACTGCCCGAGGGCCCCATGCCACTAGGGGGCCCCATCCGGGTTGCCAGGCTCAGTAAAACCAGGGACAGTATGTAAAAATCTGTGTTTTTATTAGATCTGTCCCCGATATGTCCGAAAATGACATGCTTTTAATGTGAATATCCCAAGATTTTAGCTGCCCGCCTCTGCACTACCTCCTGGCGTGGTGGCCATCTGTAAGCCAGAGGGGCCCCATAATCTTCTATTGCCCAGGGGCCCCATGAGTTGTCAGTCCGCCCCTGGTTCTAGTTTAAGCACAAATTTCATAGAGTTTTATTGAGAGCCCTAAGAAAATATAACCATGCCAATAGGCCAGGATAGAGCGTTGCTAATATGTAGGAATGTGTGTGTTAGAGCACCCCACCCAATGTTAACTAAAAAATTATTAATTTGCAAATAAGTATTATCTGCTCATTTTTTTGGGGATGTCTGCACCCCTGATAGTGACAACATTTGTGAGGTGTCTTCACCCTTTCTAATTCATTCACTTCCTGTCACATAGCCAAACAGGAAGTGAGGGTAAAACCTTACTAATATATTTTCTTGTGGACACAGAGATCAATCTAAATAGTTTCCCATTATGTAAATTGCACTCTAGCATTTTGCTGTGTACACCCCAAATTATTAGGGATCTTGGACTTTGGGGTCCATTTACTAAAGGCAAATCCACTCCTACAAGTGCAAAGCAAGGAAGAAAACAAAACAACTTTGCTTCTACAGGATTGGATGTTAAAACCATCAGTGCTTCCTCTCAGATTTTCAGCAACTATGCTTGTACTGCAGAGTGGCTTTGCCTTTACTAAACCCCAAACTAAATAATCATTTGGGGCAGGGATCCTCAAACTACGGCCCTCCAGCTGTTGTAGAACTACACATCCCATGAGGCCTTGTAATGCACTGACATTCACAGACATGACTAGGCATGATGGGAATTGTAGTTCCTGAACAACTGGAGGGCCGTAGTTTGAAGACCCATGATTTGGGGTGTACACAGCAGTGCTGGAGTGCAATTTGCTTAATGGGGACACTAGTTAGATTGACCGGTGTCCCCAAGAAATGACACTGGTAGGGTTTTAACCTCACTTCCTGTTCAGCTGTGTGACAGGAAGTGAAGCCAATTTTAAGAAAAGGGACACAAAGCTCAACACAAAAATAAAAAAACACAAAGCAGGGGTTCTAACACTCACTTGGCTTCCCTCAAACACCCACAATTTGAATAGGATTGCCTTGCGCTAGATTTAAGCACAGTGCTGTAAATCAGCACGTCAAGCCTGTCCACCAATAGCAAACCCCCCCCCCCACAGGCCATGTTTGCAGGTTTTCCTTCATCTTGCACATGTGCTTTAAAATAGTCTGGACAGCAATTCTTGATAAGAGAAATCCCCAAAACATGTCCTGTCGGGGGTACTTGAGGGCTGAGGACCACTGCAGAATAAATAAAATACTTACCAGTTTTTGTCTTTAAAGTCAGGGAGAATAAACATGGCAAACATTTCATGATTACACACCAGGAAAGAAGCTTAGACAAAAATCACACATAATTTGTTAGGCCCAAACCTAGTTCAGCTGCAGCTGTCAACATATGTAGCATGAAAAAGTAACAAAAGACAAACTTAACAATTTTAAAGTAATTTTTATTGGTCAACAAAACAAGGAAAGCAAAAAAGACAAACAAACAAAAATACATTTCAAAATTCTAATTAACCATAGCTTTACACATTTTTCATAAAATAAGGCCACATAGACAAATACATCAAAGTGAACATTATTTAAAAATAAACCAAAACCATTGGCAAAATAAAACAAAACCCATGCAACAAACCACATTTGTGTTTAGCAACAGCATTTCTGCCAGCCTGCCCCTTCTGAGGGCAGCTGAGGACTGATCGATCCAAGCTTTTTATAACAGTGCTAGTAATGAAGCAATTGAAATCACATGAACAAATTGCAGTCTCTAGTTTGGGTGAGCTTGTAATTGGGCACACCTGCAATTAACCCAAACCACGCTCTATGAGCATCCAATGAGTGTTTTTCACCTTTTAAAAAGAAAGGATATTTTTTTTCTAAGTGTTTGAGCATGCTCAGTTCATCACACATGTAGGAACCAAGCTGCAATGGAATGAGAGCTTTTTTTTTTTGTTTCCCCTGATCTGATGCTTTCCAGCCTGAAGGGGAGGTGTTAAAGACAGAAGTAAACACGCACATTTAATAATCTATTTGTGTGAAAAAAAAGGTTGCCAATTTTGTTTGGGAGCCACGTCACACGACTGCGCAATTGTCAGTTAAAGCGACGCCGCGCCGAATCACAAAAACTTGCCCGGTCATTGACCAGAAATATGGTCCGGGCTCAAGTGGTTAAAAATTAACAAAACACAAAAGTGAGCCCAATTTTTGGGGATAATGTGAAAGATGATGTTACACTGAGTAAATAGATACCTTACATGTCACGCTTTACTATTGGAAACACTCCTGCAATGGGGCCAAAATGAATTCCGTGAATATCCCCATAGGCGACCTTTTATTTTTTTTTCCAGGTTACCAGTTTATAGTTACAAAGAAAGTCTAGTGGTAAAAGTATTGCTCTCGCTCTAACGCACGCGTCAATACCTCACATGTGTGGTTTGAACGATGTTTATATATGTGGGCGGGACTTGCGTAAGTCCCGCCCACATATGTAAAAAAAATTTTTACTTTTTGCTATAATAAATATCCCCAAAAATATATATTCAAAAAACTAAAAAACCCCTCAGTTTAGGCCGATACGTATTCTACATCTTTTTGGTTCCAAAAAATCGCAAATAGCGTTTAGTGTTTGGTTTTTGCAAAAGGTATAGCGTCTACAAATTTTTTTTTTTTGTTGTTTTAACTAGTTATTGGGGCGATCAGCGATTTTTATCGGTACTGCGACATTATGGCGGACACATCGAACACTTTTTTGGAACCATTGGCATTTTTCTAGCGATCAGTGCTGTAAAAAATGCATTGCTTACTCAAAAAATGCCACTGGCAGGGAAGGGGTTAACACTAGGTGCGAGGGAGGGGTTAAATATGTTCCCTGGGTGTGTTCTAACTGTAGGGGGGGGGGATGGGACTGACATGTGTAAATGACAGATCGCTGTTCATGAAGGGGAACTCCAGACCCCCCCAAAAAAAATAAGGTGGGTTCCCTCCAGGTGCATACCAGGCTCTTAGGCTTGGTCTGGAACATAAGGGGTTAAACCGGGGCCCAAAAAAATAGCGTGGGCCCCCCCCCCAAGATCCAAACCAAGCCCTTATCCCAGGCACGCAGTCTGGTCAGACAGGAATGGGGGTGGGGACGAGCGAGCGCCCCCCTCCCTCCTGAGCCATACCAGACCACATGCCCTCAACATGGGGGAGTGTGTGCTGTGGGGGAGGGGGGCACTGCCCCCCCACCCCAAAGCACTCTTGCCCCCATGTCGATAGGGACAAGAGCCTCTTCCCGACAACCCTGGCCGTTGGTTGTCGGGGTATGCGGGCGGAGAGCTTATCAGAATCTGAGAGACCCCTTTAATAAAGGGGTCCCCAGATTCCGGCCCCCCACCCTATGTGAATGAGTATGGGGTACATCGTACCTCTACCCATTCACATGGGGGAAATGTAAAGTACAAAAAACACACCACACAGAATAAAATATTTTATTAATCTGCTCCGGAGCCCCCCCTTTCTTCTTTAGCTCTCTTAGAAGGGGGGGTTTCTTCTCTCCCGATCTTCCGCCGGGACCCTGGGCTTCGGTGATTTCTGCCGGGGGAGGGCGCCATCCCTCGGTCCTCTCCGGAGCCTTCCGCCGGATGCCCCCACCCCATTTAAGCTCTTTTTCATTAGGGAGGGGCATCCGGACTTCGGGGTCTTCTGCCGGGGGATGGCGCCTATCCCCCGGTCTTTCCGGTGCCTTCCGCCAGGGTTCCGGTCTTCCCTCTTCTGTCTTCTCTGCTCCCTCTTCTGCCTGGCTCCCCCGCGGAGCCAGGGCTTTCTTCCGTCTTCTTTCTTCTCTCTTCCTTCTTCTGCCTGTCTCCTCCGGGAGCCCAGGGCTTGTCTCCGCTGTCTTCTTCCTTCTCTTCCATTCGATGTTGACACGACGAGGTTCCGCGCTGACATGCCGTGTCAGCGGCGGGCATGGACTTATATAGGGTAATGCCACCATGTGACCTCAACCCATGTGACATCACATTCCCTGGGCATGATGGGAATGTGATGTCACATGGGTTGAGGTCACATGGTGGCATTGCCCTATATAAGTCCATGCCCACTGCTCAGACGGCATTCCAGCGCCGGACCTCGTCGTGTCAACATCCAATGGAAGAGAAGGGAGAAGACAGCGGAGACAAGCCCTGTGCTCCGCGGAGGAGACAGGCAGAAGAAGGAAGGGAGAATAAAGAAGACGGAAGAAAGCCCTGGCTCCACGGGGGAGCCAGGCAGAAGAGGGAGCAGAGAAGACAGAAGAGAAAAGACCGGGGAGTTGGCGCACCCCCGGCAGAAGACCAGGAAGACCGGAACCCTGGCGGAAGGCACCGGAAAGACCGGGGGATAGGCGCCATCCCCCGGCAGAAGACCCCGAAGTCCGGATGCCCCTCCCTAATGAAAAAGAGCTTAAATGGGGTGGGGGCATCCGGCGGAAGGCTCCGGAGAGGACCGAGGGATGGCGCCCTCCCCCGGCAGAAATCACCGAAGCCCAGGGTCCCGGCGGAAGATCGGGAGAGAAGAAACCCCCCCTTCTAAGAGAGCTAAAGAAGAAAGGGGGGGCTCCGGAGCAGATTAATAAAATATTTTATTCTGTGTGGTGTTTTTTTTTTACTTTACATTTCCCCCATGTGAATGGGTAGAGGTACGATGTACCCCATACTCATTCACATAGGGTGGGGGGCCGGCATCTGGGGGCCCCCTTATTAAAGGGAGCTCACAGATTCCGATTAGCCCCGCCCGCATACCCCGACAACCAATGGCAAGGGTTGTCGGGAAGAGGCTCTTGTCCCTATCGACATGGGGGCAAGAGTGCTTTGGGGTGGGGGGGCAGTGCCCCCCTCCCCCACAGCACACACTCCCCCATGTTGAGGGCATGCGGTCTGGTACGGCTCAGGAGGGGGGGGGGCCGCTCGCTCGTCCCCTCCCCCATTCCTGTCCGGGCCAGACTGCATGCTTGGGATGAGGGCTTGGTTTGGATCTGGGGGGGACCCCCGTGCCGAATCGGCGCGGGTTTAACCCCCTCACGTTCCGGACCAAGCCTAAGAGCCTAATGTAGCCCTGAAGGGGGACCCGCGCCGATTTCAAGTTTGAAATTTGGCGCCGAGTTCCCCTTCAGGGCTGAAAACAGCTCGGAGATTCCCGTGCGCCGCGTCACGCAGCGCATTCACGGGTACGCCGCTTGGTATTTACCAAGATTTTCACGGCGTACTGACAGGGCGCACGGGAATCCCTGACTTTTCTCTCTGCGCATGCCCAGTATGCAAATGAACCTCCCGAGGTTCAGGCGCACTGTGCAAGCGTACGGGGATCTGTTTTCAAAAAACACTTTCCCTTTCAATTCGGCCCGCCAAACACTTCAAAACACATGTCACTTCACTTCCCCTGCATCCCCCCACCTCCCCCCTTAATAAACTCCCGCCCAAACCCCCGCAATTTATAGTTTAATGTGCCGTGCGCCAGGTCTGTACTGGTGCACAATGCACCCTCTCCTGGGCGCACGGAGCACATTAGTAACTAGGGAAATACACTGCACTAGCAGCGTATTTCTTTAGTAAATGGCCAAACGGCTGCTACTCCTGCTTTTACTCCATGAGTCATGGAGTAAAGGCTTGGTAAATCAGGCCCCTTGTCTTCATGCGTTAGCCAGGTATGTATGAACGTATCTATATACGTAGCATCTCCCCTCTCTGCAATGCCTCATTGCCTCAGGCATTGCAAAGAGGGGAGACGCTACATATTTTGGAGCTTCGCTGAAGCTTCACTAGCTCCCGTCCCGACGTTTAACATTGATCATTGTGTTTGATCTGGAATCTCCTTAATGTAACAATATATTATTTTTCTACACACATCAGTGTTTGTGACCTTTAAAGTCCTAGTGAAAGTTTTTTTTTCCTTTTTGTTCAACACAGGAACATACGAGAGGTCTTCAAAAAGTTTAGTTAACTACTAGCCGACCAGCCGCCGTAGTATTCTACGGCGGCAGGTCGGCTCTCCTGGGCGAGAGCCCGTCATATTACGTCGGCTCTTCGAGCGGCCACTAGGGGCGCGTGCGCGCGCCCCTCGCTCGCCCCCGACTCCCGTGCGTGTGAACAGAGGATCAGTGTTTCCCCTAGTGAGGCCACCCCCCCTACAGTTAGAACACACCCAGGCACATACTTAACCCCTTCCCCGCCCCCTAGTGTTAACCCCTTCACTGCCAGTGGCATTTTTATAGTAATCCAATGCATTTTTATAGCACTGATCGCTATAAAAATGCCAATGGTCCCAAAAATGTGTCAAAAGTGTCCGAAGTGTCCGCAATAATGTCGCACCGAAAAAAAATCGCTGATCGCCGCCATTACTAGTAAAAAAAATATATTAATAAAAATGCCATAAAAATACCCCCTATTTTGTAAACGCTATAACTTTTGCGCAAACCAATCAATAAACGCTTATTGCGATTTTTTTTTTATGAAAAATATGTAGAAGAATACGTATCGGCCTAAACTGAGGATTTTTTTTTTTTTATATATTTTTGGGGGATATTTATTACAGCAAAAAGTAAAAAATATTATTTTTTTTCTAAATTGTCACTCTATTTTTGTTCATAGCGAAAAAAATAAAAACCGCAGAGGTGATCAAATACCACCAAAAGAAAGCTCTATTTGTGGGAAAAAGGGACGCCAATTTTGTTCGGGAGCCACGTCGCACGACCGCGCAATTGTCAGTTAAAGTGGCGCAGTCCCGAATCGCAAAATATGCTCTGGTCTTTGGGCAGTAATATGGTCCGGGGGTTAAGTGGTTAAAGTGTGTCAAGTGTGTCAACTTTTTAAAGAACTCTCATATAAAACAATGCACAAACTAAGAGGCCAGCTAAAGACCTCCAACATACAGTATGTACTATGCAATGAACTATCTTCCTTATACAGTGGGGGAAATAATTATTTGATCCCATGCTCATTTTGTGAGTTTGCCCACTTACAAAGAAAGGAAGGGTCTATAATTTATATCATAATTGTATTTTAAATTAAAGAGACAGAATATCAACCAAAAATCCATACAAAAACAGTTCAGTGAGTAAAATAAGTATTTGATCCCCAAGTCAAACATGACCTAGTACTTGGCAAAGAAACCCTTGTTGGCAAGCACAGAGCTAAGACGTCTTTACAGATCTTCCCTAAATCCTTATGGTTTCTTGGCTGTCGATTGGAAACTCATAGTTCCTGCTCCCTCTATACATTTTTTAAAGGATTAAGGTCTGGAGACTGGCAAGGCCACTCTGTGACCTTAAAGTGCCTCTTCTTGAGCCACTCCTTTGTTGCCTTGGTGGTATGTTTTGGGTCATTGTCATGCTGGAAGACCCATCCATGACCCATCTTCAGTATTCTGGCTGAGGGAAGAAGGTTCTCATCCAAGATTTTGGCCCATCCATTGGCTCCTCAATGTGGCAAAGTTGGCCTGTAACTATAGCAGAGAAACAGCCCCAAAGCATACTGTTTCCACCTCAGTGCTTTACTATAGGGATGGTGTTCTTAGGGTTCATGGTCAGTTTTTTTCTTCCTCCGAACACAGTGGGTCGGGTTAACGCCAAGGAGCTAAATTTTGGTCTCCACTGGCCACAGCACTTTCTCCCAATCCTTCTCTGAATCATTTAGATGTTCACTGGCAAACATCAGATGGGCCTGTACATGTGCCTTCTTCAGGAGGGGGACCTTGCAGGGGCTGCAGGATTTTAACCCATGGCAACATATTCTGTTACAAAGGGTTTGTTGGGTGACTGTGATCCCAACTGCCTTTAGGTCATTCACAAGATCCTCCCGTGTAGTTCTTGGCTGATCCCCCACTTTTCTCATGATCATCCTTACCCCATGAGGCAAAATCTTGCATTGAGCTCCAGACCGAAGGCAACTGACGGTTATTTCGTATTTCTTCCATTTGCGAGTAATCGCTCCAACAGTTGTCTCTTTCTTGCCAAGCTTCCTGCTGATACGCCGCAAGATCACTTTTATCGGAGCCGTCGGTAGTGATGGAGGCGATCCGGTCCTCTCACTTGCTGTATATGGAGTCGAGTGAAGGGAAGATGACCCCCACCCGTCTCAATATCACTGCAGGGCGGAAGCAACATCAAAACATCACTTCCGCCCATACGTCTTAAAGGGACTTTTTTGTTGTAATTTTTTCCAATGACAATTTTTTCTTTTTTGTATTGCATTTAAGTCCAAAAATTAGATCTTAGGTCTTTTTGACCCCAGATCTCATATTTAAGAGCAATATATTATTTTGAGCAATAATTCTATCTCTAGACCTCCTCTGTAACTTAAAACATGCAACCTGTAGAATTTTTTAAACGTCGCCTATGGAGATTTTTAAGGGTAAAAGTTTGACGCCATTCCACAAGCGAGCGCAATTTTGAAGAGTGACATGTTGAGTATCTTATTTTTTTATTAAAAATAGTGAATTTTTTCCAAAAAAAGTCCGCTTGTAAGATCGCTGCGCAAATACGGTGTGACAAAAAGTATTGCAATGACCGCCATTTTATTCTCTAGGGTGTTAGAAAAAATGTATAATGTTTGGGGGTTCTAAGTAATTTTCTAGCAAAAAAAAATGTTTTTAACTTGTAAACACTGAGGGCCAGATTCTCGTCCAGCGGTGTATCTTTACGGTGGCGTAACATATCCGATTTACGTTACGCCTCCGCAACTTAGACGGGCAAGTGCTGTATTCTCAAAGCACTTGCTCCGTAAGTTGCGGCGGCGTAGCGTAAATCGGCCGGCGTAGGCCCGCCTAATTCAAATGTGGGACAGGGGGGCGTGTTTTATTTTAATCTTCTGTGACCCGACGTGATTGACGTTTTTCACGAACGGCGCATGCGCCGTCTGTGGAAATCTCCCAGTGTGCATTGCTCCTAATACGCCGCAAGGACGTATTGGTTTTGACGTGGACGTAAATTACGTCCAGCTCCATTCACGGACTAGTTACGCAAACAACGCAACATTTTCACATTTAGTCGCGGGAACGACAGCCATACTTAACATTGGTACGTCGCACTTACGCCACCATATAGCAGGGGTAACTATACGCCGGAAAAAGCCTATTGTAAACGGCGTAAATGTACTGCGTCGGTCGGGCGTACGTTCATGAATTTGCGTAGCTTGCTGATTTACATATTTTGACGCGTAAATCAGCATACACGCCCCTAGCGGTCAGCGTAAAAATGCAGTTACGATCCGACGGCGTAAGAGACTTACGCCTGTTGGATCTAAGGGAAATCAATGCGTAACTGATTCTAAGAATCAGGCGCATAGATACAACGGCGCGACTCAGAGATACGACGGCGTATCTGGAGATACGCCGTCGTATCTCCACTGAGAATCTGGCCCCGAGTCTGAAAAACAGGCTTGGTCCTTAAGTGGTTAATACAATCCTTGGCAATCTGAAAATGTCAACCAAAATAATTATTATTATTAAGAACAGTTGATTAATGGGAGGTCATGACTCACTCATTATATATGAATAAAATATAAATAACTACTAATATTAATAGACCAGGTAGTGTCTAATTGCCTTTTCCCGCTTGGAGTCATTGGACCACAGTTGTGGATTTGGGGTTCTTATGATGTAAGTTGATTTTTTCCACCTGAATAACTACTTGCCACTTACTAGTTTGATACAACCAGGGGCGGACTGACCATTGAGGCTCTCGGGCACTGCCCAAGGGCCCCATGCCACTAGGGGGCCCCATCAGGGTTGCCAGGCTCAATAAAACCAGGGACAATATGTAAAAATCTGTGTTTTCTTTACACCTGTCCCTGATTTGTCCGAAACCGACATGCTTTTGATGTGAAAATCCTGAGATTTTAGCTGCCCTGCCTCTGCACTGCCTCCTGGCGTGGTGGCCATCTGTAAGCCCGGGGGCCCCATAATCTTCTATTACCCGGGGGCCCCATGAGTTGTCAGTCCGCCCCTGGATACAACATACCTGTGGCCGCCCATAATGAATACATCTGCAAACATCTGCATTCTGCTGTCAATTATTGTGCACAACAGTTATTAAGCTGCTTAAGTTGTACATTTTGAACGTGTCAAAACTACTTAACGCAGCAGGAAGGAGATGTGACAGAAGATGCGATAGCTTTAACAGAGCTGTCAATGTCATCTCTTGAAAATGTGAACCTCAGTTCAGGAAATAACATTTATTTGTTTTAGTTTTATTTTAGCATTAGAGCCCCTGTAATCCTAAAATACATGTTGCTTTTTGAGGCAAATGAAATGCTAGGCAACAGGGAAAACAAGCAATCAGTGACCTGCTAGTGATACCGGGAACACATTGTAACAGTGAGGGAGATTTACGAAACTGGAACACTCAGAATCTGGTGTAGCTGTGCATGGTAGTTAATCTGCTTTTAAAGGGGTTGTAAAGGTACCGTATTTATCGGCGTATATCGCGCACTTTTTTGCCCTGAAAAAGGGCAAAATCGTGGGTGCGCGATATACGCCGATACCCGCTTCCCGCGCCGAGTTTTGAATACTGCGCCGACATATACCGAGCGCAGTACACTCGGGTATAGTCGGCCAGTCTCGGCTTCTTCCGCGGTCACGTCCTGGACGTACAGGACGTGAGCGCGACAGTTGCTGAGCCTGCCCGAGTGTACTGCGCTCGGTATATGCTGGCGCAGTATTCAAAACTCGGCGCGGGAAACGAGCGGGGAGGACGCGAGGATGCCACAGAAGGACGCCGCACCCGCCGAAGAGGACACCGGACCCGCCGAAGAGGACACCGGACCCGCCGCAGAAGGACACCGAAGCCGCAGAAGGACACCCGAAGCCGCAGAAGGACGCCGGACCCGACGAGGCCGCCGATGGATGCCGCGCAAGACACCAAAACTGTAAGTACAAAAATAACTGTTTTTCCACATGATTGGGGGTCACTTTAGGGGTGCGCGGTATACGCGGGAGCGCATTATAACGCGATAAATACGGTAAATGTTTTTTCACCTTAATGCATCCTATGCATACATACATTTCCTAGTAGGTGTCCCTCATTCCCATCTCAAAATGTTGGGAGGTATGCTTACCTGCTCTGTGCAATAGTTTTGCACAGAGCAGCACGTTCCTCTTCACCTGGGGTCCCAATGCCTGCGCTCCAAGTCCCTCTTCTTCATCGGGTGCCTTTTCCCCTGGGGGAACCCATGAACCCCCCCCCCCTGCTCCTGTGTCACAGGAGAATTAGGAAGACAATAGCGAATATTAAATTATTGTCACACAAGTGGGTGAACTTGGGGTTGCAGTGCTCTGTGCAGAGCCCACCCTTTTTTTAAGCCAATTAGGCTCTAATCGTGCTTAAAAATTAAATAAAAAATCCATGCGCCTGGTGCCCTGCATGTAAATTAGGCACCAGGCACATGGATTAGGGAGGCGGCACCCCTAATGGGCGGGGCTCCACTGCACTGCACTCATGCACATTGCTTGGATTAAATCGGCTCAGGTAAGAAAAAGGGAGTTTGCATTAAGGGGAAAAACCTTAAGGCTTTAGAACCACTTTAAGGCAGAACTCTTTGCACTGGAAATGTTTGTGTGTTTTGTGGATTTCGAATTTTTAGCTTGAGCTAATGTACTCTCTACTTTTTATTACAAGCCAAATAGGGATAGCATATAAAAGGTGAAAAAGAGCCTAGGGCTTCATCTGCTATATATTTATCACATACACACATATACAGTATATATATTTTACTTCCATTTTAGTGCATTCCACTATATCTGATCAATTTCACATGCCTGACTCGAAACCATCAAAAACTGTAAACGGTAGAAAGTATTTCACCTGACTGAATGCTTCACACGTGGAGGAACGCCTGAGGGACCCAGGTGTTGGCAAATAAAGCTGTTAGGATTATGAATGTGATTACAGTGAGCAGAGAGGAGAGCAGATTGCACCTTGCAATACGTTCCAGGTTGCATTAACAGATGTGAAAGATCGCTATTGTGGGAAGAGAAATCCAAGTTATTTTGTTCAGTTTGTTCCCAACATCCATCTTGTCCTTAACTCCCTATAATATATTATATATATATATATATATATATATATATATATATATATATATATATATATATATATATATATATATATATACAGTATATATATATTAAATAAATAATAGTTCCCACATTATGCCTCTTGGAAACTTCCAATGCGTAGTAGATAATTGTTGCTCTTTGTACCGGTTTGTCTCAGTAACTAGTTTTTTCAATAACCTCATCGGTCAGAAATAATTGTAAGTATGCCAATTGGTTGTCATGTTCAACATCTACTTTGATACCAGATGCTCCAGTAAATGGAAATCTTGGGGGGTGCTTCCTGATCCATACCACAGTCAATAGAGCACCGAGTTTGGCAGTCACAGAATCGTCGTTGTTGTCACTTTCAGGGTCTGATGACGAATTTCCCCACAAAACACTATCTCTCAATTCTGCAACTGATTCTAATTCACTATCGCTGTTTTCTAGCTGGTCTAAAACCGCTTCTGACCTAAAGGGATGCTTTTTGGGTGCCATGGACGTTCTCAGGTTTCCAGGTATGGTAATGGTAAAAGTGCATGCAGGGCACTGGACGAAGCACTAGGGACAAAACTGAGGTGAAATGGTTTGATACAGTAATGTAATCCCAACAGATTACAATGCATTGTGTGTATGTCATGTTTTGAACTTTTTTTAATTTCCAACCCGGTTCTGCCCCCTTGGTTACGGCGCTCGCAGGTAAGGGAACCTGGAAGATGGATGCCAACATTGGCTGGAGGGCACAGTGGGAGGACATCAGTGGATAATAGGAACAAGGTAATTAACACTACAGGGATACTACAGTATAACCCCAAGCATGCTTGGGGATACCGCTTTTTGTACTTAAAATTAACCCCAAGCCACACTCAGGATTTCCACCAGGGAGGTTAATCTGGTGCTTTCCCAAGCCAGTAATGGCTTGTTTACACCCGGCAAAACTGGAAGTGACAAAATACTTGTCGTTTACGGTTTCTTCAACCATAGAGATGATCAGGGTGGTTCCGGTTCTCAATCATCTCTATGGTCAGCTGGTGGCATTCCATGCTTCAGTCCCATGATCCCCATTGGTTTTAGAGAGCCCTGGGAGGCAGCAGGGAGGGAGGGACCCCATTCTGCTGCCTGTAAAAACAATCCAGCGGCTAATTAACCACTAAGATCAATTTTACAAAAAAGTCCATCGCTGGCTGAAAGCAAAGATAACAGGATGATGCCTGTAGCTGCAGGCAATATCCCGATTATAAGCACTTAAACCCTCGTGACGTACCAGTCTGTCGCTTGGGCTGAATTGGCTAAGAGTAGCATTTAGAGGCATAATTAAAATGCCCCAAAGCTTGAGAGGAGCTTTTGAACGTTTTTTTTACGTGTTAATGCACATAAACATAAATTTAATAATTCAATACATGAATATTCCAGCCAATAAAATTAGTTAACACTTAAACACTTCTAAATAGCGTACGCATGTAAGCATGACAAAAATGCGATGAAAAACAAGGGATTAGAGTTAAGGCGTATGCACATAATTTTATTCTACTGACTAGAATTCATTTTTTTACATTTTTAGCAACTAGGCTGAAATTACTAGCATGCGTTCACATGCGTAAATAATGCATAAATAATGCCAATACACTTCTGCCTGAGCACACATTTGAGCCATACGCTGTTCTAAAATACAAATAAAATAAAATATAAAGTCTAAACACTGCTCTGAAATATGTCTGTAAATGGCACAATGTGCATATTCCTTAAAGTGGTTGTAAACAAAGGATATCCCTCTATAGTGTGTACTTGTCTCAATTAAGAGCACCAAGTGTAATTTCTGTCTGCTACTTCATTCCTCTGCTATCAGCATGAGTCACTTCTGACAAGTTATCCTGACACCAAGACCAAGGTGACAGGGGAGGGAGCTCCAGTGATTGACATCCCATGATTGACATGCTCAGCTACCTGTATGTTCCTGTAAGCTGTGTGAAGGGGCGTGGCCCTTTACTACAATCAGCTCTCAGAGCTCTCCTGACTGAGATCTGCAGTGTGTAATTTCAGCTCCTTGCCTTCTGTTTTCTGACAGCTCAGATAAGCTTTAAAAATACTTGCTTGCAGATTTAAAGAGGAAAATACTGCAGATATAATTTATGTAGGTGGATTTGTTTAATCTCTGTGTATGACCTGAGACCAGTCACTCTATTGAGTATGTGTAATGCTGCGTACACATTTTTCGGGTTCTAAAAAATTGCGTTTTTTTTTATGTCATTAAAAACGATCGTGTGTGGGCTTCAGAGCATTTTTCGGGTTCTAAAAAATGGGCAAAAAAAAAAATCCGAACATGCTCTATTTTTTAATAACGTTTTTAACGTTGTCGTTTTTCAGGTTGTAAAAAATGGTCGTGTGTGGGCTTTAACGACGTGAAAAATCCATGCATGCTCAGAAGCAAGTTATGAGACGGGAGCGCTTGTTCTGGTAAAACTACCGTTCATAATGGAGTAAGCACATTCATCACGCTGTAACAGGCAGAAAATCGTGAAACGTCTTTTACTAACACAAAATCAGCTAAAGCACCCCAAAGGGTGGCGTCATCCGAATGGAACTTCCCCTTTATAGTGCCGTCGTACGTGTTGTACTTCACCGCGCATTGCTAGAGCATTTTTTTTTCACGATCTTGTGTAGGCAAGGCCGTTTTAATGATCAAGTTGAAAAAAACGTTGTTTCTTCTAGAGCCTAAAAAACTTCATTTTTTAGAACCCGAAAAATGATTCTGTGTACGCGGTATAAGGGTTTACAACCACTTTAACCTTAAAGCAGCATTTTTTTGCACCCGCATGCATTTAGCATAAGAGTGGGAAGGTGACCAAGCTGTATTGCTTAATAGTAAATAAAGAAAAGGCCGGTCTCCAATAATGTTTTATGCAATGTGACAGAAATAATTCCATCACAAAACTGTCTGACTGAGCCAAAGTTACATTTTTTTTTTCTTTTTTTCTTTTTGTTTTCAGAATTCAACTTTCTTCATTTCTTTACTTAATTTTGTATTTTGACTTGTATTTTTCATTACAAAAAGATCACCTTTCAATGTTACACTGCAACTTGTTAGAATTTAAAATTAAATTTGATAGCATTTATCTGGGAAATAAGAAACACCTAATAATCTATTGTGTCAAAGAGAACAACAGATACTCAACAAACTGACGTGTTCTTAAAGCTTTAATGAGCTGTATGTCTATCTGTGGAATGTCAGGAGTTTATGAGTTCTCTTTATTTCCTTTTCCATTAATTGGCTTTGCCGATCATTTTACACGTTCACACATTTTGTTGGAAAAAAGTGCAGTGATCTTTTTTTTTAATACTTGGAAGTTATTATTATACTCGCTCACAGTGTTAACTGTACCATTGTTATGCCGCTGTTATTTTAACAGATAACCTATTTGCAAAGTGTTCCAAAAATACACTTACACTGTTGAAAAAAAAAATAATCCCCTCTGGGTGATCTATGTACATTTCATAAATTTTATCAAACTTTGTTGCAGATAAGGGCTTACCTTTATTTATTTTTTAAATTATAGACTTTTTGCATTTCACCCCTCAACAGGAATAAAAAAGTAACATTACATACATGCAATCATCATTCTTTACAGGGAAATTCCTATCTTTTGTTACTCTAAATGAATAGCTCTTTGTCTGTGTCCACGTGCAAGTGAATGTGAAAGGGAGTGATTTTATAATTATCAATCAGCTGCTGCACTTGCAGGGTTCTAACGTGGAAAGTGTCAGGGTCTGCATCCCTTTAAAGAAAGAAAGTTTACCGCTCAGAGGTCCCAGAGAACTGCAAAGTGGAGTCCAAACACTTGGGTGCAGGCACTGCAATAGTATGCAAAAATGTATAAGAAAGAACCGGGACGGCCACACTCCAAAAAAAAAAAATGTTCCTTTTAATTAAAACTGGTCACAACATGGATATGTCACAGCAAAAAAATCAGGAAAAAGGGCTAACGCGTTTCACACTCTCATACAGTGCTTATTCATAGCTTCTGCATCCCTTTAGACGTGATTTCCCTTTGGGAGTATCTCACAAAAAATGTAAATTTTTGTTGCAGGTGATGCCCAAAATCTGACTTGTATCTTAGTGCAGACTTCTGGGAAAATCAGTTCTAAAAACATTTATCTTGGTCTCATCACTCCAGAGTAGAGTCCCAGTATCCGTCTTCTTTTTTTCAGCATGGGCCCTGCCCCTGGCAAATTCTTTGGGCATGGGATTTATGAGAGGCTTCCTTTGGAGGACAACACCCATGCATGCCATTCCTCTGCAGTGTATGCCGTCAGGGCTGCCTTTAATATCGATTGGACTCTGGGCAAGAAATTTCTTCCCATGCAATTTTGCTCTCCATAGACTTAAAATCAGTTTACTGTATCAGATCAGGCAGTGATTGCAATTGGTTGCCAGAGGTTACAGCATATCATAACCACTTACTGACTGGTTGCTAGAGGTTACAGCACACATTACGGATCACTAATTGGTTGCTAGAGGTTACAGCACATCATCTCTTCACTGCAAAGGGGCATGATATACATATGAATGCCGCCGGCCTCAGCTATTTACATATGAATCCCACCACTATTTACATATGAGTGCTCCCATTATTTATATATGAATGACGGTTATTTACATGTAAACACAGGGTTTGCAGGTGAGTCATCTGTACCCAACAATAGGGCAGAGCTGGGCAGCATTAGTATCAGCACTTCACACTGAGATATCAGGACACAGCACAGGACTAAAACTTCAAGGGACAAGGGAATTTAAACTGGGAAAGTTGGCAAGTATGAGGCAGCTGCTTTGGGCCCCACAACAATGACAGGGCCTTTTGCCCTGCCTTAAAGCAATCTACTGAGCTGGCCAGAACCACCTCTGAAGGGAGTCTGTTCCACATTTTCACAGCTCTTACTGTGAAGAAACCTTTCCGTATTTGGAGATGAAATCTTTTTTCCTCTAGACGTAAAGAGTGCCCCCTTGTCCTCAATGATGACTGTAAAGTGAATAACTCAACACCAAGTTCACTATATGGACCCCTTATATATTTGTACATGTCGATTATATCCCCCATTATTCTCCTCTTCTCAAGAGTGAATAAATTCAGTTCCTCTAATCTTTCCTCATAGCTGAGCTCCTCCATTCCTCTTATCAGTTTGGTTGCCTTTCTCTGCACTTTCTCCAGTTCCCGTTTGAGAACTGGTGCCCAAAACTGAACTGCATATTCCAGATGAGGTCTTACTAATGATTTATACAGGGGCAAAATTATCTCTCTCTCTCTCTCTCTCTCTGGAGTCCATACCTCTTTCTCACTTTGGAAACCGCAGCTTGGCATTGCATGCCATTATTGAGCTTATGATCTACCAAAACCCCCAGATCCTTCTCCACTATGGATCTCACCAGTTGTACTCCCCCTAATATGTATGATGCATGCTAATTCTTAGCCCCCAAGTGCATAACTTTACATTTATCAGCATTAAACCTCATTTACCGCATAGTCTCCCAATTAGACAGAGCATTGAGGTCGGCTCAATGACAGAAATGTTACTTTTGATCTCAGACCCAATATCATCTATAAAGATATTAAAACGTAAGGGTCCCAGCACTGAACCTTGGGGTACACCACTTATAACCTTAGACCATTCAGAGTTAAGCCCCATACACACTATAGGACTTTTTGACAACAAATTTCAAAATGAGCAAGTTTTAAAAAAAATCCTACCGTGTGTACGCTCCTTTGGACACATTTTTTCATTTTTCATCGGACAAAAGTTCACTCTGCAAACGGACACATTTTTTGCCAACAAAAGTCCGATGGTGCAAAGTCCTATCGTGTGTACAGAAATCCATCAGACTTTTGTCAGAAGTACAAACATGCATGCCCAGAACCAATGTTAAAATTAACCAACAATATCAGAAATTGACCAAAGGGTGGCAGTAAAGAACAGAAAAGAGCAGAAAAAACATGTGATGTTGGGAAAGTTTTGAGAAAGTTTGCAGAAAAGTCCTGCCGTGTGTATGCTATGGGTGTGCCCGGCCAACTCCTTTCAAACAAAAATCCACGTAAAAGTTTGTTTGAAGTCTGATCGTGTGTATGAGGCTTAAGAGTCATTAACCACTACTCTCTGAATTCTGTCTTTTAGTCAGTTTTCTATCCATTTACAAACTGATATTACCAATCCTGTACTGATTTGTGGGTTGATCCAGGACTGATTTGTGGGCTGTTCATCTAATCCCATTTGAAATTCACAAAACTAAAATTAGCAGCAAATCCCTTAAAAGTCCATAGGGGGGGGGGGGGGCAATCTTGGTACTAAACTGTTGCCATTTTCAAGGCTAATAGGCAAACTATTGTCAATAAAAGGGCATGGTGCTGGGCACTGGCATGGAGGACATTTAACAAAGCAAACATTGGAACCACTTGCCGACTGGCCTATCGTAAAAATATGTAATTTTACTGTATAATGCAGAATATTGTGTGACATTTCTATTAGGGTTGTCCAGATACCGATACCAGTATCGGTATCGGGACCGATACCGAGTATTTGCGCTAGTACTCGTACTCGCGCAAATACTCCCGATACCAAAATAGAATACTTTTTTTTTTTTTTTTTTGTGACATCGAACACAAATTGGATGGCACCATTGGATGGCACTGATAGGTGGCACTGGCATTGATTGAATGGCACTCATAAATGGATGGCACTGATAGGTGGCACTGGCATTGATTGGGTGGCACTGATGAGATGCACTAATAAGCTGCCTCCCTGCACTGATGCACTAATGGGCACTGATCTGCACTGATAGGTGGCACTGGCTAGCTTCACTTTTGGGCACTGGCACCGATGAGCTGCACTGACAGTGATCACTCCTTCAATGATATGTAGTTTTCCAGTACCGTATGCTAAAAAAACAGCCCCACACCATGATGTACCAGTTCTTCATAATTCTAAAGAAAATATCTTTGGTCTGTATTGTGGTTTGAAAACGGTCACATGACATTAAAAAAAAGTATCGGTATTCGGTATCGGCGACTACTTGAAAAAAAGTATCGGTACTTGTACTCGGTCCTAAAAAAGTGGTATCGGGACAACCCTAATTTCTATAGTGGCTGTGCATTGTGATAAGCCACACACTTTGAAACACAACACATGATTTATCCTACTGCAAACATAGTCCATGGAGTCTGCATCAGCCCTGAACCCAATGAAGTCAGTCTATGAGTTCTGCTTTCAGTCGGGACTGGCCGCTGTTGTTTAAATTTTTTTTTAAAGTGGTGCTAAAGCAGCTGCCACCATTGCAGGCATTTGAGTTTTAAAGGCACAGTGGCTAAGTGGTTGGCACCTTTAACGGCACTAGAGTCTTTGGTTAAAATTCCAGCGCTATCTGCATTGCGTTTGCATGTTCTCTCTGTGCCTGCGTGGGTTTCCTCTAGGTATTCCAGTTTCCTGATGTGAGGGTGTGTATATCGTACATTATTTTGGTAGATGCAATGTAGATGATCGCCCTCCTCTGATTCTGAGGTGAGTACTCCTTCCCAAATATATGGGTTATTGAGCAAGGTTCCCAGGACTATTTATTTGTTGTTGACTGATGTGAGTGTACATCATATATGAGGTGTGTCTAAAAAATTTGGTGAATCCACGGCAACATGGGCAAGGTGCGCACACGTGCACATGGCTATCCAGAGACACGTTGAGAAGCCCCACCTAGCGTGGATTACACATGATCATCAAGGTAAACCTGCTGCGGGGAGTTGAGCATAGTCAGTGTGAGAGGTAGGGTCACACTGAGCAACAAGTGAACATCAAGTTCTGCTACAAAAAAGAGCAACAGAGATACAAGAAATGTTGGTGCAAGTGTACGGGATGGAAGTCATGAGCAGAAAATGTGTTTATGACTGGTTCAAATGTTTTCACAAAGGGAAAGGAAAGAAAACGACTGAGGATGAGACACATTTGAGCCGGCTGTTGACAAGCAGAACTCCATACATGATCGAGTGAGTGTGACAAATGCTGGAACGAGATCGGCAACTGACTCTACGATTGATGGCAGAGGAATTGGCCATTAGCAAGGACACCATTGTCTGCACACATTTGAGTAAGCAGAAACAGAAAGCAAAACGGATAGAAACCTCTGGAAATTTCATTACAGTGGGGTAGATTCAGCAAGCAATTACGCCTGCGTATCCATAGATACGCAGCGTAATTGCTAAGTAGCGCCGGCGTATCTACTTTCTGTATTCAGAAAGCTAGATACGCCGACTGTAGCCTAAGATACAACTGGCATAAGTCTCTTATGCCGTCGTATCTTAGGGTGCATTCTGACGCTGGCCGCTAGGTGGCGCACCCGTAGTTATCAACGTAGAGTATGCAAATTGCATACTAACGCCGATTCACAAACGTACGCACGGCCGGCGCTCGTTTTTTACGTCGTTTGCGTACGTCGTTTTCGCCGTAAGGCTGCTCCTGCTATTAGGAGGCACAGCCAATGGTAAGTATGGACGTCGTTCCCGCGTCGCGATTTTCAAAATTTGCGTTGTTTGTGTAACTCGTTCGTGAATGGCGCTGGACGCCATTTACGTTCACGTCGAAGCCAATGACGTCCTTGCGACGTCATTTACCGCAATGCACGTCGGGAAATTTTCCCGACGGAGCATGCGCAGTACGTTCCCTACAGGTCATCAGTTTAGAATGATCCACACATTCTTTATTTAAACTACCCAGCATACACAGAGTAGTAAATCACATTCGATATATGCATGAAGTAATCCCAGGGAGGTCCTGAGTTAACTGCAAATACAACATCCGTTATAATAAGCATGAAGTGCATGGGTGACCTTTCTGGAACACCCAGCAATAACAAAATTTACAGAGCTTAAAATGGTATAGGAAGGGTCTCCTCTCTTGGATCAAGTAGTAACCCCCCTATGAATGCACGGGATGGAGAATTTTTTACGGTGAACCAAGTGAAAGAAACAGTTAAGAACTAGAGAAATGTAGGAGTGAGAAAGAGAACAGTAGGGGAAGGGAGAGGGGGGAGGAAAGAAAAAAAAACAAGTGAGGGGGAGAAAGAGGAGGAGTAAGACTGGTGTAGCTGCCGGCAGAGGGTTGAAGGACCACGAGAACATGACATTAGTATGCCATGTCTTAGTTCTTTCAGGCTGCAAAGATAAGGTGACCAGATTTTTTAATGAAATCCGGGGAAGTATTTTTCTTTTACTAGTAATGGCGGCAATTAGTGACTCTCTGCCCATCACCGCCGCTACCCGCGGCGGTGTCAAGTCTCACTCTCCGGGCCCCGACTACTACTGGGTGAGGAGCGGAGGAAGATCACTCCACCAGGGAAGGCAAGGAGATAAGCAGACAAGCGGCTGGTTGGGACTTGAGCCAAGGCAGGAGAATATGTGTGTGGAGCTGAATGGGCATGCGCCCGAAACGGAAGAAATATTCCCTCCGCTCCGACCAGCACATGATGAAAGAAAAGGGGCGCAGATAATGGAAAAAATACACCCCTCTAAGCAAGTAGGAGCGGCAGAGCGGGGGTGTGTAATTCAGAATTTTTTTAAATTCTGCACTGACTATCTTTGAAAACTGCCCCAAATCCAATCCGGGGACAAAACCCAGGACAGACTTGATCCGGGGACAGTATCCTCAATCCTGGGACTGTCCCCTGAAACCAGGGATGTCTGGTCACCCTAAGCAAAGAGTGCCTTTCCTTCTTCCAAGAATGTGAATATGTTCCAATGGACCCAGGTTCTGGAATAAGTCTCATGCCTGTTTTGGGCAGAAAGTAACAGGTTTTTCCATCTTGTTCCCCTCTTCAATTTTTGAGTGAGACAGAGGGAGGTTGTGAGTCTCTCCAACGCAGCGCAATACACGATCTGGCGGCATTAAAGAGATGGCATAAAACCAGGGGAGGGCTGGCAGCCTTAGGCCTGGGGGGCAAGTCCAGTCAAGTGGCCCATAGAGTGTGGAAAAGTGATGGATCGAGGAAAACAGTCTAAGATTTTTCATGATCACAAGAGTCCGCACAGAGGCCCCCCTTACATCAGAGTCCGCACAGAGGCCCCCTTACCTCAGAGTCCGCACAGAGGCCCCACTTACCTCAGAGTCAGCACAGAGGCCCCCCTTACATCAGAGTCCGCACATAGGCCCCCCTTACATCAGAGTCTGCACAGAGGCCCCCCTTACATCAGAGTCCGCACAGAGGCTCCCCTTGCATCAGAGTCCGCACAGACCCCATATACATCAGAGTCCGCACAGACCCCATATACATCAGATCTGATGTAAGGGGTGTTCTGGGAAACTTGATTTATGGGTGCATGCTGTGGACTATTGTGTAAAGAGGGTCTGTGCTCACCAAAGCATGCCCCCCCTCCCCTTTAACAAAGTCCACAGAGCACCCCTTTTTATACACTGGGAGGCAGGAGAGACTAAAGAGAGTGAGCTTACCAGGATGGAGGTGCAGGCAGGCTGTCTGATGCTTTCTTGGGTTCAAACTTCCTGTCCAGTGCCCACACATGCCCGGGGAGTGTGGGCAGGGCCGACTCAGAAGGAGGAGGAGCAGATGAGCTCTATCTCTCCTCGTGTCTGTGCAGAGAGAGAAGGGGATGTCCGCGCTGGTGTGCGCTGAGGCTAAGCTATGTGTGAGACGAGACATAGCTCAGCTTTGCAGCCATCTACCTTGGAGCTGACACAGGCACGGCTGCACAGTGGGAGGTGAGCAGCGGCTGTGACCTGTGTTAACAGAGCTCCAGCAGGCATATTCCTGCTCTGCAAAAACAGCATTTGGTAGTGGTGGCCGGTGGCTGTGCATAGTGTCACCAGCCCGGGGGGAGATTTCCACCCTGCCCCCCCTGCCAGCCCTCCCCTGCATAAGAATGATTTGTTGCACATTTTCTCAGGAATATTTAAGACATGTAGAAGAAAGGAGCGCAGTATCTTCTGGGAGGGTGTAATCAGTGAAATTTTGAGAAATACGATGTACCCCCTTCCAGAAATGTTCCAATTTTGGACAGAATTATTGCTTTCACTCTGGCATACATGGTGATATGTGACAGCAGAATAAGTTAATTTTCTCGGCTCAGAATATTGAAAATCCCAATAGAACAACTATGTGTTCAGACAGGCTGGATGCCTTGTTTCTGCTAAGTAAAAGCAGATATGTTATGACCAGACGGCGGGAAAAGCAAATAGAATTCTAGGATGCATCACTAGAGGGATCACCATAAGGAGGAAGAAGATCCTGATTTCCCTATATAGATCTTTAGTGAGACCTCATTTAGAATACATTGTCAAGTTCTGGAGACCTCACTTACACAAAGATATTGATAAGATAGAACGAGTTTAGAGATGGGTAACAAAAATGGTGAAAGGTTTGGGGGAGAAAACATCTTCAGGAACATGGGGCAAGATTCATAAAGAACTGCGGCGACGTAACGTATCGTCTTTACGTTACACCGCCGCAAGTTTTCAGCACAAGTGCCCGATTCACCAAGCACTTGCGTGTAAACTTACGGCGGTGTAACATAAAGGCGTCTGGCGCAAGCCCGCCTAATTCAAATTGGGCGTGTACCATTTAAATTAGGCGCGTTCCCACATCGAACGTTCTGCGCATGCTCCGTGTGAAAATTTCCCGACGTGCATTGCGCGAAATGACGTCGCCCGACGTAATGTTTTGAAAGGCGACGTGCGTAACGTACTTTCGTATTTCCGGACGTCTTACGCAAAAAATAATAATTAGAAATTCGACGCGGGAACGACGGCCATACTTTAACATGGCTCGTCTAAAGTTAAGCCATGAAAAAGCAGGCCTAACTTTGCGACGGGAAAAACCGACTAGCGACAACGTAACGAACGCGCGTACCTTCGTGGATCGCCGTAAAGCTAATTTGCATACCCGACGCTGGAAAACGACGCAAACTCCACCCAGCGGCGGCCGAAGTATTGCATCCTAAGATCCGAAGCCGTACGCCTGTCGGATCTTAGCCAAAAGCCGTCGTATCTTTTTTGTGAATTACAAATAAAGATACGACGCGGCAAATTTGAAAATACGCCGGAGTATCAGTAGATACTCCGGCGTATTTCCTCTGTGAATCTGGCCCTTGATATGTACTGTCTGGTTTAAAGAAGGGAAAGGGGAGACATGATTGAAAACCTTTAAATACATCAATAGGGTGAATAATGTTCAGGAAGGCATTTTTTTTTTCAATATGAAACCAAAATCAGGAACATGGGGATACGACCTCAGACTAACTGGAGGAAAGTTCAAAACTATTATTTTAGTTATCATTATTATTTAGTTATTTCACTGGAAGAGTAGTTGATGCTTGGAATAAACTACCAGCAGAGAAAGTGAGACAGTCAACAGTAAATGACTTCAAACATGCTTGGGACAAACATAGATCTATATAAGGAGTGTTTATAATGTGCGCCCTTCCTTCAGATAAACACTACTCAGCGCACAGGAAATAGCAATAAAGATGTTGGTGACCAGGGAAAAATAGACACAATACAAGCAGCCGCTTATAAAAGATGCAACAATATAGGAAAACAGTAAACGTGAATGAATGTAAAAGACTAAAGAGTCCAAACAGTTCGATGTGTACTGTAGCAGCGCTGAATAATCAAAACGTGACTTCTGATTAAATACTATGGAACCATAGGTGTTCAATAATGGTGCAGATGAACATCAGCTGTGCAAAGTGTCTTCAATATCATGTGCTCCTTATCACCAAGTGAGTTGAATTTTCACCACGTGGGGGGATACTATCCCCTAATGGGGATGCACTCACCAAACCGAGGATAAAAAACAGCATGGGATACACAATCAGCCTTGGTCATTGGTCTTGCACACTCCACCACTCTGCTGGTTTAGATCTTGCCCGTGTACATATAAAGGAATAAACTCTGATAGTATAGTACTGTTTTCAAAAAAGTTTATTTAAGCAAATAAGCCCCCCCTTATAAAATGTGCGTACCACAATGAAAGATAAAACGTGCATGTAAAGTACTGTGCCTGTCTCCTTTGGATGGATAAGAAAATGGCGCTCCGGCTCTGTTTCCCAGTTCCTGATCTCTGGAGGGTACAGTGTTTGGATCGTCCGATGCTGGCCACGCTCTGACGCGTTTCGTCATTGGCTGACTTCGTCTGAGGGCGTGGCTAACAGCACTCGGCGACCCATTATATAGCCAGAGGTATCACATTCGTTGATCGCCGTCATGGCGTCATTCTCGCGCATGCGCGATGGTGCGTATGAGGCATCAGCCCATAGTAGGGCGGAAGTGGGAAGGCGGTGCTCTAGCAGGCATCAGATGCTGCTAAGGGTTGAATAGAGCCCTCTGGCTCAGCGTACTGGCATAGTTCCCGCGCATGCTCTATGGCACACGTGAGACAACTGCCAGGTCTTGGGCGGAAGTGAGACTTAATCTCCAACCGCGCAGCTGCATCCACGATCGCTGTCCATAACAAAGAAGGACAGCCAATCAGTGATGTTGGGCGTCAGAGGTGCGCGCGCATCTCCAGACGGAGAACTGCAGGCCCGCCCACCCCTGTCTGATTGGACCAAATGGTCCATCGAGCCTCCAGCTGTCAGTACCTATATGTAAATGAACTACGATACCCCGCAGAGAGCATAGCCAGTGCAGGGTATCGAGAGCTTCCATAATGATGGCATGGATGAAAACAACTGCGTTCTATGCTTAGATGGATATGGAAATACAAGTAAATTAAATATCTCTGGGACTGGTACAGACCAGTCTAATTTAAGCATAAAACAATGTTAAAAATAGTTATATGGTAATAAGAACGGCAAAATGGCTAAAATAGACCTAAAACACTAAAACACTAAAACCAACAATCTGTGTATAGTGTATACATCCAGCATATAAAACCATTCTTAAAATAGATAATAAATGTATAAAAAGAGGTATCTTAAAAACATAGTACCATCTAAAACCACATACTAAGAACATAAATAATGAGAAATAAAACCACATAATGGGAAAACCTTAATGTGGAAAGTATTGGCATATACATTGAATGAACTTAATACCAATACAATAAAGAATGGGCGACTTTTTGGAGACCAAAAACTCCAAATCATATGAATATGAACCCTGTTCTGTGTAAAATGTATGTGGTTATGCATCGCTTATAAAGCAGTTAATGTCCAATTCGATGTTCATGCCTTTTGGGGCAAGAGATTCGGTCAAGAAAATCCATCTTGTTTCACTCTTTGATAGTTCTCTGACTCTGTGGCCTCCTCTCCAATTTTGCACTATGTGTTGAATTCCCCAAAATTGTAGCCCAGATGGATCCTGGTTATGCTTTAATTTGAAGTGGAGTGATACGTTGTGATCTTCATAACCTGACTTGATGTTATTGATGTGTTCCATCACACGTATTCTCATTTTTCTTTTTGTTCTTCCGATATAAATTAAATTGCATGGGCATTTTAATGCATATACAACATGGTCAGTGTTACAGGTGATGAACTGATCAATGTCAAATTCTGTGTTGTTAACCGGGCATGTGAACTTTTCAATGCCTCTCATAATATGTGTAACTTCTCGGCATGGTTTGCATTTCCTGCATGCAAAGAAGCCATTTTGACTCCAAAAAGTCTTGGGTTTAGCGGGCGGATCAAATACCTTCTTAACAATGCGATCCCCATGGTTCGAGGCCTTTTTGTAGATAAATTCCGGCTTAGGTGGGAGTGAGGGTTCCAATTTTTTGTCCATCAGTAATATGTGCCAGTGTTTATTAAAAATGTCTTCCACTTCTTTATACTGGGCATGGAACTGGGATAAAAAGCCCCACTCTTTTGTGTTGGTGGCAGGATCACCGTCGGATTTTTTATTATTCTGTAAACATGTTTCCCTGGGTATCTGTTTTATTTCTTCCACCAATCTTCTCATTTTATCCGGATGGTAGCCTCTGGCTTCAAATCTGTCGGTTAAAATTTTAGATTGTGCGATAAAATTATCTGTCTCAGTGCAGTTTCGTTTCACCCTCATAATCTGCCCTTTGGGTATGTTTCTAATCCACAGTGGGTGATGTCCACTGGTGGTGGGGAGGTAACTGTTCCTGTCGGTGGGTTTAAAAAATACCCTTGTGGCTAATCCTTGTTCATGTCGGTATACAGTTACGTCTAAAAAGTTGATTTCAGAACTACTGTGTTCAGAGGTTAGCTTAATGTTTTTATTGTTATCGTTTAAAATGCTTAAAAAATCATTAAGAGAGTCAGTGGAACCCGCCCAAATAAAAAACAAATCGTCAATGTATCGTTTATAAAAAATTAGTTCACTCCGTCTGTCTTTAAAAATCACCTTATCTTCCCATTCGGACATGAACAAATTTGCTATGCTCGGTGCAAATTTCGCGCCCATGGCAACTCCTCTTTTTTGGGAATAATATTTGCTGTCGTACCAGAAGAAATTATGGGATAGACAGAAATCCAGAGCATTACCAATAAAAACCTTTTGATTGTGTGGCAGATCGTCTCTTTGGCATAGAGCCCAGTTAAGGGCCAACAGTGCGTCATCATGTTGTATGATGGAGTAAAGAGACGATACATCTGCAGTTACAAGTAGTACAGGTAAGTCTGCTTCTAGTGTGATTTCTTGGAGGCTTAGCAAGAGATCCTTAGTATCCTTCAAATAAGATTTCGTTGTTCTTACACTCTTTTGCAAAAAGGTGTCCAGATATTGTCCCATTCTGGAAGATACGGAGTCAATGCTGTTAACAATTGGCCTTGCAGGAGGGTTTAGGGGGTCTTTGTGTATTTTTGGAAGAGTATAAATGGTTGGGACTTTGTTACTAGCTGGTGTCAGGTAGTTTTTTTCCTTCACTGTTAGTACCCCTAATTTGAAGCCTCTTTTGACAAGTACCTGTAGCTGTTGTCTGTAAGCATGAGACGGATCCTGTTCCAATAGGCTATATGTGGACTTGTCTGCCAACATATCAGAGATTTGACCATGGTAAAAGGCTTTACTCAGGATCACTACTCCCCCTCCTTTATCCGCCGGTCTTATAATGATGTCTTTCCGTTTTTCTAACATATCAATTCCTTCTTGTATGTGTTTTACATTGACGTTCTTTTTGGGTTTCAAGTGGTCTAGGTCTCTTAGTACCAAACTCTTGAACACCTCCACCTGATGGTTTGGGTTATTCAGGGGATTAAATAGTGACTTGTTTTTTAGTCCACTATTGACTACGGTCTCTGAACTCGTTATATTGTTGCCCATACGTGGCGTGCATCCAATAAAATATTTTTTCATATTCAGTTTACGAATATATTTATGGATGTCTATGTATACATTGAATTTATTGACCGGTTTCTTCATGCCACATTTTAGGCCTAAATATTTTGAATTTAGGCCTAAAATGTGGCATGAAGAAACCGGTCAATAAATTCAATGTATATATAGACATCCATAAATATATTCGTAAATTGAATATGAAAAAATATTTTATTGGATGCACGCCACGTATGGGCAACAATATAACGAGTTCAGAGACCGTAGTCAATAGTGGACTAAAAAACAAGTCACTATTTAATCCCCTGAATAACCCAAACCATCAGGTGGAGGTGTTCAAGAGTTTGGTACTAAGAGACCTAGACCACTTGAAACCCAAAAAGAACGTCAATGTAAAACACATACAAGAAGGAATTGATATGTTAGAAAAACGGAAAGACATCATTATAAGACCGGCGGATAAAGGAGGGGGAGTAGTGATCCTGAGTAAAGCCTTTTACCATGGTCAAATCTCTGATATGTTGGCAGACAAGTCCACATATAGCCTATTGGAACAGGATCCGTCTCATGCTTACAGACAACAGCTACAGGTACTTGTCAAAAGAGGCTTCAAATTAGGGGTACTAACAGTGAAGGAAAAAAACTACCTGACACCAGCTAGTAACAAAGTCCCAACCATTTATACTCTTCCAAAAATACACAAAGACCCCCTAAACCCTCCTGCAAGGCCAATTGTTAACAGCATTGACTCCGTATCTTCCAGAATGGGACAATATCTGGACACCTTTTTGCAAAAGAGTGTAAGAACAACGAAATCTTATTTGAAGGATACTAAGGATCTCTTGCTAAGCCTCCAAGAAATCACACTAGAAGCAGACTTACCTGTACTACTTGTAACTGCAGATGTATCGTCTCTTTACTCCATCATACAACATGATGACGCACTGTTGGCCCTTAACTGGGCTCTATGCCAAAGAGACGATCTGCCACACAATCAAAAGGTTTTTATTGGTAATGCTCTGGATTTCTGTCTATCCCATAATTTCTTCTGGTACGACAGCAAATATTATTCCCAAAAAAGAGGAGTTGCCATGGGCGCGAAATTTGCACCGAGCATAGCAAATTTGTTCATGTCCGAATGGGAAGATAAGGTGATTTTTAAAGACAGACGGAGTGAACTAATTTTTTATAAACGATACATTGACGATTTGTTTTTTATTTGGGCGGGTTCCACTGACTCTCTTAATGATTTTTTAAGCATTTTAAACGATAACAATAAAAACATTAAGCTAACCTCTGAACACAGTAGTTCTGAAATCAACTTTTTAGACGTAACTGTATACCGACATGAACAAGGATTAGCCACAAGGGTATTTTTTAAACCCACCGACAGGAACAGTTACCTCCCCACCACCAGTGGACATCACCCACTGTGGATTAGAAACATACCCAAAGGGCAGATTATGAGGGTGAAACGAAACTGCACTGAGACAGATAATTTTATCGCACAATCTAAAATTTTAACCGACAGATTTGAAGCCAGAGGCTACCATCCGGATAAAATGAGAAGATTGGTGGAAGAAATAAAACAGATACCCAGGGAAACATGTTTACAGAATAATAAAAAATCCGACGGTGATCCTGCCACCAACACAAAAGAGTGGGGCTTTTTATCCCAGTTCCATGCCCAGTATAAAGAAGTGGAAGACATTTTTAATAAACACTGGCACATATTACTGATGGACAAAAAATTGGGACCCTCACTCCCACCTAAGCCGGAATTTATCTACAAAAAGGCCTCGAACCATGGGGATCGGATTGTTAAGAAGGTATTGGATCCGCCCGCTAAACCCAAGACTTTTTGGAGTCAAAATGGCTTCTTTGCATGCAGGAAATGCAAACCATGCCGAGAAGTTACACATATTATGAGAGGCATTGAAAAGTTCACATGCCCGGTTAACAACACAGAATTTGACATTGATCAGTTCATCACCTGTAACACTGACCATGTTGTATATGCATTAAAATGCCCATGCAATTTAATTTATATCGGAAGAACAAAAAGAAAAATGAGAATACGTGTGATGGAACACATCAATAACATCAAGTCAGGTTATGAAGATCACAACGTATCACTCCACTTCAAATTAAAGCATAACCAGGATCCATCTGGGCTACAATTTTGGGGAATTCAACACATAGTGCAAAATTGGAGAGGAGGCCACAGAGTCAGAGAACTATCAAAGAGTGAAACAAGATGGATTTTCTTGACCGAATCTCTTGCCCCAAAAGGCATGAACATCGAATTGGACATTAACTGCTTTATAAGCGATGCATAACCACATACATTTTACACAGAACAGGGTTCGTATTCATATGATTTGGAGTTTTTGGTCTCCAAAAAGTCGCCCATTCTTTATTGTATTGGTATTAAGTTCATTCAATGTATATGCCAATACTTTCCACATTAAGGTTTTCCCATTATGTGGTTTTATTTCTCATTATTTATGTTCTTAGTATGTGGTTTTAGATGGTACTATGTTTTTAAGATACCTCTTTTTATACATTTATTATCTATTTTAAGAATGGTTTTATATGCTGGATGTATACACTATACACAGATTGTTGGTTTTAGTGTTTTAGTGTTTTAGGTCTATTTTAGCCATTTTGCCGTTCTTATTACCATATAACTATTTTTAACATTGTTTTATGCTTAAATTAGACTGGTCTGTACCAGTCCCAGAGATATTTAATTTACTTGTATTTCCATATCCATCTAAGCATAGAACGCAGTTGTTTTCATCCATGCCATCATTATGGAAGCTCTCGATACCCTGCACTGGCTATGCTCTCTGCGGGGTATCGTAGTTCATTTACATATAGGTACTGACAGCTGGAGGCTCGATGGACCATTTGGTCCAATCAGACAGGGGTGGGCGGGCCTGCAGTTCTCCGTCTGGAGATGCGCGCGCACCTCTGACGCCCAACATCACTGATTGGCTGTCCTTCTTTGTTATGGACAGCGATCGTGGATGCAGCTGCGCGGTTGGAGATTAAGTCTCACTTCCGCCCAAGACCTGGCAGTTGTCTCACGTGTGCCATAGAGCATGCGCGGGAACTATGCCAGTACGCTGAGCCAGAGGGCCCTACTATGGGCTGATGCCTCATACGCACCATCGCGCATGCGCGAGAATGACGCCATGACGGCGATCAACGAATGTGATACCTCTGGCTATATAATGGGTCGCCGAGTGCTGTTAGCCACGCCCTCAGACGAAGTCAGCCAATGACGAAACGCGTCAGGGCGTGGCCAGCATCGGACGATCCAAACACTGTACCCTCCAGAGATCAGGAACTGGGAAACAGAGCCGGAGCGCCATTTTCTTATCCATCCAAAGGAGACAGGCACAGTACTTTACATGCACGTTTTATCTTTCATTGTGGTACGCACATTTTATAAGGGGGGGCTTATTTGCTTAAATAAACTTTTTTGAAAACAGTACTATACTATCAGAGTTTATTCCTTTATATGTACACTGGCAAGATCTAAACCAGCAGAGTGGTGGAGTGTGCAAAACATAGATCTATATTCAGGCAATAAAATTAACCACTCAGCCACGGAAGAATTTCCACCCTTCCTGACCGGGCCATTTTTTTCCGATACGGCGCTGCTTCGCTTTAAGTGACAATTGCACAGTCGTGCAACGCTTTACCCAAACAAAATTGACTGCCATTTTCCCCCACAAATAGAGATTGCTTTTGGTGGTATTTGATCACCTCTGCATTTATTTATTTTTGCGCTATAAATAAAAAAAGACGGACAATTTTGAAAAAAAGCTATATTTTTTACTTTTTTGCAATAATAAATATCCCTCAAAAATATATAAAAAAACATTTTTTTTCCTTAGTTTAGGCCGATATGTATTCTGCCACATATTTTGGTAAAAAAAAAAAAATCGCAATAAGCCTGTATTGATTGTTTTGCGCAAAAGTTATAGCATCTACAAAATAGGGGATAGATTTATGGCATTTTTATTATTTTTTTTACTAGTAATGGCTGCGATTTGCGATTTTTTTATCAGCACTGCAACATTGCGGCGGACACATCGGACACTTCTGACACTATTTTGGGACCATTGACATTTATACAGCGATCAGTGCTATAAAAATGCACTGATTACTGTATAAACATCATTGGCAGGGGTTAACTGCAACTGTCATTTTCACAATAAACAATGCAATTTAACCACTAGCTGACGGCCGTACGACTTTGTACGGTCGAAGCGCGGCTCTCAATCTCTAACAGGCCGTCTTTTTACGGCCGCCCCTTTGCTCGTTCCCCGCGCGCGCTCCCGAGCGCGCAGCGGGGAACTGCTGTGCTGGCCCTGTCCCTCGGACACAGCCAAACACAGATCGCGGTAAATAGCCAATCGCAGCGGCTATTTACAGCGCGATCTGTGCGGCCAATGAGAAATGATCTCATATGTAAACATATGAGATCATCTCTCATTCCCGGCTCTCCCCTCCTCACACAGACACCGCGTGTGAGGAGGGGAGAGAAATCAAAGTAAGCAACGAAAAAAAAAAAAAAAAAAAAAACGACTAACCAGTGCCACCACCTGTGCCCCCCACAGTACTACAGTGCTCCACACAGTGCCCCCCACAGTACTACAGTGCCCCACACAGTACCCCCCAGTACTACAGTGCCCCCCACAGTGCCCACCACAGTGCCTACCACAGTGCCCCCCACAGTACCACAGTGCCCCCCAGTACCACAGTGTGCTCCCCAATACCACCATGTGCAGGGGAGGGCTGGCAGCCTTAGGCCTGGGGGGTAAGTCCAGTCAAGTGGCCCATAGAGCATGGACAAGTGATTGATCGAGGAAAACAGTCTAAGATTTTTTCATGATCACAAGAGGCCCCCCTTGCATCAGAGTCCGCACAGAGGCCCCCCTTGCATCAGAGTCCGCACAGAGGCCCCCCTTGCATCAGAGTCCTTGTGTCTGTGCATTGAGAGAAGGGGATGTCAGTGCTGGTGTGCGCTGAGGCTGAGTTATGTGTGAGACGAGACATAGCTCAGCTCTGCAGCCATCTACCTCGGAGCTTCACAGGCAAGGCTGCACAGTGGGAGGTGAGCAGCGGCCGTGACCTGTGTTAACAGAGCTCCAGCAGGCATATTCCTGCTCTGCAAAAACAGCATTTGGTAGTGGCGGCCGGTGGCTGTGCATAGTGTCACCAGCCCGGGGGGAGATTTCCACCCTGCCCCCCTGCCAGCCCTCCCCTGACCGTGTGCCCCCCAGTACCACTGTGTGCCCACCAGTCCCACCTGTGCCCACCAGTACCACCGTGCCCACCAGTACCACTGTGCCCACCTGTGCCACCATGCCTACCTGTGCCACCATGCCCACCTGTGCCACCGTGCCCACATGTGCCCACCTGTGCCACCAGTACCACCTGTGCCCAGTGCCCATCTGCCACCTCAGTGCACATCTGCAATCAGTGCCCACCTGTGCCACCTCATCAGTGCTCACCTGTGCCACCTCATCAGTGCCCACCTGTGCCACAGTCAATCAGTGCACATCAGTACCCATCTCATCAGTACCCATCTCAGTGCCATCTGTGCCACCTCATTAGTGCCATCTGTGCCGCCTCATTAGTGCCATCTGTGTCGCCTCATCAGTGCCCACCTGTGTCCACCAGGACACAGGCCTCATCGGTGCACATCAGTACCCATCTCATCAGTACCCATCTCAGTGCCATCTGTGCTGCCTCAGTGCCATCTGTGCTGCCTCAGTGCCATCTGTGCCACCTCATCAGTGCCATCTGTGCCACCTCATCAGTGCCATCTGTGGGCATTCCTGGCTTGTTAGGGTCTCAAGAAATGAGATAGGCCTTCAGTACATCAGGTGTGATCATTTTTATGATTTGCACTATAGCTTGTAGACTCTAAAACTTTCACACAGACCAAATAATTTCCAAAAACTTTGGGTTATTTTTATCAAAGACATGTAGCAGTATAAATTGTGGCCAAAATTTATGAAGAAAAATTAATAATTTGCAAAATTTTATCACAGAAACTAAGAAAAAATTATTTTTTTTCCAAATTTTCGATCTTTTTTCATTAATAGAGCAAAAAATAAAAAACTCAGAGGTGATCAAATACCACCAAAAGAAAGCTCTATTTGTGGGAAAAAAAGTACAAAAAAATCATTTGGGTACAGTGTTGCATGACTGAGTAATTGTCAATCAAAGTGTAAGAGCACCGAAAGCTGAAAATTGGTCTGGTCAGGAGGGTGTTTAAGTGCCCAGTATGGAAGTGGTTAAATGCATTTTTTGCTGTGAAAATGGCAATGGTCCCAAAAATGTGTCAAAGTTGTCCGAAGTGTCCGCCATAATGTCGCAGTCACGAAAAAAATCGCTGATCGCCGCCATTAGTAGTAAAAAAAAATAAAAAAAAAAATGCAATAAAACTATCCCCAATTTTGTAAACGCTATAAATTTTGCGCAAACCAATCGATAAACGCTTATTGCGATTTTTTTTTTACCAAAAAAGGTAGAAGAATACGTATCGGCCTAAACTGAGGAAAAAAATTTTTTTTATATGTTATTGGGGGATATTTATTATAGCAAAAAGTTAAAAAAAATTGAATTTTTTTCAAAATTTTCGCTCTGTTTTTGTTTATAGCGCAAAAAATAAAAACCGCAGAGGTGATCAAATACCACCAAAAGAAAGCTCTATTTGTGGGAAAAAAGGACGTCAATTTTGTTTGGGGGCCACGTTGCACGACCGCGCAATTGTCTCTTAAAGCGACGCAGTGCCGAATCGCAAAACCTGGCCTGGGCATTTAGCTGCCTAAAGGTCCGGGGCTTAAGTGGTTAATGTAAAAAAAACATATTTTTGTTATTTTTAATATAATAAGGGAAAATGATTTAGTCACATCACCCCCTGCCTTCACCCCCCCCCCCTGTGGTGCCACAATCTCCCCCTGCCTTCAATCTCCCCCTGCCACTAACACCCCCTGCCTCCAATCACCCCCTGCCTTCAATCACCCCCTGCCTCCAATCACCCCCTGCCTCCAATCTCCCCCTGCCTCCGAACTCCCCCTGCCACTAACACCCCCTGCCTCCAATCTCCCCCTGCCTTCAATCTCCCCCTGCCACTAACACCCCCTGCCTCCAATCACCCAATGCCTTCAATCACCCCCTGCCTCCAATCTCCCCCTGCCTTCAATCTCCCCCTGCCTCCAATCTCCCCAA
Source organism: Rana temporaria (assembly GCF_905171775.1). Lineage (NCBI taxonomy): Eukaryota > Metazoa > Chordata > Amphibia > Anura > Ranidae > Rana > Rana temporaria. The sequence continues at coordinate 644,717,391 of NC_053489.1, read as the reverse complement.
GGCCCCCTGCCTCCAATCACCCCCTGCCTCCAATTTCCCCCTGCCTCCAATCTCCCCTGCCTTCAATCTCCCCCTGCCTCCAATCTCCCCTGCCTCCAATCACCTCCTGCCTCCAATCACCCCCTGCCTCCAATCTCCCCCAGACCCCCTGCCTCCAATCACTCCCTGCTTCCAATCTCCCCCAGGCCCCCTGCCTCCAATCACCCCCTACCTCCATCATCCCCTGCCTCCATCCCCCTCTGCGGCGCCACCAACAACCCCTGTCTCCATCCCCCACCCTTTGCGGTGCCACGCCCCCCTCTGCAGTGTCACCAACACCCCCTGCCACCAACACCCCCTGCCTCCAATCACACCCTGCCACTGAAACCCCCTGCCTCCAATCACCCCCGGCCTCCAATCTCTCCCTGCCTCCAATCACCCCTTGCCTCCAATCACCCCCTTCCTCCAATCTCCCTCAGGCCCCCTGCCTCCAATCACCCCCTGCCTCCATCGTCCCCTGCCTCCATCCCCCTCTGCGTTGCCACCAACAACCCCTGTCTCCATCCCCCACCCTCTGCAGTGCCACCATCCCCCTCTGCGGTGTGACCAACACCCCCTGCCACTAACACCCCCTGCCTCCAATCTCCTTCTGCCTCCAATCTCCCCCTGCCTCCATTCCCCTCTGCGGTGCCACTGCAGCCACCATCACCCCCTGCCTCCAATCTCCCCCTCCCTCCATTAACCCCCTGCCTCCATCGTTCCCCTCTGCGGTGCCTCCATCACCCCCTACCTCCATTGAATCCCCCTCTGCCACCATCACCTGATGTCACTGTCGGCTGGGCTGTGAGTCACTCTGTCCGTCCCCGACTCCCCTGGATGCAGCAGGCTCCTCCATTTCGCCACCGCCGTGTGCTGCTAAGCCTCCGAGTCCTGACTCCTGCTCCAGTGCTGTGCTCCACCGACCTCCTGGTTTGTTACAGATTTAAAATTCTGGCACGCGCATGACTGGCGAGATGTCCTAATACATCACTCGCCCCGCGGCACATCCTCTGTGAAATCCGCCCCCCACCGGCTGAATATAGCATATGCTCAGCTCGGCAAGCTCCGGAATAGCGCATGCGCAGTTCCAAGCCAAACCGATCTCGGCTATTTTTGTTGACTAGTAATAATAAGTAATAAATATAATTATTACTAGTCATACAACATTAGAATTCTTGTGGGCGGAGCATTCGACCGGAAATGTACGATTGCGGCATCGTACAGTTTAGCTACTTCGTCTAATCTTCTTAGAACTTTCGACAGACACCAAGGGCCTGATCCTCAAAAGGGATACGCCGTCGTATCCCTGTTTCTATCTATGGAACTGATCCACAGAATCAGTTTCACATAGATAGGCAGAAGATCCGACATGTGTAAGGGACTTACACTGTCGGATCTTAGGATGCAGTACCTCAGCCGCCGTTGGGGGCATTTCTCGTCGAAATGCCGCTTCGGGTATGCAAATTAGCACTTACGGAGATCCACAAAGCTTTTACGCTTCGTTTTTTCTCCGTAAGTATTAGTTTGCCGTCACAATATTAGGGCTGCTTTTACAAGGCCTAAACTGTTTACACCTTGTAAAAGTAGACCCTTCTATCCCGCGTCGCCGTCTTTTTTTTTCAATTTTTTTTTTTCCCGCCGCAACTCGTATTTTTTTTTTTACGCCCGTCGCGATTCTCAAAACCCGGCGCAACGTAAAACCGCGCAAAGCACGTCGGGAAAATGACGTCGTGAGCATGCGCAGTACGTCCGGCGCGGGAGCGCGCCTAATTTAAATGGGACTCGCCCCATTAAATTAGGAACACCTTGCACCGGCCGGATTTAAGTTACACAGCCGAAAATTTCTAGGTAAGTGCTTTGTGGATCGGGCACTTAGGTAGAAATTTTCCGGCGGTGTAACTTAAATCCGAATATTTAAGTTACACCGGCTGGCTGTGGATTAGGCCCCATAAGCCTTCAATTGACAGATTAGACCTTAATTCATTCGGATTTTCGGACGAATGCATTTTTTAACGAAACAAAATAAATAAAAACACATTTCGGGAGTAACTAAATAAATGTATTTTTCGGATGAAAAACGAAAATCCAAAACAAAATATTTCAGTGTGCACATGTCTAATTATCCACTTTATATCCCCCCCCCCCCCCCAGAGGGTCGGCTAAGCTTGTGACCAAAATGTGATGCTCCACACATGACCAGGTCTCTCACACTTACTATGGTTTTGCTCCCCCATCCAAACCTTCTGAGAACAGATGATTAATTATATGAACCTGATAATGGGAATATCTAAATTCCCTCATCCCATGTTCTGCTGCCTAATCCCATCCTAGGGGTCGATCACAATAAATTTGCCCCATCCAGAGAAAAACACTATTACCTATTAGGGCCAAAAAACAATACTGTTCAAATGATTGCTGTCCTTGCCCTCCAGACTTGTTGGGATTCTGTCTAAATGTATGCTTTTGGACAAATTGGCAACAGAAAATAACTTAAAGTGGAGGTTCACCCTAAAACTTAATTTTTAACATTAGATTGAGGCTCATTTTGTCTAGGGGAATCTGGTGTTTTTTTTTTAAATTGAAGCAGTACTTACCGTTTTAGAGAGCGATCTTCTCCGCCGCATCCGGGTATGGGCTGCGGGACTGGGCGTTCCTATTTGATTGACAGGCTTCCGACAGGCTTCTGACGGTCGCATACATCGCGTCACGATTTTCCGAAAGTAGGCGAACGTCGGTGCGCAGGCGCCGTATAGAGCCGCACCGACGTTCGGCTTCTTTCGGCTACTCGTGACGCGATGTATGCGACCGTCGGAAGCCTGTTGGAAGCCTGTCAATCAAATAGGAACGCCCAGTCCCGAAGACCATACCCGGAAGCAGCGGAGAAGATCTCTCTCTAAAACGGTAAGTACTGCTTCGATTTAAAAAAAAACACCCAATTACCCTTGACAAAATGAGCCTCAATCTAATGTTAAAAATTGTTTTTCGGGTGAACTCCCGCTTTAAGTTGAACTAGAAGATGTTTTCACCTGGTCAGGATTCTTAACCACTGAACTAAAGACACCACAACTGCAGGAGGCTATGCTTATTCTCCTGTACACATCATGGAAAATAAAACGTAATATGGTCAAATTACAAGGCACACTTGGCAAACTGCATGTACTTTGGAGTAATTGGGCTATTTTCTATCTAGGGGTGATGGCAGTCTCTGCTTTATAGAATCAGGATCTCTCTTGGATGCCTAAAGTGTTGATATTGCTGAATCTCTTTCTGTATATTATTAGCCAGATTCAGGAAGACGTGCCTATCTTTAGGCGGGCGCAGCACATCTCATATACGCTACGCTGCCGTAAGTTAGAGAGGCAAGTACAGTATTCACAAAGAACTTGCGTCCTAAGTTACGGCGGCGTAGTGTAAATGGGCCGGTGTAAGCGCGTGTAATTTAAAGTAGGCTGTAGTGGGCGTGTTGTATGCTAATGAATTGTGACCTCACGTAAATGACGCGCCTAACGAACGGCGCATGCACCGTCCGTGAACCTATCCCAGTGCGTATGCTCAAAATCACGTCGCAAATAGTCAATGCTTTTGACGTGAACGTAACCTACGCCCAGCCCCATTCTGAATCGACTTACGCAAACGACGTGAAATTTGACGGCTGTCCCAACGTCTATACTTAACATTGGCTGCGCCATCTTTTTGGTGGTTTATCTTTACGCCTGAAAACGCCTTACGTAAACGGCGTATCTTACATGCTTCTCAAACAGAGATACACTTAAACCTATCTAAGATACGACGGCTTGCGCCGTCCTATCTTAGGGTGCAATATTTAGGCTGGCCGCTAGGTGGCGCTCCCATTGCGTTCGGTGTAGAATATGTAAATCACTAGATACGCCTATTCACGAACGTACGTCCGCCCGTCGCAGTGAAGAGATAGGCCGTCTAAAGATAAACATGCCCCCTAGGTGGTGTAGCCAATGTTAAGTATGGCCGTCGTTCCCGCGTCGAAATTTGAAAATGTTACATCGTTTGCGCAAGTCATCCGTAAATAGGCATTTATGATCCTTTTCACTGTGTGTTAACGCTAAGGATCTAGCACTATTTCCTAGCCTGACCACCACCCACTTATAGGTTTACCTGGCGGGTATTTTCATTTACAGGTTGGCGCTACATTTTTTTTCTCTCCCTTTTTAAACATTTATCCACTGGTATGTTGGCTGCCTAACCACTATTTATTATTCACGGATTCACATTTGTTTAGCGCAATATATTTGTTTTTATTTTTACGGTTTCATCCGTGAATAGGGCTGGACGTAATTTACGTCCACGTCGAAACCAATAGGTCCGTGCGGCGTACTTAGCCGCAATGCACACTGGGATATTTACACGGACGGCGCATGCGCCGTTCTTAAAAAACGTCAATCACGTCAGGTCACACTTCATATACATAAAACACGCCCCCCACATCCTCATTTGAATTAGGCGCGCTTACGCCGGCCCCATTTACGCTACGCCGCCGTAACTTTGCAGGCAAGTACTTTGTGAATACAGTACTTGCCTTGCAAATTTACAGCGGCGTAGTGTAAATGCCATACGCTACGCCGCCGCGTAGAAGTCTCTAAGGATAAGTACCATTTCTACTGTATGACTGCTTAACATAATAAAAACCTTTATATATAAAGACAATGAAAAACAATTTAATAGGTAGACCTAAATATGTCTTCATGCTAAATTTTCCTGTTTAATGGTAAAATGCCTCTGTGTAAGCCCAAATGCACTCGGTGTTAGAGCTTCACAGAAAAATGTCATGATAAGACTTTAATAGTTCACTTGGAAGCCTAAAAACGAATAATTGCAACATAGTTTCATTGATAACTATGGATTATATTTCATGGGATGGCATTCGGAATGTATTCACAGTGTCAGAATTTGCTACAGGCTAGTCATAAAAACTGTTATAATGGAGTATAATGGATACACTATGGTGCTGTATCGAGAAGCAGCACAGTCAGCTTACATTAGGACTTGTACTTAATGGAACACTTTATTTTCTTTGCTTTTTATTCTGGATTTAAGTTAATCCCAACTAGGAAAAAATGTATAATTTAAAAGTTGTAAGGTATTATTATAGCATGCTGCTGTGCTGGGAACTTTATCAGAATTCTGGGTAGTTTCAAAGTTTATGGATACCAACAAAAATACACTATATTCCCAAAAGTATTGGGACGCCTGCCTTTACACGTACATTAATTGTAATCGGATCCCAGTCTAATGCATACAGACGGTTGGATATCTCCTGACACTTCTCCTGATGTCTCCTGATGTCTCCTTTGCGCGCAGTGACGTCATTTTTTCGAACGGCGACGCGCGTAGCGTGATTCCGTATTCCTGGACGGCTTACGCAAACTACGTTAATTTTTAAATTTCGACGCGGGAACGACGGCCATACTTTATACAGCAATACGATTGCTGTGTAAAGTTAGGGCAGGTCAAATAACGACTAAAATTGCGACAGGAAACTTGACTACGGACGACGTAGCGAACGCGAAAATACGTCGTGGATCCGCCGTAACTGCTAATTTGCATACCCGACGCTGGAATACGACACAAACTCCACCCAGCGGCGGCCGCGGTATTGCATCTTAAGATCCGACAGTGTAAAACAATTACACCTGTCAGATCTTAGGGCTAGCTATGCGTAACTGATTCTATGAATCAGTCGCATAGTTAGAAACAGAGATACGACGGCATATCAGGAGATACGCCGTCGTATCTCTTTTGTGAATCTGGCCCTAGGTAAGCTTTTGTTCTGATTACTGGCAGATGACTCTTGGGTGTCGGGCAGGCACCAAAAAATGTGAGTGTGATCTTAACAGCTATTTAAAAAAAGGTTCAATAAACCTTTTGCACAATAAATCTCCTCTTTGTTTTGGTCCCTCTATGCATGTGAGCCTGCATTTGGTCTTTTGAGCCTTGCACAGCGAGGCTGTGAAAAGTCTGCTTTGATATTTTTTCTCATAAGCTAAAGGAGATCAATTACATCTGGTGAGTTTGCATCCATTGGGAGAGGGGCTCATCTAAGTATTGTACGTGACCTTGTTCTTGGCGATCCGAATTTCAGACAACATTTGTGTGACCGTGTGTATGCAAGACAAGTTTGAGCCAATATTTCGTCGGAAAAAAATCAATGGTTTTGTTGTCGGAATGTCCGATCGTCTGTATGCGGCATTTTAGTGAGATTTCATGTGATCAAAAGTCAAAAGTCACAAAGGAAGTCAATACTGGAGAATGTGAAAATGTGTGTCAGATTAAACCATGGGCTAGATTCAGATAGGTGAGCGGGTCTTTAGATCTGCGTAACCTATCTCGTTTACGTTACGCCGCCGCAAGTTTTTCAGGCAAGTGCTTTATTCACAAAGCACTTGCCTGTAAACTTGCGGCGGCGTATCGTAAATCCCCCCGCGGAATTCAAATTTGGCGGGTAGGGGGCGTGTATCATTTAAATAAAGCGCGCCCCCGCGCCGACCGAACTGCGCATGCGCCGTCCCAAAAAAATCCCAGAGTGCATTGCTCTAAATGACGTCACAAGGACGTCATTGGTTTCGACGTGAACGTAAATTACGTTCAGCCGTATTCGCGAAAGACTTACGCTCTGTTCGTTTCTGTATCGGCGTAACTCCTCATTTGCATATTCCTCGCGTAATAATACGGAAGCGCCACCTAGCGGCCGGCCTGGAATTGCAGCCTAAGATCCGACGGTGTAAGACACTTACACCTGTCGGATCTTAGGGATATCTATGCGTAACCTGATTCTATGAATCAGGCGCATAGATACGACGGCCGGACTCAGAGATACAACGGCGTATCAGGAGATAAGCCAGCGTATCTCTTTTCTGAATCCGGCCCCATGTTTTTTTTAGGTATACCCACATTTTACCATGCCCACCAATCCGTGTGGCACCATGATACACTTTCTGTAGCGCACACTCATCTGTCTCTACTATGAAAAAGTAGCTAATTGTGTTTGCCCCCCAGGCCAAAAGTTCCCAGTCCTTATAAAGATACCTTCAGTTGTGTGGTGAACCAGCCCAGGGGAAGTTGGCCGGTACGAGAGACCTGCTAAAACTCATTGGGCCAGATTCAGGTAGAAGTGCGGCGGCGTAACGTATCGTAGATACTTTACACCGCCGCAAGTTTTCATCGCAAGTGCCTGATTCACAAAGCACTTGCGATGAAAACTATGCCGGCGGCCTCCGGCGTAAGCCCGCGTAATTTAAATGGATGTGTGCCATTTAAATTAGGCGCGCTCCCGCGCTGGACCTACTGCGCATGCTCCGTTTCTAAATTCCCGCCGTGCTTTGCACGCAGTGACATCATTTTTTCGAACGGCGACGCGCGTAGCGTAATTCCGTATTCCCGGACGGCTTACGCAAACAACGTGAATTTTTAAATTTCGACGCGGGAACGACGGCCATACTTTATACAGCAATACGATTGCTGTGTAAAGTTAAGGCACCAAAAACGATGACTAGCTTTGCGACGGGAAACTAGACTAGCGGCGACGTAGCGAACGCGAAAATCCGTCGTGGATTGCCGTAACTCCTAATTTGCATACCCGACGCTGGTTTACGACGCGAACTCCCCCCAGCGGCGGCCGCGGTACTACATCCTAAGATTCGACAGTGTAAAACAATTACACCTGTCGGATCTTAGGGCTATCTATGCGTAACTGATTCTATGAATCAGTCGCATAGATACTCTGAGAGATACAACGGAGTATCTGAGATACTCCGTCGTATCTCCGCTGTGAATCTGGCCCATTAAACTCAAAGTGATGCAAACCTTTAGGCATGACATGTTTCAGGCATCCGTACGGATAAAATCTCTGCCATCTAAGTCACGTCCTAGTTGGTAAAAATGTAAAATGCTCACATTTAACTATATTTTATTTATCAGGTTATAAGATACAACCCAAAAAAAGTCAGCAAATAATGGTGAGAGCTGCATATCTACATACTGTATATCCTCACTATCTTCTGAAGGCTGGACAAAATTTACAATTGTTCTCATTATTTGGCAGAAATCTCACTGCTTCCCTGCTTGGCATTGGATGAGTTGCCTGTATGTGCTCTTTCATGTACAATTCTTTTTTATTTGCTTATGATTACTCAGCTTGTTCTAAATATTGTAAATATCGGCTTAGCACAAAGTTGTGAGAGTTTACTGCATTGCAGCAATAAAGAGTCCTCGTACTCACCTGGGTGTGCGAAAACTGCAGAACGGGAAACATTCTAAAACAAGAAGGCTTTACTATACTCCAAAGATCTACAGAGGCAATTCAGATAGGTTTATTTTTATTTGATAGAGCATTGGCTTTAAATTAAAGGGAACCTCTGTCCAAATATACTTTAAACACAAATTTAGTAAGCATTTTGCCTGCCAAAACATTTCTTTAAAATGCACATCATTTTTTTCCTTCTAGACCAGTGGTCTCCAAACGGTGGCCTGGTGGACGGATGTGTCCGTTTGCTTTTATATGGCTCTTGGGGCACTTTTCCTCCCACTGACACCAGCAATAGGGCATTGTTCCTGCCTCTGATACCATCAAAAGGGCACTCCCACTGTAACCAATGATGGGGCACTATTCCTTCCTGATACCAAAAATCGGGCAATATTCCTCCCATAAATACCAATGATGGGGCATTATTTACTCTGATTAACGCTAGGGCATTTTCTACTCTACAAAAAGTTAGCATCTGCCCCCACCTATAACTGTCCTTTGCAGCAAGGAGCATTGGAGGGCAACATATGTAATAAAAAGGTCACCCTGCTGCAAAGGCCGGTTATAGGTGGGGGCTAACTTTTTGTACTGCTGATATATTGGTCAGGCAACACTGTTCAGTGTGCCCCTCCAGCCCATCTAACCTATATCTATCCATCAGAATGCATGTGCTTCCATTGTGGAGCCTCTTAAAATAGAGGTAGGGACTACAGGTAACAGGGTGCCTTTGCTGGGGGGCCTGTAGCCTACGCATGTACCGTATTTGCAAATCTGTGCAGACTAAACCCCTGTTTTTGAGTCATACTGTTAGACAGGCCAATTTGGTTGGTCGCAGGCTGGTCCGTAAGTGGAGCTTAGATTTTTCCATGGATTTTTTCTTGGCCTTTTTTTGGCATTTTCTAGTCTCACTGGCCACAGTCCACCCCCTCAAATTCTTAAGGACAGTAAACTGGCCCTTTGTTTAACCTCCCTGGCGGTATTATTATTTCAGATTTTAGGTGCTGAAAGCGGTACCATTATTTTGCATGGAAATTTGGCGTTTTACATTGTAGGCCTGTAAATCTTAGGAATAACTCACCTAAATCTGTGCAAACCAGAGTCTAGTAGGCATCCCGGGTATGATAAAGTTTGGAAACACAAAATCATAAATTATAATATAATAAATAATAACAAATAATAATTTAATAATAATAATACTTTTTATTCAATACATTTTAGTAAATAATATAATCAAAAACACAGATTTTTTTTTGGACAAACAAGGGTGCAAAATTAGTAGTCATATTCAGGGCCGTCTCTAACGCAGGGCAAAAGGGGACAGCTGCCCTGGGCCCTGTCATTGCTGGGGGGCCCAAAGTAGCTGACACTTAAGCCCTACGTTGCCCGCAGTTTTCCCAGAGTAGCGGGTGCAGCCGATATCCCCGTCCCAAGCGGCAGGCACGATAAAATAGGAGAGCGGGACATCTGCAGGCTTCATGTTCCTGAGCCCGCTCGTCCCGCTTCTCCATCTGTCAGAAGCTGCGGACCGGAGTGACAGGAAATGACAGAGTGGCGCTCTGTGTTTCTCCCGCCCCCCCGACAGACCCTTGTAGCACACAGCCGAGTGAAGTGTTGTGGCTGTGTGCTGGGTCTGATAGGTGGAGACTGCTGCACTGCTGTGTCAGGTTAGAAAAAAACAACGTAGAGAGATGGGAAAGTGGATTTACATGTGCACTGGGGGTACAGAGGTAAAAACATGAGGGGGGGGTACAGACGTGAACATGGGGGGGTACAGAGGTGAATGTGGATGGGGGGGATACAGAGGTGAACATGGGGTGGAGATAGAGGTGAATGTGGATGGGGGGTACAGAAGTGGACGGAAGGATACAGAGGTGAACGTGGATGGGGGTACAGAGGTGAATGTGGATGGGGGGATACAGAGGTGAATGTGGATGGGGGGTACAGAAGTGGACGGAAGCATACAGAGGTGAACGTGGATGGGGGTACAGAGGTGAACGGGGATGGGGGTACAGAGGTGGTGGAGGAGAGGGGTACAGAGTTGGGCGAGGGGGTACAAAAGGTGGACATGGGGGGGTACAGAGGTGGATGGAAGGATACAGAAGTAAACGTGGATGGGGGTGTACAGAGGTAGACGGGATACAGAAGTGAATGTGGATGGGGGGTACAGAGGTGGATGAAAGGATACAGAAGTGAACGTGGATGGGGGGGTACAGAGGTAGACGGGATACAGAAGTGAATGTGGATGGGGGGTACAGAGGTGGATGAAAGGATACAGAAGTGAGCTGTGGATGGAGGGGTACAGATGTGGAATACAAAAGGTGAACTGTGGATGGAGGGGGTACCGAGGTGAACTGTGGGTGGAAGGGGGTACAGAGGTGACCAATAGATGGTTACTTTGGGGGGGAGGCTATGCAAGTACTGCCCCTCGTGCTGATTTTTTTCTGTGCCCTGCGTGATACATACACCTCACAGTACACACTCCCAATCCCTGTGTGTCAGCCTGGACTCCCCTATCTCCCCCCCCCCATCATCCTGGACTTCCCTATCTCTCCCCCCCCCATCATCCTGGACACCGCTATTTATATAGCGCTGACATTTTGCGCAGCGCTTTACAACATAAGGGCAGACAGTACAGTTACAATACAATTTATAACTTAAGTTTACAGTATGTGTGTGTTTGTTTTTTTGTTTTTTACACATTTGTTTTTTGGAATGTTGGGGGGGGGGCAAGAAAATGTTTGCCCAGGGCCCAATCAATATTAAAGACGGCCCTGGTCATATTACTTCAGTAAACGTCTCAGGTATGGAAAATCTTAAAGCAAGGTACAGTACAAAGTCCAACGTCACAATCGGGACAATAGAAACAAGTTTCTTTTTGGATTTTCTGTCCAGTGTCATCACGCTTGCAGCAGCAAACCACACACATCCTTGTGGGTGCTGTCTTCTTTTCAGTTGGTGGAATGTGGTCCATAAAGTGATGACCAGTCAGGCGTTCCGGGTTCACAACACCAGCAGCCGGACGTCCAGATCTGTTTACAGCCGTTGGCGGTTGGTGCTTCAGAAATATGAGTTTGGCAACCTTCCACACAAAGTCTGCATGGACCATAGGCCTGTCACTCTTTTTTTTTTTTTTTTCAGAAGAATGAAGGCATTCCACAGGCACTGTTCCAGAAGATGCCTGAAGATTTTTTTATAACATTTATTTTGTTGCTTCCTCAGCTCTGACCACACCTCCCATGGTATTATTGTAATCCAACACGACCTGTGGCTTCATTACATCTTTTCTACCTTTGGCGTGTACCATTACAGTCGAGGTGTTGTGAACTGTACTCATAAGGCACACGTCTTTTTTGTCCCGCCATCTCAGTGCCATCATTTTTCCTTTCTGCCAGGCAACTATTTCTCCTGCCCCAAGCTTTTTATTGGCAACGGTTGGCAGCATGTCACGCCGGTTAGCCCTATTGGTCCCATATGCATCCGTCTTGTTCAGAAGGAGGAACTCTAAAGTCCTGTACACACGATTGGTTTGTCTGATGAAAACAGACCGATGGACTGTTTTCATCAGACAAACCGATCGCGTGTGGGCCCCATCAGTTTGTTTTCCATCAGTGAAAAAAAAAATAGAATTTTTTTTAAATTTGTGCTATGGGTTAAAAACCGATAGAAAAAAACGATCGTCTGTGTGGAGGTCCATTGGTCAAAAATCCACGAATGCTCAGAATCAAGTCGACTCATGCTCGGAAGCATTTAACTTCATTTTTTTCAGCACGTCGTAGTGTTTTACGTCACCGCGTTTTGGCACGGTCGGATTTTTGACTGATGGTGTGTAGGCAAGACTGATGAAAGTCAGCTTCATCGAATATCTGATGAAAAAATCCATCGGACTAGATTCCATCAGATATCCGATCGTGTGTGTACGAGGCTATAGAGTTCTGGGGACGTGTAAAAATTGTCTGTGGTCACACTGTAGCCCTGGTTCAGGAATTGCTCAATCAAAGAAAGAACCAAAGCGGTTGCCATTCCAAAACTGCTGAATCGATTGCTGAATATGGTCCCTTTCCCGGTCTACAGGACAGAATTCCAGATTCACACAGCATGATTGACTTTATGCCAAATCGAGCTTGCTTTGATTCGATAAACTGTATCCAGCTAAGTCTTCCTTTGTAGGCCATAAGACTTTCTTCAATACTTATGTCTCTGTCTGGAACATAGGTCTGCTGGAAATTATTCTGAATTAGTTGGTAAATCTCCCAAATTTTTTTCAGTTTTGGAGCTGGATGAGAACTCCAATCAAAGTCTTCATTATTTGCAAAGTGCAAATATTTCATTATGAGCGAAAATTTGTATTCCGACATAACTGTGCCAAAAAAAGGAGTGGCCAGTAATTTGTTGGTTGTCCAGTACCATTTCTGCAGGTGCTTCCCCACCACTCCCTGCAGAATTATAAGGCCCAGAAACTTCCAGATGTCTTCTCTGGTTACTGGTTCCCACTTTCTGCTCCTTGAAAAGCGCTGATGGGTAGCAGCTTGTTGCTCCTGGTAGCGATTTGTCTCCATAACAATTTTGTAAATAACTTCATCAGTCAAAAAGAGCTTGAGGTATGCCAAGGGGTTGTCATCCTCAACATCCACTTTAATCCCAGGTGCTAATGTAAACAGAAATCTTGGGGGTGCTACGTGCTCCGTACCGCAATCAATCGAGCACCAAGTTCGCACATCGCTGGGCACAGTCGCAGGATCGTTGTTAAAATCGCGTTTTGCGTCTGATGATGAACTTCCCCACGAGTCGCTGTCACTCAACTCCTCTGCAAGCGATTCTGTATCGCTGTCGCTGTTTTCCAGCAGGTCATATAGCGATTTTGAGGTGGAGGCGCGCTTTTTTCATAACAGGGTCGCTGTGCAGTTTACAGACACAAACTACAGTAAAACTGCAGACAAGGGCACTGGAGAAAGCACTGGGGGGGCAATCTAAGGTCACTTTATTTTATTTTATATTGTAATTCAATAGGATTACATTGTATCAGTGTGTTTGTGCTTTATACTTTTTGAATTCACCCCCAGTTCCACCCTCCTGCGTCGCGACGCTCGCAGGGAAGGGAATCAGGGGAACACTGTGCATCGGGTGGAAGATCCGGCCGCCGTACACTGCGGAAATACATTGTGGGATCCCGGGGACAAGGTAAGTAACCTCTTCCAGGACCCAGCGAGGCAATCCCAAGTGTGGCTCGGGGTTACCGATAATGGCACTGAAATCTCACCCCGAGCCACACTTGGGAATACCGCTAGGCAGGTTAAAAAGTTTGTAGGCCCCTGTTCAGGACAATTACATTACACAGTGAGTAACGAAAAAAGGGAAAAAGGGGAAAGCACTCACAATGCCACATCCGTAAAGTTAAGGAGGAAAAAAGGATTAACTCAAAAGAGCAAACAATGGTCAACCCTTATAGGCAAGACAAACAGGAATAGTGAAAAATAATAATTTTATTACAAAAATTACATAGAAACAAAGCAGCACAATATACGAAGATAAAAAAACATTCAAAGAATGTATGTATAATAATATTGCGCTAACCAAATAAAGAAGTGAAAATCAGGCTGCCAACACAACAAAATGGATGCTTTGTGAACGTAGATATATATAACAATGTGGCGCCAATAAGGGGACCCTGTGAGGGTTCTCCTAAAAACCAAAAATAGGTGTTCCACCCCACTATATGATTTGAGATATCATAAATAGGTGGCCAAAAAAATTGTGAAAGGTGAACCAACCATTCAAAAATAAATAAATAAAGATTGCTCATAGGTACTGTCACTGCAGTGATCATGTACCATACCATAAAATAAGTGTTCAAACTTATTAAAAACCAGTGATGGTGAACCAGGGGCTAGCTGTGCCTAAAGAACTGTGCTGGAGGAAGAAGAATAGATAATCTACAGCAAGTGTTGTGCAGGAGGAGAATGTCTAAATTGTCCCAAACCATACAAGAATCTTTTTTTTCCTGGGCATCGCATGAATTCCTTAACCCTATCTAAGTTCTTATACCTCAATAAAATACAAAAACAAAGCTGATGGATTTGTTCATTGTCTTGGAGTGTCTAGAAGTGAATGCCGGGCTTCAATCACTCAGCAGCCCCTACAGGGGTACCGCTACATATGTACAGTACATCCACCTACCTCCAAGTCTGCCCATGTCCTTTTGTGTTTTTCTGGACCTATGACAGACGAGAAGTAGTCTAATGTAAACAGGTGCCCGAGGCCAGAAGTAGGTTTCCTTACTTTGTGGTCAATAGTGATTTGTTGTACCATGCCATCAAAGCCCAGGGTGAAGGGGTCAACCAGTTACTGGTCCCTAGCCTTTTTAATACATGATACTCAACTTGACTCACAATGACACACTGGGAGCACATCTGGGGGCAGAAAAAAACAGAAGCAAGGATAAAATACTGGTTCTACTGGATGGCAGTCACTACTAAAGAAAAATAGTTAGCTATCTGTTCCATTGTTGCCTTAGAGGAACCCCTTAGGGTTCCTCTGCCTATTATTGATGTATCATGAGCATATTGCGATCAATCTTTGGGGCCCTCTGTAAAATCGGTTCACTAGTATATTTTAGAAAACAGGGTATCCAGATGTGGTCCTTTTGAGGAAGACCATATCTTTTGGGAATGCCCTCTCATTGGCCCTTTTTGGACTAAAATTCAGGAGCTCCTATAAAAGTTATTATATATACCCATACCTTTGCCTACTATACATCTTCTTATAGGCCTACCTCTCCTGGGAATATCTAAAATATTGCGGAAACTTATGTCCTTTATCCTTTTGGCCGCAAAGATAGCCATCCCTAGTCATTGGCTTTCCACCTCCCCTCCGACATTCCATTACTTTCTCTCAATAATCGCTGATATACATAGGATGGAACACTTGACTGCTAAGATTGAAGACACATTACCCTTCTTTTATAAAATATGGAAATTATGGGACGATTAGAATTTCCCCTTGAATCTGAAAACCTTCATAACACCTGACCCTCCTGGTACCACCTTCTGATTACGTTGTGTTTTTTTTTTATTCAGAGCTAGATATTTTCTACCTGTTATGTTTGCCATAGGATACGGTGTGTTAACTCTGCTTGAATGATCCATTGTTGGAAAACACTTTTATTTGAATATATCTGTATCCATGTTAAGTTCCACATATGTGTATTCGCACTGCTCTGTACTTTCAAAAGTTGAAATGCCTTCTCTTTTGTATTACATTATATGATGTTCACAAACTGTTATAAATAAACAATACAAAATAAATAAAAAAATGTAACCCAGCGTATCACTTTAATCAAAATGTAGACAAGTCACCAAGTGAGTCAAATTACCACCTCAATCAGCCAGAGAACCTGTGCAATCACTACATGCTGGATGGAGCTGCAACCCCATAGACTGGGAATCCTACAACCAGCGAAGCCTGCGCCAAGTGATGTCGGACAATGACCAACAGTGGCTCAGAGGCTTGGATCTACGAGCGAATTGTATGTTTGTAAAAGGGATGACAAACAAGGAAGAGGGAACCTCCAAATCTACTATGCCTGGCATCTAACCATGAAAGGGATGCGGGATAGGAAACAAAACGAATCGCAGCGTTGCCTATGAAATGAAAAGGTTCGAACCGTACCTGCAACAGCGAGCGAGAACGGGCAATGAAGACCACTAACGGAGAACCTGCAATACAATGAAATCGACCGCATGGACTCACGAACCACAAAGTGAGCTGGGAAGAGCCGGCCTGGTGACGTGATGTATCATGCACCAGAACCAACAAGGGATACAGGTGAGTGTGCTGCTTAAATTACCCCCCCCCCTCGACTCCTCCCATACTGGCCCATACCTCCCATACTGGCCTTCTAATATATATATATATAATTGTATTTTTTTATTTTTTTTTTTCTGTTCTGGCTTATATATTTGTTAGTGATGGTACCTAGCTGGCTAATATCCGATCTGACTATTTCAATACCGCAGTGCATTGCAGATAAAGGTTTCTCTATAAAAAAACAAGTAAAATAAATATACTAAGCTTATTTACACTATTATCTCTTTCTGTGCTGCACAACAATAACATTATGTAAATTTTATTATAAACCGAGTTACACATCAGTACATCTAAACCTTCCATTTCACTCATTATTTTTGCATTGACTTTTTCCAAAGTACAGATACATACATGCTTGTCATTTTAATTTGCTTTTGTTTCCTCTTGATAAACTTATCAAAAGAGACTGATTGGTATGCCAAAGTATAGACAGAGATCCGTCTGTACATGCTGTGCTGTCTCCAGTAAATATAAAGACAAGGTCAGGTCCCAGATTATTTACAACAAAACTGCTAAGTAAGCACAAATTATAACACAAAAACAAGATATTGATCTTTCATAAATAAAGTACGTGCTCACAAACTTTCCCTTAAGGCTCCATTCACACCTAGGCGTTTTGTCGCCTGTAGTGCGACGCTATTGCAGCCTGCAATACACTGGAAGGGTGATTTAACATTGTCGGCTATGGAGATGGTTCACATCTCCACGCCGAACGCCGAAACGCCGTACGCCTGAAGCTCAAAACAAGTCCCGGACCTTTTTTTCAGGCTTTCGGCGTTCGGCATAGCCTACAATGTTGATCACCCCTCCGGCGTATGTATTTGTCGCGGCAAATCGCGGTGACATACGCCGCATTCAGGTGTGAATGCAGCCTAAAGGTGCACGCCTGGCAGATATAGATTAAAAAAATTGTGTATTTTACATTGAAAAAAAAAAATGAAATCAATCTGAACTCTTCTTTGCCTCTTGTAGTCATAAAGGGATGGACATGGTCAGCAACAATACTCAGGTAGGTTGTGCCGTTTAAATGAATCTCAATTGGTACTAAGGGGCCCAACGTGTGCCAAGAAAATATCCCCCACATCATTACACCACCACTAGCCTGAACCATTGATACAAGGCAGGATGGATCCATGCTTTAATGTTGTTAACGCCAAATTCTGACCCTACCATCTGAATGTCGCAGCTGAAATTAAGACTCTTCAGACCAGGCAACATTTTCCCAATCTTCTATTGTCCAATTTTGGTGACCCTATGTGAATTGTAGTCTCAGTTTCCTGTTCTTAACTGACATGCGTGGCACCCGTTGTGGTCTTCTGCTGCTGTAGCCCATTTGCTTCAAGGTTCGATGCGTTCAGAGATGGTATTCTGCATACCTTGGTTGTAACGAGTGGCTACAGGCATACCCCACTTTCAAGTACACAATAGAGTTTATTTACTAAAGCTGGAAAGTGCAAAATCAGACTCACTTCTGCATAGAAACCAATGAGCTTCCAGGTTTTATAACCAAAGCTTAATTGAACAAGCTGGTGTTAGAAGCTCATTGGTTTTTGTGTGGATGTGAGCCTAATTTTGCACTTTCCAGCTTAGTGTACTTAAAAGTGGGGTATGCCTGTATTTTGTTTACTGTTGTCTTTCTATAATCTCCAAACAGTCTGCCCATTCTTCTGACCTCTGACATCAACAAGGCATTTTCGTCCACATAACTCCCGCTCACTGGATATTTTCTCTTTTTCTGACCATTCTCTTTAACCCGAGAGATGGTTGTGCGTGATAATTCCAGTAGATCAGCAGTTTTTGAAATACTCAGACCAGCCCGTCTGGCACCAACAACCATTTCACGTTCAAAGTCACTTAAATCCCCTTTATTCCCCATTTGGATGCTCGGTTTGAACTTCCGCAACTTGTCTTCACCACGTCTAGATGCCTAAATGCATTAAGTTGCTGCCATGTGATTGGCTGATTAGCAATTTGTGTTACCAAGCAATTAAACAGCTGTACCTAAAAAAGTGTCTGAGTGTATATCCGAATAATGTACTACACGCCCCCCCCCCTTTTCATTCTTCATATGCTTAAAATTCAATGTAACCACAATACATGTGCAAAAATGTTTGATGTGCCGATAAAATGATTGTGCAAAAAAAAACAATAATTTAAAACAATACCACACTCACCAATATTCCTTGACCCCTCTAGTATGAGTAAGTGGGTCTAATGCCCCGTACACAGGATCGGAAATTCCGACAGCAAAAGTCCGATGTGAGCTTTTAAACGGAAATTCCAACAATGTGTACGCTCCATTGGACTTTTGCTGTAGGAATTTCCGCCAACAAAAGATTGAGAGCTGGTTCTCAAATTTTCAGACAGAAACAATTCCTATTGGAAAATCCGATCATCTGTAGCAAATCAAAATTCTGATGCATTAAACTTCATTTTCTCGGCTCATTGTAGTGTTGTACATCACCGCATTCTTGACGGACGAAAGTTCAGAGAACTTTTGTGTGACCGTGTGTATGTGTGATGGAATGCACTAAAATTAATATTTTTGTGTTATGTTACTTTTCTCCTGAGCTACTCAAATGTTGCCTTTCTTTCATTATATCGTTTATTTGTTTTATTTCCTTTTATTTCTTGATCGATATAAGATATAATAC
Source organism: Rana temporaria (assembly GCF_905171775.1). Classification (NCBI taxonomy): domain Eukaryota; kingdom Metazoa; phylum Chordata; class Amphibia; order Anura; family Ranidae; genus Rana; species Rana temporaria. The sequence goes on along the minus strand of NC_053489.1, from coordinate 644,698,581 downwards.
ATATGTATGTGAGTGTATTAGAAAATTATTTTCCTTAGGAGACATTATAGAGTTAACCAACCCTTCAGGAAATGAATAAGTGAAGACAGCTGTTATCGCTCCCTTCTACTGCACTCCTAAACTCCCTCCTTCCGGCCCATCCCATCGACTGAAGACTGAAGTCCCTGTGAAATACAATGGGGATCCCTGTATGACACAAGGACTGTTTGTGCTAATTAAAGAGTTTTGAAACGTGTGCAGTATGCCAAGAACAGACATCACAGGGGCGTGTAATAAGGGACTGAACTATATGAACAGACCTATCAGTATGCTTATGTTTGTGATGTCATGTTGTTAATAAAAGGAGCAGCACAGGCTCCACCCAGTCTCTCTCTGGCTGGATACCGAAAGAAGCAGTCCTGTTTTCTGCAGGCTTTCATGATTTGGGTCAAACGGCAGAATGGGGTTCGCCCTGAGAATTGTGTCAGGGGTCTCATCTTTATCATATGCAAGCCAAGCTTGAGCGCAATTCCGTCGGAAAAAACATCCAAGGTTTGAAAAATCTGATGTGTGTACACGGTAATGCTCTTTAACCACCAATATTATTTCTCCGTGGACTTGTATACAGTTTCCCTTTTAAGACTTCTCTCCAGGTTAAAGATTGCTTCCTCAATATCTTCTCTTGCTCATCACACCAAAGGTAAATATGTAAGAGAATTAAAAAGCAGCCTCCGATACTGTTATATCATTTATTTAATAAAAGAAAGTATTGTACTTACATCAATGCGTAAGAAGATAAACTTTGGCATGTGTCCAATATGCTCCTGCATTCAACGGATCAGACGTAAGGTACAGGAAGTGACGTAATAGAGGCTCCGTCCAACATATTTTGTCACTGTGACGTCATCAGGGCTGCATCAAAAGTTTACAGTACATTATTGTAATGGTTATTATTTACATTAGTGGTCATTGGGAGGATTCCCCTACTTACAGATGGCTAATCATCTGATAGACAGAAGTTGCTTATTACTCAAGGAACCCCTAGCAACAGCTGGAGGAACACTAGGATTCCATGGAACCCTGGTTGAGAAAGGATGCTCTAGCATAAACAAAAACAAAAACAGTCAAAGCATACATACAGTACATCAATTGTTCCTAGTGTTTAGCTTTAAAGTTTAACTTCAGGTAAAATAAAAATTGACTCTTGTGGTGGGCTTCCCATTTTTGTCTAATGGACCATAAAAAGCAGTAATACTTAGCTTATCCCTTGCTTCCTCAATATCCAGTGCTCTTCTCAGTTCTCTAACATTTTTGGATATAAGTGAGCCCTTGGCATTGGTCCTGCATTATACATGATGACCTTAAAGTGACTGCAAACAATGGAGAGATGAAGGAAAGCAGCTTTGGGGAGCAGTTGTGCAGCTGAGAGGTTAGTCTGCAGGAGCAAGGAATATGACAAGTCACTGCTTCTTAAAGGATCACTAAAGGAATCAATTTGTTTAGCTAAATAGCTTCCTTTACCTTACTGCAGTACTGGTTTCATGTCCTCATTATTCGTTTTTGCTTTGAAGTAGCTGTAATTCTGCGGTGATCTCCACACTTCCTGCTTGTCTGGCTCCTTATGAAAAAACTCATGGGAGCTTCTCACTGTGGTCTAAGCTGTGTGTCTAAAACTCCTCAGAACCAATCAGATTCATTTTAAAAACAAAACACTGCCCTGGATTTGTTTGTTTTTGTTCTGTGGGTCTCTTTACTTAACATAAACATGAAACCAGTTTAAAACCGAAAGTGAAACTAGAGGCACATTATATGATAGAATTTAATCTATTTTTAATCATTTTTAAAAGGAATCAGTTAACTTTTATGTCTCTATACCCTGTAAACAGTCATTTCAGCAAAACAATTGTTTTCCTTTAGTGACCCTTTAAGTCTTACCCTAGACAAAAACAAGAATCAAAATCAATGGAGAGTTCCAGGATGGGGCTGCAAGAAAAAGGACCTTATAAAGGTCTACACCAGTAATGTATACTGTATATGATTCAGTTTTTTGTATATAACATCCATATTAGTAATCAAAATGTAAAGGGGGAAGTGGTAGGTGTCATGGAGTGGTCATCACATTCTCCATGTTTCCCTCCTTGTTGGGTGCCAAGTGTGGACCACATATGAGGCCTACCCTGAGATGGGTTCTTCTGGGCTACACTGGGCACTTTGTACAGGGTTACCACACTACACATGGGGTACCTTTACTTGAGCCATGCTGACGACCCGGACAGATGACTAAACAGTAACAAACTCTAGTAAACTCTATTGATGTACTAATTATCACCATGGTTACTTGCATTTTGGAGTAACACGTAGAGCCAATGCCCTCTCCAACTGTGCAGTGTATCACCTCTACCTCACTCCCAGTAATGGTATGGGATCCTGCGGGGCACCTAGCACAGACTCCATGTGTGCACTTCGCTTAACTCTTTCTCTTCTGTACCCATGTACAGGCTGAGGACCTCTGCAGTGCTGATCTGCTCCCATTGCTATGGGAAACAGACCTGCTCACAGAGAGAGTGCCAACAACAATTCCTCCTCCAAGAAGCCATGTCACCTACCACATGTACACACTTAATAACAGGCTGCTAGCTAAACCTTTTTTTTCTCTTGGTAAACACTTGTATCCAGCGGAACTGGAGGGGGTTGTCATGAAAGGAGGTCAGCAGGACATGAGGGGGGCAGCAGGACAGGAGGGGGAAGTGTCATGGAAGGGGGGCAGCGGGACAGGTGGGGGGCAGCGGGAAATGTCCAGCTCTCACCTGTCCAGCAGTGCCAGGAGGGGCAGCTAAGCCTGTGTCCCATCTTCACCAGGATCTCCAGTGGCAGCTGCAAAAAAGGGGGGCTTCTACACCCTGCCCTCTTCCTCCATGAGGCCCTCCCCTGGCACCAATTGGCCTCACCCACTCTGCACAGCCCGACGCACACTGGTACCTGACCGGAGCAGAGCCTGCTTGCACAAAAGAGCAGGAAGTGGTTCCTCCCTCCTGATATCCTCCTCCATAGGGCCCTCTGACCTGGCACCTGACCTCACCCCAGCATGCACAGCGTCTGACAGTGGGCCCCGACCTGCACACACGTGGGATCCACCCACCTCTCCACCCTCCCCTGCATCCTGGCAGCCAGTCCGCTCTGACAGCAGCTGTCTTGTGGTAAAGATAGCCGGGTTGTGACCTATCTGAGCCCCTCGAAAGTGTGGGCCCCTTATATGTGTACCGGCTGTGCCCCCTGATGGTGGCCCTGTTCATGGCTATAATGTGTGCTAGTATCCATTCCTTTCTTTAACTATCTTTGTTTCCTTTAAATGGGTCTTTATGACTGGGAAGGGGGTGGGGGGATCAGCCTGATCACATGACCACTGTGGATGGTTGCCAAAGTGGTAACACCAACAGAAGCTTGCCCTGTCAGCTCAGTCAAAGTTCTGGAATTTGAAGAGTGAGCGCACTCTCAGCACAGCAATCTTGTATATGTGCAGCGTGTGGGTATCAAAGCCTACCCTCATTGCCACCAAACATATGCATTGCGTTGGTGGCAGGAGGTTAAAAGGGTTGTAAGGGTTAAAAATAATAATAATTAAATAACAAACATACTTTGCTTACCTCCACTGTGCAGTTGTTTTGCACAGAGTGGCCATGATCCTTGTCTCCTTGGGTCCCTCTGCGGCTGTCTCGGCTCCTCCCCGCAAGAGCTATCCACCTTCTGTGAAGCACTCTCCCAAGGGGGTTAGCTTGCAGGCACGCTCCCGTGATACAGTGGCCGACATAGCCACCAAGTGTATCACTCGGCCCCGCCCCCGGCACGCTGCGTCATTGATTTGATTGACAGCAGCGGGAGCCAATGGCTGTGCTGCTTTCAATCTCCAATGAAAAACTGCCTCAAGCTGGGGGAAACCATCGCGGGATCGTGCCAACAGAGTTTCGTGGCTCAGGTAAGAAAAAACGGAGGGCTGGGGGGCCCGAGAGTGCAAGGTGTTTAACCTTAATGCATCCTATGCAAAAAAAAACACAAAGCTTTACAACCCCTTTAAGGAACTGGATTGACAGTAGTCTGCTACTGAGACTATTATCCATACCTCCCTGTGATTGGACTTCAGAACTTTGTAACGCTACCTTTCATCCCTGAGACTTCTGTGAGTTTTACTATTTTATAGCACACACACTGTGGCTTTCAGCATTATAACGGAAAGTGTTAAGGAGGTCTGAGATCACTTATACCTTTTAAAACTGCTGATAATGCAGAAACTTACTAAGTATTTTGCTAATGATAATTTAGCCCCTTTCAGAAATGCCTCCTTATGGGATGTGTGTTTGCTAAAGAAGTCAGGGCTCATTAAGGACTCATTAAGACAGAGGCATTATTCAATCCTACAACTTACAAAACAGAGTTCTTCAGTTTTGGCTTGTGAGATGTTTCTGAATCCCTGTTGATGGTTTTGAAAAATGTGTGGAATACATAACTAGCTCCTTTAAAAAGAAACGCGGTTCTCTTGAAAGGCAAGAATGCGGTGACGTCATCGCGTACGACGAGCATGCGCTCGTCACATTCGATGCTGTCGCCGCCATCTTGCTGTACCCTACCTATGCCTAGGATGCTATTTTTGAGCATGCGTGGGTTTCCACGGCGACAGGTAAGTATACAGACGCTCTGGTTTCTCGTCTGGAAACAGGCCGACAAGAATCTCGACGAGAAAATAGAGAGCAGAATTTTCTCGTCAAGATTCTGGGCAGATTTCCAGACGAGAAACCTCAAAGCCTCATACACACACTCGGTTTACTCGGCAAGAAAGCTCTGCCGACAGTTTTCTTGCTGGTTCTTGCCGAGAAAACCGAGCGTGTGTACGAGGCTTGAGAAAAAAAGCCCTGAGTTCAACTATGTATTTAGCTGTCAGCTTTCTTGATGCTTTACTTGGTTTTTTTTTCAGGGTAGGTATGCCTAATGCTTAATTAATTTTCAGCACAGTAAATAATCTTTTAATTTACATTTTGCAGGCGCTGGGACATTGATCTCTGAACTGTGTACACTTTAGAATGGGTCCTCTGGCACCACGGCTCTAAACATAGTGTTTACGGTTCCATTATCTGGTATCTTCACTAATTGCTTTCACTGCTAATTAGTGCGTAGTACACAGATTCTGCCAGCTGCTTTGCTGATAAAAATGATTATTGACCAGCACCGAACCTTCTTCTCTGTACACACAAGTTTGTTTTAACGGTTTGCTGCTGTCAAATGAGTTTGGGTGATGTTTGCATTGGAGTACGACTTGTAAAACATCGCTATTGACCTTCTATTTTTTAAGCAGAACTCCAGGCAAACAGCTAATTGAAATGCATATATAGGAGCTGTTTTGTCTGCCAAGTGATTGTTATAAAGGATGAGCCGAACACCCCCCAGGTTCGGTTCAGAGCAGAACATGCGAACAGACAAACACGCAAACACCGTTAAAGTCTATGGGACACAAACATTTCTAAAGGAAAAAAAGTAATTTAAAACTACTCGCGGCTGTAATGAATTGTCGGGTCTCTCGGCAATACAGATAAAACTCATTGAAAAAAATGGCATGGGTTCCCTCCCAGTCCATTTCCAGGCCCTTTGGGTCTGGTATGAATATTAAGGGGAACCCCGGACCAAAATGTAAAAAAAATATTGCTTGGGGGTCCCCCCAAATTCCATTCCAGGCCCTTCATATCTGGTATGGATTTTAAGGGGAACCCTGCGCCAAAACCCTTGTTTTGCTACATGTCCCCTGGGACAGGACCCAGGTCCCCAAACACTTTCTATGACAATTTCATGCATATAAGCCTTTAAAATTAGCACTTTTGATTTTTCACGTTAATCTCCCATAGACTTTTAAACTGTGTTCCGCGGCTTTCGAATTTGCCGCGAACATCGCATAATGTTCACTATTCGGCGAACAGGCTGACACCCGATGTTCGACTCAAACTTTATGTTTGAGTCGTGCATCGGGCTCATCCCTAATTGTTATTTCAGTCCAGTCAATTTTGAGATTTACATGGCCCAGCCAGACAGGAGGCTGGTGACCTGACTTTAATTTACTGTAGCATCACTCACACCTGCCTATGCACAGGTTTTGATTGGACAATGAAAAAGAAGCAGTGCACTAATGATCTCAGCCCTCTGCTCACTTTGCTCTGTTATCCCTTCTGCAAGTCAGTGCTGAAACAGCTGGTAACTGTGGCAATACTACTGGATACATTTAAAGCTGGCAGCTACACAAGTGGGCGTGTGCTCAGCTGGGTACACCTCTAGGACATATGAGGTGCGTCCTAGGTCCTTAACCACCTCTCAATGGCCAATGTACATAAATGGGCAGGCAGGAGCCACCTTGCCTTGGGAGGACAAACCCATATGTCCGCCGAGAAGCGTGTCTTGAGTGTGCCCCTGGGGCACGCGGCAGCACAATCTGTGTCAGCTGTGTGCACCGGACACAGCGGATCACTGATCATAGTACCGGGCCGCTGTGATGGCCATAATACCATGTAATCCCTGTGATCAATCACAGTGATAACAGTCAGCAGTAATAAACAAGGATGTCCATTGTTTACTACTGTGTGATCTCTGTGATTGGACACAGTGATCACATAGTATAGGTCCAATCACAGTGTCCCTGTACTATTTGATTGTTGTGGCCAATTAGAACAACCATAGTAGTAAACACTGAAATCATAAACGAATGCCAAACAAATAGAGAAATGATTGCTTATACAGTGATTATCATTGTAATAAACAACCGTGGTATTAAAAAAAAATATTCATCACCCACCCAGAGCAGTATAGTCATTGCGCTACTTTGGTCATAGTATGTTGGAAATAAATAGAAAAAAATATATATTAAAAAAGTATATATTTCAATACTCTCCCCAGAGCCAGTGCAGTGTCACTATGGTCATATTGTACTGCTGTGGTGGAGATCATGTACAGTGGGTGGATACTCTGATATCACTGCATGTCAAGGCTGCAAGCCATTGTCTCTGATCACCACCACAGCGGTACAATTTCACCAGACCAGTGCTGCCAATTAGTGTCCTTGATCACCTCCACATCAGTCATATTGTCCGTAATCACTGCCACACCAGTTAGTGTTCCTAATCACCACCATACCAGTTACAGTATCCCTGATCATGGCCACACCGATCTTATTGTCTCTGATCACTACCACAACAGTTCCACGCAGGAATGTAAAACTGGTGGCCCTCCAGCTGTTGTGGAACTACAAGTCCCATCATACCTATGCCTGTAGAATCCATGCTTGCAACTGTCAGACTTGCAATCCTCATGGGACTTGTAGTTTTGCAGCACCTGGAGGGCTGCCAGTTTGACACCTGTGAACAGTGTCCTGATCACTGCCACATCAGTCTTATTGTTCCTTATCACCACCATACCAGGCAGGGGCGGACTGACAACTCATGGGGCCCCCGGGCAATAGAAGATTATGGGGCCCCCGGGCTTACAGATGGCCACCATGCCAGAAGGCAGTGCAGAGGCGGGGCAGCTACAATCTCAGGATTTTCACATCAAAAGCATGTCGGTATCGGACATATCAGGGACACGTGTAAAAAAACACAGATTTTTACATACTGTCCCTGGGTTTTACTGAGCCAGGCAACCCTGATGGGGCCCCCTAGTGGCATGGGGCCCTCGGGCAGTGCCCGAGTGCACAAATGGTCAGTCCGCCCCTGATACCAGGTACAGTATCCCTGATTATTGCCACACTGGTCATATTGTCCCTGATACACACTAGTGCAGTGTTGCCTCTGCCTTCTGCCTGTTCTAACCCTGGCACTCCCAGCCATTACCTGTAGACAACTGTGCTCCTGGGCACAGGAACACGGGAACCCTTTTGTTCTTCCTTTCTTCAGTATCCTGTACTTCCTGGTCAGTGAACATGGCATTCCTCTTTTGTTACAATTGGTTGATTTCTGTGATACAAAACATACAATGTCCTGTATATAATCAGTCCAACCATTTAAAAAGTCTCACACATTTGGTATCATTATACTGAGAAGGAGCAGCAGAACATGTTTTGGGGTATAATTCTACAACTGTAAGTATGCCTAGGCTGCGTGTGAGAAATAGCTTATTAAACCGATGACTTTAAAGTGGAGTTCCACCCAAAAGGGGAACTTCCGCTTAATCCAATCCTCGCCCCCTTACATGCCACATTTGGCATGTCATTTTTTTTGGGGGGGGGAGTGGGGGCTTCAGGAGGAGTGGGACTTCCTGTCCCACTTCCTCCTTCTTCCGAGGGGCTGCTAAGGCGAATAGTCTAATCGCCTTTCTGCAGCCCCTCCCTGTAGGCGATCGCTTGGGACACGTGACAGGTCCCAGGCGATCGCCTGTCCAATTGGATGGCGCAGCGCCGCTCGCGCATGCGCAGTGGGTGCCTGGCCGTGAAGCCGAAAGCTGTCACGGCTGGGTGCCCACACTTGGAATGAAGACGCCGGCCGGAGAGGGGGGGAGAGGAGCAGAGCCCCGGCCGGCGCGTTGTTGGAACGTGGAGCAGGTGAGTGTTTGTTTATTAAAAGCCAGCAGCTACACTTTTTGTAGCTGCTGATTTTTAATAAACATAAAAAATGACTGGAACTCCCCTTTAACTATAATTTTTCATTTTCTTTACACATTTTCCGAAAACAAATTCAAGTAAAAAAAAAAAAAAACACCCTTGTCTTCAAAGGCTCACAATGCCTCCTAAAAAATACCTTGGGCTGCTTACTCTTCCAAATTGTGGTCACTTTGTCTGTATTTTCACTGTCCTGGTTCTCCAGGACCTCCAAAAATGTGATAGTCAGGAAATTACATGCAGAATTTATGCCCCTAGATTCAGGGCTGGTGCAAGGATTTTTGACACCCTAGGCAAAACCTAATTTTGCCGCCTCCCTTGGCTCCACCCCTGACTCCACCCCCTCTGCCAAATGTAGCCTCACTAGTGCCCATTAAATGCAGTCTCACCAGTGCCCATCAAATGCAGCCTCTTTAGCTCCCATCAAATGCTACCTCACCAGTAGCCATCAAATGCAGCCTCTCCAGCACCCATCAAATGCAGCCTCACCAGTCCCCATCAAATGCAGTCTCACCAGCGCCCATTAAATGCAGCCTCACCATCGCCCATTAAATGCAGCCTTACCAGTGCCCATCAAATGAAGCCTCTCCAGCACCCATCAAATGTAGCTTCACCAGTGCCCACCAAATGCAGCCTCACCAGCGCCCATCAAATGCAGTCTCACCAGCGCCCATCAAATGCAGTCTCATCAGTGCTCAGCAAATGCAGCCTGACCAGTGCCCATCAAATGTAGCCTCACCAGTGCCCATCAAATGTAGCCTCAACAGCGCCCATCAAATGCAGCCTACCAGTGCCCACCAATGCAGCCTACCAGTGCCCTTTAATGAATGTTTGCTTGCTTCCATTAATTCAGGAGTTTGGACACAGACACAGTTCTCTGCCGCCGCTGTGCCTCTGACACTATGTGCGAACAGAGTGGTGGCTGCATGCTGATGCTGAGACGTAGGTACTTGCTGCAGAGAGAAGCGAGTAGGAACACCAGTGGGTGGGTGCCCTAGGCAGCAGTGCGCCCTAGGCAGAAGTGCACCCTAGGTAGCTGCCTAGTTTGCCTAGTGGTAGCATCGGCCCTGCCTAGAATGCCTGAAGATGCTCCATGGATTTTGGGCCCCTCTACGTGGCTAGGCTGTAAAAAAGTATCACGCATGTGATATCACCATACTCTGGAGGAGTAGCAGAATGTGTTTTGTATTTCTAAGTATGCCCATGACGTTAGACATATCCTATTGATTTACAACTTTGTGTAAAAAATATATATATTCTTTCCTGCATTTTTCAAAAACTTGTGGCAAAAAATTACAATTTCAAAAGACTCATTATGCCTTTTTAGAAAATACCTTGGAGTGTTTGCTTTCCAAAATGGGGTAATTTTGTGGGTGTTTCCACTATCCTGGTGCTTCATGGCCTCCAAATATGTAAGAGGTAGTGCAGAAATGAGATGTGGAATATATGCCCCCCAAAACACCTTAAGGTGCCTCTTTGGATTTTGGGCCCTTCTCTGCATCTAGACTGTGAAAAGTCTCCCTCATGTGGTATCCACACTACATGTTGTACCCCCACGATATCACACCTCCCAACTTTTTGAGACTGAAATGAGGGACACCTATCAGCAAAAGTATGCAGTCATAGGACACACTCCTTGCCACGCCGCTTAAAGGAGAACTGTACAAAAAAAAGATTGGTTAAACCCACAAGTGCTTTTTTTTGCCACGACTATTCCTTTATTTTGGCTTTTGGAATTTACAAATGCAACAATTTTGACATTGTATGAATGGTTTAGAACTGGGAAACACTTTTTATAGATAAAAAATGCATTTTATATACAACTGTATAGATCAGACCAAAAGGAGGGACAAATGAGGAGGAATGAGGGACATAGTGACATTGCTCCAAATCAGGGACAGTCCCTCCAAATCAGGGACAGTTGGGAGCTATGCAATATCTTTCTTAAAGCAGTGTTCCAGCCAAAAAAATTTAATTAAAAAACACATATTGCAACTCCTGGCTTTTAATAAATGGACACTTACCTGTCCTGGAGTCCAGCGATGTCAGGACCCGCAGCTGATGTTTCTATCAGCTGTCGGGTGCTACCGCCGCCATTGCGGGTAAGGGTACCCGGCAGTGTAGCCTTTCGGCTTCATGCCGGGAACCCTACTGCGCATGTGCGAGGCCTGTACCTCTCTCCTACTGGCCTTGTGGCCGGGGGAGGAGGAGGAAACTGCCCGGACTCCCGGAAGTGGGAAAGCATACCTGACTTTGAAAGGTATCCTGTCCCCCCTCTCCCCCGAAAGGTGCCAATTGTGGCACCGGAGGGGTAGAGGAACCCGTTGAGAGAAAGTTCCACTTTTGAGTGGAACTCTGTTTTAAAAGAATTATAAAAATGTATTTTGGGTTTGGGTATAATGTTGTATGACTGAGTAATTGAAAAGGTGACAAAGCTGAAATCTGAAAATTGGCATGGGCTGGTGAATTGGCATGGGAGGGGGGAAGTGTCTAATAGTGGTTAAAGAGGAACTAAATTCTCTCAGTTATCATTAACTATTTTTAATCCTTATGCTGCTAGCAATAGTAAATAGACAGGAAGTAATATTCACCGGTTTTAAGGTTTCATTTTACATGTCTTATGTTGCTTCCTGGTTTCTGGCCTAGGCCAAAATTATGCCATACATCCCAGGAGTCTTCAATTCTTTCATTTGGAGGAGAAGAGGAATGGCTTTCAGAGCTAAGCACACACTCCTACCTGCATGCCTGAGCTAAGGGCAGATGGATCCCAGGAAGTAAATGCTCTGTGAATCATCTGCCCTTACTTAAAGGGGTTGCAAAGGTAAAAAAAATAATCACTTTAATGCATTATATGCATTAAGGTGAAAAAACATCAGAGGAATAGCCCCCCCCCCCCCAAGCCACTGTTTAATTACCTGATCCTTCAAAAGTCCTGCGTCGTGAACATTCAGGCTTCTCGGTCGGCTTCTCTGGTTGATTGAAGGTAGCACAGCCATTGGCTCGCACTGCTGTCAATCATATCCAATGATGCGGCGCACCGGGGGGCGGGGCTGAGTGATACAGTGAGCGGCTATGGCCGCCGGCTGTATCACAGGAGCGCGCCCGCAACAACTCATCACCATGCAAGCTCACTCGCATGAAGGTGATGAGCTCTTGCAAGGGGGAGCCGAGACAGCCGCCGAGGAACCCCAGAAGACCAGGTTCGGGGCCACTCTGTGCAAAACGAGCTGCACAGTGGAGGTAAATATAACGTGTGTTTTTAAAAAAAATGACCTTTACATATCCTTTAAGATGGCTGTGGGTAGACAGGATAGGTGGTAGTTTTTCAGTGATTTTCCATCATAAAATAAAGCATGGAGACAGGATGGATTGTTGAGTTTGCATTGAATATTAAACATTAAAAAAGGGGCAGATCCACAGAGCGAGTACACCGGCGTACTTTCAAATTACCCGTGTCGTATCGTTGTTTTGAATCCTCAAAACAAGATACGACGGCATCTGGGTTAGATCCGACAGGTGTACGTCTTCGTACGCCTTCGGACCTAAGATGCAATTCTTCGGCGTCCGCTGGGTGGCGTTCACGTCGTTTTCCGCGTCGGGTATGCAAATTAGCTATTTCCGACGATCCACGAACGTACGGGCGGCCGTCGCATTTTTTTACGCCGTCTCTAGTCGGCTTTTTTCGGCGTATAGTTAAAGCTGGTATTTCGTCGCGTATAGTTAGATTTGCTATGTTAAGTATGGTCGTCGTACCCGCGTTTAATTTGAATTTTGTTTTTATGCGTAAGTCGTCCGTGAATCGGGATGGACGTAATTCACGTCTATGTTAAAAAAAATGACGTCCTTGCGGGAAATTTAGGGACGGCGCATGCGCAGTTCATTCAGCGTGAGGACCTCTTCATTTAAATGAAACACGCCCCCCAATCGCCGATTTGAATTCCGCGCCCTTACGCCGCCAGAGATAGACTACGCCGCCGTAACTTACAGCGCAAATTCTTTGGGGATTCAAACCTGTCAAAAGTAAGTTACAGCGGCGTAGCGTATCTCACATACGCTGCGCCCATCTATTTGTATGTGGATCTGCCCCTAAGTTTTCAGTTTGTAGTGCTTGGAAAGAGTTAATTTCTGCTTTAAATGCACTTTTTGTCCCTCACAAACACATTAATTTCTACAACCATGACTGCACACTTGTACACCACTTGATCAGTATCTTTCCTCAGTCACACAGAAAATAACATTTATAATAATAGCGCGTACTGGCGCCATAAACAAGATTTTTTTATCAGTTTATTTCCTGCATAAAATTCGGAATGGCTTGTACATAGCCAGATAAATGTGACATGTGCAAGACGGAGCTGCTTTGATCTGTGAGATATTGATAAGAGTCTAACGCCGTCATATCTCTCCACTCATCAAACATGGAGCCTGCTCAATTGTACGTCCAGATGCGTCTTCGCTGGGAATAGCCACATATCTCCAGTGAGAATTAAATATCATTTCATGTTTCTTTATCCTCAGATAGTGGGTTCTGTTTTTCATTATGCTGTCTAGTCAGAAGTGCTGCAGGAAAATATCATCCTTATTCAATGAATGTCCTCAATGGTGTTAAAGTAATCTGCTAAGGGCTGCTACGGCTTTCCAAGTGCTGATGTATAGACGCAGGCAGTTCCCTGCCTTATGGCTCATTCACACTTACTTCAGCCCCTAAAGAGTGATCCACTTTCAAATCGCTCTTCAGAGAGCATTTGACAGACAGTGAGTAGGGGTTGTATCAAGTCCTCATCACCTGTTTTCACCCCCTAAATGCCGGAATACCAGTTGCAACTGCATGCTTTGCATTGAAAACCATGCCTGTTTGCCCAATTTTAATATTTCGGTTAAGACCCGGACCAATATGCAGGTTAAGGACCTGGCCCCTTTTTGCGATTTGGCACTGCGTCGCTTTAACTGACAATTGCGCGGTCGTGTGACTTGGCTCCCAAACAAAATTGGCGTCTTTTTTTCCCCACAAATAGAGCTTTCTATTGGTGGTATTTGATCACCTCTGCGTTTTTTTTATTTTTTTGCGCTATAAACAAAAATAGTTTTCGCTATAATAAATATGCCCAAAAAAGATAAAAAAACGTTTTTTTTTATCTCAGTTTAGGCCGATACGTATTCTTCTACATATTTTTGGTAAAAAAAATCACAATAAGCTTTTAACGATTGGTTTGCGCAAAATTTATAGCGTTTACAAAATAGGGCGGTGAAAAAAACAACCGTTTTTAAAACTTTTTTTCCATTGATACATGTTCCCTGGGGCAAGACTCGGGTTCTCAAAGACGTTTTATGACAATAACTTGCATATTAGGCTTTAAAATGAGCACTTTTGAATTAGAACGTTCGAGTCCCATAGACGTCAATGGGGTTCTAAATGTTTGCGCGAACGTTCGGTCCGTTCGAAGGTTCTGGTGCAAACCGAACAGGGGGGGGGTATTTGGCTCATTCCTAGTGTTCAGCGTCCTTTGTTTAACCACTTGCCGCCCGCCAATGACAGATTGACGTCGGCAAAGTGGTTGTAGAATCCTGAGTGGACGTCATATGACGTCCTCAGGATTCTGAGCCGCTGCGCGCCCCCCCGGTAATTGGCTTTTCCTCACTCGCGTCTGTCAGATCGGCTGCTCCTGTGACATGGGGGGTTTGTGCTGATTGATTATCAGCACAGCCCCCCCGAGGATGCCCACTGGACCACCAGGGATAAAAAAAAGGTATGCCACCCTAGACCACCAGGGATGAGAAGGACACAAAAAATGGATGCCAATCAGTTCCGCAATGGATGCCAATCAGTGCCCACAATGGGCATCACTGATTGGCAGGCATTGTTTGGCACTGATTGGCATCCATTAGTACAACACATACGATAGTGCCCATCTATGCCCATCCGTGCCACCTATCAGTGCCCATCCATGGCGCCTATCAGTGCCCATCCATGGCGCCTATCAGTGCCCATCCGTGCCGCCTATCCGTGCCCATCTGTGCCACCTATCCGTGCCCATCCGTGCTGCCTATCCGTGCCCAGCCATGCCACCTATCTGTGCCAATCTGTGCCACCTATCTATGCCCATCCGTGTCGTCTATCCAAGCCCATCCATGCCGCCTATCAGTGCCCATCCATGCCGCCCATCAGTGCCGCATATTAGTGCCCATCAATGCCACCACATCAGTGCCACCTCATCTGTGCCCATCAGTGCCGCCTTTTCAGTGCCCGTCAGTGCAGTACCATCAGTGCCCATCAATGAAGGAGAAAACGTACTTATTTACAAAGTTTTATAACAGAAACAAAAAAAAACATTTCTAAATTATTGGTAATTTTTTTATTTTTTTTGCAGAAAATAAATATCCCAGAGGTGATCTAATACCACCAAAAGAAAGCTCTATTTGTGGGTACGAAATGATAAAAATGTCATTTGGGTACAGTGTAGCATGACCGTGCAATTGTCATTCAAAGTGCAACAGCGCTGAAAGCTAAAAATTGGTCTGGGCGGGAAGGTGTATAAGTGCCCTGTATGGAAGTGGTTAACACTAGACACTTCAATTTGAGTGGTGACAAGCTTTTATCGGATGCGGGCACCCGCCATTATGGGAGAGTCACCGGATTTTATCTTGGGGGTTGGAGCAAAGTTCCAGAAGTTTTTGCATTCTATGTGGTTTTATTGAAATTCAATTTATGTCAAATTCAATTTTCATCCAGGGAAGTATTTAAAAAGAACCCATTGGCTCCCACATATTTTAAAAGTTAAATTATTTTAATAAATTAACTAGGGCAGTTACCACAATCTGCTTTAATACTGAGCTGCCAATTGAAAGTTAAATTCAAGTTTGCAGCACAGGTTTTGTATCTGCAAGAAATGATGGAGGTACTGAAAGTGAACCTTTCCCCAAAAACAAAAAACCTCCTGCAGCATAGAACTCCGCATGTTGTTCTCAAATTATCTGACAGCCTTTTCTAAAATTAAAAACAATGTAGATACTTATCTTTTATTGTTAATAAATTAAATCTGCACCAACGAACCGCTACTTTATTGATATGCAGAGACTGTCATTAAATGAATCCAAAACACTTTTAATGTGAAAACATATTAAGAGAAGAATTGATTTTTACGTCACACATTGATTACACACATTGTTTTTTCGTTTATTTATTATTGCTCATTTGTCATACACTTCAGAGATTTATGCAAATTGGGCAGCGCTGTCACATTTTTTATTTTTTCACTTATTCTTTATTGTAGTTCACTTCCTGGTTTCCCAAAACACAGATGTTGTATGCAGGACCTCACAGGTACACCTTGGGGAAGCTATGGGCCAGATTCAGGTACAATTGCGCCTGTGTAACGTAAGCCGTTTACGTTACACCACCGCAAGTTTTCAGTTTTAGTGCCCGATCCACAAAGCACTTACCTGGAAACTTGCGGCGGTGTATCGTAAATACGTCCGGCGCAAGGCGGTCCAAATCGAATGGTCGGATACAATTTAAATTAGGCGCGCTCCCGCGCCGGACCTACTGCGCATGCTCCGTTTCGAAATTCCCGCCGTGCTTTGCGCGAACTGACGTCATTTTTGCGATCGGCGGGGCGCGTAGCGTACTTCCGTATTCCCGGACGTGTTACGCAAACGACGTGAAATTTTAAATTTCGACGCGGGAACGACGGCCATACTTTAGACAGCAATACGTTTGCTGTCTAAAGTTAAGGCACCCAAAACGACGACTAACTTTGCGACGGGAAACTATACTAGCGGCGACGTAGCGAACACGAAAAACCGTCGTGGATCACCGTAACTCCTAATTTGCATACCCAACGCTGGTTTACGACGCAAACTCCCCCCAGCGGCGGCCGCGGTACTGCATCCTAAGATCCGACAGTGTAAAACAATTACACCTGTCGGATCTTAGCGATATCTATGCGTAACTGGTTCTATGAATCAGTCGCATAGATACTCTGAGAGATACGACGGAGTATCTGAGATACTCCGTCGTATCTCCGCTGTGAATCTGGCCCTATGTAACCAGTGTCTTCCGGGGAGATCTCCAGGGCAAGGGAAAAAATTCCATTAAGATCTTGTAAGATTTTATGAAATAATGTGAGATCTCAGGGAAAAGTATTCTTCTTTCCAACAGATGAGAGATCAAGATCAGGCGCAGATGTCATCAGTAGACCAGAGCAGGGTTCCGGGAAGATTAAAACTGCCCACCAAAGACTTATTTTATTACATTTCAAAGCAGCAAGAGGGGAAAGTAGAAGCTTGTTAATACAGTGTGTACAAGTAAACCTACTTTTTTTTTTTACTGCAATTTCTTACAAAATATATCCATTCACTTTCAGTGCCTGACTGCTAGTCTTATAAGATGTGGAGATTGGTGAAGTTAATATTGTGTTGCTCACTGTTCCCATTGATGAAGTGGAAGCTGTGACTTAGGATCAGCTTGACAAGGATCTATCTGCTTCTGCTTTATTTATTCTGTGAATCTGTACCCCAATGTTGTATCCTGACCTAGGGCAACAAGGCCCAGGCCTAGGGCAGCACTTTGCAGGGGGGCAGCGCGCAAAGAGTCCCCGCCGGCTTGCGCTACACTATTAGTGTAGTGCCAGTTTTATGGGGCAGAATGGGCCGAGAGGTCGGATTAGTCTAGCGCCCCCCATAAAGCGTCCGCATTGCTTCCATTATGCTGGCGGCTGGCATTCTGCGCTGCTTCTAATTTAAAATTACCCTGGTCCTGGACCACAAACCTTCCTCTCTGTGCTATATATTTGCTGGTGCACCATTAGCATGGTTATATCTTCTTAGTCCTCTCCATAAAAGTAAGGGAGGGTTATAGCCCCTGTCAGTTTATTTTTTACTATCCCTGTCCCATTGCAGAGATTTCCCTTCACTTCCTGCCCCATAGCCTAACAGGAAGTGAGAGGAAATCTATGCTAATTAAGCAGATCTAATCCCCCCCCCCCCCGCAGGCCCTCAGAACTAGTGTCCCAACTCGGAAATGTCAGGGCAGGTTTTAAACATAAAGGCATGTGGCATTGACAGGAAGGGGTGAGTCATATTTAAATTAGGAGGTCACGAGTTTAGTCAGCCTCACATCCTGACTACAAGTCACAGAATTCCACAGTGTGTGGCCGCACATGACCCTGTTCAGCCAATCACAGGGTGTTTGTGTGGCCTGCCTGCCGCCTACTGTACAGTGTACAAGTCCCAGAATCAGGCCACAGCATGCACGGCCGAATTAATCAAAGAAAAAGCGAGGGCCGTATTGCATATAAGTTGGGACGGCCTGGGGGGAACCCCAACCCAGTCCGTCCCTGCCGCGGGGCGCCCCTGTTGCTTATGGCCCCCTGTTGCTCATGGCTGCACAGCTCGCACACCCCAAAGGCAGACCCGACTCTAAATTACTCCCCTTCTCTCTCACGGAAAAATGAATCTGGAGAGCTAATGCCTCCCTCATTCACTCCCCAACTCACTCAGGGTATATGAAAGACCGCTTAACTGAATTTTTCTCTCTTAATACAGGGTTTGTCGATGACAATTTTTGTTCTGTGGAACGCCCACAAAGCGTTCGTTAGGGGAATTTTAGTCCAACTGGGGGCTAGGGAGAGGAGGAGGAGAACGCAGCACCTGGACACCCTTACATCTGACATAAAAGCATTGGAAAGCCAAAATCAAGCCAATCCCAGCCCTGCAACCAAACACAAACTCGATCTCATTAGACAAGAGCTGAGAGTCCACGTGCTAGACTCCTTTGAAAAGGCTCACACCCATTTTAAAGCCAAACACAACGCCACTGGCAATAAAGCAGGGAAGGGCATGGCCAATAGACTTAAAGGTCACTTCTCCAAGACTAAAATCACCCACCTGTACCATCCATCTTTAAAACAAAAACTAATTGACCCCCTCGGCCATTGCTGATGCCTTTAGCTACTATTACAATACATTATACAACTTAAAAGATGATCCGTCAGTTCTTCAACCCTCTCCCCAAGACATAACGTCATTCCAACAGGAAATCAATCTCCCTAAACTGTCTAAGGATCAATTGGAGACATTAAATGCCCCATTTACCCAACTAGAAATCCTATGCACAAGCTCAGCGCTACCCTCAAATAAATCCCCAGGCCCGGATGGCCTCACTATAGAGTAGTATAAAAAATTTGGTTAAAGTCTATCACCATTCCTAGCTGGGATCCGCAATGAAGCTACCTCGTCCTTCTCTCTCCCCCCTGAAATGTTATCTGCTCTGATTGTTACCCTACCCACATGTGCTCAAAACTTCTGATTCATTTCTCTCCTGAACATAGACACTAAGATCTACGCCAAACTCATAGCCAACTGAATGATAGATCTGATGCCCCTTCTCATACACAAATACCAATCTGGTTTCACTAAGGGGTGACAAACCTTTGACGCAACCCGTAGAATTATCAACATCATTCACAATGCTGAGTCGACTCGAACGCCTTCTTTGCTCCTTTCCCTGGATGCGGAGAAGGCGTTCGATAGAGTCCATTGGGGATATATGAAAACAACCCTCGTTAAATTTGGATTCCAGGACCCATTCTGTCTGCTATAATGGCATTGTATTCTTCCCCCTCATCTCAGGTATATACCTCGGAAAGTGCTCTAAAAAACGTTCCTAATCACCAATGGCACCCGCCAAAGCTGCATGTTGTCGCCACTCATTTTCAACCTGATTATGGAACCTCTAGCAGAGCATATCTGGAGCAACAGCACAATAACAGGCTTTAAAATTGGCCCCTTAGAACATAAAATTAATTTATTTGCGGATGACGTGATAGTAATGCTTACAGATCCCCTCTCCTCCCTGGCTTCGGTACCAGTGTTATTACAAAGATTTGGTAGTATATCTTATTACAAAGCAAATGAACATAAAACCTACATTTTAGACATGGGATTAGATACAACCACTAGCAATTTACTCTGGAATAATTTTCCTTACCCATGGGCAGATTCTGGAATACCCTACTTGGGTATCACACTGACTAAATCTACAAAAGGTCTCTTTACCCACAATTATACTGAAGCAAAACATATGCTGATCCGTGAGACGGTGAAAATCTCCAAACATGAATTTTCATGGGCGGGTCGACTCGCGGCTTTTAAGATGATGGTATTGCCCAGATTACTGAACATCTTCCGTACACTCCCTATACCACCTCCGCAATCTTACCTTAAGTCCTTACAATCCATTTTAGGACACTACATATGGCAAGGCAAAAAACCCAGATGCAGTCAGGCTAAGACTATCAAACATAGATCCGTAGGGGGCATGTGCTACATTGATATTAGAGACTACTATGTAGCCTCTATTCTTTCGCAACTAAAGGATTGGGTGTTAGTAAAACCCACTACACTCTGGGATGATATAGCAAGCAACATGGTTCCAGGTGCAAATCTATCCCAATGGTTGTTCAGTACAACCACTAGAAGCCCGCAACTATTCCTGTATTCCCCTACCATTCAAGCCTCTGTCAAGATTTGGAAAGGAATTCAAACCTCCAAGTGGACGAACCTCCCGACCAAACCCATCCCCATACCTATAGGGTCACTAAAACTGTTGACCCCAGACCTATGCATCCGAAATTGGCTGACTGACCGAGTAACCCACACTCACAAACTAAGCTCCCTGGTGGCCAACACACCATTTCTACATATTCAAACAGCATTCAAAGCACCCACCTCAAACTACTTTAATTACTATAGAATACAACAATGCCGGGTGACAACCGCTAGAGGGGTGACACCATCCCGTTTTTTTTATTTATTTTTTAGCTGACATGCCCATGCCCTGTGCAATCCCAGCCTGCCCTGTACCACCCCAGCCTGCCCTGTACCACCCCAGCCTGCCCTGTATCACCCAGCCTGCCCTGTACCACCCCAGCCTGCCCTGTGCCACCACAGCCTGCCCTGTACCACCCCAGCCTGCCCTGTACCACCCCAAACTTTCCCATGTCACCCCAACTTGCCCTGTGCCACCCTAACTTGCCCTGTACCACCCCAATCTGCCCTATGCCACCATAACTTGCCCTATACCACCCCAACCTTCCCAATGCCACCCTAACTTGCCCTGTACCACCCCAACCTTTCCCATGCCATCCCAACTTGCCCTATGCCACCCTAACTTGCACTATACCACCCCAACCTGCCCTGTACCACCCTAACTTGCCCTATACCACCCCAACCTGCCCTATGCAACCCTAACTTGCCCTATACCACCCCGAACTACCCTATATCACCCCAACATGCCCTATACCACCTTAACCTGTCCTATACCACCCCACTACACCAACCTGCCACTATACCACTCTATACTACCCTAACCTGCCACTATACTGCCCTATACTATCAATTACAGGGGCTGGTTTGGGGTGCGCCCTGTGCCCGTGCGCTGCCTGCTTGGTGCTGGGCAGCCTAGACAGAGGGGGTGACACCATGTTTTACCGCACCGGGTGACAACAACCCTAGTGACGCCACTGTCCTCTGACCAACAGTGGCAAGCAGTAATCAAGTCTATTTACAAGTATACATCCTGTACCTCTTTATAGGAACTTTCACAAGAAATATTAATAAGGTTGTATTTGACACCATCCAGAATAGCCAAATTCCAAACCCACACCTCCCATGACTGTTGGAGGGATTGCAATAACCCGGGCACACTCATTCACATATTTTGGTCTTGCCCAGCCATAAGTAAATTGTGGACCGTGGTGGAATCAGTGTTGCGGGAAGTGTTCTGTTTCCCCGTTTCACTGACACCCCAACTGGCTATCCTTAATCTGACCATTGATGACATACCACCTCCCCTGAGACTGGTGACATTGCACATTCTCTTAGCGACAAGACGTTTGATTGCTAGAAAATGGAGATCAAAAGACGTCCCTACCCTCTCAGACGTAGTAAACTTGGTGCAAAATCATTACTCCTATGAGACCATGCTCTCACGGGGAAAACACACGTGCTCTTCTCTGATGGCCCTCTGGAACCCATGGCAACTTTGGTACAATAGCAGGTGGAACCACTGACATTACCTTTGATGTACTGGATTATTATTGATGCTCTCAGACCCCTCCACTTCACTTTTACTCTCCCACATTGCTCTCACTCACCTTGCCTCTACATCCACCCTTCTTCTTAGTGTAGATGTATTCTGTTAACCACTTCGTTACCGGGCCTATTTTGGCACTTTTCTCCTTTATGTAAAAATCACAATTTTTTTGCTAGAAAATTAATCAGAACCCCCAAACATTATATATTTTTTTTTAGCAGACACCCTAGGGAATAAAATGGTAGTCATTGCAACTTTTTTTCTCGCACAGTATTTGCGCAATGCCTTTTTTTAGGGAAAAAAAACTGTTTCATGAGTTAAAAAATAACAAAACAGTAAAGTTAGCCCAATTTTTTTGTATAATGTGAAAGACGATGTTACGCCGAGTAAATAGATACCTAACATGTCACGCTTTAAAATTGCGCACACTCATGGAATGGCGCCAAACTTCGGTACTTAAAAATCTCCACAGGTTACTATTTTTGAGTTACAGAGGAGGTCTAGTGATAATTTTTTTATTTTTACACTTTTTTTTACATTTTTGTTTTGATCACTTTTATTCCTATTACAAGGAATGTAAACATCCCTTGTAATAAGAATCACTGTGACAGGTCCTCTTTATGGAGAGATGTGGGGTCAATAAGACCCCACATCTGTCCTACAGGCTTACAAGCATGAAATCGGTGAAAAAAAAAATCACCGATTACATGCCGAAAGCCGTGATAACGGCTTTGTTTACTTTCGGGTACCGGGCGTGACGTCATAACGTCGCGCCCGGTCCTCCGACGGTCATAGAGATGACTGTGACCGTCTGGTCACCAGTCATCTCTATGGTTCACCAACGAGCGCTGGCCGATTCGCTCTCCGGGCCCCCGATGGCACGGGAGAGCCCGGAGAAGCGCTGGATGGCGGCGGGAGGGGGGATGTCCCCTCCCGCTGCCTAGAAGAACGATCGAGTGGCGGAACCGCCGCTTTGATCGTTCTTCTGGTGCACAGAATCGCCGGCTGAAGACGGCGATATCTGAATGATGCCTGCAGCTGCAGGCATCATTTAGATATCACCGCATAAAGCCGAGGACGTCCCAGGACTTCCTCTGGGTCTCGAGTGGTTAAGGCAATACTTACCGCTTGAAGTGTCTGTATCTCGGCTATCAGTCCTGAAAAGTGCGCACTTTGTCAATGCGTACCTTTGCAGTCCTTTATTTTATTCTACACTGTTCATAATTCTTCACTTATGTATTGGCATAACATTGTATTTGAAAACTTTAAAAAAAAAAACTATTTGAAAAGGAAAATAAAATAAAATAAACACTAGAACAATACAAAGACCAGAAAGAACTTTTTTGCTTAGACATAAAAGAATTAAAGCCAGCATGGATTAGAGCTGGGAATGGCGGAGGAGGCAGCCAAAGACCCACCGTGAGCACCACAAAGGAACAATTCACTCCTCTCCATTCACAATAAATTTTTGGTTTATTTAAAGCTTTTCAGTTATAAAGTTCTTTCTTTTCACATGAATTAATTTTGGGTTTTGCTGCATAAAAGCATCAATCTACTCCTCTCAACTCCAGCAAAGTCTTTTACCATCTAATGCAAAGTGATAAATGGCCGTCCTGTCTGTGTTTTATGAGTCGTGCTCCCCGGCTGGGTATATAAGCACTGCGGAATAATTGGAAAATAAAGTGATATGAGCCTCAGATTCTTCTCTATTGAAATATAGTATAGTTATAGTCATCGCTGGAAAAACATCACAACACAGAAGTGGAGGGGAGAGAAATTCATATTGCATTTTACCAGGCATCACTTGTGTTGTTTACAAAGAAACTGCAGGGAACAAGCGGAATGAATCAAGGAAATGCCAATTGTTAAGCTGAAAGCAAAAAAACAATAAAGACAGAGTATTCCCTTACTTTTTAAATGCTATGCCAACCAAAATGTTTTTTTTTTTTCATTTTGGATAGAATAGAAGAATTAGAATCAGTGCCAGGGTATATTGTACTGTCTGTGTCCCACTGGGTATATTTGCCCTCTCTATTTGTCCTGGTGCTAGGAACATCTTGCCAGCTGTCAGGCTAATGCATATTGGCATAAACATGCAAATATTTGTGGCCTACCTAACTGCATGTGCATTGTTGTGTGTATACAGTATATGCACACGGCCACTGCCGCCAAGTTGGCTAAAGTGGTTGTAAACCTCAGACATGAAATACAAGCAAAGACATCCTTCTATTGTGTGGACCTGTCTCAATTTGGAGCACTAAGGCTCCATATAGATTATGATATGACTAAGGCTGTTGCCGAAACGCGTCAGCTGTTTTGCTTGTCACTTCATGTAACCAACCATTAAAATCGCTATACGGATTAAAGAGTTGCCGGCTCAATCCTTTTACTTGTCTTCATTCACATTAGCGTGTCTCCAAAGTTGTAAAATTTTCAGCACGACTTTGATGCGGGGAAACCGGCATTCAATCCGCAATAGTGTGAACCCAGCCTAAATCTTTACCTCATTTACTAAGCTCTGGAGCAACTGGACTTGCAGAGTGTAACTACACTTTGCAAAGTGCACATTCTATTTGTCTTTAGTAAATCAACCCCTAAGGCTGGGTTTACACATGTGCAGTGCGAACTGAAGCTCCGTTTTCACAGCTAATTGACAAAGTAGAGAGCATTTCACGTCAGTTTTCGATCAGGATCAGGTCAGGATTTTATCCTGTTCACAACTGATGATGTATGTAGCACCCCCTAGCGTTGCAAGAGTGCTGTAGGATGTTTTTGTGTTAGCGTAGGTACATTTTCAGGCTTGGCTGGCAGCCAAGCCTGTGTGTTTTTTCTGGGTCGTGTGAGTGACTCAGGTAGACTAGATGACTAGGCGGCAGCTTCTCTGGTGACTCCTCCCTTCTTGCTGGAAACTTGGAGAAGGTTTCAGAAGCAGTTAGGAGGAGTCTATCTGGAGCTAGCTGGAGTGTCCTGAGGGCCCTGATCGATCCCCAAAAGGAGGATTGGTGGGGGGCAGGCACTCTCAAATACTCAGGGTCAGCCCAGCAGGAGTTGTGGAGTTCGGGTGTAAGATGGAGATGGATTGTTAGGCTGTCGGAGGCCTTTGAAAGTAGCTCCTTAGACAGGGGGGGGTAGGGTGACCACATGTCCTGGATTGCCCGGGACAGTCCCGCGTTTTGCAGGTCTGTCCCGGGCACCTTCATTCCAGGACAATACAGTGTCCCGGAATGAAACTGACACAGCCACCCCCCGGGCCAATCTGATGCCCACAAAAAAAGGCCACCACATCACCACTTTACTTACTGACAGTACTTGTCCTGGCTGGGAATGCCTGGAGGAGCACAATCCTGCCTCCCCTGCTTGGGATTTGGAGAAATCATAAATCCCGCCTCTTGTGTCCAATCACTGTGCTGTGATTCGTTACACCACAAGCTGATTTTTGGGAAGGGTGTCTCTGAATGGTAGTTTGGAAATGTGGTCACCCTAAGGGGGGGGGGGGTCAGGCCTGGTCTCGGGTGCAGAAGGGACCCCTTCTCATGACATATGCAAGGAGAGGACAGCAGGGGAACATTGCTTGGCAAATCTCCAGGGAGGAGGACAGCCAGGAGGGCTGGTGAGTGTTACAACCAAAAGACTGGGAGGCATGTCTGAAGGGATTTGGTGCAAGCAGTCTGGGATGGATGCAGAGTCAGTCTGGGAGAACTGTGGAAATATAGCAAGGAGGGCTAATGAAGGGGCAGCTGCAGTCAGGTGGGCTGGCAGTGCCCGAAGAGGTGGTACTGGGATCAGTAGCTATAGGAGAGGGCAGCAAAGCACTAAAAACCTCTCTTTTTCTGCTACACTACTAGGGGCCCGCAGTCCCTGCCTGCAAAAGGCATTTTCTCTGGAGTCCGTGTTGGATCAATTTGTCAGTGCTAGTTGGTCCTGGGAGTTGTAATTCTACAAACAAGATTGTGCTGGAGGTGGAAGAGGAGAAGTGTGTATATACTGGATGTATAGAGTTTGCGCCCCTGAAGATTTCCTTGTTGATCAAGTGGGCATCCCATAATAACCCATTCCCCATTCAAGTTAATTTCCCCTAACTAAAGAAAAACAAAGCTGCAAGGACTGAATTGTCTCCATAGTGAGTGGAAAATGTGTGTGCCTGTTTGTGCAGGGTGGGAGATACCCAGTTTCACCAGCGGCTCCTATTAACCACTTCAGCCCCGGAAGGATTTCCCCCCTTTGTGACCAGGCCATTTTTTGTGATACGGCACTGCGTCGCTTTAACTGACAATTGCGCTGTTGTGCGACGTTGTACCCAAAAAAAATGTAAGTCCCTTTTTTCCCACAAATAGAGCTTTCTTTTGGTGGTATTTGATCACATCTGCGGTTTTTATTTTTTCCCCTAAACAAAAAAAGAGCAACTATTTTGAAAAATAAAACAATATTTTTTACTTTTTGCTATAATAAATATCATTAAAAATGTTTTTAAAAAACAAATTTCTTCATTAGTTTAGGCCAATATGTATTCTTCTACATATGTTTGGTAGAAAAGAAACTCGCAATAAGCGTATACTGATTGGTTTGCGCAAAAGTTATAGCATCTACAAAGATTTATGGCATTTTATTTACAAATAATGACAGTGAACTGCGATTTTTAGCTGTACTGCGACATTGCGCAGGACAGATTGGACACTTTTGACCCTATTTTTGGACCAGTGACACTTATACAGCGATCAGTGCTATAAAAATGCACTGATTACCCTGTCAATTTCACTGTCAGGGAAGGGGTTAACACTAGGGGCGATCAAGGGGTTAACTGTGTTCCCTGGGAGGTGTTTCTTACTGTGGGGGGATGGGACTGACTGGGGGAGGAGACATATCGCTGTTCCTACTTACTAGGAACAAACAATCTGTCTCCTCTCCCCTGACAGAACAGGGATTTGTGTGTTTACATACACAGATCCCCTTTCTGGCTCTCATGCCCGCGATTGCGGGTGGCCAGCGGCGATCACACCCGACGGCCGCTCACATCGGGTACCCTGTAGGGTGACCACATGTCCCGGATTGCCCGGTACAGTCCCGCATTTTGCAGGTCTGTCCTGGGCACCTTCATTCCAGGACAATACAGTGTCCCGGAATAAAACTGACACAGCCAGCCCCCGGGCCAATCTGATGCCCCCAAAAAAGGCCGCCACATCAGTGCTTTACTCACTGACAGTACTTGTCCTGGATGTGAATGCCTGGAGAAGCACAGTCCCGCCCCTGCATGTGATTAGAGAAATCATAAATCCCGCCTCTTGTGTCCAATCACTGTGCTGTGATTCGTTACAGCACAAGCTGATTTTTGGGACGGGAGGGTGTCCCTGAATGGTAGTTTGGAAATGTGGTCACCCTAGTACCCTGCCCAGGGCTCAAGTCCTGCGGGAACGCGTGGGAACGGAGTTCCTGCACTTTTTTCACAGCAGGAACGCAGTTCCCTTTGCAGGACTAGAGCAGCTGAGCCGCCCGAGCCAATCCTTCACTAAGCGGCGATGCCCAGCTCGAGTCACTGTCAGGGGCAGGCGAACCTTAGTAATCCTTTATGTTACTGGCCGCTTCCTGTATATGGATTCATTAGGTAGTGTGCGGGTATTCCGTCACTTCCTCGATGCCGCAATGTCTCCTGGGAGCTTTTGTCATTGTTCCCAGGAGACATTGCGGAGGTCTGCCGCGAGATATCGCGGGATTTAGAAAGAACTTGCTTAAAGTTCTTTCTAAATCCCGCGATAACTCGCGGCAGACATCCACAATGTCTCCTGGGAACAATGACAAACATGCGGTTTAGTAGTTATGCATATGAGCGTATCATTTTTTTTTTTTTTTGGTGGGGAAGTGGATCTTGGGTGGGAGTTCCCACACTTTTTTTCCCAGGACTTGACCCCTGACCCTGCCGTGCGACGGGCATGCCTCCGGCAGGTTTTAAATGGGGACAACGTAACCTATATGTTGCTTTGTGGGAAAGTGCCACTTTGCCAACGTATATCGGCGTGATCCAGTCAGCAAGTGGTTAAAATGCATGTCAGTGTATAGGCAGGTGTCCCAATACTTTTGAAAATATAGTGTATACAGTATTTTGCTTCCCGTTGAGTGTTGCTTTCTCAGAGACAGCCTGCCCCTGCAGTGTTGCCCCCTCCTGACTTGCAGTCGTGGAAATTTGCCCAATTTAAAATTACATATTTGTTGAACAAGCTTTTGTTAGCAAGATTGTTTGGCAGCCATGCCATGCATGCATGGAAGACCACCATTAATATTTGTAGGAGGCTTTAGAGAGCCAGAGAACATTGGACTGCTGACAAGTTCTTGTTTTTTATGCACCTGTTAGAAATAATGTTACCTAGCTGCTGTTATTGTTCACTGTCATTTTTTCTTATATAAGTTTCAATGCCAACTAGTGAAATTTGTGTTATTTAGATTATAGGTCGATTTTTCTGAACTAGAAACGCACATGTTTGATTGGGAACAAAAAGCCTTTTTCAATTTCTTATTTGAATAGATTACATTTTTTAACCTGACGGCAATAAAACATACCAAAAACTGTGTTTTTTTTTTTACTTTTATACTTTTTAGACCTCATTCATGCAGCCACATTGAGCTTTCTTTTGGTGGTATTTGATCACCTATACAGTTTTTATTTTTTGCGCTATAAACAAAAAAAATAAGAACATTTTGACATTCTGCTATAAAACATATCCAATAAAAAAAAATTTAAAAGTCGAATTTCTTCATCAATTTAGGCCAGTATGTATTCTGCTACATATTTTTGGTAAAAAAACAATAAGCGTACATTGATTGGTTAGCGCAAAAGTTATGGAATATATATTTTTTTTATACTAGTAATGGATAGACTTATAACGTGACATTGCGACAGACAAATAGGACACTAAGGCCCCGTACACACGAGAGGATCGATCCGCTGAAATTGATCCGCGGATCGGTTTCAGCGGATAGATCCGCTGGTGTGTACGATCCAGCGAATCTGCTCCAGCGGATCGATCCGGTGGTCTGTACAGACTCACCGGATCGATCCGTCCGAACCCATCCCTCGCATGCGTCGTAATGATTCGACGCATGCGTGGAATTCCTTATATGACAGCGTCGCGCACGTCGCCGCGTCATCATCGCAGCGACGGCGCGACACCTCATCGCGATGGGAATTTGGCGCGGATTTCGATCCGATGGTGTGTACACTCCATCGGATCAAATTCCTCAGAGGATTTATCCGCGGAAACGGTCCGGAGGGCCGTATCCGCGGATAAATCCTATCGTGTGTACTAGGCATAAGGCCTCGTACAGACGAGCGGATATCCGATGAAAACGGTCCGCCGGACCGTTTCCATCGGATATGTCCGCTGGCAGGTTTTGATCTGATGGCTGTACTAACCATCAGATCAAAATCCCCGCGGAAAACACCCGCGGTGACGTGGCCGCGCCGTCGCCGCGACGATGACGCGGCGACGTGCGCGACCCTGGAAGGTAAATACTTCCACGCATGCGTCGAATCACTTCGACGCATGCGAGGGATGGGGATCGGGCGGACTTATCCGGTGAGTCTGTACAGACGACCGGATAAGTCCGAAGGACAGGATTCCAGCGGATAGATTTCTTAGCATGCTAAGAAATTTTTATCCGCTGAAAATCCGTCGGCTGGATTTTTATCCGCTGGAAAATGTCCGCTCGGGCCTACACACGACCGGGCCTACACAACTGATCCGCGGATAAATCCCAGCGGACAGATCCGGTCGTGTGTAGGGGGCCTAAGTGACACTTTTGAAACTTTTTTGGGGACCAGTGGCACCAATATAGTGATCGGTGCTAAATAATATACACTGTAAGTGTACTAATGACACTGGCAGGGAAGGGGTTAGCATCAGGGGCGATCAAAGGGTTCAATGTGTACCTAGGGAGTGCTTTCTAACTTTGGGGGTGATGCATTTACTGTAAGAAGACAGAGATCCGTATTCCTGCTTAGCAGAAACACAAGATCTCCATCTTCTCCATCTTGTCACAGAACGGTGATCTGCCTAGGTTACATTGGCGGACCGCCGTTCTGTTTGCCTTGAGAACCATCAGCGGGTTGTCCACTCGCTGATTGTCCAATCACAGTGAGTGCTGGTCACCTGGGGTGCATGTGCGCACCAGTCTTAATTTTGGCAGCAAATTTCAATTTAGTTTTAGTCTTAGGACTAAAAGGGCTTTTTAGTTTTAGTCCAATGTTAGTCTTCCGCAATTGTTTTAGTTTTAGTCATATTTAGTTGACTAAATCTCCATACATTTTAGTCAACTAAAATTATTTTTAGTCTTCTAAGATCAAATGGGTGTAATTAAATTGTAATGTATTAGTTAACACTTCTCTATGATTTCCAAACTCATTATATACTGCTGGAGTGAAAAATGGAATATGGTATTGAGATTTGAACATGCACTACAGACCAGTGTTAATTTTAAAGTCAAATTTCAATTTAGTTTTAGTCTTTTGACTAAAATGACATTTTAAGTTTAGTCATATTGTAGTCATCTCAGTTGTTTTAGTTTTAGTCGTATTTTAGTCGACTAAAATAGTATTCATTTAGTCGGCTAAAATGTTTTAGTCGCACCCCAGACCAGGAAGAGCAAACTCACGTACAGCAATTTTTAAAATTTATTAATAGCCGCAATCAGCGACTTATAGCGGGACTGCGATATTGCGTTGGTCAATAAGACACTAACTGACACTTTGACACTTTTTTTTGGGACCCGTGACAATAATACAGTGACCAGTGCTAAAATATATGCACTTTCACTGTACTAATGACACTGGCTGGGAAGCGGTTAACATCAGGGGCGATCAAAGGGTTAACTGTGTTCCTAGCAAGTTTTTTCTACAGTGTGGGAGGTGTTTTTACTAGGGAAAAGGCATAGATCATAGCTCCTGCTTTGCAGGAACACAGGATAAATACCTTCCCCACTGACAGAACAGCTATCTGCCTTGTTTACATAGACAGACTGCCATTTCTGAAAGATCATTGGCGGGTGCCCCCACTGATCAGTTCCCGCTGTGTGTGATCACAGTGTAAGAAAGCTGCAAGTGTCCCCTACCCGGAAGAGCCGAATCACGTATATATACGTGATCCACCGCAGATGTATCGCCCAGGAAACTGCTATAGGACGGCCCTTTAGTGGTTAAGGTAAGTCTTTCATAATGTGCTAGTATGTGATGTGTACTAGCACATTATGCCTTTGCCTTGCAGGAGGAAACTTTTTTTTTTATGAGTTTATTACCCCTTTAACCACTTCAGCCCGAACCATTTTGCTGGTCAATTACCGGGCCACTTATTGCGATTCGGCACTGCATCAGTTTAACTGACAATTGCACGGCCGTGCGACGTGGCTCCCATACAAAATTGGCGTCCTTTTTTTCCCACAAATAGAGCTTTTTTTTTATGGTATTTGATCACCTCTGCGGTTTTTATTTTTTGCGCTATAAACAAAAATAGAGCAACAATTTTTTTTCTCAGTTTAGGCCGATACGTATTCTTCTACATATTTTTCGTAAAAAAATCGCAATAAGCATTAAGCGTTTAGTGATTGGTTTGCGCAAAAGTTATAGCGTCTACAAAATATGGGATAGTTTTATGGCATTTTTATTAATATTTTTTTTTTACTAGTAATGGCGGCGATCAGTGATTTTTATTGGTACTGCGACCTTATGGCGGACACTTTGGACACTTTTGACACATTTTTGGGACCATTGGCATTTTTACAGCGATCAGTGCTATAAAAATGCATTGATTACTATAAAAATGTCACTCGCAGGGAAGGGGTTAACACTAGGGAGCTAAGAAGGGGTTAATTATGTTCCCTAGGTGTGTTCTAACTGAAGGGGGGTGGGACTGACTAGGGGAAATGACAGATCGCTGTTCATACATTGTATGAACAGACGAACAGTCATTTCTCCCCCTGACATGCCAGGAGCTGTGTGTGGGGGGGGGGGGAGGGTGTTGGGGCGGGGGGGGTAATTGGGGTTGTGGAGTGTGTTAGGGGACTCAGCAGAAGATTTAGTGTCCAGGTTTCTGGATAGGGTTGGGCGGCACTGTGAGACACTGTTGGAGGTGGAGGCCATTATGGGGGGTTGAAGGTTCTACAGCAAGCTGTTGAGCACTATGGGAGGTTGGGTGACATTGTGGGGTGTTGATGAGTGGCACTGTGGAGGCTTAGAGTTCTCAGAGGGCCTGGGGGCTCTGTGAGCCACTCTGGGAGGTTGGGGGGCACTATGGGAGCCGGAAAGCACTGTGGAAGGTTAAGGGATCTGTAGGTGGCTGGAGACCCAGGAGAAGGAAGACAGTAGGCCATGACCCAGTGGTTAGAAACCACTGGTCAAGCAGATACTTTTTGTCTACTTTTCCAGACTCACTAAATCATACTTATATGGCCACTCCTAGTTTTTGACGAGATACCCTACGTGTGCCTTTTTTTCCCCTACACTCCTCACAGTCCAAGTTTCTGGCCTAAGGGGTTGAATGCCATATATGCTGAAAGTTATCAGCTACATTACAACTTAGGCACACCTGTTTCAACCAGTGGTGGCCGGTGGCAAACAGTAGCAACCCCCACCCCCCCCCCAGTCAGCCGGTTGTACCCCATCTATGGTGGGCAGCGCTTCTCCCAGGCTTCACCGGCTGCTTCCCTTGCTTGGCGGCGACTACTTTCCCTCTCCCTGCTCTCTATGGGCATGGCAGCGGCTTCAGTTTTTTCCCTCCTCCTTGGTGGTCATTTGTCTTTTCGGGCAATCGGAAAACAGCTCTCAGACCGGCTTCTGAATGGCTGGATTGAGGATCAGTGTTTCAAAAGCGAATATTCATTTGCTGTTGTAACACCTGGGTGGGCTCCTGGCGAAATTGCTCTGCACCGCGACCCCACCCTATTTTGAAGCTCTAATCAGGGGCTTAAAAAAATACCCCCACCGCTGTAATTCATGCGCCCGGTGTTCTGAATGGGGCCGGACACATGAATATGGGGTGGCGGTGTCCTCCAAAATAGCGGCCATGGATAGAGCATGGGGGTGGCGGCCGTGGATAGCGGGGGCGGTGCTCTGGCCACTGGTTTCAACTACAGTCATATTTAGCAACTGCAGAAAACTTTCCATGGTTTAGGTTTAGTGCTTTATTAGTGCTTTAGGCCTTAATCTGTTCATTATTTTGAGCCACCCCACGTATAACACTAAATACAGATTATTATTTTCTTTAAACAATAATATGGATAAGGCACAAACTAACATTCATATCCTCTGTATATTACAATGTTTCCATAATTTGAATAACACAGTCACTTTAAAAGCCTTTGCCTATTGCAGCCAATGGAGTTAATAATTCATTTCATCTGAATACATGCATGTTAAAAATACTGGGATTTATGGAGCTGTGTTTGATAATGGGTGCAGAAATTACTGAACACAATTGGCCTTTATTTCACTGCAAGAACTATTGTTCTGGTAATTGGGCTTGCTCTTACAGAAGTTTTCAAACTGAAGGCTTCTATTGTTTAAGTCTATTCAAGACTGATGGAAAAGATAATTTGTTTTCTGTTATACCTTCCAGCTGCATGGCGGAAAGCGGGTTACAAATTGAAGTCATGTATATACAGTGTCACTGAGACTCATTGAGACAAGGGAGTCATACCCAGATTTCCTGCTGCATAGCCGAAAACATAC
Organism: Rana temporaria; assembly: GCF_905171775.1. Classification (NCBI taxonomy): domain Eukaryota; kingdom Metazoa; phylum Chordata; class Amphibia; order Anura; family Ranidae; genus Rana; species Rana temporaria. The sequence goes on along the minus strand of NC_053489.1, from coordinate 644,665,179 downwards.
TTAGAATTTAAGGGAACATTCATTATTTAACTACTTCACCTCGTGGGTACCTCAGGTATACTTACCCCCTTCATGACCAGAGCACTGTTTACTATACTTTAACTGACACCTGCATGGTCATTCAAATAGAACTTTCTTTTGGTGGTATTTAATCACCACTGGGCTTTTTATTTTCGATTCATGTACAAAAAAATACCAACAGTTTTGAAAAAAAAATATCGTAGTTTCTGTTATAAAATTTAGCAAAAAAAAAATGTCTTCTTAAGTTTAGGCCAAAATGTATTCTGCTACATTTCTTTGGTAAAAAAATAAAATAAAAATAACCCAAAATGGTGAATAATATTGTTAACATTTTTGTGTGAATATATATATACACCCAGGCCCAGATCCACAAAGAAATTACGCCGGCGCATCTATTGATACACCACGTAATTTCTAAGATGCCCCGTCGTATCTTTGTTTTGTATCCACAAAACAAGATACGACTGAATGTGGGCTTGATCCGACTGGCGTACGTCTTAGTACACCGTCGGATCATAGGTGCATATTTACGCTGGCCGCTAGGTGGCGCTTCCGTCGATTTCCACATTGAGTATGCAAATTAGCTAGATACGCCAATCCACAAACGTACGTCCGCCCGGCGCTTTTTTTTACGTCGTTTACGTAAGGCTTTTTTTCGGCGTAACGTTACCTATGAGGCGTACGCAATGTTATGTATGGACGTCGGACCTGCGTAGAATTTTCCGTTGTGTACGTCGTTTGCGAAACACGTTCGCGAATAGGGCTTTGCGTAAATTACGTTCACGTTGTCTAGGCATTGAGCGGGCGTAATTTAATTTGAAAATCCGTCCTGATACTGAGCATACGAAAAAAGCATCATTTACGTGAGGTCAAGCTTGTTTTACATAAAACACGCCCCCTATTCATCATTTGAATTCCGCGCCCTTACGCCGGGAGATTTACGTTACGCCGCCCTAACTTTAGAGGCAAGTGCTTTGTGAATACAGCACTTGCCTCTCAAAGTAGCGGCGGCGTAGCGTAACTACGATACGCTACGCCTGCCTAAAAATATGCCGCCCTACGTGGATCTGGCCCCCAGTATATATATATATATATATATATATGTATATATATGTATTAATTAGAAAATTGATTAATCCTGATGTACTGACATCTAATTTCTTGTAGCCTTGAAATGTCAGGACAGTACAAATACCACCCAAATGGCCCCTTTTGGAAAGTAGACAGTCCAAGGTACAGTAAAACCTTGGTTTGAGAGTAACTTGGTTTGGGAGCGTTTTGCAAGACAAGCTACATTTTATATACATTTTGCATGATATACAAGTAACATCACATCACAACAGAGTATAAAAGAGAAGAGAGGAGCCTCTAAGTGTAGCAATACAGTTACATTAATTAAGGTACAACATTTAGAAACTCACATGGTTGATAAATAAAACAGGCACATCTAAGTATGCAGGTATCTGGGGTAAAGATGTTCACGTAGACCTTCCTCCGCACCGCCATTGACGTCATCCCTTCCACACTGCTCTCCACGAGCGCTTCAAGCTTCGCTTTCAGAACGCTCTACTGCACGGTAGCTCTCCCGGTCACTATCGCAGACAGCTTAACCCCAGATGCCTACATACTTAGATGTGCCTCTTTTAAACATCAACCATGTCAGTTGCTAAATGTTGTACCTTCATTAAATGTAAACATATTGCTACACTTAAAGGCGCCTCTCTTCTCTTTTATACTCTGTAGCTCCTTCTGTATTTTGCTAATCCCCTTGTGGAGGCTTCCATTTGTGGATGGACATTTTATGGTTACACAACCTATCACATTGCTATAGTCTTTTAATATGGACTATAAACTGAAGACTTATGAACAAATGGTTTTGGAACAAATAATTTGAGTTTCTATTATTTCTTATGGGGAAATTCACTTTGGTATACAAGTGCTTTGGATTACAAGCATGCTTCCGGAACGAATTATGCTCGCAATCCAAGGTTTTTACTGTATTTAGTAAGAGGCATGGCAAGTTTTTTACAGTTACAATTTTTCATCCATTTTTTTGGGAAAATTAAGGAATTAAATACATTTTCTTTTTTTCACATTTGTTTTCCTTACATAAATTTACCAGTGCAGTACAGCATCGTAATAGGACTGGTGTGGTGGTTATCAGGGATAATGACTGGTGACAGCATGTAAAAAATAAAAAATAAAAAAAATAAAGGATTTTTATTTAATTATTTTAACTTTATGTAAGATTTTTGTTTACATTTTTTTTTTATTTCAATACTCTCTCTTTTTTGTACTACTCTTGGGGGTGAGCGTGTATTTATTTATTTATTTACACTGTGATTGCTTGTTACAGTGATCTGAACTGTCATGAATGACTTTCATTTGTGACTTATTGTTTACTATTGTGATGCTATGATTGGCTACAGCTATCACATGGTACAGGGCGCTGTGATTGGCATAGGTACCATGTGATCACTGGTGACCAATCAGATATCACATACAGTAGTAAACACTAATCACATGAATCGATTCCATTTATGACTGCTGTTTACTAGGCATCATGTGATCACACAGTGATCACATGGTATCTAAGCTGCTCACAGCGGCCCTGATACTCAGCACCGCAATTTGCTGTGTCTGGTAGACACAGCATTCCAACACACTATTCCCAACGTACACATTACTGTAAAAGTGGCTGTGTCAGGGCACCAATGGCAGGAGAAGGACTCTAGTACCCAGCACCTGTCTGAAAGATGCCTAAGTGATACTAAGGTCTTGCTTTTTTTATAACAAACATGTTATACTTACCTGCTCTGTGCATTGGTTTTGCACAAAGCAGCCTAGATCCTTCTTGGGTCCCTCGCCGACACTCCTGGCCCCTCCTTCCTGCCCAGTGCCCCCACAGCAAGCAGCTTGCTATAGTAGTACCTGAGCCAAGCTGCTGCCCTGTGCATCCATTCCGATATGGAGCCTTGGTTGCCTCTCTCTCCTCATTGGCTCACTGACTTTGATTGACAGCAGCAGGAGCAAAGGGCACCCGCTGTGTGTCTCAGCCAATCAGGAGGGAGAGTATTGGACAGTTAAAGCTTTTGTGCGACATCGCTGGATCGAGATGGGGCTCAGTTAATTATTAGGGGGGCTGAGATGGGCTGCTGCACATTGAAGATTGTTAATCTTAAGGAATATAATCCCTTAAGATAAAAAAAAAAAAAAGCTTCTGCCTTTAGGCCTAACTGTACTAATGACACTGGCAGGGAAGTGGTTAACATCAGGGGCAATCAAAGGGTTAAATGTGTTCCCTATGGGGGGCTTTCTAACTTTTGGGGGGATGCATTTACCGTAAGAAGACAGAGATATGTGTTCCTGCTTAGCAGAAGCACAAGATCTCCATCTTCTCCTGTTACGGAACAGTGATCTGCCTTGTTTACCTAGGCAGACCGCCGTTTTGTCTGCCTTGGGAACAATCGGTGGGTCCCAGCAGACATTGGGTCCACTGGTCTAGCTTTGCTCCCGCTGTCCAATCACAGCAGGAGCTGGTTGCCAGCGGCACACGCCCAAGACCAGGAAGAGCGCAATCACGTACAGGTATGTGATTTCACGCAGAGAGGCCGCTCTGCTGCAGTAAATGTAAGTGGGGTGATCCAGAAGCTGTTAAAGTGGTTCTAAAGGCAGAAGCTTTTTTTTTTTTTTTATCTTAAGGGATTATATCCCTTAAGATTAACAATCTTCAATGTGCAGCAGCCCCTCTCAGCCCCCCTAATAATTAACTGAGCCCCATCTCGATCCAGCGATGTCGCACAAAAGCTTTAACTGTCCAATACTCTCCCTCCTGATTGGCTGAGACACACAGCGGGTGCCCTTTGCTCCTGCTGCTGTCAATCAAGGTCAGTGAGCCAATGAGGAGAGAGAGGCAACCAAGGCTCCATATCGGAATGGATGCACAGGGCAGCAGCTTGGCTCAGGTACTACTATAGCAAGCTGCTTGCTGTGGGGGCACTGGGCAGGAAGGAGGGGCCAGGAGTGTCCGCCGGACCAGTTTCAGCGGACAGATCCAGTCGTGTGTAGGCCCGAGCGGACAATTGTCCGGCGGATCGGACAGTTTCCAGCGGACAAAAATTTCTTAGCCTGCTAACAAATCCGTCCGCTGGAAACCTGTCCGTCGGACGTGTTCGGTCGTCTGTACAGACTCACCGAACACGTCTGACCGACCGCCATCCCTCGCATGAGTCGTACTGATTCGACGCATGCGTGGAAGCTTTGAACTTCCAGGGCCGCCCACGTCGCCGCGTCATCGTCGCCGCGACGGCGCGGCCACGTCCCCGCGTATTGTTTACGCGCAGATTTCTGTCTGATGGTGTGTACAACCATCAGACAGAAATCTCCGGGCGGACATGTCCGCTAAAAACGGTCCGGACCGTTTTCAGCGGACTGTCCGTCCGTGTGTACGAGGCCTTACAATGCATATTTTTTTAGCATTGATTGATGTATTGGTGTCACTGGTCCCCCAAAAGTTTTCAAAAGTGTCACTTAGTGTCTGATTTGTCTGCTGCAATGTCTCAGTAAAAAAAAAAATAATTCCATAAATATATCCAATAGTTTCTAGATGCTATAACTTTTGCGAAAACCAATCAATATGCGCTTATTGTGATTTTGTTTACCAAAAATTTGTAGCAGAATACATATTGGCCCAAACTGATGAAGACATACATTTTTTTTTACATTTTTTTAATTGTATATGTTTTATAGCAGAAAGTAAGAAATATATATATACTAGCTGTCTTCCTATCTTAACCTTTTGGGGAGGAAAATCATAGTAATATAAATATACCCATCTTTTATATAAGGGTGTAGGTAAGGGTTAATTTAACTGTCATATATTTTTATTTGGCATATAAGTAATATGTGTATCAGGTATTATTGAAATATCTCCAGGCGTACAGAAGTTATGTGGGAACATACATTTCCCATTGATTTGCATGGGACTTTAAACAAAAACCCCGACCCTCACAAATGGGGGTAGTTAAGGGATAAATTAACTATCCTATAGTTTAAGTGGACATATAAGTAACATGTGACCAAGTGTTATCGAAATATGTACAGCCGTTTGGAAGTTATGAAGTAACATGTATTTCCCATAGAGTTGAATGGGACTTTAAAGAAAAACCCCGACCATGGCAAATGGGGGTGGGTAAGGGTTAAACCACCTATCCTATGTTTGTTGCTGACGTATAAGTAACATGTGTGCCAAGTTTCATGTTAATATCTTTAGCCGTTTGGACGTGATGCTGGAACATACATACATACATACATACACACACACACACGTTGAGATTTATATATATAGATTTTTCAAAATTGACGGTTTTTTGGTTTATAGCGCAAAAAAATAAAAGCTGCAGGAGGTGAAATACAACCAAAAGAAAGCTATATTTATGGGGAAAAAAAGGACATCAAGTTTATTTGGGTACAGTGTCGCAGGACCGCGCAATAAAGGTATACTCTGCGCGGTCCTGCGACACTGTACCCAAATAAACTTGATGGCCCTTTTTTCAGGTAAAGTAAGGCAGTGCCGTATGTAAAAATGGACTGGTCAGAAAGTGGTTAAGTTGTTTTGGTGAGTTCACAGTGTTTTGACCACTTATTTTGATGTCACCTGTCATTCCCTCTTTTCATTAAAAAACATATATGTATTATCAATGGATATTAATAAAACATTAACAGCGCTAGAGTCACTGAAACTGACTCATGAGTTCAATGGCTCATAACCTATAAATGCTGATAACAAAAAAGCTCTCAAGGGAAGACCTTTAGCTGGAGATATCAGTCCCTTAAAGCATGTAGCTCTATCAAAATAGAATAAAATAAAGGTCCGTATATATCAGAATATCAATTCACATATTATTTCTCTCTGGCGAGAAGCTGAAGATTGTATATTCCAGATACTGTAGGGACATGTATGCTTCACACTACTGTGCTCCCCTTAAGGTGTTGTACTCACCAGACAATGGGTGTAAACAAGCCTTGAATATACTGAATCTCAGTTTTTCTCCTCACAGAAGTGGATAATTGACAGCGTTGATGGAATCCTGTTGTCTACTGCTCTCCTCTCTGTGTATGTGAATAGTATTCCTTGGATCATGCGTGCAGCACAGCGGTCATGCAGGGAAGCAAAAGGAGACTGCATATAGTGTAAAACCCTTTATCTAAACAATAATACCCCTGCTACCCACATATGCTTACACGCTAAAAAGTAAAAAGAAGCTTGTCACTTTAAGTGCTGTATCAGCTCACTCAGGGAAAGGCTTTTTGAAGTCCAAATTTGCTGCTCCGTGAGATCCGGATAGATACTAGCCTCAGTGCAAGAGAACTGTCGTGTAGCCATGCCCTGACGCGTTTCGTAAATGGCTCACGTCTTCAGAGGGCCTCTTTTCATTAGCTTAGAGCAGGGGTCTCAAACTGGCGGCCCTCCAGCTGTTGCGAAACTACAAGTTTCTACATCTCGGTGCCCAAGAGGATCCAGCGTAGTGGTCGGGCCTTCTCCCACCAGGGTGCCGTATTATGGAATAGCCTCCCTGTCAGGCTCCAGGAGGCCCCTACTATCCCGGTCTTCCGCGGGTTACTGAAGACTTGGCTTTTCACGCAAGCCTTTCCTGCATAGCCTCTCTCTTCCACCCTTTCTGCTGCTCTGTGCTGCTTTTGGTTCCTGGGTCCTCTTTTACCAGGAACTCTGCTATGCGCGTCGGGACCCTTCGGGGGAAGACCGCACTATATTAAGATACCTCTCAACTCAACTCAAGTCCCATCATGCCTCTGCCTGTGGGAGTCATACTTGTAACTGTCAGCCTTGCAATGACGTATGGGACTTGTAGTTTCTGCAACAGCTGGAGAGCCACCAGTTTTAGACCCCTAGCTTAGAGGATGTAATGCAAGAGGTAGAATATCTACAGTGAAATGGAGGTAAACGTTGCCCAAAATAGTATTTTTTTATATATATATTTTTTTTAAATCAACTTATATAAAAACTTTTTTTTAATCTTTCAAGTATATGTAAAGACTTTGGGCGCGGTAAACACTATCTGTCAGCTGACAAAGCCTCTGAGATGGTGGATGCGGCAACATGATGACTGTTTGGAGAGGCACAGATTGGAAGGATGACAACACATTAAATTTAGGTAACAATATGTTACTTCGGGTTTTCAGGCATAATGTCAAGAGCCATGAGCATCAGCACCAAATATATTGAAAAGGAAAATGTACTTGTGTACATATTTATAGGGAATAAACATTATGTGCTGGAAGATTGGTGCCAATGTTCCCATCCCAGCAACATTCTGGCTGAAAATAAACATAAGAATGCAGGTGGGAGCAGTGATGCTTTTAGGTGGCTTTGCCAATGCAATAAGAGTTGGCCTATATTGAAACTAAAAAATAAATGGAAAGATGTCAGTGAATAAAATAAAGCTCATTCATCCAGCATGATAATAGAAAGATCCTGATTGATTTTACAGTACTGTACATCAATCAAGGTCATTCCATCATCCAGGCAAGGTGAGAGATTTACAAAATGTCCCTGAAGCAGCAGAGATGGAGAAGGTTTCAAGGTTTTCCAGAAGCCTCGCTTCGGCCCCTTCTGATCACTGCTAATTAAAGGGGCACAGAACAGAAATGATTTGTTGGCTCATGGATAAGAGCTTTTTATTAATGTTCATAAATAATTATACAAAGTTTTACCAGGTTACCTAATTACCTTACTCCCACTTTTAAAGCCAAATTTGCATAACACCTACTTTATATCTGTTACCTGTCCCTATTTGCATAGCATTTTTTTCAGGACTCAGGATATATGTTCCCTGGGGCAAGACCCGGGTTCTCAAAGACGTTTTCACAGGCATACTATAGACACAATATTTAAAGGAATTTAAATTTTTTTTTTCTTTTTAATTTAAGCATCATTAAAATCACTGCTCCTGAATCTTTAGGTGCAAACTACAGAGCACACGGCCAGTACACACCAAGTAGCTTTAGGTGAAAACTACAGAGGACACAGGCATAAACCACGTAAGAATACTGCAGCTAGCACAATCACCTGCCTGCCAGTAAATTAGGAAGAACTGATCTAGCTAAACTATACAGTGTATAAATATATGTACAACACCTGGGATGTATATATATCCTCTACACACTGTAACATTAACTGACTAGCCTGCCTGCCTGCCTGCTCTATCTACCTGCAAAATATGACACTCTCTCTGTTCTCTCTTAACCACCGCAACACACTACACAAGGCCGACCTGCAGGCAGCCTTTTATAGTGTGGGGTGTGTACTAAACCCCCTGAGCCATAATTGGCCAAAGCCACCCTGGCTTTGGCCAATTATGGCTCTCCGTTTTTTGCAAGCTGTGATTGGCCAAGCATGCGGGTCATAGTGCATGCTTGGCCAATCATCAGCCAGTGATGCCGCAGTGAATTATGGTCTGTAAAACGTAACTCGAATTTGGCGCGAACGACCCATTTTGTTCATATTTTGACGAACGATCGAACATACGATGTTCGAGTCAAACATGAGTTCCACTCGAATACGAAGCTCATCCCGAAGTCCTAACAAAGGATTGAACATAGGAGCGTGCACAGGGTGTGCCAGATGTGCCTAATCACCCCGTGCAACGCAGATTCCCCATGCTGCCCAAGCCAAAAGTTTAGACCCCTGACATTTCACCAAAGCCACCCAACGTGGCTCCTAAAATAATTGTAAATAAATAAATAAATAAAACAAATGTATAAACAATAAAAATTACTGACACCTTCTTCTGCCCTACAGACACCATCCACTACTCTACTGACTCACACCAATTTCTGCCCTGCTGGCGCATCCACTGCTCTACTGACACCATCTACTGCCATACTGACACCCTGGCACCACCCATGTTTTAATACATTTTTAAATGTTTGTTTACATTTATAAAAATGTGTGTACTATGTATGTATGTATGTATGTATATATGTAGCACTACCCCCGAAGGAGCTGCTGGTTAGTTTTGGGTGGCATGTTACCTCTATTCCTCCGCCGTCTAGGGTGTACAATGAGAGCTGAGAAGAACTGCAATGTTCACACTTTAGATGTCTATTTCTGTGCTTTATTACCCAACGGGGTAAAATAATAAAAGTAGTAGTAGTAGAAGAGGTAGGAAGAATAGTAAGTAGCAGGTTCAGGCATATAACATTGTTTGGAAACAATCCTGCTTCCAGCGATAAACTTTCGTCGCCACTCTAGCCAGAGTGGGTATTGTGCACCTGGATAGGCCTCTCTCACCAACCTAGCAGCGAGAGCGTCACACGGAACTTTAGCAAAGTCTCTGCCACACACCTTCCAAAAGATGGAGATATTTTCGGTCCAGAATCCTTCTCAACTCAGGATTAGGCACCCGGATCTCTCTTGAATAAACTTTGGTCAATTCAGAACTGACAGGTGACCATCATCCAGCCTTTCAGTAATGGTGCGTCCTTCGATGAAGTCTAAGGCCTCTCCTGAGATACCAGCCTTGTGCTCGGTATTCCCCCAGACAGGTTCTTCATCGGGTGGATTCCTCCCTCAGGACAGACCGCACAGGACCACTCTGCAACTGCAGACGCAGTCTGACCACTGGGACTACAAGGTAGATTACAACCCCGGACCAACGTGGTCCCGGAACCAGGAACACTTGAACACGCACCCCCGGCCATGAGTGCCACAGACTGGGGGTGGTGGGATGATAGAACAGCGATCGACGACCGCGAACCAATGACATCTGTCCCTTAAAGGGTCACTAAAGGATTTTTTTTTTTTTAGCTAAATAGCTTCCTTTACCTTACTGCAGTACTGGTTTCATGTCCTCATTGTTCGTTTTTGCTTTGAAGTTGCTGCAATTCTGCTGTGATCTCCACACTTCCTGGTTGTCTGGCTCCTTATAACCACAGTACTGGGAGCTTTTCACGGTGGTCTAAGCTGTCATTACTGTGTGTCTAAAACTTAACAGAACCAATCAGATTCATTTTAAAAACAAAACACTGCCCTGGATTTGTTTGTTTTTGTTCTGTGGGTCTCTTTACTTCACAGAAACATGAAACCAGTTTAAAACCGAAAGGGAAACTAGAGGCACATTATATGATTGAATTTAATCTATTTTGAATCATTTTTAAAAGGAATCAGATAACTTTTATGTCTCTATACCCTGTAAACAGTCATTTCAGCAAAAAAGTGTTTTTCTTTAGTGACCCTTTAAGTACTCTCCCCAACATGCACAGTGAGGCGATCAACCCTCACTGATTAGCTGCTGAGGAAAAACACCTAACACGCCCTGACTCGACTGCTGCCACCCTTGGGGCACCCCAGGCAGCAGTAGTGGTCACTCACAGTACAGCCATGGCTGGAACAGAGGCCAAAATTTGGCCAAAATAACACTGTCAGAGGTAACTAAATCTCTGACCACCCTCTAAATTTAAAGCAGAACCAGCTATGAAAGTAGTAGGGAGCTCTCTCTCTCTCTCTATATATATATATATATATATATATATATATATATATATATATATACTCTCCATTTCTTTCAGCTGCCTTTGATACGGTTGACCACCCCCTCAAAAAAACGTTACTCCCTTGGTCTTCGTGACTGCTCTCTTCGGTGACTCTCATCCTTCCTATCCCAGAACACCTTCAGTTTCACTTACATTTCTACTTCCTCCTCCTCTTTACCTTCTCTTCTCTTGGACCTCTCTTATTTTACACCTATTGCCTGGGTCAGCTGATTGCCTCACACAGCTTTCAAGATAATTTCTATGCTGACGACACCCAAATCTATCTCTCCACCCCACAACTCACTACATCAGTCTCCTAACACGTCACTAACTTACTAACAGACATATCTGTCTGGATGTCACACCACTTCCTCAAACTCAACTTGTCCAAAAACCAAGCTCATAATATTTCCTCCCCCACGTGCCTCTTCCTCTGACTTCTCTGTCAATAGCAATGGCACAACCATCCACCCATCCCCACATGCAAGGGTGCTAGGTGTTATCCTGGACTCTGAACTCTCCTTTAAACCCCACATTCAATACCTTTCTAAAGCTTGCCGCCTCAACCTCCGCAACATCTCCAAACTACGTCACTTCCTAACCAATGAAACCACAAAGCTCCTGATTCACTCCCTGGTTATCTCTCACCTTGACTACTGCTACTTCCATCTCATTGGCTTACCGTTAAATAGACTAAATAGACTATCTCCCCTTCAGTCTATCATGAATACTTCTGCCAGACTCATCCACCTTACAAACTGCTTAGCGTCTGTTAAGCCTCTCTGCCAATACCTCCATTGGCTGCTACTCATCCAACAAATTACGTTCAAAATCAGTGGCGGCCCGTCCATAGTGGGCGCAGGGGCGCCGCCCCCCCAAAGCTACTCATCAACAAAAAAAAAAAATGAAAAAAAAAATGAAAAAAAAAAAATGATTTTTTTTTTTTTTTATAACATGTCCCTTTAAGTGTGTGTGTGGGGGGGGGGGCGGAGCGCCGGCCACCGAGGTGCTGTGGGAAGCATGATGTCATCGAAATCGTGAGATTGGGCAAGCAAATCTATCGGCTGTCTTTTATACTGCCCACAGAGCGCAAAGCTCCGCGCTCGCACAACCACTCTGTGCTGGATGTGTCCTGTTGGTGGTAGTGATTGGCTGGTCCATAGGACTTAGGGCGGTGCTTTTATCGGACCAGCCAATCACTTCCGGTTTTCTCAGTGACTCATCCTCGCTAGTGTGAACATGAGAGGATTTTTCGGCCGGTGATCGGGACATCTCACTGAGCTGCTAGCAGGTAATTAGGCAGAGAACTCTTGTGTTGTGCTCTCAGAACGTGCAGCAGCAGTGTCATGTATGTAGTGGATCTGGGATGTAGAAGGAGGGGGAGTACAGTGAAGGGCTGAGAAGCTTTTAGCACATTTCCTGGGGACAGTAATCTGGATGGGGCTGTTAGTGTTATTACACATCTCCAGTATGTGTAACACGAGGGCCCCCAGCTCTTCAACCTCCTAGAGTCATGCAGCTCATGCTGTGTGTATAGGTCTGTATTCTCTCATCTCTCTTCTATATCTCTCTCTTTCTATTCGAAATCTATCTATCTATCTATCTATCTATCTATCTATCTCTCTATCTATCTATCTATCTCTCTATCTATCTATCTCTCTATATATCTATCTCTATCTATCTATTATACCTCTATCTATCTATCTATCTATCTATCTATCTATCTATCTATCTATCTATCTATCTATCTATCTATCTATCTATCTATCTCTCTATATATCTATCTATTATATCTCTCTATATATCTATCTATTATATCTCTATCTATCTATTATCTTAATCTATCTATTCTATATCTATCTATCTATCTATCTATCTATCTATCTATCTATCTATCTATCTATCTATCGATTCTATCTATCTATTATATCTCTATCTATCTATCTATCTATCTATCTATCTATCTATCTATCTATCTCTCTATATATCTATCTCTATCTATCTATTATACCTCTATCTATCTATCTATCTATCTATCTATCTATCTATCTATCTATCTATCTATCTATTATATCTCTCTATATATCTATCTATTATATCTCTATCTATCTATTATCTTAATCTATCTATCTATCTATCTATCTATCTATCTATCTATCTATCTATCTATCTATCTATCTATAGCTATCTATCTATCTATTCTATCTATCTATCTCTCTATATATCTATCTATTATATCCCTCTATCTATCTATCTATATCTATCTATCTATCTATCTATCTATCTATCTATCTATCTATCTATCTATCTATCTATCTATCTATCTATCTATTATATCTCTATCTATCTATTATCTATCTATTCTATATCTATATCTCTATCTATTCTATTTATTATATATCTATCTATTCTATTTCTATCTATTTCTATCTATCTATCTATCTATCTATCTATCTATCTATCTATCTATCTATCTAGCTATCTAGCTATCTATTCTATATCTATAGCTAGCTATCTATTCTATATCATCTATTCTATCTATTCTATATCTCTGTCCGTCTGTCTGTAAGCCCAATCACGTGTGAGTGACGTTGGGGGGGGGGGGGGGGTGTTTGTGATTTTGTTTGCGCCCCCCTAAAAAAATGGAGCACCAGCCGCCACTGTTCAAAATACTAAATAAGTTACAAAGCCATCCTTAACGCTGCCCAACGTCACTAACTTTGTTTCAGAATGCCAACCTAATTGTCCTCTTCGTTCCTCCCAAGACCTCCCATTCTCTAGCACCCTCATCACCTCCTCCCATTTTCGCCTCCAGGACTTCTCCCGAGCATCTCCCATCTTCTGGAATACCCTACCTCAATCTGCCAGACTATCTCCAAATCTATCTACTTTTAGGCGATCCCTGAAAACTTTTCTCTTCAGAGAAGCCTATCCTGCCTCCACCTAACAACTGTTCTTTTATTTTCTTCATCAGCTATTTCCCCACAGTTATTACCCTTTCGTAAAGGGTCATGTAATACGTGTATTCCACATGAAGTAACGGACTACTAAGCTACAAAAAGTGTCTCAAAATCAAAATCCCAATGTGTCTCAAAAGACCCGTACGACCACTCCACATAACTCAAGTGGGAAAGGAAAGGAATGCCCAGAGCCCCTCCCACCTGCTTATAGACTTCTATACTGAAGGGGCACTGAAGCCAGAAATGGTCCACTGTCTCCTCCATGCCATCACTACAGTTCTCCACAGAGCGATACTTCAAGTTGGCCTTTACATAGAGTCTGCCATGGAATGAGAGCCAGGCAAAATCCCGAAACTTTAAAGGGGTTCTCTCCAGATTAATTAAATGAAGACTCTCCCATATAACAGGGCCTGGGAAATCCCTCAAGACCAGTGGCTCGCTAAAGACAGATTCAACAACCCTCCTCTCCAGGGCCTTTCTAGGAAGAGACTTAATTTCCTCTGCCACCACTTGCCACTGCCGAAGCATTTTCAGGCATGGGGCAACAAAAGCCAGGAGCCAGAAGGGAGAAGATGGTGTAATGTCCTCCCCAGTTCTCCCTTCAGCTCCAAGCTGTGCATCAGGCAAGTCTGTGTAGTGGCCTGTGTGCTGAGAGGAGGAACCAGGGGCCGAAGCGGCGGCGTCATCTTGTCGGCCTCCTCAAGCTGGCTGGTCAATGTTTGTGAAAGCCAAACGCCACAAATAGAATAATGTAAGGACACCATAAAATATGAAGCCATAAGTATATTGGAGGCCTTTGCTCTGAATATGTCTTGAAACTGCTGTCCCTCCAACTTTTAACATTTTTACAAACCCCCAAGTGTTGCTCCTGACCTCCGGTAAATTGCTGAACAATCACATTAGCAAAGTCTACTGCAGCCTCTAATTAGATTGAAGTGCGAGTAATTATGAGCTTTATCAGCAACTTCAATGTATTTATATGCTTGATTCAGTAACAAAGAGTAAATAGAGCTATTACATTTATTTCCCTCAAGTGAATCTGGTTCAGCTTTATTCTGCTTGACCTGAACTAGACAATGTAAGTAACGCACTGGTAGCATGTGTAAATAGGATTTTCAGCTTAAATTCGATTTTGATCTTTTTTTATCTATTCATGAAGCAATAAAGTTTTCTATGTAGCATCACCTGCAGATAAAATGCAGTACTGCAACATGACTAGAGGTGATTGATCTCTTCAAAAATAGATTGAGCCTCGATTTGATGGATTTGATTAGCCCAAAACACTAACTATACTGTTATTCCTGGTGCTGAATCCAAAGTTTTTTTTTTTTTTTACCTAAAGTGAAGCTTGAAGCTAGATTAGGGCTTACCTGTAGGTGCTCGAAATATCTCCTAAACCGTGGAGGTTTACAATAATGACGGGTGCAGGCGCACTTTAGAAACATCGATCGTGACGTTTCTAAATGAGTTCATGCAACAACTAGCGGCTCACATACGCATTCGTGGGAGTGACGTCATCGCACCTCTGGCCAATCACAGGAAGTAACCCCCAAGGAGAGATGTCGGCCACCAGAGCGGTGTACAAGGATGGCTGTGGGGGCTTCGATCTGAGGTGAGTATACTAGCTCATTATGCCTTTGTCTTGCAGGTGTTATTTTTTTTATTTTTTTTAAAAGTGGGCTTACGACCACTTTAAAGATGTAGATACCTCCTTTCAGAATGACAATCCGAACATCGACATTAGTTAAAAAGAATATTTGTTTCAAAATTCATAAAAAATGCATATTGGGGGTACATATCCCTTTAAAACCAAATTACCTATCTCAAAAACGAACACAGCTCATGTTTCAAACCTCAACATCCATGAAGGTCGTGATCCCTCCCTCTGTGTATATATAGTGTAATCAAAATATAAACGATCAAAGGTAAAAAAAAAAAAAAACAATTTTTTTTATCATATTAGAGAAGGTGGTCCCAACCCGACGCATTTCGCTTTATCGGCTACTTCTAGGGCTCATGGGGGGTGTGGTAAGAAACAGTTGAATAAATATAAGATATATATCCCAGGAGAAACCAAAGTGATCCCACCTACTGTGGTCATATACTGGATGAGCATGAGATTGAAATCACCAGATGGATGCACAGCAATGGGGGGGGGGGGAGTAAAAAATCCCTCACACGCAGCTCAGAGGGGACCACAGACACAGTCCTAAATGAGAGAGTGGCATCATAAATATATGGTTTAGAAGGGTATGTAAACTTACTATTGTTTACACATCCAATACTGGAAAAAGTGGGCTATTCTAAAGGCATAATGATCTGTGAACAAGCTCCAATGGTCCCCTGCCTCAGAGAGACTTCAAACAAAGCCTCCATCCAGTTGCCTACATCCATCCGATGATTTCCATCTCGTGCCCATCCACTAGGAGGGATCTCTTTGGTTTCTCCTGACATATATTTTATCTCATATTTGTGAAATCAATTGCGTGACTCAATCATATAGCAAAATAAAGTAAAACAATTCTCAAATGCCTCACGGCAAATGTCTCACTGTGATTAGCGGTGTGCAGTGTCAGCTTCCTGGTGGGATCTGGCAGGTGGGTTGGGACTACGATCCTCAACGCGTCCGAGCCCATTCCTACTTATAAACTACAAATATGTTCTCTTTTTGAATCTTAGCTGTACCCATGAACTCTGTGTTTTAGCCATAACTTTGCACTTCCCGTTTTCCAAATTATTGTGCTCTCTCCAGCCAATATCCCGCTCTTGCCACTCCTGCTGCCCTTTGTATTTTTTGGGGATATTTATTATAGCAAAAAGTAAAAAATATAGAATTATTTTCAAAATTGTTGCTCTATTGTCGCTCAGAGGTGATCAAGTACCACCAAAAGAAAGCTCTATTTGTGGGAAAAAAGGACATCAATTTTGTTTGAGAGACAATTGTCAGTTAAAGCGAAGCAGTGCAGAATCGCAAAAAGTGGCCTGGTCTTTGACCAGCAAAATGGTCCGGGGCTTAAGTGGTTAAGCTGGAATTCCACTTTAACAACCACTGATAGGGGAAGAAGGAAGCTGCCATATACAGTATAGTAGCGGTCCAAATTAGGACCTCTTCTCTACTCACTACCAATGTAAATGGCATTCTTCTGCCCACTCATCCCCAATAAAAGGGGCATTCTTCCTTCTACTAACCACCAATATTAGGGGCATTCTAATGATTGTACACATGACCATTTTTTTATGACATAAAAAATGCAATTTTTCAAACTGGTCATTAAAAACGATCGTGTGTGGGCTCCAGAGCATTTTTCTCGATGTGAAAAATTTAGAACATGCTCTATTTTTTCTCATCGTTTTTCACGTCGTGAAAAACTTTCATGTGTAGGCTTTAACGACGGGGGAAAAAACGTGCATGCTCATAAGCAAGTTATGAGAAGGAAAATTTGCATAATCAGCCCAATCGAATGGAACTTCCCCTTTATAGTGCCGTCATATGTGTTGTACGTCACCGCGCTTTGCTCAAGCATTTTATTTTCACGATCGTGTGTATGCAAGGCAGGCTTGACAAGAATCACGTCGAGAAAAACGTTGTTTTTTTCCATGACATGAAAAATGGTCGTGTGTACGTGGCTTCATTCTCATTGTCCACCAATGAAAGAGGAATTCTTCTCTTATGCAGTTGATAAATTACAGGTTCCCTGTAATATTAAAGTGGAGGTTCACCCTCAAACTTAACTTTATAACAATCATGTCTACAGCCTTTTATAAAAAATTCAAATGAATAAAAAATGTGCTAAAAACAACTAATAATGTGATACCAATACAAATAATCAGGTGCAATCAATAATAATAAATAGTGATAATAATGTATCCACATAGGAACGATGACAAAATTAATTAAACTATGGCAGTGACATAGCATAACAATGCCAACAACGAAGTGTGTGTCAACAACGTATACAACTAGTGATAAGTGAAAACAATAATAAATATATATAATCATGTCCACATAGAAGCAATAACACAGAGAACTGCTCTCCAGGTTGTATCAATAAGCATGTTGGATGAAACCACCAATAGGCTGATAGTCAATTTATCACAGCACAAGCCTTAGAGTGTATGCAGTAAACCAGCCTTAGAATGTATGCAGAAAACCAGCTCCACCTCCGCTCCACACGAATCACGATAATATGTGAAAAAAGAAAGACACAATAGCATAATATTGTACCATAAGGTGAACGCAATGCACTGGTTTGAAGGCTGATACACTCACAAATACCCCTCTTTGTTTAAGCCGCTCAGTAACAGCACATGAGATCCTCACTCGGTAACTCCGATTGTCTCGTCACGGCAGGCTCCTCCCTGTCTGCAGCCTTAATACATGCCTCTAGCATTGTCTTTTTTTATTCCTATCTGAACCCTTAACTGTCTTCAGCCTCACTTCCGGGTCTTCTTCCCTGCGGGGAGTGGGCTTGTCGCTCCTTTTCCCCGACGAGGCGTAATTGGAAGCTGTGCGCAAGGTCTCCTGGGAGTGACGTTTCAACACTCACAGGAGACCATCCGAAATAGCTAGGCGTGTATTCTCACGCTTGCTCCAGTGTCACGTGATGCGGGAAGCAGATCACATGACTCGCAAAGCGCGTCATGTGACTAGGAATCCAGGAAATGTTTGCTTGTGGGATTCAAAATGCCCACAAGCAAGATGGAAAAGGCCAGGACTATTTTTTATAAGGTATTTTTTTTTTTCGAAAACTGAGCGGACAGACGTACGAGCGGCTAGCAGGTGAGTAGTAGCCTGCTAGCTATATTACCATGCATTGGAGATTTAAAAAAAAAAAAGCAAAACCCGAGGAATCTCCGCTTTAAGCCCTTACCAAATGGTACCATTAAAGCGGAGGTTCACCCGTATATATGACTTTTTCCCCTTAGATTCCTGCTTGTTTTGTCTAGGGGAATCGGCTAGTTGTTTTAAAATATGTGCAGTACTTACCGTTTACGAGATGCATCTTCTCCGTCGCTTCCGGGTATGGGCTGCGGGACTGGGCGTTCCTATGTTGATTGACAGTCTTCCGAGAGGCTTCCGACGGTCGCATCCATCGCGTCACGATTTTCCGAAAGAAGCCGAACGTCGGTGCGCAGGCGCAGTATAGAGCCGCACCGACGTTCGGCTTTTTTCGGCTAATAGTGACGCGATGGATGCGACCGTCGGAAGCCTCTCGGAAGACTGTCAATCAAGAAGGAACGCCCGCTCCCGAAGACCCATACCCGGAAGCGACGGAGAAGATGCATCTCGAAAACGGTAAGTACTGCTCAGATTTTAAAACAACTAGCCGATTCCCCTAGACAAAACGAGCAGGAATCTAAGGGGAAAAGATCAAAAAATAAATAAATGGGTGAACTCCCGCTTTAATAATACATGCCAAAGACAGCCGATCTCTACTGTAAACACAGTCTTGATATTTGGCTTCCTCAGCAACATAAAATCTAAAATAATACAGCCTAGACAGAGCGCGGGCCAAATCCTTCCACTAATTGCTTACAAATGACTGTATAGTATATTCTTTTTATTAGCTCCCTCTTTCTAATCCCGCTCTGTTCCTTCATCATCATGTGCATGTAATTCATACCATAATGCACTTTATTAAATAATGTACAAGTACAAGTGAATTACAAGGTCGACCCGAGTCTGTATTTTGGGTTGGCTCGTGATTAGGAGAAGATCGTAGACTCCAGCAGTCAGCAACATGTCGTTTTGGCATTATTTGTACCGCTTGTAAAAAAAAAAGAAAAGCCGTCCCTCTGCCAAAGACGCAGACAAATCATTGCTATTTATTTGGTGTGATGGATGGTCTTAAAGTGTTTTACCCATTAGCATGCCGTTATCATTAATAAGAAAAGAGAGGCAGCGTTTCATTTTGGCAGAATGTTGCCAGGTACTGTGTTAGAGAAGATCAGTGAACTGCTACCATCTAAGAAATAGATCCTCTAGGCTATAATCAAAAAGTCTGCCGCTCAATTTAAAGTAAACATTTTTTCATCATATGCTCAGTTTGAACTGGTCAGGTTGGTGACAGGTTTACTTCAAAGTCTCAAGCTCGGCCAATTCAAAAAGCATTTGATGAAGAAATTGCATAAGCAGAGGTTACCTTGCGTTAAAGTAGCATATCAAACAATCATTCGACTCAGAAATGTAGGCAGCTACAGTACATTTATGTGTCAATTTCAACTTTGCCTGTATACGTAGTGCAGCGATCATTAACCACTTCAGCTCCAGAAGATTTTACCCCCTTCATGACCAGGCAACTTTTTGCTATCCGGCGCTGCACTACTTTAACGCGCGATTGCACGGTCATGCAACACTGTACCCCCCAAAAAATTGATATAATTTTTTTCTCACTAATAGAGATTTATTTTGGTGGTATTTGGTCAGCACTGGGTTTTTAATTTTTTTGCAATATGAATGAAAAAATACGGGAAAAAAAACAATATTTTTAACTTTGTGCAATAAAAATTAAAGATGTCCTCATACATATATGGCCAACATGTATTCTGCTACATGTTTTTGATAACAAAAATCCAAATAAGTGTATATTAATTGGTTTGCATGAAAGTTAGGCCTCATGTACACTGCAGCTCATAAACGGTGGTTTAGGAGCAGTTGGGCAGTTTTTTTAAGCAGCCCCTAAACTCTCCTCTATGTTATCTTATTAGTACATGTACACAGGGTTGCGTTCAGGACGGAATATTGGTTTATTTGCATTTGAAACACCAAATACTTGTAACAGCGTGCAAATGTGTCTAAAGAGAGGGAGGGAGGTGGAGAGAGAGAGGGAGGGGGAGAGAGAGAGAGGGAGGGAGAGAGGGGGGAAAGAGAGAGGGAGGGGGAGAAAGAAAGAGGGAGGGGGAAAAAGTGAGGGGAGAGAGAGAGAGGGGGGGCAGGGGGATAAAGAGAGGGTGAGGGAAGTGAGAGAAAGAGATAGGGAGGGAGGGGAGCAGAGAAAAAAGTATGTAGGTGAATGAATGACTTCCTCTTGAGCAACAGTCACTCACAATCCCATCAAAATTGTAGATTAAAAGAGTTAGCATATATAGGGAGAAGGAAACACGTTCCTCTCCAAATATAGGGATTTTTAATGTGAGGTATGTTGCTCTTGGTATCAAAGGTAGGCGCACAAAACACAAGGTTTTTTAATAGTATCAAAAATAGTTTAATTATATATACCGTATTTATCGGCGTATACCGCGCACTATTTTGCCCTGAAAATCAGGGCAAAATCGTGGGTGCGCGATATACGCCGATACCCGCTTTCCCGCCATGAGTTTGAATACTGCGCCCGCATATAGCGAGCGCAGTACACTCGTGAATCTTCGGCCAGTCTCGGCGCCTCTCGTACTGACGTCCTGACGTCCTGAGCGTACAGGACGTCAGTGCGAGAGGCGCCCGAGCCTGCCCGAAGATTCACGAGTGTACTGCGCTCGCTATATGCGGGCGCAGTATTCAAAGTCGTGGCGGGAAACGAGCGGGAGGACGCCGCCGAAGGACGCCGGACCCGTCGAAGATGGACACCGGACCCGCCGAAGATGGACACCGGACCCGCCGAAGATGGACGCCCGACCCGCCGAAGACGGACCCGCCGAGGCCGCAGAAGGACGCCGGACCCGACGAGGCCGCAGATGGACGCCGCGCAAGACATCAAAACTGTAAGTACAAAACAACAAAAAATCTTTTTTTCCCACAGGATTGGGGGCCACTTTGGGGGTGCGCGGTATACGCCAGAGCGCGTTATACCGCGATAAATACGGTATATAAAATTTCATAAAATTATTCACATATTGAAATATACATGATCAAGACCACATTTTCATGAATCATAAACAAGAAAAGAAATTAGAGGAAAAATAGATGCGGATTTGCCAACTAGTTTCGCACTGGTGTGCTTCGTCAGGGAGGGAGGGGAGAGAGAGGGGGAGAGGGGTAGGGAGGGGTAGGGGGAGAGAGAGAGAGAGAGAGAGAGAGAGAGAGACAGGGAGGGAGGAAGGGTGAGAAAGAGTGAGGGGAGGAGAGAGAGAGGGGGAGGGAGTTGGAGAAAGAGAGGGTGGGAAGGGGAGAAAGAGAGAGTGGGGGAGGAGAGAGAGGGGGAGGGAGAGAGAGAGAGAGAGAGAGAGAGAGAGAGAGGGGAGAGGTGAAAAGGGAGAGAGAGAGGGGGAGGGAGAGGGGGAGGGAGAGAGAGAGAGATGGGGAGGGGAGAGAGAGAGAAGGGGAGAGAGAGAGAGAGAAGGGGAGAGAGAGAGAGGGGAGAGAGAGGGGGGAGAGAGGAGGGGGAAGAGAGAGGAGGGGAAGAGAGAGGAGGGGAAGAGAGAGGAGGGGGAAAGAGAGGAGGGGAAGAGAGAGGAGGGGAAGAGAGAGGAGGGGGAGAGAGAGGAGGGGGAGAGAGAGAGGGGGAGAGAGAGGGGGAGAGAGATTTTTTCCTGCATTGTATGGATTTGGGAGGGTATACTGATCAGTACAATCTGCTATCTGGAAAAAACGCTCATGAACTCTGCTAAACACGCATAAACTTGGCAAGTAAAAGTGGTAAAATGGAACTGATTAACTGCCACTGACATCACCAGGGACATTATACAGTGATACCTCAGTTTGCGAGGAACGTGGTATAGGAGAGTTTCATGAGACAAGCTATATATTTTTTTTAAATCCTGGCTTGATTTGGGAGCACTATCTTGCAAGACGAGCAGGACTCAAGCTGCTAGGGTATATATTACCGTATGTGGCCAGAGGTCTGGGGGCACTGGTGGCTCCCAGCGCTTCCTGGAGAACTCTGAGATGCTCAGAGACACTCGGAGACACTCCCAGCAGTGGGGCTGGTGTAACGTGCAATCGGAGCACCCGAAAGTGTCATCAGTTCCTGAGGGTGTCTCCGAGCGCCTCCAAGCTTCACCAGCACCCCCGCACTTCTGGCCACATACAGTGATGCATACACCAGCACCCTTGCACCTCTGGCCACATACATTACTACATACACCAGCAATGGTTGTGGAATGAATCATCTGAGTTTCCATGATTTCTTATGAGGAAACTTGCTTTGATATACGAGTGCTTTGGATTACAAGCAAGCTTCTGCTCGTAATCCAAGGTATTACTGTACAGTGATCCGTGTTAATAATATGCACTGTCACTGTACTAATGACACTGGCTGGGAAGGGGTTACCATTTAGAGCAATAAAAGGGGTTAAATATGTGCCTAACTATGTGCAAGTAATGGATGCACAGTGTGCTGCCTTTACCAGTTGATCTCTAATACACACGTGTACACACGGTCGGAATTTCTGACAGAAAATGTCAGATGGGAGCTTTTCGTTGAATATTCCGACCTTGTGTATGTGTGTATGACTTTTTCTGTCGGAATTTCTGATGGACTTTGATAGAGAGCAGGTTCTCAATTTTTCCGTCAAAATTTCCGACTGAGGTTTTCCCGTTGGAAAGTCCGACCGTGTGTACGCGGCATTAGTTTCTCATCCCTGCTTTGCACAGAGATCGTTCCCTGTGTACAGAGCTTTGTGTTGAATGTTGATTGTACGCAGCCTATCAGCACATCCCAGGACTTGCTGACAGGCACCTGCTGAGTACTATAGTAATGTAGTAATGCCTTACTTTGATAGAAAATTGGATGACGGAGAGTTACCTTAAACTCAATGGCTCAAAAACGGAACTTCTTCTGTTCCACGCCAACCTAAAGAGACTTCCCACAACAACATGGACACCCCAGCCCATTCTGGGACAAGCCATCGTCCCAAGCACCAAAGTCAAAAGTCTTGGAGTCACTTTTGGCACCCACATGACAATGGACGCACAAATAAGTTCAGTAGTCAGCGGATCCCACCATCTGCTGCGCCTGCTACGCAGGCTCATTTCCTTTATCCCGAAAGAGGACACAGCAGACGTGGTGGGAACGTTAATCAACTCCAGACTTGACTATGCAAACGCCCTTTACCTCGATGTACCAAATCGCTCGTCTGCAAGTCGTTCAAAGTGCGGCGGTACGACTTGTGACTGGAAAAAAAACCTGGGAATCAATCTCACCCTCCCTGAGATCCCTTCACTGGTTGCCAGTAAAAGACAGAATTACGTTTAAGACACCTTGTCTGACGCATAATTGTGTTCAAGGAAGTGCCCCCCAATATCTATGCGAAAAATTTTAATATCACAATCCCAATCGCGTTCTCCGCTCTACTAACCAAAAACTACTCCAGATACCCAAAGCCAGATACAAGGCAAAAGGAGAACAAAGATTTGCAGTCAAAGGATCTAGACTGTGAAACGCTTTACCAACCAGCATCCGAACGGAAGTGAATCACCAGGCCTTCAGGAAAAAACTCAAAACCCATCTATTCTGAAGGCTAAATAGTGTAGGGAATGGATACCAAGCGCCCTGAGGCGATTCAGTTTGCATGTGTTGCGCTATATAAGTTTTTTACTCACTCACTCACTATGCGTCCCAAAACCCAGAAGTAGGCAGCGACATACTGGTACATTACTTTGCCTACAACTGCCACTCATCCACAGTACAATGCAGGCAGGTGATCGCTAAGGGGTTAAAGTGACCCTGTAACCAACCTGAAAAAGTGTAGAGACAAAAAATGAAAAATTAAGTTTATTCTGCTTATGCATAAACAAAAAAAGAGAATTTTGAAAAAAAAAAAACAATGGCCCGGATTCACATACATCGGCGCATATATATGCCGGCGTAGCGTATCGAATATACGCTACGCCAACGCAGCATACAGAGGCAAAGCACAGTATTCACAAAGCACTTGCCCCCAAATCTACGCTGGGTTTCCTCGGCGTAAGCCAGCGTAAGTGGAAGTGGGCGTGAGCCATGCTAATGAGGCATAACCCAATGTAAATGATGGACTGAGCGTCATAAAGATACGAATAACGTACGGCGCATGCGCCGTCCCGTGGACGCATCCCAGTGCGCATGCTCAGAATCACGTCGAAACAACTGCCTAAGATACGTCGAATCACTGCCTACGACGTGAACGTAACCTACACCTAGTCATATTCACGTCCAATGTAAACGACACAAGATACGACGGCTTGTGTTCCCTGGTCCATACCTTTGCATGAGTTGCTCCTCCTATATGGGGAATAACTTTACTCCGGATGTACGACTTACACAAACCGCGTATATTATGCGCCGCGGGGCGCAACTACGTTTGTGAATCGGTGTATCTCCCTCATTTGCATATGTGCATAGAAAATCAATGGGAGCGGAAAATGCGCCCAGCGTAAATATGCGCCCACGATACGACGGCGTAGGAAAGTTACATCGGTTGGATGAACCCTATTTTTGCGTTTTGTGGGCACACAGATACGACGGCGCACATTTACACTTACGTGGCGTATTTCGAGATACGTCGGCGTAAGTGCTTTGTGAATCCGGGCCAATATTTTTTCCCCACAAAAAAAAAAAAAATTTCCTCAGTTTAGGCTGACATGTATTCTTCTACATATTTTCGGCAAAATCGCAATAAGTGTATATTGATTGGTTTGCGTAAAAGTTATAGCGTCTACAAAATAGGGGATAGATTCATAGCATTTTTATTAATATTTATTTTCTCACTAGTAATGGCAGCGATCTGTGATTTTTTTTATCGTGACTGCAACATTATGGCGGACACATCAGACACATGCTATAAGAATGCTGGCAGGGAAGGGGTTAAACACTAGGGGGCGATGAAGGGGTTGAGTGTGTCCTAGGGAGTGATTCTAACTGTGGGGGGGGGGGGCTTCCACTGACATGACAGAGATCACTGCTCCCGGTGACAGGGATCAGTAGATCTCTGTCATGTCACTAGGCAGAACAGGAAAATTCCTTGTTTACATAGGCACCTCCCCTCCCCTCCCCGTTCTGCCTCTCCGTGTCACGATCGCCGGCCACCGGCAAACATCGGGCATGGTCATGGAGAACGCGGTGGGCGTGCTTCCGCCGGCTGCTTGGCAAAATAAAGGGGACATACCTGTACGCCCATTTGCCTGCCTGTGCCATTCTGCCGAAGTATATTGGCATTCGGTGGTTGGCAACTGGTTAATGGTCTCCTAGACCCCTGATTTTCTCCCCTGCAGCTAATCAAGCACAGATAATGCTTCCCTGGCCACGGTACTTGGGAAGTGACAGCTCTGAAACCAGGTTTATCACTTCTAGGTTTATTCACCGAAGGGAAAAGCATGTACACTAATCTACCTCTACTCTACTGCCATCACCCACAATGGGCATCCTGGGCCCCCAGCTTGGGATACCTGGCAGGGTGGGAGTGCATGGCATTTTCCAGTCATTGTAGAAGAGATTGGGCTGCTTTATAAATGCCCAAATTGCTCCCATTAGAAGGCAATGTGCACAGTCTATTTGCCTTTTAGTAAATCAACCCCTTTTGATGCAAACTTTTGGTCGGAAATTACGACCGTGTGTAGGCTCCATCTGACTTTGTGTGACCGTGTGTATGCAACACAAGTTTGAGCCAAAATTCAGTCGGGGAAAAAAATCTACGGTTTTCTTGTCGGAATTTCCAATCGTCTGTACGCAGCATTTGAGTCTACCATAGATAATCATTCATATTAAAGTTGCAGCGACTTCAAAGTACCGTATATACTAGAATATAAGCCACGTTTTTTCATCCCTTTTTTTAGGGCTGAAACAACACCCCTCGGCTTATACTCGAGTCAGTGTACCTGAAGGGCTGAGAGCGTTCATTTTTTAAAAGTCGCGGCTTCCCCCTGGTCCCTTCCATGATAGGCATTTCCCAGCAGGCACTGTGTTCAGTGTTACGCCTATCACGGATGTCCTCTCATCCTCGGACTCGGTTTTCCAGCAGACACTGTGTTAAGTGTTCTGCCAATCACAGATGTCTTTTAATCCTCGGACAAGAGAACGTCCATGATAGGCGGAACACTGAACACAGTGTCTGCTGGTAATGATTCAAAAGGGGGGAGGGGTTAGTTAAAGGAACTGGGGAAGGAGTGGAAAAGAGAGAAGAAGAAGGAAGAAAGGAAAAAAGTGAAAAAAGTAGGAAGAAAGAAAGGAAGAGGAGAGAAAGAAGAAAAGGGGCAGCTTGGGGGGAGAGAAAAGAGAATTAAAGTGGAAACACAAGGGTAGCACTCACATGGGCCACATCTGTAATAATATTAAGGAAGAAACAATATCAAGCAAGTGGACATTGATGGTCAGACTTTAAGGCCAAGGAAGTATGGTTTTGTAAAAAAAATATAATTTAATAGCATATAAATAAATTAAACAGAATATACATAAAATAAATAGGTTCAAAAAAATTTTGTCACAAATTCATCAACAGTAGATGACCACTGTACATTCCTCCGAAGTCGCCAACGCACGTTTCGCCGTGGGGCTTCTTCAGGGCGAGGATGAGGAATATAGAGTTAGCAGAGAGATAGAAACTTATCTGCAATGATATAGTGTGGCATATTAGTCAAACAAAAATATTAATCAAAATACAGACTTAAAATAAAATGAGAAAGTGTCATAGTGTGTATTTACATGGCTGGTGGTCCCTCGATGGGTGCATCCACGGGGCATATAAGATAAAGATGGAAATATATCAAGTCGGGAAGTAAGCTTTAGGTGCAAGCTTCCGGAAATCGAAAATCTGGTTGACAAAAATATATATGTATACATATAGTAGTACTTCAACATAATATATATGAATTCTTATTTTAGCTGCTATCAACGTGCAGACACAGAAAAAATTAAAATAAAGATGAAGGATAGGACAGAACACTAAGAACCTAATATGTGTATATGCATGCACAAGCCTAATTGCACATACATGCACGCACACACACGAGAGAAAGAGGAAAAAGAAAAAAGAAAAAGTAAAAGTAAAAAAGAGATGATAAGGTGAATATGTTAATTATAGTAGATAGTAAGGGGGAAAGAAGTCATGTGAACAAATGCATTGAATATAGTTGCTACATAGTTACTGCAGTCTTAATAAAAAGATGAGACCAAACGGCCACCATAATCACCTTAGGTGAGTCGAAAGAGTCAAGACTGCAAGTCCAAAGGGTGGAAGATATGTACCACAGGAAAAATTGATACTCGGACTGTAATAGTAAAAAAGTAAAAAAATAAAAAAATATATGTATATATAGCGAGAAAAGCTATTAAACAGCCTTTAAGGACTAACATTTATGATGGAAATAAGGAGTTAATCAAAAACTCCAGGTTACCTATTTTTATGAAGTCCTGAGCACACTGGGACAGCAGATGGCAGTATATCAGCAATGTAGAGGGGCTTACATAAAGAAACCCTTTCTGTAGCAGCCTTTGTATGGGGCTTTTATTACAGGCCTGTTGAGATGAAGCAATATGTCTATTCAAAGGTCATTCTTGGGTGTGGTGAAATTGAAAGAACAAGCTTGGAGCAGAGGAAGTGACTTACCCTGTAGCTGATTGCAATGCGTCTGTGTCCCAGGGTGTACACGCGGTAACACAGCGCCATTGCATGAGCATCAGGTTTATATAGGCTGTGGGATCACATGGACGTATGACGTAATGACGTCATAGATGCGCGCCGTTTCGGTAGTGCGGCGCATAAATAAAAATCCCATTGAGGCGGACTATTATGGCAAATCGCCCACAACGGCCCACAAAGATCCAGGGCACAAATCAAAAATTCCACATGCCCAGACAGAAAAACGCACAGGAATAGCCATCACGGCGCAAACACCTAATGAATATTAGGCACTCAGTGGTGAATTTAAAATTTGTAGCATGGCTTAACTGTGATAATTAATGTTAATGCTAGGGCTGCCATCTAGCGGTTATAGTGGGGAAGTCATCCCTAATAATAAACTAGATGAAAAAAGCCCCGTTGATGATCCATTAAGTATAGTATATAGTAATGTGTTTAGTGTCACCAGAGTGAATGAAGAGACGGTGCACATGATATTTAAGAGGAGAAAACAAAAAGGGAAAAAAGGAAAGAGAAAAAAGGAAACTGTATCTACACATAGAAAGCAGCACATGTCAATTATCAAAAATATTGACCAATACCACTGTCAACCAGATATCAAAGTAGGAAAGCCTGCAAATTAGATGGTTATGTTATGAAGGGAATTAACCCTCACAGACCGACAATACTAGTCATACAGGCACCCGGTGCATCCACAGAGGGGCGTCTGAGCGAAAAACACACACAGAGACACACCCACAATATATAAAATAGAGAAAATATATATATATACACATGATGAATATACAGAGGTAAATATCTACAAATAAGTAGTTACAGAGTACTTCCTGTGTGGGTATGGAGATTCCATCCCAATGTATCAATATTAACATATCTTCAGATGTATAAGGTTAACAATAACAAATGTAAAAAAGAAAAGAAAAAACCATTGTAATAGCGATAGCAAAAAAAGCAATTTGCTAACCCATAAATACCCTCTAATCACTATTAAGGTCAGCATTGATGGACAAATTGGCCGACGGCCTGTAGCAATATTATCATATCATGAGGGTATATTGGAGGAAGAAGAATGATGACTTAGTATAGGTGATATGAACACAAATATGTCTAAGAACACCTATTCTTATTCGATCATAACTATTTTATTCCTCACGAAAGGCGGAGACATGGTCAAGGAATTCAAATATTCAAGAACGGTTTGAAACTCAATGAGTCATTCAATCCTGGCCAGGAGTTCGCCTTGAGGCGATAGATCCATTGAGTCTCACGCTGTAGCACTTTCTGATCATAATTACCACCTCTAGGGTCCTCTGTAATGTGGTCCAACACCGCAAACTGAACTGATGGAATTATATATTTGTGTGAAAAAGCGACATGGTGTCCCATGGTCTTGTTGAGCAGACCGTTAGTGATATAATACATGTGATCTTTCACCCGTTTCCAAAATGGGCGGATGGTTTTGCCTATATAAAAGCAGCCGCATGAACAAAAAATAATGTATACCACCCCATGTGTTTGGCATGTGACATGTTTGTATAGTCTATGTGTTTCGCCGTTGGGGAGGTGGATGGTATGACCTTCTTTCATAAGATGGCAAAAATTACATTGACCGCATCTAAACAGGCCCGGTGTCTCTGGGGTGCTTGTTGAAGGTTTATAGTAGTTACTTTTCACTAGGCGATCCCTGATTGACGTAGACCGTCTAAAGGTGATACTAGGATTTTTGTCCACATATTTAGATAATGTTAAATCCGTGGTGATAAGGTGCCAATGTTTCTGTAATAGCTGGCGGATTTGGGTGTGTTGATCCGAAAATGTAGTGATAAATCGCGTAACATTACTATCGGATATTTTTTTGCTACTTTTGATAAGTGTGCTAGCTCTTTCTCGTCCGGCCGCTCGATTATATGCCTTTTTGAGGCAAGATTTACTGTATCCTCTCATAATAAGTCTGGTATAGAGTTTGTCTGATTCAAGTTTGAAACCATTGTCGTCTGAACAGTTGCGTCGCAACCGAAGGTACTGGCTGTAGGGTATGGATCGTAGTAGTGGAGCGGGATGAGCACTTGCTGCGTGTAAAAGGGTATTACCCGCCGTGGGTTTGCGGTAGAGAGATGTTTGAATGCCATTGGATTCATCGACATATATCAAGATGTCCAAAAATGCAATAGCAGAATTACTATAGTTCATCGTAAATTTTAAATTAAACTCATTACGGTTCAGGAATTTCATGAATGCATGTAAGTCATCTACTGTACCCGTCCAGAACATCAGTACATCATCGATGTATCTAAACCAGCTTAAAATAAACGACAAGAAGTACAGATTAGACTCAGATGAAAAAAGTTTTCGCTCCCACCCCCCCAGGTACAGGTTCGCGTAGCCAGGGGCACATGAGGTGCCCATAGCGACGCCCTGTACCTGGAGGAGGTGGGACCCATCAAAGGAAAATACGTTTTTAGTGAGGATGTGAGAAAGACATTTAAGCACAAAGCAGTTAAGTTTATCCATTTTAGGTCCTTTCTCAACAAGGAAACCAGAGACCATTTCCAGTCCCTTTTTATGGGGTATTGAGGAGTATAGGGCTTCCACATCTATTGACACCAAAAGGCATCCAATAGGTACTGCAAGTCCGTCAATGGTCCTGAGTAGGTCCGGTGTATCCTGGATATAGGATGGTAAGGAGGTTACGTGGGGCCTGAGGTACTGGTCAATGAATATGCTAGCTCTCTCGGTTTTGGAGCCAACCCCAGATATTATGGGGCGGCCAGGAGGTTGTATTAAGTTTTTGTGTGTTTTTGGGAGGGCATAAAAAGTGGGAATTCTGGGATGGGGAACTTGAATGCCATCAAAGATAGCTTTAGTAATTGACCCATCAAAGAGTGCTAGTTGGATTAGATCATCAAATTGTTGATTGAATTTAGTAATAATTTCTTTGTTAATAGGTAAATACCAGGTGCGGTTTTTTAAGATGTCCCAACACATATTCCTGTATTGTAGGTCATCCATTATAACCACATTTCCGCCTTTGTCAGACGGTTTAACAATTATTTCAGAATTTTTGCTAAGTGTGTCTAAGGCTAGTTCATGTTTGGCAACGAATTTAGAGTTTGTATGTTTGACCAGGGAAAGTAGTTCTACCTCTTTTATTGTCTGGATGAGAAACGCCCAGATATTGGAGTTTGTATGGAGGGAGGGGAAGTTGAGAGATTTTTTCTTTACTGCTTTTTCCAATATTTCTAGGTCCTGCTTGTACATAGAAAGCTGCATTCTCTCTCCCCTCACTTCATATGTCTCAGATACACTCTCCTGTTCTGGAGGGACATCGTTCTCATCCAGTAAAGAGATGAGGGTTTTGAGAGCTCGAAAGTCGGCAACTGTGAAGTTTTTCCAGATCTCCTGGTTGACGACTTCGGCCAGTTTCTCTTTTCTTTCCCTGTCATACATAAATTTCAATGTGAGTTTTCGTGCGAACAAGTATAGGTCTTTAATAAGGTTAAATTTATTTGTTACGCTATTTGGACAGAAATTTAGACCTAGGCCGAGGAGTTCCTCCTCGGGTTGGTCCAGAGCAAATTTAGATAGGTTAATCACTTCAAGTTTAGGTGCATCGTTGGTTACTACCGGTGGTCTGGAAAGGGTAAGAAAGGGTGCTCTTTGGACATTCAAATCAGGAGTAGCCTCGTGTCTATTCTGAGTAATCTTGGTTATTGGTCCAAAATAATGATCTATCTGTCATTTTTTGGTAGTGTCTTTTGATATTGCACCTGACAGATTTGTATTATAGGATCTGGCCAGTGTTTGTGCCGAATCTAAGATGTTTTGACGTAGGGTCGGGTCAATTCTAGGAATGAGAGAAGAGAGACAGCTGGAATTCTCAGATGAGACACCCGGTGAAGAGGCGGGAAACATAGGCGTCAAGTTGGTTATAGATGGGAGTTGACTAGATATAGTAGCCTCCACTGAATTACTTACACTTTGTACATCATCAGTGTCTGTAATTCGTTTTTTCATAAGTGCGCCGTTTAAGTACCCACCACCTTGTTGTGTCCTCTTTCTGTTATTACGTCCTTGTCGTTGGCCTCTCTCTCCAGTCTTCGAACTCTGTGAAACATGAGAGTTAGTAGAAGAATCAGAATCAGTTTTATCTTTGTTATTGACTGTTCTTCTCTTTTCTCTAAAAGGGCCAGGATTCCTACGTCCTATTTTCGGACCATTCATAACTGGCCAGGAATATGCATAGAGACCGGCAAATGCCATTTTGTCTCGTGCTAATTTCTCTTCTTTTTTGACCAATAATTCTTTAGTAAAACTTTGAATGTTTTCTTTTAGTCGCGCATCATATGTTGCAAAACCTTCCTTATTGAGAGTAGTAATATTATCATCGTAGATTCTTTTAATTTCGCAATCTACTACTTTTAGTTCTTTCATGTAATATTCAACCATCAATTCCATCATTTTTTTCGAGCAAACTAAAAGGTTTTGTTCCCATCTGGTCTTAAATTCTGTATCGATAGACCAGATATTGGGAAAAACCTGTACCCGTAAGCCTTTAGGGTTCATATTTTCAGTAATGTATTGCTCGAAATATCTGATGTGCCAAAAAAGGCTAGATTTTCTCTCGAAGGTTTGAAGCAACTTATGATAGACAATCTCGAATTCGACCTCAGAGTTCGCATTAGCAGAACACGTCTTCTGAATGTCTAGCATAAATCCTTCCCAATTGTTCCCTGTAAAGTCGGCCATCAGTGTCACCCTGCTAACTTGTCAAGCAAAAAAAGGGGGGATTCTATAGGAAAATTTCTTTTTTGATTAAAGGTTATTGTAAAACCGAAAAAATAAAGGGAGATTAATTACTACACTGAAGAAAAAGGGGAGTGGTAGCCTCAGGAACAGAGGACTTAAAACACCCCTGAGTGCGAAAAGACAGTAGGTGTTTACCACCTGATATATATGTAATGATTCAAAAGGGGGGAGGGGTTAGTTAAAGGAACTGGGGAAGGAGTGGAAAAGAGAGAAGAAGAAGGAAGAAAGGAAAAAAGTGAAAAAAGTAGGAAGAAAGAAAGGAAGAGGAGAGAAAGAAGAAAAGGGGCAGCTTGGGGGGAGAGAAAAGAGAATTAAAGTGGAAACACAAGGGTAGCACTCACATGGGCCACATCTGTAATAATATTAAGGAAGAAACAATATCAAGCAAGTGGACATTGATGGTCAGACTTTAAGGCCAAGGAAGTATGGTTTTGTAAAAAAATATAATTTAATAGCATATAAATAAATTAAACAGAATATACATAAAATAAATAGGTTCAAAAAAATTTTGTCACAAATTCATCAACAGTAGATGACCACTGTACATTCCTCCGAAGTCGCCAACGCACGTTTCGCCGTGGGGCTTCTTCAGGGCGAGGATGAGGAATATAGAGTTAGCAGAGAGATAGAAACTTATCTGCAATGATATAGTGTGGCATATTAGTCAAACAAAAATATTAATCAAAATACAGACTTAAAATAAAATGAGAAAGTGTCATAGTGTGTATTTACATGGCTGGTGGTCCCTCGATGGGTGCATCCACGGGGCATATAAGATAAAGATGGAAATATATCAAGTCGGGAAGTAAGCTTTAGGTGCAAGCTTCCGGAAATCGAAAATCTGGTTGACAAAAATATATATGTATACATATAGTAGTACTTCAACATAATATATATGAATTCTTATTTTAGCTGCTATCAACGTGCAGACACAGAAAAAATTAAAATAAAGATGAAGGATAGGACAGAACACTAAGAACCTAATATGTGTATATGCATGCACAAGCCTAATTGCACATACATGCACGCACACACACGAGAGAAAGAGGAAAAAGAAAAAAGAAAAAGTAAAAGTAAAAAAGAGATGATAAGGTGAATATGTTAATTATAGTAGATAGTAAGGGGGAAAGAAGTCATGTGAACAAATGCATTGAATATAGTTGCTACATAGTTACTGCAGTCTTAATAAAAAGATGAGACCAAACGGCCACCATAATCACCTTAGGTGAGTCGAAAGAGTCAAGACTGCAAGTCCAAAGGGTGGAAGATATGTACCACAGGAAAAATTGATACTCGGACTGTAATAGTAAAAAAGTAAAAAAATAAAAAAATATATGTATATATAGCGAGAAAAGCTATTAAACAGCCTTTAAGGACTAACATTTATGATGGAAATAAGGAGTTAATCAAAAACTCCAGGTTACCTATTTTTATGAAGTCCTGAGCACACTGGGACAGCAGATGGCAGTATATCAGCAATGTAGAGGGGCTTACATAAAGAAACCCTTTCTGTAGCAGCCTTTGTATGGGGCTTTTATTACAGGCCTGTTGAGATGAAGCAATATGTCTATTCAAAGGTCATTCTTGGGTGTGGTGAAATTGAAAGAACAAGCTTGGAGCAGAGGAAGTGACTTACCCTGTAGCTGATTGCAATGCGTCTGTGTCCCAGGGTGTACACGCGGTAACACAGCGCCATTGCATGAGCATCAGGTTTATATAGGCTGTGGGATCACATGGACGTATGACGTAATGACGTCATAGATGCGCGCCGTTTCGGTAGTGCGGCGCATAAATAAAAATCCCATTGAGGCGGACTATTATGGCAAATCGCCCACAACGGCCCACAAAGATCCAGGGCACAAATCAAAAATTCCACATGCCCAGACAGAAAAACGCACAGGAATAGCCATCACGGCGCAAACACCTAATGAATATTAGGCACTCAGTGGTGAATTTAAAATTTGTAGCATGGCTTAACTGTGATAATTAATGTTAATGCTAGGGCTGCCATCTAGCGGTTATAGTGGGGAAGTCATCCCTAATAATAAACTAGATGAAAAAAGCCCCGTTGATGATCCATTAAGTATAGTATATAGTAATGTGTTTAGTGTCACCAGAGTGAATGAAGAGACGGTGCACATGATATTTAAGAGGAGAAAACAAAAAGGGAAAAAAGGAAAGAGAAAAAAGGAAACTGTATCTACACATAGAAAGCAGCACATGTCAATTATCAAAAATATTGACCAATACCACTGTCAACCAGATATCAAAGTAGGAAAGCCTGCAAATTAGATGGTTATGTTATGAAGGGAATTAACCCTCACAGACCGACAATACTAGTCATACAGGCACCCGGTGCATCCACAGAGGGGCGTCTGAGCGAAAAACACACACAGAGACACACCCACAATATATAAAATAGAGAAAATATATATATACACATGATGAATATACAGAGGTAAATATCTACAAATAAGTAGTTACAGAGTACTTCCTGTGTGGGTATGGAGATTCCATCCCAATGTATCAATATTAACATATCTTCAGATGTATAAGGTTAACAATAACAAATGTAAAAAAGAAAAGAAAAAACCATTGTAATAGCGATAGCAAAAAAAGCAATTTGCTAACCCATAAATACCCTCTAATCACTATTAAGGTCAGCATTGATGGACAAATTGGCCGACGGCCTGTAGCAATATTATCATATCATGAGGGTATATTGGAGGAAGAAGAATGATGACTTAGTATAGGTGATATGAACACAAATATGTCTAAGAACACCTATTCTTATTCGATCATAACTATTTTATTCCTCACGAAAGGCGGAGACATGGTCAAGGAATTCAAATATTCAAGAACGGTTTGAAACTCAATGAGTCATTCAATCCTGGCCAGGAGTTCGCCTTGAGGCGATAGATCCATTGAGTCTCACGCTGTAGCACTTTCTGATCATAATTACCACCTCTAGGGTCCTCTGTAATGTGGTCCAACACCGCAAACTGAACTGATGGAATTATATATTTGTGTGAAAAAGCGACATGGTGTCCCATGGTCTTGTTGAGCAGACCGTTAGTGATATAATACATGTGATCTTTCACCCGTTTCCAAAATGGGCGGATGGTTTTGCCTATATAAAAGCAGCCGCATGAACAAAAAATAATGTATACCACCCCATGTGTTTGGCATGTGACATGTTTGTATAGTCTATGTGTTTCGCCGTTGGGGAGGTGGATGGTATGACCTTCTTTCATAAGATGGCAAAAATTACATTGACCGCATCTAAACAGGCCCGGTGTCTCTGGGGTGCTTGTTGAAGGTTTATAGTAGTTACTTTTCACTAGGCGATCCCTGATTGACGTAGACCGTCTAAAGGTGATACTAGGATTTTTGTCCACATATTTAGATAATGTTAAATCCGTGGTGATAAGGTGCCAATGTTTCTGTAATAGCTGGCGGATTTGGGTGTGTTGATCCGAAAATGTAGTGATAAATCGCGTAACATTACTATCGGATATTTTTTTGCTACTTTTGATAAGTGTGCTAGCTCTTTCTCGTCCGGCCGCTCGATTATATGCCTTTTTGAGGCAAGATTTACTGTATCCTCTCATAATAAGTCTGGTATAGAGTTTGTCTGATTCAAGTTTGAAACCATTGTCGTCTGAACAGTTGCGTCGCAACCGAAGGTACTGGCTGTAGGGTATGGATCGTAGTAGTGGAGCGGGATGAGCACTTGCTGCGTGTAAAAGGGTATTACCCGCCGTGGGTTTGCGGTAGAGAGATGTTTGAATGCCATTGGATTCATCGACATATATCAAGATGTCCAAAAATGCAATAGCAGAATTACTATAGTTCATCGTAAATTTTAAATTAAACTCATTACGGTTCAGGAATTTCATGAATGCATGTAAGTCATCTACTGTACCCGTCCAGAACATCAGTACATCATCGATGTATCTAAACCAGCTTAAAATAAACGACAAGAAGTACAGATTAGACTCAGATGAAAAAAGTTTTCGCTCCCACCCCCCCAGGTACAGGTTCGCGTAGCCAGGGGCACATGAGGTGCCCATAGCGACGCCCTGTACCTGGGGGGGTGGGACCCATCAAAGGAAAATACGTTTTTAGTGAGGATGTGAGAAAGACATTTAAGCACAAAGCAGTTAAGTTTATCCATTTTAGGTCCTTTCTCAACAAGGAAACCAGAGACCATTTCCAGTCCCTTTTTATGGGGTATTGAGGAGTATAGGGCTTCCACATCTATTGACACCAAAAGGCATCCAATAGGTACTGCAAGTCCGTCAATGGTCCTGAGTAGGTCCGGTGTATCCTGGATATAGGATGGTAAGGAGGTTACGTGGGGCCTGAGGTACTGGTCAATGAATATGCTAGCTCTCTCGGTTTTGGAGCCAACCCCAGATATTATGGGGCGGCCAGGAGGTTGTATTAAGTTTTTGTGTGTTTTTGGGAGGGCATAAAAAGTGGGAATTCTGGGATGGGGAACTTGAATGCCATCAAAGATAGCTTTAGTAATTGACCCATCAAAGAGTGCTAGTTGGATTAGATCATCAAATTGTTGATTGAATTTAGTAATAATTTCTTTGTTAATAGGTAAATACCAGGTGCGGTTTTTTAAGATGTCCCAACACATATTCCTGTATTGTAGGTCATCCATTATAACCACATTTCCGCCTTTGTCAGACGGTTTAACAATTATTTCAGAATTTTTGCTAAGTGTGTCTAAGGCTAGTTCATGTTTGGCAACGAATTTAGAGTTTGTATGTTTGACCAGGGAAAGTAGTTCTACCTCTTTTATTGTCTGGATGAGAAACGCCCAGATATTGGAGTTTGTATGGAGGGAGGGGAAGTTGAGAGATTTTTTCTTTACTGCTTTTTCCAATATTTCTAGGTCCTGCTTGTACATAGAAAGCTGCATTCTCTCTCCCCTCACTTCATATGTCTCAGATACACTCTCCTGTTCTGGAGGGACATCGTTCTCATCCAGTAAAGAGATGAGGGTTTTGAGAGCTCGAAAGTCGGCAACTGTGAAGTTTTTCCAGATCTCCTGGTTGACGACTTCGGCCAGTTTCTCTTTTCTTTCCCTGTCATACATAAATTTCAATGTGAGTTTTCGTGCGAACAAGTATAGGTCTTTAATAAGGTTAAATTTATTTGTTACGCTATTTGGACAGAAATTTAGACCTAGGCCGAGGAGTTCCTCCTCGGGTTGGTCCAGAGCAAATTTAGATAGGTTAATCACTTCAAGTTTAGGTGCATCGTTGGTTACTACCGGTGGTCTGGAAAGGGTAAGAAAGGGTGCTCTTTGGACATTCAAATCAGGAGTAGCCTCGTGTCTATTCTGAGTAATCTTGGTTATTGGTCCAAAATAATGATCTATCTGTCATTTTTTGGTAGTGTCTTTTGATATTGCACCTGACAGATTTGTATTATAGGATCTGGCCAGTGTTTGTGCCGAATCTAAGATGTTTTGACGTAGGGTCGGGTCAATTCTAGGAATGAGAGAAGAGAGACAGCTGGAATTCTCAGATGAGACACCCGGTGAAGAGGCGGGAAACATAGGCGTCAAGTTGGTTATAGATGGGAGTTGACTAGATATAGTAGCCTCCACTGAATTACTTACACTTTGTACATCATCAGTGTCTGTAATTCGTTTTTTCATAAGTGCGCCGTTTAAGTACCCACCACCTTGTTGTGTCCTCTTTCTGTTATTACGTCCTTGTCGTTGGCCTCTCTCTCCAGTCTTCGAACTCTGTGAAACATGAGAGTTAGTAGAAGAATCAGAATCAGTTTTATCTTTGTTATTGACTGTTCTTCTCTTTTCTCTAAAAGGGCCAGGATTCCTACGTCCTATTTTCGGACCATTCATAACTGGCCAGGAATATGCATAGAGACCGGCAAATGCCATTTTGTCTCGTGCTAATTTCTCTTCTTTTTTGACCAATAATTCTTTAGTAAAACTTTGAATGTTTTCTTTTAGTCGCGCATCATATGTTGCAAAACCTTCCTTATTGAGAGTAGTAATATTATCATCGTAGATTCTTTTAATTTCGCAATCTACTACTTTTAGTTCTTTCATGTAATATTCAACCATCAATTCCATCATTTTTTTCGAGCAAACTAAAAGGTTTTGTTCCCATCTGGTCTTAAATTCTGTATCGATAGACCAGATATTGGGAAAAACCTGTACCCGTAAGCCTTTAGGGTTCATATTTTCAGTAATGTATTGCTCGAAATATCTGATGTGCCAAAAAAGGCTAGATTTTCTCTCGAAGGTTTGAAGCAACTTATGATAGACAATCTCGAATTCGACCTCAGAGTTCGCATTAGCAGAACACGTCTTCTGAATGTCTAGCATAAATCCTTCCCAATTGTTCCCTGTAAAGTCGGCCATCAGTGTCACCCTGCTAACTTGTCAAGCAAAAAAAGGGGGGATTCTATAGGAAAATTTCTTTTTTGATTAAAGGTTATTGTAAAACCGAAAAAATAAAGGGAGATTAATTACTACACTGAAGAAAAAGGGGAGTGGTAGCCTCAGGAACAGAGGACTTAAAACACCCCTGAGTGCGAAAAGACAGTAGGTGTTTACCACCTGATATATATGTAATGATTCAAAAGGGGGGAGGGGTTAGTTAAAGGAACTGGGGAAGGAGTGGAAAAGAGAGAAGAAGAAGGAAGAAAGGAAAAAAGTGAAAAAAGTAGGAAGAAAGAAAGGAAGAGGAGAGAAAGAAGAAAAGGGGCAGCTTGGGGGGAGAGAAAAGAGAATTAAAGTGGAAACACAAGGGTAGCACTCACATGGGCCACATCTGTAATAATATTAAGGAAGAAACAATATCAAGCAAGTGGACATTGATGGTCAGACTTTAAGGCCAAGGAAGTATGGTTTTGTAAAAAAATATAATTTAATAGCATATAAATAAATTAAACAGAATATACATAAAATAAATAGGTTCAAAAAAATTTTGTCACAAATTCATCAACAGTAGATGACCACTGTACATTCCTCCGAAGTCGCCAACGCACGTTTCGCCGTGGGGCTTCTTCAGGGCGAGGATGAGGAATATAGAGTTAGCAGAGAGATAGAAACTTATCTGCAATGATATAGTGTGGCATATTAGTCAAACAAAAATATTAATCAAAATACAGACTCAGAATAGACACGAGGCTACTCCTGATTTGAATGTCCAAAGAGCACCCTTTCTTACCCTTTCCAGACCACCGGTAGTAACCAACGATGCACCTAAACTTGAAGTGATTAACCTATCTAAATTTGCTCTGGACCAACCCGAGGAGGAACTCCTCGGCCTAGGTCTAAATTTCTGTCCAAATAGCGTAACAAATAAATTTAACCTTATTAAAGACCTATACTTGTTCGCACGAAAACTCACATTGAAATTTATGTATGACAGGGAAAGAAAAGAGAAACTGGCCGAAGTCGTCAACCAGGAGATCTGGAAAAACTTCACAGTTGCCGACTTTCGAGCTCTCAAAACCCTCATCTCTTTACTGGATGAGAACGATGTCCCTCCAGAACAGGAGAGTGTATCTGAGACATATGAAGTGAGGGGAGAGAGAATGCAGCTTTCTATGTACAAGCAGGACCTAGAAATATTGGAAAAAGCAGTAAAGAAAAAATCTCTCAACTTCCCCTCCCTCCATACAAACTCCAATATCTGGGCGTTTCTCATCCAGACAATAAAAGAGGTAGAACTACTTTCCCTGGTCAAACATACAAACTCTAAATTCGTTGCCAAACATGAACTAGCCTTAGACACACTTAGCAAAAATTCTGAAATAATTGTTAAACCGTCTGACAAAGGCGGAAATGTGGTTATAATGGATGACCTACAATACAGGAATATGTGTTGGGACATCTTAAAAAACCGCACCTGGTATTTACCTATTAACAAAGAAATTATTACTAAATTCAATCAACAATTTGATGATCTAATCCAACTAGCACTCTTTGATGGGTCAATTACTAAAGCTATCTTTGATGGCATTCAAGTTCCCCATCCCAGAATTCCCACTTTTTATGCCCTCCCAAAAACACACAAAAACTTAATACAACCTCCTGGCCGCCCCATAATATCTGGGGTTGGCTCCAAAACCGAGAGAGCTAGCATATTCATTGACCAGTACCTCAGGCCCCACGTAACCTCCTTACCATCCTATATCCAGGATACACCGGACCTACTCAGGACCATTGACGGACTTGCAGTACCTATTGGATGCCTTTTGGTGTCAATAGATGTGGAAGCCCTATACTCCTCAATACCCCATAAAAAGGGACTGGAAATGGTCTCTGGTTTCCTTGTTGAGAAAGGACCTAAAATGGATAAACTTAACTGCTTTGTGCTTAAATGTCTTTCTCACATCCTCACTAAAAACGTATTTTCCTTTGATGGGTCCCACCTCCTCCAGGTACAGGGCGTCGCTATGGGCACCTCATGTGCCCCTGGCTACGCGAACCTGTACCTGGGGGGGTGGGAGCGAAAACTTTTTTCATCTGAGTCTAATCTGTACTTCTTGTCGTTTATTTTAAGCTGGTTTAGATACATCGATGATGTACTGATGTTCTGGACGGGTACAGTAGATGACTTACATGCATTCATGAAATTCCTGAACCGTAATGAGTTTAATTTAAAATTTACGATGAACTATAGTAATTCTGCTATTGCATTTTTGGACATCTTGATATATGTCGATGAATCCAATGGCATTCAAACATCTCTCTACCGCAAACCCACGGCGGGTAATACCCTTTTACACGCAGCAAGT
The DNA here is from genome assembly GCF_905171775.1 of Rana temporaria. Lineage (NCBI taxonomy): Eukaryota > Metazoa > Chordata > Amphibia > Anura > Ranidae > Rana > Rana temporaria. Next base: position 644,623,552 of record NC_053489.1, on the reverse strand, counting down.
GCTCATCCCGCTCCACTACTACGATCCATACCCTACAGCCAGTACCTTCGGTTGCGACGCAACTGTTCAGACGACAATGGTTTCAAACTTGAATCAGACAAACTCTATACCAGACTTATTATGAGAGGATACAGTAAATCTTGCCTCAAAAAGGCATATAATCGAGCGGCCGGACGAGAAAGAGCTAGCACACTTATCAAAAGTAGCAAAAAAATATCCGATAGTAATGTTACGCGATTTATCACTACATTTTCGGATCAACACACCCAAATCCGCCAGCTATTACAGAAACATTGGCACCTTATCACCACGGATTTAACATTATCTAAATATGTGGACAAAAATCCTAGTATCACCTTTAGACGGTCTACGTCAATCAGGGATCGCCTAGTGAAAAGTAACTACTATAAACCTTCAACAAGCACCCCAGAGACACCGGGCCTGTTTAGATGCGGTCAATGTAATTTTTGCCATCTTATGAAAGAAGGTCATACCATCCACCTCCCCAACGGCGAAACACATAGACTATACAAACATGTCACATGCCAAACACATGGGGTGGTATACATTATTTTTTGTTCATGCGGCTGCTTTTATATAGGCAAAACCATCCGCCCATTTTGGAAACGGGTGAAAGATCACATGTATTATATCACTAACGGTCTGCTCAACAAGACCATGGGACACCATGTCGCTTTTTCACACAAATATATAATTCCATCAGTTCAGTTTGCGGTGTTGGACCACATTACAGAGGACCCTAGAGGTGGTAATTATGATCAGAAAGTGCTACAGCGTGAGACTCAATGGATCTATCGCCTCAAGGCGAACTCCTGGCCAGGATTGAATGACTCATTGAGTTTCAAACCGTTCTTGAATATTTGAATTCCTTGACCATGTCTCCGCCTTTCGTGAGGAATAAAATAGTTATGATCGAATAAGAATAGGTGTTCTTAGACATATTTGTGTTCATATCACCTATACTAAGTCATCATTCTTCTTCCTCCAATATACCCTCATGATATGATAATATTGCTACAGGCCGTCGGCCAATTTGTCCATCAATGCTGACCTTAATAGTGATTAGAGGGTATTTATGGGTTAGCAAATTGCTTTTTTTGCTATCGCTATTACAATGGTTTTTTCTTTTCTTTTTTACATTTGTTATTGTTAACCTTATACATCTGAAGATATGTTAATATTGATACATTGGGATGGAATCTCCATACCCACACAGGAAGTACTCTGTAACTACTTATTTGTAGATATTTACCTCTGTATATTCATCATGTGTATATATATATATTTTCTCTATTTTATATATTGTGGGTGTGTCTCTGTGTGTGTTTTTCGCTCAGACGCCCCTCTGTGGATGCACCGGGTGCCTGTATGACTAGTATTGTCGGTCTGTGAGGGTTAATTCCCTTCATAACATAACCATCTAATTTGCAGGCTTTCCTACTTTGATATCTGGTTGACAGTGGTATTGGTCAATATTTTTGATAATTGACATGTGCTGCTTTCTATGTGTAGATACAGTTTCCTTTTTTCTCTTTCCTTTTTTCCCTTTTTGTTTTCTCCTCTTAAATATCATGTGCACCGTCTCTTCATTCACTCTGGTGACACTAAACACATTACTATATACTATACTTAATGGATCATCAACGGGGCTTTTTTCATCTAGTTTATTATTAGGGATGACTTCCCCACTATAACCGCTAGATGGCAGCCCTAGCATTAACATTAATTATCACAGTTAAGCCATGCTACAAATTTTAAATTCACCACTGAGTGCCTAATATTCATTAGGTGTTTGCGCCGTGATGGCTATTCCTGTGCGTTTTTCTGTCTGGGCATGTGGAATTTTTGATTTGTGCCCTGGATCTTTGTGGGCCGTTGTGGGCGATTTGCCATAATAGTCCGCCTCAATGGGATTTTTATTTATGCGCCGCACTACCGAAACGGCGCGCATCTATGACGTCATTACGTCATACGTCCATGTGATCCCACAGCCTATATAAACCTGATGCTCATGCAATGGCGCTGTGTTACCGCGTGTACACCCTGGGACACAGACGCATTGCAATCAGCTACAGGGTAAGTCACTTCCTCTGCTCCAAGCTTGTTCTTTCAATTTCACCACACCCAAGAATGACCTTTGAATAGACATATTGCTTCATCTCAACAGGCCTGTAATAAAAGCCCCATACAAAGGCTGCTACAGAAAGGGTTTCTTTATGTAAGCCCCTCTACATTGCTGATATACTGCCATCTGCTGTCCCAGTGTGCTCAGGACTTCATAAAAATAGGTAACCTGGAGTTTTTGATTAACTCCTTATTTCCATCATAAATGTTAGTCCTTAAAGGCTGTTTAATAGCTTTTCTCGCTATATATACATATATTTTTTTATTTTTTTACTTTTTTACTATTACAGTCCGAGTATCAATTTTTCCTGTGGTACATATCTTCCACCCTTTGGACTTGCAGTCTTGACTCTTTCGACTCACCTAAGGTGATTATGGTGGCCGTTTGGTCTCATCTTTTTATTAAGACTGCAGTAACTATGTAGCAACTATATTCAATGCATTTGTTCACATGACTTCTTTCCCCCTTACTATCTACTATAATTAACATATTCACCTTATCATCTCTTTTTTACTTTTACTTTTTCTTTTTTCTTTTTCCTCTTTCTCTCGTGTGTGTGCGTGCATGTATGTGCAATTAGGCTTGTGCATGCATATACACATATTAGGTTCTTAGTGTTCTGTCCTATCCTTCATCTTTATTTTAATTTTTTCTGTGTCTGCACGTTGATAGCAGCTAAAATAAGAATTCATATATATTATGTTGAAGTACTACTATATGTATACATATATATTTTTGTCAACCAGATTTTCGATTTCCGGAAGCTTGCACCTAAAGCTTACTTCCCGACTTGATATATTTCCATCTTTATCTTATATGCCCCGTGGATGCACCCATCGAGGGACCACCAGCCATGTAAATACACACTATGACACTTTCTCATTTTATTTTAAGTCTGTATTTTGATTAATATTTTTGTTTGACTAATATGCCACACTATATCATTGCAGATAAGTTTCTATCTCTCTGCTAACTCTATATTCCTCATCCTCGCCCTGAAGAAGCCCCACGGCGAAACGTGCGTTGGCGACTTCGGAGGAATGTACAGTGGTCATCTACTGTTGATGAATTTGTGACAAAATTTTTTTGAACCTATTTATTTTATGTATATTCTGTTTAATTTATTTATATGCTATTAAATTATATTTTTTTACAAAACCATACTTCCTTGGCCTTAAAGTCTGACCATCAATGTCCACTTGCTTGATATTGTTTCTTCCTTAACAGTGTCTGCTGGGAAACCGAGTCCGAAGATGAGAAGACGTCCGTAATAGGCTGCTGGGAAACGCCTATCACGGAACAGGACCAGGAGGAGACTGCGACTTTTAGGCCTCGTACACACGACCGAACATGTCTGCTGAAGACATGTTTGGTCGTCTGTACGGCCGACCGGACAAATGTCCGGCGGATCGGACAGGTTTCCAGCGGACAAATGTTTCTTAGCATGCTAAGAAACATGTCCGCTGGAACCATGTCCCTCGGACATGTTCGGTCGTCTGTACAGACTCACCGGACATGTCCAATCGGCCGCCATCCCTCGCATGCGTCGAAGTGATTCGACACATGCGTGGAAGCATTGACCTTCCAGGGTCGCGCACGTCGCTGCGTCATCGTCGCGGCCACATCATGGCGCTGTCTGTCTGCGCGGATTTCTGTCTGATGGTGTGTACAACCATCAGACAGAAATCTCCGGGCGGACATGTCCACTGAAAACGGTCTGGCGGACCGATTTCAGCGGACTGTCTGTCCGTGTGTACGAGGCCTTAAACAATGAATGGACACCCGCAACCTGTCAAAAATGTCAGGTACATTGACTTGGGCACAGGGAGGCTGCAATGGGCACAGTGGCAATGGGCACAGTGAGGTGGCAATGGGCACAGTGAGCTGGGCACAGTGAGGTGGCAATGAACACAGTGACAATAGGTACAGTGAGGTGGCAATGGACACAGTGGCAATGGGCACAGTAACTTGGCAATGGGCACAGTGAAGTGGCCATGGGCACAGTGAGGTGGCAATGGGCACAATGAGGCTGGGCACAGTGAAGTTGCAATGGACACAGTGGCAATGGGCACAGTGAGGTGGCAATGGGCACAGCGAGGTTGGGCACAGTGAGGTGGCAATGGGTACAATGAGGTTGGGCACAGTGAGGCTGCAATTGGCACAGTGAGGCGTGCAATGGGCATTGTTGACCCTCTTTTGCGCTTACAGTGGCTGCTGCATTATCACCCTAGGCTTAAGCCCTGTACACACGGGCAAGAATCTCGTCAGGAATAAAACGTTGTTTTCCCTGACGAGATTCTTGGCAAGAATCTCTTGCCGCCCGAGTGTACAGACTCTCATTTCAAAAGAACCGCGGTGACGTCATCGCGTACGACGAGCATGCGCTCGTCACATTGAATGCCGTCGCCGCCATCTTGCTGCACCCTACCTATGCCTAGGAAGCTACCGCGCATGCGTCAAAGTAATTTCAAGCATGCGCGGGTTTCCACTGCGACAGGTATACACACTCTCAGGTTTCTCGGCAAGAAAACTGCCGAGAATCTCACAACGAGAAAAATAGAGAACATGTTCTCTATTTTTCTCGTCGAGATTCTGTGCAGATTTCCAGATGAGAAACCTGAAAGCCTCATACACACGCTCGGTTTATTCGGTTTATTCGTTTTTTTCTTGCTGGTTCTTGCCGAGAAAAACGAGTGTGTGTACAGTGGGTGACCGCGATAATGTGTCAATCTCGCTCCCTTTCTCGGCGAGATTGACCACCTACGAGCCCCATCGCGGGAGCCAGCGCCGAGTTGGCCAGCCGCGATGGAGACAAAGCCGTCATAGAAGCGACGGGCGATCCGACTTGGATTCTCGCCATTTCTAGCGTAGGCATTTGGTACGCATTCCTGAGAGGGAGAACTCCACGCTAATTTTTAAATAAAAAAACGGCATGGGTCACCCCCCCCCCCGGAGCATACCAGGCCCTTAGGTCTGGTATGGGTTGTAAGGAGACCCCCCTACGCTGAAAAACTGATGTAGGGGGTCCCCCTACAATCCATACCAGACCCGTATCCAAAGCACTCTACCCGGCTGGCCAGGAAGGGAGTGGGGACGAGCGAGCGCCCCCCCCCCCCCTCCTGAGCCGTACCAGGCTGCATGCCCTCAACATGGGGGGGTCAGATGCTCTGGGGCAGGGGGGGCGCACTGCGGGGCCCCCCCACCCCAGAGCACCCTGTCCCCATGTTGATAAGGACGGGGCCTCTTCCCGACAACCCTGGCCGTTGGTTGTCGGGGTCTGCGGGTGGGGGCTTATCGGAATCTGGGAGCCCCCTCAAATAAGGGGGCCCCCAGATACCGGCCCCCCACCCTAAGTGAATGGATATGGGGTACATCGTACCCCTACCCATTCACCTGGAGGCAAAGTGTTAAAGCAAATAAACACACAACACAGGGTTTTTAAAATAATTTATTAGTCTGCTCCGGAGGCCCCCCCTGTCTTCTTTAGCTCTTTTAGCAGGGGGGGCCTCCTTCTTCTTCACAGCCGTCTGGTTCTCTTCCGCTCTCCGGAAGGGGCTTCTTCTTCCGCTGTCCGGGGGGTCTCCTCCGCTCTCCTTCTGCTCTCTGGGGGTCTTCTCCGCTCTCCAGGAGTCTTCTTCTATTTTCCCCGGTTCTTTCTCCCGCTGTCCAGTGCCTTCTCCTTCAGGGCTGGCCATCCAAAGTTGCGTCAAAGTTGCACTCCAAAGTCGTTGCAACTTTGGAGTCATACAAGTGTGAATGGAATCTAATACCTTTGTAGAAATTTGTGTATTCCAAAACACTGGGAGCACTTCATTCCTTCCCTACATCCTATGGGTGGTGGTTTTACTGTAGCAAAAAACGTACCTTGCCTGCTCGGAATGCTGATGAGTTATTGCTGATTGAACAGTTTACGCAAGTATATTGTATGTCATGGTTTAAAGCATCTGAAACATTATCTCTATTTTTTTCCCACATGTGGTAATAAATTGGAATAACTAAATATTTCTCTTTCTGTTGACGAACTTCAGTTCTCATTAAAAGGATTTAATTTGAAACAGAGGCAGCGAGGTGTGAAAAGTTTGGCAATTTACCTGACCGCAAGCAATGAGCAGCTATAATCATGGTTTCATCGCCTCAGTTCAGAACATAATAAAAAATGTGGAGTGGAATCATAAAAAGTATACTGTACCCAGTAAAATGGAAAAATAATACCTTTTCCAATGAAGATCAAGGATTGTTTTTTAAGGGTTTGTGAGGGGAATATACTTCATACTTAATCATTTAAAGGGCCAGGCCATATTAAGCTGTTATTTAATAACCGCAGTGCTGGAGTCAAGCATCCAAAGCAGTAATAAACCCAAAAGCAAAAAATGTATTATATTGCAACGTGTCAACTGTTAAATGCGGGAGGCTGCATTCTGTTTTTTTTTAGGCTTTTTTCCTTTACTTTCACCTGGTGATCCAGCTAATAAGCATTTTTCAACTTCCTTTAACAGACCAAGCTATCCAGAAAATGTGGCAGTTAGGGTATTGAGATAACCCATTTACAACTGTTAGGCCTCGTACACACGACAGAGGAACTCGACGTGCCAAACACATCGAGTTCCTCGTCGAGTTCAGGGATGAAGCCGCCGAGGAGCTCGGCGGGCCGCCTTCTCCCATAGAACAACGAGACATGTTCTCTATTTTCTCGACGAGTTCCTCGGCGGCTCCATCGGGCCAAAAGTGTACAGACGACAGAGTTTCTCGGCAGAATCCGGCTCTGACCGAGTTTCTCGCCGAATTCTGCCGAGAAACTCTGTCGTGTGTACGAGGCCTTAGGGGTGCTTACAATGGTCAGCTTTTAATTATTTATGCAAAACCTTTATCCCAAAAGAAAAAAAAAGTTGCTGTAACTGCTTAAAACATGTCAGCTGGAGTTCAGCCTTAAAGTGTTCGTAAACCCACAACAGTAAAATCAGTCTTTATATGGAATAATGTATGCTTGTTATACTCACTGTGGAACCTAAGGGGTTAATCCTCTGCATTGTGTAAAAAAATCTGCTTGATCCTGCCTCTTCTGATCCTCCCCTCCTTGCATTGTTTCCAAAACATGTCCAGGTAAAACAGGGTTACTGGAGTCAGGCTGCACATGCTCAGTTTGGTGTAAATTGCTAGAGGTTTTTTTTTTTCTTGGGAGAGTGAATGAGATCAGCACAGGGCAAATCAGCACTGTCCAGATAGAGGTTCGGGGGGGCCTGCATCCTGATAGGACAGCCAGTGCAGTATGAAAACTCCTTCTACAAGCTTTAACCACCTAAAGCGGGGGTTTACCCCCAAAAAAAAAATGTAACATTACATTCAGCCGAGTTGTCCTAATGACAATCGGCTGTTTTTTTTTATTTTATCCCGGTACATACCGTATTTTCACCGCCGCTTCCGGGTATGTCTTATGCGGGACTGGGCGTTCCTATATGATTGACAGGCTTCCAAACGTCGCATACAGTGCGTCACGAGTTGCCGAAAGAAGCCGTGACGTGACGTGCAGTATGCGACGGTCGGAAGCCTGTCAATCAATTATGAACGCCCAGTCCCGCAGAAGACATACCCGGAAGCGGCGGTAAAAATACAGTATGTACGAAAAAAAAAAAAAAAAACAGCCGATTGTCATTAGGACAACTCGGCTGAATGTAATGTTAAAAAAACATTTTTTTGGGTGAACCTCCGCTTTAAGACTCAGACCTTTATGCAGCTAAAGGACCTGGCCAGTTTTTGCGATTCGGCACTGCGTCGCTTTAACTGACAATTGCGCGGTCGTGAGATGTGGCTCCAAAACAAAATTGGCGTCCCTTTTTCCCCCACAAATAGAGCTTTCTTTTGGTAGTATTTGATCACCTCTGCGTTTTTTTTTCACTATAAACAAAAATAGAGCGACAATTTTGAAAAAAAAAAAAACAATATTTTTTACTTTTTGCTATAATAATTATCCCCACAAAAGATATAACATTTATTTTTTTCTCAGTTTAGGCCGATACGTATTCTTCTACCTATTTTTGGTAAAAAAAAATGCATTTTTATTAATATTTTTTTTTACTACTAATGGCGGTGATCAGCAATTTTTTTCATGACCGCGACATTATGGCGGACACATCGGACAATTTTGACAAATTTTTGGGACCATTGTCGTTTTCACAGCAAAAAATGCTATAAAAATGAACTGATTACTGTGAAAATGACAATTGCAGTTTGGGAGTTAACCACAAGGGGGCGTTGAAGGGGTTAAGTGTGACCTCATATGTGTTTCTAACTGTAGGGAACAGGGAACACACTATCAATGACACTGCCACAATCAAGAACAGGGAAGGTGTGATTACACACACCTCTCCCCGTTCTTCAGCTTCGGAGGACCGATCGCGGGACACGAAGCTTCGGACCGGGTCGTGTGCACGCACCGGTGGCGCGTGCACGACCCCACGGCTGGGATTAAAGGGCCACGGACAGGTACGTGGATGTGCCCAGCCGTGCCCTTCTGCCGACGTATATCGGAGTGAAGGGGTCCTTAAGTAGTTAACCAGACACTGATAGAAGTCACAAGACTGCTATATACTGCTGATGAGAAAAGGTATTTAGCTGTTTATATTTACTAAAATAATTGCATTTTCATGTTCTGTGTACTGTGGAAGACCAGATTTAGTGAATGCAGAGTACTGAGTTTGGTAACGCTTTATGCCGTGTACACACAATCGTTTTTTTCTGATGAAAAAAGTCAGATGGACTTTTTCACCTGAGAAACCTATCGGGGTAGATTCAGGTAGCTATTACGGCGGCGTATCTCCAGATACGCCGCCGTAATTTCAAATCTGCGTCGGCGTATCGTTACGCCGATTCTCAAAGGCAGATACGCTCAAAAAATAGGCTTCCTCCGCCAACGTAACTTGAATGCGGCGGCGTATAATTGTGTGCAATATTACGTTGGCCGCTAGGGGCGCTTCCGTTGTTTCCGGCGGAGAATATGCAAATTACCTAGATACGCCGATTCACAAACGTACGTACGGCCGGCGCAATTTATTTATGTCGTTATGTATGGACGTCGTTCCCGCTTTAAAATTTGAATTTTTAACGTCATTTGCGTAAGTCGTTCGCGAATAGGGCTGGGTGTAATTTACGTTCACGTCGAAACCAATACGTTGTTGCGGCGTACTTGGGAGCAATGCACACTGGGATATGTACACGGACGGCGCATGCGCCGTTCGGAAAACACGTCAATCACGTCAGGTCATCACACATTAGCATAAAACACGCCCCCCCTCCACATTTGAATTACGCGGGCTTACGCCGGCCCCATTTACGCTACGCCGTCGTAAGCTAGGAGGAAAGTGCTTTGTGAATACAGCACTTGCCTCTCAAACTTACGGCGGCGCAGTGTAAATACGATACGCTGCGCCGCCGTATGAATGGGCGCAGCTACGTGAATCTAGCCCATTGTGTGTGGGCCCCATCGGACTACCAGGAAAACCGGCCATGTGTAGGGGGAAAAAGCTACCGAGCAGGTTCTCGGTTTTCCCGGCGGACTTTTTACCGATGGGAAAACCGATCACGTGTACGGGGCATGAGACAGTAAGTGTGTTTTTGGCCAGTTCTCTAGGTGAAAATAAGAGCAAAATAACATTTGATTACAAATGTTTAAAAAAGACTAGCACCAAAGCCAAAGTGTGCATATATGCAACAAAAAAACAGGATATACAATACAAAACAGCACATATAAACCAATGACACCAAGACTCTCCTAAAAAGGATGTTCCCGAGTACCCAACGTGTTTATTGTGTTTAGCCATCATCAGGGGTCACAGGTAGGGAGCAGTCTGGTCACGATTCTTTTTAACTCAATTAGAGCGGTCTCATACGAAAAATCTCGTAAGAACAGAATATGGAAATGGAGATAAATCTGAGTGGCAGTCCGACACTAACTGGATAAGATCAGACTCAAATCCTGTAGCTGGAATAGTGAGCAGCGGTGTCCAGACCTAAGTGATGCAATATGGGGCAATATAGGCTCAGCAGGTGAAAATACAGCACTATCGGGACCTTTAATAAGGTAATCCCAACTCAGTGGAAGGCTCCAAAATGTAAATGAATCCTTTGTACAACTGCTGCAGTCAAATTGAGCCCCCCGTGTCTCCATGTGCAGACGTATCTGTCTGGCGTTATCCAGGGCCGTCTTTAATATGGTTTGGGCCCTGGGCAAACATTTTTTTTGGGCCCCCCTCCAGCTTATTTTGGGCCTGGCTGGTTCACATGTATGTTTTGGCGGCCCTCATTTGTGCAGGTACAGCAGCCCATTGATTTGAATGGGCTGCCATGCCTTTGTTTCCTGCAGAAAAAAGGTGCATTCATCATTTTAAAAATACAATTGCCTTGAAATCCATTCTGCTTTTGCACCATGCTACTTACCTGCAGTTCCTGCACACACAAACGCACTGTGTTTTTAAAAGCGTGATCTAAACGTCTAAAATGCAGCAATTTTTACAGTGCGGGAACTGCAGATAAGTCACAGCAGACAGCAGAATGGACAGACAGTGCTGTATTTCAGTGTTTAATGGGCATAGGTGTGCCGTGTGCGCAGCCTATTACATGAGGCATGCGCTTTTCTTTGCAGGAAACGCAGGCATGGCGGCCCATTCAAATGAATGGGCTGCTGTGCCTGCACAAATGTGGGCTGCCAAAACAGATACATGTGAACCAGCCAGGCCCAAAATAAGCCCATCAAGCAGTTAAATACATACAGTAATGCCATGTGCTCTGAGGCCTTACTCAGCCTGGACTGCAGGTTTGGTCTGTGATTTAAAGAGTTCCTCTATTTTACACATGGCATGGCATGGGGTCCCATGGTGCTAAAGCAGAATGGACAGACGGTGCTGTGACCCCATGCCATGCCATGTGTAAAATAGAGGAACTTTTTAAAACACTGACCAGACCTGCAGTGAATCATCAAATATTATAAAGACTTTGGGCACACTCTACAGAAAACTTCTATTTACAATATAGATTAGCAAACAGTGACATGAAGAAGTCAGCCTCGGGAAGAGCAAACTGGGGATGTTATAAAATCACATTCTAATTCACTTTTATATACAAGCAGAACCCAGTGGCAGGAAGGGAGAAGTGCACGTCTAAAGGGAAGCCAGGGGTGCTGTACATTTTAAAACACAGGGAAGGTAAGCAGTAGCGTGCCACTGATGATTTTCAGCGCTGATTTGTGGGCAGCACAGGGGCTTAACGGGCAGCTCTGCATTGGGCCCCCAACAGTGACAGGGCCCTGGGCAGCTGCCCCTGTTTGCCCTATGGTAAAGTCGGTCCTGGCGTTATCCCTCCTACGTGGTGCCTATAGACTATATTGCATCACTTAGGTCTGGACACCGCTGCTCACTATTCCAGCTACAAGAGTTGAATCTGATCTTATCCAGTTAGTGTCGGACTGCCACTCAGATTTATCTCCATTTCCATATTCTGTTCTTACAAGATTTTTCATATTGAGTTAAAAAGAATCGTGACCACACTGCTCCCTACCTGTGACCCCTGATGACGGCTAAACACCAGAAACGTGTCGGGTACTCGGGAACATCCTTTTAGGAGAGCCTTGGTGTCATTGGTTTATATGTGCTGTTTTGTATTGTATATCCTGTTTTTTTGTTGCATATACTGTCTTTGGTGCTAGTCTTTTTTAAACATGTGTAAGCATTTTATTTGTGAACCATTAAAACCAAAACTTTTGTATACTGATCAGTGTCTGGCCTTTAAAATCCCACTCCAGGGGGAGAAACTATTTTTGTCTATGTGAAAATAAAGGAAACCATTCTATAAAAAACAAATGAATGACGCTACCACATTTAAAGAGTTCCTCTGGTCTGTGATTTAAAGAGTTCCTCTATTTTACACATGGCATGGCATGGGGTCCCATGGTGCTAAAGCAGAATGGACAGACGGTGCTGTGACCCCATGCCATGCCATGTGTAAAATAGAGGAACTTTTTAAAACACTGACCAGACCTGCAGTGAATCATCAAATATTATAAAGACTTTGGGCACACTCTACAGAAAACTTCTATTTACAATATAGATTAGCAAACAGTGACATGAAGAAGTCAGCCTCGGGAAGAGCAAACTGGGGATGTTATAAAATCACATTCTAATTCACTTTTATATACAAGCAGAACCCAGTGGCAGGAAGGGAGAAGTGCACGTCTAAAGGGAAGCCAGGGGTGCTGTACATTTTAAAACACAGGGAAGGTAAGCAGTAGCGTGCCACTGATGATTTTCAGCGCTGATTTGTGGGCAGCACAGGGGCTTAACGGGCAGCTCTGCATTGGGCCCCCAACAGTGACAGGGCCCTGGGCAGCTGCCCCTGTTTGCCCTATGGTAAAGTCGGTCCTGGCGTTATCCCTCCTACGTGGTGCCTATAGACTATATTGCATCACTTAGGTCTGGACACCGCTGCTCACTATTCCAGCTACAAGAGTTGAATCTGATCTTATCCAGTTAGTGTCGGACTGCCACTCAGATTTATCTCCATTTCCATATTCTGTTCTTACAAGATTTTTCATATTGAGTTAAAAAGAATCGTGACCACACTGCTCCCTACCTGTGACCCCTGATGACGGCTAAACACCAGAAACGTGTCGGGTACTCGGGAACATCCTTTTAGGAGAGCCTTGGTGTCATTGGTTTATATGTGCTGTTTTGTATTGTATATCCTGTTTTTTTGTTGCATATACTGTCTTTGGTGCTAGTCTTTTTTAAACATGTGTAAGCATTTTATTTGTGAACCATTAAAACCAAAACTTTTGTATACTGATCAGTGTCTGGCCTTTAAAATCCCACTCCAGGGGGAGAAACTATTTTTGTCTATGTGAAAATAAAGGAAACCATTCTATAAAAAACAAATGAATGACGCTACCACATTTAAGGATTTGTAGGCTGTAATATATTAAAATTGGGGAGATTTAATAGCTCACATATCTACAAATAGCAAGATTTCCCAGAAACAGCAGATTATACTAGCAGAATCCATAGTGTTTTTCAGCATAGAAGGGAGGTCATTGGTGCAGAGTATCCCGCTGCAGGGTAGATGAGTATACACACAATGGGCTACATGAAGAAGTGTTATTGTCAGGTTGAGCGTTAGGGTTAGTAGGGGTTAGTGTAAGAACTACCAGGAGGGTTAATGTCAGGCTTACAGGGTAGAGTAAGTGTTACAGGGACAGGAAGGGTTAATGTGGGGGCTAGCGTTAGAGTTAAAAGGAAAGCTAATGTTATGGTTAGTATTAGAGTTACAGTGATGTGTAGTGTGAGGTTTAAAGAGGAGGTTATAGAAGAATAGAAACCACCTAAACTTATAATTAGTTTTTAAACGGTATTGCACAATACAAACAAATAGAAATTTCACATCACACTTACCAGCTAGCTTGCCAAAAAAACAAAGACACTGTCCAACAATTTACATTCAAAACAGAAGTTTTTGTTGCACACATTTGCAATTATATGTGGAAGCTGTACTGCCTCGCCAGTAGGGTCCTCTGTAAAGTGTGGTCCTAACTCTTAAAGCGGATGTGCCACTAAACAAATATATTAAAAGCCAGCAGCTACAAATACTGCAGCTGCTGACTTTTAATATAAGGACACTTACCTGTCCTGGAGTCCAGCGGTGATCGCAGCAGATGACGAGCCGATCGCTCGTCACCCTGCTGCTCCCCCCTCCATCCACGGTGAGGGAACCAGGAAGTGAAGCGCTCCGGCTTCACTGCCCGGTTCCCTACGGCGCATGCGCGAGTCGCGCTGCGCCCGCCGATTGGCTCCCGCTGTGTGCTGGGAGCCGAGTGTTCCCAGCATACAACGGGGGACGGACGGGAAGGGGAAAAAAAACCCGTCCTTTGCCCGTATCGTAGGGCCGGAAGTGGGTGCAGATACCTGTCTGTAGACAGGTATCTGCACCCCCCTCCCCCCTGAAAGGTGTCAAATGTGACACCGGAGGGGGGGAGGGTTCCGATCAGCGGGACTCCACTTTAGAGTGGAGATCCGCTTTAAATTCGAGAGTCTCCAAGTTGGAAAATATATAGCAATGGATAAATTAAAGGGGTTGTAAAGACAAAAATATTTTCCTCTTAAATTAAAGTCTGACAGTAGCTGATAAAGTAAAAAGTAATGTTTTGCATTATAACTAGTTTGATACCTGTTGAAATCGAGCTGTTTTATTCACCTCCGTCACTCCTGAATCATTATTCTCACTGACTTCCTGGTTTGCGGTGCGCATTCATTCTTCCTACATCACGGCCTAATGGGAACTACAGTTCCCATTAGGCTTTAGCCTCCATGCCTGTGAGGGATAAGAGAGCATCTTCACGCAGGGCTGTAGTCATAGGGAGGGGGTGAGCACATTCTGCTTTCCACCATGCAAAACGGCTCAGGTGCTGGAGGAAAGCAAGAAGAGGAGAGACAGGAAATGGCATTTTCAAACCTGGATTACTGTATTTTGGAGGTCAAAAGGAAAAATGAGGTAAGTGATATTTAAATGCTCTAGCTTACAGCAATCAATTGATCTAATAAAAAATGAACCTTTAGTGTTCCTTTAAGGACAGGTATGTCTGGAAAGAGCCTCTTCCTCAAAGGCACAGGGGGGCATTAGCAGCCTAGCAAGAACACAATGTCAGCTAAAGGCCTCCACTGAGTCCCCACTTCCAGGTACACCTTAGGGCTCTTTCACACGGGCAGACCATTTGGGTCCGCCTGCCAGTTTTTTAGGCGGACCTAAACTGGCGCTCCGTGCTCCTCTATGGAGCAACGGATGTCAGCAGTGACATGCCCGCTGACATCCGACCCGCTCCGATCCGCCAAAGTGTGACGGAGGAAAAACGACTTTTCCATCTGTCTGGCGGATCGGATCGGGTGAACACGACAGACGGTCCGTGTTCATCCGATCCCCCCATAAGGGAGAGCGGATAAAAGACAGGGCGGTCCCTGCACAGTGTGCGGGTCCGCCTTGTCATCTGCCGGCTTAGCGGGGATCAACGAAACGATCCCCGCTGAGCAAGCGGAGGTTCACGGGGGGATCATCACTGATCCGCCCCATGTGAAAGGGGCCTTACTTCTAAAGCTAGTTAGAAATTGTGATGGCTGCCATTCTTGTATGGCTTGCTTATTGGATTTGACATGGGAATACATTGGATGGCTTCAGCTGCCATTCTGATCTTGTGGGCTGCTAATGTGCCCCCATGCCATTAAAGAGAAATGGGCCTTCTCCTGGCAAACCTCCCCTAAATGTATCCACTGCAATATATGCTTCATCTTGGAGACTCTCAAATTTAAGAGTTAGGATTGCACTTTGCAGAGGAGCCTTGGTAGAGCAGTGTAGCTTTCACATATATTTGCAAAGGTAATGGTTAGTATAACAGAAAGAGTAATGGCGCGTACACACGATCAGAATTTCCGATGGAAAAATTCAGACAGACTTTTTTCATCGGATTTTCCGATCGTGTGTAGCCCCATCTGAGTTTTTCTATTGGAAATTCCGATGAATTCCATCGAAGTTTAGATACAGAACATGTTCTATTTTTCTCCCTTGGAATTCTGTCGGAATTCCGATGTGATTTGGCCGGGCAAAAGTCCGATCGCATTAGGGTTAGGTCTACATAGAAAGTTAGTATTATAGTTACAGAAAATTGCCGTCTACACTAAAACCTACATGACAAAGTTATTTCACCAACTAGGGGCCAGATTCACAGCTGAGATACAACGGAGTATCTCAGATACTCCGTCGTATCTCTCAGAGTATCTATGCGACTGATTCATAGAATCAGTTACGCATAGCTAGCCCTAAGATCCGACAGGTGTAATTGTTTTACACTGTCGGATCTTAGGATGCAGTACCGCGGCCGCCGCTGGGGGGAGTTTGCGTCGTAAACCAGCGTTGGGTATGCAAATTAGGAGTTACGGCGATCCACAACGGATTTTCGCGTTCGCTACGTCGCCGCTAGTCTAGTTTCCCGTCGCAAAGTTAGTCGTCGTTTTTGGTGCCTTAACTTTACACAGCACACATATGTGCTGTATAAAGTATGGCCGTCGTTCCCGCGTCGAATGTTAAAATTTCACGTCGTTTGCGTAAGACGTCCGGGAATACGGAAGTACGCTACGCACGTCGCTGATCGAAAAAATGACGTCAGTTCGCGTAAAGCACGAATTTCGAAACGGAGCATGCACAGTAGGTCCGGCGCGGGAGCACACCTAATTTAAATGACACACGCCCCTTTAAATTACGCGGGCTTACGCCGGAGGCCGCCAGTGTAATTTTTCACGCAAGTGCTTGGTGAATCAGGAACTTGCGATGAAAAATTGCGGCGGTGTAACGTATCTACGATACGTTACGCCACCGCGATTCTACCTGAATCTGGCCCTAAGTGACCACAGTGGTACCTTCCGTTATGGTCAGCAGCCTTGAAGACTGCAATAACCAACATGCAGAAGACTCTACCGCTGCCCACCACTTAATGTGAAGAAAGAACCTTTCCTCATTCTCCTGTAATAAAGTTCAGCTTTGACTTAATTGAGCAGACGCACTGCTCATTGCTCAACAGTTAAAAAAGATGTCCTCTTTGAGTATTGTGCAGCAGAATTATCTCACCTAGCCTAAGGCTATATATATGCAATGGCTGACTGCCAGTACAACACCTGTGTAATTTGGCTTGCCCGCTGTCCCTGTAGTGGTGCAGTATTTTAAAAGACTATAAAATTGGCAGTGTTTAGCAGTCATTGCAGTGGGTGTAAATTAAAGTGCAAAACATAATCTGAAAGAGCATCGCTCTTCCACATCAAATTTCCATGGTGACAGAAGAACTTAGTTTGTTTCCACAGTGATGTTGCGGATTGGGAATGCGTGGATCGATTAGAGTCAGAACTAGGGATGACCTGAATGTACCTGGGTGCGGTTTTCAGGATGTTTGCTGAAGTGCTCACAAGCTCTAAGGCACCTTTCACCCTAGGCGGTGGGGGTGTCGGCGGTAAAGCACCGCTATTTTTAGGGGCGTTTTACCGTCACTTTCGCTGCGCTATTCGGCTGCTATTGGGGTGCTTAAAACCACCGGCAAAGTGCCGCTGCCCATTGATTTCAATGGCCAGGGGGTGCTTTATTCACCACTCCTACAGCATCTCAAAGATGCAGCTAGCAGGACCTTTTTACTGTCCTGCCAGCACACCGAGGGCTTTCACATTGGAGTGAATGGAGCCAATCTTTCAGGGTGCTTTGCAGGTACTATTTTTAGTGTTATAGCGCCTAAAAAGCACCTCAGTGTAAAAGAGGTTTTAGGGTCCATTCACACCTGAGTGATTTACTGGTGTTTTTCAGGTGTTTTTTTCAAGTGTTTTTGAAGCCTTTTAAATTTTTTTTTATCTTTTTACAAGATTTTTACAGCTTCAGGCAGTTTTAGCCAATATAAATCACTAGGGGGAGGAGAGGGAGAGGAAATTAGGGGTAGACCTGTACAATTTGGATCGGTCGAAAAATCATCGACCAATTCAAATTCTGTGTGAAGAATAGCTGGTTGTTGAGCAACGGACCAGAAAGCCAGCTGCCGCGTCCGTAACAACCAATTCATCATCAGCTGTCAGTGGGCTTCCCCACTGACGGCTAAATGTAAAAAAAAGAATGCAGCAATGAAAAGTAAATGGAAAGAACACGCCAATTAAAAAAAAATCCATACCAGACCCTTGTCTGAACATGCAGCCCAGGAAAGGGGGGTGACAGGCCACATGCCTTTAAAATAGGGGGTGCTTTGGGGCCAATGTGCTCTGTCTCTCGACCCCAAAGCACCTTGCCCCCATGTTGATGGGTTCAAGGGTCTCTTCCCCACAACCGTGGGGTGTGGTTGTTGGGGTCTGTATCCTGGGGGCTTATCAGAATCTGGATCTGGAAGCCCCATTTTAATAAGGGGGCTCCCAGCCCCCTATGTGAATAAGTATGGGGTACATAGTATCCCTACCTATTCACCAGGTAAAATGTAAAAAGTGACTAAAGACACAACAAGAATTTTTCACAAGTCGTTTATTAAAAAATTAAAAATAGAAAACAATCATCAATCATGCTACCCACTGCACCGCCAGACCCGAAAAAAAAAAAAGAAAAGCTCTGCCTGTGACAGAGGCTAACCACCAACTGGTTACGTTGGCTGTTTGAAGACGGATATCTTTGTTATGGCATAACCCCGGTATCCTCTTCTTCAGCTGGCGGTCCAGTTTCTGATAATAGTGGTCTCTGCAGCAGATCCGCCGCAAGATCACTTTTATCGGCAATGCGAGAGAGCCCCCCCCGCCGCTCTCTGGTGCCCTACGGCGCATACTGGAGCCGTTGGCAGGGGTGGAGGCGATCAGATCTTCTTGCAGCAAGGATTTGAAATACCCTTCCACAGCCAGTGGTCTCAGCAGGGAGCATCGATAGTTTCAAAAAAACTATTAAGCCTTGTACACACGATAGGTTAACCAGAGGACAACGGTCTGAAGGACCGTTGTCATAGGTGAACCGATGAAGCTGACTGATGGTCCATCATGCCTTCACACCATAGGTTAAATAACCGATCGTGTCAGAACGCAGTGACATAAAACACAACGACGTGCTGAAAAAAAACGAAGTTCAATGCTTCCATGCATGCGTCGACTTGACTCTGAGCATGCGTTGTTTTTTAACCGATGGTCGTGCCTACTAACGATCGGTTTTGACCTATCGGTTAGGAAGCCATAGGTTAATTTTAAAGCAAGTTGGCTTTTTTTTAACCTATGGGGCCCCCACACGATCGTTTTTTACTGATGAAAATGGTCCTTCAGACCGTTGTCCTCTGGATAACCTATCGTGTGTACGAGGCCTTAGATAAGCACCTGAACGACCACAACATACAGGGATATACAATGTAATACTGACATATAATCACACACATAGGTTGGACTTGATGGACTTTTTTCAACTTCACCTACTATGTAACACTATGTAAGATCATGCACCCAGTTTGGTGATGGGATTCTTATTTGGAAAAGACACCATACATGCACGATCCCAATAGATCTGAATTTGATTGATTTTGGACAATTGGACAATCATTTCTTTTGCTCAAAGCGGAATTTGCCAAAGCGCTGCTAATGTTATCGCTTGTCTGTAGCATATGTTTTAATGTTTGTTTTTAGTAATAGCTGCTATTATTGTTTATATCCAAGCATTATTTGTAATTAGTGGTCTATGAGCGCTGGGAGAGGGAGATTATTTGACTACGGTTATTTGATCACTTTCATTGGATTTAAATGTAAATATGTTGTATCTGAATGTCCATAGCATAGCCACAGTTCTTAAATCCTCATGCTTATTTCATGAAATAGTTAATACATTTTGGCTACACCGAGATCGCAGTCAATAGTAACGATTGGCCTGACGTCACCCTGTAACCCAGATGTATCATGGTAGGGTTCCTATTTTGTACCTTTAGTAGCCTGTTCATTAACACTCCCTGGGGAAAATGTGTCAGCCTTTGTGAACACACAATAATCAATACTTGTATTTCCAGCTATGCAAACAGAAGAAAGAAGAGGGACTGTTACCCTGCCAGCACTTATTCAGTACTTACTGTACAAGGGAAATAAACTTTGTCTGACTTCTATTATTTTAGATGTAGTTATTTGTGAATATATGCATGTATGTATTTATTTTTAGCCGTTTCGAGATTCTAATTATCTCAACTTATGGGGTCAACAAGAACCAGAAAAATGTTCATTTTTCATTTTAGAATATTTTTTTTTTTAATGTGCTGCTCTGGGAAAAATTCTCGGCTTCCCTGTTGTGCATTATTTATAACACAATTTTATTTATAAATATAAAGAGAAAAGAGATACGTTTTTTTATTTTCTTTTGTTTTGTTTTTTGTTTTTTTGAGTTGATCGGATTTAACACCGAGAACCTGAAGGAGGAAAGTTTGAAGGAAGTGAAGTTTTTGTATAGTAATGTCATGGCGGAATACGTTGAAAAGTTTGTGAACACAACACGGCAATGCAAACTACAAGCTGCACTCAACTGGGACACTGAGTAAACGGAAAATGCTCAGACTTGACAAAAAACAAAAAACAAACTATAAAGTTTGCAGCTATCAGATATAAAAATAGATAAAAATAGGCCTGTGTGCCTGTTGTGGGTTAGAGAAGAGAGAAGTCTGGAACCATCTCTTGATTATAACAAGTAGATCTGGGAATTGGGTACACTTACAACAGCTGTTACTCTGGGCAGGAGGATCTTATCACTGGAGTCGCCAAGACATAAAGGAACGGGCTATGATATTCTATTTAGTAGATCAGTACTGAGAAGATAGGTAGGAAATGTGCCTCGAAATCAGGAGTGGCTTAACCACTTGCCTGCCAGGCCAGTTCTGATCCTTCTCTCCTACCCTCATGTAAAAATCATATTCTTTTGCTAGAAAACTAGAACCCCAAACATTTTTTTTTTTTAATTTGAAGCAGAGACCCTAGAGAATAAAATGGTGGATGTTGCATATTTTTATGTTACAATATTTGCGCAGTGGTTTTTCAAACGTAATTTGTTTGGGAAAAATACAATATGATTTTTAATGCGCAAAAACACAATATAATACCCAATTGTTTGGTAAGATATAAAAGATGATGTTACGCTAAGTAAATATATACAAACATAACGCAATTTAAAATTGTGTATGCCCATACAACCCAGGCCAAACTATGGTACCTAAAAATCTCCATAGGCAAGGTTTTAAAAGCCTTTAAAGTTTAGAGTGCAGCAGTAGTAGTGGGAACACTCATCAATTCCAGACTCGACTACGCAAATTTCCTCTACCTAGGACTACCGAAATACCAGATGTCTTGTCTACAAGTCGTCCAGAACACTGCAGCCAGGCTGGTAACAGATATAAAACCGTGGGAACCAATCTCCCCGGTCTTGAGGTCCCTCCACTGGCTAGCCAAAAACAATCTGTGACATTCAAGACCCTCTGCCTCACCCACAAATGCACGCAAGGAAACGCGCCACATAACTTATGCGAGAAAATAAAACACTACACCCCAAAACGGGCCCTACGATCAACTAATCAGAACCTCCTCCACATCCCCAAGCCCCACTACAAATCTAAAGGAGAACGAAGATTCGTAGTCCAAGGACCATGGCTATGGAACGCTCTACCTACAGACATTCCGATGGAATTGAACTACCGGGCATTCAGAAAAAAACTTAAGACACATCTATTCTGAAGCATGGCTGGACAACGACAATGGATACAGCGCCTTGAGGCGATTTAGTTCGCATTTGTAGCACTATACAAGTTACTCACTCCTCACTCACACACACAATCGGATTTCCATCGGACAATTTTGTGGATTTCTGTCCGAAGGGCGTTGGCCGTGAACTTGTTCTGCATACAGATGGCAGAACTTTTTCAGTCAATATACACAAAACTACATGGTTTTCCAGCTCTTTAGCACCACCCTTTGGGCAACGTATGCGTTTGTCTTTGTGCGCAAGCACAGGGCACTTTCAATTTTTCAAATTTTATTATGTATTTTTTATTTTATTTTTTATACTGTTTCTTTCTTTATTTATTTATTTTTAGGATGGTAATCATCCTAAGTGACAGCAATAGGCATTTACAGGTACTCTTTATGGAGAGATCTGAGGTCTATTAGACCTTAGATGTCTCCCCTGCCCTTACAAGCATCTGATCACACCAAGGCGCTGTTTACATCCAGGAAACTGGAAGTGATGAAAATGCTTGTCCCTTCTGGTTTTCTACACCTCAGACATCAGGTCCTCGATAATATCTCTATGGTCAGCTGGCAAAACCACAGCAGAAGGCAATGAAAGGACATCTATAAAAGCTATCTAACAGCTAACTAGCCGCTAGGATCGCTTTTGCAAAACAAGAGAATTGCAGACTGAAAACAAAGATACCAGAATGATATAACCACGTGCGAAGACGTACATGGACATCCTTGGGTGGCAAGTGGCTAAAGGAATTTGTGTTTTTTGTGTATATTCATTCATTATTTTCTTTCAAATCTTTTTTATTGGTATTTCAACATACACAATAGTATAGCAATGCAGTGATAAAGAAAATCCTTACATACATAACAGGCATTGGAACCAATAATGAAGGAGACGCGCAGCCAGCTGGGAATGCGTGGTCCAAAGAGATTGATAGAACATAACATTGGACAAATGAACATGGGCTATACTAGCGGTAAACATTAACAAATCAGTTGGTGTGAATGTTTGTATTCATGAGTAGATGAAACGGGAGAGGTAGGGTAGGTGGAAAGAGCAGAGAAGAAAAGGAAAGAAAAAAAAAAAGAAAGGGGGAAATAGGGGGGGGAAGGACAAGGGGGAGAGCAGCATTCAGGAAGTATCAGTGTGCAATCAAGAGATGATCAATGGGCGTGAGCATTAGTGTACCAAAAGTACCAGGGGTGCCAGAGGTCCACCAGGGTAGCATAGGTGGGTTTCCCACGAGACAGAACAGTCTCGTAGGTATAGTGAGTGTGTACCAATGTAACTACGTCTGCAACTGTAGGGATGTCTGTCGACTTCCATTTCCTAGCTATCAACAGTCTTGTGGCCAGGAGGATATGAGTCGTCACCAGCCGAAGACTGGGCTGAATATCTTCGATGGTCAGGTTGAGAATAGCCAGTTGGGGAGTCAGTGCCACTGGGAAGCGGAGTACCTCCCGTAGCAGTGACTCAACATCAGACCAGAGTTGTCCGAGATGTGTGCAGGACCAAAAGACGTGTATGAGGGTACCCGAAGAATTGCATTGTCTCCAGCAGTCAATGGAGGTGTGGCTATAGAATTTAGCTAATCTATGAGGTGTCAGATACCATCTCATCAGTAGTTTCTGGGCAAGTTCCCATAAGGAAGTGCAGGATGTGTACTTGTATGTGGATTTAATCGCCCTCTGCCATTGCAAATCTGTGAAGGCCATGTGGAGATCGTTTTCCCAGTCAAGGAGGGGTTTTGATTTTTGAAATGCGGTCTTGTCTTGTAGAGTAGAGTATATAACTGACGTGCCTTTGGAGGTATGTCTGTCTGAGAAAAAGTAGTTCCAGAGTTTGATGGGTAAAGAGCCTTCTAGGGAAGGGTTAGCTTGTATGCATCGTTGTAGTCTGTAGTAAGTGAAGAAGTCAGTGGTTGGAGCTTGAAATCGTTCTTGGACTTGCAAGAATGAGTTGTTAGTCGCCACAGTGCGGAGGTCGGATGTAGAGGACATATGGTCCGTCATCCAGGTCGGTATGTGTAAGTCAGGTAACAACAGTTAAATAAAAATAAAAATAAAGAAAAAACTGCGCTAGTTCAGAAACGAAATGTCTAGCTGCTACATACAAACAAACAAAGCCAGCAAGAATAGTAAACAAAAAATGTAGCGCTAAAAACCAAAAACTCCAGAGTATGTGATACCATGTGAGGTGACAAGGTTCGTATGAAAGTGCATATACATAAACCACTGACATATAAATGTAAATAGCTCAAACAGTGCTTGATGCAAAAAAGTCTATATTACAAAGTAGAAACAATCAATTGAGTGATGAGTGCAGGGAAAACAGATGAGCTGCTATCCGTTGATTGGGATACAACAGGTGCACAAGTTGTCTGTAGCACTCTATGAGGATCACAATCACATCAAGGTAGGTAGTGGATGAAATACGCTTACCGGATGGGTTGGACTCTACTACTGTACAGCAAAGAGTCAGCCAGACATAGTGGTCTTTGGAAACCGGGACCACTCAAACCGGAATGGGACCATAAGCGAGACTGGAACTCCAAATTGACATGGACGGCAGGAACCAGCAGAGCTTGAATGGTGTGTTGGATCAATACCACGAGCTATGAATAATCCTTAGACCATCAGTCAGGAGATGCAAGGCAGGATGTTGCTAAAGCTCTCAGGAAACCATGGAGTGGATGATATAAAAATGGAAAAAAAACTCCAATAGTGCAGGTCAATTAAAACCAATGAGGTTTATTTGTAAAAAGTCATGGGTAAATATGACAAGGATAAAAAGTGATCACGTACAGAGAATGGCAATGTGGGGTGCTCAATAGCAATACCCAGAGGTATTGCTAATAGGTAACAACAGTTGTAAAGTCCCAAGGGGGACAGATATGGGTTTTGTCAGGAGGTCAGGCCAGTTAGAGTGATGGATATTTTTCCAGGCCTTGACAGTGGCCTGAATGGTAGGGGAATACAGGTGGAGTAGAGTAGTGTTAGTGGTCATATAAAACAGCCAAGTAGAGAGGTTCGGTCCAGGTGTCACAGTATTTTCAATATCGCTCCACAGCGTATAGGGTGTTGTGGTGAGCCAGTCTTTCGTCTGTGCTAGAATGGTCGCTAGATAGTAGTCTCTAACATCCACTTGACCCATTCCACCCGCCAGTCTATGTTTGATAAGTCTTGTATGACAACACCTAGATTTCTTGCCCTGCCAAACAAACCGTGTGACGATGGATTGCAGTGAGGTAAGGTATGATTGAGAGAGGGGTATGGGTAGTGTTCTAAATAAATACAACATCCTGGGCAGCAGCATCATCTTAAAGGCGGCCAGACGGCCTACCCAAGAGAATTCGTATTTGGAGATCTTAGCAGTTTCTTGTATCAGCATGTGCTTAAGATTCAAGTAATTGTGTGAGAAGAAACCTTTCGGTGATTTGGTAAGTGTGATACCTAGGTAAGATATCCCAGATTCTGCCCAGGAGTAGTGGTATGCATTTCTGAGGAGATTACTCGTAGTAGCGTCTAGACCCATATCTAGAATATGGGATTTATGTCCATTCACCTTATAATAAGATACATTACTGAACCTTTGTAAGAGCAGTTGAACCGAAGCCAGGGAGGAAAGTGGGTCTGTAATCATTAATATTACGTCATCCGCAAATAGGTTAATTTTGTGGTTTACAGCTCCGATCTGGAAGCCTGTGATAGCAGTGGAGGACCTGACATGTTCGGCTAGCGGTTCCATTACTAGATTGAATATGAGCGGGGACAATGGGCATCCCTGTCGGGTACCGTTGGAAATAGAGAACGGCTTAGAAAGCATTTCAGATGTGTACACTTGCGCTGAGGGGGAGGAATATAATGCCATGATGGCGGACAGGATATGTCCCTGGAAGCCAAACTTAAGAAGAGTCGCCTTCATATAGTCCCAGTGGACTCTGTCAAACGCCTTCTCTGCGTCCAGGGAAAGGAGCAGAGAAGGCGTTGGGGTGGACTCGGCGGTATGAATTATGTTCAGGATCCTGCGAGTGGCATCATATGTTTGTCTCCCTTTCGTGAAACCAGATTGGTCTCTATGAATAAGAAGGGGCATCAGGTCAATTAATCTATTGGCGATAAGTTTGGCATATATTTTGGTATCCAGGTTGAGGAGGGAAATGGGTCAGAAATTTTGCGGGCATGTGGGTTCCTTACCTGGCTTTGGCAATGTAACAATTAGGGCAGACAACATTTCTGGAGGGAGAGAGGAGGAAGAGGCAGCGTCATTACATACCCTAGACAGGAAGGGGGAGAGAATTGACCCGAATCGTGAGTCCATCTGGGCCTGGTGATTTATTGGAAGGTAAATTAGAGATAGTGGCTACGATTTCCTGAGAGGTGAAAGGGGCATTCAGCGTCTCAAGTTGTTCCGCGGACAATGTGGGGAGATTTATCTCCTTGAGGAATGAAGCTATGTCAGGCAGGGAGGGTTGCGGCACCGAAGCGTCGTCTTTTAGGTTGTAAAGGTTATTATAGTAATGGCGGAAGGCATCCGCAATGGCTGAAGGATCAATAAGCTTTTGATTTGAGGTGGGGTGGTATATGTGGGATATTTTAGCTTTAGAGTGATGCCCTTTAAGTCTATTGGCCATGGCCCTTCCCGCCTTATTGCTAGTGGAGTATAGTTTGGCTTTGAAGTGAGTATGGGCTTTCTCATATGAGTCTAACAGGTGGGATCTCAGCTCTTGCCTAAGGAGGCCAAGTTTGGTTTTGGTATCGGGGTCAGGAATAGTTTGGTTTTGCTCCTCAAGGGTTTTGATCTCTGATGTGAGGGCGTCTAGACGCTGTGCTCTCCTCCTCTTCTCTCTAGCCCCCAGTTGAATAAAGACCCCCCGTATGAACGCCTTGTGGGCGTTCCAAAGGACAGAGTTATCCCCTACAGAACCATCGTTAAGGGAGAAAAATTCTTCCAAGCGTTCCTTGATGTGGCCCGAATAGATTGGGGAGTGGATGAGTGCGGCATTAGCCCACCAAATCCGTGTGGCGGAGGCGGACCGCGAGTCAGTGATGGTCAATTCCCCTGGGGCATGGTCCGACCATGTAATGGTAGAGATATCGGAAGTTGATACTTTGGGCAATGTCCATTTGTCAACCAAGAAATAGTCGATCCGGGTGTATGAATTATGACGAGGTGAGAAGTAGGAGTAGCCTCTTTCGGTGGTGTGGTGGCATCTCCACACATCGTACAGGTCATTGGCCTGTATGAAGGAGCCCATGGGTGACCGAGTCCTGTTGGATCTGGACGAAATGTCTATGGAGTTGTCGGGAACTATATTGAAGTCACCGCAGATGACAAGGTGGCCTTGTTTGAAGCGTGTAATTTTCTTCATGAGTTTGTTCAGGAAACTGATTTGTTTCTTGTTGGGAGCGTATACTGTCACAATCGTATATCTGGTGTTGTTCAGGGAACAGTCCAGAGCCAGGTATCTGCCTTCAGAGTCAATGAAGCGTAAAAGACAATGTATTTTTGATGGCTATAAGGACCCCGTTTTTCTTATCGGGACCTGACGCCCTGAATATGTTGGGAAAGGATCTGTTGGTGCAGGAGGGCTCTGCGGATAGCTTGAAGTGGGTCTCCTGTACACAGAGAACGTCGCAAAGGGAAGTTTGCGCTGTCTTCCATAAGGATGATCGTTTTGCCGGGTGGTTGAGACCCTTTACGTTTAGAGACAAAAATTTTGGCATTGTAGCTCGTGTGGTGCGGAAAATAAAGGAGTGGTATTACTTACAGTGCGTGGGTGCTAGGCCGTAGTCCAGCAAAGAAATCTACGGTACCTCTGGAAGTTCAAGGTCAGGGAACGCTGTAGTTTACAAGGATGTTCGGATCTTGGATGACTTGTGCTCTCCGTGACACGGACAAGAGAGGAGACAAAATGGAGGGTAACAGTCAATACAGAGAGGAGAAAGAGAAAGAAAAAAAAATAAAACAGGCAGGGTAAATGGGAGAACTGAAGACCAGTAGTGTGGCAACAGACTACTGATGTCGTGCGGGGTATTAGTCCGTGGGTATCTGCAACGAGCAGGCACTGACCGGAGTGCTTAGATGGACTGTAGAACAATAAAGCCACTGACCGCATAGTTATCTGGATGTGCTGGTGTGGAATCCAGCGGTGGGTGTCTGGCCCTCCTCAGCGTGAGATACCTGCATTGGGGTGGTCCCGTCCGGGATGATTTTCCACTTCTTAAGCAGTTGCAGGCCTTCTTCTACAGTGTGAATACTGTGTTTTACTCCATTCCTGGTAACCAGAAGTTTGGTCGGGAAGCCCCATTGGTAGGGGATCTTGTGGTTGTTTAACGGTTTGGTAATCATTTGAAGTTGACGCCGCTGCTGGCGGGTATATTGAGAGATGTCGGCGAACAGCTGCAGTTTCGAATAAGGCGGTGGTAGTTGATCGAGCCGTCTCGTTTTCGCTAGGAGCATGTCTTTGGCATGGAAAAAGTGTACTCTCATGAGTGTATCGCGGGGGACCTCGCCCGGGAGATGCGGAGGTTTCGGCAAGCGGTGGATGCGGTCTATGATAGTTTCCATCGGGGAGAGGTCAGGCAGGATTGTGGAGATCAGTTTTCTGGCATACGAATTCAGGTCCGCTGGAAAGATCGTTTCTGGAATGCCGCGGATTTTGACATTGTTGCGTCTCGAGCGGTCCTCGAGGTCCGCCATTTTGGCACGCATCCATTGTTGCTCGTCCCGGGTATGGTCATGGGCATCTACTAGGTCATTCACAGTGACTGTCATGGCGCCCATCTGTGTTTCAACATGGCTTACTTTTGACCCCATATGAATCATCTCTGATCGGAATGCCGTAAACATAGATGATATGTCATTATGTAATGAGCTGTGAAGGGAGATCAGCATCTCCTTCAGCATAGTGTCTATCACCGGCTGGTTAGTGGTGGGGAATGCTGCAATGGGGGAGGATACAGGAGCCTGCGTGAGGAGAGTGTCCAGTGCAGGCCTTACCTCTGAGGCCTTGTCTGTGGTGTCCAGGCGCATCCGCGCTTTTGCTGGGCTGTTCAGGGATGAAGAGGTCCCCGATCCTGGAGGTGGATGTGTAGTGGTGTCCTGAAGGAGGATGGAGGGGACATCTGTGTCTGCCAAAGCAGTGTAGGTCCTGTCACCGTGCGGCGAGCGATCGCGCGCGCCATCTTGGCTGTATCCACCCGATGCCTGTGAGAAAAAGTCTGTCAGTTTCCGCGGCGCTCGGTAGTCCTTTCGTTTCCGGGAGGACCCGGGCTGGTTCCCCGTCGTGTGAGGGTCAGGTTGGTGCATTTTGGCAGCGTGGGTCAGCGATGCTGGGGATGTATTCTCCGGTCAGTGCAGGAGCTGTGGACTCAGGCTTCCATTCAGCTCGGCGGTTAGCCACGCCCCCTATTCATTCATTATTTTGAAAATATATTAATATTTTGTGATTTATTATTTTTTTTACTTTGTGAAAAAAAAATTCAACTCTTCACAGACGTGTATTTTATATGCTTTGTCTACTGCAAGCGACATCCTTGGCATCATAACTCTTCTGCCTTGAACTGACATTCCTTGGTAGGAAACTAGCCAGCCTATGTACTGCTTACAATTGTAGGTATATTATATTAAAAAAAAAAAAGAAAGATGCTGGGTGTATCTTTTGTGTCTTTTTCATACTGCAGTGGTATTAATTTGGAACCACTGATCAAGGTTAGTATAGGAGTTGTCAGTCTACAAAAGTTTCAATACAACTCGAAGCAGTATTAAATCCAAAACCAAAAATGTAATATATTGCAGCTCAGCAATCCTTAGATGCGATGGCTGCGTTAGTTTTCCTTTTTTTTTCTTCTATTTTCACCTGGTGATCTGGTTAGTAACACACCTCCTATATTACAGTGTACAGTGCCATGCGATCTACAGTAAGAGTCATCCGGTCTCATGTACTGTAAAGACCAGCGCTCTTCTGACAGGAGGGGAGAACAAAACACAGCACACCTCCCGCTGGCACTGTTTCTCTCACCGCTCCAGGCTCCAAGCTGCCGTCTCCTCATTCCAGCTGTGAGGGCGGAGAGGGGGTAGGGGAAGCAGTTTAGCAGCAGCCAGCCAGGGGGGGGCATAACAACCCACTCTGGCATCCCCTAAATCCAGCCCTGTGTCTCTCACCTAGCAGCTGAAAGCCGTGGGAGCAAGATGGAGAGAAACCGGCTTTGAGTTGCTGGGTGTGAGACGCTGTCATTCTTAATTCTCTGCTCCACCGATCCTCCTGCTGTCTGGGCCTCCCTGTGTGCCCGGGCCCCCTACAGGAGGGCTGGTGGTCCCCCCCTATCAGCGGCCCTGCTCATCAGTGCAGCCTATCAGTACCTATCAGTGCCCATCAGCGAAGGAGAAAAATAACTTAACTGAAAATGTTTATAACAGAAATGTTCATCTATGTTTGCTTGTTTAGCAAAAAAATAAAAAACAGCTTTATCTGTCTCAAATTGAATATGAGTACAGTGTTGCATGACCATGAAATTGTCATTTAAAGCTGCAATAGCAATAAAAGCTGAAAATTGGCCTGGTCAGAAAGCGGGTTTTTGTCCAGTAAGCAAGTGGTTAAGCCTTTCTTGGATAGGCCACACATTCTGAGGGAGAGAGCAAGCACATTGCGACTAGAACTAGAAAATGTATGTATTTGTTAGCCTGAAGACAGAAAATGTTTACAGATCTACACCACAGATCTTAAAATGTAACTTCACCCCCTGGATTCACTGGGAATATTTGCACTCCATCCTCCTTCCACATACAAAATGAGTAAAAAAAAAATACTGTGTTTGGTTTTGTTTTTTCTGCACCACAATTTCTGCAAGAGATAGCAAGCGCAGGTTATCTAGAGAGAAAAAAAATACAGTAAAACCTTGGTTTGAGAGTGTTTTGCAAGACAAGCAAAATGTTTAAATACATTTTGACTTGATATACAAGCGATGTCTTGATATAAGAGCAGCGTCTTGTCACAGCTAGGGGTGCAACGGATCAAAAAACTCATGGATCGGATCGATCCTCGGATCAGGAGTCACGGATCGGATCATTTTCGGATCAGTAAAAAAAAAAAAACACAAGACAAACAAAAGTTTTGTCTTTTTACATTTTTATTAATATTTTTTTTTTTTACTACCAATGGCGGCGATCAGCGATTTTTTTCGTGATCGCGACATTATGGCGGACACATCGGACAATTTTAACACATTTTTGGGACCATTACAGTGGGAAAAATGGCAATTACAGTGTTACTGTTTTACTAGTGTGGGGGCAATGTTGGCTATGGCTATTATTAATAGCCATAGCCAACATTGCCCCCACACTAGTAAAACAGTAACACTGTAATTGCCATTTTTTCCACTGTAATAATAGTCACTGTAATAATAGTCATAGCCAACATTGCCCCCACACTAGTAAACAGTAACACTGTGTGTATAGCCATTTTTCCCCTGTAATAGCTTAGCCAACTCACTGTACTGATGGTCCGTCTCACTGTACTCAGGTTGCATGCAGAGTCAGCGCGCTCTTGCATGCAGAATAGAAAAGATCCATGAGCAGAGGGGGGGTGATGACGTCAGCGTGCACCGCCGCCGAGTGTACTAAGATGGCCGACCGCTCCGGAGCTAGGCCGAAGCCGTGGTCTCCTAAGGTCGCGGCGGTGGTGCGTTCCGCGGATCGCATACTGTGCCGATCCGAACAGGTCGACCCGTTCGGATCGCGGATCGGGCACGATCCATTGCACCCCTAGTCACAGCTGAGTATAAAAGAGAAGAGAGGCGCCTCTAAGTGTAGCAATATGGTTACATTTAATGAAGGTACAACATTTAGCAACATATTAGAGGCGCCTCTCTTCTCTTTTATACTCTGTAGCTCCTGCTGAATTTTGCTTCTAATCCCCTTGTGGAGGCTTCCATTTGTGGATGGACATTTTATGGTTATACAACCTATCACATTGGTATTATCTTTTTATATGGACTATAAACTGAAGGACCTATGAATAAATGGTTGTGGAACGAATTGAGTTTCTATTATTTCTTATGGGGAAATTCGCTTTGGATTACAAGCATGTTTCCAGAACGAATTATGCTTGCAATTCAAGGTTTTACTGTATATGCATTTTAAAGGTGACTGAAGACCAAAAACATTTACAGGTTTGCACACACAGATCTGTAGTTTCTGAGTGACCGAATGAGTATAATGCATCTGTAAATAAAAATAAAAATTTGTTTTATTTCTTAGAAGGCCATTATTGGATAGGCCACAATTTTTGAGGAAGAGAGCAAGCACAGTTCATATGGAAAGAAAAAAAATATATATATATTTTTTTAAAGGAGACTGAAGACCAACAAATTGTACTGGTTTGCACACGGATTTCTGAGCAACTGAATGGGCATATTGCACCTGGAGCAGGAAAAGTTTTTTTTTATGTAAAATTGAAAAATATAAACATTGAACAGAATTGCACCACCCTTTTGAAATAAACATAATTTTCTGAGACAGAGTAAGCCGATTGCATCCACAAACAAAAATGTGGCTTATTTTTCAAAACAAATAGAGAAACAATTTGCAGCTAAGCTTGCAATCCTTTGAGGCTGAGATTTGTTTCAGATTTTATAAATTGCACATATCTGCAGAACAGAATCTTATTCTTTTAATAAGAGGCACATTTTGAAGGAGAGAGTCAGCTTCTTTTAGACATAATTATGAATAACTTATGGATTAGCTTAAAAGAATGTCATCCATTTTAATGGGAGCAGATTATGGAGACAGGGATTAGTCTGATTTCAGAATGAAAATGTAATAAAAGTGCATTTTAGGACATCATATGTAATTAGTATGTGTTTAATTAACAGATTCTTATCCTTTTTCAAGGGAAATAATTTTGGAGGCAAGGAATTTTCATATTTTATCCTTAAATATAATTAAACTGAATTATTTTCAAAAAGCATTTTATAAATTTAATTTAATGATGTGCGGAACTGAATCACAATCTTTAGAATGTGATGGAGTTTTGGAAATAGAGAGTAAGCATATTTCACCTGAAACTTTGTTTTGCCAGAGACACTGTATAAACATTGTACACATTTGAGGCACACCATCTCATAATTTTTAAATGGAGATGATTTGAGAGGCAGGGAGCAGGCATTTATTA
This sequence comes from Rana temporaria, assembly GCF_905171775.1. Lineage (NCBI taxonomy): Eukaryota > Metazoa > Chordata > Amphibia > Anura > Ranidae > Rana > Rana temporaria. The sequence goes on along the minus strand of NC_053489.1, from coordinate 644,590,952 downwards.
AGAAATATAAAATGAAAATGTATTTCCTCAATATTATATAAAACTTGATCAGATTTGATGCACAGAACCACATCTTTTTTAATGTAAGAAAATTTCAGAAGTGAGGAGAAGTCATATTTCAGCCATAAATAAGCAATGAGACTGCTATGTACTGATGACGCTATTATAATTGTACTGATGTGCTTCACCAATTCTTTTTTTTTAATAAAAGATAATTTCTAACACATCTATAGCAGTATAATTACACAGTCATTTATTTTTAGAGACATGGTCCACATTTTAAATGTTTTTTTTTGCACAAAGTTTCATGCTTTTAAATTGGATTACAAGTAGTTTTCAATACACAAATCCAATGCTTAAGGTTAGACGGATATATATTTAATTGAAGGAATAATAATTCTTTGAGCATGTTAATTGTCTTTTTTCCTGAATGATTATGTTTTTTCGTATTTAGGTATTTAGAATTTTCAATATTTGTAATGGCTGATTTTTATGGGAAGACATGGGAGGGGCTAATGGCCAAGATTTAACCATCTCAAAACACCTCAGAGATAAAAGAGGCAGACTTAAACAGGTCATTTGTCAGATTACAGCGTTTATTGGGAAAACAAGATGTAAATCATTTATCACTTTGAAAAATATGTGGATAACGTCATACCATGGGGTCTACGGAGCCACATTTTTCCAAACCTAAAGAAAATTGATGATTCTTTAAAATACACATGGGGACAGAATTTACAAACCTGTTCCCTAGAGATGATCTTGATTTTATGCAAACCATATGAAAATGAGATCACTAATTTAGACGAACTAATTTAGAAATGGTATAATGAGCACCTTTCAATCACCAATACTTGTAGGTTCACTAAGAAAGAATGAGAAATCCAAAAACACTTTAAAACATACTGTACACAGTAGGTATTATTAATACCAAAAAAAAAAAATTTGCACGAGATAGACTAGCTCATGAAAATGGCTATGGGGCAGATCCACAAAGCACTTACGCCAGCGTATCTCGAGATGCGCGGCGTAAGTGTATATATACGCCAGTGTAACTATGCGCTGTATCCACAAAAGTAATTTTTCTGCGCCGGCGCATCGTGGGTGCAAATATACGCTGGACGCACCATTGTTTTGCTATTCAAATATGCAAATGAGGGAGATACAGCGATCCACGAACGTACGTGCGCCCGACGCGGGCTACGCACGGCACTCATAAGTCATACGTCCGGTCTAAAGTTACCCCTTATAAAAGCAGCTGTAACTTTGCACCAGACGTGTGCAGGTCAGCTGGAGAGCAGCTTCAGCAGCACGGTTAGGGACGAGCTGAGCATTCACATTTGCAGGACAACAATCTGTATGCCAACATGCCAGGGGCATCCATGGTCATAGCTATACTACTGGCTTTACATGCGCGTAGAAGGAGGAGGGCACGGGAGAGCATATACCGACTGCGCATAAACGTCTTTGGCATGGGAGATTCTGAGGTGTATCGCATCTTCAGATTTAGCCCTGATGCCATCCTGGAATTAGCCACAACCCTGAAAGATGACATCACCAGCCAGACACACCGCTCACATGCAGTGGAGCCAGTGGTCAAGGTACTGGCAACACTCCATTTCCTTGCCAGTGGCTCGTTCCAGCGTACAAGTGGAGTAGTGGCTGGGATGGCACAATCCTCCATTAGCAGATGTGTGCACCAGGTTGTCCCCGCAATCCTCAGACGCATGGCCCACCACATTGTCAGACCCACCCAGGAGAATCTGCGGGTGAAGGCAATGCAGGATTTCTACATGATTGCAGGATTCCCACGCACCGTGGGGGCCATTGATTGCACACATGTGGCACTACGGCCCCCCCGTGACACAGAGCTTATATACCGCAATCGGAAGCACTGGCATTCCATCAACGTACAGGTGATAGCCGATGCCCAATGCCTGATATAGCACGTCCGTACCAAACACCCAGGGTCCAGCCACGACAGCTACATATACCGTCAAAGCCCCATCCCAACAGAATTTGAACAGAATGTGTATGGGGACAGCTGGCTGATTGGTGAGTGACATGGGTGTCAGGCATGACTGTCCGACCCCCTGATGCAGACATCACGAGGGGCACATGCATGACTAACATCCTCCTGTCTTTTCCCATTCAGGTGACTCTGCATATGCACTTGAACCCCATCTCATGACTCCATTCCGGAATCCCCAAACCACAGGAGAGCAAAGATACAATGATGCACACATACGTACCCGTGCAGTGGTGGAACGCACCTTTGGCCTCCTGAAGTCCCGTTTCCGATGCCTGGATAAGTCCGGGGGGACCCTGTTGTATTCCCCAAACTTTGTGTGCCAGATCATCGGTGCATGTTGCATGCTACACAACTTTGCCGTGAGAAAGGGCATGGAGATTGACCTACGTGATGACCTGACCCCCGAACCAGACATTCCCCCCCTAACTGAGGCTACCCCGTCTTCTGAGGGAAGAGCAGTCAGGAGATGCCCCACAGTAGGCATCTTTGCACGTTAAACATACACATTCATCATGGCACAAGGAGAATGCATGCATGCACACCACTGTGGTCCCTAGCACACACCCCACATCCACATCACATTGGATTAGCCCAAGTCCACCATTCAGGACTTGGGAGCAGCAACGCCAAGGCAAGGTTCCAATTATGTTGCTGTACATTCATACACCATTCACACGGACCTGGGGATCACTTCTCCCTGGTCCTGGGGATCGCTTCTCCCTGACGACCAAGGGTAACACCCCTTTTCCGGCAGGAATGTCACACCCACATTCAAACACCAGTCACACTGTAGCCTGCACTACTAACAGTGTGCTTGGGCTACCAAAAAAAAAAAAAAACTCATAACCTGAGTATATTCCAAAAATAAACATAAAACACTCATAACCTGAGTCGAACAGAAACAAATCCAAAAAATATTAACGGTGCTGCCGTGCCCCACGCCTGCCGCGGCCACGGCCCCGGCTCCTCATGGGAGACTCATGGGGGGGGATCAGGAGGAGAAGCATCCCCTGGTCTCTCCACGCCTGGTGGCCTGCCCTCCAACGCCAGGGATGGCTGCCGTGTTGTCCCTGACAGCCTCTGTCAGGGCGTGGAACTCCTCACCCAGGCCTGCTGTGGTGGCCTTCAGATCAGCCAGGCAGGTGACCACAGCTGACGAATTGCAGCCCAAATCCTCCACAGCTTCCTTCACGGAGGCCATGCTTTGGGCCATGTGGTCCATACTCATGGCAACCTCACCCAGATGGCGGGTCTGGCGGGCCTGGTCCCTCCTGAGGTGTGCAGGGAGAACATCTGACACCCCTCTTGTCTTCCTAGCTACCTTCCTGGGTCCTGAAGTGGCTTGGGGCCTTGCAGAAGGGGAGACCCTTGGGGGGGGAGCCCTGTTGGGGGAGGAGCGGGAGGGGCTACCCCTGATGGAGAGCTGACTGGTGCCAGCCACAGGGGAAGACTACTCCAAATAGAGCCTCACCTCATTCCCACTCATCACCTCCTCCTTCTCAACCACCTCCTGAGGAGAGGTGTGGCCACTCCCTTCCACAGAGGACTCCTGGCTTGCCAGGTGGTCTGACTCAGCCTGATGTCCAGGGGATGGTGTGGACTGGCCAGATGGCCCAGCACCCTCCTGCACATCTGTGGATGACACAAAACATTCACATGTTGGAGGATCCACACACTTGTCACATGTTCCCTTCCACCCCCACACATGCTACACACCAGATAGGAGATAAAACACACAACTCACTATCGACCCATTTCCAATCATAGAGACTTTCTACAATGAATACTGTAACATCATTTTGAGGGCCTTTTCGGAGGGGCACCATTAATAAAAATACTTGAAACTTTTTGAATACTAAGGAACCTAAAATCCCCACATTTTATGCATTACCCAAAATACACAAATCTATGACCCAACCACCTAGTAGACTCATAGTGGTAGATCCACGTACATCGGCGCATATATAGACCGGCGTAGCGCATCTCATTTACGTTACGCTGGCTCAACTTAGAGAGGCAAGTGCCGTATCCACAGAGTATTTTCACCCGACGATGCGCCGGCGCAATGTAAATTACGAGGCGTAAGCCGGCGTAATTGAAAGTAGGAAGGAAGTGGGCGTGTTCCATTGAAATGAGCCGTGACCCCATGCAAATGAAGGGCCAACCGGATGGCGCATGCGCAGTAACACTGACTATGTTCAGCGCCTCTCTGCGCATGCTCAGAACTCGGCCCGGCGTAATCAGTGAGATAGGAACTAGGCCCGGCGTAATTAATGAGATACGCCCAGGGCATAAATGCGCCCAGACATGCGCCCGTCCAGTGCAAAAGTACATCCTCTTGTTTCCCCCCCTGAAGCAAGGTGCTTTTGTTCTGTTGTTTGTCGGTGTTTGTCGGTGTGTGTTTTGGAGCCATGTCAGCAGCTAGGAAGAAGAGGAAGCTGAATTACTCCCTACAGTAGAAGGCCATCATTGTCAGGGCCATGGCCCTGAATGATCGTTATTTCCATGGGCCAGAGAGTGTCAACACCACCCAGGCCAGGAGGAGGGAGATCCTGCAACAGATTGCAGATGATGTGAATGCATTGGGGAGTGAGACCAGGACCCCCAATAACATATTAAAGAAGATTAATGACCTGTGGCGCGTGGTTCGAGGTAAGCTGGCTAAGATGACCACTCATGCCAGGGGCACTGGAGGGGGACCAGCAACTTCCCTAACGCTCACTGCTGAGGAGCCGGTGGTTGCCCAGTGCCTCCACAGGCATCAAGTGGAGGGAGTTCCAGGCTTTGACTCCATTGAGGAGGTCTTGAGGACAGGTAAGTGTGTTTTTTTTTCTATCTGGTGTGTAGCATGTGTGGGGGTGGAAGGGAACATGTGACAAGTGTGTGGATACTCCAACCTGTGAATGTTTTGTGTCATCCACAGATGTTCAGGAGGGTGCTGGGCCATCTGGCCAGTCCACAGCCTCCCCCGGACATCAGGCTGAGTCAGACCACCTGAGCCACGAGTCATCTGTGGAAGGGAGTGGCCACAGCTCTCCTCATGAGGAGGTTGAGGAGGAGGAGGTGATGAGTGGCAATGAGGTCCTTCTCCATTTTGAGGGCCTTCTCCTAGGCCCCAAGCCACATCAGGACCCAGGAAGGCAACCAAGAAGACAAGGGGGGTGGCAGACGTCCTGCCTGAAAACCTACGAAGGGACCAGGCCCGCCAGACCCGCCATCTGGGTCAGGTTGTGAGGAGCATGGAGCACATGGCAGACAGCATGGCCTCCATAAAGGAGTCTGTGCAGGATGTGTCATGCAACTCCTTAGCTGTGATCACCTGCATGTATGATATGCAGACCACCACAGCAGGCGTGGGTCAAGAGGTGCGTGCCCTGACAGAGGCTGTCAGAGCCAACACGGCAGCCACCCAGGAGGGGGGAGGCTGCAGGAGGACACCAATGTGGTCCTCACCCGCATCGCCCTGGTGGGCCGCCAGGTGTGCAGAGACCAGGGGATGCTTCTCCTTCTCCTGATTCCCCCCCCCCCCGAGTCTCCCCTGAGGAGCCGTGGCCGTGGCCGCCGCAGGTGTAGGGCACGGCAGCGCCGGTAGTTTTTTTTTTTGTTGTTTTATTTTTACTCAGGTTATGAGTGTTTTATGTTTCTTTTTTATTTTACTCAGGTTATGAGTTTTTATATTATTTTGTAGACTTAGCACACGGTTAGTAGTGTAGGCTACAGTGTGAATGATGTTTGAATGTGGGGGTGACATTCCTGCCGGAAAAGGGGTGTCACCCTCGGTTGTGGTGGAGAAGGGATCCCCAGGACCAGGGAGAAGTGATCCCCAGGTCCGTGTGAATGGTGTATGAATGTCCAGCAACATAATTGGAGCCTTGTCCTGGCGTTGCTGCTCACAAGTCCTGAATGGTGGACTTGGGCTAATCCAATTTGATGAGGATGTGGGGTGTGTGTGTGCTAGGGACCACAGTGGTGTGCATGCGTGCATTGTGCTTGTGCCATGGTTAATGTGTGTGTTTAACGTGCAAAGATGCCTACTGTGAGGCATCTCCTGACTGCTGCTCCCTCAGAAGACGGGGTAGCCTCATTTAGGGGGGATTGTCTGGTTCGGGGGTCAGGTCATCACGTATGTCAATCTCCAGGCCCTTTCTCACAGCAAAGTTGTGCAGCATGCAACATGCACCGATGATCTGGCACACAAAGTTTGGGGAATACAACAGGGTACCCCCAGACTTATCCAGGCATCGGAAACGGGACTTTAGGAGGCCAAAGGTGCGTTCCACCACTGCACGGGTACGTATGTGTGCATCATTGTATCTTTCCTCTCTTGGGGTTTGGGGGTTCCGGAATGGAGTCATGAGATGGGGTCCAAGTGCATATGCAGAGTCACCTGGAAGGGAAAAGACAGGAGGATGTTAGTCATGCATGTGCCCCTCGTGATGTCTGCATCACGGGGGGGGGCAGTCATGCCTGACACCCATGTCACTCACCAACCAGCCAGCTGTCCTTGTACACGTTCTGTTCAAATTCTCTTGGGATGTTGCTTTGACGGAATATGTAGCTGTCACGGCTGGATCCTGGGTGTTTGGCACGTACGTGCCATATGAGGTATTGGGCATCGGCTATCACCTGTACATTGATTGCGGTACATGTGCTCTGTCTCAGGGGGGGGCTGTAGTGCCACATGTGTGCAATCAATGGCCCCCACGGTGCGTGGGAATCTGGCAATTCTATAGAAATCTGTCATTGTCTTCAGCCGCAGGTCCTCCTGGGTGGGTTTGACGATTTGGTTGGTCATGCGTCTCAGGATTGCAGGGACAACCTGGTGCACACATCTGCTAATGGAGGATTGTGCCATCCCAGCCACCACTCCTCTTGTACGCTGAAAAGAGCCAGTGGCAAGGAAATGGAGTGTTGCTATCACCTTGACCAGTGGCTCCAGTGCATGTGAGCGGTGTGTTGGGCTGGTGATGTCATCTTTCAGGGTTCTGGTTAATTCCATGATGGCTTCAGGGGTGAATCTGAAGTTGCGATACACCTCAGAAGCAGGCATGCCAAAGACATCTAGGCGTCTGCGGTATATCCTCTCCTGTGCCCTCCTCCTCCTCCTCCGTTCCCTCCTCCTTCTGCGTGCCTCTAAAGTCACTAGTATAGCTATGAGCATGGATGCCCCAGGCATGTTGGCATACAGATTGTTGTCCTGCAAGTGTGTGTGCTCAGCTCGTCCCTAATGGTGTTGCTTTAGCTGACCTGCACACATCTGGTGTAAAGTTAAGGCAGCTTTTATAAGGTGTAACTTTCCGCCGGGAAAAAAGCAGATGCGCACACGGTGTAGCCTGCGCTGCACAAACATACTTTTGTGGATCGCCGTATCTCCCTCATTTGCATATTTGACTAGCAAATCAATGGTGCGTCTAGCGTATTTTGCGCTCCAAGATGCGCCGGTGTAATCGTTTTACGTCGGACGGAACAAACTGGTTTTCAGGCGTATCTCGTTTTGTGGATACGGCGCATAGATACGCACGGCGCATTTTTCAATTACACCACGCATCTCTAGATACGCCGGCGTAAGTGCTTTGAGAATCTGGCCCATAGTTCCAGCATTGAAAAACATAGGTAGCCTATCCATAGCAATAAATTATAGCATCTATGATTCATGATTATACTCATTTTCCCTAACTGTACATCAATTTCCCTTTATAACGGGGAGATGGAACTTGTATCCAGATTACTTGCAAAGCTGAAATTATTCCGTGTCTCTTTGAGGAGAAACATGTCACAAAGACTCATGGAGACAGAACAATCAGAATCATGGCTGTTCTGCCTCCAGCAGAATATCTATAAGTTGTTTGCCTGGATGGAGCTGGTGGTAAATGTACAGTTTTGCAGAAACTAGAAACTGTTCACCTTTAACAAAAGTTCCCATCATTCTTTAGTCTAAGAAAGAGAAACGGGTGCATCCTGGGAACTCAGACTTCATCTTAGAGACTGAAAGAAGGAACGAGCTATCAGAGCACATTTTGGACTAAAACGTGCATCCACTTGCATCCCCTAAATGCAGCATCGCTGGTGACAATTACTTATCGCCATCTACTGCCTTGATTATTTATTGTATTTCTGTATATTTTATATATTAATTATATGTATGCGTTCTTTTTTTCCTCAATAGTTTCACCCACCTTGTTTTTTTTTTTTTTAATAAAGCTTCAAGATTACACCCAGTCTGGTTTATTACAGAATAGGAGGGTTTAGCTGCATGTCGAGCTACACACAAGGAAACGTGTAGGGGACATAACAATGGCATAATTTCCAGCAGCCTTTCCATGCCAAACTGGCTTTCTCCATGCTTCTGTTGTGTTAACAGCGTAAGATTGAGGAAGATATAACAAGCAGCTAGCAACACCAAAGAATTCAAATTTCACAGAGGTCATCCGTGGTCAGGTACATTTTGCTGGTATAAAAATACAGATCAAACCCGGCACAAAATGTGTTTTTGTGTAGCAAAGCAATTTAAATTCTAACATAACATTACTGACATTATAGGGAGAATAGATAGCACTCCAGTAACCACAAGTAAATGAAGCTTCTCAGTAATTCAACAGAAGTCATGTAAACATAATTCCATTTTGCAATCGCCCCACCGCAATCTCCTGAAAACCTTTCCACTATAATCAGCAGACACTATTTGATCTTTTATGTTTTTTTTTCCTTTCAGAGTTCTATAAGCTGGTAAAGTCAGAATTCAGACTATACATAAATCTAAACTACGGGAAATGGGTATTTTAATGCTGCACACAATCCTTACTGCCCAGAAACTCAAAGCTTCTCTGATGACATCATTTGTAAGGTCAGATAGGGAATGGAACCATTGACATTGGAAGCCATTTGCAGTCAGATTTGAGAAACTCCAGTTTATGTTTGTTATGTGTTCCTATTCACACAGCATACCTTTTTTTATGTCTTACCTTTTATATTATAGATGTTTCTCAGGGGGGAGTTATTATGGTCAACTTTATGAACAATGTTAGAGTCTGTCTTCATGAACATACAATGCAAGAAGCCTAGGGCTAGATCCACATAGAAATGGATAGGCGCAGCGTATCAGAGATACGCTACGCCGCCGTACATTACCTGGCGTTCTTTCAAATCCTCAAAGATTTTGCGCCGTAAGTTACGGCGGCGTAGTGTATTTCTGGTGGCAGAATTCAAATTGGCGATTAGGGGGCGTGATTCATTTAAATGAAGCGCGTCCCCGCGCCGAATGAACTGCGTATGCTCCGTTTCAAAATTTCCCGCCATGCTTTGCGCGAAATGACGTCGCAATGACGTCATTTTTTTAACTTAGACGTGACTTACGTCCATCCCGATTCACAGACGACTTACGCAAAAAAAATTTAAAATTCTAATGTCGACGCGGGAACGACGGCCATACTGTACTTAACATGGGAAATCTAACTATACGGCGCAAAAAAGCAGCTTTAACTATACGCCGGAAAAAGCCGACTAGAGACGACGTAAGAGAATGCGACGGCCGCGCGTATGTTCGTGGATCGTCAGAAATAGCTCATTTGCATACCCGACGCGGAAAACGACGTGAACGCCACCCAGCGGACGCCAAAGTATTGCATCTTAGATCCGAAAGGTGTACGAGGACGTATACCCATCTGATCTAACCCAGATGCCGTTGTATCTTGGTTTGAGGATTCAAACCAAAGATACAACGCGGGTAATTTGAAAGTACGCCGGCGTATCAGTAGATACGCCGGCGTACTCTGTCTGTGGATCTGGGCCCTAGTCTCTACATGTTAACCCTTTGTTAGGATGGACAGTGTTCACATATAGTTACAATTAATAATAAAAATCTGCCTGCGTAGTATAGACAGGATTAATTATGGCATACACAACTGTTCAGCCCCCCTCATAAAACAAAGTAGTATGTTTTATGCTAGAAGGTCCAGAATAGATAATCTAAAAAAAGTTATCACATTTTTTTATATATTTTAAGTTCTGCCATGTAAATGAGGATGTGTAGCAAATACAGGGGTAGGGGTTGTAAAGCTTCACGTTTTTTCAAATTAATGCATCTGATGCATTAAGGTGAAAAAACATCCGATGCTTACAGGACCTCCCAGCCCCCTGTTTAGTTACCTGAGCCCTTGAAAGTCCTGCGTCGTGAACTCACTGGCTTCTCGGCCCGGGCTTCTCGGCTCTTTATTGGATGATTGATAGCAGCACAGCCATTGGCTCCTGCTGCTGTCAATAAAATCAATGACACGGCGCGCCGGGGAGCAGGGCCAAGTGATACACTTGGCAGATATGGCCGCCGCTGTATCACACAGGAGCGTGACCGCAAGCTAACCCCCTTGGGAGAGAGCCGCCGAGGGACCCCAGAAGACAAGGATCGGGGCCACTCTGTGCAAAACGAACTGCACAGTGGAGGTAAGTATGGTTTGTTATTAAAAAAAAAAAAAAAAACACATTTACAAACCCATTAAAACACTTTGAAAACACATCAGATCTCAATGGGGAATTATATCATGCTGGATATCTATACTTATAGTTATAGTTAGTCAGGTTGAAAAAAGACACAAGTCCATCCAGTTCAACCATAAAAAAAAAAAAAATATTAATAATAACATACATACCCATATACCCAACTCCACACCCACAGTTGATCCAGAGGAAGGCAAAAAAAACAGCAAAGCATGATCCAATTTGCAACGGCAGGGGGAAAAATTCCTTCCTGATCCCCCGAGAGGCAATCGGATTTTCCCTGGATCAACTTTACCTATAAATGTCATTACACAGTTATATTATGTATATTTAGGAAAGAATCCAGGCCTTTCTTAAAGCAATCTACTGAGCTGGCCAGAATCACCTCTGGAGGGAATCTATTCCACATTTTCACAGCTCTTACTGAAGAAACCTTTCCGTATTTGGAGGTGAAATCTCTTTTCTTCTAGACGTGCCCCCTTGTCCTGGGACTTGGTAATATGGACTGGGTAATGTCTTGGGAACAAAAAGATGCCACATCATTTGATGGAAATAAAAGTTATCAACCCACAGAGTGCTGAATTCCAACACACCCTGAAAATCAAAGTGAAAAAATGATGCAGCAGGCTAGTCCATTTTGCTGAAATTTCATTGCAGCAACTCAAAATGGTACTTAGTAGTTTGTATGGCCTCCACGTGCTTGTATGCATGCATGACTACTTCAGGGAATGCGCCTATTGAGACGATGGATGGTGTCCTGGGGTATTTCCTCCCAGATTTGGACCAGGGTATAACTGAGCTCCTGAACAGACTGAGGTGCAACCTGGTGGTGTCGGCTGGACTGAAACATAATGTCCCAGAGGTGTTCTATTGGATTTAGGTCAGGTGAGCGTGGGGGTCATTCAATGGTATTAATCGATTCATCCTCCAGAAACTGGCTGCATACTCTCCTCACATGAGGTCGGCATTCTTTTGCACCAGGAGGAATGCAGGGCCCACTGCACCAACGTAGGGTCTGAAAATGGGTCCAAGGAATTGATCCTGATACATAATGGCAGTCAGGGTGTCATTGTCTAGCCTGTGGAGGTCTGTGCGTCCCTCCATGGTTATGCCTCCCCAGACAATTACTGACCCACCACCAAACTGGTAGAGGTATATTGATGATCTGGTGATGATCTGGGAGGGTGATATGCCTAGTCTCCAGCTTTTTATGGATATACTTAATAGTAACGACAAAAACATTAAGTTAACTTGGACTATTGATCATAACCAGGATTACTTTCCTTGATCTTGAAATCTTTAGGAAAGATAACTGCTTCCATACTAGGAATAATTTTAAGGCCACTGATCAGAATGGTTACATTCCACTAACTAGTTGTCATCATATCAGATCAAACAGCTCATTACGCGTGCGCCAGTCGGTGTCGTATACATGCTGGAATGCGACTGAGGTTTGCAGTATGTAGGATGCACCTCTACATGTGCGAGTAGGTGAACATATTAGCAACATTAAAAGAGGAGTGAAAACGCATAGCGTATCTAGGCATTTTAGAAACTGTCACCAGCGTGATCCTAAAAGTTTTAAAATTCTGGGGGATTGAAAAAGTACAAAGACATTGGAGAGGTGGACATTATATTCGCCAACTTAGTCGTAGGCAATCTTTTTTAAAATTTGAGACTAAGGTATTGTCGCCTGCTGATTTAAATGTAGATTTTGATTTAAATTGTTTTATTTCAAATAGATAATGGTGTCTTTTTATTGTATGTTTTTTACGTATGATATATGATTTTTTATATCTTATCTTTATATTATGTGGCTTTTCATAATGTAAAAAGTTGTTCGTATTCATATTGTTACTGTTTTTTTTATATGTGTATTTAATACTTGGGTATTGCTTATCTCAGAGGTGGTCGTGGATGACGTTTGTCTTCTATATAAAAATAAGTTTCTAAAAAATTGATTTAAAAAAATTATCTTTAAGAAAAAGGAATTTTTAAAATTTTAAAATGTTTTAGTTAGAGTGGCTTTTAATTATTGGTGTGTTCCCCTTTTAATTTTATTTATCTTGGAGATGTTTGTACAATTAGGGCTGGTTATGTTTGGATGAGGATTTTCCTTTCCTTTCCCCTTTTTATGTATTTAAAATTGTGGCCAGTCAATTATGTGCACTTTCTCTGTGTCTGACGGCTCTCTCCGCAATGAGCGGCTTCCCTGGTAAACAATGATGTGTTTTTCAAGAGACGTGAGCTGTGATTGGATGCCTATATCCGGGAGTCCTATTCGTTGCTCGATGGTTGCCATGACACATCATAAATAGCTTCTGTGGGACGTCGACGTGTCATCCAACCCTGCGCTGAAGAAGTCCCGCCCACAGCAGTAACGCGTAAGGTGGAGGAGCCACGACTCACGTCATCCGTGGCCACCGCTGTGGATTGTAACCTCATACACGCTCTGTATGTAGGCACTCGCATTTAATTGCTATGTAATGTGAGTAGCCACGTTTGTGTTTTTTAACTATTAAAACGATTCATTCAGAGAGCATTAGATTGTTTCCCTTATGTTTTCATGTACGGTGGAGACAATTAAAGGATATCGTTTCTTGATCCTTGTGTGGGCTTGTTGCTGATTACTGGCCGATCGGATGAGCTTTGCTTACAGGACTTTCCACTTATTCTCTGGGAATGAGTGCTATGCTTAGTGACCTATTGTAGGTCGAATTGGTGAGGTGAGAGGCCAACCTGTGTGTGGTGGAGGGATTTTACGTCATAACGTCTACAATACATGCTGTTACCTTTTGTGCTTTCTCACATTCACTAATGGACTCCTTTTCAACCTCTCATTACTTTGTGGACATTATTGTGCAATACTGATCTCCTTTATATATTTTATTGCAATATTGATTGATTTAATTTTATTCTGTTGCGCTGCACTGTTTCACTTTATGCCCACCACAAAACTGGTCATGTTGAATGATGTTGCAGGCAGCATAATGTTCTTCACGGCTTCTCCAGACCCTTTCACGTCTGTCAAGTGTACTTAGGGTAAACCTGCTCTCATCTGCAAAAAGCACAGGGAACCACTGGTGGACCTGACGATCTCAGTGTTCATTGGCAAATGCCAATCGAGGTCCACGGTGACAGGCAGTGAGCACAGGGCCCACTAGAGGACGTCGGGCCCTCAGGCTACGTTTGTGGTGTGAATGTCAGATACATTCACACCAGTGGCCTGCTGGAGGTCATTTTGTAGGGCTCTGGCAGTGCTCATCCTGTTCCTCCTTGCACAAAGGAGCAGATACCGGTCCTGCTGATGGGTTAAGGACATTCTACAGCTCTGTTCAGCTCTCCTAGAATAATTGCCTGTCTCCTGGAATTTCCTCTATGCTTTTGAGACTGTGCTGGGAAACACAGAAAACCTTCTGACAATGACACGTATAGATGTGCCATCCTAGAGGAGTTTGAATGACTATGCAACCTCTAGGGTCCAGGTATCGCCTCATGCTACCATTAGTGACATTGATCCTTGCCAAATAAAAAAAAACCAGAAAATATGATTAGGGAAAAAAATGTCAGTGGACTCCATGTGTAAAACAATTCTTCGTTTGGAGGTCGTCTCATTGATGCCCATCTAGTGCACCTGTTGTTAATTTTGTTAATACCAAAGCAGCGTAAACTGATTCCCAACCCCCCTTTGCTACTGAAATGACCAGATCAATATCCCAGGAGTTTAATTGACTTGATGCTATACTCTGATTAAAGCGTGTTCCTTAAAAAAAAATTGAGCAGTGTATAAAGAAGGTGCTACCCAAATGTGGCTGCAAAAGCAGAAATACACTTTAAAATAGTTGGGTCACTTTGTTGCTATGGCTATTTTAGGTGATTATTATAGCATAAATATAAAAATTAAACATTTGAGTCACATGTATTATTTTTAGAAGCTAGGCTTCCCCTATGCCTAGACAAATTAACTCATTGGCCTGGTCAATGAGCTCAGGACATGTGATGCTACAGGAAGTAAAGGAAGGAAAAAAAGGACTTGGACACAGCCATGTGGTGGACAAAAAGAAAGAAGCTTTGAAAGATTCCAAGAAGCTAGAAGCAGTCTTAAAAGATCCTGGATAGTTTGTGCATGTGTATACTGTATGTATATTTTGTCATACTCTGTATGTCATGAATTGTTTTTCCTAAAATTGCCTAGTTTGTATGTGTATAATACACTACAGAGGTGTTTATGCTTCCTTAGTTTTATCGCAAAGGATCTTAACCACTTGCTTACTGGGCACATAAACCCCCTTCGTGCCCAGGCGAAATTTCAGCTTCCGGCACTGCGTCGTTTTAACTGACATTTGCGCGGCCGTGCGACGTGGCTCCCAAACAAAATTGACGTCCTTTTTTCCCCCACAAATAGAGCTTTATTTTGGTGGTATTTGATCACCTCTGCGGTTTTTATTTTTTGCGCTATAAACAAAAAAAGAGCGACAATTTAAAAAAAATATATATTTTTTACTTGTTGCTATAATAAATATCCCAATTTTTTTTTAAAAAAAATAATTTTTTTTCTCAGTTAAGGCCGATACGTATTTTTCGACGTATTTTTGTAAAAAAAAAAATATCGCAATAAGCGACTGGTTTGCGCAAAAGTTATAGCGCCTACAAAATAGGGGACAGAATTATGATTTTTTTTTATTATTTTTTTTTTACTAGTAATGGCGGCGATCTGCGATTTTTATTGGGACAAAGATATTGCGACGGACGCTTTTGACACAAATTTGGGACCATTCACATTTATACAGCGATCAGTGCTATAAAATGCACTAATTACTGTATAAATGTGACTGGCAGTGAAGGGGTTAACACTAGGGGGTGAGGAAGGGGTTAAATGTGTATCCTGGGTGTGTTCTAACTGTGTGGGGGGAGGGGGGTGACTGGAGGAGGTGACCGATGCTGTGTCCCTATGTACAAAGGACATAGATCGGTCTCCTCTCCTCTGACAGCATGTGGAGCTCTGTGTTTACACACAGAGCTCCACGTCCCTGCTGTGTTCCCGACGATCGCGTGTACCCGGCGGACACCGCGGCCGCCAGGTACACGCATCGGCTTCCCAGCGATGTGCCGGGACAGTGCGCGGGTAATGCACTTTAAATGACGTCCAAAGACGTCCAGTTGGCACCTGAGAGCCGCGCTGTTGACGTCTTTTGTCAATAGCGCGGGTCTCAAGTGGTTAAAAGATGCAAAACAAAACAGTAACTCAAACTGATAATTCAGGTCACAGTAGATGCCAAAGGATTAAACCACCCTTATTTCTCCTAAGGAATCTGTTGGTAAGACATTTGTGCTGAGTTCTTTTGCCGCGTACACACGATCGTTTTTCGGCATGTCCAAAAAACTATGTTTTTCCAACTTCATCATTAAAAACGATGTTGCCCACACACCATTGTTTTTGAAAAATGATGAACAAAGCGCGGTGACGTACAACACGTACGACGGCACTCTAAAGGGGAAGTTCTATTCGCCTTTGGGCTGCTTTTAGCTGATTCCTTTCCGATTTGCGCTTTTTTGTCTGTTACAGCGTGATGAATGTGCCTACTCCATTATGAATGGTAGATTTACCTGAATGAGCGCTCCCGTCTCATAACTTGCTTCTGGGCATGCGCGGGTTTAAAACGTTGTTTTTGCCCACACACGATCATTTTTTACAACCCGAAAAACGAAATTTTTTAAGAAGCCGAAAAACGATGTGAAGCCCACACACGATCATTTTAAATTACGTTTTTAAAAACAATGTTTTTTTTTCATGCCGAAAAACGATCGTGTGTACGCGGCATAACATCTGAACACATGCTATTGCCATTATGAAAGATTCTACTGTACCTGTTATATTTTTCAGTATGTTTTATAAAGGAGACTAACAGAAGGAGCTAGAAATGTGCACACTGAAATATTTCATTTCGGAATTTCATTTTTGTCCGAAAAATTTATTAATTTAGTTACTCCCGAAATTATTTTTTATTTATCTCTTTAAAAAATGCATTCGTCTGAAAATCCAATTGTGATCTACTCCTCAGATTTAGCGACTGCACTTCCAAATGCACTTTGAGTGCAATTTCAAGTGCACTTTGCACTTGTAGCTTGCACTTGTAGTGTAAAGTGGATTTGCCTTTTGTAAATAACCCCCATAGTAGTGGTTCTCTGTGATTGCTGTATGATGGCTTGAGGTTTTTGCACAGTGATTTTTTTTTTTTTTTAGACCCCCATAGTTACAGTGTTACAGAACCCACAGTTTATCTACACTGCACACATTTGTATAGTGCAAGTTATCCATAAAAAAAAAAGATTTTAAAAAGAAGACAAACACTTTTTAAGCTTTAACTTTCTTCTTATTGTTACAGCTAATAATGAACCTGGTTCTTTGTCTGTAGAGTTTACTGAGTGTTAATTAAGTGCTGTTTGGTCTGTGGACCTGGAGAAGATATATGAACCCGTGGTCACTGGAAAGCAATGTGAGAGGCAGTTAGTAATTAACTATAATGTTCAGCCATCGATAATCTATTCCCTTGTTAAAGTTTTCAAGTCGAACCAAAGACAAAGGGGTACGCTGTGCAATAATGGCTTTATATTGGGCTTGAACTCCATTGGCTAATTAAAAACAAGGATATTATTTTAGTACGCACCCACAGAAACTGGTAATTGGTTATATGAAAAAAAACTATAACTATCATTATAAAATGGATACTTGCTCAATCTTTAGATGCTTATTTTTCCTCCAATAATCTCCCTGAGACCCCAATTTCCACTGTTTGGGCTGCCCACAAAGCGGTACTGCGGGGTGTGCTTATTAAGTTAGCTGCCACCCGCAATGCTTCTAATAAACTTAGAATTGTACAGCTCTCTGCAGAATTAGATAGTTTATACAAAAATCCCATAGCCCTGCACTTAGATTCCACTAGAAGGGCTATTGACCAAAAGCGGTTGGAATTGGACTCTCTGCTAAAACTGAAAAGGCCCTGCGTTGGTCTAAGGCAAGATTTTTACTCCATAGTAACGCAGCACCCACTATGTTTGCTAGGAAGCTGAACCAGTCTGTCTGACCCCCACACATTTATAAATTGTCCTCCCCCTATTTTTGTTTTGTCTCTCACCCTCAGGAAGTCCTTAAAATTTTCAGGGATTACTATTCTCAGCTGCTGGGGCCCCAACATTCTTTCCTCTCAGGGAAGCGGAATCGTGGTTTGACGACTTGCCAATACCCACTCTTACTTCCTCACAGTTGGAAGTTCTCAATCAACCCATCTCCTTAGCAGAGGTCGCAAGGGTCATTAGTTTCCTTAAAAATACCTCATCCCCAGGCCCTGATGGCTTTTCCGTGGCCTATTACAAAAAAAATTCTGTACAGCTCTCCCCCAGACTGGTTCGGCTTTTCAACTCTATCTTGCATGGTGAAGTTTTCCCAGAAGAAATGCTCTTAGCGAACATGTCCCTAATTCCCAAGCCCAATAGGGTTCATACATTACCCCACAACTTTAGGCCCATTTCGGTTATTAATAATGATTTAACATTTTTTAGTAGGATTTTAGCTGATAGGCTAGGAAGTGTGATCTCATCCCTAATTTCTCCTTATCAATCAGGGTTTATCCTCCACCGCCTCATTACAGACAATATTCGCCTGGTATCTGATATTTTTCAGGATGCCACTCTTTCCTCCAAAAAGCTTTTTATGTTAAGTCTGGATATACATAAGGGAGCTGCGGTGGCTCAACGCGATTGGCACTGCGCTGATAAGCCATTCACCTCTGCAGCTAGGGGTTCAGATCCCGGTCTCGGCTACATGTGAATTGAGTTTGGTGGTCTCAGCCCAGCTCCCGGTGGGTGTGCTATGCGAGGTAAGCCTGTGCTTAGTATGCCCACCCCCCTCCCACAAAAAACACCACACTTACACGCACTCAAAATTGGGTTAACATGCACGCACTTTGACCACGCGGTCTCTAAAAAAGAGAGGCGAAGGACTAACAGGGCTGGTTGAGCGGGCAAATCCTCTCACTCCCTTATAGGGAGTCCCTCTGCCCCGTTGGGCTTCAAAGCGGAGCAGGTAGGGCGGGCTGTGTGGGAGGACCCCCCTCACACACCTGCCATTGCCACCCAGGGCATGGAGAAAGGTGTCAGATTGCCTCTGGGGGAGGCCTGCCTACTCCCAACTCCTGCAGTCCGGCTCCTCTCTCGAGTACACGCACAAAATACATAAGGCATTTGATTGTGTTTCGTGGAGTTTTGTATCTCTTCTGTTACAGCGTTTCGGCTTTCAGGGAGAATTCCTTAGGGCCTTCCAGGCCCTCTATCTGAACCTTAGTACACGGATTAAAATCCCGGCATGTAATTCGGATATCTTCCGGCTCAGCAGGGGCACCAGGCAGGGGTGTCCGTTTTCCCCTTTAATTTTTGCCCTTGCGATCAAACCCCTTGCCATAACAATATTACAACACCCTGATAGCTCTGGCTACGATAAGGCTGGATCAGAGTACAAGCTTTGCATGTATGCAGACGATGTTCTGCTGTTTTTGACTAATCCCATAATCACATTGCCGAACCTTCACAAAACCCTTTCCATATTTGCCGATATTTCAGGCCTGTCGGTTAATGTATCTAAATCTTTGGCCCTCCCGGTCGGGTTCCCCCCTACTGAGCTGGAAACCTTTAAAAAAGAATTTTCCTTTTCCTGGGCCCAATCTTCCCTTCCCTGCCTTGGGGTTAAGCTCCCTGGTAATTATTGTGATTTGTTTAACCTTAATTTCCCTCCCCTGATAGCTCATTTGAAAAAATTACTGAAGACGTGGTCATCCTATAATATTTCCTTTTTAGGTAGAATTACCGCAGTAATAATGTCCATCCTTCTAAAACTGCTTTACTTATTTCCTGCCCTGCCTCTCCTTATCCCCAAAGCGTACCTCCTTAAGTTCCAATCCTACATAAATAGATTTATATGGCGAGACAAACCCGCTAGGTTTTTCAGAGAAGTGCTGTATAGACCTTATAGGTTGGGTGGCCTTCGGCGATTCCGAATCGAAAACCTGCGGACAAAATTCGATCGGAATTCGAAAAAAAAATAAAAAAATTTGATCGGAATTCGAAAACAAATCCTATTCGAAAAGAGACTATTTGTTTTTGAATCCGGTCGAAATATTTTCTAATTCGACCGGATTTTTCGAAATTCGGTCGAAAACGAACGAATTCCGAAAACGGTCGAAATATTTTCAAATTCGACCGGATTTTTCAAAAATTCGGTCGAAAACGAATGAATTCCGAAAACGAATTTAACACATGTAACGAATCTAACTTAACGAAATTAATTAAATAACGAATTAAAACAATTTTTTCCCTTTTGCACATGCCTATTATGTGGCTAGTAGATTTTCCCAACAAGCTCAATGGAACATTAGGAACCCAAGAGTTTCCTGGGTAAAGTTTGAGCAGGATTCTATTGCTCCTTTTTACTTACCTGGCCTATTGTGGTCTTCTGGACCTCGGCCTCCAGAGCTGGCAGGTAAGAACCTTTTGATGGCTCAGAGGTTGAAGCTCTGGAGCCGCCATGGCTCATCGTTAGCCCTGGTCTAGGCGACCTCCCCCCCCTGGAGTGTCCTTTTTGGGGGATCCCAGACTGCCGTTGGCATTCGTTGACCCTTGTACCGTTGGTGGAGTGCCCAAGGCATGACAACTTTGGAAGATTTTCAACATGAGGGCAAATTTATTTCCCTCCCCCTATTACAATCCCTTAAGGGGGCCCCCCTGTGTGTGAATTTTACAGATTCATGCAAATTCGTCACTTTTTTATAACTCATACACCTCATTTGAATCCCTATGTAGGTCCTCTCCTAGACAGAAAGGCCTAATTTCTGTTCTGTATAAATCTATGGAACTCAGTAAGTTGGGACCCAAACTCAAAGCGGGAGTTCACCCATAAGAAAACATTTTCAAAAAATCCCCTTAGATTCCTGCTCGTGTTGTCTAGGGGAATCGGCTAGTTGTGTTAAAATATGCGCTGTACTTACCCGTTTTCGAGATGCATCTTCTCCGTCGCTTCCGGGATATCGGTCTTCGGGAGCGGGCGTTCCTTCTTGATTGACAGTCTTCCGAGAGGTTTCCGACGGTCGCATCTATCGCGTCACTCGTAGCCGAAAGAAGCCGAACGACGGTGCGGCTCTATACTGCGCCTGCGCACCGACGTTCGGCTTCTTTCGGAAAATCGTGACGCGTTGGATGCGACCGTCGGAAGTCTCTCAGAAGACTGTCAATCAAGAAGGAACGCCCACTCCCGCAGCCCATACCCGGAAGTGGCGGAGAAGATGCATCGCGTAAACGGTAAGTACGGCTCATATTTTAACACAACTAGCGGATTCCCCTAGACAAAACAAGCATTAATCTAAGGGGAAAAAGTGTAATTTAGGGGTGAACCTCTGCTTCAAGCATATGTCCCAGTGGGAATCAGAACTGGGCCTAGAATACGACTTAAGGGACTGGGAGGCAAACTGGCAGAACCTCTGTAAATGTACTATATTTCTTTCTATCAGGGAGACAGTGATTAAGCTATTTACTCGCTGGTACTACACGCCCCAGCGTTTACATCAGATTTTCCCTCAGTCCTCTTCAGATTGTTTCCGGGGTTGTTCTAACCCTGGTTCTTTCCTACATAATTTTTGGGATTGCGAGAAGATCTCTTCTACTTGCAAAGGAGCGTTTGATCTTATGGATAAATTAGCGGGGAGACACTGTCTACTGTCTACTTTTTGAAAACATTTCTGACACCCCTAAACCCTTGAGGCAACTATTACACTCCTTTTGTATTGCAGTTCTCTGGGCTATTGCCTTGAACTGGAAATCACCCACGGATCCATTTGCTCAGGTTCTCTCTAGAATGGATCAAATCATGCTGTCTGAGCAAATAATTCACAGACTTCATGATCCCTGTCTATGACGCCAAGTGGAACCCTTGGTGGCTGTTGCGTTTTCAAGAATGACCTGAGTTTTTATTTTTATGTTCTTTCTGTCTGAATATGACCTTGTTTGATATGTTCCCCTACATCTTTCTTTTTGCTCTTTTTTTTTTTTTTTGTCTTTGGTTTGCAGATAAAGGTTGTTTTAGCACCTGCGTACTCTTTATGTGTGACTGATGTTCAGTTAACCACTTAAGGACCGCCTAACGCCAATATACGTCAGCAGAATGGCACGGCTGGGCACAATCATGTACCTGTGCGTGATTGTATAATGCCCAGCCGTGGGTCGTGGGCGCGCGCCCTCGACCCGGTCCGAAGCTCCGTGGCCGCGGGACTTGCGGACCCGATCGCCGCTGGAGTCCCGCGATCGGTCCCCGGCGCTGAAGAACGGGGAGAGCTGTGTGTAAACACAGCTTTCCCGTTCTTCACTGTGGCGATGTCATCGATCGTGTGTTCCCTTTTATAGGGAAACACAATCGATGATGTCACACCTACAGCCACACCCCCCTACAGTTAGAAACACAAATGAGGTCACACATAACCCCTTCAGCGCCCCCTTGTGGTTAACTCCCAAACTGCAATTGTCATTTTCACAGTAAACAATGCATTTTTAATGCATTTTTTGCTGTGAAAATGACAATGGTCACAAAAATGTGTCAAAAATGTCCAAAGTGTCCGCCATAATTTTGCAGTCGCGAAAAATTTCACTGATCGCCGCCATTAGTAGTAAAAAAAATAAAAATTAATAAAAATGCAATAAAACTATCCCCTATTTTGTAAACGCTATAAATTTTGCGCAAACCAATAGATAAACGCTTATTGCAATTTTTTTTACCAAAAATAGGTAGAAGAATACGTATCGGCCTAAACTGAGGACATTTTTTTATATATATTTTTGGGGGATATTTATTATAGCAACAAGTAAAAAATATTGCATTTTTTTCAAAATTGTGGCTATATTTTTGTTTATAGCGCAAAAAAAAAAAAACTGCAGAGGTGATCAAATAGCACCAAAAGAAAGCTTGATTTTTGGGAAAAAAAGGACGCCAATTTTGTTTGGGAGCCACGTCGCACGACCGCGCAATTGTCAGTTAAAGCGGCGCAGTGCCGAATCGCAAAAAGGGGCCTGGTCCTTTAGCTGCATTTTGGTCCGGGTCTTAAGTGGTTAATGATGTCATTTATTGGTCTATTTTTTTATGGTTGTCTATAATGGCCTGTTATCTGACTAATGATGTATCCTTCTTTGGGATTTCCCTGATGTCATTCTATACGTGTTATGATACGCACTGCTATATTGTACTGTAAACCTCTGTTTTTGCTTCAATAAAAATCTATTTTCAATAAAATGGATACTTGCTAAAATACAAAATAGATCTAAAGTGGCTCAGTTTTGTCCTGAATTTTTCTACCATAATGTTCATGAAAGTTCTATTATTTTTTAGGTTCACCTTTTCATGCCCCAGAAGCCCCCTAATGCCATGTACACACGATCGAAATTTGCGACAAGAAAAGTTCGATGTGACCGTGTGTAGGCCCCATCAGATGTTTTCTGTTGGAATTTCCGACAGCAAAAATTTGAGAGCTGGTTCTCACATTTTTCGACGAGAAAAGTTCTTGTCGGAAATTCCGATCGTCTGTATGCAATTCCAACGTGCAAAAATCCTCATGCTCGGAATCATTGAACTTAATTTTTCTCGGCTCGTCGTAGTGTTGTACGTCACCGCATTCTTGATGTTCGTAATTTCCGACAACATTTGTGTGACCGTGTGTATACAACACAAGTCTGAGCCAACATTCTGTCGGGAAAAAAAATCCATGGTTTGTTTGTCAGAAATTTTGATCGTGTGTACGCGGCATTAGGGTTTTTCCACACGGATTGCCAGGGGGCTGTAAAAAAAGGCTGTTTTACTGACACACCCAACCACCTGCCTAAATTCTACCATTACAACCAAATGGCGTTGTACACATGCCATGGCTGTGATGTTCTGCTTTGTGGATGTGGCAATTTTGACTGGAGCTAGTAGAGTATCCATTAAAGTCAATGGGAGAGTGCTGAAATTACAAGTCAAACGCTTGGTTCATGGCTGTGGTGTAGTTTTTCAATCAAAAATCCTCCTGAAAAAAGACATTCAGGAGGAGGTGCCTGAATGCATGGCAGACGCTGCTATAGCAACCTCTGAAAACTGATCCAATGCAGATCACTGAGGGTGGTGGGTACTACCATCAATAAGAAGGAGCACTTATACCGCGTACACACGATCGGAAAAATCCGACAAGAAATCTGTGGATTTTTTTCAGACGGAATTGCGGCTCAAACTTGTGTTGCGTACACACGGTCACACCAGATCCCGCCCGTCAAGAACACAGTGACGTACAACACTACAACGACATAAGAAAAATGAAGTTCAATGATTCCGAGCATGCTCTGAATTGATTCCACGCATGCATGTTTTTTTGCGTGTCGGAATTGCATACAGACGATCGTAATTTCCGTCAAGAACTTTTCCCGTCTGAAAAATTGAGAACCAGCTCTCAATTTTTTCTTGGCGGAATATCCGACAGAAAAATTCCGATGGAGCCTACACACGGTCGAAATTTCCAACTAAAAGCTCACATCTGACTTTTCCTGTCAGAATTTCCGATCATGTGTACGTGGCATTAGGCATGTATTATACAGAGATGGCCGTTTCCTGGTTCCTCCCTCCACACCTCATCAAGGTGCTAATTAGATTTTTTGCCCCCTTCCTGACCAGTTCACTTTTTGCGATTAGGCACTATGTCGCTTTAACTGACAATTGCGCGGTCGTGCAGTGCTGCAATAGAGCTTTCTTTTGGTGGTAATTGATCATCTCTGCGATTTTTATTTTTATGCGCTATAAAACATAAAAAAAATTGGATTTTTAATACAGCTTACCTGTAAAATCCTTTTCTTGGGAATACATCACAGGACACAGAGCCTTAATTACCTAATGGGTTATGTAGTCACCACAGGTGATTGGACACTGGCAAATCCAATTAAAATTGAGTTCCTTTCCTATATAACCCCTCCCAAATGTAGAGTACCTCAGTTTAGTAGCAAAGCAATAAGTGTTCCATGTTAACTTCGAAGAGGGGCGGGAGCTCTGTGTCCCGTTATGTATTCCCAAGAAAAGGATTTTACAGGTAAGTTGTATTAAAAAATCTATTTTCTTGATTATACATCATGGGACACAGAGCCTTAATTATTTAAAGGAGTTCTCTGACCTAAAACTTTTAACCCCCGCTGTGCCCGGGCTGTAAAACTATACAAAATAAACTTTCACTTACCTGCCTACGATCCCCCGTTGTTCCGATATCGCCGTCCCGTTCTCCGGTCCCGGTCTCTTCCGCTTCCTGTGTGTCGGTGACTCATAGTGCGCTCAGCCTATCAGCGGCCGCAGCAATGTCCCGTCGCGGCCGCTGATAGGCTGAGCGCACTATGAGTCACCGACACACAGGAAGCGGAAGAGACCGGGACCGGAGAACGGGACGGCGATATCGGAACAACGGGGGATCGTAGGCAGGTAAGTGAAAGTTTATTTTGTATAGTTTTACAGCCCGGGCACAGCGGGGGTTAAAAGTTTTAGGTCAGAGAACTCCTTTAATGGGATGTCCCATAGCAATGCTAAAATTTGAGGGGAGGGAGACACAGATCAGAATACGACTTCCATCGAGCCAGAGGATCTATACTGCTGCCTGCAGCACACTATGCCGAAGGCGGAATCCTCGTAACCTCTCACATCTACCTGGTCGAATTTAGTAAATGTATGGACTGAAGACCAAATAGCAGCCTTACAGATCTGAGCCATGGAGGCCTGGTGATGCACTGCCCATGAAGCACCAACTGCTCTAGTCGAGTGCGCTTTAACCTGAAAAGGAGGGATCTTCTTTTCTAAACCATAGGCCTGAATAATGACTTGTTGAATCCACCTTGCAATAGTGGATTTTGACGCTGCATGGCCCTTCTTTGGGCCTTGTGGCAGAATGAATAGACAATCAGTCTTCCTTATCTGAGCCATAGCTTGCAGATAAGCCTTTACCGCTCTTACAACATCTAGAGAGTGTAGACTCTCTTCCTCCTCAGACAGTGGATCTGGAAAAAAAGACGGTAGGACTATATCTTGGCTCAGACGAAAACCTGAAACCACCTTAGGTAAGAGATTTGGGTGAGGATGCATCACCACCTTGTCTTTATGAATATCATATACGGTTCTTTACACGAAAGAGCCGCCAATTCCGATACCCTCCTAGCCGAGGATATGGCTACAAGAAAAAACAGTTTCTGTGTCAACAGACTTAGAGAAACCTGGTGTAAAGGTTAAAAAGGTAGTTTCTGTAAGACAGATAACACCAAATTCAAATCCCATGGGCACACAGGAGACTTAACCGCTTAACGACTGCTGCATGTACATATACGTTGGCAGAATGGCACGGACAGGCAGAACGACGTGCCCGCACGTCGCTGCCTAGACGTGGGTCGGGGGTCGGATCGGGGACCCCCCGGGAAATACGGTGGTTGGTAAGCCTCTAGGAGCGATCCGGGATGAGGGCGCGGCTATTCGTTTCTAGCCGCCCCCTCACGATCGCTCCCTGGAGCTGAAGAACGGGGAGAGCCGTATGTAAACACGGCTTCCCTGTGCTTCACTGTGGCGGCTGCATCGATCGTGTCATCCCTTTTATAGGGAGACACAATCGATGACGTCAGACCTACAGCCACACCCCCCTACAGTTGTAAACACACACTAGGTGAAACATAACTCCTTCAGCGCCCCCTGTGGTTAACTCCCAAACTGCAACTGTCATTTTCAAAATAAACAATGCATTTTAAATGCATTTTTTGCTGTGAAAATGACAATGGTCCCAAAAATGTGTCAAAATTGTCAGAAGTGTCTGCTATAATGTCACAGTCATGAAAAAAACGCTGATCGCCGCCATTAGTAGTCAAAAAAAAATAATTTATAAAAATGCAATAAAACTATCCCCTATTTTGTAAACGCTTTAAATTTTGCGCAAACCAATCGATAAACGCTTATTGCAATTTTTTTTACCAAAAATATGTAGAAGAATACTTATCGGCCTAAACTGAGGAAAATTTTATTTTTTTATATATTTTTTGGGGATATTTATTACAGAAAAAAAGTAAAAAATATTGTTTTTTTTTCAAAATTGTCGCTCTATTTTTGCTTATAGCACAAAAAATAAAAACCGCAGAGGAGATCAAATACCACCAAAAGAAAGCTCTATTTGTTGGAAGAAAAGGACGCAAATTTCGTTTTGGTACAACATTGCATGACCGCGCAATTACCAGTTAAAGCAGCGCAGTGCTAAATTGTAAAAACACCTCTGGGCATTTAGCTGCATATTGGTCCAGGGCTTAAGTGGTTATTCGGTGGATTTAATCGCAGTGCACCCTGAACAAAGGCCCTGACTAAGGAATGAGAGGCAAGCAGTCTTTGAAAAAATACTGACAAAGCCGAGATTTGAACCTTGTTAGTGCTCAAGGCCAACTTCATATTTAAAGGAGTTCTATAATGCATTTCTTTTTTACAATATAATGTTCCCTTAGGCTTTACCTTTCAGTCGATGTCTTTCTTTCCTAAATCTGCCCAGCCATTCCTCAGCTACCTCCTCCTGAATTTCTGGCACTTCCTGGTTATGGAGCCATGGTGGATGATGTAAAAATCGTCATCCCCCAAGCTCCCTTGCTTTTCTTTCCTGTCACTCAATGCCTCTCTCCTCATCCCCCCTCCTCTACCAAAGTCTCTCCCCTCCCCTATCCTAGTATCTCCCCTCCCCATTCATTTCAATATACACACCCCTCCCTGCCTCCCCTGCCATGCCATCCGCCCCTAAAATTATCATATCCCACCCCTCCAAACCCTCCACCAATCATTGTGTCCTGTGACTGCACGGAGCTATTGCTATTTGAGTACACATGCTGCTCACATAGATAAATATACAGTGCAGCAGGAGAAAGCAGCCTGAACTCTCAACTACAAGTTCCCATTACCCCTTCCAGACACACACATTCACAGTAAAAACACACACATAACACATACACACATGTAGCCCCCAAGTTTAGCAAAACTACAGCTCAAAGCATGCCCATACAGTGCATGTTAGGAGCTGTAGTTTAGCAACTGCTGCAGGCCCCCAGTTCATGTAATAAACATGGTTTTTGTCAATATATCAGTGATTCTTGGCTGCATAACTACAAATATCAGCAAGCATGCTATGTGATTGCTGGTAGTAGAAATGTCCTAAACTACAACTCCCAGCAATCACATACCAATGCATGCTGGTATTTCTAGTTATGCAAAAGCTATACACACTCGTTATCTTTTACACACACACATACATATACATATATACACATATATATATATATATATATATATATATATATATATATATATATATATATAGTCTAATTACATCAGTCTGCTAGCTCATTCCGGTTTGTGATATATACACAAAGGTCTACAATATAGTAATTTATGTTTTCTATACTAAATGATTTTCAGATATAGATATATATACACATATATACTTTCAAAGTCTGCCTCCAGCCTTTCAAAAAAAAAAAAAAAAAAAAAAAAAAAAGAAGAAGTGCACATATCCTAATTTATATAAATGCCAATATAACAGTGGTGTCAAAACTGTGGCCCTGCAGATGTTGAAAAACTACAACTCTCAGCATGCCCGGACAGCCGTTGGCAGTCCAGGCATGCTGAGAGTTCAAATTTTCAACATCTGGAAGCTGAGATGCACAACTTCACAAAAAGTATCACACCTGGTAAGCTTAGTTACACAGCTCATCAGACAGTACAGAACATGATGAGCTTAGATACACAGCTCAACAGATAGTACCGCACATGATAAGCTTAGATACACAGCCCAACAGATAGTACCGCACATGATAAGCTTAGATACACAGCTCAACAGATAGTACAGAACATGATAAGCTTAGATACAGAGCTCATCAGATAGTACAGAACATGATAAGCTTAGATACACAGCTCAACAGATAGTACCGCACATGATAAGCTTAGATACACAGCCCAACAGATAGTACCGCACATGATAAGCTTAGATACACAGCCCAACAGATAGTACCGCACATGATAAGCTTAGATACACAGCCCAACAGATAGTACCGCACATGATAAGCTTAGATACACAGCCCAACAGATAGTACCGCACATGATAAGCTTAGATACACAGCCCAACAGATAGTACAGAACATGATAAGCTTAGATACAGAGCTCATCAGATAGTACAGAACATGATAAGCTTAGATACACAGCTCAACAGATAGTACCGCACATGATAAGCTCAGATACACAGCTCAGACAGTACATCACATGATAAGCTTAGATACAGAGCTCAACAGAAAGTACCACACATGCCAGGACAGCTGTTGGCTGTCTGTATCCCCCATGTCCAACTCTGTATCCCCCATGTCCAACGAGAGAGGGAGGGAGAGAGAGAGAGAGAGAGAGGTGTCAGAGAGAGGTGTCAGAGAGAGAGAGAGGTGTCAGAGAGAGGTGTCAGAGAGAGGTGTCAGAGAGAGAGAGAGGTGTGTGAGAGAGAGAGAGGTGTGAGAGAGAGAGAGAGAGAGAGAGAGAGAGAGAGAGAGAGGTGTGAGAGAGAGAGGTGTGAGAGAGAGAGGTGTGAGAGAGAGAGAGAGAGAGAGAGAGAGAGAGGTGTCAGAGAGAGAGAGAGAGAGAGGTGTCAGAGAGAGAGAGAGAGAGAGGTGTCAGAGAGAGAGAGAGGTGTCAGAGAGAGAGGTGTCAGAGAGAGAGAGAGAGAGAGAGAGATGTCAGAGAGAGAGAGGTGTCAGAGAGAGAGAGAGGTGTCAGAGAGAGAGAGAGAGAGAGAGAGGTGTCAGAGAGAGAGAGGTGTCAGAGAGAGAGAGAGAGAGAGAGAGAGAGGTGTCAGAGAGAGAGAGAGGTGTCAGAGAGAGAGAGAGAGAGAGAGAGAGAGAGAGGTGTCAGAGAGAGAGAGAGAGAGAGAGGTGTCAGAGAGAGAGAGAGAGAGGTGTCAGAGAGAGAGAGAGAGAGAGAGAGGTGTCAGAGAGAGAGAGAGAGAGAGAGAGGTGTCAGAGAGAGAGAGAGAGAGAGAGAGAGGTGTCAGAGAGAGAGAGGTGTCAGAGAGAGAGAGAGAGAGGTGTCAGAGAGAGAGAGGTGTCAGAGAGAGAGAGAGAGGTGTCAGAGAGAGGTGTCAGAGAGAGAGAGGTGTCAGAGAGAGAGAGAGAGAGAGAGGTGTCAGAGAGAGAGAGAGAGAGAGAGGTGAGAGAGAGAGAGAGAGAGATGTCAGAGAGAGAGGTGTCAGAGAGAGAGAGAGAGAGAGAGAGAGAGAGGTGTCAGAGAGAGAGAGAGGTGTCAGAGAGAGAGAGAGAGCAGCAGCAGCAGCAGCAGCAGCAGCAGCAGCAGCAGCAGCAGCACTAAGAATGAGCTCCTGAAACTTCATCACTTTATACCTTGTAATGGGCAAAATTGAAGGACAAAACCAGGAAAATTGAGACTACACACAAGAAAAAGATGAAAGAGAAGAAATAACTCAACGAAAAGAGGAGAATAAAGACAAAAAATGAAAAACAACAAGACCATCTAGCAGACAAGTATCCAGCATGAGAGAGCATCCAGGGCTGAAGGACTAAAGCAAACAGAAACAAGGTAGGACAATCCTGCTATAACAGCAACCACAGAAACATATAGAAAATATCATTTAGCAAACTTCTACACTTAAAAATGGAACAGCAGACAGCATATATGCCGGACAGAGACTCCATTACAGCTAAAGCCAGCAGGGGGTCTGAGGTCTTAGAGATTGTTTACTCAGAGGGAGAAAAGAACAAACAAGTAAAGAAAGCCATGAAAAAAGAACAAATTAAGCAAAATCCAGAGACTCTGTTTGCTGATTTCTCCAATACTGAAAATGGCAGAAAGAAAACGGATTTGTTATTCCATACTGAGAATACTGAAGCCTGGCATACAGCTTTCTGTAAATATTACAAGAATATTACAAAGGGAGGTATCTGCATGGGCAGACAGATCAAGGTCAGGGATGAGGAAGACAGTTGTGTTGTACTCACCCTAAACATTTATCACAATGGCACCATCATGGCACAAGGCATTGAGGAACAACTAGAGGAGTTTGAGCATGCCTTCCCCCTAATGAAAGATCAAGCCAAGGATTTAACAACTACAGACAAAAATGATGAGATACAAATGGCAGCAAAGACATTGTCCATGGACATACCTGATGTCCCCTCACCCAACATGCTCAGAGATTGCTTATCTCACCTAGAAAGAGATTTTGTACAGTCCAAGGAGCAGCTCCAAAGACAGTTGGGTGACAATGGAAATGCAAATGACCGTCTGAGGGAAGAGCTGAATACACTCAAGTCTGAACACAAGTCTGCCCTACTAGAAATACGATCTACAATACAACAACTACAGCAAGATAACACCCAGTTGAGAGAAGAGATAAATATACTAAAATCACAGATGATACCAAACAATCAGGAAACAGAACTAAAAGGGATGGTCTGTTCAGACAAAGTGCCCATCGACAAACAACAGACGGGTGAGACCCATCAACCTCCTAAAATTAATATTACAAAGCCCAGCAACAGCCAAGACAATTGCAAAAATCCAGAAACCCCAAACAAACCATCAAAGCACAAGAACAGGCAACAAAATCCTGAAATTGTCTTAATAATAGACTCAAACGGGAAATACCTCAACACTAAACGGCTCTTCCCAGGAACAAGAGTCTCCAAAATTCACTGTTTCACAATTGAACAGGCAACAGGAGTGATCAACAATCCATATTTCACTAACCCCAAACATATCATCATACACACGGGCACAAACAACATCCAGGAACAACCGCAAGTCATTGTGGACAAATTATTGCAACTAACAGAGACTGCCCAACAAAAATTTCCACAGTCCAAAGTAATTCTGTCCTCCCTTCTTCCAAGGAGGGACATGCCAAACAACATAATCGAACAAATCAATGCAGAGCTGGCAGACAAAACCAGGTCAAAGCCTTCCATTCACCTGGCAGAACACCATTCTATAACGCCCCAACACCTCTATGACAACAAACATCTGAACAAACAAGGGGTCAGTCACCTGGCAAGAGAATTCAAAGACATTGTTCTTGAGAGAACTCACAACCCTGAACATGGCACAAACCATTCTCAGACAGACAGAATTACAACTGCAAGACCCCAAACCTCACCACTAATACAATACAACAACAATACACCCAGCCAAAGAACTGGACCACGAAGATGGCAAGAATGGAAACCACCCACCTCAAGATGGATATCAAGACCACAACAGAGCAGAGAAAAGGAGGAGGAGATACTAACCCTCCTCAGCACATTATGCAATGATGTGACTGAGCTAAAAAAGCAAAAAAGACAAGACGATGACAACCACCTATAAACCGTTTGGTCCCAAGAAATTCACCCATTACAAGGTATATAAATATATAATTAAAAAATGACATCATTAGTAATCAGTAGCTGGAACATTCAGGGTCTGAACGCTTCAGCCTTCGGATCCAAAGTAAATGATCCAGATTTCAAGCAAAGACTATATGAGACGGACATACAAATCCTCCTGGAAACATGGAGCAGGGCACAGGATGAACCATCAGTACCTACTGGCTATAGGGAATTCTCTGTCTCCGCACAGAAAGATAAAAACATCAAACAGGGCCGATGTTCAGGAGGAATACTAGTCTGGTACAAGGAGGAGCTACATGGGAACATCAATGCAATCAAAAAAGGAGAGAGCCACATCTGGCTAAGAATAAGCAGCTCCATCCTCACCTCCCAGTCTGACATCTACCTGTGTGCAGCATACATTGCCCCAGCAGAGTCTCCATACTTCAGGCCAGACACCTATGAGATCCTACAAAATGAGGTCATCCACTTCCAATCCCTGGGACAAGTGCTAATCTGCGGAGACCTCAATGCCAGGACAGGAAGGGAAAAGGACTATACAAGTTCTGATGGCAACACATACATACTGGGCCATGCAAATTACGACCAGGAGTCCATACAGAATCAAAGAAACAGCTATGACAGTACAACCAACAAAAACGGAAGAAAATTGCTGAATGTATGTCGCAGTCTGGGCCTCTACATCCTCAACGGCCGTACCAAGGGAGACTCTCTAGGAAGGTACACATTTAGCTCCCATGTAGGCAGCAGTGTGGTAGACTATGCCATCACAGATATGAACCCCACACTCATCAATGGTTTTACAGTCACCCCACAAACACACCTATCAGACCACAACCAACTACTGCTATACATCAAATCTTCTAGCAAACCATCACCAAAACTCCACCGGGCGTCTCTCCGCAACCTGCCACCATCATTTAAATGGTCCAAACAGTCTACCACAAAATACAGAGAGGTAACTGACAGACCCGACATTAAAAAACAGCTTGAAAACTTCCAAAACACCACCTATGAGATAAGCCCACCAGGTGTGAACCAGGCAGCAAAGGACTTCCATAAAATACTACACACCATTGCAGAAACAGCCCAGTTGAGAAAAACCAACTACAAGAAACCATCCAACAAACAATCCAATAAATGGTTCGACAAAGAATGCAAAGCATTAAGGAACACCTTACGGACCGTCTCCAATAACAAACACAGAGACCCTGACAACGCTGACCTAAGGATAGCCTATAGCACCCTACAGAAAAAGTACAAACAAACCCTCAAAAAGAAAAAGCAAGACCTCATCTCCAAAAACCTGCAAAAGCTGGAAGAGGCACTTCAGGAAAATTCTTTCTGGGAAACATGGAAGAATATTGGCTCAGCACCCAGGAAAAACAACCTCCACATCCAAAATGGCGACATCTGGCTCAACTACTTTAAGGACCTCTACAAAAATATTCCAGAGGAGGCTCTAACTGTAGAACAAAAAGACATCATCAAAAGACTAAATGACATGGAGGAAAAAATTAAGGACTTCCAGAACCCCCTAGATGTACCGATTACACCACAAGAAATTGGGGAGAAAATCCAAAACCTGCAAACCAAAAAATCCAGTGGGATGGATGGAATCCTGCCAGAGATGATTAAACACGGCTCCCCAGAGGTACACGCTGCAATGTGTAAACTGTTCAATCTGGTCCTGAGTGCTGGTTACTACCCTACAGTATGGAACCAAGGCCTCATAACACCCATCCATAAGAGTGGAGACCAGTATGATCCAGCCAACTACAGGGGGATATGTGTCAGCAGCACACTAGGGAAACTATTCAACAGTATCCTCAACAAACGGATCCTCAACTTCCTGACACAACACAATGTCCTCAGCAGAAGTCAGGCGGGGTTCATGCCAAACCATCGCACTACAGACCACATCTACACCCTGCACAGCCTCATCAAGAACCATGTCCACCATACAAAACATGGGAAGATATTCGCCTGCTTTGTGGACTTTAAGAAGGCATTTGACTCAGTGTGGCACCCAGGCCTGTTCCTCAAACTATTGGAGAGCGGAATAGGAGGGAAAACATACGACGTCATCAAGAGTTCATACACTGAGAACAGCTGCAGCGTAAAGGTGAATGGGAAAAGAACTGAACACTTCCGACAGGCCAGAGGAGTCAGACAGGGCTGCAGCCTAAGTCCAACCCTCTTTAACATCTACATCAATGAACTGGCGGCCGCTCTAGAATCCTCCCCAGCACCAGGACTGACTCTACATGACACCGAGGTGAAGTTCCTATTGTACGCAGATGACCTCCTACTTCTGTCACCAACAGAGAAAGGCCTACAAGACAGCCTGGAAGTTCTGGAGAAATACAGCGCCACATGGGCACTACCAATCAACTCGAGCAAAACAAAAACCATGGTGTTCCAAAAGAAAAATACAAAACAAACAAAGAGCCCTTCCTTCACAATAAACAACTGCACTGTGGATGAAACTAACAGCTACACATACCTTGGCCTAGACATTACCCAATCAGGAAGCTTCAAGCCAGCCATAGAGGCACTAAAAGACAAGGCATGCAGAGCCTACTATGCCATCAGGAGACGGCTGTACCACCTAAAACCACCCGTGAGAGTCTGGCTCAGAATATTTGATAGCGTCATCACCCCAATTCTTCTTTATGGCAGCGAAGTTTGGGGTCCTGTCACCTACCCAGACCAATCCAAATGGGACCCCAGCCCAACAGAAATATTCCATCTGGAATTTTGCAAGCACCTCCTCCAAGTTCATCGGAGCACCTCCAACAGTGCTTGCCGGTCCGAGTTGGGCAGATTTCCCTTACTTCTTGCAGTACAGAAGAGGGCGCTATCATACTGGGACCACCTACAAAACAGCAGTCCCAA
Source organism: Rana temporaria (assembly GCF_905171775.1). Taxonomy (NCBI): domain Eukaryota; kingdom Metazoa; phylum Chordata; class Amphibia; order Anura; family Ranidae; genus Rana; species Rana temporaria. Next base: position 644,556,049 of record NC_053489.1, on the reverse strand, counting down.
CTCCTACCACCATCAAGCCTTACTGGACAGCAAGAACCAGTCCAAGCCGTGTGGCCTGCAACAACTTATCAACACCTTGTCTCCCCAAAACTCTCAACAATGCGGCCTGACAAAATCTCAAATAAAAATCATAACTTATAACTCCAAAGAAAAACATGTTGGAGAATGGAGACACGAAATAAAAAACTCCAAAAAACTAACAATTTATCAGTCACTGCAGAGAGAATACAAACTGGCCCCATACCTGGAGGTGCTACAAGACCCCAAAGAAAGACAGACAATGAGCCTGTACAGACTGAGCGCCCACAGCCTGGAAATGGAATTAGGACGGCACAGACAGACCTACAAGCCCAGGGAGAGTAGACTGTGCCAGCAATGTAACCAGGGGGTCCCTGAGGATGAGGAACACTTCCTGTTACATTGCCCTAAGTACTCATCAGTGAGGGACACTCACTTCCAGAGACTCTCCGCTCTCATCCCGGACTTCAATTCTACAGAAGAGAAGAGGAAACTCCAAATTCTACTGGGAGAAGAGGAGCCAATGGCGAAGATAGCTGCCCAATATGTGACAGCGTGTCACCGACTGAGAGGGACATGAGAAACCTGAGGACTTTCACAGACTTATGTCCATTCCCCTTTATATTACCCCCCCTCCCCTTTATATTACCCCCTTCCCCTTTTCCTTGCTTTGGCAATGCTAACATGTATTTGGTCCTGCCAATAAAGCTTATTTGAATTGAATTGAATTGAATTGAATTGAGAGAGAGAGAGAGAGAGAGAGGTGTCAGAGAGAGAGAGGTGTCAGAGAGAGAGAGAGGTGTCAGAGAGAGAGAGAGGTGTCAGAGAGAGAGAGAGGTGTCAGAGAGAGAGAGAGAGAGAGAGAGGTGTCAGAGAGAGAGGTGTCAGAGAGAGAGGTGTCAGAGAGAGAGGTGTCAGAGAGAGAGGTGTCAGAGAGAGAGGTGTCAGAGAGAGAGAGAGAGAGATGTCAGAGAGAGAGGTGTCAGAGAGAGAGGTGTCAGAGAGAGAGGTGTCAGAGAGAGAGAGAGAGAGAGAGAGAGAGAGAGGTGTCAGAGAGAGAGAGAGAGAGGTGTCAGAGAGAGAGAGAGAGAGAGAGAGAGAGGTGTCAGAGAGAGAGAGAGAGAGGTGTCAGAGAGAGAGATGTCAGAGAGAGAGAGAGAGAGAGAGAGAGAGAGGTGTCAGAGAGAGAGAGAGAGAGAGAGGTGTCAGAGAGAGAGAGAGAGAGAGAGAGAGAGAGAGGTGTCAGAGAGAGAGAGAGAGAGAGAGAGGTGTCAGAGAGAGAGGTGTCAGAGAGAGAGAGAGAGAGGTGTCAGAGAGAGAGAGAGAGAGGTGTCAGAGAGAGAGAGAGGTGTCAGAGAGAGAGAGAGAGAGAGGTGTCAGAGAGAGAGAGAGAGAGAGAGAGAGAGAGAGAGGTGTCAGAGAGAGAGAGAGAGAGAGAGAGAGGTGTCAGAGAGAGAGAGAGAGAGAGAGGTGTCAGAGAGAGAGAGAGAGAGGTGTCAGAGAGAGAGAGAGAGAGAGGTGTCAGAGAGAGAGAGAGAGAGAGAGAGGTGTCAGAGAGAGAGAGGTGTCAGAGAGAGAGAGAGAGAGGTGTCAGAGAGAGAGAGAGAGAGAGAGAGAGAGAGGTGTCAGAGAGAGAGAGAGAGAGAGGTGTCAGAGAGAGAGAGAGAGAGAGAGGTGTCAGAGAGAGAGAGAGAGAGAGGTGTCAGAGAGAGAGAGAGAGAGAGGTGTCAGAGAGAGAGAGAGAGAGAGGTGTCAGAGAGAGAGAGAGAGAGAGAGAGGTGTCAGAGAGAGAGAGAGAGAGAGAGAGAGAGGTGTCAGAGAGAGAGAGAGAGAGGTGTCAGAGAGAGAGAGAGAGAGAGAGAGGTGTCAGAGAGAGAGAGAGAGAGGTGTCAGAGAGAGAGAGAGAGAGAGGTGTCAGAGAGAGAGAGAGAGAGGTGTCAGAGAGAGAGAGAGAGAGGTGTCAGAGAGAGAGAGATAGAGAGAGAGAGAGAGAGAGAGAGAGAGGTGTCAGAGAGAGAGAGAGGTGTCAGAGAGAGAGAGAGAGAGAGAGAGGTGTCAGAGAGAGAGAGAGAGAGAGAGAGAGAGAGGGGTGTCAGAGAGAGAGAGAGAGAGGTGTCAGAGAGAGAGAGAGAGAGAGAGAGAGAGAGGTGTCAGAGAGAGAGAGAGAGAGAGAGAGAGGTGTCAGAGAGAGAGAGAGAGAGAGAGAGAGAGAGGTGTCAGAGAGAGAGAGGTGTCAGAGAGAGAGAGGTGTCAGAGAGAGAGAGAGAGAGAGAGAGAGAGAGAGAGGTGTCAGAGAGAGAGAGAGAGGTGTCAGAGAGAGAGAGAGAGGTGTCAGAGAGAGAGAGAGAGAGAGAGGTGTCAGAGAGAGAGAGAGAGAGAGAGAGGTGTCAGAGAGAGAGAGAGAGAGAGGTGTCAGAGAGAGAGAGAGAGAGAGAGAGGTGTCAGAGAGAGAGAGAGAGAGAGGTGTCAGAGAGAGAGAGAGAGAGAGAGAGAGAGAGGTGTCAGAGAGAGAGAGAGAGGTGTCAGAGAGAGAGAGAGAGAGAGAGAGAGGTGTCAGAGAGAGAGAGAGAGGTGTCAGAGAGAGAGAGAGAGAGGTGTCAGAGAGAGAGAGAGAGGTGTCAGAGAGAGAGAGAGAGGTGTCAGAGAGAGAGAGAGAGGTGTCAGAGAGAGAGTGGTGAAAGAGGGGCCATGCCACCCACATACACACACAGTCACTGGCAGCTTTCTGTCAATGGTGCACCACGCTCCCCTACACCTGACAGCAGCCTTCTCCCCCAATCACACACACGCACGGTGCTGGAAATCTTGGCAGTGACATATGTCATATGATGAGCAGTCATCTGCCCCCCTTGGAATAGATCGGGCTGTCCCTGGCAGGCGTGCCCTGTCCCGTGCCCCTGTCTTACTCCTGCTGACCCCCTTACCTGTCACTGGTAGTTGGGAGAAGTCAGTGGGAGGAATAGTGCCCCATTATTGGTGTCAGTGGGAGGAATAGTGCCCCGTCATTGGTGTCAGTGGGAGGAATAGTGGCCCATCATTGGTGTCAGTGGGAAGAATAGTGTCCCGTCATTGGTGTCAGTGGGAGGAATAATGTCCCCATCATTGGTGTCAGTGGGAGGAATAGTGCCCCATCATTGGTGTCAGTGGGAAGAATAGTGTCCCATCATTGGTGTCAGTGGGAAGAATAGTGTCCCATCATTGGTGTCAGTGGGAAGAATAGTGCCCCATCATTGGTGTCAGTGGGAGGAATAATGTCCCCATCATTGGTGTCACTGGGAGGAATAGTTCCCCATCATTGGTATCAGTGGGAGGAATAGTGGCCCATCATTGGTGTCAGTGGGAAGAATAGTGTCCCGTCATTGGTGTCAGTGGGAGGAATAGTGTCCCCATCATTGGTGTCAGTGGGAGGAATAGTGTCCCCATCATTGGTGTCAGTGGGAAGAATAGTGCCCCATCATTGGTGTCAGTGGGAAGAATAGTGCCCCATCATTGGTGTCAGTGGGAAGAATAGTGTCCCATCATTGGTGTCAGTGGGAGGAATAATGTCCCCATCATTGGTGTCAGTGGGAGGAATAGTGTCCCCATCATTGGTGTCAGTGGGAAGAATAGTGTCCCATCATTGGTGTCAGTGGGAAGAATAGTGCCCCATCATTGGTGTCAGTGGAGGAATAGTGCCCCATCATTGGTGTCAGTGGGAGGAATAGTGTCCCATCATTGGTGTCAGTGGGAGGAATAGTGTCCCCATCATTGGTGTCAGTGGGAAGAATAGTGTCCCATCATTGGTGTCAGTGGGAAGAATAGTGTCCCATCATTGGTGTCAGTGGGAAGAATAGTGTCCCCATCATTGGTGTCAGTGGGAGGAATAGTGCCCCATCATTGGTATCAGTGGGAGGAATAGTGTCCCCATCATTGGTGTCAGTGGGAGGAATAGTGCCCCGTCATTGGTGTCAGTGGGAGGAATAGTGTCCCATCATTGGTGTCAGTGGGAGGAATAGTGCCCCATCATTGGTGTCAGTGGGAGGAATAGTGCCCCATCATTGGTGTCAGTGGGAGGAATAGTGTCCCATCATTGGTGTCACTGGGAGGAATAGTGCCCCATCATTGGTGTCAGTGGGAGGAATAGTGCCCCATCATTGGTGTCAGTGGGAGGAATAGTGTCCCATCATTGGTGTCAGTGGGAGGAATAGTGCCCCATCATTGGTGTCAGTGGGAAGAATAGTGTCCCATCATTGGTGTCAGTGGGAAGAATAGTGCCCCATCATTGGTGTCAGTGGAGGAATAGTGCCCCATCATTGGTGTCAGTGGGAGGAATAGTGTCCCATCATTGGTGTCAGTGGGAGGAATAGTGTCCCATCATTAGTGTCAGTGGGAGGAATAGTGCCCCCATCATTGGTGTCAGTGGGAGGAATAGTGTCCCATCATTGGTGTCAGTGGGAGGAATAGTGTCCCATCATTGGTGTCAGTGGGAGGAATAGTGTCCCATCATTGGTGTCAGTGGGAGGAATAGTGCCCCATCATTGGTGTCAGTGGGAGGAATAGTGCCCCATCATTGGTGTCAGTGGGAGGAATAATGCCCCATCATTGGTGTCAGTGGGAAGAATAGTGTCCCATCATTGGTGTCAGTGGGAAGAATAGTGTCCCATCATTGGTGTCAGTGGGAGGAATAATGTCCCCATCATTGGTGTCAGTGGGAGGAATAGTGTCCCATCATTGGTGTCAGTGGGAGGAATAGTGCCCCCATCATTGGTGTCAGTGGGAGGAATAGTGTCCCATCATTGGTGTCAGTGGGAGGAATAGTGTCCCATCATTGGTGTCAGTGGGAGGAATAGTGTCCCATCATTGGTGTCAGTGGGAAGAATAGTGTCCCATCATTGGTGTCAGTGGGAGGAATAATGCCCCATCATTGGTGTCAGTGGGAGGAATAGTGTCCCATCATTGGTGTCAGTTAGAGGAATAGTGTCCCATCATTGGTGTCAGTGGGAGGAATAATGTCCCCATCATTGGTGTCAGTGGGAGGAATAGTGCCCCATTATTGGTGTCAGTGGGAAGAATAGTTCCCCATCATTGGTGTCAGTGGGAAGAATAGTGTCCCATCATTGGTGTCAGTGGGAAGAATAGTGTCCCATCATTGGTGTCAGTGGGAGGAATAGTGCCCCATTATTGGTGTCAGTGGGAGGAATAGTTCCCCATCATTGGTATCAGTGGGAGGAATAGTGTCCCATCATTGGTGTCAGTGGGAAGAATAGTGCCCCATTATTGGTGTCAGTGGGAAGAATAGTTTCCCATCATTGGTGTCAGTGGGAAGAATAGTGCCCCATCATTGGTGTCAGTGGGAAGAATAGTGTCCCATCATTGGTGTCAGTGGGAGGAATAATGTCCCCATCATTGGTGTCAGTGGGAAGAATAGTGCCCCATCATTGGTGTCAGTGGGAAGAATAGTGCCCCATCATTGGTGTCAGTGGGAAGAATAGTGCCCCATCATTGGTGTCAGTGGGAGGAATAATGTCCCCATCATTGGTGTCAGTGGGAAGAATAGTGCCCCATCATTGGTGTCAGTGGGAGGAATAATGTCCCCATCATTGGTGTCACTGGGAGGAATAGTGCCCCGTCATTGGTGTCAGTGGGAGGAATAGTGCCCCGTCACTGGTGTCAGTGGGAGGAATAGTGCCCCGTCACTGGTGTCAGTGGGAGGAATAGTGTCCCCATCATTGGTGTCAGTGGGAAGAATAGTTCCCAGGCCACAGTTTGGAGACCACTGAACTATTAGGTAGAGAGAAGGGGGTGGGGCTTTCTGCAGATCACTATGGTAACCAGGGGAATCAACCATGCTGTCTCCGGTGTAATGATGGGCTCTCATCCCTTCCAGAGAATAATCTGGAACTATTCTGTTTTGGGTGGGAGGATCCTTTACAGATTTTCCTTTTTACTTGTGACTCCGCTGGAGGATTTCCTCTCACTTCCTGTCCCGGTGACACCCCATGACTCCAGGAAGCTCAACCTTCGCCTTGCCCCATTCAGAACAGCAGCGGTTCTGGCTGTAGAATGGAGAGGGATATGGAGGCTGTCATTGCTCATTCTGAAAATGCCAGGTGCCTGGCTGCCATGCCAGTCTGGTCCCACCCCCTCCCCCATGTACATCTGAAGCTGTGCCGTCACTGGCTACACGCTGCTCCCAGGCACAGGGGATCAGCCCCCGGGGGCAGCCAGGCACTCAGCATTTTCAGGGTGATCACTGACAGACATCCAGCAAGCACTGTGAGTGGAGCGCCCCTTGTGGTGTGTCAGGCAGACAGCTGAGAGAACTACAAGTCCCAGCACACCCACACACAGCTCACCTGTCACTGCTGATGTCACATCCCTGTGGGACCGCCCCTCTAACCTGGCAGAAGCAGGATCCGGGACTCCTTCGGCTGTCACTCTGTGGCTCCATCCTTGGTCCGCCTCCACCCGTCACAGCGGTTACGTGAACACCGGCCATTCCTGATTAGTGACACTACAGAGGAGAGGGGGGGGGTGACACTACACAGGAGAGGGGGGGTGACACTACACAGGAGAGGGGGGGTGACACTACACAGGAGAGGGGGGGTGACACTACACAGGAGAGAGGGGGGTGACACTACACAGGAGAGAGGGGGGGAGACACTACACAGGAGAGGGGGGGTGACACTACACAGGAGAGAGGGGGGGTGACACTACACAGGAGAGAGGGGGGGTGACACTACACAGGAGAGAGGGGGGGTGACACTACACAGGAGAGAGGGGGGGAGACACTACACAGGAGAGGGGGGGTGACACTACACAGGAGAGAGGGGGGGTGACACTACACAGGAGAGAGGGGGGGTGACACTACACAGGAGAGAGGGGGGGTGACACTACACAGGAGAGAGGGGGGGTGACACTACACAGGAGAGAGGGGGGTGACACTACACAGGAGAGAGGGGGGGTGACACTACACAGGAGAGAGGGGGGGTGACACTACACAGGAGAGAGGGGGGGTGACACTACACAGGAGAGAGGGGGGGTGACACTACACAGGAGAGGGGGGGGTGACACTACACAGGAGAGAGGGGGGGTGACACTACACAGGAGAGAGGGGGGGTGACACTACAGTTTCAGCGGACATGTTCAGTCGTGTGTACGGCCGACCGGACAGGTTTCCAGCGGACATTTGTCCAGCCGACCGTTTTCCAGCGGACAAATGTTTCTTAGCATGCTAAGAAACATGTCCGCTGGAAGCCTGTCCGTCAGACATGTTCGGTCGTCTGTACAGACTCACCGTACATGTCCGCTTGGCCACCATCTCTCGCATGCGTCGAAGTGATTCGACGCATGCGTGGAAGCATTGACCTTCCAGGGCCGCGCACGTTGCAGCGTAATCGTCATGGCGACGGCGTGGCCACGTCACCGCATATCGTGTACGCGCGGATTTCTGTCTGATGGTGTGTACAACCATCACACAGAAATCTCCGGGCGGACATGTCCGCTGAAAACGGTCCGGCGGACCGATTTCAGCGGACAGTCTGTCCGTTAGTATGAGGCCTTACTGTTTCCTCTGTTTCCTCTCAAATTTGGGATCAGGAGTAAAATTAATTCAAAGTTCCAATAACATTTGAAATATTTCTATCCAATACAGAAATAATTTAGGACAATGTCATAACAAATGAATTAACATACCTGTATGCATACTACAACAAGGGCAATTAGGTGAAGGTTGGCGAACCCAAGAAAACTATTTTTGAGGGGTATAATAGACTACAGTATATGAAGTATAAAAAGCAGTGTCAGCTTTTGGGAGGGGGAAAGTGAAACTTCTGGAAGGAGATTTTAACGCTGCTCTCCACTGATCCTCCTCTAGATCACTTATATCTTGACTCCAGATATGTCTACATTTAGAAACTCACTCATCCATGTATTTATGGACCTTGCTTTGTGCACTGATCCAAATAATTTGGTGGAGGGGGGAATATGGTTTTGGGTGGTTGTTTTTCAGGGGTAGGGCTTGGCCCCTTAGTTCCAGTGAAGGGAACTTTTAAAGCGGAGCTCCACCCAAAAATGGAACTTCCGCTTTTTGGAACCCTCCCCCCTCCGGTGTCACATTTGGCATCTTTCAGGGGGGAGGGGGGTGCAGATACCTGTCCAAGACAGGTATTTGCACCCACTTCCATAAATGCTGTTGTGCGGCAGCCCCCCCCTACCCACACCCCCCGCTGTCTTCTGGGAAACACACTGTTCCCAGGAGACAGCGGGGACCAGAGACAGCGCGCTGCGCTACTCGCGCATGCGCAGTAGGGAACTGGGCAGTGAAGCCGCAACGCTTCACTTCCCGATTCCCTCACTGAGGATGGCGGCGGGTGCAGCCAAGATTCTTCGGCTGCCAAAATCGCTGGCATGCTGGACAGGTAAGTGTCCATATTTTAAAAGACAGCAGCTGCAGTATTTGTAGCTACTGGCTTAAAAAAAATATGGGTGGAACCTCCGCTTTAAGGTGTCAGAATACCAAGTCATTTTGGACAATTTAATTCTCCCAACTTTGTGGAAAAAGTTTGGGGATGGCCCCTTCTGTTCCAACATGACTGCACATCAGTGCACAAAGCAAAGTCCATAAAGACATGAATAAGCAAGTTTGGGGTGGAGGAACTTGACTGACCTCAACCCGATAGGGATGAAATAGAGCGTAGACTGTGAGCCAGGCCTTGCCGTACAGCATCAGTGCCTGACCTCAAAAATGTGCTTCTGCAAGAATGGTCAAACATTCCCATAGACACACTCCTAAACCTTGTGGACAGCCTTCCCAGAAGAGTTGTAGCTGTTATAGCTGCAAAGGGTGGGCAACTCTATTGAATCCTACATACTAAGACTTGGATGCCATTAAAGTTCATGTGCGTGTAAAGGCAGATGTTCCAATATCTTTGATATTATAGCATATATTTTAGGGTTTTTTGCCTTCCTCTGGATCATCTGAAGGTATAGGATTCTGTATATGGGGGTTTTCTATTTATTTGTTTATTGGTTGAATCAGAGGGATTTATGTCCTTTTTTAATGTAACTACTAATCTAGCCCATGTGTTACTTACCTTGTAGTAGAGCCCGACTTGTAGGAGGAGACCTCTCTTACAGCCCTGGCTCTGAAGTCACTGGAGTGGGAACAGTGATCTCGTGAGTGCAGTGAGGTAGGAGTGCCTGTGGAAGTTCTAGTAGCTGGCACAATAGTTGGATAATGACCCCTCCAGGGATGACTGGAACTGCAGATGACAGCAGAGGCAGGTGCAGTTCAGCAACCCGATGAGCTGGTGGGTGCAGGATCAGCAGCAACTGGAGCAGGGTGAGACAAGACGGGTCAGATGCAGGAGCTATACAGAGCAAGGCAGCAGGCAGTATAAGGGTCAGACAAGCCGGGTCAGAGTAGGTAATCAGGCAGATTAATTCAGCAGGCTGAAGCGTAGTCAGATAAATAGGCAGAGGTTTGGCAGCAGGTAAGTGAACAGAAGATAAACAGGGTCAAGGCAAGCTGAGGTCAGGGTTGGAGATAACGGGTAGTCAACAGAGCCGCGTCGGTACAAGTAATATCAGACAGGTTCACAGGTTACTAGGCACAGAACTGCAGATCAAACAACACTGCACAATTGCAGCTGCTGTCTTTTTAAAGGCCCATTGGCACCAAGTAGCGCACTGGCGCACAGGCACACATGGGCGCCATTGTCTGTTCTGGACAGGGATGCGAGCGCACATGCGCGCACACAAGTATCTCCATTCAGTACCAGCAAGCCCCTGATGTTAGGGGCTGTCACAGTTTTTCTTACAACGGTGGGGTTGATTATTGCAGCAAAAAAAAAAGAGAGGCAACTTAGAACCTGAACTGAAGTTTGCTAAAATGGCTGCAATGTATATTTTTGGCCTACAGGAAATTGTCTTCTTCTCAACAATATAGGAGCTTCACTTTAAAACTCCTTTAAGGCAGTCAGTTTGGTAAGCAGATCCAATAATGATTTCCTGAATTGCTAGTATGAAGTTTCGCCTCAGTAACTATATTACGGTGCGGTGTGTCTGTTTGATTGATATTTGCCCTCTGCCGAAAGCACAGTGGGAGACACTCTGGCACATTTATATAGCCATAAATATCGGTATACTAAGGCTGAATCTTAAAGTTCTTTCTGATTCTTGGTCATCGTTCTGCTTCTCTATGGAGGAGATTTTTCCCCCGTCTGTGTTCTGTGCAATTCCACAGCAGAGATAATTGGATTAAGAAGCAATATTACAACTCTGTATATCCTTTTATTTATTGAGTCATTATTGTGCCTAAGTTGATTAACTGTTTTAATATTAATATGATTAAAATAATAAAACACCACCACAGATTATTTTGTTTTAAAGCTGAACTCTGTGTTGGAACAAAAAAAATATCCGTGCAGTGCGCCTCCTTGCTCATTTTTTTTTTTTTTTTGGTGGTAGAGGAAGAGATTTATTATTTACTGTTTTCCAGCTCTAGCAGGCTCCAGTGCTACTGTGTTCTTCCCAAAGCTCAAGGATGTAAGCCACCCCTCAATATCACATACCTCCCAACATTTTAAAGATCCACTGCAGGACATTTTTGTTGAGCGGGGGTCGGCCAATCGATGTTGTTGAGCGGGGGGCAGCCAATCAAAGTTGTTGAGCGGGGGGGCCATGATCGCGGGGGGGCGAACGATCGTGGGGGGGGACAATCGTGGGTGGTGAGCGGGAGGGTTGCCGTGGATGGATGTGAAGTACTTGCCACTCACCACTGCACAGCCTGTCAGTTCTCCTCGAAAGTTTGCTTCTCCTTCCTGTGCGGGAAAGTTAACCACTTTGCGGGACTGCGGGAGGATGCAGTCTGTGCGTGAAGTACCCGCAGAATCCGGGTGGGTTGGGAGGTATGATATCATCACATACAACGCAGGGCTATTAACCCTGTCTTCAGCTTTAAGAAAAAATTGCATTCTATATTGTATTTATACGCCTAGAGCAGTGAGTGACTTAGAGTGGATGCTGCAGTGATACGATTATAGGAAGCCTGCTCAAGCGCTGAATAAGTAGTGCTGGGTTTCCCCCTTAGAAAGATCAAGTGTAGTATCTTTTCCAATCAGTGTCCAGTAGGGGTGCTATGCCGTCATTCTGGCTTGACCGGGAGTCGGAGTGGCTGTGTCACAATCAGGTGTCAGGCTTGAAGACCAGTTGCTATAGCAGTTGCAGGACTACCACCAACCAGCAGGATAGGTGCACAGGCAGTCGCCCTGGCAGATGAAACAGGCTCACCTGAGGTGCGGAGTCTAAGTACTAGCCGGTGTTTACCAGAGCTCCTGATGGTGGAGATGGATTTAGCTGCATGCAAGTACCAGGTCGCAGTCCTCAGGTTTGCCCCACAAGGGTGTGAGAAAGCCGGGGTCCAGTAGCGGATGAGCAGATAAGAATCAAACGGTAGCGTGGTCAGTAAACAAGCCAAAAGGTCAGTAATGAATAGTTGCAAGTTGGGATCAGGCAGCAGTGTAGTCAAGGCACAAGCAAAGGGTCAATCACGAGTGGAACACCAATAAAGACGGCAGCATAGAAGACAAGAGCAAAGCAAGGCTGAGATGGCACAACAACCTGGCAAAGAGGAATTTCTGAGACAAGGCTTTTATAGGAAGTTCATGGAGGATCAAGGAGTTCAAGGTTCAACAGCAATTAAGACACAAGGCAGGGTTGTCCAATTGATCAGATAGGATTGTCCAGCAGATCAGGCAAGGAGTTGTCTAGCATCCCAGATAGCTCAGTGGGAAAAGTCAATGCCAGACACAGAAGAGGTCCCAGGTTCAAGCCCAGGTACTGACAGGCTGGCTATATACAGTAGGTGACCGCGATATTGTGTCAATCTCGCTGCTGTTATCGGCTAGATTGACCACCTACGAGCCAATGCCGGGAAGGGAAAAATGTGTTGAAGCCGACATACATCCGACTTTCAATGAGCGAGGTTCCGACTTGGATTCCCCCCAATACCAGGCACTGTGTTTGGTATGAATCATGAGGGGGAACTCCATGCCAAATTTTAAATAAAAAAAACGGAATTGGTTCCCCTCCAGGAGCATACCAGGCCCTTGGGTCTGATATGGATTTTAAGGGGAACCCCCCTGCGGCCCACCCACATCAAAGCACCTTGTCCCCATGTTGATGAGGACAAGAGCCTCTTCCCGACAACCCTGGCCGTTGGTTGTCGGGGGTCTGCCAACGGCCCCTTTTTAAAGGAGCCCCCTTTAAAAGGGGGCCCCCAGATCCTGGCCCCCAACCCGAGGAGAATGAGTATGGGGTACATCATACCCCTACCCATTCACCTGGAGGAAAAAAGTGTCAAGAAAAAAACACACTACACAGGTCTTTAAAGTCATTTATTAGGCGACTTCGGGGGTCTTCTTCCAACTTATCCGCTCTCTTTTTCTGCTCTACGGTGTCGTCTCCGCGCTCTCTGGTTCTTCTCCCGGTCTCCGGTGCCTTCTTCCTTCTGCCGGGCTCCTCCGCTATCTTCTTTCAGCTATTTAAGTAGCGGTGGCCCGGTCTTCTCTATCGTCTTCTTCCCTCTTCTCTTCTTCCAATGTTGACACAACGCTCCCTCCCGATTTATATAGGCATGGGGTGTGGTCACCGGGTGATGTCACCCGGTGACCCCGCCCCTTATGACGTCACCACCCGGAGCATGATGGGACTGTGACGTCATAAGAGGCCTATATAAATCCTTTCCCCCCGGAATTACAGCAGGAGGGAGCTTCATGTCAACATCGGAAGAAAAGAAGAGGGAAGAAGACAATGGAGAAGACCGGGCCACCGCTACTAAAAGAGATGGAAGAAGATAGCGGAGGAGCCCGGCAGAAGGTAGAAGGCACGGGAGAGCGGGAGAAGAACCAGAGAGCGCGGAGACGACACCGGAGAGCAGAAAAAGAGAGCAGAGAAGTCGGAAGAAGACCCAGAAGTCGGAAGAAGAACCCCCAAAGTCGAAAGAAGACCCCAAGAGCTGCCTAATAAATGACTTTTAAAACCTGTGTAGTGTGTTTTTTTTCTTGACACTTTTTGCACAGGTGATTTGATCAGTTTCACTGCCTTAGTAATTACCACAGCTGTTTAATCTGAGGGAAATCCTGAAAACATGACCTGTTGGGGTGCCTTGAGGACTGGAGTTGAGAAACACTGAGGTACTGTAATATCCCTGATGGAGTGATGGGGGCTCTGAAAGCTAGTACCGGCTTGAACAAAAACCGGGGCACCCACAGGCTGGTGGGGCACGGGAGTAGTTCCCCCCCGGAAAACTGGATAGGCCCAGTTCCTCCTGATTTGAATGGATCTACCTTGTCTGGCCAAGGGCATGGAAGGCAGAGAGTCCCTGCCCTCAGGGAATGGTTGCCCTAGGGGTGCTCTTAGTAACCCCACTGTGTGAAAAGGCACATAGTCGCAGTCACTAAAACTTTTTCTGCACTGGGCCTTTTGACTAAAGGGTCCGACCAGTGCACTATTGCACAGCCACTTATTTACACCAGTGCACAAAGCAAAGTCCATAAACACATGGCTGAACAAGTTTGAGGTGGAGGAACTTGACTGGCCTGCACAGAGTCCTGACCTCAACCCGATAGAGCACCTTTGAGATGAGTTAGGCCACGTACACACGGTTGGTCAAAACCGATGGAAACGGACTGAAGGACCCCATCGGTCCGTTATGCTTCGCTCGAAAAATGTAGAGCTTTAAAATTGAACCGATGGACGCCTAACCGATAGGTCAAAACCGACAGTTAGTATGCAAAAGCATCGGTTACAAACCCGCGCATGCTCAGAATCAAGTCAAAGCATGCTTGGAAGCATTGAACTTAATTTTTCTCTGCACGGGCTTTAGAGCGGAGACTGTGAGCCAGACCTTCTCATCCACATCAGTGCCTGACCTCACAAATGCACTTCTGGAAGAATGGTCAAACATTCCCATAGAAACACTCCTAAACCTTGTGGACAGCCTTCTCAGAAGAGTTGAAGCTTTTATAGCTGCAAAGGGTGGGCCGACTCAATATTGAACCCACTAAGACTGGGATGTCATTAAACTTTCCGTGCGCATAAAGGCAGGCGTCCCAATATTTTTGACAATACAGTGTATGTGCAGTGGCTGAATATTAAAGCCCACTCTACCTGCTACTGTATTCATGAGTCAGGAAGTGGTTAAGAAGGCTCTAATGGAGGGCTTTTAAGTCTATCCCACTGTAACCTGATTGGTTATACTTTTTTACATTACTCCACAGAAGCCTTTATGTCCTAAAACCAACAATTCTATATGTACAGTTGACCCGTGAGCAAAAAGTGATGCTTTAACCACTTCCCGCCCGGCCTATAGCAGAATGACGGGCAGGGGTTTGTTCAGTGGGGGTGCGCATTGCGGCGATCGGTGGTGTGGTGTGTCAGTCTGACACACTGCTATACCGATCTCAGAAAAGAGCCTTGGATGCCCGCCCAGGATGCCCGCCCCCCCTTGGATGCCCACCCAGGACCACCAGAATGCCACACTGGACCACCAGGGATGGCCACCACACTGGACCACCAGGTATCCCAACTAGACCAACAGGGAAATGGCAATCTGTGCCCAGGCAGCTGCCATCCAGTGGCAAACAAAAATGTGTACCAGTGCCAGTTCCACCAGTGATGCCTATTAGTGTAGTTCCACTACCAGTGCCAGTCATCAGTGCCCATCAGTGCCGCCTTTCAGTTCCCATCGGAGCCAATCAGTGCTGCCTATCAGTGCCCAGCAGTGCCACCCATAAGAACCCATCAGTGCAGCCTTTCAGTGCCATTAGTGTTGCCTATCAGTGCCACATATGAGTGCCCATCAGTGCCACCTATCAATGCCCATCAGTGCTGAATATCAGTGTCACCCACCAGTGCTGCCTATCAGTGCCCATTAGTGCCGCCTATCAGTGCCCATCGTCAGTGCCCATTGGTGCCACCTCATCAGTGCCATCTCATTGGTGCCACCTCATCAGTAACATCTCATTGGTGCCACCTCATCAGTGCCGTCTTATCAGTGCCTGTCAGTCCAGCTTATCAGTGCCCATCGGTGACGGAGGAAACATACTTATTTACAAAATTTTATAACAGAAACAAAATTTCCATTTTTTTTTATTTGTTTTGCAAAAAAATAAAAACCAGAGGTGATCAAATACCACCAAAAGAAATCTCTATTTGTGGGATCAAAATGATAAAAATTTAGTGTGGGTACAGTGTAGCATGACCGCGCAATTGTCATTTAACCACTTAAGGACCGCCTCATGTAAATATACGTCAGCAGAATGGCACGGACAGGCACATGCACATACCTATACGTCCTCTGCTTGACGTGGGTCGGGGGTCCGATCGGGACCCCCCCCCGGTACATGCGGCGGTCCTTAAGCCTCGGGGAGCAATCTGGGACGACGGCGCGGCTATTCGTTTATAGCCACTCCGTTACGATCGCTCCCCGGAGCTGAAGAACGGGGAGAGACGTATGTATACACGGCTTCCCCGTGCTTCACTGTGGCGCTGCATCGATCGAGTGATCCCTTTTATAGGGAGACTCGATCGATGATGTCAGTCCTACAGCCACACCCCCCTACTGTTGTAAACACACACAAAGTGAACACTAAATGTTACAGCGCCCCCTGTGTTTAACTCCCAAACTGCAACTGTCATTTTCACAATAAACAATGCAATCTAAATGCATTTTTTGCTGTGAAAATGACAATGGTCCCAAAAATGTGTCAAAATTGTCCGAAGTGTCCGCCATAATGTCGCAGTCACGAAAAAAATCGCTGATCGCCGCCATTAGTAGTAAAAAAAAATATATATAAAAATGCAATAAAACTATCCCCTATTTTTTAAACGCTATAAATTTTGCGCAAACCAACCGATAAACGATTATTGCAATTTTTTTTACCAAAAATAGGTAGAAGAATACGTATCGGCCTAAACTGAGGAAAAAAAAAATTTTATATATGTTTTTGGGGGATATTTATAGTAGCAAAAAGTAAAAAATATTGCATTTTTTTCAAAATTGTCGTTCTATTTTTGTTTATAGCGCAAAAAATAAAAACCGCAGAGGTGATCAAATACCACCAAAATAAATCTCTATTTGTGGGGAAAAAAGGACGCCAATTTTGTTTGGGAGCCACGTCGCAGGACCGCGCAATTGTCTGTTAAAGCGACGCAGTCCCGAACTGTAAAAACCCCTTGGGTCTTTAGGCAGCATATTGGTCCGGGGCTTAAGTGGTTAAACAGCGTCAGTGCTGAAAGTTGAAAATTGGCCTGGGCAGGAAGGGTGGGAAGTGCCTGGTATTGAAGTGGTTAAAGTTATGTCCACTATCCTAGAATGAGAAATATACCACTTTACCATTGGATGTGTGATGGGAATGAGACGATTCTGCTACAAGAAGCCTCTACTTTGCTTTTACAACACAGATTCATTTAGCATTGTTATAAGTGAGCGGCACACTTTCCACGTAGCGCGGGCATCTAAAACGACGCGTCTCATGCTTCATATATAAGCCTCCACAGTTCTCTGAGCTCTGGATTGCGGCTGGCATTTCTTAGTGATTCAATTCAACTGCAGCTAAGTCTGCTAATAAAAAATGTATTTTCAGTGTTCCCTCTTGCACAATTTATTGCTTAAACGAGCGTGAAGCTTTAGTCACAACGCTCTCCCCTATCTGCCATTTTATATAGCTATCACTCAAGTGCGCAGTGAGAGTGGAGAGAAATTAAGAAACGCTATTAGTAGTTTAATGTTATATGAAGGTCGATCAATTAAGTCAAACCTTTGCTAAAGGGAGTCATTTTGTGGTTTGAAAATCATTATTTGGTTTATGTGTAATAATAAGGCAGAGTTTCTTTATAGGTGTCCGTAGGATTTCATCGGAGGCCGCATGTGTTGTTAGGATACTTTCTATCATAGACAGAAGTTAAATGACAAGGGGGCCAACAAATTAGCTTGTACTACTCAGATTTGTTCAGGTACATAAATCGGGGAGCGGTGCTAACACTAGGCAAACTAGGCAGCCGCCTAGGGCGCACTGCTGCCTAGGGCGCCCGGCCACTGGTGTTCCTACTCTATTCTCTCTGCAGCACGGTGGTTCTTTTGAATGGAGTGTCTGTACACTCGGGCGGCAAGAGATTCTTGCCAATAATCTAATCAGGAAAAACAACGTTTTTTTCCTGACGAGATTCTGGGCCGTGTTTACAGGGCTTGACTTTGGGCCAGCTTGGCTCAAACTAAATATTCAGACGCCACCTCCATGTAGCTGATGGTGAATCTGTAATTTAGTGTTGTAGTCTATGCTATGTATAGGAAACGGTGTCCACTTCCAGTGGGTGCGACTCCTCAGTGTACTAAATAAAGGGTTTTGCTTGCTCCAAAAACTCTAAAGCCCTGTACACACGATCGGATATCTGATGGAATCTAATCCGATGGATTTTTTCATCGGATATGACTTTCATCAGTCTTGCCTACACACCATCAGTCAAAAATCCGACCGTGTCCAAACGCCGTGACGTAAAACACTACGACGTGCTGAGAAAAATCAAGTTCAATGCTTACGAGCATGCGTCGACTTGATTCTGAGCATGCATGGATTTTTAACCGATGGACTTCCACACAGACGAACGTTTTTTTATCCATAGGAAAATTTTAAAACATGTTCTATTTTTTTTCCACCGATGGAAAACAAACCGATGGGGCCCACACACGATCGTTTTGTCCGATGAAAACGGTCCATCGGTCCATTTTCATCAGACAAACCGATCGTGTGTACAGGGCTTAATTTTTCAGTGAATAAAAGGTTTTAAATGGGAAGGAGCGGTATACACACCGCTCCTCTCACCGCTCCAAAGATGCTGCTTGAAGGAGATGTTTTCTCTCCTGCCAGCGCATTACCTCTGTGTGAAAGCCCTCGGGCTTTCACATTGAGAATGCTGGGCAGAAGTTTTACAGGCATTATTTAGGCGCTATTTTTAGCGCTATACTGCCTGAAAAAATCAGTGTGACAGGGGCCTAACTGTGGGGGGATGGGCTACCAGTGACATGACACTGATCACTGCTCCCGATGACAGGGAGCAGTAGATCTCTGTTCTGTCACTAGGCAGAACAGGGAAATGCCTTGTTTACATAGTCATTTCCCCGTTCTGCCTCTCTGTCACACGATCGCGGGACACCAGTGGACATCGAGTCCGCGGGTCCCGCGGGCACGGTCACGAAGATTGCTATGCGGCAGTTTCAAAGCAACGTACAGGTACGTTGCTTAGCCTGCCCGTACCATTTTGCCGACGTATATTTACGTTAGGCAGTCGGCAAGTGGTTAAATTAACATGAATTATGAGAAATTCTGCATCGCACACATGGCCACCTTCTATTTCTCCGCTGGCCTTAATAAGTGAGGAGGGCCCATTTGCATGCCAGGTTAACCAATAAGCTCTGTTTATTAACCACTTCCATACAGGGCACGTATACACCTTCCCGCCCAAGCCAATTTTCAGCTTTCAGCACTGTCGCACTTTGAATGGCAATTGCGCGGTCGTGCTACACTGTACCCAAACAAAATTGGCGTCCTTTTTCCCCCACAAATAGAGCTTTCTTTTGGTGGTATTTGATCACCTCTGCCATTTTTTTTTTTTGCGCAACAACTAAAAAAAGACTGGAAATTTTAAAAAAAAATTACGTTTTAATTTTTTTCTGTACATTTTTTTGTAAATAAGTAAGTTTTCTCTTTCAATTATGGGCACTGATATGGCGGCACTGATGGGCACAGATGAGATGGCACTGATGGACATCGATGAGGTAGTACTGACGGGCACAGATGAGGTGGTACTGATTGGCGGCGCTGGTATGCGGCACTGATGGGCGCTGATATGTGGCACTGATGGGCACTCATAGGCGGCACTGATGGGCACATGGGCGGCACTGATGAGCACACATAGGCGGCACTGATGGGCACATGGGCGGCACTGATGGGCACTCATGGGTGGCACTGATGGGCACTCATGAGCGGCACTGATGGGCACTGTGGGGTGGCACAAATGGGCACTGTGGGGTGGCACTGATGGGCACTGTGGGGTGGCACTGATGGACACTCATGGGCGGCACTGATGGGCACTGTGGGGTGGCACAAATGGGCACTGTGGGGTGGCACTGATGGGCACTGTGGGGTGGCACTGATGGACACTGTGGGGTGGCACTGATGGACACTGTGGGGCGGCACTGATGGACACTGTGGGGCGGCACTGATGGACACTGTGGGGCGGCACTGTTTTCCTTTTGTTGCCAGTCAGTGCCCATTTGTGGGCACTGATTGGCATCTTTATTTTTTTTTTCCAGACTTTTTTTTTTTTTTTTTCAAACTTTTTTTTTTTTTTTTTCAAACTTTTTTTTTGCCCCGTTTTTTTTTCTTCCTGCCCTTCCCTGGTGGTCCAGGGTGGGCTTCCCTGGTGGTCCATGTGGCGATCCGAGGGGGGGCTGCGCTGATAAACAATCAGCGCGACCCCCCCCCCCTGTCAGGAGAGCCGCCGATCGGCTCTCCTGTCAGGAGAGCCGCCGATCGGCTCTCCTCTACTCGCGTCTGTCAGACGCGAGTGAGGAAGAGCCATCGACGGCTCTTCCTGTTTACATCGTGATCAGCCGTGATTCGACACGGCTGATCACGCGGTAAAGAGTCTCCGTGAGAGACTCTTTACCGAGATCGGTGTTGCAGGGTGTCTGACTGACACCCCGCAACAACGATCGCCGCGATGCGCGCCCCCGGGGGCGCGCAGCGGCTCAGAATCCTGAGGACGTCATATGACGTCCGGTCAGGATTCTACAACCACTTTGCCGCCGTCAATATGTCATTGGCGGGCGGCAAGTGGTTAAAGATGTTCTTTGTTCCTTTTGTCAGTTTTTTTGCACAGGGTTAAATAGGGGGGTCCTCCAATCACCTCACTCCCTTCTGATGCTCAGATTCCCCATCCTCCTTGGCCAACCAGCAAGGATGGTTAAGGTCAACTGCCTAAACCAGAGCCCAGCAATGGTGCCCCCTCTACCCTGCCAGTGTTTAGCTAAAACATTTAGAATCAATACATGTTAACAGTTTTCTTGCAGGCCATTAACCAGGCCAGACCCTTCAGATATATTTATTTTTTTTGTATTATTTCTATTAAAGTGTATCTCTTTGCAAAATCATTTGTTTTATTTTGAGGTTAGTGGGGAAGGAAAATATCTTCTGTCAATGTTTTTGTTTTTTGCCCTCTGTGTCCCAATTGGGGATAATCATCATTCTATTTGTACTTGTGACCATTGCCTTTGAAAAAAAAAATTAAATTTTAGAGTTGTCCCCAGAACAAGAAGTGAAGGAAAATGTTTCAATGGGTACACATGTTCTAGGGACAACTTCCTTCGAAAGATTTCCTCTAATTTCCTGTTGCATCCCCGGGACAGTAGGGAAAGGGAAATTTCTCCAATGGTACACAGACAGCAAAAAAATTTAACCAGCAAGGATTTTCTTTTTACCCTTTTCTGCTCTATTGAAAGCAAAAAAAAATACCAAATAAACATTTTGGCCAATCATATATCATTCATCTTCGGGAACATGTAACATCTTCTCAACCCCGCAGCCATTTCCCGATCTCTACTCTCCCTGTGACAGCAAGCCGGGGATCTTATCTCAATACCTGTTGTCACTATTTGAAAAGAGCGTGGCCATGCAGGGGTCTGCCCACACAGCCACATCATTGAATCATTGATTTATGGATATCTGTGAATCAATAAACTACAAGTACCAGCAGGCTTTTACGGCTGTCGGCTTGTAGTTCTCAATGGCCTACCATTGCACTCTCTGGGGCCAGATCCACGTACCTCAGCGCATATTTCCGTCCGGCGTAGCGTATCTCTGATACGCTACGCCGCCGTAACTTACAGCGTATTTTCTGTATCCTGAAAGAATTTGCGCCATAAGTTACGACGGCGTAGTGTAACTTTGTCGGCGTAAGGGCGCGCAATTCAAATGGATGAGATGGGGGCGTGTTTTATGTTAATACGTCTTTCTACGCAAAGCCCTATTCGCGAACGACTTACGCAACAACGTAAAATTTTCAAAATTCGACGCGGGGACGACGTCAATAGATACGCCAGCATAACTGCTTAGTGCATCTGGCCCTCTGGTAGTTAACTGATTCTTCCTGTCAGTGTGAAACTGCCTGCCTGACATATTAGGTATGAGGTGACAGCTTACACTAAAGCCTTGTACACACGATCGGATTTTCCGTAGACAAAGCCTCAGACTTTTGTCCGAAGGGCGTTGGCCAAAACTTCCTATTCTACCTATGTGATGCTGCAGTGCGCTCCTCTATTCTAGCAGCTACAAGTGACCTGCAGATTGACAGGCCTGTAGTCACTTGACTGTGCCTAGGTATATTGATTGAAGGACACTGGCTGGTGTCCTTTAAAGATGAACCTTATCAGATGGTAATTTGAACATTAGCGTAGAGCAGCATGATTAAACGAGATCTTTATCAGGCCATTATTTTTTCCGTAATTCTTAGATATGGATTTATAATAGAAAATGTCATTAAAGTCCACCAGAGCAATCATCCATCAGTGCACTTTCCAGAAATATGTAAATCTACACTAGGATATTTATATTCTGCTCAGTTTTTATTCATTTTAGGCTGAAGCAGCCACTGAGCATAAAAGGTCCAAAAAATAAGATCAGGTTAAACCAGTGCAAGAAAACAAAAACGGAAGGCCAAATGCAGTGAGGGAAAATAACCAGGCAAAAATTCAAGAAAAAAAGCATGGGATACCCCCCAAAAATCTAGCCCACACACACATACAGGTGGTTCTCAAAAAATTAGCATATTGTGATAAAGTTCATTATTTTCTGTAATGTACTGATAAACATTAGACTTTCATATATTTTAGATTCATTACACACAACTGAAGTAGTTCAAGCCTTTTTATTGTTTTAATATTGATGATTTTGGCATACAGCTCATAAAAACCCAAAATTCCTATCTCAAAAAATTAGCATATTTCATCCGACCAATAAAAGAAAAAAGTGTTTTTAATAAAAAAAAAGTCAACCTTCAAATAATTATGTTCAGTTCTGCACTCAATACTTGGTCGGGAATCCTTTTGCAGAAATGACTGCTTCAATGCGGCGTGGCATGGAGGCAATCAGCCTGTGGCACTGCTGAGGTGTTATGGAGGCCCAGGATGCTTCGGTAGCGGCCTTAAGCTCATCCAGAGTGTTGGGTCTTGCGTCTCTCAACTTTCTCTTCTCAATATCCCACAGATTCTCTATGGGGTTCAGGTCAGGAGAGTTTGCAGGCTAATTGAGCACAGTAATACCATGGTCAGTAAACCATTTACCAGTGGTTTTGGCACTGTGAGCAGGTGCCAGGTTGTGCTGAAAAATGAAATCTTCATCTCCATAAAGCTTTTCAGCAGATGGAAGCTCCAAAATCTCCTGATAGCTAGCTGCATTCACCCTGCCCTTGATAAAACACAGTGGACCAACACCAGCAGCTGACATGGCACCCCAGACCATCACTGACTGTGGGTACTTGACACTGGACTTTAGGCATTTTGGCATTTCTCTCTCCCCAGTCTTCCTCCAGACTCTGGCACCTTGATTACCGAATGACATGCAAAATTTGCTTTCATCCGAAAAAAGTACTTTTGGACCACTGAGCAACAGTCCAGTGTTGCTTCTCTGTAGCCCAGGCGCTTCTGCCGCTGTTTCTGGTTCAAAAGTGGCTTGACCTGGGGAATGCGGCACCTGTAGCCCATTTCCTGCACACGCCTGTACACGGTGGCTCTGGATGTTTCTACTCCAGACTCAGTCCACTGCTTCCGCAGGTCCCCCAAGGTCTGGAATCGGTCCTTCTCCACAATTTTCCTCAGGGTCCGGTCACCTCTTCTCGTTGTGCAGCGTTTTCTGCCACACTTTTTCCTTCCCACAGACTTCCCACTGAGGTGCCTTGATGCAGCACTCTGGGAACAGCCTATTCGTTCATAAATTTCTTTCTGTGTCTTACCCTCTTGCTTGAGGGTGTCAATGATGGCCTTCTGGACAGCAGTCAGGTCGGCAGTCTTACCCATGATTGCGGTTTGGAGTAATGAACCAGGCTGGGAGTTTTTTAAAGCCTCAGGTATCTTTTGCAGGTGTTTAGAGTTAATTAGTTGATTCAGATGATTAGGTTAAGAGCTCGTTTAGAGAACCTTTTCATGATATGCTAATTTTTTGAGATAGGAATTTTGGGTTTTCATGAGCTGTATGCCAAAATCATCAATATTAAAACAATAAAAAGGCTTGAACTACTTCAGTTGTGTGTAATGAATCTAAAATATATGAAAGTCTAATGTTTATCAGTACATTACAGAAAATAATGAACTTTATCACAATATGCTAATTTTTTGAGAACCACCTGTATACCGTATTTATCGGCGTATAGCGCGCACTATTTTGGGCAAAATCGTGGGTGCGCGATATACGCCGATACCCGCTTTCCCGCGCCGAGTTTGAATACTGCGCTGACATATACCGAGCGCAGTACACTCGTGTATAGTCGGGCAGTCTCGGCTACACTCGCGCTCACGTCCTGTACGTCCAGGACGTCAGCGCGAGCATTGCCGACTATACGCGAGTGTACTGCGCTCGGTATATGCCGGCGCAGTATTCAAACTCGGCACGGGAAAGCGGGAAACGAGCCAGGAGGACGCCTGCAATACCACCAATACTCTGCAATACCACCAATACCACCAATACTCTGCAATACCCCCAATACTCTGCAATACCACCAATACTCTGCAATACCACCAATACCCCCAATACTCTGCAATACCCCCAATACTCTGCAATACCCCAATACTCCGCAATACCCCCAATACTCTGCAATACACCCAATACTCCGCAATACCACCAATACTCTGCAATACCACCAATACTCTGCAATCCCCCAATACTCTGCAATACCACCAATACTCTGCAATACCACCAATACTCCCCAATACCCCAATACTCCGCAATACCCCAATACTCTGCAATTTGCCTCTCTGTCCAGTACGCCCCATAAGACTGGCGCTACACTAACAGTGTAGCGCAAGCCGGCGGGGACTCTTTCCATGCTGCTCCCCTGCAATGTGATGCCCTTGGCCTGGGCCTTGTTGGCCTAAGCCAGGATACAGCCCTGGCAGGCTGTATAGGCAGCCTGGCTGTAATAAAGTAATAAATAGCAAACATGTTGTTGAGCTTTAAGGCAGCTATTAGAAAAAGCTGATTTTGTGCCAAGTTTTTTCAGTTAGGCTAACAGCCAGCACAACTCCTCCCATTGCAAGACTGATTTGACATTTCATCTGCTATACAAGGAATTGTGTGAAATGAATGTGTAGAAGAATAATGCCGCGTACATACGATCATTTTTCAGCATGAAAAAAATGTTGTTTTTCAGCATGTCCAAAAAACAAAGTTTTCCCAACTTCATCATTAAAACGATGTTGCCCACACACCATCGTTTAAAAAAAATGATCTAGCAAAGCGCGGCGACGTACAACACGTACGACGGCACTATAAAGGGGAAGTTCTATTCGCCTTTGGGCTGCTTTAGCTGATTCCGTGTTAATAAAAGACGATTTGAGCTTTTTTGTCTGTTACAGCGTGATGAATGTGCTTACTCCATTATGAACGCTAGTTTTACCAGAACGAGCGCTCCCGTCTCATAACTTGCTTCTGAGCATGCGCAGGTTTTTTACGTTGTTTTAGCCCACACACGATCATTTTTTACAACCCGAAAAACGCCGTTAAAAAATGCAGCATGTTCGAATTTTTTTTTGTCGTTTATCAGAACCTGAAAAATGATGTGTAGCCCACACATGATCATTTTAAATGAAGTTTTTGAAAAACTATGTTTTTTTCATGCCGAAAAATGACCGTGTGTACGCGGCATAACAGGTAATTGCGCAAAGTACAATTTAAAAATAACTTGAGCGATGTTTCTGTAAATATATATTATGTGGCGGTTGTTATATTTGTGGCGTGCGCTCCCTTAGAATAGTAATTTCTACATAATTGAGGACATGAATCTGATTAAAAGGTATGCAACAGAAAATAATTTCACTACCAATGTGAAATGAAAATGTATGCAAAGTTCACACACACAGTTATGAGATTAGCAGTATGTATATTCTACTTGACATAGGTAATAGAGCTGAAGTGGAGTTCACTCATGATGAGCATTAAGACCAAATGAACCACTTAGAATCAATTGCAAGAGCTGGATTGCTGCACAGGTCATCTTAACACTTTTTTATGCATTTTTACTACGTTTATTTCACCATTGTTAATATTAAATAGATTAAATTTGGAAACATGTTAGTAGCCGTTCAGCTTCTGATTGCCTGCCAGTAGCTCCCGCACCGCTCTCTTAAAGAGCGACACAGGTGTGAAGGAGACCCCTTTTACACTGGCAGAGTCCACCAGCAGACAACGCTGATGCAGAGGGGATACACAGCCCTCTCTCCTATACGGGTGGTTAGATAGAAATGGACCACCTATCCATTTCTATCCGACTGTCATATCCGACTGTCATCCAATCCACCAGACAGATGGGGAAAGGAAGGCCTGTAATGGAGAGACAAGAAAACAAAAGTAATGGAGGGCCGGGCATGACAAGGCGGAGAGGAGAGGCAACATAGGGTTAAAATTGGGAAAGGTTTGGGGGGGAAGTCCAGAGAGGCGGAGGCCGATGCTGTATCCTGGCCTAGGCCAACAAGGCCCAGGCCTAGGGCAGCACTTTGCAGGGGGGCAGCACGGACAGTGCCCCCGCTGGCTTGCACTACACTGTTAGGCAAATTAGTTTAGCGCCCTCATAAATCGCCCGCACAGTATGTGGGCGGTTGGCATTCTGCAACTGTTGGGGGGGGGGTGTTGCTTCAATTTTTTTACCATCCCTGTTCCATTGCAGAGATTTCCCTTCACTTCCTGTCCCATAGCCAAACAGGAAGTGAGAGGAAATCTATGCAAATTAAGAGAATCAATTGCCCCTCCCCCAGGCCATCAAAACTAGTGTCCCCACTTGAAAATTTCAGGGTGAGTCTTAAACCGCAAGGGGTATAGCCTTGACAGGAAGGAGTGGGTCATATTTAAATTAGGGGGTGCACAAGTTTAGTCAGGCCTAGGGCAGCACAAAACCTAAATACATCCCTGGCGGAGGCTGGAGAAAAATTAAGAAAAGGGGGTGGAGCAGTATAAAAGGAAGGGGCAGGAACTTGCAAGGGTACTTAGGAAGTTTTCAGACAGAGAGAGGAAGCTTTCCCACCCACCCTCCCTATTGTGTTGTATTTTTCTGTGTTGTTGGTTTGTTCTCTTTTCTTTCAGGTTGTATGGATTTGGGACGTTATAGCAGCTGGAACAGGCGGTGTCTTTGGTCTTTGACGGTGGCAAAATCAGATGTCATGGAAATGGTGGGGGGCTCATAGGTGGTATGTGCCCTTCTGATGTGTTCCAGTGGAACGGTGTCTGCTGGAATACGGTTATGGTTGCACTGCGGGAGGGGGTTGTCTCCGAGCTGGTGATACGGCTGGAGGCCTGGTATGGTAAAATTATGGTCCCGCAGTGTAGTGGTGGAAAGTGGCACAGTTTCGGGGTGCCGTCAGAGACCAACAGTTAAGAAACTGTGATATAAAATGTGGAATACATGTTAATGGGAAGTTATTTGATTAAAGTTATTTAATATTTGGAGTTATTTATTTTATTGGTTAATAAAAAAGGCTGTTATGGCCAGTTATACTCCAACTCTGGTGTGGTCTATTATTATTATTATTATTATTATTTTGGAATAAGGGGGTAGGATATGGGGAAAAGGTATAGAAGGGGGTGTATTACGCCTATGCTTATGCTTGCTGTCTTAAACCTGCTCATCTGGTTAACCCTGATCTTGGCCTGATTACTAGGGTTGTCACCTCATTCCTTTAAAACCAAACACATATTATTTACACAGGTTCTGTGGCTGATTAAGATGGTAATTAAACTCACTTGGTGCCTTATCTGCATTAAATTAGCCTCAGCACCTGTGTACTTTATATGTGTTCATGTTTAAAGGGATGAGGTGGCAACCCTACTGATTACTGGACTCTTCTTTTGCCTACTGATTATGTACTGTGTTAGTGGGCTGTTACCAACCTTGGCTTGCTTCCTGAAAATGTCTTGTCTGCTGGTTCTGTACCACTTTGTTCTGCTGTTATTGACCTTGGCCTGTTTCCTGGACTTACCCCGCCTGCCAATTCGGTCCCAAATTGCCCGGATGTGGCCTCTGCATCCTGCCCTGAGGACTGTGACTACCAGTTTAATCCTCTTACAGCATAGGCATCATCAGTTAGCTGCCCCAGCACTCGTACCACTTTGTGCCTTCACTCTTCTCTGTCTCCATCTTCAGGAGTGTTTCCTGAGACCTGATTTTCTATATTTGCTGTGTATGACCCAGCTTCTCCTTGGATTACGCCTATTACGCCTATGCTTGCTTCCTTAAACCTGCTCATCTGGTTAACCTTGACCATGGCCTGATAACTGGACTATCCTTTGCCTTCTGATTATGTACTTTGTTGGTGGGCTGTTACCGACCTTGGCTTGCTTCCTGGACTTGTCTTGTCTGCTGATTCTGTACCACTTTGCCCTGCTGTGATCGACATTGGCCTGTTTCCTGGACTTACCATGCCTGCCAATTTGGTCCCAAGTTGTCTGGCTGTGGCCTTTGCATCCTGCACTAAGTACCATGACTACCAGTTCAATCCTCTTACAGCACAGGTATCATCTGCCAGCTGCACCAGCACTCATACCACTTTGTGCCTTCACACTCCTCTGTCTCCACCTTCAGGAGTGTTCGGTAGGAGTTGCAAGAGAGGAACAACGTTCCAGTCTCTACCAGGTACGTGATAGTGTGCTTATGTTGCACAACCCTCTACTGTGTTGGCCAAGTTTAGTCCT
Organism: Rana temporaria; assembly: GCF_905171775.1. Lineage (NCBI taxonomy): Eukaryota > Metazoa > Chordata > Amphibia > Anura > Ranidae > Rana > Rana temporaria. Next base: position 644,528,039 of record NC_053489.1, on the reverse strand, counting down.
TCTGACAGCGTTCAGCAGATCTTAGATCGGAGTACTTTTTTGCTTGGCTTTGAATTGCCATTATGTTTTTTTTTTTACGGTATTGACTTTTAATCTTTTACAGCTTTGTAAACAATTACCTTTCACTAGCCATGCATTAATTTCTCCCAGAATCAATCATATCAGTGGAAAGGACCATTAATTACTCTCTCCTCTTTGAGAAATTAATTACATGGCTTGTCTTCATTAACCACCTGGGGGCTAATTCATTGACCATCTATTAGTGAGCTTCAAAGAGAAAGCGATGGTGTTTGTTTAGGGGAAATTTATAGAATGAAAACATTTATTGGTAATCTTAGCAGGTATTCTTTAATGAATTATGCTCCAGAATAGAGTTGAACGGACACCTGGATGTTCAGGTTCGACGGATTCTGCCGAACTTCGGAAAAAAGTCTGGGTTCGGGACCCGAACTTGACCCCGAACTCAAACCCCATTGAAGTCAATGGGGACCCGAACTTTTGAGTACTAAAATGTCTCTAAAAAAGTAATGCAAAGGGCTAGGGGGCTGCAAATGGCAGCAAAATGTTGGTAAGAGCATGGCAAGTACTCTGCAAATAAATGTGGATAGGGAAATAACTTAAAATACATTAAAAAAAATTAATAAAATAATCATGACCTAAATAATTATTTTTTTTGAATAGCACACTAGAAAAACAGTATCTGAAGTGTGTATCTCACACGTACAGATATGCAGGAAACACTGCAAACACTGGAGGATAAACTGCAAAATATTTTTTTTTGCCCTAAATGGGTGTTTTTTGAATAGCACAATAGAAGAACACTAGCTAAAGTGTTTATCTCACACGACAGATATGGAGGAAACACTGCAACAATTTTTTTTTCCCTAAATGGATGTTTTTTGAATAGCACAATAGAAGAAAAGTATCTAAAGGGTGTGTCTCACAGTAACATATGCAGTGCTGGTGTAATATGATTTCTGAAGCAGGACTGACTCTCCCTATAAGCAAAATCAGGAACCTTTCCCTAAAGTATCTAATGCAGAGTATCTCACGGGAACATATGCAGTGCTGGTGTAATTTGATTTCTGAAGCAGGACAGTCTGACTCCTATCTAATTCTCTCCCTTAGAGCAGCTGTGCTATGTGCCTCTAGCTTATATAGAGGCTGGGTCACATGCTGGGTCACATGCTGCACTGGCCAATCACAGCCATGCCATTAGTAGGCATGGCTGTGATGGCTTCTAGGTCACACGAGTAAAACAAATGGTGATTGGCTGCCCTGCAGCGCGCCATTACATTGCCGAACACCAAACCCAAACTTACAGCAAATTGTTCGGGTTTGGGTCCGGGTACCAAAAACCCAAAAGTCCGGTACGAACCCGAACTTTACAGTTCGGGTTCGCTCAACCCTACTCCAGAACCATTTTTACATTTCAGGTACGGCCTTATGAATTTGCTAATACATTTGCCATTTCTTCTTATATATAAAAATAGATTTCGAAATAGATGTAGACACAGATATAGATGTGGAGGAGGTTTGGATTCGGCACTACTCAGGATTCGCAAACTTTATGAAATGAAAATTTTTGGCCTAAAAGTTTGCAGTTTCACAGCAGAAATTAGTCTCAGCCTATAGTGCACTTCCTCCTTTGCCTTTGCTCCTGATGAGCTTAGTTCAATAATTTGAAGAAATCCTGAAACGTGGCTCAGAGAAAATGGTGCCACATCCTTAGTATTAAAGTTGTTCTAATGGCTGAAGGTTTTTTTACCTTCATGCATCAATACATGAAGAAAATAAAGGTAAAACTCTTCTGTGTGTATCCCCAGGGCAAGTGGCTTTCTTTGGGATCACTACTCAAGGGGGAGGGGCTAGGAGCGCCAGTGGGGGACCGAAAAAAAGGGGATCTGTGCAAAAGCACTCCACAGAGCAGGTGAGTATAACACGTTTGTTATTTAAAAAAACAAATCAAATACAGCTTTAATATTACTTTAAGTTAAGAAGGTATACAGGGGAAGGTATAAAAAAAATCATTAAAAAAAACAATATAATAATAAACAATCCTGTGCATTATGGAAATGTTGGGGAAATTATTTTTTTTCTTTCAAATAGAAGTTGCTATGCCCCAAACTGATTCTTCTCTTTAAAAGGGGTCACCAGTAAGTGCACAAAATGTTTAAGTGGGTGCCATACTACCAAATAAACAAACTGTAATCAAATCCTATACACATTCTATATATAAAACTTCTCATCAATTTTGTGATTAATGCAGCAAATTATCAGATTTTTTCCAAAAACACAAGAAAATGAAATCTACCTCAATATCTATGGTAGCACTAAAATTCTTGCCACTTTAGTCTAAATGGTTGCATACCCAGGATGGATAAGTTAAATAGGCTGTCTCACGATTAAAGTGTCTAAAAACATAAATATATTGAATAAATCACACAATATTCAGTCTATTTGTGCTAGGGGTTAAACCAAAGTACCATCAGCAGATTTGGATTTGACTAATTCCCAATGCAAAAAAGTCCAAAGGGCAAAGGCAAAGGTAAGAATTGAATTTGTTGCATAGATATTGAGGTGTATGCCTGTTTGGTTACAGTTAATAATGGAGATATTTATGATTTATTTTTCTTTGGTTTATATTTAGTGTGTATGTGGCATCTACGAGGGTTGTTATTTGACCTCTAGTGGTGACTAAAGCCCCGTACACACGGTCGGACAAAACCGATAGGAGAATGGCCCGACGGACCGTTTTCATTGGTTTACCGCTGAAGTGGCCTGATGTTCTGATGTGTGTACACACCATCAGTTCAAAATCCGATCGGGTCAGAAGGCGGTGACGTAAAACACACGAAGTGCTGAAAAAAACGAAGTTCAATGCTTCCAAGCATGCGTTGACTTGATTCTGAGCATGCGCTGTTTGGTCCGATGGGGCAGCGGTCCATTGGTTCGATTTTGAAGCATGTTTTAAAATTTTGGACCGAAGGAAAACAGACCGATAGCCTATACACACGGTCGGTTTGGTCCGATGAAAAATAAATTCGGTTCATTCTCATCGGACCAAACCGACCGCGTGTACGCGGCCTTAGACTTACTTTGTGGAGATGGCGGAAGGGTAGAATTTAATAAATATTTAATGTAAATTATTATTTGTTTATTAATAGTATATTTACTTTTTTTTTTTCTTGCTGTCATGGATAGTGTTTACTTTACATGTTTGGTTATTGGTTGTTTGTTTATTTCCCCTTATCACATACTATTGGTTTGTAATTTGGATGTATTCATTTGTTTTTGTCTATTTTACCAGCATAACAACCTCAAACAAAAATATCTGTGAGACTCTAAAGGTCCTGATAAAGCGGTTTATCTCGCGAAATGCGTAGTCCAAAATATACCTCATTGTATTTTCAACTTAGCGTCCTGTACTATGTTGTTTTTATTGCTGTTTTGACATGCCAATTTGGCAATTATTAGATGTAATTCAAATTAAAGTATATGTACACAGTATTTTAAAATTAAAACTAAAGGCAAAACTTTGTTTTGTTTTGGACAGAGTGGAGAGGGATTAGAGCCCCTGTCAGTTTTTATTGCTGCTCTATTTGTCCTGTTTACCATTAACATTAAAAGTGAAAGTAAAAAGAAAACCCCAATTTTTGGGTTGTCCCCATAAAAGTATTTGATGGGAAATCTTCCAATGGGGACAGTTCTGGTGAGCTGGGGGTCCCCCCAAAAAAACACATTATAATCTCTGGAATGGGACAGAGATGGCGAAAAAAATCTGACAAGGCTTATTACCCTCCCTTGTTCTATCCAAAATGAACAAAAAAAGTTTTGCCCTTAGTTCTACTTGGAAATACTGTTGAAGTTTTACCATTTGATTGTATAATTTATAGATAATCACTATTGGAAGCTCCTTTCGTTGGTATTTTGATTTTTGCACATTTTCTACCTACATGTGATTTTTTTTTTTTAGTAGCTCCGTACAATGGGGCAGATCCACGTACATCGGCGCATTGTTGCGGCCGGCGTAGCATATCTCTGATACACTACGCCGCCGTAACTTACAGCGTAATTTACTTATCCTCAAAGAATTTGCGCCGTAAGTTACGGCGGCGTAGTGTGTCTTTGGTGGCGTAGGGGCACGCAATTCAAATCAATGTGATGGGGGCGTGTTTTATATAAATACGTCATGACCCGACGTAAATGACGTTTTTTTTATGCTCAAAATTAACCCGGAACCAATGCTTACGACGGTGACGTCATTCTATGCAAATCCCTTTTTGCGAACGACTTACGCAAACGACGTAAAAATTCAAAATTTGACGCGGGAACGACGCCCATACTTAACATTGAGTACGCCTCATATAGCAGGGGTAACTATACGCTGGAAAAAGCCAAACGCAAACGACGTAAAAAAAAGCGCCGGCCGGACGTACGTTCGCGGATCGCCGTATCTAGCTAATTTGCATACTCGACGCGGAATTCGACGGAAACGCCACCTATCAGCTGGCGGAAAAATGCACCTACGATCCGACGGCGTACTAAGACGTACGCCTGTCGGATCGAGCCCAGATGCAGTCGTATCTTGTTTTGTAGATACAAAACAAAGATACGATGCAGGAACTTTGAAATTACGTGGCGTATCAATAGATACGCCGGTGTAATTCTTCTGTTGATCTGGCCCAATGTCTGTACTTCACTGCTTCTCTCTCTATCCTGGTGCAGGTCTATGGGTTAGTTCTGAGCTCAGTGGACACAATATACTCTCTATAAAGGTCTGTGTCAATTGTCTTTGGGCTGCAAATACAAAATACTTTTGACATCAGTTTGAAACACTTCCCGAGATCATACAGAATTTATAAACAGATGCATTTGACTGGCAGTTGACCTCTATCTGACATGCATCACCTGCATTCTTATAGACTTGTATGGGAGGAGAAGCAGTTCTGACTCAAACAAAAGCCCATTGATACTGGCCCTAAAGTTTACATTACACCACAAATCTATGAAAATGATTGCTGGTAAATACATTTACAAATAAGAAATACACTAATTAAAATATTGAAAATATATATATATTTTTTTTAAATACTCAAATATTTCTGCCATATAAATGTTAGGATATACTGTACAGTATATTATCATCATCATCATCATCATCATCATCATTGGCACCATTGTCATCATTTATTTTGATTTATTATTATTATTTATTAAAATTTTCTTTAAGAAATATCCTATTTCTAGAGCTAGACAGGGCATCTTTTAAAATATAAATTGTCTTGACCTTGCAGAGCTTATAAAAGATTGGTTTTCTTTGAGTAGACAGACCACATTGATAGGGACAGATACTTGCAATCCTTGAGTTTGCTTAGAACTGTAGAATACAAACTTGTCTATGCAACGTGTCCTTTCTATGTCATTATAAAGAAACTATTTATAATAACGAAATTTCCTCGAATTTTACATGTACTGTAAATGGAATGCTTTGCAGTTTATTGAAAAAGGTCCTGCTGTAGTACTAGGTTTCTCAACCAGGGTTCTATGGAAGCAATGGGTTCCTCTAGAGGTTGCTAGGGGTTCCTTGAGAAATTAGCAATTTCTAGACATGTGCATTTCGTTTCGTTACGAATTCGAACTCGGACAAATTTTTCATTATTCGGAAATTCGTATGCATCCGAATTTCCGAATTACAAAATTAACGAATTTAAACAAATTAGAAAAAACGCAAACGAAATTCGAATTCGAATCAAATTTGAATCGAATTTGAAAAAATAGAAATCGATTTTCTAAAAACTGCAACAAAATAGAATATAAAACAATAAAGCAATAGAATCAAAAAGAATAGAATAAAAGTTAATAGAATGTAATAAAATGGAACATGACAGTCTTCCGAAATTCGAATAGTACAGTATAAATTTGAATTCTAGAATAGATTGGAAAATAATAAAAATTTATGAAAACTTAAATATAAAAGAATAGAAAAACAATAGAACAGAATAAAATCAATTATAATATATATTATATTTTATTCTATTCTCTTGTTTTTCTTTTCTATTCCATTCTAATCTTTTATATTTGAATTTGAATTCATTTTATACGAAATTTGAATTTCTTATTGAATGAAATCAAATTTGAAGAGAAAAGATTATAAAAGATTAGTTTCATATTAGAATTTGAAACATTTTTTAATGTAAAGTCGATCAAATTTGAAAAATGTTATTAGATTAGAAAAAATCGACTGCATTCGAAAAAATTCCACCGCATTTGAAAAAATCTATCGAATTCGAAAAAAATACCGCATTTGAAAAAAATCTACTAAATTAGAAAAAACTACCACATTCGATTTTTTTTTTTTACATATAACTATTTTCCAAAATTCGAATTTCATATAGAATAAAATCAAACTGGAATAGAAAAGATAGAATAAAAAATAATAGAAAAGTTAATAAACTAGAAAAACAATAGAACAGAATAGAATCAATTATAATATATATTATATTTTATTCTATTCTCTTGTTTTTCTTTTCTATTCCATTCTAATCTTTTATATTTGAATTTGAATTCATTTTATATGAAATTTGAATTTCTTATTGAATGAAATCGAATTTGAAGAGAAAAGATTATAAAAGATTAGTTTCATATTAGAATTTGAAACATTTTTTACCGAATTCCTAAAAAGTCGATCAAATTTGAAAAATTTAATTAGATTAGAAAAAATCTTCTGCATTCGAAAAAATTCTACCACATTTGAAAAAAATCTACTAAATTAGAAAAAAACTACCACATCCAAATTTTTATTACATATAACCATTTTCCAAAATTCGAATTTCATATAGAATGAAATCGAATTGGACTAGAAAAGATTAGAATAGAATATATTATATTTTTTTTCTATTCTGTTCTATTGTTTTTCTATGCTTTTTCTTTTCTATTATTTTCTATTCTATTCTAATCTTTTCTATTTGAATTTGATTTCATTCTATACGAACGGCGAATTTCAGAAGATGTTATATATAAATATATCTATATATAGAGATATATAAAATATTTTATTTCTGTTCTGTGCTATTGTTTTTCTATACTATTCTTTTCTAGTATTTTCGATTCTATTTTAATCTTTTCTATTCAAATTCGATTTAATTCAATACGAATTTTGAATTTCAGGAAATGGTTATATATAGTTTTGTTTAAATGTGGTAGCATTATTTCGAATTTGATAATTTTTTTGTTTGAATTCGGTAGATTTGTTTACGAATGCGTTAGAATTATTTTGAATGCGGTAGAGTTTTTTCGAATGCGGTCAAATTTTTTTAGAATACGAAATGAATCCCGAAAACGAATGTAATGAATGCAATGAACTTAACTAAACGAATTTAATTAAATAACGAATCGAAACAAAACAAATGTTTTCATCCTGCACATGTCTAGCAATTTTTGACTCTCAGATAAGTTCCCACTGACACCATCGATCTTTTTAGCTATTTGTAAGGGGGAATTTTTTCCAATGACCACAAGTGTAAGGAACATTCTTCCCACTGACCATCACACTAATGTATCATGAGTTGTAGATATAGTGGGCCAGATTCACAGAAGAGATACGACGGCGTATCTCCTGATACACCGTCGTATCTCTGTGATCCGCCCGTCCTAACTATGCGACTGATTCATAGAATCAGTTACGCATAGATAGCCCTAAGATCCGACAGGTGTAATTGACTTACACCGTCGGATCTTAGGATGCAATTCTAGGCCGGCCGCTAGGTGGCGATTCCATTGCGGTCGGCGTAGAATATGCAAATGACTAGTTACGGCGATCCACGAAGATCCGTGCGTTTGTCGCAATCTTGTACGTCGTCGCTAGTCGTTTTCACCCGTCGCAAAGTTACACCTGCTTTAACATGACTTATCTTTAGATCAGCCATGTTAAAGTATGGCCGTCGTTTCCGCGTCGAATTTCGATTTTTTTTTTTGCGTAAGATGTCCGGGAATACGAAACGCCGTAACGCACCTCGCATTTCAAAATAAAATGTCAGGGCGCCATAATTTCGCGCAATGCACGTCGGGAAATTTCCTAACGGAGCATGCGCAGAACGTTCGGCGCGAGAACGCGCCTAATTTAAATGGTGCCTGCCCTATTTGAATTGGGCGGGCTTGCGCCGAGCGCATTTACGTTACACCGCCGCAAGTTTACAGGTAAGAGCTTTGTGAATCAGGCATTTACGCTGTAAACCTGTAAGCGGTGTAATGTAAATGGGATACGTTACGCCGCCGCGGAGTAACGTAATTGTCTGTGAATCTGGCCCAGTAATTTTAGGGTTCCTCTGTGTTGAAAATATTGAAAAAGACTGCTGTAGTATATGCTTAAGGTAGATTAAAGACAAATCATTAAATTATCATATACAATTTAACACCATAATATAATTTCAAAGGTTTTTTAAGTCACATTTGTTGGATTCAGGAATGCTAATCCACCTAAATCTGGTCATACACAAATGTTGTCTGGTTACTGGTGAAACAGATGAAATTTGCTACATGGGTGTCCCTGTCGCCAGCCGTCCACCACACATCCTTTGACTTAAAAAAGGAACTGGGTGGAAAGTTGTTGACCAAATTAGTGAAAACATAAGAAGTCTGTAACCAGGGGTTAAAACCCCTTTAATGTGGAACTGCCCCTTTCCCTATTTGGTAGGGAATGGGCTCCTTCAGAAACAGGGTAAAGAAAGGGAAGGAGGAGACGTAGAAGGGGTGGATGGGAAAGAGAAGCCTTTGTGTTCCCTAGTATGTGGTAGGAAAAGTACCATGTTGGTTTCCCCTTGGCAGACTTTTTAGGACCACAACGTACCTTCAGGGTATGAAGAAGAAATGGTAGAACACAGGGAATTGAAAAGCTGGCTAGCAACCACCTGTATAGAATTTGGGTTCCAAACGTGTACCTTAAAGCTGAGATGTGTTATGATGTTTGCATTGACAAGTAAGCTCTGTCTGGACATTTATTTTGGGAAGAAACCTTGGAACTGTGGTGCCTGATACAAGAGTGGATGAAACCTATCATAAGGCCTTAGGCTTACGGTATATGAACAAGGACAAGACGGCAGAACCTTCATTGAATTCATCAGTCTTCCACTGGCACCGAAGTTTGCGGACTATTATCCAAAATTTGTTTTACTGCGCCTACTAATAGAAACAATCCCAGAATGCAAATAAAAAAATGGCTACTCTAAATATTCCCTGTTATCTCGTTTATATAAGAAAAATGTAATAATCAATGGTCCCCCAGGAAAAAAAAAAACTGATTTTGGCCAAAAAAAAACATAAGCTTTGATTTGTGAAAGTCATTGTTACTCGTATCATTTTCCATCTTTCTGTAATGATATAAAAACTGTCTATCTGCACCCGAGGCTGCAGTAAATTGAGAGCCACAGCTAAGGAAAGTTATTTGGCTCAAGAATGATGGATGTCCCGAAGGGCGTTTATTGTCTCAGAATTTGTAACTGTATTATTCCTATGAATCAAGGGGCGGAAGAGAGAGCTCACACTGGCTCCAGGCTGTTAATGGTTTCTCTTCCAAAAACAATAAATAAATGTGACAGGAAGCATGAACAATCCATAATGTGTTTATTGAGTGAAATGTGCGCAGACCCTCTTTAGATTGGCCTGGGTTTCATGGCGTGCTGCACACAGATCTTCTCTCTGAGAATAAGTATCACGTCAACGCTAAAATAAGTTTTCAGTTCACTTCAGGCACCTCAACTTGAATAGCAATATTGCATCACTGGTGTATGCTGCAAAAATGTAGGTATTTATAAAAAGATCCAATTAGTATGGCCATAACCTGCTAAAGAGGACCAGTAATTATTTGGCTTATGTAGGAATTTGAAACTACAAGTTTATTTTTTATTTTTTGTAGGTTTATAATTTTAAAAACCTATATATTAGTTAGCATTTTTTCTATTCTGTGTATAGCATTTTTATTACAAAAAAGCATATACTAAAGTTTGCTTACATTCTGCAATGATTTAAGTACTTAACTACTTTTTTTTATTACTTTATTGCACTTTATTTATGCTATGTATATTTATATAATACATATTTAGCACTATATTTGATTGGCTGCTTGCTTCTCTTTGGCAGTGGGAATCCAGGCACACACGCACATGGATCATCATCATCTGATCAAGATCAGTACCTGCCAGGGAAATTTGAAGGAATTTTGGGGGCCCCAAGCAAAATGGATATAGAGGCCCCCCCCCCCCCCCCCCCCGAACGCCAGCATGCAAGCAAGCAAAGCCTACAGGAACCACAGCATAGCGATACAGTTTAAGTTCACCCACACCCATAGGGCCTCCCTATGTTCTTTTTACTCCCCCCCCCCGACCGTCCCGTACGGCAGGAGATTCAGTTTCCCGTTCCCGGCTGGACTGAAAGGAAGTGAGCACTCAGTGTACATTTTGCCAACATTTTTGAAAAAAAGATTAGAGGTATTTTTTTCAAAATGTTCAATCTTTTTTCATTTATATGAAAAATGAAAAACCCAGTGGAGATTAAAATACTACCAAAAGAAAGCTCTATCTGTAAAAAAAAAAATTATACAAATTTCATTTGGGTATAGTGTTACATGGCTGAGTAATTGTCATTCAAATTGTGACAGCGCTGAAAACTGAAAAATGACCTGGACAGGAAGTCCTGTCTTGAAGTAATTAATATCTTCTGAATTTTACATAAATCAAATGGGAAAAAAAATCTGCATTGAATCTATTTAATCACAAATTGCAATGCTACAATATGCTGACAAGTCCAAGGCAGTGAACATTTATACTGTAGGCATGATTTATGGAATATATTTAATATTTCACATTCACATTACTATTAAAATCTTTATTTTTTATTTTTTATGTTTTTATTCAGGTAAAATGTATTGTTTCATCATATATACTGGATTTTAAGTCTGGTTTGTACAATGAAGAACATGAAAGGTATAAAAAGAACATCTGTTTACTGCAGGGGTCAGCAACCTTTTTGCACTTAAGGACCAGATTCAATGTATGTGAATGCATAGAGGCCGCATTCACCTGCTAATATATGAAGATAATAATAATAATCCTAACATAGTAATCATTTACATTACACAGCCATGCACCTCTGGACCCCTTTACATTACACAGTCCCGAACCTCTGGATCCCTTTACATTACACAGCCCCGCACCTCAGGTTCCCTCTACATTACACAGACCCCTGCACCTCTGGACCCCTTTACATTACACAGCCCCCTGCACCTCTGGACCCTTTAAATTACACAGCCCCAGCACCTCTGGACCCCTTTTCATTACACAGCCCCCATATCTCTGGACCCCTTTACTTTACACAGCCCCTGCATATTACATAACCCCCCTGAAAATCACATAGCCCCCCTACCCCACACCCAGTCATAGGTAGGCATGGATAAGTCCCACCATGGGGGTGATCTGGTCATCAGTGTGTCAATCCATTCCGTCAGAGGCACGTTGCTCGATACAACACTGCTGGTAGTAGGAAGCTGGCCATGGTGGAGGCCACTAGAACGAGGCTTGAGGCGCAGTTGGTTAGCAGGCAAGGAGGGATGACGTCACTGGAAACCGACGCATTTCTTGAACATATGTGCTGCAAGTGAAATGGCAGCGGTGCTCCTTTTTCAAGCTGCTTAATTCAAAGGTGTTCTATCGGATTGAGGTCACCCCAAACTTGCTCATCCATACTATATTGCCTAAAGTATTTGGCCACCCCTTATGGTTTATGGTTGTTTTCAGGGGTTGTGCTTGGCCCCTTAGTTCCAGTGAAGGGAACTCTTAAGGTGTCAGCATACCGAGGCATCTTGGACAATTTCATGCTCCCAACTTTGTAAGAACAGTTTGGGAATGGCCCCTTCCTGTTGACTGAGCATCAGTGCACAAAGCAAGGTCAATAAAGACATGGATGAGTGAGTTTTGGGGTGGAAGAACTTGACTGACCTGCACAGTGTCCTGACCTCAACCCGATAGAAAACGTTTGGGATGAATTAGAGAAGAGACTCCGAGCCAACATCAGTGGCTAACCTTGTAAATACGCTTCTGGAAGAATGATCAAACATTTCCACGGACACACTCCCAAACCTTGTGGACAGCCTTTCTAGAGGAGTTGAAGCAGTTATACCTGCAACAGGTGGGCCAACTTAATATTGAACCCTACGGACAAAGACTGGGATTCCATTAAAATTCATGTGCCCCAATTTTTTGGCAATTTAGTGTATGGGATTTATTTTATCTGCATGCGATGCCCTGTAGGCCCAGTATCTGAACACTAATAGGTGGATTCAGAAAGACTTAGGCTGGCGTCAGTAGATATGCCAGCCTAAGTCTGAATCTGCGCCAACGCTAATTTAAGCGTATTCTGGTAACCAGATGCGCTTAAATTAGGCTCAGATACGAGCGGCGTAAGTGTCTTACACCATCGTATCCTAAAGTGTACTTTTTAGGCTGACCGCTAGGTGACGCTTCTATTGCGGTCGGCCTAGAATATGTAAATGAGTAGATACGCCGATTCACGAACGTACGCTTGCCCAACGCAGTAAAGATACGCCGTTTACGTAACGCACTTTCAGGCCTAAAGTTATTCCATCAAATAGCTGGAATAGTAATGTTAAGTATGGCCATCGTTCCCGCGTCGAAATTTGAAAATTTTACGTCGTTTGCTTAAGTCGTCCGTGAATAGGGATATACGTCATTTACGTCCACGTCGAAACCAATAGGACCGTGCGGCGTACTTTGCCACAATGCACACTGGTATATGTACATGGACGGCGCATACGCCGTTCGTAAAATACGTCAATCACGTCAGGTCAAACCCCATTAACATAAAACACGCCCCCCTCAGGCGAATTTGAATTAGGCGCCCTTACGCCCGCCCGATTTACGCTACGCTGCCGTAACTTAGCAGGCAAGTACTTTGTGAATCATGTACTTGCCTCGCTAACTTACGGCGGCGTAGTGTAAACGCGATACACTACGCTGCCGCAAAGTTAAGACGCTCTACTTGAATCTAGCTATAAATCTGAGCTCTGAGTTTGGAGCTCTGTACCCATGCATTCCGCAGTAAATGCCCTCTGATCCTCACTAACTATTAGAGATGTGAATGGCTAGCATGCTCTCTATTGACATCTATGGGTGTGTACTCCACTGCATATAGTCATTTCATAGCTTGACTATTGACCTCATTAAACACCTATAAAGTTCTGTACCCATAGAGTCACAACTTTGACCTTGTATCTGCTCAAAAGGCTTGATTAGCCAGTTTCCTGACTGACAAATGTGTTTTTACTGCTTTCTGGAACATGACAGTGTGCTTTATTTTGGACCCTAATTCTGTCTGCCATCTGCGTTTACCTTGATTTTTTTTATTGTGCTTGGTTTGCCTGCTGTCACTCCTGGATGTTAGCAGTCTAATATCCTAATGACTAGTGGTTATGGTAAAAAAAAATGACTCTCTGGAATCATGATTCAGAGGGATTCTTATGCCGCGTACACCCAACTGTTTTTCGGGTTGTAAAAAATTATGTTTTTTTTTTATGTCATTAAAAACCATTGTGTGTGGGCTCCAGAGAATTTTTCACGACGTAAAAAATGGGCATTATAAATTTTAGAACATGCTCTAATTTTTTCACGTTGTCGTTTTTAAAAATGGTCGTGTGTGGGCTTTAATGACGTGAAAAAAACACGCATGCTCAGAAGCAAGTTATGAGATGGGAGCGCTTGTTCTGGTAAAACTAGCGTTCGTAATGGAGATAGCACATTCATCACGCTGTAACAGACTGAAAAGCGCAAATCGTCTTTTACTAACATGAAATCAGCAAAAGCAGCCCCAAGGGTGGCGCCATCCGAATGGAACTTCCCCTTTATAGTGCCGTTGTACGTGTTGTACGTCATTGCGCTTTGCTAGAGCATTTTTTTTTTCACGATCATGTGTAGGCAAGGCTGGTTTAACAATAATCGGGTTGAAAAAAACGTTGTTTTTTCTAGACCATTAATAATGTCATTTTGTACATCCCGAAAAACGGTCGTGTGTACGCGGCATAAGTCTACTGGTGGCCCAGAGTGTTCAAGCATTATGACAAGGGCCTCTGCAAGAGACATGCTATAACTTCAGTTTCTGAGTAGAATTTAAAAAAATTCATATTGTATTCCCCTTGCCATCTGCTTTTCACTTGTTAGGCCATCTTTTATATTTGAATCCAACAATTGGCTTCCATCAAGATTTGCTCTACTTACAAAGGGAATTCTGAAATTACATGTTTTCTATTGTCTCTTTCTTCAGTCATTTTATAGAATTTGTGGTAATTATGGTTTCTGAAACTATATTTCAGTTTGGCAGACACAGACGGTGAACTCTTGATATCACATAGCATTTCTAAAAACAGTCCTCTGACAAATATAATTACTGTCAGTATTGATTCCAGTTATTAAAAGACATGCTTGACTGATTTTTGAAGCTTTGGAAAATGGAATAAAAAGTGGCCAAAAAACAGAAAAAGTTACAAATAGATCTAGGATGATCTAAACGAAAAAAATAATCTGTACCTCATAGTTCAAAATCATTTTAAATCACAACCCAATCCACTGAGTCTCTATGTTGATAAAGACTTTTACACATATGTGGCCCATGTGCAAAAGTATCTTTACTGGCAGTTCCAATACCTAATCAACAATGCAACCATCAGTCCCTCCCCTCACGCCAGGGTACTAGGTGTAATCCTAGACTCCAATCGCTGTCAGAAGTTTGTAGAATTCACCTCCGTAACATCTCTAAAATTCGCCCCTTTTTAACAAATGAAACCACCAAACTCCCTTGTTATCTCTCTCCTTGACTACAACTCCCTTTTTATTGGCCTGCCTCTCCAGAGGCTATCCCCTCTTCAGTCTATCATGAATGCTGCTGCCAGACTTATCCATCTTACCAACCGCTCAGTGTCTGCCAACCCTCTCCTCCAATCCCTACACTGGCTCCCGATCACCCAGCAAATTAAATTCAAAATACTAACTACAACCTACAAAGCCATCCACAACTCTGCCCCGAGCTACATCACCAATCTTGTCTCTAAACATATCCCAAACCGTCCTCTCCGCTCTTCTCAAGACCTCCTACTGTCAAGCTCTCTCGTCTCCTCCTCCCATGCTCGTCTCCAGGATTTCTTCAGAGCCAGTCCCATCCTCTGGAACTTGCTACCTTAACCTGTTCCAGCTATCCCCTACTCTTGCTACCTTCAGGCGATCCCTGAAAACTCATCTCTTCAGGGAAGCCTATCACGTCTACAACTAATCTTTTACCACTTTCATCAGCTCATTCCCCACAGTTTCAACCTTTTGTACCACCTGCCCCACCCTATTAGATTGTAAGCTCTTCTGAGCAGGGCCCCCTTTAACCAATGCTAAAGAATACCCGTCGTTCCCGCGTTGCCAAATTTGAATGTTACGTCGTTTGCGTAAGTGATTCGTGAATGGCACTGGACGCCATTCAGTCTGAAGCAAATGACGTCCTTGCGACGTCATTTGCCGCAATGCACGTCGGGAAAGTTTCCCGATGGAGCATGCGCTCTACACTCGGCGCGGGAGCGCGCCGAATTTAAATGATTCCCGCCCCCTACGGGATCATTTACATTAGGCGCCCTTACGCAGGGCAAGTTTACACAGCGCCCCCGCAATTTACGGAGCTACTGCTCCGTGAATCGCGGGTAGCGCAGTAAATTTGCGGGGGCGCAGGGTAAAAACGCTGCCCTGTGCCTCCGTAAAAAAGGGGCAAATTCTACCTGAATCTGGGCCAGTATATTTATTTCAGGTCTAAAAGAGGATCCTTTCGGAATGAGGGACAAGTGGATTTGATTTCAGAAGAGGGACATGCACTCTTAATAAGAGACTACTAGAGGGAAGGGGAACGCTGCAGTCACCGCTTAAATCGTCCCCAGGGCCAGTTCGGCCCTGCTCCTGGCTCTCCCTGGCAATTTCAGGGGGGGCAAACGACCCCCCTTGCCCTATGGAGCGGACACCCATGGTGAGTGGGTTTTTATATGGAAATAAATCTTTTTTATTAGCAATTTGCACTATGGTTCTTTCCTCTTGCCTCCTATATGATTGACACCTGAGAGCTGCTGAAAGCTATGGATTCAGAGTTTACAGCCAGACAGAGCAATGCCACTAACACTGAAAAGCGCGTATAGACCTCCTTTAATTAGTGAGGTCCATTAGATGGGGTAAAGGGCACTGTGTTGATCAGAGGGAATTACTTTTGGTGTATTTACTTTTTTTACAGACATTGAATTGTTTATTTATGGACTGTATATATATATATATATATATATATATATATATATATATATATATATATAGTGCTGTGAAAAATGATTTGCCCCCTTCCTGATTGATTTTTCGGCATATTTATCACACCTAAATGATTCAGATCATCAAACAAATTAAATTTTTACACAAAGATAACCAGAGTAAATCCAAGATGAGCAGAACAGAGAGTGACTGACAGTGATTACTCTCTGTTCAGAGTGGAGGGGAGAACTGAGCAATCAGTGATGTTTGATTGCTCATTTTGCAGTACAGAGCCAGCGGGGGGACAGATGCAATCGAATCAATGCTGCATCCACCTAGGTGAGTATAAATATTTATTTTTATAGAGGTCATATTTCTCTTTTGACTTTTGATAAGACATGTTTGCCCAGTAAGCCATTTTAAACCCCAGGTGTGTCAAGTTCAGTTAAAGTGGAGTTTCCATCCCAAATTTATTTTTTCATTATTGTGCTCATTAGACCTAAAAAAGAAAAAAAAATGTTTTTACTCATCTGGAAATGCCTGTTGCTATGCGGTCCCACGAAATCTGCCTTTGGAATCACCTAGGATCCTGACATCATCTCCCTCTAATGCTCCTGGGAAATGTGTGTCATCATTTCCCAGGATGCAGTGCCCTATCCAATTATCACTCACCATCCAAGACTTCCAGGAAGTAAGTGCTTGTGGGCTTCACAATGCCCACAAGCAAAATGACAACGGTGTGGACATAGTTTTATAAACTATCTTTTTTGAATAACTATGCGGAGCGGCGGCGGATTTTAAAATAGTAAGTGACCGGATTTATATTATAAAAACGCATGATGAAAGGACATACATTTAAAAATTGCTAATTGTGGTTGGAACCCCGCTTTAATACCCGGGCAGGTCATCATCTCTAGAAGCAGAAGGATCCATGATTTCAGCAAAAGGAGACTCTTGGAGTGATACAGAAGGCACTCCCTCTAAAATGGATTGCCAATCATCATCTCATATATTGTCTAGGTCTTTCTCCCACCCTCGTCTGCCCGAACATTTGGAGGTATCTTGGGCCTTGACCATCAATTGGCCATACAAAAATGAAATAAGACCTTTCTTCTCAGAAACTTTGGCCAAAGAGCTTAGAAGTGGCATATGGCTGACATCTAAGTTGATGCTTCTACCCTGAGCCTGCAATGCATAATGTATTTGTAGGTATGAATTAGAACGCCTCATTAAGTTCTTAAAAGGATGTCAGTATATTATGAGTGTAAAGTTGGGCTGCATTGAATCCCCTGGGAGCTCCATCGTTCAAACCCCTCCAACTTACACATCTCTGCATATTGCTTGCTCCCCCACAGTGGTGAATATTCAGAGGCCCCTTCATATTTCATTATACATTTCATTTCTTGCCAAACTTTAGCCATAAGTGCTAGGGTGGGGCCATTATGACAATGAGTAAAAGCTCTTGATTCTAATTGCGCCAATAGATCATAATGGGATTCTTGGCTTAGCAGTAGGGATGAGCCCGATGTTCGAGTTGAATGTAAGTTCGACTCGAACATCGGGTGTTCGCCTGTTCCCCTTATAGTGAACAATTTGCGGTGTTCGCGGCAAATTCGAAAGCCGTGGAACACCCTTTAAAAGTCTATGGGAGAAATCAAAAGTGCTAATTTTAAAGGCTTATATGCAAGTTATTGCCATAAAAAGTGTTTGGGGACCTGCCCCAGGGGACATGTATCAATGAAAAGAGAAGTTTTAAAAATTGCAGTTTTTTCAGAAGCAGTGATTTTATTAATGCTTAAAGTGAAACAATAAAAGTGAAATATTCCTTAAAATTTCATAACTGGGGTGTGTGTATAGTATGCCTGTAAAGTGGCGCATGTTTTCCATGTTTAGAACTGTCCCGCAGCAAAATTACATTTCTAAAGGAAAAAAATTAATTTAAAACTACTTGCGGCTATAATGAATTGTCGAGTCTCAGCAATACAGAAAAAAATTGAAAACAATGGCATGGCCCTTTGGGTTTGGTATGAATATTAAGGAGAACCCTGCGCCAAATAAAAAAAAATTGTGTAGTGGTCCCCCTCAAAATCCGTACCAGACCCTTATCTGAGCACGCAACCTGGCAGGCCGCAGGAAAAAAGGGGGGATGAGAGAGTGCTCCCCCTCCTGAACCGTACCAGGCCACATGTCCTCAACATGGGGAGGATGCTTTGGGGGTCTGTGACACCAAAGCACCATGTCCCCAGTTGAGGGGGACAAGGGCCTCATCCCCACAACCCTTGCCCAGTGGTTGTGGTGGTCTGTGGGCGGTGTCTTATTGGAATCTGGAAGCCCCCTTTAACAAGGGGACCCCCAGATCCCGGCCCCCTATGTGAATTGATAACAGGTACATTGTACCCCTACCATTTTTCACCCAAAAAAGGTGTAAAAAAAAATTAAAAGACAAGGGACAGCTTGGGACAAGTCCTTAAAAAAAATCCCAGCTATGTAAATCCATTTTGCGATGATGACCAAAAAATAAACACGGAACAGTTCCGCCTCCATAGCAGTGATGCTACTCCCGTCGTGACAGCTGTTATATAGCTGAAGGCAGGGCCACCCAGTGACGTGTATGGGTGACCCCGCCCCCTCTGATGCCACAAGGAAACGCGTGGGGGCCACCCAGTGATGTATATGGGTGACCCTGCCCCTCTCTGATGCTACAAGGACCAGTCACCAGGTGGCCCTGCCCTCAGCTATATAAGAGCTGTCGCAGCAGGAGATGCGTCATTCAGCAGGAGCTTGCCATGGAGGCAGACCTGTTGCAGCACTTTTTTTTCCTTGGTCCGGCGCTCGAGATGGATGATTTTGTTTTACGGAATGTTGGCTCAAACATATGTTTGCTTGCATACACACGGTCACACAAATCTTGTCGGAAATTCCGACTAGTCAAGAACGCAGTGATGTACAAGACGCACAACGAGCCGAGATCAATGAAGTTCAATAGGGTCTTCTGCTTGATTCTGAGCATGCGTGTTTTTTTTGCGCGTCAGAATTGCATACAGACAAGCGGATTTTCCGATAGGAACTTTTTCCGTTGGAAAAATAGAGAACCTGCTCTCAATCTTTTGTTGGCGGAAATTGCGACAGCAAAAGTCCGATGGAGCATACACAAAAGCTCACATTGAACTTTTCTTGTCAGAATTTCCGATCGTATGTACATGACATTAGAAGAAATGAATACGCTACTACCTCTGGCATATGCAGAATATACGAGTGAAACTGAGTGGGAAACATTCTATCCTGCAATAATGAGAGAGTATCATGGATTAGATGAGTTTCCTGCAAGCAAACGATTGACAAATTATGTTGAGATAAGAAATTAAATTTAGCACGTTTTTTAACAGGGTCCTTAATTCCTCTAACATTCCAGGACAAAATCGTAAGTTCATTAGCCATCAGAGACACTGAATGTAGAGCACAAAATATGAAGCACTCCTGTGATCACAGGAGGGTAAGGGAGAATAGCCCCCAGACCGAAGTCCTGCACAGCAGCCGTACCCAAGGACACCACACATATGGAAAATGGGGGAAATTACTGCGCTGCCGAAGTGGGTGTGACAAAGCTGCTGACACAAAAGACTTTTTGTATATGAGAATGAAAGAAAAATGTGCAGCACTGAGGAGAATAAATGTGCAAAAATATATAGAATGGAAAGTAGGTACTTCCTATTATGAACAATATTAATGTACCCACTAATGTAGAACACTGGTATCACGCATTTCACCCTCAATGTTATAGTGATATTTTATGGATGAGTCCATGATCTATGTATATGTTTTATTTTATACACTTATGCTGGTACATGCACAACTAGTGGTTACAGTAGTATTGTATATAATAGGAAGTACCTACTTTCCTTTCTATATATTTTTATACATTTATTCTCCTCAGCGATGCACATTTTTCTTCAACACCACACATATGTATGTCACAGTGTAGTTCTTAGCAGATTCCCAGTCAGATGGCGCCATTAAACATAGCAAGTCCTGTGGAAGTCTCGTGATACATTAGCATGTGAATAACTATCCGGTAAAAACAAAAAAAGAAGAGAAAAAGAAAAGAAAAAATGGAAAGAGCAAGAAAACATTGAAGCCAAACCAAACCAGACTCGCATCCTAAGTCTGAGGATGCCAAACATGTTCCTGCATGAAGAGATGGGGGGCAAAAGGGATCCCTCCAGGCTCGCATCTGAGCGAAGTTCCCATCAATTTAAGGATAGTTCAACTGTAGATTATGTAGAATATGGTGTTGTTCACCGCCATTAGCTTTGTGTGATGATAAAGGCATTTCCAATCACTGTGAAATTTAGGACGTCTCCGAGACAGTGTCCATTAAGAAGGGTTGTTGTTGCGAGGGGGAGGAAGTAGGTGTTGCTCATTTCTGTCGAGCCAGGTAGCAGCCTCCTTGGGACTCTCAAAGAACAGTGGGGCAGATTCAGAAAGAGATACAACGGTATATCTCCTGATACGCCGTCGTATCTCTGAGTTCCGTCCGTCGTATCTATGCGCCTGATTCATAGAATCAGGTTACACATAGATATCCCTAAGATCCGACAGGTGTAAGTGACTTACACCGTCGGATCTTAGGCTGCAATCTCACGCTGGCCGCTAGGTGGTGCTTCCGTTTGTATACGCAAGGAATATGCAAATGAGGAGTTACGCCGATTCAGAAACGAACGACCGCCCGGCGTCTTTTTTTACGTTGTTTGCATTTGGCTTTTTCCGGCGTATAGTTACCCCTGCTATATGCGGCATATCCTATGTTAAGTATGGCCGTCGTTCCCGCGCCGAGTTTTGAATTTTTTTACGTCGTTTGCGTAAGTCGTTCGCGAATACGAATGGACGTAATTTACGTTCACGTCGAAACCAATGACGTCCTAGTGACGTCATTTAGAGCAATGCACGCTGGGAAATTTTACGGACGGCTCATGCGCAGTTCGTTCGGCGCAGGGACGCGCCTGATTTAAATTTTACACGCCCCCTAGCCGCGGAATTTGAATTCTGCCGGGGGATTTACGATACGCCGCCGCAAGTTTACAGGCAAGTGCTTTCTGAATAAAGCACTTGCCTCAAAAACTTGCAGCGGCGTAACGTAAATCAGATAGGTTACGCGGATCTAAAGATCCGCTCACCTATCTGAATCTAGCCCAGTGTTTCTCCCCTAACAACGATTCGGAGCTTAGCTGGGTAAAGCATGGCATATTGAATCTGAAGGGTGCGGAGGCGTATTTTAACATCTGCAAACTAAGGCCCAGATTCTCATACATTAGCGTTGCTCCTGGGCAGCGTAATGTATGAGCTCTACGTTTCACCGCCGCAGGTCTACAGGTTTAAATCCTGATTCTCAGAACACTTACCTGTAAACTTGCGGCGGTGTAGCGTTAGATTGCTTGGCGCAAGCCCGCCCAATTCAAATGGGACAGGCACCATTTAAATTAGGCGCGCTCCCGCGCCGAGCGTACTGCGCATGCTCCGTCGGGTAAATTACCCGACGTGCATTGCGCTAAATGACGTCGCCCCGTCATTTGCCTAGATGTATACGTAAATGGCGTCCAGCGCCATTCACGGACGTCTTACGCAAACAACGTAATTTTTATTCAATTCGACGCGGGAACGACGGCCATAGTTAACATTGGTTGCGCCTGCTAATTAGCAGGGGCAACCTTACGCGTCGGGTACGCTACGCAAACGACGTTAATTCGCTGCGTCGACCTCGCGTATGTTCGGGAATCGCCGTACTTACCTCATTTGCATGGACGACGGGGAAAAGCGACGATGCGACACCTAGCGGCGGGAAAAAAAATACTTTTAAGATCTGACAGCGTAACAGCCTTACGCTTGTCAGATCTAATGGGTACCTATGCGCAACTGATTCTGAGAATCAGTCGCATAGATACCCGGGGCCAGATGAGGTGTTACGACGGCGCTAATGGTGTTGCGCCATCGTAACGCCTTTGAGAATCTGGCCCTCAGCTCTTTGTTTTTGGACCTTAATAGAGTAGTCCGAAAAAAGGAGTCTTTGGAGCCATTGACATCAATATTGTCCTTAGTACGGGCTAAAGATAGGATTTTGTCTCTGTCCCTGTAGTGTAGCATTTTTAGGATGAACGAGCACGGCATATTGCCCAGGGGCAAGGGTCTAGCAGGGATCCTATGTGCCAATTTCACTGCAAAGAAGGGGGTGAAATTATACTTATCACAGACCTCCGCCAGCCATTTCTCGATAAACTCAGTGTGATTCCTTCCTTTCAGGCATTCAGAAAGACCCAGAATGTGCACGTTGTTCCTCCTGAGTCTATTTTCTAGGTCATCGATTCAGTTGGCATAATGATTAGATTGTATTGTCACAGCTTTGAGATCTCTCTGAACTGGACCCAGCTCATACTCTATGTTGCTCACCCGGCCCTCAAGAGCAGAAGTACAATCCCGCACTTTCTACATATCATGTCTCATGATAGTAACATCCTCTCTGAGGTGGTGGAATTGAGTGGACAGGGAATATTGTTGCAGTGCTGCACAGCCATAAATACATCCCTTAGCGTTGGCTCCTCTGCAGGGCTAGACATAGAAGGCTGACTAGCCGCTGGCCAGTTCTCTCTCTCCCCCAAGCCACCGCTGGCCACTCTGTCAAATCACCTCCCTCTGTTACCTCGGATGCTGCTGCAGGCTGTGTCATTACTCTGTGCTCCGTTGCTGGTGCTGCAGGGGTTATCTCGCTGGCAGAGACTGAGGGGATCGAATCTGCATTCCAGGCAAATCACTCCAAATGCTGCGCTGCTGCCCCTGTTAGGTCGAGTCGGAAGCGGGCCGGTGCCATCTTGCAGGCCTGGATCCGGTGCCGATCTGAGATCTTTAAGCCACTTTGTCATCGCCCTGGTGATTGTTTGGTGCTGCAGAGGTGATCCCGCTAGGGCCGGCTATGTGAGGAGTTAATGATGAGTAAGATTCGTCCTGGTATGTGCCTTTATCACTGATATTTGATGATCATTGGTGGGAGCACAAAATAATGTGTCCTCTCACATGCTCAGCCTAGCCATGCCCGTGGGTATAATATTATTAGTGTGAGAATAAAATACAGCTGTTGTTACCCTTCTAACCTTATGTTTTTTCTTTTCCCTCTCTGAGTATTTTCTGCAAGTTCAACAAGTTGCCCAGAATTATTCAGACCTAACTTGGAAACTATTTAAACATATTAAATAGGACTCAATTTAGCACCATAGAAAACAATTGATAAACACTTTGTATTTTTTTTACTGATGTGCTCGAATGACAGATGGTAAAAAAACAAAAACAAAAAACAAACAAACCTTTTTTTCAAGATTTAAAAGAAGAAGAAGAAAAAAAAAACAACAACACATTAAACGACTGTCTGACAATCTCTTTTCCATTGTCAAAGCTAATTGTAGCATTTGAGATATAAACATCTGAAAATTGCCGCTTTGGAAGGACACATTCACCTTGCTCGGAAGCAGTCTTTTATAAAATTAATATTGTTTAAAAGACTAAAGTTCTGTTGAAAACTGTTAAAGATAAGTAATTCTATTTGAAAGTTAAAGTAGGATGTGAAAACAGATAATCTAGTTTGGAACTAACGCATTGTGCCTTATTTTCTCCTCAAGAAAGTTTTCCTACTTTAGCTCAGTTTGAAGTTCATGTAAGGCATTCTAAAATGTGTCTGGTGTAGTATTATGGCAACCACAAGAAACATATATACGTGAACAGTCGATCGGCGCCGTTCGGTAATGCTCGGAAAGACTCAAAAAGACACGGAAATACTCAGTTCCTGAGCCTTTCTGAGGTTTGCAGAGGTCAGCTGAATTGTCCTTTGGCCTTTCCGGCTGTTTCCAAGGCTCTCTGGCACCCCCCCCCCCCATTATGTGTCACTTACCTGAAACCGAAGCCTGCAATGTCCCCGATTTCCTCGCTGGCTGGAAGTGTCCATTCTTCACCCCTCTTCCTTCCAGGGCTGCGAACTCCGGCTCTGTGACTGGCCGGAGTCGCGTGACCAGTCACAGCATGACTCCAGCTTGAAACGGCACAGCGTGCCCTTTCTAGAATGTGCATGCGCGTTAGACATCGCCGTACGGGGAATTGTAAATATCTCCTAAACCATGTAGGTTTAAGCATTATTTCCAGCACCTAAAGGTAAGCCTTAAAGGTGTTGTAAAGGTACAATTTGTGTCCCTAAATATCTTCCTTTACCTTAGTGCAGTCCTCCTTCACTTACCTCATCCTTCCATTTTGATTTTAAATGTCCTTATTTCTTCTGAGAAATCCTCACTTCCTGTTCTTCTGTCTGTAACTCCACACAGTAATGCAAGGCTTTCTCCCTGGTGTGGAGTGTCATGCTCACCCCCTCCCTTGGACTACAGGAGAGTCAGGACGCTCTCTATGTTGCAGATAAAGAAAGGAGCTGTGTGTTAGTGGGCGTCCTGACTCTCCTGTAGTTCAAGGGAGGGGGGCGAGCACAACACTCCACACCAGGAAAAAAGCCTTGCATTACTGTGTGGAGTTACAGACAGAAGAACAGGAAGTGAGGATTTCTCAGAAGAAATAAGGACATTTAAAAGCAAAATGGAAGGATGAGGTAAGTGAAGGAGGACTGCACTAGGGTAAAGGAAGCTATTTAGGGAAACAAATTGTACCTTTCCAACCCCTTTAATCTAGGCTTACCTGTAGGTGAAAGTGGTCTGTAAGGGTTTACAACCACTTTAACTTACAGAAAAAAAATATTTTATTATCCAAAGTTAAAACAACAAAGGCAGAAGACTTAATAGATGGAAAGTTGAATAAATGACCGAAGTTCCGCTTTAAGTAGACAATTGGATTCAGTGTTGACAATCCACAGCTTTCACGAGATCTGTCAAAATGTTATAAATCGCATACATCACCATCGCCAACTCATACATTTGAATATGAATGCAGAGATACACTGAAGTTTTGTTTAACAAACCAAATGTTTTTTTCCTTGAATTTTTTTAACTTTACCTGCATTTGTAATACAAAGAATGATGTCTCCTGTGTGCACAAATGTTACAGAAAGTGTGCTTGTTATTCTAATGGTTTCCTATGTATTATTCTCAAACAAAGCAGAAACAAAAATAAAAAAAAACGACACACTACTTCTTTCAGGCTTAATGGAACATTCTGTCCTTAAAAAGTGCTCTGTTCCTTTCTCCCAAATGTTCTCCTATGTTGTCGCCCTCTCACACAGGCTTACAATGAAGACTACAAGTGGGATGTTCAATATTCTTTACAGTGGCACAGTCCACTGCTTTCACTCTCAGGAAACCCTCCTGATAAATGCCACGTAGCCATCACTGGGGAGAATGAATGTAGAATGTTTTTTTTTATGGAATTGATGCATAGGGCTTTAGGGCCAAATCCACAAAGAGCTGGCGTAACGTAAATTTTTCCATTTAAGTTACACTGCCTTAAAATTTCTACCTAAGTGCCCGATCCACAAAGCACTTACCTAGAAATTTTTGGCTGTGTAACTTAAATTCCGCCGGCGCAAGGCGATCCTCTTCAAATGGTGGCGATTCCCATTTAAATTAGGCGCGCTCCCGCGCCGGCCGTACTGTGCATGCTTGTGACTTCATTTTCCCGACGTGCATAGCGCGAAATTACGTTACGCCAAGCTTTGTGGATCGCGTCGGGTCAATAAAGTTGCGTCGAAAAAAAAAAAAGATACGGCGAAAAAAAAAAAATCAAAACAAAAAAAAAATCGCGTCGCTGGACAGAAGGGTCTGCTTTTACATGGTGTACTAACTTTACACCATGTAAAAGCAGCCCTAATTTTGCGTTTGCAAACTAAAACTTACGGAGAAAAAACAAAGCTGAAAAGCTTCGTGGATCTCCGTAAGTGCTAATTTGCATACCCGAGGCGGCATTTCAACACAAAATGCCCCCAGAGGCGGATGCGGTACTGCATCCTAAGATCCGGCAGTGTAAGTCCCTTACACATGTCGGATCTTCTGCCTAACTATGGAAAACTGATTCTGTGGATCAGTTCCATAGTTAGGAACAGGGATACGACGGCGTAACAGCAGTTACGCCGTCGTATCCCTTTTGTGGATTTGGCCCTTAGTATGTCATTCAGCTATAGTTTACATTTACTTTATGTATTTTTTTATTGGATTTTTTCGATATATGACACTTAACCAACATATGCTAGTCTTCTATGCAACCATCCAGTGTCGTTTTTTTTTGTAAATTCTGTTTACAGAGCTGAACAGCTCAAGCTAACATTAAGATAAGTCAGTGAGACAGAGGAGGGAGTTATGATAATGAATTGTCTTTAATGGACAGTTAATTTGACTTTTAATCCTTTGTAGTTTTGTACATTATTTACTGCTTCTTTCCAGTCATTGTAGAACCATAACAACTATTGTATCTAAAAAAAGGAACAGAGGGCCAGATTCAGGTACAATTACGTTACGCTGCGGCGGCGTAGCGTATCCCATTTACGTTACACCGCCGCAAGTTTACAGCAGAAGTGCCTGATTCACAAAGCACTCACCTGTAAACTTGCGGCGGTGTAACGTAAATCCGCTCGGCGCAAGCCCGCCTAATTCAAATGGGGCGGGCACCATTTAAATTAGGCGCGTTCCCACGCCGAACGTACTGCGCATGCTCCGTCGGGAAAATGACCCGACGTGCATTGCGCTAAATGACGTCGCAAGGACGTCATTGGTTTCGACGTTAACGTAAATGGCGTCCAGCGCCATTCACGGACGACTTACGCAAACATAATTTTTTTTTTCAAATTTCGACGCGGGAACGACGGCCATACTTAACATTGGCTGGTCCACCTAGAGGGCAGCCTTAGTTTTACGCGGCGTATCTCGACGGAAACAACGGAAAGTTAGAGCGACGGGTAAAGCGGACGTTCGTGAATCGGCGTAACTAGTCATTTGCATATTCTACGCCGACCGCAATGGAATCGCCACCTAGCGGCCGGCCTAGAATTGCAGCCTAAGATCCGACGGTGTAAGTCAATTACACCTGTCGGATCTTAGGGCTATCTATGCGTAACTGATTCTATGAATCACCCGCATTTCCGACAATCGTATCACAGAGATACGACGGCGTATCAGGAGATACGCCGTCGTATCTCTTCTGTGAATCTGGCCCAGAGCTTGGTATAAGCAGGTGTGGGTGTTTACACGTGTAGGGAGTGTCGCTCAGCCCAACCGCAGCCCTGCACTTTCTGCCGGCCGCCACAGGGTTTGACATAAGCACAGATCAGCTCTCACAATGGAGAGCGTGCCTGTCAGCAGCTGTGGGGGAATTCCCCCTGTAACTAAACATCCCACACTCCGCTTGAGTGTTTTCATCATATACCACTTCCTCCCAGTCTGAATATAGATATCAGATATTCCAACTGCTGACAAGTACAAAACAAGGTGATACTTGTTTGATTGCTGAACATGGACTGTTTATTATTACAAGCAGGGCTTTTTTTTCTCAGAGAATAGGTGCAGGAACTCCTCCCTTCCAAGTCACCCTTGATTCCACCCCTTACCCACCTCCGAGCACCGTTCTTTGGTTCCACCCCTTACCCACCTCCCAGTACCACCCCTTTTAGAGAATGCAGAAACAAGTATCATTTTGTGATGCTAAGTATTTTGTATAGAATTTGTTAATGATAACAAGAAAGGCAGTAAAATAGATCTAGCAACAATTTACACCCCAGTGACAATAGATCCACCCCAGCAACAATGGACTCCCAACAGCCAGCATCAATCGACTTTACTTGCGTTCGAATTGACTTGCGTTCCCCCGCGTTCCTGCTGAAAAAAAGCCCCGATAACAAGAATACATGTTTTATATACAGTTGAAGAGGAAGTTCCCCCCTCCTGCCCATATCACTCTAATAATTAGGCATGTGCATTTCGTTTCGTTCCGAACCGAAATTCGGACACATTTTTCGGACATTCGGATGCATACGAATTCCCGAATTGTAATATTAACGAATTTAACCGAATCCGAAATAACATTTTCGAATCGAAAACCCGCGGCCGAAATTCTAATCGAATTCGAAAACAAATTCGATTCGAATTTTTTTTTTAATGAAAATTGAAAGCAAATTTTAATCAAAATCTAAAAAATATAAATCGATTTCTAAAAAATAATACAATAAAATAGAATGTAAAAAAATAAAAAAATAGAATGAAAATCAAAGAATAGTAAAGAACAGAATGGAATTTAATAGGATGTAATCAAATACAATAGAATATGACCTGGGTCTTCTATCTATCTTCCATTTTCTGAAATTCGAAATTCATATAGAATGAACTCAAATTCGAATAGAAAAATATTAGAAGAGTAGAATATAAAAATATATATATATATATATATATATATATATATATATATATATATATATATATATATATATATATATATATATATATATATATATATATATATATATATATTTTATTCTACTCTATTCTAATATTTTTCTATTCGAATTTGAGTTCATTCTATATGAATTTCGAATTTCAGAAGATGGTTATATATCCGGTTGAAATATCATCGAATTTGGTTGAAATATTAACGATAGCGGATGAAATATTATTGAATTCTGTTGAAATATTTTTGAGCTTCCAAATCTCTCCTCATTCCACTCACTTGAATTTGTTTGGAATGACCAGTGTGTGCACTCAGTTAGTTGCACTCATGTGCATTGATCTATGCCCATCACAAATCCCATAGTCCATAGTCTATCTCAGGAGCAGGCAAGAGAGGGTAGTTATGTTCCTACATACAGTGGAACCTCGGATTACGAGCATAATTCATTCCAGGAGAATGCTCGTAATCCAAATTACTTGCATATCAAAGCAAGTTTCTCTATTGAAGTCAGTGGAAACAAAAATTATTTGTTCCGCATTGACTTTAATGGCATGCAATACCACATAGGGAGGGTAAGCAATGATATTCCCGCGCTAAGCAAATCAGTAAGTTAAGATACTGCAGCAAACACTGAAGGTAATGTCAGAACCCAAATGAAGTATAAACGTAAAAATACCTGTAGTGCTGCTCTGTAAATGAAAATACAATGCAATAGTGCTCAGTGACAGGTACGCTTAAAGGGGTGGTTCCCCCTAAAACAAATTTCTAACAATACATTCGTAAGACTGCTTACACTGCGGGTAGGCTGGCTTTTGTTTTTTTTTTTTAGTACATACCTTGATATTGCCGTTTCGTCCCTTGGCGGTGGGCGTTCCTAGTTGATTGACGTTCCTCCGACGGGCGCATACTGCGCGTCACGACTTTCCGACAGAAGCCGAACGTCATTGCGCAGGCGCCGTATAGAGTCGGCTCTATACGGCGCCTGCGCAGCGACGTTCGGCTTCTTTCGGAAAGTCGTGACGTCACGTATGTGCCCGTCGGAGGAACGTCAATCAACTAGGAACGCCCACCGCCAAGGGACGAAACGGCGATATCGAGGTATGTACTAAAAAAACAAAACAAAAGCCAGCCTACCCGCAGTGTAAGCAGTCTTACGAATGTATTGTTAGAAATTTGTTTTAGGGGGAACCACCCCTTTAACAGAGGCAAAGGACTTATGATCAATAAATAGCGAAAAATATGTAATGCTCAATAAATAATAAATTCTCAATAAATACTTCTTAAATAGGATGCTGATATGCGTAAATAACGTGAAGAAATGCTCAGTGAGGAGTGCACTAAAGAACGCAAATTCCTATAAAATTTAATTCATAACAAGTCATCCCCTGATAAAATCATGTGACTGTGACGAATACGCATCAGGAACACTAGGCACTGGAAGTGACGCGGGCGAGCTATTTACATGTCTGTTTGATACTTTCCAATGTGAGTATCCTGTTTTATTCGTTGCTATTACCCAAATAAATATTTGAAACTACTACACTATCGCACATCCCTCCCCATGCCCCACTGTGAGGCTTACCTGATGAAGACACACCAGGGACAAAAAAAGGCAACTCTGATTCCAGATAGGAGACACATACCAGCGGAGCCAGAGACGCCAGACTGGGAGCTTGCCAGGAAACACTACTGGTTCCATAGAAAGATATACCCACATGCTGTTACCTTGCAGCGGTAAGGTAAGGGGACATCTAGACATTACGTTGCACAGAAGTCAGGAAATCACCCGTTATCAGCACTCCAAGCCCAAGAGTGACCTTATCTTTTGACACTGTCATCATACAGTCACCCATCCGTCCTGCACTATGTTATGGACATTATTCTTTTTATCCGTTACTTTTACTTATAAGTATATTTTTACGTATATGCATATATATATATATATATATATATATATATATATATATATATATATATATATATATATATATATATATATATATTTCTACAAGATGAGCATGTGACACGTCTGTACACTTTTTTATGACTTGTTATGCATTTATAGGAATTTGCGTTCTTTAGTGCACTCCTCACTGAGCATTTCTTCACTTTATTTACAGATATCAGCATTTAAAAAGTATTTATTGAACATTTATTATTTATTGAGCATTGAATTTTTTTTTCGCTATTTATTGACCATAGGTCCATTGCCTCTGTTAAGTGTACCTGTCACTGAGCACTACTGCACTTTATTTTCATTTACAGCACAGCACTATTTTTATGTTTATTATGCAATACCGCATGTGGCCAGAGTGGGGAGATGCCGGAGAGCCTCTGGAACACACGGAAAGGCCTGAGGACAGCTAAGCTCAGTATTTCTGAGTCTTTCCAAGCATTTCCGATCGGCTTCGCTCGGCTCTGGCGCCCCCCCACATAAGGCCAAACGTGGTACTGCACGCAGCTGTGGCTTGAATCCTGCTCGTTTTGTGAGACAACCGGCCAGATTCATAAAGACTTACGAAGGGCGTATCAGTAGATACGCCGTCGTAAGTCTGAATCCCCGCCGTCGCAACTTTAAGCGTATGCTCAAACTGAAATACGTTTAAATGTTGCTAAGATACGACCGGCGTAAGTCTCCTACGCCGTTGTATCTTAACTTTATATTTACGCTGGCCGCTAGGGGCGTGTACGCTGATTTACGCCTAGAATATGTAAATCAGCTAGATACGCCTATTCACGAACGTACGCCTGGCCGTCGCAGTAAAGATACGCTGTTTACGTAAGGGGTTTTCAGGCGTAAGGATAAACCACCAAAAAGATGGCGCAGCTAATGTTAAGTATGGACGTCGGAACCGCGTAAAATTTTTCAAATTTTACGTTGTTTGCGTAACTCGTCCGTGAATGGGGCTGACCGTAATTTACGTTCACGTCGAAAGCATGACGATTTGCCGACGTAATTTGGAGCATGTGCACTGGGATACATCCACGGACGGCGCATGAGCCGTTTGTTAGAAACGTCAAATACGTGGGGTCACTAGTATGTTACATAGAACACGCCCCTAACCAGCCTATTTTGAATTAGGCAGGCTTACGCCGGCCCAGTTACACTGTGCCGCCGTAAGTTACAGCGCAAGTTCTTTGTGAATACAGGACCTGCTGCTCTAACTTACGGCGGCGTAGTGTATCTGAGATACGCTATGCCCGCCGAAATCTACCTGAATCTAGCCATATACTCACAAACAGTCAGGATTTTTCCAAATACAGTGCTCGTATTGCGAAACGCTCGTTAACCGCGTTACTCGCAATCCGAGGTTCCACTGTACAGTGGGTCCATGGAGAATGAACATAGCCATCATCTAAAAGAAAATTGGATCATAGCAGCAAAAAAAACAAAACAAAAAAAACTAATACATTTTAAGATTTGAGGAGGATGAGAGCAAATTAAGAGGTACCTTTTTTTTAATTAAAATTGATATTTCAACAGATTTTGTTTTCTTAAACCCGAGTTTAGTATTGCTTTACCTATTTGTATCACAAATCTCATGCACTGTTTATCCTCTGCTCCTGATAATTATTCTAGCAACGCTCTCTAAATAGCTTTCAGAGTCAGGACAAAAACAGATTCATGTTCTGTAAATTTTGCACCAATACAAACAAGTGTTCTGACATTTAAAGGAGAGCAGAGACATTCACTGGGTTAAAGGGTCTACAGTGAATTAATAATGCTGAATAAAAAGTCTGTTCACAGCTTTCCCATCTGCCCTTTACATTAACAGGGAAGAAAAGTAGAAAGGCCTTAAGATAAGCTAGATTCATTGATTAGATAGAATTTATGTCTGTAATAAATGACTCATACCAGACCTGAAAGAACCAGAAGTACTGCATGTTCTTTGAATGCTTAACGATGCTATAAAACATCTATCATATCTATCTATCTATCTATCTATCTATCTATCTATCTATCTATCTATCTATCTATCTATCTATCTATCGTATCTATCTATCTATCTATCTATCTATCTATCTATCTATCTATCTATCTATATGTCTGTCTATCTATCTATCTATCTATCTATCTATCTATCTATCTATCTATCTATCTATCTATCTATCTATCTATCTATCTATCGTATCTATCATATCTATCTATCTATCTATCTATCTATCTATCTATCTATCTATCTATCGTATCTATCTATCTATCTATCTATCTATATGTCTGTCGATCTATCTATCTATCTATCTATCTATCTATCTATCTATCTATCTATCTATCTATCTATCTTTATCTATCTATCTATCTATCTATCTATCTATCTATCTATCTATCTATCTATCTATATGTCTGTCTATCTATCTATCTATCTATCTATCTATCTATCTATCTATCTATCTATCTTTATCTATCTATCTATCTATCTATCTATCTATCTATCTATCTATCTATCTATCTATCCATCTATCCATCTATCCCTCTTATACTTTCTGTTTCTCTACCATATCTTTCTCTGTCTCTTTTTCTGTTTGTCTGTAGAATGAATAATGACGTGTGAGATTATATTTTGGCCAAATCTTATTTTCATATAATAAAATTAATGAAGTGGAACTTACATCTTGCTGTAAAAACCTGTGAGCAGACAGGTTTTTTTTATTGCAGAATGGACATACTGTACACTGTCTCTTCTGCATTAAAATGCCCCTACCAGCCTGCTTGCCATCTCCTCCGGTACTGCATGCGCAGTTCAGCTTACAGTGCCGGGCCGGTCTCTGAGCGCCAAGATAATGGCCTCCTGCATATTCACAGGAGTGTTCTTATCCCAGGGGTTGACAAATTTGCTTGGAATCTAGGAGCCAGCTAAAAAAGTTAGGAGCCAGAAAACGCACCCCGTCCCGAGGAGCTTGCGCGCAGAAGCGAACACATACGTGAGCAGCGCCCGCATATGTAAACGGTGTTCAAACCACACATGTGAGGTATCGCCGCGATTGGTAGAGCGAGAGCAATAATTCTAGCCCTAGTCCTCCTCTGTAACTCAAAACATGCAACCTGTAGATTTTTTTAAACGTCGCCTATGAAGATTTTAAAGGGTAAAAGTTTGTCGGCATTCCACGAGCGGACGCAATTTTGAAGCGTGACATGTTGGGTATGAATTTACTCGGCATAACATTATCTTTCATAATATAAAAAAAAATGGGGATAACTTTACTGTTGTCTTATTTTTTAATTAAAAAAAGTGTAATTTTTTCCCAAAAAAGTGCGCTTGTAAGACCGCTGCGCAAATACGGCGTGACAGAAAGTATTGCAACAATCGACATTTTATTCTCTAGGGTGTTAGGATAAAAAATATATATAATGTTTGGGGGTTCTAATTAGAGGGAAGAAGATGGCAGTGAAAAATAGTGAAAAATTACATTAGAATTGCTGTTTAACTTGTAATGCTTAACTTGTAATACCAACGGCCACCACCAGATGGCGCCAGCTCACACATCTGGTGGTAATAACTTGTAATACCAACGGCTCACCACCAGATGGTGCCAGCTCACAAAAAAATAAAAAATAAAATTTGCCCACCTTCCAAGCCAAGTCGCCAGGACACCATTTCTAGTCGCCATGGCGACCTGGCGCCCGGGATTTGTCGAGCCCTGTCTTATCCCCCACTGGCCAAGGAAGAGGCACAACGGCCGGCACTCAAAAGACAGCACAGGATACCTGAAATTATATCAATATTCTACTCACACTCAATAGAGAAAAATGCCTTAACGCCAGATTGGCACTCTGTACTATTCAAACTGTAAAGAAACTTCAATGAGCCACCAGACCTTTCAGCAGTGTCCATCTACAGAACTTCAGTAACTTCTTCAGTAACTTCCACCCATCTCTCCAGGACGCTCTTCAACATGACTAGTGTAGCCCAGAGATACCCACCATTATAATAGCCATTATACCAATTCTACTCCCCCCCCATACTTAACCCCCCTAAAATAACTAAACCAATTAATTTGGAGTAAAATTGGCCATAACAGCCTATTTATTTAACCACTTGCCGCCCGCCAATGACATATTGACGTCGGCAAAGTGGTTGTAGTATCCTGAGCGGACATCATATGATGTCCTCAGGATTTTGAGCCGCTGCGCGCCCCCGGGGGCGCGCATCGCGGCGATCGTTGTTGCAGGGTGTCAGTCTGACACCCCGCAACACCGATCAAGGTAAAGAGTCTCTCACGGAGACTCTTTACCACGTGATCAGCCGTGTCCAATCACGGCTGATCACGATGTAAACAGGAAAAGCTGGTAATCGGCTTTTCCTCACTCACGTCTGTCAGCCGATCGGCTGCTCCTGTGACGGGGGGGGGGGGTTTGTGCTGATCAATTATCAGCACAGCCCCCCCAAGGATGCCCACTGGATCACCAGGGATGCCAACTGGACCACCAGGGATGCAAAAAAAAAAAAGTATGCCACCCTAGACCACCAGGGATGAGAAGGACACAAAAAAAAGGATGTCAATCAGTGCCGCAATGGATGCCAATCAGTGCCCACAATGGGCATCACTGATTGGCAGGCATTGCTTGGCACTGATTGGCATCCATTAGTACAACACATATGATAGTGCCCATCTATGCCCATTCGTGCCACCTATCAGTGCCCATCCATGCCGCCTATCAGTGCCCATCCATGCCGCCTATTAGTGCCCATCCGTGCCGCCTATCAGTGCCCATCCGTGCCGCCTATCAGTGCCCATCCGTGCCGCCTATCCGTGCCCATCCGTGCCGCCTATCCGTGCCCATCCGTGCTGCCTATCTGTGCTCATCTGTGCCACCTATCCGTGCCCATCCGTGCCACCTATCCAAGCCCATCCATGCCGCCTATCCGTGCCGCCTATCAGTGCCCATCTGTGCCGCCCATCGGTGCCGCATATTAGTGCCCATCAATGCAACCACATCAGTGCCACCTCATCGGTGCCCATCAGTGCCGCCTTATCAGTGCCTGTCAGTGCAGTACCATCAGTGCCCATCAGTGAAGGAGAAAACGTACTTATTTACAATGTTTTATAACAGAAACAAAAAAAATGATTTTTTTCAAAATTTTCTGGCATTTTTTTATTTTTTTTGCAGAAAATAAATATCCCAGAGGTGATCAAATACCACCAAAAGAAAGCTCTATTTGTGGGTACAAAATGATAAAAATTGAGTTTGGGTACAGTGTTGTATGACCACGCAATTGTCATTCAAAGTGCAACAGTGCTGAAAGCTAAAAATTGGTCTGGGCGGGAAGGTGTATACGTGCCCTGTATGGAAGTGGTTAAACACCGTAGGGTAAAAACTCAAACTCAAGAAAATCAAATATAAAGTAAACATATAACATAAACATGTAACATCATTACCACAGTCTGTTGGTCTTTTCTGGCAGCCCCCCGAACTCAAACCATCTTTAACCAATGCACTACGGGCCCATATAACAACTAGGCCTCCAGCCGTGTAGTCCGCTCGGAGACAACCCCCGCCCGCAGTGCAACAAATACAGTATCCAGCAAGCCTTCCGCTGAAATACACCGGAGGGGCACATACTGCTGATGAGCCCCCCACCCCGTTTATCACATTTCTTACTGCCAACAGACAAAAATACCGCCCACACAGCTGTCATGACGACCATCTTCCCATGCACCTGCAAAATAAAAGAACACACAGCCACAACATGTATAAAACGCAGGGAGGGTGGGAAAACTGCCTCCTCAAAGCTCCAAACTCTTGCTGTTCCCCTTCCGGTCCCCGCCTCCCCCTTTATACCGCTCCTCCCCTCTTACGTCTTCCTCCGCTCTGCTCTCCTACCCTCTTCACCCTTAACTCTTGCTGTGCCTCCTGGCACACTGTCATGCCTGGCCCTCCACTTAGTGCCTTTTGTCATTTCTTCCGGGCCTCTCTGTGATGTCTTTACCCCTGGTGCTCCCATCCAGTTAATCACATTCCTGTTCCACTTCCCCTGGATATACCCCCCAGCAGGGCAGAAGGAAGCTTCAGGCTCCAGGCTTGGGTCTCTCTCTCTAGAACATTACACCCTCCCCAGACAGCAAGCACCCCATGCAAAGCCTGAGAGGTATGAGAACTTTCCATTGTCATTGCCAAATATTTATATTCTACCCCAGTGTAGGCCCTATTTTGGGTGAGTAGGGGGCGTCATGATTGCCCTCACAAAACCGGATATAGTGTTAAACATGTAAATAAACAAGAGAACCAGAACCTTTGTTTATTGGAAGACTTGGCTTGATAGTAAAGTTGGCAATGCACTCCACTCAGGACAGGGCCTCTGTGAGTAGGGTGACCACATTTTCAAACTACCATTCAGGGACACCCTCCCTTCCCAAAAATAAACTTGTGCTGTAACGAATCACAACACAGTGATTGGACACAAGAGGCGGGATTGTGCTCCTCCAGGCATTCCCGGCCAGGACAAGTACTGTCAGTGAGTAAAGCAGGGATGTGGCGGCCTTTTTGGGGGGCATCAGATTGGCCCAGGGGGTGGCTGTGTCAGTTTCATTCCGGGACACTGTATTGTCCTGGAATGAATGTGTCTGGGACAGATCTGCAAAATGCGGGACTGTCCCGGGCAATCTGGGACGTGTGGTCACCCTATCTTTGAGCAGAGGGATTCCCTTCCTGGGAAATTAACCAGTTATCTAATCAAAGTAATTGGGAGCAGAGGAACTACTGCAACCTGCATAGCACATTAACCATAAGTACATAGAAGCACACCAGTGAGGAAATAATACAAGCTTTATATGAGAAAAGATTAATAAGAGTACATATATCCAGTGTAAAAATATATATTATCAGCAAAGGGCTCAGCATGAGTCCTGGCGGAATTGTGCACATATACCTGGGTATATATAAAGTTATTAATAAAGGTACCTTCAGATAAATGTTGCAGCAAAGTCCAGTTGCAGGGGCCCCTGAGGATGATCACAATGCAGTGTCTGTCTTTGTGTTGAATACCTTAAAGGAGTTGTAAAGGAAACATTTTTTTTTGCTGAAATTACTGTTTACAGGGTATAGAGACATAATAGTTAACCGATTCCTTTTAAAAATGATTAAAAATAGATACAAATCAATCATATAATGTACCTGTAGTTTCTAGTTTCGTTTTGCATGTTGTTTCCTGCTTCTGTGATGTACAGAGCCACAGAGCCAATACAGGGCAGTGATGGTTTGGAAAACGAAACTGATTTTGTGGTTATGTGGGGGAAAAATTGCGCTAAACTGATTGGTGCTGAGGGGTTTTAGACACACAGTAATCACACCTCCTTGATTAGTGACCACAGAGAGAAAGCTCCCAGCACTGTGGTTATCAGGAAACAGACAACCAGGAAGTGTGGAGATCAGAGAAGAATTACAGCAACTTGAGAGCAAAAACGAACAATGAGGACATGAAAACAGCTCTGCATTAAGGTAAAGGAAGCTATTAAGATAAAAAAAATTTCCTTTACAAACCCTTTAAGACAAGATCAGCGGTGATGGGAAGATTCTCCAGCCTTTAGCCGGCAAGCCTGGAATGCAGATTCTCACATGCAGAAACTGTGGTGTGGCCCTGGAACTCAGCCTACCTACTCTACACTTTAGTCCCTAGTAGTTTCTAATCTGACATGCAACGGGACCTCTAAGACCCCATTCACACCTAGGCGTTTTTACGCCTGTAGCGCTACGCCGCTGCCGCCAGAGGGCTGAAAACAGATGTCCCTCTATGGAGATGGTTCACATCTCCACGCCGAACGCCGGGCGCCTGTCGCCTGCCGCGTGAAAAAAGGTCCCGGACCTTTTTTTCAGGCGTCTTCGAGCGTTCGGCTAGGAGATGGCAATCATCTCCATAGAGGGGGTCATCTTGGGGCACATCTAGGCGGACAATACCGGCGTTTTGTCGCCGCAAATCGCAGTACAAAACGCCGCTATTTTTACCGCGATTTGCGGCGACAAAACGCCGCGATTTCGTCCGCCTAGATGTGAATGCAGCCTTACTACCAGAAGTGACTGTCGGATGACTAACCTGGCTGTGGACTTTTGCTGTTTTTTGAGACCTAAGCTAAAACTAGCTAGCTTGCACAAATACAGACAGTAGAGGGCACGGGATCCCTACAACAGCATGCACTATTACCAATAAACCTCCTTGTGGTTGGCCTGACAGACATAAAAAGATATTATATTGCCAGTTACACTCCCCAACAGCAGGCAAAAGAAAACACTAACAATAAACTTAGGGGAAAACCAAGGACAGTAGAACCCAATAGAACACCTTTGAGATGAATTAGAGCGGAGACTGCGAGCCAGGCCTTCTTCTTCCACATCAGTGTCTGATCTCACAAATGCGTTTCTGGAAGAATGGTCCAACATTCTCATAGACACTCCTAAACCTTGGGGACTGCCTTCCTAGAAGAGATGAAGCTGTTATACTGTAGCTGCAAAGGGGGACCAACTCAATATTGAACCCTAGGGATTAAGACTGGGATGCCATTAAAGTTAATGTGTGTGTGTAAAGGCAGGTGTCCCAATTCTTTTGGTAATATATAGGCAGATTCAGAGCGAGTTACGCCGGCGTATCAGTAGATACGCCGTTGTAACTCTGATCTGCGCCGTCGTAAATTTAAGCGTATTCTGGAAACCAGATACGCTTACATTAGGCTAAGATACGCCGTCGTATCTTAAAGTGTAATTTTTAGGCTGGCCGCTAGGTGGCACTTCCGTTGAGTTCGGCGTAGAATATGTAAATGAAATAATACGCCGATTCACGAACGTACGTGCGCCCGTTGCAGTAAAGATACACCGTTTCCGTAAGAGATACGCCGTGTAAAGATAAAGCTGCCCCTAGGAGGCGTAGTCAATGTTAAGTATGGCCGTCGTTTCCGCGTCGAAATGTGAAAATTTTACGTTGTTTGCGTAAGTCATCCGTGAATGGGGCTGGATGTAATTTACGTTCACGTCAAAACCAATACGTCCTTGCGGCGTACTTTAGAGCAATGCACACTGGGATATGTACACAGACGGCGCATGTGCCATTCGTAAAAAACGGCAATCACGTCGGGTCACGAGTAATTAACATAAAACCTGCCCCCCCATCCTTATTTGAATTAGGCGCGCTTACGTCGGCCGCATTTACGATACGCCACCGTAAGTTAGGAGGCAAGTACTTTGTGAATACAGTACTTGCCTCTCTGACTTACGGCGGCGTAGCATAAATACGATACGCTACGCCGCCGGAAAGATGCGCCGCCGTACCTGAATCTAGGTAATAGTGCATATTGGAACTGATGAAAGATTATTGGAACTGATGAAGGACTCCACACCAGGGAGAAAGCCTTGCATTACGGTGTGGAGTTACAGACAGAAGAACAGGAAGTGAGGATTTCTCAGAAGAAATAAGGACATTTAAAAGAAAAATGGAAGGATGAGGTAAGTGAAGGAGGACTGCACTAAGGTAAAGGAAGCTATTTAGGGGGGAAAAAAATTCCTTTACAACCCCTTTAAAGATATTGTTTAATGTTACTTTAAGAAAGAAAATGTTGGTATTTCTAAGGCCTCATTATTGTCCGTTCCATATTGTACTTTAGCACAGAGTGTTCCATAAAGCTTAACAAAACTCAGATAATTTTGGCTTGTTAATGTTTTTTCTGCTTTGCTCAAGAATTATACTCAAGGAGCTGCTAAAAGAACATTGCTCTGTAGCATTTGTGCACATAGGATAAGTCATTCTGCGCATTTCAAGATAACAAATACAGGGAAAGTTTAAAAGAAAAAAAGAAAAAAAAATATCTAAGATTTGTTAAACAATGCAAGAGCTAAGCTCCGAACTCCGCTTTTTTTTCCTGTATTCATATTGAAATGCTTGAGTTGGTGCTAGCGATATATTCATTCTACAACACTTTGAAAACTGAAGATAAAAAAAAAAAAAAGAATCTGACTGTCTTCTTAAAGCTGAACTCACAAAACATTTAGGGCCAGATCCACAAAACAGATACAACGGCGTATCTCCAGATAAGCCGTCGTATCTCTGAGTCCGGCCGGTCGTATCTATGCGCCTGATTCTTAGAATCAGTTACGCATAGATATCTATTAGATCCGACAGGCGTAAGTCTCTTACGCCGTCGGATCTTAACTGCATATTTACGCTGGCCGCTAGGGGGATGTACGCTGATTTACGCAGTACATTTACGCCGTTTACGTTAGGCTTTTCCCGGCGTAAAGTTACCCCAGCTATATGAGGCATATATGCGATGCACCAATGTTAAGTATGGCCGTCGTTCCCGCAATGAAATTTGAAAATTTTACGTCGTTTGCGTAAGTCGTAATTTACGTTCACGTCGAAACCAATGACGTCCTTGCGGCGTACTTTGGAGCAATGCACACTGGGAAATTCCACGGACGGCGCATGCGCCGTTCGGGGAAAACGTCAATCACGTCGGGTCAAGCCTGATTTCCATAACACACGCCCACCTCTTCACATTTTGAATTAGGCGGGCTTAAGCCGGCCTATTTACGCTACGCCGCCGCAACTTTTTTTTGAGAATACGGCACTTGCCTGAAAAAGTTGCGAAGGCGTAACGTAAATAGGATACGTTACGCCCGCACAAAGTTGCGCCATTCTACGTGGATCTACCCCTAAGTTTAAATATATTCTTCAATGGCCACAAAGGATGTAAATCCACTGTGTGTGCACCAAATGTCCTTTCAAAATCTAGATATTAACTAGTAAAAGGAGTATCATCACTGTCCGGAACATATTCTATGCAAAGAGCCGAGCTGTAGGAGGGGCCCATGAGGCTCCACCCACTACAGGCTGCCTACAGAAAACTACAGGAGGGGGCGGA
This sequence comes from Rana temporaria, assembly GCF_905171775.1. Taxonomy (NCBI): domain Eukaryota; kingdom Metazoa; phylum Chordata; class Amphibia; order Anura; family Ranidae; genus Rana; species Rana temporaria. The sequence continues at coordinate 644,486,466 of NC_053489.1, read as the reverse complement.
GACAAGACCAGTCACCCTACAGAAGAAGAGAGAGCAGCAGTGACCGGTCTTTATTACAGGAAGCACCCTGCACAGAGGGAAAGTCTCACACTGGATTATTGCACAGATCTGGATAAGATTCAAGGGAAAGTACACATGTGCTGGATAATATTTGTTTATCCTGCTTATTCAGCTTTAAAACGTATTCCTACTATTGCAGTCACATTGGGATTACACCTACTTTAACCTCTTCCCGCCCGGTCAATAGACAATTGACGTCCGGAAAGTGGTTCAGTTATCCTGACTGGACGTCTATTGACGATCGGTGATGCGCGGTGTCAGTCTGACACCCTGCATCTTCGATCTCGGTAAAGAGCCTCCGACCATGGCCATTCACATGTTACCCCATGGCCATTCACATGTTACCCCATGGCCATTCACATGTTAAGAAATCTTCTCAATAGATGCCAATCAGTACCCACAAATGGACACTGACTGACAACAAAAAAAGTGATGCCCAGCAATGCCACCATCAGTATCAGTGCTACCTCTCAGTGCCCATTCATGCCCATCAGTGCCCACTTATCAGTGCCTACCAGTGCCCATCTGTGCCACCTATCTGTGCCACCTATCAGTGCCACCCATAAGTGCTGCCTATGAGTGCCCATCAGTGCTGCCTATGAGTGCCTATCAGTGCCGCATACCAGCACCGCCTATCAGTGCTCATCAGTGCCGCCTATCAGTGACCATCATCAGTGCCCATCAGTGCCACCTCATTGGTGCCACCTCATCGGTGCCACCTTATCAGTGCAGCCATATCAGTGCCCGTAATTGAAGAAGAAAACTTACTTATTTACAAAAAAAATTGCGCAAAAAATAAAAATTGCAGAGGAGATCAACTACCACCAAAAGAAAGCTCTATTTGTGGGAACAAAATTATAAAAATCTCATTTGGGTACAGTGTAGCATGACCACTAAGCTATTTAGGAAAATAAATTGTACCTTTACAACCCCTTTAACTGACAATTGCGTGGTCGTGTGACGCAGTACCCAAATAAAATTTACGTCCTTTTTTTCCCACAAATAGAGCTTTGTTTTGGTGCTATTTGATCACCTCTTTGGTTTTTATTTTCTGCGCTATAAATGAAAAAAGACCGACAATTTAGAAAAAAAATACTATATTTTACTTTCTGCTATAAAACATTCTCAATAAAAAAAAAAAAAAATCTTTATCAATTACTTTAATGTATTTTGCTACATGTTTTTGGTAAAAAAAAAATAAAAAATAAAATCCAAGAAGCATATATTGATTGGTTTGCGCAAAAGTTATGGGATTTTTATTTATTTTTTTACTAGTAATGGCAGCGATCAGCGACTTATAGCGGGACTGCAATATTGCGGTGGACAAATCGGACACTAACTGACACTTTTGACACTTTTTGGGGATCACGGACACCAATATAGTGATATGCTACAAAATATGTACTGTCACTATACTAATGATACTGGCAGAGAAGGGGTGACATCGGGGGAGATCAAAGGGTTAAATGTGTCCCTGGGAGTGCTTTCTAACTGTGTGGGGGGTGCATTTACTGTGGAAAGACAGAGATCCGTGGTCCTGCTTAGCAAAAACACAGGATCTCAATTTTCCCTTGTCACAGAATGGCGATCTGCCTTGTTTATATAGGCAGACCGGCTTTCTGCCTTTCTCGGGATTGATCGGCGGGTCTCGGCGAACATCGGGTCTGCGGGACCTGCTGATTGGCTCCCGCTGTGTCCAATCACAGCAGAAGCGGGTTACTGGTGGCGTGCCCCAGACCCGGAAGTGCAAAATCACGCACCTGTATGGAATTCTGCACACAGGAGCCACCGCGCCGCAGTGAATGTACTTGGGGTGGTCGGCAAAGGGGTTAAATAACTTAAATTAATATTAAAAAATTGTGCCTCATCAGTGTAACCTACCAGTGCCCATCACTGCCACTCATCAGAGCCCAATCACTGCCACCCATCAGTGCCAGCTATCAGTGCCACCTCTCAGTGCCCTTCAGGGCCACCTATCAATGCCCTTCAGTGCCACCTATCAATGCTAATCAATGCCACCTCTCAGTGCCACCTATCAGTGTCCACCAGTGCTGCCTCATCAGTGCCCACCAGTGCCACCTATTAGTGCTCATCAGTGCAGCCAATCGGTGCCCATCAGTGCCACCTATTAATGTCATTCAGTGCAGCCTATTAATGCCCACCAGTGCAGTCTCATCAGCGTACATCAATGAAGGAAAAAAATTACCTGTTTGCAAAATTTTATAATAAAATATAAGATTTTTTTCAAAATGTTTGGTCTTTTTGATTTTTTTTAACAAAAAATAAAAAATGCAGTAGTGATCAAATATCACCAAAAGAAAAAGATTATAAAAATGTCATATGGGTACAGTGTTGCATGACCGTGCAATTGTCATTCAAAGAGTGAGAGCGCTAAAAGCTGTTCTTGGCAGGAAGGGAGTTTAAGTGCCCAGTAAGCAAGTGGTTACATATTGTGCCTAGGGGTCCCCTTAGTCTGCATATATATTGGTGCATCTGTGCGATATGTAGAACAGTGCCGCAGCCATAATGACCTTAATATAGGAACAAAAATGTATTTAAACTTCCTTGCGGTTGTAAGTACTACCGGCAATATAGATAAAAAAATAAAAAAATGTGTAGGGTCGTCGACTGCCCCCAGTCCATACCGGGAAATGTTTTTAAGGGGAGCATCACGCAAAAATTTCCTGTGGTAAATTCAGTTGATTGAACATGATTTTGTAAAGGCACACACCTGTTTATATAAGGTTCCCCCAGACATTTGGAACCACCAGGACTCTTCCTAGGGCGGGGCAACCCAGCCAAACTGAGCAATCAGGGGAGAAGGGAATTAGTCAGGGAGGTGACCAAGAAACCAATGGTCACTCTGACAGAGCTTGCCTTCCTCTGGATCAACTGTGGGTATAGGATTGAGTATATAGGATTGTTTGATATTATTTTTTATTTATGTTTATGGTTAAACTGGATGGACTTGTGTCTTTTTTCAACCTGACTAACTATGTAAGTATACAGTGGGGATCGAAAGTTTGGGCACCCCAGGTACAAATTTGTATTAATGTGCATAACGAAGCCAAGGAAAGATGGAAAATCTCCAAAAGGCATCAAATTACAGATTATACATTCTTATATTATGTAAAAAAAAGTTAGATTTTATTTCAATCATTTACACTTTCAAAATTACAGAAAACAAAAAAATGGCGTCTGCAAAAGTTTGGGCACCCTGCAGAGTTAATATCTTGTACTACCCCCTTTGGCAAGTATCACAGCTTGTAAACACTTTTTGTAGCCAGCCAAGAGTCTTTAAATTCTTGTTTGAGGTATCTTTGCCCATTTTTCCTTACAAAAGTCTTCCAGTTCTTTGAGATTTCTGGGCTGTCTGTCACGCACTGCTCTTTTAAGGTCTATCCATAGATTTTTAATTATGTTGAGGTCAGGAGATTGTGAATGCCATGGCAAAACCTTCAGTTTACGCCTCTTGATGTAATCCACCGTGGATTTTTAGGTGTGTTTAGGATCATTATCCATTTGTAGAAGCCATCCTCTCTTTAACTTCAGCTTTTTCACAGATGGCATCAAGTCACCATCCAAAATTTGCTGAAATTTTATTGAATCCATTTTTCCTTCTACTCGTGAAATGTTCCCTGTGCCACTGGCTGCAATACAACCCCAAAGCCTGATTGATCCACCCCCATGCTTAACAGTTGGACAGAGGTTATTTTCATTAAATTCTGTGCCCTTTCTTCTCCAAACGTACCTTTGCTCATTCCGACCAAAAAGTTCTATTTTAGCCTCATCAGTCCACAGAACTTGTTTCCAATATGCATCAGGCTTGTCTATATGTTCATTTGCAAAGTTCAAACGCTGATTTTTGTGGTGAGGACATAGAAGAGGTTTTCTTCTGATGACTCTTCCATGAAGACCATATTTGTACAAGTATCTCTTTATAGTGGAATAGTGTACCACAACTCCAGTGTCTGCCAGATCTTTCTGGAGGGATCGTGCAGTCAAACATGGGTTTTGAATTGCTTTTCTCACAATCCTGCGAGCTGTTCTGTCTGATATTTTTCTTGGTCTTCCAGATCTTGCTTTAACTTCCACTGTTCCTGATGACTGCCATTTCCTGATTACATTCCGAACAGAGGATTTTGACATCTGAAAACGCTTTGCTATCTTCTTATAGTGGAGTGAAATTTAGAGGCGCTAGCTGATAGTGTGTGTACACTAAATAAAAAATAATAAAATTGTATGCATCAAATAATCAAATATAAATGAGTAGATGAATCAATAACATGTGAATAAATTGTGACCATCTATATAGAGAAACCACAATATTAATTGAAATTCAAAATGTGAACGTGCACAAAAAGAAAACCAAACTAATTGTGCCAAAACTAAAGATAAAGTCCATATATATATATGTGATGAATCTTCAAAACCATAGACAGAAGATCTTCCACCTTCACCAAGATAAAGAAAGACCACCAAAAGTGCTCATAGATGGCACCTTACCGCAAATAATGGACCACTTTAATTAAAAAGAGGTCAATCAGGCAGATAAAGATAGTATTCCAGACCCAGATCTCTCAGTCACGGTAGTCTTGATAAAAGCAATACTCCACGCCACATGGGATAATTAAAGCAAAAGAGAGAAAATCGCCATAGAATAATATTGTTTTTATTGGGTAAAAACAGAGAAAACAAACGCCAAATGGCCTCTTACTTGATGGGGTGCCTAGCCCCGGCACTGAGGTTGAGGGCGTGGATGTAAATGGGAGAGTAGATGGGGTCCCGTAGCCAGCATGGAAACCGTGCAGAGCCGCACTGAACGCTGTTGGCGTGCGTTCCACCCTCCGAGAAGAGAGAGCCAGCGGGACCAGGAAGTGGGTGGGTCGAGCGTGACCTGTAAGCCTCGACGTACGTTTCGTGATGATGTCACGTCGTCAGGAAGCATACAGCGTCACGCTCTGGGTCTGTTTTAAAGGCCCATCAATCAACTAAAGTGGGAGGGGATCAGAGGGGCGGCAACACTCAGTCCCGGGTTAAGCAACTGGACATAGTACAAATCAATGTATCTGGGCCAGCAAGCAAAATGACAGCAATAAAATAATAAAACAATATTAACAACAATTGACATAGTTTATGTATATAAAATAGGATAACCATAAGGACATAAAACTGAAAGAACACAAGAGTGTGATTTACGCCCATATAATGGTAATCAGTTTTGTCTCATTGACAATGAACATATTCCATGTGTAAACCCATGACAGATATAAATAGTAAAGTATCAAAAATATCGCCAATCTACTCCAATAAAGATCTAGAGTTAATTATATTAAATATATACAATAATATCAAATTATTTAAAATATTTAAAATATTTAAAAATTGTACATAATCAAGGGGTATATATAATTCCATCATATAGGAAATTAAATATACTTAATAATTAGACGTAAAAATTACAGTATTAAATATATATTAACTGTATAATCAGGAAAATAATTTTATTCATTAGTTAAAAAACAGTTTAGGTCCAACTCGATATTTAAACCTAAAGGGCGCATAGTGCGTAATCGATGCAGCCACTGGGTCTCATTTTGGGAGACCTTCTTGGTCATATCTGTACCCCGCCAGTGGCCAGAAATTTTGTCAATACCATAAAAAATCATTTTTCTTGGATCTCTATCATGGCACTCATCAAAGTGCCTAGACACACTGTGATTAGGATACCCTTTAAGAATATTGGCCACATGCTCATTTATGCGTACCTTAAGTTCCCTTGTGGTGCGACCCACATATTGCATTTTACAAGGGCACTCCAAGACATATGTGACATACCTGGAGTGACATGTAATTAGTGGCTCTATGGTAAATTCCTCATTAGTTACATTTGATTTAAAAGTGGTTCTCTTTTTCCCTTGTCTATTGGTGGTTTTGCATGACCTGCAGCGGGTGCAATAGTGGAACCCTGAACCATCCAAAAATGTCATCGGTCTTTCCGGAGGGTCTGGTACATTAGCTGCTATTTTATTTCGTAACCCTGGTGCCCTCCTATAAATAAAGGAAGGTTTGGGCGGTAAAATTTTGGCCAAATCTCCATCTTTTAGAAGAATCGGCCAAAACTTCTTAAATATTTTCTCTACACTCCTATATTGTTGGTGAAAACCTGAGAGGAAAGCCACTTCATCATGTCGTAACGGTTTCTCTCTAGGTACCAACAAAGATTCCCTATTCATATCAAGCACTTCTTTCTTAATATTAGATAGAACAGATGGTGAGTAGCCCTTCTCCACGAATCTGTCGGTTAACAAGTCTGATTGGTCTTTGAAATCCGCAATTTGGTCACAATTTCGCCGAAGCCGCATAAATTGCCCCTTTGGTATAGCTCCCAACCACTTGGGGTGATGGCAGCTATTCAAAGGGACAAAGCCATTCCGATCCGTAGACTTAAAGAAAGTCTTCGTGGTCAATTGGTCACCATTTTTGGTTATAGTTAAGTCCAAATAATTGATAGAGGTCTGACTACACTCTGCGGTGAATCTAAGACCATATACATTGATGTTCATTTTTGCCAAAAAAACATCAAGAGTAAGTTTGGACCCTTCCCATATAATAACAATATCGTCTATGTATCTCCTATAGAGTATCATAGATTGATCATTGTTTCTAAAAATGGTTTCTTCCTCCCATTTATTGAGAACCAGATTGGCTACACTGGGGGCATAACGAGCCCCCATAGCCACCCCCTTTATTTGCTTATAGTAGCTGCCTTGTGCCCAAAAATAATTATTCCCCATGGCCTGACGTAACCCTTCCATCAACAAATGGATCTGGGCTAGAGGTAATGAAGATTTTTCTGTTAGAGCCTCTGTGACTGCCAAAATACCATCATTCTGTCTGATGTTGGTATATAATGACTGAACGTCAATAGTGGCAAGCCAGGTTTCTTCTGAAACTCTAATAGGGGATAGAAGTAATAGGAGCTCCCTGCTATCTTTCAGATAGGATCTACCCTGAATAACCAATGGCTGTAGGAATAGATCTAAATACTCCCCAACACGTGAATAAAGAGAGCCAATCCCACTAATAATGGGTCGACCCGGGGGATTGGTCTTACTTTTATGAATTTTTGGCAGGATATACAATACTGGGGTGACTGGTGCTTTGGGAATGAGATAGAGTGCCTCTTTAGTAGACAGAATAGAACGTGTGGTCCCATCATTAACCCAAACGGATAATTCAGCCTTTAGTTTAACAAGCGGGTCACCAGGTAAAAGGTGATAAGTTTCAGTGTCACTAAGTAATCGTTGGATCTCACCATAATATTGCTCCCTAGTGAGCACGACCACTCCTCCACCTTTGTCCGCTGGGCGGACCACTATATTTTTATTGGACTCCAATAATTTAATACCTTCCTTAATAGAATTATTGTTGTTTTTTTGTCCTTTAACTTCTAATTTGTATAATTCATCTTGTACCATATTTTTAAAAACTTCCACGTGGTGGTGGGTACCCTTCTTAGGGTTAAAAGTGGAGTTGTTTTTTAAATGAGTGTGCTGATATTCATTGGTAGACACTTGGGGTGTAGAGATGATTTGTTGGGAAAAATGTTTTTTGATGTTGAGTTTCCTTACGTACTTCTCAACATCAATGAATAAATCAAATTTGTTAATATTTTTTGCAGGTGCAAACTTCATGCCCTTGGATAGGACAGTCAGTTCTGCTTTAGAAAAAATGGTTCCTGCCAGGTTGAAAATGCCATCGGTTAATGATCCCGTGGCCTTTTTCTTCCCGGCTCCCCCCCTTCTACCTCTTTTCCTGATTTTTCTATTGAGGGTTGGGTGGTGGAAGGGATCTTGTATGGCTCCTTCCATCCCCTCCATTCCCCCCCCGGTGGTTGATTGTATTGATATTGATTGGGCCTACCTCTGAAATTTCCCCGAAACTGGCCCCTCGGGGGTCTAGGGCCGTATTGTGGGGGACCATGATTATAAGGTTGGTAATTGAAATCCATGGGTCTATTGTCCAGTGGGGCAAATCTGTTATATGTTGGGACTGGATAGGTACCCCCATAATAATCACTAGGTGGTGGGTAGTAACCCTCATGGGGGGGCGGTGGCCCCCTCCCCACCTGCTGTTGGGACCCTCTAGTCTGAGAAGGAGTTTTGATCTTTTTTGGAGTTTGGGTTTTTTGTTTAATTTTAGTTAGAGCTTGATTAACCACTTTAGGTACTTCCCCATCTTTCTCATCCATAGATATATTTGATACACCTGGGTCAATTTGAAGTTGCCACTTATAGACTTTTGAGTCTTCATAGTCCTTAATGTCCCGTTGGTACTTTTTAAGTTTCTTCTGTTTAATATCATTATCATATTTGGATAGGTGAGACTGTAATTTCTGCGCCCTCTCCAAATATTCTTTAGTTTCCATATGAGGACCCATTTGTTCTTTAAGGCCGGCTATATTAGCCTCAACTTTATGATTTTTGGCTTTCCGCCTCCGAATCATGAGTTGTAAAAGTTTCTGCTCGCAAGCATTAAAAAATTCGAACCACTCATCTAATAAGGTCATATCTTCGATACCATCATTGGGATGTACATCCCATCTCAACCTCCTGGGCGTAAGGTTCTTTGAAATATAAATTTCAAAAGAGGCAATATCCCACCATAAACGGATTTGTTTTTCCATATTATTTTGGAGTTGTTGAAACCCTCTCTCTATGTCAAGATTGGGACTAGGTAATTGTTGGAAAATGTCTTCAATGTTAGTCTGTCGACTATGCATAAAATTGAAGACATCCATGGCTGCGTAGAGGGAACTATGCTGATAGCTGTGATATGGAAATGGAATCTCGCGCCAATATAAATAAAATAAATTAAATTAACAATATGTGAATAGCCAAGCTGCTCTCTGTGAAATTGCATGAATGCAATTGTGAACAGTGGAGTGAAATTTAGAGGCGCTAGCTGATAGTGTGTGTACACTAAATAAAAAATAATAAAATTGTATGCATCAAATAATCAAATATAAATGAGTAGATGAATCAATAACATGTGAATAAATTGTGACCATCTATATAGAGAAACCACAATATTAATTGAAATTCAAAATGTGAACGTGCACAAAAAGAAAACCAAACTAATTGTGCCAAAACTAAAGATAAAGTCCATATATATATGTGATGAATCTTCAAAACCATAGACAGAAGATCTTCCACCTTCACCAAGATAAAGAAAGACCACCAAAAGTGCTCATAGATGGCACCTTACCGCAAATAATGGACCACTTTAATTAAAAAGAGGTCAATCAGGCAGATAAAGATAGTATTCCAGACCCAGATCTCTCAGTCACGGTAGTCTTGATAAAAGCAATACTCCACGCCACATGGGATAATTAAAGCAAAAGAGAGAAAATCGCCATAGAATAATATTGTTTTTATTGGGTAAAAACAGAGAAAACAAACGCCAAATGGCCTCTTACTTGATGGGGTGCCTAGCCCCGGCACTGAGGTTGAGGGCGTGGATGTAAATGGGAGAGTAGATGGGGTCCCGTAGCCAGCATGGAAACCGTGCAGAGCCGCACTGAACGCTGTTGGCGTGCGTTCCACCCTCCGAGAAGAGAGAGCCAGCGGGACCAGGAAGTGGGTGGGTCGAGCGTGACCTGTAAGCCTCGACGTACGTTTCGTGATGATGTCACGTCGTCAGGAAGCATACAGCGTCACGCTCTGGGTCTGTTTTAAAGGCCCATCAATCAACTAAAGTGGGAGGGGATCAGAGGGGCGGCAACACTCAGTCCCGGATCAAGCAACTGGACATAGTACAAATCAATGTATCTGGGCCAGCAAGCAAAATGACAGCAATAAAATAATAAAACAATATTAACAACAATTGACATAGTTTATGTATATAAAATAGGATAACCATAAGGACATAAAACTGAAAGAACACAAGAGTGTGATTTACGCCCATATAATGGTAATCAGTTTTGTCTCATTGACAATGAACATATTCCATGTGTAAACCCATGACAGATATAAATAGTAAAGTATCAAAAATATCGCCAATCTACTCCAATAAAGATCTAGAGTTAATTATATTAAATATATACAATAATATCAAATTATTTAAAATATTTAAAATATTTAAAAATTGTACATAATCAAGGGGTATATATAATTCCATCATATAGGAAATTAAATATACTTAATAATTAGACGTAAAAATTACAGTATTAAATATATATTAACTGTATAATCAGGAAAATAATTTTATTCATTAGTTAAAAAACAGTTTAGGTCCAACTCGATATTTAAACCTAAAGGGCGCATAGTGCGTAATCGATGCAGCCACTGGGTCTCATTTTGGGAGACCTTCTTGGTCATATCTGTACCCCGCCAGTGGCCAGAAATTTTGTCAATACCATAAAAAATCATTTTTCTTGGATCTCTATCATGGCACTCATCAAAGTGCCTAGACACACTGTGATTAGGATACCCTTTAAGAATATTGGCCACATGCTCATTTATGCGTACCTTAAGTTCCCTTGTGGTGCGACCCACATATTGCATTTTACAAGGGCACTCCAAGACATATGTGACATACCTGGAGTGACATGTAATTAGTGGCTCTATGGTAAATTCCTCATTAGTTACATTTGATTTAAAAGTGGTTCTCTTTTTCCCTTGTCTATTGGTGGTTTTGCATGACCTGCAGCGGGTGCAATAGTGGAACCCTGAACCATCCAAAAATGTCATCGGTCTTTCCGGAGGGTCTGGTACATTAGCTGCTATTTTATTTCGTAACCCTGGTGCCCTCCTATAAATAAAGGAAGGTTTGGGCGGTAAAATTTTGGCCAAATCTCCATCTTTTAGAAGAATCGGCCAAAACTTCTTAAATATTTTCTCTACACTCCTATATTGTTGGTGAAAACCTGAGAGGAAAGCCACTTCATCATGTCGTAACGGTTTCTCTCTAGGTACCAACAAAGATTCCCTATTCATATCAAGCACTTCTTTCTTAATATTAGATAGAACAGATGGTGAGTAGCCCTTCTCCACGAATCTGTCGGTTAACAAGTCTGATTGGTCTTTGAAATCCGCAATTTGGTCACAATTTCGCCGAAGCCGCATAAATTGCCCCTTTGGTATAGCTCCCAACCACTTGGGGTGATGGCAGCTATTCAAAGGGACAAAGCCATTCCGATCCGTAGACTTAAAGAAAGTCTTCGTGGTCAATTGGTCACCATTTTTGGTTATAGTTAAGTCCAAATAATTGATAGAGGTCTGACTACACTCTGCGGTGAATCTAAGACCATATACATTGATGTTCATTTTTGCCAAAAAAACATCAAGAGTAAGTTTGGACCCTTCCCATATAATAACAATATCGTCTATGTATCTCCTATAGAGTATCATAGATTGATCATTGTTTCTAAAAATGGTTTCTTCCTCCCATTTATTGAGAACCAGATTGGCTACACTGGGGGCATAACGAGCCCCCATAGCCACCCCCTTTATTTGCTTATAGTAGCTGCCTTGTGCCCAAAAATAATTATTCCCCATGGCCTGACGTAACCCTTCCATCAAAAAATGGATCTGGGCTAGAGGTAATGAAGATTTTTCTGTTAGAGCCTCTGTGACTGCCAAAATACCATCATTCTGTCTGATGTTGGTATATAATGACTCAACGTCAATAGTGGCAAGCCAGGTTTCTTCTGAAACTCTAATAGGGGATAGAAGTAATAGGAGCTCCCTGCTATCTTTCAGATAGGATCTACCCTGAATAACCAATGGCTGTAGGAATAGATCTAAATACTCCCCAACACGTGAATAAAGAGAGCCAATCCCACTAATAATGGGTCGACCCGGGGGATTGGTCTTACTTTTATGAATTTTTGGCAGGATATACAATACTGGGGTGACTGGTGCTTTGGGAATGAGATAGAGTGCCTCTTTAGTAGACAGAATAGAACGTGTGGTCCCATCATTAACCCAAACGGATAATTCAGCCTTTAGTTTAACAAGCGGGTCACCAGGTAAAAGGTGATAAGTTTCAGTGTCACTAAGTAATCGTTGGATCTCACCATAATATTGCTCCCTAGTGAGCACGACCACTCCTCCACCTTTGTCCGCTGGGCGGACCACTATATTTTTATTGGACTCCAATAATTTAATACCTTCCTTAATAGAATTATTGTTGTTTTTTTGTCCTTTAACTTCTAATTTGTATAATTCATCTTGTACCATATTTTTAAAAACTTCCACGTGGTGGTGGGTACCCTTCTTAGGGTTAAAAGTGGAGTTGTTTTTTAAATGAGTGTGCTGATATTCATTGGTAGACACTTGGGGTGTAGAGATGATTTGTTGGGAAAAATGTTTTTTGATGTTGAGTTTCCTTACGTACTTCTCAACATCAATGAATAAATCAAATTTGTTAATATTTTTTGCAGGTGCAAACTTCATGCCCTTGGATAGGACAGTCAGTTCTGCTTTAGAAAAAATGGTTCCTGCCAGGTTGAAAATGCCATCGGTTAATGATCCCGTGGCCTTTTTCTTCCCGGCTCCCCCCCTTCTACCTCTTTTCCTGATTTTTCTATTGAGGGTTGGGTGGTGGAAGGGATCTTGTATGGCTCCTTCCATCCCCTCCATTCCCCCCCCGGTGGTTGATTGTATTGATATTGATTGGGCCTGCCTCTGAAATTTCCCCGAAACTGGCCCCTCGGGGGTCTAGGGCCGTATTGTGGGGGACCATGATTATAAGGTTGGTAATTGAAATCCATGGGTCTATTGTCCAGTGGGGCAAATCTGTTATATGTTGGGACTGGATAGGTACCCCCATAATAATCACTAGGTGGTGGGTAGTAACCCTCATGGGGGGGCGGTGGCCCCCTCCCCACCTGCTGTTGGGACCCTCTAGTCTGAGAAGGAGTTTTGATCTTTTTTGGAGTTTGGGTTTTTTGTTTAATTTTAGTTAGAGCTTGATTAACCACTTTAGGTACTTCCCCATCTTTCTCATCCATAGATATATTTGATACACCTGGGTCAATTTGAAGTTGCCACTTATAGACTTTTGAGTCTTCATAGTCCTTAATGTCCCGTTGGTACTTTTTAAGTTTCTTCTGTTTAATATCATTATCATATTTGGATAGGTGAGACTGTAATTTCTGCGCCCTCTCCAAATATTCTTTAGTTTCCATATGAGGACCCATTTGTTCTTTAAGGCCGGCTATATTAGCCTCAACTTTATGATTTTTGGCTTTCCGCCTCCGAATCATGAGTTGTAAAAGTTTCTGCTCGCAAGCATTAAAAAATTCGAACCACTCATCTAATAAGGTCATATCTTCGATACCATCATTGGGATGTACATCCCATCTCAACCTCCTGGGCGTAAGGTTCTTTGAAATATAAATTTCAAAAGAGGCAATATCCCACCATAAACGGATTTGTTTTTCCATATTATTTTGGAGTTGTTGAAACCCTCTCTCTATGTCAAGATTGGGACTAGGTAATTGTTGGAAAATGTCTTCAATGTTAGTCTGTCGACTATGCATAAAATTGAAGACATCCATGGCTGCGTAGAGGGAACTATGCTGATAGCTGTGATATGGAAATGGAATCTCGCGCCAATATAAATAAAATAAATTAAATTAACAATATGTGAATAGCCAAGCTGCTCTCTGTGAAATTGCATGAATGCAATTGTGAACAGTGGAGTGAAATTTAGAGGCGCTAGCTGATAGTGTGTGTACACTAAATAAAAAATAATAAAATTGTATTCATCAAATAATCAAATATAAATGAGTAGATGAATCAATAACATGTGAATAAATTGTGACCATCTATATAGAGAAACCACAATATTAATTGAAATTCAAAATGTGAACGTGCACAAAAAGAAAACCAAACTAATTGTGCCAAAACTAAAGATAAAGTCCATATATATATGTGATGAATCTTCAAAACCATAGACAGAAGATCTTCCACCTTCACCAAGATAAAGAAAGACCACCAAAAGTGCTCATAGATGGCACCTTACCGCAAATAATGGACCACTTTAATTAAAAAGAGGTCAATCAGGCAGATAAAGATAGTATTCCAGACCCAGATCTCTCAGTCACGGTAGTCTTGATAAAAGCAATACTCCACGCCACATGGGATAATTAAAGCAAAAGAGAGAAAATCGCCATAGAATAATATTGTTTTTATTGGGTAAAAACAGAGAAAACAAACGCCAAATGGCCTCTTACTTGATGGGGTGCCTAGCCCCGGCACTGAGGTTGAGGGCGTGGATGTAAATGGGAGAGTAGATGTTTTTACCCAATAAAAACAATATTATTCTATGGCGATTTTCTCTCTTTTGCTTTAATTATCCCATGTGGCGTGGAGTATTGCTTTTATCAAGACTACCGTGACTGAGAGATCTGGGTCTGGAATACTATCTTTATCTGCCTGATTGACCTCTTTTTAATTAAAGTGGTCCATTATTTGCGGTAAGGTGCCATCTATGAGCACTTTTGGTGGTCTTTCTTTATCTTGGTGAAGGTGGAAGATCTTCTGTCTATGGTTTTGAAGATTCATCACATATATATATGGACTTTATCTTTAGTTTTGGCACAATTAGTTTGGTTTTCTTTTTGTGCACGTTCACATTTTGAATTTCAATTAATATTGTGGTTTCTCTATATAGATGGTCACAATTTATTCACATGTTATTGATTCATCTACTCATTTATATTTGATTATTTGATGAATACAATTTTATTATTTTTTATTTAGTGTACACACACTATCAGCTAGCGCCTCTAAATTTCACTCCACTGTTCACAATTGCATTCATGCAATTTCACAGAGAGCAGCTTGGCTATTCACATATTGTTAATTTAATTTATTTTATTTATATTGGCGCGAGATTCCATTTCCATATCACAGCTATCAGCATAGTTCCCTCTACGCAGCCATGGATGTCTTCAATTTTATGCATAGTCGACAGACTAACATTGAAGACATTTTCCAACAATTACCTAGTCCCAATCTTGACATAGAGAGAGGGTTTCAACAACTCCAAAATAATATGGAAAAACAAATCCGTTTATGGTGGGATATTGCCTCTTTTGAAATTTATATTTCAAAGAACCTTACGCCCAGGAGGTTGAGATGGGATGTACATCCCAATGATGGTATCGAAGATATGACCTTATTAGATGAGTGGTTCGAATTTTTTAATGCTTGCGAGCAGAAACTTTTACAACTCATGATTCGGAGGCGGAAAGCCAAAAATCATAAAGTTGAGGCTAATATAGCCGGCCTTAAAGAACAAATGGGTCCTCATATGGAAACTAAAGAATATTTGGAGAGGGCGCAGAAATTACAGTCTCACCTATCCAAATATGATAATGATATTAAACAGAAGAAACTTAAAAAGTACCAACGGGACATTAAGGACTATGAAGACTCAAAAGTCTATAAGTGGCAACTTCAAATTGACCCAGGTGTATCAAATATATCTATGGATGAGAAAGATGGGGAAGTACCTAAAGTGGTTAATCAAGCTCTAACTAAAATTAAACAAAAAACCCAAACTCCAAAAAAGATCAAAACTCCTTCTCAGACTAGAGGGTCCCAACAGCAGGTGGGGAGGGGGCCACCGCCCCCCCATGAGGGTTACTACCCACCACCTAGTGATTATTATGGGGGTACCTATCCAGTCCCAACATATAACAGATTTGCCCCACTGGACAATAGACCCATGGATTTCAATTACCAACCTTATAATCATGGTCCCCCACAATACGGCCCTAGACCCCCGAGGGGCCAGTTTCGGGGAAATTTCAGAGGTAGGCCCAATCAATATCAATACAATCAACCACCGGGGGGGGAATGGAGGGGATGGAAGGAGCCATACAAGATCCCTTCCACCACCCAACCCTCAATAGAAAAATCAGGAAAAGAGGTAGAAGGGGGGGAGCCGGGAAGAAAAAGGCCACGGGATCATTAACCGATGGCATTTTCAACCTGGCAGGAACCATTTTTTCTAAAGCAGAACTGACTGTCCTATCCAAGGGCATGAAGTTTGCACCTGCAAAAAATATTAACAAATTTGATTTATTCATTGATGTTGAGAAGTACGTAAGGAAACTCAACATCAAAAAACATTTTTCCCAACAAATCATCTCTACACCCCAAGTGTCTACCAATGAATATCAGCACACTCATTTAAAAAACAACTCCACTTTTAACCCTAAGAAGGGTACCCACCACCACGTGGAAGTTTTTAAAAATATGGTACAAGATGAATTATACAAATTAGAAGTTAAAGGACAAAAAAACAACAATAATTCTATTAAGGAAGGTATTAAATTATTGGAGTCCAATAAAAATATAGTGGTCCGCCCAGCGGACAAAGGTGGAGGAGTGGTCGTGCTCACTAGGGAGCAATATTATGGTGAGATCCAACGATTACTTAGTGACACTGAAACTTATCACCTTTTACCTGGTGACCCGCTTGTTAAACTAAAGGCTGAATTATCCGTTTGGGTTAATGATGGGACCACACGTTCTATTCTGTCTACTAAAGAGGCACTCTATCTCATTCCCAAAGCACCAGTCACCCCAGTATTGTATATCCTGCCAAAAATTCATAAAAGTAAGACCAATCCCCCGGGTCGACCCATTATTAGTGGGATTGGCTCTCTTTATTCACGTGTTGGGGAGTATTTAGATCTATTCCTACAGCCATTGGTTATTCAGGGTAGATCCTATCTGAAAGATAGCAGGGAGCTCCTATTACTTCTATCCCCTATTAGAGTTTCAGAAGAAACCTGGCTTGCCACTATTGACGTTGAGTCATTATATACCAACATCAGACAGAATGATGGTATTTTGGCAGTCACAGAGGCTCTAACAGAAAAATCTTCATTACCTCTAGCCCAGATCCATTTTTTGATGGAAGGGTTACGTCAGGCCATGGGGAATAATTATTTTTGGGCACAAGGCAGCTACTATAAGCAAATAAAGGGGGTGGCTATGGGGGCTCGTTATGCCCCCAGTGTAGCCAATCTGGTTCTCAATAAATGGGAGGAAGAAACCATTTTTAGAAACAATGATCAATCTATGATACTCTATAGGAGATACATAGACGATATTGTTATTATATGGGAAGGGTCCAAACTTACTCTTGATGTTTTTTTGGCAAAAATGAACATCAATGTATATGGTCTTAGATTCACCGCAGAGTGTAGTCAGACCTCTATCAATTATTTGGACTTAACTATAACCAAAAATGGTGACCAATTGACCACGAAGACTTTCTTTAAGTCTACGGATCGGAATGGCTTTGTCCCTTTGAATAGCTGCCATCACCCCAAGTGGTTGGGAGCTATACCAAAGGGGCAATTTATGCGGCTTCGGCGAAATTGTGACCAAATTGCGGATTTCAAAGACCAATCAGACTTGTTAACCGACAGATTCGTGGAGAAGGGCTACTCACCATCTGTTCTATCTAATATTAAGAAAGAAGTGCTTGATATGAATAGGGAATCTTTGTTGGTACCTAGAGAGAAACCGTTACGACATGATGAAGTGGCTTTCCTCTCAGGTTTTCACCAACAATATAGGAGTGTAGAGAAAATATTTAAGAAGTTTTGGCCGATTCTTCTAAAAGATGGAGATTTGGCCAAAATTTTACCGCCCAAACCTTCCTTTATTTATAGGAGGGCACCAGGGTTACGAAATAAAATAGCAGCTAATGTACCAGACCCTCCGGAAAGACCGATGACATTTTTGGATGGTTCAGGGTTCCACTATTGCACCCGCTGCAGGTCATGCAAAACCACCAATAGACAAGGGAAAAAGAGAACCACTTTTAAATCAAATGTAACTAATGAGGAATTTACCATAGAGCCACTAATTACATGTCACTCCAGGTATGTCACATATGTCTTGGAGTGCCCTTGTAAAATGCAATATGTGGGTCGCACCACAAGGGAACTTAAGGTACGCATAATTGAGCATGTGGCCAATATTCTTAAAGGGTATCCTAATCACAGTGTGTCTAGGCACTTTGATGAGTGCCATGATAGAGATCCAAGAAAAATGATTTTTTATGGTATTGACAAAATTTCTGGCCACTGGCGGGGTACAGATATGACCAAGAAGGTCTCCCAAAATGAGACCCAGTGGCTGCATCGATTACGCACTATGCGCCCTTTAGGTTTAAATATCGAGTTGGACCTAAACTGTTTTTTAACTAATGAATAAAATTATTTTCCTGATTATACAGTTAATATATATTTAATACTGTAATTTTTACGTCTAATTATTAAGTATATTTAATTTCCTATATGATGGAATTATATATACCCCTTGATTATGTACAATTTTTAAATATTTTAAATATTTTAAATAATTTGATATTATTGTATATATTTAATATAATTAACTCTAGATCTTTATTGGAGTAGATTGGCGATATTTTTGATACTTTACTATTTATATCTGTCATGGGTTTACACATGGAATATGTTCATTGTCAATGAGACAAAACTGATTACCATTATATGGGCGTAAATCACACTCTTGTGTTCTTTCAGTTTTATGTCCTTATGGTTATCCTATTTTATATACATAAACTATGTCAATTGTTGTTAATATTGTTTTATTATTTTATTGCTGTCATTTTGCTTGCTGGCCCAGATACATTGATTTGTACTATGTCCAGTTGCTTGATCCGGGACTGAGTGTTGCCGCCCCTCTGATCCCCTCCCACTTTAGTTGATTGATGGGCCTTTAAAACAGACCCAGAGCGTGACGCTGTATGCTTCCTGACGACGTGACATCATCACGAAACGTACGTCGAGGCTTACAGGTCACGCTCGACCCACCCACTTCCTGGTCCCGCTGGCTCTATCTTCTTATAGCCTTCTCCAGCTTTGTGAGCGTCAACTATTTTCAGTTTCAGTTTTCTAGACAACTGCATAGAAGAACCCATGGTGCTGATTGTTGGGGCAAGGTCAGATGAGTCTGGGCATTTAAAACCTTTGAGATTGACATCACCTGGTCTTCCCAGACGATGATTGAGAACAATCCATGACACTGGCAGGTCTTAGCTTTGCAAAGGGGGCAGTGCATGCTATAAATTCTGCAGGGTGCCCAAACTTTTGCAGACACCATTTTTTTGTTTTCTGTAATTTTGAAAGTGTAAATGATGGAAATAAAATCTAACTTTTTTTGACATATTATAAGAATGTCTAATCTGTAATTTGATGCCTTTTGGAGATTTTTCCATCTTTCCTTGTCTTCGTTATGCACATTAATACAAATTTTTACCTGGGGTGCCCAAACTTTCGATCCCCACTGTATGTAGCTCCAGCATTTCTCTGAGAAACAAAATTCTTTGGTCTGATGAAACAAAGATTGAACTCTTTGGCCTGAATGGCAAGCATCTTGTCTGGAGGAAATCAGGCACCGCTCATCACCTGTTCAATACCATCCCTACAGTGAAGCATGGTGGTGGCAACATCATGCTGTGGGATGTTTTTCAGTGGCAGGAACTGGGAGACTAGTCAGGGTCGAGGGAAAGATGAATGTAGCAATCTACTGAGACATCCTTGATGTAAACCTGCTCCAGAACGTTCTAGACTAGACATGTGCACTGCCGAAAAAAATGTTTTTAGTTTCATTCGTTTTTATTTTATTTTTTTTGTTTTTCGGGTCATTCGTTATGATCGCAATTCATAAATTCGTAAATCCGTAAATCTGAAAATAAGAAAGAAACTCAGAAAATTTGAAAGAATAACTAACTATCTAAAAATAAGTAACTATTAAATGATAGGTATTGGAATTTCCTTTCAAATTTGTCTGTCATGGGCCGTACAGACGACCGAACATGTCTGCTGAAAATGGTCCGTGGACCAGTTTCAGCAGACATGTTCGGTCGTGTGTAGGCCCAAGCGGACAGGATTCCAGCAAACATTTGCCCGCCGGGCCTTTTTCCAGCGGGCAAATATTTCTGAACTTGTTTTAAAACAGTCCGCTGGAATCCTGCCCGCTCGGACATGTTCGGTCGTCTGTACAGACCTACCGTACATGTCCGAGCGCCCGCCATCCCTCGCATGCGTCGAATGACTTTGACGCATGCGTGGAAGCATTTAACTGGCAGGGCCGCCCACGGCGCCGCGTCATCGTCGCGGCGACGCCGCGGACACGCCCCGCGTATTGTTTACGCGCGGATTTCTGTGTGATGGTTAGTACAGCCATCGTACAGAAATCCCCGGGCAGACATGTACAGTGAAAATAGTCCGGCGGACCGGTTTCATCGTACATGTTTGCCCGTGTGTACGCGGCCTTAGTGAACGTAACGAATACAAATTTATCCAAAGTTACGAATTATCCGAAAAAACAAATGCTGCATCTAAACAAATGGAACGGAATACCAAATTAATAATAATAAAAAGGTTTTATTATTATTGTTTTTTTTATTATTATTAATTTGTTGCGTTCCATTTGTTTAGATACGGCATTAGTTATTTTGGATAATTCGTAACTTTGGATAAATTTGCAATTTGCAATTAGCTATGACTAAGCATTGATATCCAATGCGAAATGCGTCAGCTGTTTTTCCCACTGTGTGCTGATACCTGTAGTGCATTTTTCCTTTACCCAATAAAGGGCACGTCTTTTTAAGAAATTGGAGTGCGGCTGTCCATATCTTTCCTCTTTTGCATATCCCGTGCATTGCCTGCACCCATTGGTTTCTGAGTGGACATTGATTGTTCTAGTGTGCTCACCTGGAGCGGCAGCCTTCCTACCTGTTTGTTACGTTCACAAACTTTGAAAGGAAATTCCAATACCTATCATTTAATAGTTAGTAATAGTTAAGTTATTATTAGTTTGTTATTTGTTCAGATTTTAGAATTTTCGGGTCTTCGGATTTCCGAGTTTTCGTTAATTTGGATATTTACGAATTAAGGAATTTGCTGATTTAAAAAAAAAAAAAAAATTCAGAACTAAATCAATTGCACGTGTCTACTCTGGACCTCAGACTGGGGTGAAGGTTCATCTTCCAACAGGAAAAAGACCCTAAGCACACAGCCAAGATAACAAAAGAGTGGCTAAGAAACAACTCTGTGAATCTACTTGCGCGGCCCAGCCGGAGTCCAGACTTAAAGGGGTTGTAAAGGTAATTTTTTTCCCCCCTAAGGGCTCTTTCACACGGGCGGAAAAAAAAAAAATCCTTTACAACCCCTTTAACCCTGATTGACCATCTTTGGAGAGATCTGAAAATGTCTGTGCACCGTTGCTCTCCATCCAACCTGATGGAGCTTGAGAGTTCCTGCAAAGAAGAATGGGAGAAACTGCCCAAAAATAGGTGTGCCACGCTTGTAGCAGTATACTCAAAAAGACTTGAGGCTGTAATTGGTGCCAAAGGTGCTTCAACATATTATTGAGCAAAGGCTGTGAAACATGGGATTTTTTTTTTTTAATAAATGTGCAAAGATTTCAAACAAACTTTTTTCACATTATCATTATTTTTTATTTGTTATTGTTTTTAGAATTTCAAGGAAAATAATGAATTTAATCTATTTTGGAGTAAGGTTGTAACATAACAAAATGTGGAAAAAAGTGAAGCGCTCTGAATACTTCCCAGATGCATTGTATACCAGTGATGTTTAACCGCTTGCCGCCCGCCGCACACAGATATACGTCTGCAGCATGGTACGGGCAGGCAAAGGGACGTACCTGTATGTCCCCTTTAAGAAGCGCGCCTGGCGCGATCTCTGTGAGCGCGCCCGTGGGTCCCGCGGACTCGATCGCCGCAGGCATTCCCGCGATCATCTCACGGAGACATGTAACGGGGAGATTTTAGTGTAAACACAACATCTCCCCGTTCTGCCTAGCTGACACTGTCACTGATCGTGTTCCCTGTCATCGGGAACACGATCAGTGACGTGTCACAGCAAGCCACGCCCCCCTACAGTTAGAATCACGCCTTGGGGAACACTTAACCCCTACAGCTCCACCAAGTGGTTAACCCCTTCACTGCCAGTGTCATTTTCACTGTAACCAGTGCAATTTTTTTTAGCACTGATCGCTGTAAAAATGACAATGGTCCCAAAAATGTGTCGAAAGTGTCTGATAAAAATCGCAGATCGCCGCCATTACTAGTAAAAAAATATATAAATAAAAACACTATAAAACTATCCCCTATTTTGTAAACGCTATGGGCCAGATCCACGTACCTCGGCGCATTTTTAAGGCCAGCGTAGCCTATCTCAGATACACTACGCCGCCGTAACTTACAGAGTATTTTCCGTATCCTGAAAGAATTTGCGCCGTAAGTTAAGTGGGGTAGTGTAAATGTGTCGGCGTAAGGGCGCGGAATTCAAATGACTAAGATGTGGGCGTGTTTTATGTTAATGCAGCTTGACCCCATGTAAAAAAAAATTGAACGGCGCATGCGCTGTCCGTGGGGGTATCCCAGTGCGCATGCTCCAAATTTACCCGCAACAAGCCAATGCTTTCGACGTGAACGTAATTCTACGCAAAGCCCTATTCGCGAACATTTTATGCAAACGACATAAACAACGGAAAATTCTATGCTGGCCCGACATCCATACCTAACATTGCGTACGCCTCATAGAGCAGGGGTAACGTTACGCCGAAAAAAGCCTTACGGAAACGACGTAAAAAATGTGTCGGCCGGACGTACGTTTGTGGATCGCCGTATCTAGCTCATTTGCATACTCTACGTGGAAATCAACGGAAGCGCCACCTAGCGGCCAGCGTAAATATGCACCTAAGATCCGACGGCGTACTAAGACGTACGCCAGTCGGATCGAGCTCACATTCAGTCGTATCTTGTTTTGTGGATACAAAACAAAGATACGACGGGACATCGTAGAAATTACACGGCGTATCAATAGATACGCCGGCGTAATTTCTTTGTGGATCTGGGCCGCTATAACTTTTGCGCCAACCAATCAATAAACGCTTATTGCAGATTTTTTTACCAAAAATATGTAGAAGAATACGTATCGGCCTAAACTGAGTAAAAAATAAAAAAAATTATAACGTTTTTATTTATTATAGCAAAATGTACAAAATATTGATTTTTTTTCAAAATGATCGCTATATTTTTGTTTATAGAGCAAAAAATAAAAATTGCAGAGGTGATCGAATACCACCAAAAGAAAGCTCTATTTGTGGAATAAAGAGGACGTGCAATAACCGCGCAATTGTCAGTTAAAGCGATGCAGTGCCAAATCGCAAAAAGTGGTCCGGTCATTTAGCAACAAAATGATCCGGGGCTTAAGTGGTTAACCTGCCTTACATTGAAGCTAGTCATCTCTCTACATATAATGCACCAAGTTTTTACATTCTGCTTTTGTATGATTTTTTTTGGAACTCAAAAAAGTTACAGGTAAAAGCCAGGTTCCTGAGAATTCATTGCTTATTTAAAGTCCACTAACCTGGTTAGCTTCTGCCTCCTCCTTGCATCAAATATTAAGAACAAAGGATCCAGCAGGCAAGAAATATAAGGTATGGCCCTCGGAAGAGCAAGGATGAAAGGCCTAGAAAACTTCTTCAAAAGTATCAATGTCTCTGTGTATAACAAGGATCAGAATTGTCCAAGCTTTGGTATTTTCTGTCACTCGCTATGGATGTGAAAGCTGAAAAATGAAGAAGCAAGACAAAAAAAGTATAAATGTCTTTGAACTTTAGGGTTGGTAAAGAATTCATATATGACATGCACAGCGAGAATAAAAAATCAATTGTATACTTCAACAAATCAAGCCCATTAGAGGCCCAAGACAGTAACTAGGCCAGAGATGTCCAATGTTGGACATATTAAGAGAAGAGAAGAGAAGGAAAAGATCATTATGCTCGGAAAAGTTGAAGAGGGAAAGAATGGATAGCAATTAGGTGAATGGATACAGTCCCAGAAATTATGAGCATACCATTGAAAATACTCAGGACTCAAACAGAAGACAGATCATAAACACTAGCTGCATTTACATTAGGTAGGTGGGTAAAATAGGGAAAAAAAGTGACAGCCCACTTTCACATCTGGTTAGGAGTGTGTCTATGGGAATGTTTGACCATTCTTAAGCCCATTTGTGAGGTCAGACACTGGTGTGGATGAGAAGGCCTGGCTCGCAGTCTCCGCTCTAATTCATCCCAAAGGTGTTCTATCAGGTTGAGGTCAAGACTCTGTGCAGGACAGTCAAGTTCCTCCACCCCAAACTCACTCACACACATCGCCATCAGGGGGGTACAGGCAGTGCACCTGTAAGGGGCCCGGAGGTCCCCAGGGCCCCAGATGGCAAACCCCCCTTTTTTTATTTATTTTTAAATAATTTGTTTTTAATATATTTTTATTTTTATTAAAGGGCCAATTTATTTTTTATTTTTTGTTTTTTGAGGTCCGGAGGTCCCCAGGGGGCCGGAGATCCCCAGGGCCCCGGATGACAACTAACCTTTTTTTTATAAAAAAATATTATTTTTTTATATATTTTTTTATTTATATATATATATACTGTATATATATATATATATATATTTTATTATTATTATTATTATTATTTTATTTTATTTATTTTTTTTAATTTCTATTTCTTTTTTTTATTAAAGGGCTCAGAGGTCCCCAGGGCCCCATGTGGCAAACCCACCTTTTTTTATAAATGTTTTTTTTTTTTTTTTTTATTAAAGGGCCCAGAGGTCCTGGATGGCAACCCCCCCTTTTTTTGTATATATATTTCTTTATTTCTTATTTTTTTTGGAAAGGGCCCCCCCTACTTCTCAATTTGTGGCAGCCCCCTCCTTTCTCTGCTCCAGGGGGCCCATGCCTGAAGCTGTGTAAGGGGCCCCATGATTCCTGATGACGGCCCTGCTCACACATGTCTTTATGAAACTTGCTTTATACACTGGTCCAATCATTTGCTGGAGGAGGGATTATGGTGTGGGGTTGTTTTTCAGGGGTTGGGCTTGGCCCCTTAGTTCCAGTGAAGGGAACTCTTAAGGCGTCAGCATATTAAGACATTTTGGACAATTTCATGCTCCCAATTTTGTGGGAACAGTTTGGGGATGGCCCCTTCCTGTTCCAACATGACTGTGAACCAGTGCTCCATAAAGACATGGATGAGCGAGTCTGAGGTGGAGCAACTTGACTGGCTTGCACAAGAGAACCAGACGGCGGTGAAAAAGAAGCCCCCCCTGCTAAAAGAGCTAAAGAAGACAGGGGGGGCCCCCGGAGCAGACTAATAAATTATTTTAAAAACCCTGTGTCGTGTGTTTATTAACTTTAACAATTTGCCTTCAGGTGAATGGGTAGGGGTACAATGTACCCCATATCCATTCACTTAGGGTGGGGGGCTGGTATCTGGGGGCCCCCTTATTTGAGGGGGCTCCCAGATTCCGATAAGCCCCCCGACCGCAGACCCCGACAACCAACGGCCAGGAGGGGGGGCGCTCGCTCGTCCCCACTCCTTTTTCTGGCCGGCCGTGTAGCGTGCTTTGGATACGGGTCTGGTATGGATTGTAGGGGGACCCCTACGTCGGTTTTTCGGCGTAGGGGGGTCTCCTTACAACCCATACCAGACCTAAGGGCCTGGTATGCTCCTGGGGGGGAACCCATGTCGGTTTTATATTTAAAAATTGGCGTGGAGTTCTCCCTCTCAGGAATGCATACCAAATGCCGCACCTAGAATTGGCGGGAATCCAAGTCGGATCCCCATCGCTTCTATGACACGCTCGCTGGAATGTGCTTTGTCTATTCCAGCGAGTGCGAGATGTCGGCACCATGTCGCCGAGAATCAGCGCGATGCTGTCGTGCTAGAAACACGTTCTCGGCAACATGTACTGTAAGACTGGGATGCCATTAAAGTTGATGTGCGTGGTGTGCGCAAGGACATCATTGGTTTCAACGTTAACGTAAATGTCGTCCAGCGCCATTCACGGACGACTTACGCAAACGACGGCCATACTTAACATTGGTTGCCCCTCATATAGCAGGGGCAACTTTACGCGTCGCAAAAGATACGGAAACGTCGTAACTTCACTGCGTCGACCGCGCGTACGTTCGGGAATTTCGCGTAAATAGCTAATTTGCATAGACGCTGGGGAAAACTACGGAGGCGACACCTAGCGACGGAAAAAAAAATTGCATTCAAGATCTGACAGCGTAAGAGCCTTACGCCTGTCAGATCTAATGGATATCTATGCGTAACTGATTCTAAGAATCAGTCGCATAGATACGACGGCCCAGATTAGGACTTTCGATGGCGCAAATGGCGTTGCGCCGTCGTAAGCCCTTTCAGAATCTGGGCCATAGTGTATATCCGCACATATAGATTTGCTGGATGAATGGCTATAATATTTTTTTTTATAAATAGACCCCGCCCTATTGAACAGAATGAGATCTAATTTGTAAGGTAAGGCTAGGTTTCCACTATTGCAACCCAAAGTCACGCGATTTTGCCGCGATTCTCTGCCACGATTTTTAATGCGAAATGGAAATTTTTGAGGTCTATGGACCTCGAGTCGCATCACATTGGGACCACAGTAGTGCAGGGACTACTTTGAAGTCACACAGATATGAACGGTACTTGAATGGAAATCATTGGGAATGACTTGTCATGTGACTTTGCAGTCCCAAGTCGCAGGACAAGTCACACTAGTGGAAACCAAACCTAAAGGCCTATACACACGATCTGACTGTTTGACAACAAATGTCCGACGCACATGTTTTAGCGGACAATCCGACCGTGTGTACGCTCCATCGGACAAATTTTTTCCCTTTTTCATCGGACAAATGTTTGCTGTGAGAACAGATAAACTTTCCGGCAACAAATATCCTACGTCGGCTAATCCTATCGTGTGTACACAAGTCCATTGGTACAAACACGCATGCTCAGAACCAATGCTAAAGATCAGACGACAATATCAGAAGTTGCCCACAGGGTGGCGGCAAAGAGCAGAAAAACCACGTGATTTGGTGAAAGTTGGCTGAAAAATTCCTGCCGTGGGTGTGCAGTATACATGTGCACACTGAAATATTTTATTTATTTAGTTTCTCCCGAAATTCGTTTTGATTTATTTTGTTTCTTTAAAAAGTGCATTCGTCCCAAAATCCAAATTAATTAAGGTTGAATCTGTCATTGAAGGCTTAAGGGGTATGTCAAATTCAACGGAGCAGCTAAACTGTACGTTGATTCGTACATTTCCAGACAAACGTTCCGCCTACAAGCTATAGAAGAATTCTAATGTTGTATGACTCTAGTAATAATTATATTTATAAATTATTATTACTAGTCAACCAACATTCGAATTCGGCTATAGCCTATGGGCCGAGCATTTGACCGGAAATGTACGATTGCGGCGTCGTACAGTTTAGCTGCATGTCGAATCTTCTTAGAACTTTCGACAGACACCATAAGCCTTCAATTCGACGTTTGTATGTTTTTCGCTGCTTCATCGAATCTTCGTCATTCATATCGAATGGTCTACCCCAACACTGTCTCTATAATGTCGAATCTCTTCTCTCTATGTTGAATCTTTCCTCTCTATGTAGAATAATCTTGGACTAATAGAGTTAAGGTTAGGCACATTCGACCGCAGGTTTGATAGACACAGATTGCTATTGTCACCGTCATGTCGAATCTCCTATCTATATCGAACTGTTGTAGCAACGAAAACGAAAATAAAGCATTTTTTATGCCGGATCTTTCGGATTTCGGATTCTGTGCGTTTGTTTTCGTTTGTTAAAACGATAACGAAAATACCCTAAATTCTGACGAAAACGAATGCACATGTCTAGTATGCAGATCAAGTTCACGGCCAATGCCCTTCGGACAAAAATCCACGAAAAAGTCAGATGGAAGTCTGATCGTGTGTATGAGGCTTAAGACTAGGGCCGAAACAACTAATCGATTAATCGACAACTAATCGATTATGAAATTAATCGATTACAATTTTCATAATCGATTAATCGGCCAGTAACATAATGGGGTTAAAAAAACTAAAATTAGCCCTTTATAGTACAAAAAAGCAAATCGCTACTGTAAATATTACTTTCACTGACCCACAGTAAAAAAAATGAACCCCTTACAGTAGCGATTATTTGCTCTTTTTGTACTTATTTTTGTTTTTTAACCCCATTATGTTACTAAACATCTCAGGCCGGGGTTCACACCTTTGTTTTTTGGTGCTTTTTGCAGAAACGCACTACAGTTCATTTACATGTTTTCCTATGGGACACGTTCACATCCATGATTTTTTTTCAGCTGCTGTGTATTTGGAAAGGACAAGGACTTTTTAACGCAAAACGGTGCTATTTTTTTTTTTTTTTTGGTTCAATATACTTCAATTGAGAAGCTGTAGAAAAGCATGTAATGTGTTTTTGTGGCAATTTGTGTTTTGTAATCTGCCCAACAACAAATTGGCCCAAAAAAATTCAATTTTTTTTTTAAGGCCATTATCCGATTAATCGAAACAATAATCGGCCATGAAAATAATCGTTAGTTGCAGCCCTACTTAAGACAGGTTACATATATAATAATAAATCTATTTAGATCTGCTACTAAACAAACCAGTTAAAAAAAAAAAAAAGTTTAATGTCAGTATAGACTATAGAGGTGAGCAATATTGAGCACCCAACTGACATATCTTGAAAATAAATGAAAAGAGTCCTGATCCTAAAGGTAGAAAAGAGGCTGAAGCGAGGAAACATAAAAAGGAAATGTCAGGCCGTATTGCATTGGCACATGCTGCATTTTGCACTGACTGAGTACAATATCAGTTTGGAAAAAAAAAAATCATTTCGGCAGCTGTTGTTACGGTGAGCGTGTAGACAGTTTGTCAGGGTCAGCCGGGATTTTCACCGTAATGAAAAAGATGCACACGGAAAAGGTTGCTCTTGCGGCAGGTGTGAGATCTGTAATTGGGTTCACATGGTAATCTTCCTTCTTGTCTGCCCATTCTGTACAGATTTTCTCTGCATAATGCTTTCTGTCAGAGCTACAGAATTACACATTTCACTGGCTATCGCTTTGCTTCTCAACTGTTCTTTGGCAGCGGCACCCTTGAACAACTTAATTTTGTTGCACATTTTTTTTTTCAATGTCTTTTCTGTCTGCCGCTATTGTGTACAAGAAAAATAGAACAAAAATTTCAAAGCCCTTTTTTTTTTAAAGATTTTGCACAGACGAACTTTGTTTCGTTTTTAGCTTTTAAAAAGAGACCCTGTCACCAATAAAAAAAAAAGAAAAAACAGTAAAAGTACAAAAAAATCAACTATTTAAAATTTTTGGCTGCAGAGTTCTTCCTTTCCACACGTCATATTTATTGACTTGCAATCAGGGGTCAAGTCCTGGGGAAAAAAGTGTAGGAATTCCCACCCAAGATCCACTCCCCACCAAAAAAAAAAAAAATGATACGTTCATATGCATAATTACTAAACCGCATGTTTTTTGCTTTTTTTTTCGATCCACTGTACCTTAGAAATCCTTTATGTTACTGGCCGCTTCCTGTATATGGATTCATCGGGTAGTGTGCGGGTATTCCGTCACTTCCTCGATGCCGCAATGTCTCCTAGGAGCTTTTGTTCTTGTTCCCAGGAGCAAGCAAGTTCTTTCTAAATCCTGCGATAACTTGCGGCAGACCTCCACAGTGTCTCCTGGGAACAATGACAAAAGCTCCCAGGAGACATTGCGGCATCGAGGAAGTGACGGAATACCCGCACACTACCCGATGAATCCATATACAGGAAGTGGCCAGTAACATAAAGGATTACTAAGGTTCGCCTGCCCCTGACAGTGACTCGAGCTGGGCATCGCTGCTTAGTGAAGGATTGGCTAGGCGGCTCAGCTACTCTAGTCCTGCAAAGGGAACTGAGTTCCTGCTGTGAAAAAAGTGCAGGAACTCTGTTTCCGCAGGACTTGAGCCCTGTTTGCAATGTACGTTTGAGCTTGCTAGCACATTTTAATTCTTCAGGAAGCAAGTCGGTTCCCTCTTCCCTCTGCCATAGCCCTCTACTCTTTTGAGAGTGTCTAGCTACTGTCTTTGCTGGCCCAGCTCCTCCACACCTCTGTCTCTCCCTTTGCCTCCCTATTTTAAAAGGACCTTAAAGTAAGGTGACAAGATTTTTTAAATGAAATCCAGGGACATGTTTTTTAATTAGTAATGGAAACAATCAGCGACTCTCTACCTGTCGCCGCCACTGCCCGCCTCACAGCCTGTCAAGTCTCGGGCCCTCGCTACTACTGGATGGGGAGCGGAGGAAGATCACTCCGCCAGGGAAGGCAAGGAGATAAGCAGGCAGGCGGCTGGCCCGGGACTTGAGACAAGGCAGAAGAACATGCGAGCCGAGCTGAATGGACATGCACCAGGAAACTGAAGAAATATTTCCTCCGCTCCGACCAGCACATGATTATCAGAAAGGGGCACAAATAATGGAATAATGGGGGTGTAATTCAGAATTATTTTTTCATTCTGCACTGACTGTCTTTGAAATTGCACCAGCCTCTGTTTAAATCCAATGCAGGGACAAAACTGGGGACAGACCAGGTCCGGGGACAGTCCCCAGATTGAGGACACAAATCGGGGATGTCTGGTCACCCTACCTTAAAGAGGAACTAAACCCTTTTTTACCCGGCAAAGTAAAAGCATAATGGGCTAGTATGCATTGCATACTAGTCAATTATGTGGCACTTACCTACAAACGCAGCCCGTGTCATCCCCTCTGGTGGCTGCACCCATCTTCGCATGGGAGCCATCAGTCACGGCACTTGCTAGTGAAGAAACGGCACATTTAGGAGATATTTACAGTACCTATAGGTAAGCCTTATTATAGGCTTGCCTATAGGTACAAGTTGCACAGAGGGGTTTACAACCACTTAAAGTGAATGTAACCCCTCTTCTATACTCAGTAAAGTGAATAGCCTCAGCTTATACACAGAGATAATACAAATCTCCCTACATAAGTTTTACTGTATATCTGCTGTCTTTTCCTGTCTACACTCTTTAGAAAGTGCTCACCATGTTAGAAATATTTCTTCCTCTTCCAGCAGTGGGTGTGGGGTCTGGGCATACACGGTGGGTGAGAGCTGATTGGAGGAAACCCCCCTCCACATAGGCAGAGGAATGAAGGAACATGCAGAGCTGTGCTTTGAATAGACAAGCTCCCTGCTTATCTACCTCTAAGCTCCCTCCCCGACACAAACTTTCAGCTGCTGTTGTCTCATGTGTCATGACTCTGCTGATAACAGAGAAACGGAGCAGCAGAAAGACACAGCACTTAGAGCTTTGGAGAGAGATGAGTAACAAATGACAGATATACAGTATGTGCTTAGGTCAAATTTCATGAATCGGGTTTACAACAACTTTAAAGCGGGGGTTCACCCTATCGACAGGAAAACATTTTTTTTTTTTCTTTTACCTTAAAATCAGGCATTGTAGCGCGAGCTACAGTATGCCTGTCCCGTTTTTTTTAGCCCCATACTCACCTTGTAGTCGTCCATCGAAGATACCGGGGAATGGGCGTGCCTATGGAGACGGAGGATGATTGACGGCCGGCTCTGGCGCGTCACGCTTCTCCGGAAATTGCCGAAATAGGCTTGGTCTTCACGACGCGTGCGCATAGCCTGTGTGCAGGCGCCGTGAAGAGCCGAGACCTACTCCGGCTGTCTTCGGGGAGAGTGACGTGCCAGGGCCGGCCGTCAATCATCCTCCCTCTCCATAGGCACGCCCATTCCCCGCGGGAGCCGAAATCTACGATGGACGACTACAAGGTGAGTACGGGGTTAAAAAAATCGGGACAGGCATACTGTAGCTCGCGCTACAATGCCTGTCTCGATGGTAAAATGTGTCGGGGGGGGTGAACTACCGCTTTAAGGGCTGGTTCGCACTGGAATCACACAGGAACATGCACGTTCCCTTGTGATTCTAGCACATTCCTGTGTGGTGCTTTTGTGACAGCCCATTTAAAATGAATGGGCTGTAAAACATACTAAACCATGGAAAAATTACTGCTTTCATTATATTTATAAACACACGGCAGCAAACCACATGATACTTTTTGAATTGTGGTTGCATCACATCCCCTTTAAATTGGATAACCAATTTTGACATGTGGCACCACTTGTCAACTCAACATACCATGTTAAATTTGCTGCAGCTGGGCCACAAAGTATTGTGGCCACAGCATGTGAAAGGCCCCCACCAGTTGTATTGCAAGCTTTAGGTAGGTAGTAAAACTCAACACTGTTTTTACTACACCATTTTTCCAGCCACCTGTGTGAATGAGGGTTAAGAATCATTCCTTTGACTCATTTAGTGTGTGAAATCTGAGCTTCAGCTATTGAACTCTGTTAACAACAGGAATTATCTGCAATCAGGTAAAAAGACATCTTTAGGGAGTTTACACAGGTTTAAAGAGTATACCCTAATAACAACCTCCCCATGTGTATCCCCATTTGGGTTTTTTAAAAATACCACTGAAAGCATTTTGTTATTGGACATGGGCTGAACACCCCCCTGTTTGGTTCACAGCAGAACTCCCAAACAGGAGAAATATTCTAACCCAAACGGCCGCGTGATTGAAGATGGATTTACATCGAGGGACACTATTTATTTAATATTTTTTAAATAAAGGAAAGGATTTGTCAAAAACTTGCCTCTTGTTTTTATTTTATTTTTCTTCCTCGTCCCCCCTTTTCTTGACCTGCCAGGCTGCATGCCCAGATAAGGGTCTGGAGTAGATTTTGGGGGGACGCCATGCTGTTTTTTTTTTTTTTTTTGGTGTGGTGTTCCCATTAAAATCCCCACAGACCCAAAGAGCCTGGTATTGACTTGGGGGGGGGGGGGGGGGGGGCCGTACCATTTTGTTTTTTTAACCAGTACTTTTTTTATTCAGCTATTAGCGGGGGGGGGGACCCACTGACAGCTAATGACTCATGAGTATTTAAACTATGTTCACTGATGAGGCTGCACTGTTGGGCATAGAAAGTAGAGATGAACTGGCGGTTCGCTAGGCGGTCATTTCGCGGCAAACTTTGCCCATTCGCCGAACAGGTGGACATCTGGTGATATTCGCGGCAGTCCGCCATTTTACATTAAGAAGAACTTTGACCCATGACACATCCATCAGGTGGTACAGGACAGCCAATTGAGACATTTCAGCACATGGACATACCCCCTACCTTATAAATAGACCTGATCTGGTGGCCATTTTACAATCTGCTTTTTGTCAGTGCAGGGACAGGTTGCTGTGTGGAGCAGGGACAGGCTGTATTGAATCAAATAGCTATCTAAAAGGTCCACAAAAGTCCTTTTAACCCTCCTGGCAGTATTCCTAAATCTGGATCGGGGTTAAATTTTTGTACTGTGATCGGTAACTCCGAGTCAGACTCGGGCTCGCCTCACAGCATCCACAGGCATGGGTTACTTACCTTGTCCCTGGATCCAGCGATGCCTCTCCGCTGTGTGAGCGAGTGGGTCCTCACTCGATTCACACAGTGTCCCCGTGTGCCACCGATTTCCATTCCCTGCGACGTTACGATGCACAGGGGCGGAGAACGGCGCCAAATTCAAAAAAGTAAACAAACACATTACATACATTATACTGTAATCCTATAGATTACAGTACTGTATTTAAAAAATACACACACCCCTTGTCCCTAGTGGTCTGCCCAGTGCCCTACATGTACTTTTATATAATAAAAACTGTTCTTTCTGCCTGCAAACTGTAGATTGTCCATAGCAACCAAAAGTGTCCCTTTATGTCAAAAATGGGGGGGGGTCGTGACCGATAAGCGCACTCACCTAGCTCACAACAGTGTTGACTACCTGACATTTCTAAAAATGAATGAGGCATGGATCTCGGAGGAATTCAACACATGTGACCAGTAGACCATGTTTGATTCAAATTACTCAAGACAGGCCACAAATATCCGCCACCACCCATGACAATTCATGGTCCCTGTCTTAGGTAAATACAGCGGCATAAAAGGCCTTTTAATGTCCGTTGCATGCCGAATGTTTAGGGCCTGCACTTATTTATCCTGTGAATGCCTAATGTACCCTGGTTTGCAGGAGCACGCACCCCCGACCAGGAGGGCCACAAGGTGGTGGGACGACAGACCAAGGATCGACTACCCCTTTCCAATGGCTGATTTTTGGGGCCTGTAATGGGCGGCACTTACTTCTGTATCCGGTGAATGCCTAATGTACCACCAGCCACAGGATACAAAGGGCCAGATTCTGAAAGGGCTTACGACGGCGCAACGCCATTTGCGCCGTCGTAAGTCCTAATCTGGCCCGGCGTATCTATGCGACTGATTCTTATGCCCCGTACACACCATCACTTTATGTGATGAAAAAAAATGACGTTTTTAAAAACGTCACTTTAATTGACCGTGTGTGGGGGAAAACGTCGTTTTATGTCTTCTAAAAAACGACCAAAAAAAATTGAAGCATGCTTCAATTTTATGTGTCGTTTTTCAAAACGTCAACTTTTACTTCACAGAAATTGACCGTGTGTAGCAAAAACGTTGTTTAAAACGACGTTTTTTCACCCGCGCATGCCCAGAAGCTACTTATGAAGCGAGCTTCAATGGAAAAACGTGGTGGACGTAACCTCGCTTTGCTAGAACATTGTGAGAAAAACGATGGTGTGTAGGCAACTTCGTCTTTGAAAATTGAAGTTTCAAAAACGTCATTTTTTACTTCACAGAAAATGTCGTTTTTTTTTCATCACATAAAGTGATGGTGTGTACGCGGCATTAGAATCAGTTACGCATAGATATCCATTAGATCTGACAGGCGTAAGGCTCTTACGCTGTCAGATGTTAGATGCAATTTTTTTCCCGCTGCTAGGTGTCGCCGACGTCGTTTTCCCCGTCGTCTATGCAAAAGAGCTATTTACGCGAGATTCCCGAACGTACGCACGGTCGACGCAGTGAATTTACGACGTTTCCGTAGCTTTTGCGATGCGTAAAGTTGCCCCTGCTATATGAGGGGCAACCAATGTTAGGTATGGCCGTCGTTCTCGCGTCAAAATTTAAAAATGTACGTTGTTTGCGTAAGTCCTCCGTGAATGGCGCTGGACTCCATTTACGTTAACGTCGAAACCAATGACGTCCTTGGGACGTCATTTAGCGCAATGCACGTCGGGAAATTTTAGAGACGGCGCATGCGCAGTACGATCGGCGCGGGAACGCGCCTAATTTAAATGATCCACGCCCCCTACCTGGATCATTTGAATTAGGCGGGCTTGCGCCGGAGGATTTACGCTACGCCGCCGCAACTTTACAGGCAAGTGCTTTGTGAATCAAGCACTTGCCTGTAAAACTTGCGGCCGCGTAACGTAAACGAGATACGTTACGCCGCCGGAGTTTTACTCCATTCCAAGAGAATCTGACCCATAGTTTTTGGCTGTCAGGTGAACGCCTGTGGGCTATTTTTTAGGGCCTGTAATGGGCGGCACTTACTTCTGGATCCGGTGAATAGCTTAATGTACCTCCAGCCACAGAATACAAAGTTGTTTGCTGTCAGGTAAACGCCTGTGGCCGTGGGCTAATTTTTGGGGCCTGTAATGGCCGACACTTACTTCTGTATCCGGTGAATGCCTAATGTACCACCAGCCACAGAATACAAAGTTGTTTGCTGTCAGGTGAGCGCCTGTCAGCTAATTTTTGGGGCCTGTAATGGCTGGCACTTTCTTCTGTATACGTTTTTTTGCCTAATACTTTTGGTAGGTCAGTGTCCATGTTGTGGGACTATTTGTGCACAGCTAGTAAGTATTTTGTGGCTGCAAATATGATCTGCAGGTTTTTAATGTTCGCCTGCCATCAAAGTCAATGGGGCCCGCCGCGAACTTGCGGTTTGCGAACATTTGCGAAAGTTTGTGGTTAGCGTTTGCGAACCGTCCCATTAGATGTTCGTCCATCACTAATAGAAAGGCTGCACTGATAGGCTGCACTGATGGGCACTGATAAGGCGGCATTTAAGGGCACAGATGATGCGGCACTGATGAGGCTGCACTAATGAGGTGGCACTGATGGGTAATGATGAGGCTGCACTGATAGGTGGCACTAATGGGCACTGATAGCGGCACTCATGAACTTTGATAGGCGGGACTGATGGGAACTGATATGCAGCACTGCTGGCACTGATAGGCAGCAGTGATGGGCACTAATTGGCACTGATGGAGATGCACTGATTATGTGTGTATATGTCCCCTGTCAGGATTGTTGGTTGCTGGCTCTCCTCTCCTCACGCAATGACAGCGCATGAGAAAAGGAGAGCCAATAACTGGCAACCCTGTTTACATTGTGATCCGCTGTGATTGGACACAGCTGATCACATGGTAAAGGGCTGCTGTGATTGGCCCTTTACCCTGATCTGTATCTAGCTATGTCCAAAGAACACCACAATCATAGACTGCGCCAGATGCGTGACCCAGGGGGCATGTGAGGGGCGTGGTTCCGGGAGGACATACATGGACACCTCCCAGAATGAGAGAGCCATCTTTTGGCTATGGTGCAGAAAGATGCCCCCTGTAAGACTGAGTTGGAAACAGGAGCAAAATAATGCGATTTTCCAACACGCACAGAAACACACTGCCCTTTAGCAGATGCACAAAGGTGCCCTTAATTGTTCCTTCTGCTAACATGAACAAAAGGTTTTGCAACACCATGTCATTCGATGTGGTGCATTTATTTTTTCATTTTTTTAATGGTCTGTCAATTGTTTTCCACATTTCTCATGCGTAGGGGAGCCCATTAAAATGAATGGGCTGCTCTACTCACAATGCGCAGGAACACATGGAAGACATGCGGAAACTCGCACACGCTTGATCGCACCTGTATGAATGTTGTGAGTGGAGGTCAGAGGGAGGAACCACTGAGAGCTGCATTAGACCAACGTTCATTGAAGTGTAGACTTATTTGTTGACTTCAGAATAAGATTGCTATTGAGCGGAGATATATTTAGCAGTGCAGGCAGCAGACAAACTAGCATTTACAGCATTATTTGACAAATATGAGTGTGAAAAGATTTAATAACAGGGCCACTTCAAGTTCAAGGTTAGCCATTGCTACATGTCTTTAATGGATGTATAGAAGTGCATTTCCTTTAGCATGCAAAACTTCAATCCTGACAAGTTTTTCATGCCAGGATCTCACAGTGTGGTCCCAGAACCCATTCTTCCTGCGTACACCGCTACATTTCTGCATTTTATGGTGTTGTTCAGTTTATTAAATTGCATTTATTCCGAGTATGACAGTATTGAGTAAGTAATGATGTAGAGTTATAGCAAAGAAAATCATCCATAACCCATCACTGCCACATCACACTCCGATTTAGAATTAGACAAATTTACAAAAGACAGAGAATGACTGGAAACAAATCAAAGCAATTTCTTCAGCTCATCAAGCAAAGTGTTAGAAACTGGGGGAAAACAAAGTATATCTGTGAGCATGAGACGCTATTGATCTTATTTTTTGGCAGGCAAACCCAAGCTCTTAATATCTCCATTACATGTCTCAGAACATTTTTCTCGAATACTGAGATTTGTTGAGAAACAAAAAGTGCTAATGTCATCAAATCCACATACTGTACACATCCATAGATTGGGGCAATATTAGTTCATTTGAAAGGGATATTGTGTGGAAGGAAATATGGGGGGCTGCCATTATTGGACTGGTATGCTTTTAAAGGATATATATATATATCTGCTGTAGCAAATTGGATCATGCTCTGCTGGTTTTTTTTGCCTTCCTCTGGATCAACTGTGGGTATGGAGTTGGGTGTATGGGATTGTACTGTGTTTTTTATTTTGTTTGTTTATTTTTTGTGGTTAAACTGGATGGACTTGTGTCTTTTTTCAACCTAACTATGTAACTATGTAACTATGTAACTATATATATATATATATATATATATATATATATATATATATATATATATATATATATATATATATATATGATAAGGAGATATTAGACATAGGTCAACGTTGGACTGGTAAAACTGATCAAAAATATAAAAATGGTATTAAAATCTTGTGTCTAATAGTGATACAGACAATTATGATAGCCCTTAGATCAGTGGTTGCTAACCTGGGGTAAGCGTACCCCAGGGGTAAGTTAAGTGAGAATTGAGGGGTGGCTGTTGTGGCAATGGGGAGTCAGGGACTTCAACCATTCTCCAGGGTCACTAAATCATATGGTCGCCTTTCCCAATACTAGGTCTGTAGCCTCTGCGACTAGTGCTGTCATTGTCTGGAAAAGTGATATGCCCTCCTCATCCTTTAGCTGTTTCAATCTGGAATCAAGAGCAAAGAGGAAGCAGCATGGGACAGACATTGTGAGTTGCAGAGTCCTGTGTCCCAAGTCAATATTCTTGTGTCCTAAAGCCATAGTCATGTGTACAGAGTGCTGAGTCCAATGTACTAAGGTAATTGTCCAAAGCTCTGTGTCCTGTGTGTTGCGCCCATAGTACTGTGTCCATTGTCTTGAATCCAGTGTTCAGAGACCAGTGGCCTGAATCCATTGTGCAGAGGCCTGTTTCCAGGATCCAGTGTCTTGATTCCAGTGTAAGGAGGTTGGAACAGTGACTGGGCACTGTCCCGGTTGGAAGGGTTGGGATAAATGCTTTGACCACTCTTCTGGTCTTTTGGTGAGTTTTTCTGTCTGGGTCCAGCCCACTTACCTGTGTGATATTAATTGGGCAATGGTCTGGTCCGAGAGAGTTCCCCCAAGGTAGTCCCTTTTGAAAGTCCAGGAAGTCAACAGTGGTTCCATAGAAGACAGTTGTGAGCACAGTACAGCCTTGGGTTATGAGACCCTTAAGGGATGGATTTGGAGGAACAGACCTGCAGGAGTAGGAGAATTTCCTCTGTCGTGGCCTGCAACAGAGACTCTTAAATTGGGGTTTGCCCTGAAAATACCAGCTCTGGACTATGCCTTCGAAGGAACTACACTTGTGTGAGGGAACCTGTAAAAGACTATGGGCACTGAAATTCACTTTTTCAGGTAAGTCGGGGCAGCACACCAGCCTGTAGTGGTAGTTAGGGAACTAGAGAAGTATCATGTTTCGCTTGTTGGACTGTAAAACGTCTACCTTTTGCACCTTTATTAAGTGAAGCATTTGTCCTTGCCTGGTCTGAAGTCATTAAAGGGGTGTATCGTAATTAACCGACACACATAGTTCAGTGAGTGGGTCTTTAACATATTGGGGAATGAAGACATCATTGTAGAGTGGAGTAATGTAACGACACATGTGATTTTCAAGAGTAAAAGAAGTGTAACACGCAAGCAGATGTTATAGATGGCATGGCCTCTAGCAGTGAGGGAGATGTTGTCGGCACCCCCTTATGCCAGTGGTCTGTCTCCCATAGCAACGGGAGCCGATTTGACCGCAGAGGTTCCCCAACCTGTACAGAGGTACGGAACTTCAAAAGTTAAGTTGAGTGCATGTGTGAAGCTCACGTGGAGTGCACAGCAGGGCCGACTCTGCTACTTAGTAGTGGTGGAAAATGCTGAATAGGTGGTTTTGAACATTGGCTTAGCGCGTCCCTTCGAAATGGAAGTTACAGTGGAAGTGCATTGTGTGCATTGACACAAGGACCGAGAGTTAGCTGGAGAACAGTTGCAGTGCACATGGTATATGTTTATCTTGAGTGTAGAGGTCCATCTTGATGTTGAGTTTTCTCCCATGACAGCCTCAGCCTTGTTGCAAGCTATTGAAAGAGCAACACAAAGTAAAGGTACCCCATGTGTGTGTAGAGTGACCCTGTAACAAAGTGCCTAATGTAGCCCAGAAGAACCCAGTCCAGGGTAGGCCTCTTATGTGACCCTTGCTTGACGCCCAATGAGGAGGGGAATATGGTGGATATGATGGACATCCACCACCCCTACCCTTACAAGTGCCCTGAATCAATTGTCCCTGAGTCCAGTGTCCTGAGTATTGTGTCTTGAGCCCTGTGTTTAGATTTAAAGTAGACGTTCACCCAAAATTAACTAACTAACGTGATTTTTTAAATGACAAACGTATCATACTTACCTCCATTGTGCAGTTCATTTTGCACAGAGTTGCCCCGATCCTCCTGTTCTGGGGTCCCTCGGCAGCTGTTTCAGCTCCTCCCTGCAATATATAACCCCCTTTGGGAAGCTCTTTATCAATGGGGTTAACTTGCGGGCGTGCTCCTATGTCATTCACTCTCCTTCCATAGACAGAGTGTAGGACTCGGTCCCACCCCCCCAGTGGCCGCGTCATTGGATTTGATTGACAGCAGCGGGAGCCAATGGCTGCCCTGCTATCAATCTATCCAATTATTGCCAAGACTCTGTGGAGAAGAGGATGCCAGGGGACGTGCACAGAAGGTGAACGGGCTCAGGTAAGTAAAACGGGGGGGGGGGGCTGGGGGGCCCGGGACAGCAAGGTGTTTTTTTAGGATGCATTAAGGTGAAAAAACACAAACCTTTACAACTCCTTTAACCACTTAAGCCCCAGACCATTTCGCTGGTGAAAGACCAGGCCACTTTTTGCGACTCGGCACTGCTTTAACTGAAAATTGCGCAGTCGTGCAATGTGTCCCCCAATCAAAATGTATGTCCTTTTTTCAGGGCCGGACTGGGAATGAAAACCAGCCCTGGAAATAATTTCATACCAGCCCCACAGCATTAGGCTTCTTTCACATTCAGGCGTGGAGCCGCGGTGATGGTATAGCCGCGCTATTTGTAGCGCTGCTATACCATCGTATTTACCGCGATATTCGGGCGCTAGCGGTGAGGTTTTAACCCCCGCTAGCGGCCGAAAAAGATAACCATAACAAAAAAAACACCCAAGAATGCAGTAAAAGCACCCATAATTATGGCCTTACCAGCACCCATAATTATGGCCTTACCAGCACCCATAATTATGGCCTTACCAGCACCCATAATTATGGCCTTACCAGCACCCATAATTGCAGCAATATCAGCACCCATAATTGCGGCAATATCAGCACCCATAAATGCGGCAATATCAGCAGCCATAAATGCGGCAATATCAGCAGCCATAAATGCGGCAATATCAGCAGCCATAAATGCGGCAATATCAGCACCCATAAATGCGGCAATATCAGCAGCCATAAATGCGGCAATATCAGCAGCCATAAATGCGGCAATATCAGCAGCCATAAATGCGGCAATATCAGCACCCATAAATGCGGCAATATCAGCAGCCATAAATGCGGCAATATCAGCAGCCATAAATGCGGCAATATCAGCAGCCATAAATGCGGCAATATCAGCAGCCATAAATGCGGCAATATCAGGGGGAGAGAGGGAGTAGGATCACCAGCGGCCCTGTCTGCGTAGCACACACGCACAATCACACATGATGATGACTTTAAGGCCTCTTCCACACTGGGGCGGTGGGGGCATCGGCAGTAAAGCGCCGCTATTTTTAGCGGCACTATTCAGTCGCTAGCGGGGTGCTTTTAATGGCCGCAAAGTGCCGCTTTGATTTCAATGGGCAGGGGCGCTTTAGGAGCCACTCCTACTGCGCCTCAAAGATGCTGCTTGCAGGAAATTTTTTAATGTCCTACCAGCGCACCGCTCCAGTGTGAAAGCACTTGGGCTTTCACACTGGAGTGAATGTATCCACTCTTTCAGGGCGCTCTGCAGACGCTATTTTTTGCGTTATAGCGCCTGCATAGCGCCTCAGTGTGAAAGGGGTCTTAGACTACTTTCACACTGAGGTACTTCGCAGGCGCTACAAAATAGCGCCTACAAAATGCCCTGAAAGAGCCTCTTTTCTCACTCCAATGCGAAAGCTTTCACACTGGAGCGGTGCGCTGGCAGGATGCGCAAAAAAGTCCAGCTAGCCGCATCTTTGAGGCCCTGTAGGAACGGTGTATACACTGCTTCTAAAGCGCCCCTGCCCATTGAAATGGGCAGGGGCGCAAAAACAACAGTAAAGCGCTGCTAAAATAGCGACACTTTACTGCCGATGGCGCGATGCCCCAGTGTGAAAGTAGCCTAAGTCACATGCCCCTCCCCCCATCCTCTCTGAGATTATTATACAGATTTCAATTTTATTGCAAGGGCAGCAAAGGTAGGTGACAGAGAGAGAAGGGGGGTGCATATATAGGACACTGGGACGGGAGCACAGGGGGACACTGGGATGGGGGAGGGGAGTACAGGGGGGGACACTGGGATAGGGGAGTACAGGGGGGACACTGGAATAGGGGAGGGGAGTACGGGGGGGACACTGGGATTGGGGAGGGTAGTACGGGGGGGAACACTGGGATGGGAGCACAGGGGGGACACTGGGATAGGGGAGGGGAGTACAGGGGGGGGAACACTGGGATGGGAGCACAGAGGGGACACTGGGATGGGGGAGGGAAGCACGGGGGGACACTGGGATGGGGGAGGAGATCACAGGGGGGACACTGGGATGGGGGAGGGGGGACACTGGGATGGGGAGGGGAGCACAGGGGGGACACTGGGATGGGGGAGGGGAGCACATGGGGGACACTGGGAGGAGGGAGGGGATCACAGGGGGGACACTGGGAAGGGGGAGGGGAGTACAGGGGGGACACTGGAATGGGGGAGGGGAGTATGGGGGGGGGGACACTGGGATAGGGAGCACAGGGGGGACACTGGGATGAGGGAGGGGAGTATGGGGGGGAAACTGGAATAGGGGAGGGGAGTACGGGGGGACACTGGGATAGGGGAGGGGAGTACGGGGGGGACACTGGGATAGGGGAGGGGAGTACGGGGGGACACTGGGATAGGGGAGGGTAGTACGGGGGGGAACACTGGGATGGGAGCACAGGGGGGACACTGGGATGAGGGAGGGGAGTACGGGGGGGGACACTGGGATAGGGGAGGGGAGTATGGGGGGGACACTGGGATGGGAGCACAGGGGGGACACTGGGATGGGGGAGGGGAGCATGGTGGGGACACTGGGATGGGGGAGGAGATCACAGGGGGGACACTGGGATGGGGGAGGGGAGCACAGGGGGGACACTGGGATGGGGAGGGGAGCACAGGGGGGACACTGGGATGGGGGAGGGGAGCACATGGGGGACACTGGGAGGAGGGAGGGGATCACAGGGGGGACACTGGGAAGGGGGAGGGGAGTACAGGGGACACACTGAAATGGGGGAGGGGAGTACGGGGGGGGACACTGGGATAGGGGAGGGGAGTATGGGGGGGAACACTGGGATGAGGGAGGGGAGTATGGGGGGGGGACACTGGGATAGGGGAGGGGAGTATGGGGGGGACACTGGGATAGGGGAGGGGAGTACGGGGGGACACTGGGATAGGGGAGGGGAGTACGGGGGGACACTGGGATAGGGGAGGGGAGTACGGGGGGGACACTGGGATAGGGGAGGGGAGGGGAGTACGGGGGGACACTGGGATAGGGGAGGGTAGTACGGGGGGGGAACACTGGGATGGGAGCACAGGGGGGACACTGGGATGAGGGAGGGGAGTACGGGGGGGGACACTGGGATAGGGGAGGGGAGTACGGGGGGGGGGGGGACACTGGGATGGGAGCACAGGGGGGACACTGGGATGGGGGAGGGGAGCATGGTGGGGACACTGGGATGGGGGAGGAGATCACAGGGGGGACACTGGGATGGGGGAGGGGAGCACAGGGGGGACACTGGGATGGGGGAGGGGAGCACAGGGGGGACACTGGGATGGGGGAGGGGAGCACAGGGGGGACACTGGGAGGAGGAAGGGGATCACAGGGGGGACACTGGGATGGGGGAGGAGAGTACGGGGGGGACACTGGGATGGGGGAGGGGAGTACGGGGGGGGACACTGGGATAGGGGAATACGGGGGGGACACTGGGATAGGGGAGGGGAGTACGGGGGGGGACACTGGGATAGGGGAGGGTAGTACGTGGGGGGGGAACATTGGGATGGGAGCACAGGGGGGACACTGGGATGAGGGAGGGGAGTACGGGGGGGGAAACTGGGATAGGGGAGGGGAGTACGGGATGGAACACTGGGATGGGAGCACAGGGGGGACACTGGGATGGGGGAGGGGGAGGGGAGCACGGGGGGACACTGGGATGGGGGAGGAGATCACAGGGGGGGACACTGGGATGAGGGAGGAGATCACAGGGGGGACACTGGGATGAGGGAGGGGAGTACAGGGGGGACACTGGGATGAGGGAGGGGAGTACAGGGGGGATAGGGGAGGGGAGCACAGGGGGGACACTGGGAGGAGGGAGGGGATCACAGGAGGGACACTGGGATGAGGGAGGAGATCACAGGGGGGACACTGGGATGAGGGAGGGGAGTACAGGGGGGACACTGGGATGAGGGAGGGGAGTACAGGGGGGACACTGGGATGAGGGAGGGGAGTACATGGGGGACACTGGGATGGGGGAGGGGAGTACGGGGGGGGACACTGGGATGGGGGAGGGGAGTACGGGGGGGACACTGGGATGGGGGAGGGGAGTATGGGGGGACACTGAGATAGGGGAGGGGAGTACAGGGTGGGGGGACACTGGTA
Organism: Rana temporaria; assembly: GCF_905171775.1. NCBI lineage: Eukaryota > Metazoa > Chordata > Amphibia > Anura > Ranidae > Rana > Rana temporaria. The sequence continues at coordinate 644,441,896 of NC_053489.1, read as the reverse complement.
TGGGAGCACAGGGGGGACACTGGGATGAGGGAGGGAAGTACGGGGGGGACACTGGGATAGGGAAGGGGAGTACGGGGGGGACACTGGGATAGGGGAGGGGAGTACGGGGGGGGACACTGGGATGAGGGAGGGGAGTACAGGGGGGACACTGGGATGAGGGAGGGAAGTACGGGGGGGACACTGGGATAGGGAAGGGGAGTACGGAGGGGACACTGGGATAGGGGAGGGGAGTACGGGGGGGACACTGGGATAGGGGAGCGGAGTACAGGGGGGACACTGGGATGAGGGAGGGGAGTACAGGGGGGACACTGGGATGAGGGAGGGGAGTACAGGGGGGACACTGGGATGAGGGAGGGGAGTACAGGGGGGACACTGGGATGGGGGAGGGGAGTACAGGGGGGGGGCACTGGGATCAGGTGATGGAGAACTTTTCATACAGAAACATTACTTCCCCCCCCCCCCCCCGTACTGCAATTGTCTATTTCTTCACCTTGTGCTCCAGCCTCCAAGGCAGGGTGGCGACGCCGTTCACTTCTCCTCTGCGGTTCTCTCCCCCTCACTCGTGACCCAGTACAGAGACATTGTGGGCTGTCCTGACTCCTGGCGCCGCGCGGGAAGATGGAATATGTCCCGACGTTTGTTTCTCCTGCTCGGCTCCTCCCCTTAGACACATGATCAGTGATGCTGCTCACTGATTAGCTAGGTAGGTAAGAAGGGAAGTGCGGCAGTGAGCATGGCGGCCGCAACCCGCCGGCCCGCGGCTGGTTACTGCAGTGACAGTCTGGAACTGGAAGGCTATGCAAAAGCAGCCCCAGGGAACTCAGTGCAGCCGACGGCGACACCCCTGCACAACTGAAATGAGCGGCGGCCGCGGCGATGGCGGCCGCAGCTACGGCCCACCACTGATTGGATATGATTGACAGGCACTGCAGGCAGATACAGCAGGCAAAATCAAGCGGCCTATCGGGAATTTTCCCGGTATCCCGGTAGGCCAGTCCGGCCCTGCCTTTTTTCCTCACAAATTGAGCTTTCTTTTGGTGGTATTTGATCACCTCTTCGGTTTTTATTTTTTGTGCTATAAACAAAAATAGAGCAACAATTTTGGAAAAAAAAACAATATTTTTGACTTTTTTCTATAATAAATATCCCCAAAAAATATATAAAAAAACATTTTTTTCCTCAGTTTAGGCCGATACGTATTCTTCTACATATTTTTGGTAAAAACAAATCGCAATAAGCGTTTATTGATTGGTTTGCACAAAAGTTATAGCGTCTACAAAATAGGGCATAGTTTTACGGTATTTGTATTAATATTTTTTTTTACTAGCAATGGCGGCGATCAGCAATTTTTATCGTGACTGCGACATTATTGCGGACACTTTTGACACCATTTTGGGACTATTAACATTTTTACAGCGATCAGTGCTATAAAAATGCACTGATTACTGTAAAAATTACACTGGCAGTGAAGGGGTTAACCACTAGGTGGCGCTGTATGGGTTAAGTGTGACCTGGTGAGTGATTCTTACTGTAGGGGTGATGGGCTGTGTGTGACATGACACTGATCTCCTCTCCGATTACACAGAGCGGAGATCAGTGTCATTGTCACTAAGCAGAGCGGGTAGACGATCGCGGGTATATCCCGCGGCAATCGAGTCCGCGGGACCCACGGCGGCATCTTAAAGGGGATGTACCTGTATGCCCATATGCCTGTCTGTGCAATTCTGCCGACATAAATAGGCGTGCGGCGGTCCTTAAGTGGTTAATCTACTGGCAGCCAATAGCAAGAATAAACCTTGTAGCAGATTCCTACCGTATTTTCCAGCGTATAAGATGACCTTTCGTACTTAAAAATATCCCCCAAAAGTTAGGGGTCGTCTTATACGCGGGTACCTGTATGCAGATTCAGAGTCAGATTGCAGGCGTCCATTGTTCAAAAGCCCCACCTCCTCCTCGTCCTGTTCCGTGTTAGGTGGACCACTCAGTTTCCCAGCAGAGCCTGTGTTCAGTGTTCTGCCTAACACGGAGGTCCTCTCATCCTCGGCCTCAGACAAGAGGACCTCCGTGATAGGCGGAACACTGAACACAGGCTCTGCTAGGTACTGAGTGTTCCGCCTATCACAAAACATGACAAGGAGGAGGCACGGCTTTTGAACAATGGACGCCCGAAGTCTGACTCTGACTCTGCATACAGGGATAAGGTATGGAGATCGGCACAGTGAGGTAAGCAATGGGCACAGTGAGGTATGCAATGAGCACAGTGAAGTATGCAGTGGGCACAGTGAGGTATGCAGTGGGCACAGTGAGGTATGCAGTGGGCACAGTGAGGTATGCAATGAGCACAGTGAGGTATGCAGTGGGCACAGTGAGGTATGCAGTGGGCACAGTGAGGTATGCAGTTGGCACAGTGAGGTATGCAGTGGGCACAGTGAGGTATGCAATGGGCACTGTGAGGTATGCAATGGGCACTGTGAGGTGTGTCGGAAGGGGGTCGTCTTATTCGGTGAGTATATCCCAAAACCAACCTTTTAGATGGAAAATTAGGGGGTCGTCTTATACGCCGGCAAATATGGTACCTTCTTTTGCTCTGAAGAAACAGCTGTTTATTTCTCCATGTCCTGATTCTGACTGGGAGATTCCTATTGCAGGGGATGCCTAATATTTGCCCTTTAGCTTAGTACAGACTTCTGGGAAAATCAGTGAGTCAATCACACAAGCAGAAAATTACATTTCTGAGGGTGTTCTTTATACTGTACCAATGTTGTACAAAATGCCTCCAGGCTGCCACTGATCTTTACAGAAAATAACAGTGGCTGCAGATTGAAAAGAAAAAGTCATTTTTAATATTGAATCAAAATAAAGTTTGTCTAGCAATTGCATATAATATTATTATTATTATTATTTATTTTCAGTATTTTTTGTACAAAAGTAAAGTTACCCTTTAAAGCGGGAGTTCACCCGAAAAAACATTTTTAACATTAGATTGAAGCTAATTACGGGAAGCAGAAACGGGTATTTTTTTAAAAATCAATGCAGTACTTACCGTTTTAGAGAGATGTTCTCCCGCCGCTTCCGGGTATGGTCTTCGGGACTGGGCGTTCCTATTTGATTGACAGCCTTCCGACGGTCGCATACAGCGCGTCACCAGTTGCCGAAAGAAGCCGAACGTCGGTGCGGCTCTATACGGCGCCTGCGCACCGACATTCGGCTACTTTCGGAAACTCGTGACGCGCTGCATGCGACGGTCGGAAGGCTGTCAATCAAATAGGAACGCCCAGTCCCGCAGCCCATACCCGGAAGCGGCAGGAGAACATCTATCTCTAAAACGGTAAGTACGGCATTTGTTTAAAAAAAAATACCCGTTTCTGCTTCCCGTAATTAGCCTCATTCTAATGTTAAAAATAGATTTTTCGGGTGAACTCCCGCTTTAAATTTGCGTCTAAATTCATCATATTTACAGATATTGTTCCTCCTAAAAAAAAAATTTTTCACCAACATTTCATTAAACTTCTATGAACTATAGTTATATCTACATTGGCGTATGTTAATTACATAAATAATCTGTTTTAGAGCTCTAAAATATTTAGCATGTGTCACCATTTCATTTTTGTTTCCATGGAGCAAATTATAATGTGCATTATTCCATAATTATTTTTATTGCGTGTTGTAACAACATGTTAAAAATCACAAAACGTAATTATGCACTAACCTTTTGCAAGTGACGCACTTTCAATCAGCCTTCCCCTGGGAGAAAAATTGACTTCCCAAAATGATTATATAATTAAGCTTGTGTGTTGAAAGGAAAATACAGAAAGCATTGACACATCTCGGAATGTGAACAGTTCCCATAGCTGGAAAAGAGCATTATTCTGTTTGATCAAATCGGTTATTGAAATAAAAAATATATTTCAAAGTGAATGATGTGGCAGAGTAATTGCCTAACCACTTTCCCCCAGAGTTGTTTCTTTAAGTAATGCTTAAGGACACTAGAAGCGACTTCCAATAATGCAACACTGCAATTGGTCACACAGGGTTGATGTAATCGAGAGCCTATCCTACCAGTTCCGGATCGTCAGTAGTTGACCGTGAGCTGACGGTGACAGGCCAGATAACATTCTGAAGGGGGGCGATGGAGAATGCCCCAGAACAACACAGCACCACATACACTATATTGTCAAAAGTATTGAGACGCCTGCCTTTACATGCACTTTAACCTCCCTGGCGGTATGATTAATTCAGATTTTAGGTGCTGAAAGCGGTACCATTATTTTGCATGGAAATTTGGTGTTTTATATTGTAGGCCTGTAATTCTTAGAAATGACTCACTTAAATCTGTCCAAACCAGAGTCTAGTAGACATCATCGGTATAATAAAATTTGAAACACAAAATCATAAATTATAATTCAATAAATAAATAAATATAAATAATTATAACGAATAATAATATAATAGTAATAAAAATTATTACTTTACATTTTTTGATGATGAATTTCCCCACAAATCACTATCGCTCAATTCTGCAAGTGATTCTAATTTATTATCGCTGTTTTCTAGCTGCTCTAAAACCACTTTTGACATAAAGGGACACTTTTTGGTTGCTATGGACAATCTCCAGTTTCCAGGCAGAAAGAACAGTTTTTTTTAAATAAAAGTGCATGTAGGACACTGGGCAGACCACTAGGGACAAGGGGGGGTGTGTATTTTTTACATACAGTACTGTAATCTATAAGATTACAGTATACTGTATGTATTGTGTTTATTAACTTTTTTGAGTTTGGTGCCGATCTCTGCCCTCGTGCGTCGTAACGTCGCAGGGAACGGAACTCGGCTGCACTCGGCACTGTCAATCGAGCGAGGAGGACACCGCTCGATCACACAGCGCGGCGGCATCGTAGAATCCAGGGACAAGGTAAGTAACTTGTGCCTGTGGACTCTGCGAGGCAATCCCGAGTCTGGCTCGGGATTATCGCTTTTGGTCCTGAAATTCTACCCCGAGCCAGACTCGGGAATACCGCCAGGGGGGTTAATGGCATCCCAGTCTTATGCCTCGTACACACGTACGGGATTTCCGACAGGTAAAGTTCCCGTCAGAAATCCCGAGGGGAAAGCTGAGAACCTGCTCGGTCAGTCTTTCCCCCTACACATGGCCGGTTTTCCCGACAAGAAAGCTGCGATGGAGCTTTGGCCGGGAATCCCGGCCGTGTGTATGCGCCAACGCAGTTTTTCCCATAGGAAAACTGCAAAAAAACGCCAGGCAAAAGTCCGCCAGATTTCCCGGTGGGAAAAAAGAGAACTGATTCTCTTTTTTTGTCCGGAGGTTTTTGGGCAGTTTTCCCGCCGGAAAAACTGCGAGGAGCATACACACGGACGGGATTCCTGGCCAAAAGCTCTCCTCACATTTTTCCCGTTGGGAAAACTGATCGTGTGTACGAGGCTTCAGGGTTCAATATTTAGTTGGCCCACCTTTTGCAGCTATAACAGCTTCAATTCTTCTGGGAAGGCTGTACACAAGGTTTAGGAATGTGTCTAAGGGATTAGTTGACCATTCTTCCAGAAGCGCATTTGTGAGGTCAGGCACTGATGATGAGCGGGAATTTCTGGCTCGCAGTCTACGCTGTAATTCATCTCAAAGATGTTCTATTAAGTTGAGTTCAGGACTCTGTGCATGCCAGTCAAGTTCCTCCACCCCAAACTCGCTCATCAATGTCTATATAGAACTTTGTGCACTGGTATGCAATCATGTTGGAATAGGAAGACCCATCCCCAAACTGTTCCCACCAAGTTGGGAGCGTGAAATTGTCCAAAATGTCTTATGCTGATGCCTTAAGAGTTAATTTCACTGGAAATAAGCGGCCAAGCCCAACCCCTATAAAACAACCCAACACCATAATCCCTTCTCCGCCAAATGTTTTGGACCAAGGTCCATAAAGACATGGATGAGCGAGTTTGGGGTGGAGGAACTTGACTGGCCTGCACAACCTCAACCCAATAGAAAACCTTTTGGATGAATTAGAGTGGAAACTGCGAGCCAGGCCTTCTCGTTCAACATCAGTGCCTGACCCCACAACGTTTTATCCTTTTTTAATGAGCCCTGATGAAGGGGGAGTGCTGTTTCCCAGAAACGTTTGGCTGATTTGACATGGCTTTTATTTTTTACCAACAATCAAAATGATCTTGGACTCTTTTGGGTGGAACTAGGGCTGCCACAGGTTCTAGCTCTGATTAAGGTGGAAATGAACCGCTTGCCGACTGCCTCACACAGATTTAGGTCGACAGAATGGCACGGGCAGGCAAAGCAATGTGCCCGTGGGACCTGCAGACTCGATGTCCGCCAGTGTCCCGCAATTGGGTCACAGAACGGCGTTCTTCCATTGTATTTGCTGAAATTCTGAACCATTATTATAAAACTGTTACTGTGCTAAGGCCCTGTGTGTGTGTGTGTGTGTGTGGTCCTTCCCGGGAGTGTACCGTGTTTTAGGGCCCACCTGCAAACACTCTACAATGCATGTTAGTACATTACTGTGCATTAGACTGTAATAGAGAGGCATTTTCAATGAATGTCACAGCAGCCCACCAACACAGTTCACTGGTGTGAATGAACCCCCTTTGGCTTAATTTTCATCACCCTTATAACAATCTATACAAATATATTATAAATGGAGTAGGATAACATACAAGGCTGCTGTGATTTAAAGGTGTTAAATTTGCCATCAAATGTATCCATGAATAATAATCATAAATGCCAAGGCTTTTAGGGATACCAACCAACCAAACCAATCATGTTATTGAAAAGATTTATCTTTTTTATTTAATCCCCAAAATTAGGAACCAGTTTTTAACATTAGATTGATGCTCATTTTGTCATGGGGAATTGGGTATTTTTTTTTAAAATCGAAGCTGTACTTACCGTTTTAGAGAGCGATCTTCTCCGCCGCTTCCCGGTATGGGCTGCGGGACTGGGCGTTCCTATTTGATTGACAGGCTTCCGACGATCGCATACATCGCGTCACGAGTAGCCGAAAGAAGCCGAACGTCGGTGCGGCTCTATACGGCGCCTGCGCACCGACGTTCGGCTACTTTCGGAAAATCGTGACGCGATGTATGCGATCGTCGGAAGCCTGTCGGAAGCAGCCCATACCCGGAAGCGGCGGAGAAGATGCATCTCTAAAACGGTAAGTACTGCTTCGATTGTAAAAAAACCCCACCAGATTCCCCTTGACAAAATGAGCCTCAATCTAATGTTAAAAAAAAGGTTTTTGGGTGAACCTCCACTTTAAGATTAGGGATAAGCTGAACACCCCCCGGGTTTGGTTTGCACCAGAACATGCGAACAGGCAAAAAATTAGTTTGAACACGCAAACACCGTTAAAGTCTATGTGACACGAACGTGAAAAATCTAAAGCCCTAATTTTAAAGATTAATATGCAAGTTATTGTCTTAAAAAGTGTTTGGGGACTCGGGTCTTGCCCCAAGGGACATGTATGAATGCAAAAAAAAATTATGTTTTTTCGGGAGCAGTGATTTTAATAATGCTTGAAGTGACACAATAAAAGTCAAATATTACTTTAAATTTCATACCTAGGGGGGGGTGTATAGTATGACTGTAAAGTAGAGCATGTTTCCGGTGCTTAGAATTGTCCCTGCACAAAGTGTAATTTCTGAAGGAAAAAAAGTCATTTAAAACTACTAGAGGCTATTCATGAATTGTCGGTCCCGACAATACAGAGAAAAGTAATTGAAAAAAATGACAGGGTCCCCCCCAGTCCATTACCAGGCCCTTTGGGTCTGGTATGAATATTAAGGGGAACTCCTGCCATTTTTTTCAATGACTTTTATCTGTATTGCCGGGACCTGACAATTCATTAATAGCAGTAGTAGTTTTAAATGACTTTTTATTTCATTAAAAAATGACATTTTGTGCAGCCGCCGCTCCCTGCTCAGTGAAGACTGAGAACTGAGCAATCAGTGGTCATGTGATCACTGAGTTCTCAGTCTTAAAGCCATCAGGGAACAGCTGCATCATCACACAAAAAAAAACAAAAACAAAAAAAACATACACACTCATCTATGTGGATACATAGATGAGTGTGTATGTTTTTTTTGTTTTTGTTTTTTTTAAAGCCTTGCAGTTTCAGGTAACATAGTTACATAATTAGTCAGGTTAAAAAAAATACATCCAGTCCATCAAGTTCAACTAATAGAAAAAACAAATAAATAGAAAACCCTTCATATGCATAATCATATCCCCAATGTTGGTCCAGTTGTTTCAGCTGGTTATTATTTTTGGGCACTAGGAACAAACTAGCCCACCAGTGACCAGAAATGTTCTTCTTGTAAGTCGGGGGCAGGATCTGGAGTTCCCCTTTGTTAAAGGGAGCTTCCAGATTCCGATAAGCCCCCCGCCCGCAGACCCCCACAACCACCGGGCAAGGGTTGTGGGGATGAGGCCCTTGTCCCCATCAACATGGGGACATCCTCCCCATGTTGAGGGCATATGGCCCGGTACAGTTCAGGAGGGGGGGCGCTCTCTTGTCCCCCCTCTTTTCCTGCGGCCTGCCTGGTTGCGTGCTCGGGATAAGGGTCTGGTAGAATTTTTGGGGGGAACCCCACACAATTTTTTTTACATTTTGGTGCAGGATTTCCCTTAATATCCAAACCAGACCTCAAGGACCTGATATGGAATTTGGGGGGCACCTTAGTCCATTACCAGGTCCTTTGGGTCTGTGGAACCCATGCTGTTTTTTTTTTCAATGACTTTTATCTGTATCTCGACACTTTACAGGCATATCATAGACACCCCCCAGGTACGAAATTTTAAGAAATATTTCACTTTTATTGTTTCACTTTAAGCATTATTAAAATCACTGCTCCCGGAAAAAACTTCAGTTTTTAAAACTTTTTTTTCCATTGATACATGTCCCCTGGGGCAGGACCCAGGTCCCAGAACACATATTATGACAATAACTTGCATATTAGCCTTTAAAATTAGCACTTTTGATTTTTCATGTTCGTGTCCCATAGACTTTAACTGTGTTCGCATGTTCTGCTGCGAACCGAACCGGGGGGTGTTTGGCTCATCACTAGTGGCAATGTAAATGGAAGGGTTATACCACCTAACTGTGGTCAACCTCAACCTACTAACCAGATTTGATGATAAGACCGCACAGACTGCCTTCTGTACTGGGTCTGGGCCCCATCAGTTCAATAGTGGGGCTTGGGCAGAGCAGGAAGACCAGCTGTACTGCCTTATTTCTGACTCTTGTGGCTACCCCTACAGCGCTGCCAGCTTTGCTTCTTTTTTTTCTCTCTCTGGCTGCGCTGCAGGGGGATCTGTACCTGCATCCCCAAACTATCAGAAGCCCTGTCAGGGAACTATCCGCAGAAGGACTGGCAGGTCTATACATGTTCAGCAGAATCACAGATCAACAAACACAATGCGCATGCGTGCGCACACCGGCAACAACGGTCTACGCTCTCCATTGCGCATGCGCGTGTGCCATAGTGCACGCAATACGTGAGTGACTCTTGGCGCCCAGTGCCCTATTTAAAGCCTGCTGCAGCAGTCACCAACTGCTGCATGATCTTCAGCCTTCCTGTGTGTTCCTGAGTTCCTGCTTCTGCTACCTTGAATTACCGTTATCGACCCGGCTTGCCTGACTAGTCTTCTCTGTGTATGACCCCAGCTTGATCCTCGACTTGTTCCTGTATCCTGTTCCTGTCTGCTGATCCAGTGTATGACCCCAGCTTGTCCTTTGACCTGTTCCAGTGACCTTACCTCTGCTTGCTAACCTGTGTATGACTTCCTGCTTGGCTTCTGACTCCACCTCTTGTTCTCCCTGCTGCACAGCCTCATCAGGTACTTCTGGGGAACCCCTGCCTGACAGTCTACCCTGCTCACCAGCTGATCTCCAGCATCACCTCAGCTTTTCGCAGCTGGCAACTCCTGCCTCTTTGGGTACCTGCCTCTTTGTGCCACCTGTAGGGGGCGCTCTGCACTTAGTCACAAAGGAAGACCTCCCAGCACTTAGGCCTTTAGTAAGGTACGTGATAAGCCCCCTTTGTGCCCCTTTTCCCTTGCAGCTCTGCTGGCTTCCCTCCTCTCCTCTCCTCTCCCACTGTCAGCTACTGTGGACACACAGGGAGATTGTTTCAGGATGGAAATGTCCTATTTACTGGCACCTTCCTTACCTGAATGAACACTGATACAGTAGTGTACTGATAGCTCACGTGTCCATTCATCACTGAAGCATAGTAAACTGTGCTTACTATGCTTAAATTTGTGAATGAACAGGAAGCCTCAGAGCGTTGCAGAGAAAAGAATTGCTGAATCCTTATCCACAGTCCCTTTCTCTGTTCTCAAACGTGAGATATCAGGTGCCTGTTTAGAAACCTGATATTTTACCAAAGACCCCCCCCCCCCAACAGAGCAGTTATTAAAACAAATATTAAAATAATATAAACATTTTTAAAATTAAAACAAATCTTTGAAATCACAGCAAAGTACGGGTGAGTGACGGTTCAAAATGTTTGCGATTTGGGTTGTGTAGAGAGGCACAGAGAAGAAAATTTTCTCAGTGACTTGTTTTTTGTATAACATTAGGAAATATAATAGAATATGTGTGATGGGTATGAATGGGATTTTGACCCAGGTGACTCAGCACTGGCCAAAGAAAACATATTGTAGGCAGAGCCATGCTTCTAATAAAATAAGTAGAATAATAAGAAAAATATCATCCATAACATGCTGTACAGCACTCAGAGAGGCACTTTGGCTAGGTGGAAGTGACACTAATAGAACATATTTTTGTTAAGGCTATCCTACTCATGTCAAGAAGGGCAGTAACAAAATAATAAAACACAAAGTCAAGGACAAATTACAACTAAAGTAAAAAGTTTCCAAGAACAGAAAGCAGTAGTTATTCTTTTTTCAACTAGCCTGTGATGACTAAATGTTATTCTCGAAGACTAGGTGCTGGAATCAATCTTACCACTAATAGATCACTCAAGATACTGTAAAAACATAAAAGAAAGCAAAGCAGTGAAAACCATCATAGTATAGTAAATATACATTTATTTATTCATAGAGTTAAAGCGGAGGTCCGGTTAAAAAAAAAAAAAAAGTCAGCAGCTACTAACAGTGTAGCTGCTGACTTTTAATAAGGAGACTTACCTGTCCAGGGTGCACGCGATGACGGCAGCCAAAGCCAAAGCCGAGCTAACACTCGGGTCTCAGCTGCCCCGCCGCCATCCTTGGTGAGGGAATCACCGCCCGATTCCCTACTGCGCATGCGCATGAGCGAGCTGCGCAACGTGAATGGGTGATGTCTCCTGGGACACACACAAGGTCCCAGAAGACACCGCTCCCCCATTCCCCAGGAGCAGCCAAGGAGGAGAAGAAAGAGGATGGACCGCGGATCAGGAAGTGGCAGATTAGGACGATCTGCCTAGCAACAGGCACTTCAGGTATGTATAAAAAAATATATATATTTTTTTATTTTTTTGCAGCATTTTTTATTTTTTATTTTTTCTTGGTGGAGCTCAGCTTTAAACTACACTCACAAATTTTTAGTGTATAAGGTACATCGACGGCTTGCAGAGTGTACCGTGTTTCTCCAAAACTAAGCCCGGGTCTTATATTCATTTTGGCAACACAGTGGGGCTTATTTTCGGGGTAGGTCTTACCATGTAATGTGATGTCTTTTCTCCCCCTCTCTCTCCCTGCCTGACAGGAATCCCCAGCGTGAACTGAGTTAAAATGCTATGGCAAAATACAGAAAGAGAAGCAGAGTACTCTAATTGGACCTAGAAGGGGGTCTCTCTAATGGACACAGAGAGGGCCTCTGTTAGAGAGTCTGTTTAGAAAGAGCCCTCAGACATAATACAGGATATGGTCAGAGACTGCAGACATAGTACAGGAGATGGTCAGAGACTGCAGACATAGTACAGGAGATGGTCAGAGACTGCAGACATGGTACAGGAGATGGTCAGAGACTGCAGACATGGTACAGGAGATTAATGCGGCCTCACCAGTGCCCATCAAATGCAGCGTTAATAGTGCCCACCAAATGCAGCCTACCATTGCCCACCAAATGCAGCCTACCTGTGCCCACCAAATGCAGCCTAACCAGTGCCCACCAAATGCAGCCTAGCCAGTGCCCATCAAATGCAGCCTTACCAGTGCCCATCAAATGCAGCCTTACCAGTGCCCATCAAATGCAGCCATACCAGTGCCCATCAAATGCAACCTTACCAGTGCCCATCAAATGCAGCCTTGCCAGTGTCCATCAAATGCAGCCTTGCCAGTGTCTATCAAATGCAGCCCGATCAGTGTGCAGCAATGCAGCCTGATCTGTGTCTAGCAATGAAGCCTGGCATGTGTCTGAATCTGGGATTTGAATATCCCAGCGCGACCCCGTCCTCTCCTCCCTTGGTCCGCCTCCTCCTCCTCCAGTTGCTGCTGTAACAAAGTCCCGGCTCCTATAATTTACATCACACTGATTCAATTTGCCATTGGATCAGTGTTCCCCCTATCACTAGAGCCGGGACTTTGTTACAGCGGCCGCTGGAGGAGGAGGAATGGGCGGACCGAGGTAGGGAAGGACGGGTGCACCTTGATGACAATGAGAACGGCGTTCCTGCTGTGGAAAAATTACAAGAACGTTGTTCCCATGCGTTCCTGCAGCACTCGAGCCCTGGGTTTTCACACCCATGCGATCCAATTCCTGTCCGAATTTGCAGATCACACTGCGATATGCAAACTGATTTGGGGGTGCCATTAAGTTTTAATTGGCACTCCCAGCAGTTCACATGGGGCAGTGTGAACTGCCGGCAGGAGACATGCAATGTGGGAACCCCCAGTGGATTTGCAGGGTTCCGGCATTGCAGCAGTATGAACCGGCCCTTAAAGCGGAGCCCGTTGAAACCCTCCCCCCCTCCGGTGTCACATTTGACACCTTTCAGGGGGGAGGGGGGTGCAGACAGGTATTTGCACCCACTTCCGGCCACACAGTCTGCGGGTAGACTGCGGGCAGAACGTCAGATCCCGGCCCTCCCTAGTTGTGTTCTGGGAAACACTCGGCTTCCAGAACACAGCGGGAGCCAGTCAGCACGGTGCATTGCGACTTGCGCATGCGCCGTAGGGAACCGGGCAGTGAAGCCAGAGCGCGTCACTTCCTGGTTCCCTCACCGAGGATGGCGGGGGGGGGAGCAGCATTGTTTTAGGTACACTATGCACTTTACGTGCACACACAACATCTTGGATCAGGCTGTGACCACTGTGTCTTACTCCGGGCACTGTTCCTCATTCTCATGGTTTCTCCGTCTCAACCCCGGGGGAGATATCCTGCCCGGACCCCCCTTCTTTCCTTGGCAGATACTGGACCGGGTCTTGTGGTGGCATAGTAAGTTTCCCAACTATTTCCATTCTGTTGGACAGTCCCTGTACTTCCCCATTTTTCATGCATCATCATTTATTTCTGTTTATTCTCATTTCCAGTATACTGTCCTAAAAACACTCCTGATGATTGGCTGAAATGCCAGGAAACGCGTAGAGTGCCCCCAGATGCCAACAATCACCTGTTCATATTCCACATACTTACAGACTTTATTACATATATCTGCCATGTCTATGATTTTATTTTTGTATTGCATGCTATGTAGCAGCATATCTAGAGTAAGCCTTGTGACTACCTATTTATTTAATACAAAATATTTGACATGTATATAAGATTGTAAAAATAAATCATGTACTGTAATTTACTTTTTATGGTATTTCTTTTTACATGGCGCTCCCTCATTTAAAGTCCCACAAACTCCTCTCTTGTATATAAAATTCACTTTTTATCTATCAAAAAGTGTTTCCCAGCACTAAACCTGTCATATAATTTCTAAATTGCTGCTTTTGTAAATACTAAAAGCCGATATAAAGGAATAGTAGTGATAAAAAAAAGCACTTGTGGGTTTAACCAATCTTGTTTTTTGTACAACTCTCCTTTAAGGGGGCGCGGTAAGGGGTGTGTCCTATGCCTACATACTTTTGCTGACAGGTGTCCCTCATTCCCATCTCAAAAAGTTGGGAGGTATGGAATTTGGTGTAAACAACACGAAAGCATGGATCCATCCTGACGTGTATCGACGGTTCAGGCAGGTGGTGTAATGGTGTGGGGGATAGTTTCTTAGCACACTTTGGGCCCCTTTATGACTACAGTGTACCCATCTTCTGATGGATCCTTCCAGCAGGATAATGCACCATGTGAGTGAGTGATTGAGTAACTTGTATAGCGCTACAAATGCGAACTGAGTCGCCTCAAGGCGCTTTGTCCAAATTCGTTCTTCAGAAGAGGTGGGTCTTACGTTTTCCTCTGAAGGCCCGATGGTTTTCTTCCATGCAGATGTTTGTGGGTAGAGCGTTTCATAGCCGTAGTGCTTGGACTGTGAATCTTTGTTCTCCTTTAGATTTGTAGCAGGACTTGGGGATGTGGAGGAGATTTTGATTTGTTGATCGGAGGGCCCGATTAGGGGTGTAGTGTTTTATTTTCTCGTATAAATATTGAGGTGCGTTTCATTGTGTCACAAAGCTCACATCACACCACCACTGGTTTGGTGAACATGACAATGAGATCACTGTACTCCAATGGCCTCCACAGTCACCAGATCTCATCCAATAGAACACCTTTGGGATTTGGTGGAACGGGATATTTGAATCATTGATGTGCAGCCGACAAATCTGCAGCAACTGCGTGATGCTATCATGTCACTATGGACCAAAATCTCTGAGGAATATTTCCAACACTTTGTTTAATCTATGCCACAAAGAATGAAGGCAGTTCTGAAGGCAAAAGGGGGTCCAACCCGGTACTAGCAAGGTGTACCTAAAAAGGTGGCTGGTGAGTGTATATTTGCAGTTAATTTTCTTTGTAACGGATTCTAAAAATAACAAATTATATAATATAAGGGCTGGATGAAATACTTGGGATAATATTAACCTTCTGAGCGGTGTTCCCAAGTCTGACTCGGGGTGAGATTTTCTGGCTACTATCGGTAACCCCGAGTCAGACTCCAGCTCGCCTCGCTGCAGCCACAGACAAAGTTACTTACCTTGTCCCTGGATCCAGCGATGCCACCGCGCTGTGTGAGCGAGCGGGACCTCGCTCGATTCACACAGTGCCTCTGTGTGCCGCCGATCTCCGTTCCCTGCGACGTTACGACGCACGGGAGCAGAGAACGGCGCCAAATTCAAAAAGGTAAACAAACACAATACATACAGTATACTGTAATCTTATAGATTACAGTACTGTATGTAAAAAATACACCCCCCCCTTGTCCCTAGTGGTCTGTCCTGTGTCATGCATGTAATTTTATATAATAAAAACGGTTCTTTCTGCCTGCAAACTGTAGATTGTCCATAGCAACCAAAAGTGTCCGTTTATGTCAAAAATGGTTTTAGAGCAGCTAGAAAACAGCGATAATAAATTATAATCACTTGCAGAATTGTGCGATAGCGATTTGTGGGGAAATTCGTCATAAAAAAATAAAAGTAATGACAGCGACAATTCTGCAACTGAGCAAATTTCAGTGATTTTGAGTTGATTACATTATTGAATAATTTTTATTATAATTATATTATTATTTGTTATAATTATTTATAATTATTTATTATATTATAATTTATAATTTTGTTTTTAAAAAAATGTCATACCCGGGATGCCTACTAGACTCTTGTTTGGTCAGATTTAGAATTACAGGCCTACAGTATAAAACGCCAAATTTCCTTGCAAATAATGGTACCGCTTTCAGCACCTTTTTTCTGAAATAATCATACCGCCAGGGAGGTTAAAGGGTTATTAAAAGATTTTTTTTTTTCCTTTAAAATAACAAACATGTTATTTTTACTTCCACTGTGCAGTTCGTTTTGCACATAGTGGCCCGATCCATGTCTTCTGGGGTCCCTCGGCCGCTGTCTCTGGTCCTCCCCGCAAGTACTGACCACAGTCATGCGAGAGAGTTTGCATGGTGGTGAGCAGAGCTTTTTTTCTCAGAAAATAGGTGCAGGAACTCAACCACGACCCGTTCAGATTTCACAAACAGTAGAAGGGTCTTAAAGGGGCATTAAATACTAGACTTGCATTACATACAGAGTGCAGAGTTCAGGGGGTTACAAATCTGTCACTTGTAAACACAGAAACCAGACTTCTGTGTTTACAAGTGATTGTGGTGAGCAGGCACCAAAGGGTCTGAGCCAGAGGTGGTGGAACTGAGTTCCCCCAAGTTCCACCTGAAAAAAAGCCCTGGTGGTGAGTAATTGCGGATGTGACTGACAGCTGCGCCAGCCAATGGCTGCGCTGCTCTCAATCCATCCGCTCTAGCCAATCAGCGGCCAGGCTGAGCGGCAAAGAGGATCTCGGGATCGAACGCGAGACTTTCAAGGGGTCAGGTAAGTATAACGGGGGCTCGGGGGCCGCAGCATCAGATGTTTTTTCACCTTAATGCATTGATTGCATTTAGGTGAATTTTTTTTTTACTTTACAACTTAAAAAGAACATTTTAACAACAGAAAATAGAACAATTTTTTTCAAGAGGTCTATATATCAGATCAAAATTGTGGGACAAACTGAGAAGCAAAGAGGGACAGTCCCACCAAATGAGGAACAGTTGGGAGTTATGCTGGGGAGGGTTTCCTTATTACTTGTCCCTGTGAGTGAGAAAATACTATGATGGGTCACTATTCTCTAATGCCTAGTACACACATGCAGGAAAAGTTCCTGTTGGAAATCCCGAGGGGAAAGCCGAGAACCTGCTTGGTCAGTCATTTCCCCTACACATGAGAGGTTTTCCCGACAGGAAAACTGTGATGAAGTTTTGGTCGGGAATCCCGGACGTTTGTATGCTCCATCACAGTTTTTCCCATAGGAAAACTGCCAAAAACCGCCGGGCAAAAGTCTGGCGGTTTTTCCAGAGGGAAAAAAGAGATCTGGTTCTCTTTGTTTGTCTGGCGGTTTTTGGGCAGTTTTCCAGTCTGAAAAAGTGCGAGGAGCATACACACGCAATGCTGTATCCTGGCCTAGGCCAACAAGGCCCAGGCTTAGGGCAGCACTTTGCAGGGGGGCAGCACGGAAAGAGTCCACGCCGGCTTCCACTACACTGTTAGTGTAACGCAAGCTGCTTCTAGTTTTGACTGTCCTATCAGCCTGGACCACAAACCTTCCTCACTGTGCTATATGTTTTCTGCTTCACCATTGGCATGGTTATATCTTCTTAGTCCTCTCTAGACATGTGCATTTAGTTTCGTTACGAATTCGAATTCGGACACATTTTTCATTATTCGGACATTCGGATGCATCCGAATTACAAAATTAACGAATTTTAACAAATTCGAAAAAACGCGAACAAAATTCGAATTCGAAATTAATTCGAATCGAATTCGGGAAAAATTTGAATCTAATTCAAAAAAATTCAAATCGAATTCTAAAACAAATTCTATTCGAATCTAATTTGAAAACAATTAGATTTAAAAACAAATTCGAATGAAAATTGAAAGCAAATTTGAATCAAAATCCTAAAAAATATAAATCGATTTCTAAAAAAGAATACAATAAAATAGAATATAAAATAATAAAACAATAGAATGAAAATCAAAGAATAGTAAAGAACAGAATAGAATTTTATAGAATGTAATCAAATACAATAATACAAATACATACAATCAAATTCGGTTGAAATAATTTCCAATCCGGTTGAAATAATTTCCAATCCGGTTGAAATAATTTCCAATCCGGTTGAAATAATTTCAAATCCGGTGGAAATAATTTCAAATCCGGTGGAAATTATTTCAAATTCGGTTGAAATAATTT
This sequence comes from Rana temporaria, assembly GCF_905171775.1. NCBI lineage: Eukaryota > Metazoa > Chordata > Amphibia > Anura > Ranidae > Rana > Rana temporaria. Next base: position 644,424,047 of record NC_053489.1, on the reverse strand, counting down.
CAAATCCGGTTGAAATTATTTCCAATCCGGTTGAAATTATTTCCAATCCGGTTGAAATAATTTCAAATCCAGTTGAAATAATTTCCAATCCGGTTGAAATAATTTCCAATCCGGTTGAAATAATTTCAAATTCGGTTAAAATAATTTCCAATCCGGGTTGAAATAATTTCAAATCTGGTTGAAATAATTTCAAATCCGGTTGAAATATCATCGAATTTGGTTGAAATATTAACGATAGTGGATGAAATATTATTGAATTCTGTTGAAATATTTTCGAATCCGATCAAAATATGATCGAATTCGAATCCGGTAGAAATATTATTGAATCCGGTAGAAATGTTTTCGAATTCGACTGGGTTTTTTCGAATTCGGTCGAAAACTATCAAATTTGGCTGGGTTTTTTCGAATTCGGTCGAACACTATCAAATTCCGAAAACAAATTTAACAAATTTAACGAATCTAACTTAACGAAATTAATTAAATAACAAATTAAAACGAAACGAAACAATTTTTTTCCTTTTGCACATGTCTAGTCCTCTCCATAAAATTATCAGAAATTTGTGCTTAAAGCAGAACTATAGGCAACACTTTTTTTTTTGTCATTTTAGATATAGTAAGGGAGGGTTATAGCCCCTGTCAGTTTTTTTTACCATCCCTGTCCCATTTCAGAGATTTCCCTTCACCTCCTGCCCCATAGCCAAACAGGAAGTGAGAGGAAATCTATGCAAATTAAGGGAATGCAATTCCCCCCATCCCTAAGAACTAGTGTCCCCACTCAAACATTTCAGGGCGGGTCTTAAACTGACAGGGGTGTGGCCTTGACAGGAAGGGATGGGTCATATTTAAATTAGGGGGTGCACGAGTTTTGTCAGGTCTAGGGCAGCACAAAACCTGAATACACTACTGTACACGGCCGGGATTCCCCGGCCGAAAGCTCTGATCGCAGCTTTCCCGTCGGGAAAACCAGCCGTGTGTACGAGGCTTAAAACATAGAAAAGACTGAATGCTAAAGATAAAAAAAAAAGAATGAGGATTCTATAAAATATCTCAATTGTACATTGTAGCCGTATGTTCAGGACAATTTTTTAAAAAGTCTGAAATTATCAGCATTATAAAAATGCTTCATATACAGTTGTCTTCTTTTTTTTTTTTTACATAAAGGAAAAATCGCTATCTGGGAAATTGCATTTGAGAATTGATAATAAATGAAAGCCATTTTTGCCTGTTTTCAAAGACACAATAAAGCCACCATTACATTTTATGTGTACTCTAAAAAGCTGCCTCTTGCATGAAAAGTATTTAATGCATAACTATCATTGGATAAATCAATGTGTGCTTTGTGATCATTTTACTGGGTTTTTGTGCAAGAAATTACAAAAAGTGTATTAAATTATCGCTCTCAAGCGGCAGTAAGAAATTTAAATATTAAGGCTGACAAACCAAACTTACAAGTGCCATCTAGTGGATCAGTAATGCAGCGAGAGCTTGTTAATTCACAACACAAAGAATTTCTACCCACCATTATCTATGGCACAGGCAGGGCCGTCTTTACCACAGGGCAAATGGGGCAGCTGCCCAGGGCCCTGTCACTGTTGGGGGCCCAAAGCAACCCCCTTTAAAAAAAAAAAAAAAAAAAAAAAAAAACTTTTTTTTTTTTTTTGTTTTTTTTTTAGGGGTCCGGAGGTCCCCAGGGGCCCGGAGGCCCCCAGGGCCCCAGATGGCAACCCCCCCTTTTTTTTTTTTTAATAAAAAAAAATATATTTTTTTAATATATTTTTATTTTATTATTAAAGGGCCATTTCTTTTTCTTTTTTAGCGTTTTTTTTAATAAAGGGACAATTTTTAGGGGTCCCCAGGGGCCCCCAGATGGCTACCCCCATTTTTTTATTTATTTTTAAATAAAAAAAATATATTTTTTTTATATATTTTTATTTTATTTTTTATTAAAGGGCCAATTTTTTTTAGAGGTCTGGGGGTCCCCAGGGGCCCGTAGTTCCCCAGGGCCCCGGATGACAACCCCCCTTTTTTTATAAAAAAAATATTTTTATATATATATATATATATATATATATATATATATATATATATATATATATATATATATATATATAATATTATTATTATTATTATTATTATTAAAGGACCCAGAGGTCCCCAGGGCCCTGGATGGCAGCCCCCCTTTTTTTATATATTTTTTTTCATATTTTATTTCTTTTTTTTTCTATATATATATATATATATATATATATATATATATATATATATATATATATATATATATATATATATATATATATATATATATATATATATATATATATATATTTATTAAAGGGCTCAGAGGTCCACAGGGCCCCATGTGGCAAATGCCCTTTTTTAGTTTTTTATAAATGTTTATTTTTTTATTTTTGTTTTATATATTTTTATTTTATTAAAGGGCCCAGAGGTCCCCAGGGCCCTAGATGGCAACCCCCCCTTTTTTTTATAAATGTTTCTTTTTTATATATATATTTTTTATTTTTTATTAAAGGGCCCAGAGGTCCCGGATGGCAACCCCCTTTTTTGTAATTTATTTTTATAAAAAAAAAATATATTAAAGGGCCCAGAGGTCCCCAGGGCCCCAGATGGCAACCCCCTTTTTAAAAAAAATACATATTTTTTTTATTTCTTTTTTTCTTTTTATTAAAGGGCTCAGAGGTCCCCAGGGCCCCAGATGGCTACACCCCTTTTTATATATATATTTTTTTCTTTATTTATTTTTTTGTAAAGGGCCCCCCGCTTCTAAATTCGCGGCAGCCCCCCCTGCTTCTCAATTTCAGGTGGCAGCACCCCCCCCCCCCCGGTTCTCTGCTCCAGGGGGCCCATGCCTGAAGCTGTGTAAGTGGCCCCATAATTCCTGATCCCTGACGCCCGTTAAGCCCCTGTGCTGCCCACAAATCAGGCTGAAAATCATCAGCGGCACGCAGCCAGTGACAGTACTGCTTCCCTTCCCAGTGTTTTAAAATGTACAGCACCCCTGGCTTCCCATTAGACGTGCACTTCTCCCTTCCTGCCACTGGGTGCTGCTTGTATATAAAAGTGAATTAGAATGTGATTTTATAACATCCCCAGTTTGCTCTTCCCGGGGCTGACTTCTTCATGTCCTGCTCCTCAAGGTATGTCACTGTTTGCTAATCTATATTGTAAATAGAAGTTTTCTGTAGAGTGTGCCCAAAGTCTTTATAATATTTGATGATTCACTGCAGGTCTGGTCAGTGTTTTAAAAAGTTCCTCTATTTTACACATGGCATGGGATGGGGGTCACAGCACCGTCTGTCCATTCTGCTTTAGCACCATGGGACCCCATGCCATGCCATGTGTAAAATAGAGGAACTCTTTAAATCACAGACCAGACCTGCAGTCCAGGCTGAGTAAGGCCTCAGAGCACATGGCATTACTGTCTGTATTTAACTGCTTGATGGGCTTATTTTGGGCCTGGCTGGTTCACATGTATGTGTTTTGGCGGCCCACATTTGCGCAGGCACAGCAGCATGCCTGCGTTTCCTGCAAAGAAAAGCGCATGCCTCATGTAATAGGCTGCGCACACGGCACGCCTATGCCCATCAAGCACTGAAATACAGCACTGTCTGTCCATTCTGCTGTCTGCTGTGACTTATCTGCAGTTCCCGCACTGTCAAACTTGCTGCATTTTTAGACGTTTAGGTCACGCTTTTAAAAACACAGTGCGCTTGTGTGTGCAAGAACTGCAGGTAAATAGCATGGTGCAAAAGCAGAATGGATTTCAAGGCAACTGCATTTTTAAAATGCTGAATGCACCTTTTTTCTGCAGGAAACAAAGGCATGGCAGCCCATTCAAATCAATGGACTGCTGTACCTGCACAAATGAGGGCCGCCAAAACATACATGTGAACCAGCCAGGCCCAAAATAAGCTGGAGGGGGCCCCAAAAAAATGTTTGCCCTGGGCCCAAACCATATTAAAGACGGCCCTGGGCACAGGATATATATCGCAACTTGAAAAGTAAAAAATTACTATGCTATAAGGAAAAGTGAGATATGTAAACTGTGGTTAAATGGACATATTAGTCATGTACAGAACAATTACAAAACATTTTGAACAAAATAAGAATGAAGGTCCCTGAATGCATAAAACAATTGTGTGTCCGAAAAAACACTGGGCCAGATTCAGAAAGATGCGCGCATCTTTCTGCTGGCGTAACGTATCTCCGATACCACAAAAAACGCATGTCAATATATGACAACTTATGTGATAATGCAAACAAGGGTCAGAATAAAGTTAAAATAAACTGTAGTGTCCCAAATAAATAAATAAGAAAAGTGTCCCAAATCACAGCAATAAACTGTGTATCCGTGCAACGATGGTAAAAACAATCCACAAGACAGCTGGGCTCACAGAGCGCTTACCTCCACAATGTGGGAAAACAGCCTTGAAATCCTTGGATGTGGTGTATACCAGAGACAACTTCTTCCCTGCTCCGACGAGCGGCTGTAATCCTATGTGTCCTCTCCTGGAGCGTGTCCTTCTGTCCGTGTGTGCGGCTCAGGGCTTCACCAAAATGGAGGCTCCATACATAGCCACCGACAGGAAATTCCCAAAATAGTAGAGAGGAAAGAAAGGGCTCCGATAGTGAAGTAGTCCACAATGGGATTTTATTAAAATTCAAAAATGAGATAAATGCTGAGCATAAAGCTAAAAAATCAAAACATACAATGACAAAAGGTACGGATGTGCGGACGGGATGTCACGTCACTTCCGGTCACGTCTAGCAAGGCCTTACGCGTTACGTCACGACACGTGACTTCATCAGAGGAACTGCTTCTTTCCCTCATTGGTACGAGTTTAGTAGGGTAGAGATGCTTATCAAGAGGTCATAGAGATCACTGACTTGTGTAAAAAACATTCATCAGCTTAGAAAGAAATCTGCATACTGTAATTTAATTAAGACATCACTGCCAATCTGAAAGTGGCTAAAAGAAAATTGGAAAACCAATAAAACCTACTAAAGAGAAAAGAGAGCAGCGGAGTGTGGAGGAACTGTGCCATTGCACAAGGTTAGAAATTCACCAGAACATTTTCTATAGAAAGATAATATTCCTAAGGGCCCATACTATACAACCTGACAAAACAATTGGCTGTTCCAGTTGTCAAAGAAAAATGTGAAAAAAAATATTTTTCTTAGTTTCTGTTATAAAATGTTGTAAATAAGTATTTTTTTTCCTTTAGGCCAGAATCACACTAGTGCGGTGCGAATTTCAGCTCTCTTATCTCTGCAGAGAGATAAGAGAAGTGTTCCGCAGATTAGCAACGTTTTAGATGCGAATTTGGAGACCTGGGAGAAGTTCCGGGTGAGAGGAGAGTGGGGGAGAAGTGTATTGAGCTGAATGAGAGAAATTCCTGAAGAGAACTGAACACATCTGCGAATCAGCTGCGTACCCATAGAAGATAATGGGCTTGAATTCGCACCTGAGCCGCACCGCAAGGCATAAAATCCGCACACGTTTTTACTGCAATGCGCAGTGCGAATGCATCGCACATATGTGAACCAGCCTCATTGAAAACAATGTATTTTAAAATGTTCTGCGAATTGGATGCGGTTTAAGCCGCACTTAATTCGCATAGGTGTGAACCTGGCCTTACTGATGGCACTGATGAGGTGGCACTAATGGGCACTTATGAGATGGCACTGATAAGGAGGCACTAAAATGCAGCAGTGAGGGGCACTGATAGATGGCACCGATGAACACTAATAGGCAGCACTGATAGGCAGCACTAATGGCCACTGATAGGCAGCACTAATGGGCACTGAATGACTGCACTTATGGGCACTGATAAGCGGCACGGATAGGCTGCACTGATGGGCAATAATTTGTGGCACTGATTGATGGCACTGATGAGCATACACTGATGGGCACTGAAAGGCTGCACTGACTGGCATCACTGAACGGCACTGCTGGGAACTGATTGGCATCACTGATGGTCACTTTTGGGGCTGCACTGATGATCAGGGCACTGATTACCTGTGTAGATCTCCCCCGTGAGGAAATGCCGCTGTTTGACTTTCCTCTTTTCACACTCTGTCAGTGTGAGGAAAGGAATGCCGATAACCAGAATTTCCTCATTTACATGTGATCAGCTGTGATTGGACACAGCTGATCACATGGGTAAAGAGCCTCATCGGAGTCGTGTTGCAGAAACAGAGCGTACCACTGATCGCTACACTGCGTGCCCGTGAAAAGCGAGACAACGCTATATAACGTTGTCCCAGAATGAGAGAGCCATCTTGCGCCCATCATTTTTCAATACGGTGAGCAGGAGGTGGTTAAACTAGAAATGAATAGCAAAACAGTTGTGTATACAAATATATATATATATAAATAGGTACCTTTTTTCCCCATTTTTATAAGTGATCACATAATCTCCCTTTTCAGCTGCAAAAGAGTTGGGGGAGGAGAAACAGCTATACACTGAACTTCCCCCTGTGCAGGGGGTGTGTGTCAGGACAAGAATGATCATTGGAGGAGAGCAGGCTAGAAAACTGACCGCGCTGTGCTCTCCTGCATATAGGAAAGCCGAGGGACTGGCAGGAACACCAGGGATTTCACACAAAGGAAGCAATACAAAAAGACCTGGGTACTTTTTCATACAAGTACTTTTCTATTGTTTTTTTCTACTCTGTTCTTTTATTTTCTATTCTATTCTAATCTATTATTTTCTATTCTATTCAAATTCAAATGTTTATTCAAATTTTGGGAAATGGTTATGTTCTTTTATTTTTTATTCTATTCCTTTCTATCCTATTATATTCAATGTATTCTATTTGAAATTCAAATTTCAGAATGTGATTATATTTTATTATAGTCTATTTTTTTCTATGCTATTCTTTTATTTTCTATTCTATCCCTTTTTTTCATTCTATTTTTTTTATTCTTTTATAATCTGTTCTGTTTTACTGTATTAAATGCTATTATTTTATTTTCTATTCTTTTCTATTCTATATTCTTTTTTTATTTTATTCCTTTATTTTCTATTCTATTTTATTCTCTTTGGAAATTCCAATGAATTTGAAAATTATTTGAATTCAATTAGAAAACTATTCAAATTCAATTGGAAAGCTACTCTAATTCTAATCTCTACCGGAAATTTGATTTGCTATCTCAGATTTTTTTCAATTCTTTACAATTTAAATTTAGAAATTCAGATACATCCGAATTTCCGAATAACAATTTTTTTTTCCGCATTTCAATTCGTATGGAAGCGAACCACATATGTCTACTGCTGAGCTGTGTTGGCCTTTTCTTTGGACCCCTGGAGCAGGCAGGGACTTTGAACCCTGTCAAGAGATAAGTTGATTCTAGCGGTGAGCCGAAGTTTTGTTCCAGGGATTGATGGGCTGTTTTTTTATGCTGACAAATAAGCTGTTTTGTTTGCCTTTTTTGAAAAATAAAGACTGGCCATTGATCTGGATCCCCCAAATATCACACCACATGTGGCCGAAATTCTACTTGAAAATCTCCCCGTGCTGCTCAGGTAATGGGGAAAATGTAATCCTGATGTATGGAGCCCCAAAACAAAATTCATGCACAGCTTGCTCAGAGGAAGTCAGTTGATAGTTGGAGGTAAGAGGAGAGAAAGGTTGGTTGGAGGGGACTTCTTCTTGAAACACAAACTTAGCAGTATATCCCATTGAAATGTATGGGGTGATACTGAATTATGGCCATGTGTAAAGCTAATAGGCAAGCTAGTGTCATGGGGCACTAGGCAATGACATGGGGAACATTTAGGGTGCTTTCAAACTGAGGTGCTATAGCGCTAAAAATAGCGCCTGCAAAGCGACTTGAAAGAGCCTCTCCCTTCACTCCAAATTGAAAGCCCGAGGGGAGCCCATCATTTTATAGTGAGGGGGCTGGCTTATCCAAAAGTCTTTTTAAACCAAATGACTTAAAGGATCACTAAAGACAATGGGCCGGATTCATAAAGAAGATACAACGGCGTATCTCCTGATACACCGTCGTATCTCTGAGTCCGGCTGGTCGTATCTATGCGCCTGATTCATAGAACTCCCTAAGATCCGACAGGCGTAAGTGACGTACACCGTCGGATCTTAGGATGCAATTGCAATTTACGCCGTTTCCGTAAGAGATATGCGGCGTAAAGATAAAGCTGCCCCCTAAGTATGGCCGTCGTTCCCGTGTCGAAATTTGAAATTTAATGTTGTTTGCGTAAGTCGTCCGTGAATGGCGCTGGACGCCATTTACGTTCACGTCAAAACCAATGACGTCCTTGCGACGTCATTTAGCGCAATGCACGTCTGGAAATTTTAGGGACGGCGCATGCGCAGTACGATCGCCGTGGGAACGCGCCTAATTTAAATGATACATGCCCCCTACCCGGATCATTTGAATTAGGCAGGCTTGCGCCGGGCGCATTTACGCTACGCCGCCGCAACTTTACAGGCAAGTGCTTTGTGAATCAAGCACTTGCCCGTAAAACTTGCGGCGGTGTAACGTAAATGTGATAACAAACATGTTATATTTATCCCCACTGTGCAGCTTATTTTGCACAGAGTGGCCCCGAACCTGGCCTTCTGGGGTCCCTCGGCGGCTGTCTCGGCTCCCCCCCTCAAGAACTCAACACCTTCAAGCGAGCGAGCGAGCATGGTGTTGAGTGCTTGCGGGCGTGCTCCCGTGATACAGCCGGCGGCTATAGCCGCTCACTGTATCATTTGGCCCTGCCCCCCGGCGCTCCGTGTCATTGGATGTGATTGACAGCAGCGCAAGCCAATGGCTTTGCTGCTTTCAATCAACCAATGAATGAGCTGGGACTTTCGAGGGGTCAGGTAAGTAAACAGGGGGCTGGGGGGCTGCTAGTACACAGATATTTTTTCACCTTAATGCATAGAATGTATTAAGGTGAAAAAACTTTTACCTTTACAACCCCTTTAAGTTCTAAGGATAGACAGTGCATCAGTGGCGGCTGGTGCTCAACATTTTTGGGGGGGGCGCAAAGGAAAAAAAAAATTGCAGTCTCACTGTGCCTAAACGCAGCCACTGTTACATGCCATCAAATGCAGCCACTGTGCCATCAATTCGCACCACTGTGCCATGCCATTAAACGCAGTCACTATGCCATGCCATCAAATGCAGTCACTGTGCCATCAATTCGCACCACTGTGCCATCAATTCGCACCACTGTGCCATGCCATTAAACGTAGTCACTGTGCCATGCCATCAAATACAGTCACTGTGCCATCAATTCGCACCACTGTGCCATCAATTCGCACCACTGTGCCATCAATTCGCACCACTGTGCCATGCCATTAAACGCAGTCACTGTGCCATCCATTGTCACCACTGTGCCATGCCATTAAACGCAGCCACTGTGCCATACATTGTCACCACTGTGCCATGCCATTAAACGCAGCCCCTGTGCCATACATTGTCACCACTGTGCCATGCCATTAAACGCAGCCCCTGTGCCATACATTGTCACCACTGTGCCATGCCATTAAACGCAGCCACTGTGCCATCCATTGTCACCACTGTGCCATCCATTGTCACCACTGTGCCATGCCATTAAACGCAGCCACTGTGCCATCCATTGTCACCACTGTGCCATGCCATTAAACGCAGCCACTGTGCCCTTTAATGGTCGCCGCTGTGCCAATTGTCCCCACTGTGCCCTGTAAATTGCGTTCTCCCCCCCCCCCCCCCGCCCGGCACTTACCTTTACTGGAGTCAGGCATCCACGTCCCACGATGTCTTCTCCCGCCCTCGATGACTGACAGGCGTCTCAGCCAATCAGGTTACAGGTAGCCAGAACCGGCCAACGTGATTGGCTGAGACGCCTGTCATCTTATTCAAGGGGCGTACAGTCTGTGCGCTCCGAGAATAAGCTTCCGGGACCCGAGGGCTGTATTGGGAAAGCCTATCAGAGCCGTTGGCTTTGATAGACATTTCCCTACAGCCAACCAGCTGGCGTTATTCAGATGGCCGGACATTGAGCGCCGACCATCTGAATAACAGCGGCAGCGGCGAAAATAACATAGATTCGTGCAATGCATGAATCTATGTTATTTCACTCAGTGGCGGTGAGAGCTCTCTATGTGTGTGTCCAGGCAGCCTCTACGCGTTTCGCTATTTGTGTCGTCAGGAGAGCTCTCCTGACGACGCAAATAGCGAAACGCGCAGAGGCTGCCTGGACACACACATAGAGGGTGAAGCACATTAGCACGCAAGGACCCCTTGTAGCAACACATGCAGAGAAAAGCGGGGCATGCACACCTCCTAGGACGCCATTTAAATGCTGGTCAGCGGCTTTTAACGGTTGACACTGCCAAAGACACTCAGTGCCGGTCAGAGGCACTTTATATTGTAAGTGTTATTTTTTACCTTTTTTAAATAAATATTTTTAACATACTACACCATGATGAGCCCCTTGTCTTTGAGGATTTAAGGATACCTTGTAAAAGGAAAAAGGAGGTAACACCCACTGACGGATAAAGAAAAGACACCACCTTGGAGCCTATTAATATCTGGGGTCTGGTGAGTGTTGATTTTAACCATTGGTGATGGTGGCACATTTTTATCGGGTGGAAGAGATAGCGGCACTTGTCTGTATACAGCACCACCAACATTGAACCTTTTGTTTGCTGGAACCTACTGTATAGGATCAAGATTGCTTGTCATTGGACTATTTTCAGTGCAGCTAGCACATTGCACTTTTTATTGGTTGTTTAATAACTATATATATATATATATATTTTTTTTTGCTATACATAATTTTTTGGGGATTACCTGTTTCCAATACCAGTTATTGGACAATTCACTGTGCAGTTGGCACATTGCACATTGTGTGTTTTATATAGTATACTTTTTTCTGTATTGTTTTCATTATTTAGCCGGCTAGTAGCAGCAACGATAGCCACTCTTTCACAGGAGCACTGTGGCATATTGATTGATGTGTATGCCGATACACTAATTTATATTTGTGATTCAAAAACTGTGTCACATATGCATGATTTAAATTTAATTTATATATTTTCACAGATTGTTTGTATTTAGGTTACTCACATTTAAGATTGGACACATTGTGGCCCTGATATATATATTCCACTTATGGTTGAGGGTGTATTATATTAAGTCACAGCTCACATTTCCAGAGACTAAACCCTCTGGATAATTAGATCAGCGCAGTAACATTTTTTCCTAATTCCACCAACATAGTTGCCTGTAAGCAAGACACACTTGTCTTTGTACTCCTCACCTGGTTGTCGCCACACACGCTTGACACCATCTGAACCAAATAGGTTTATCTTGGTCTCATCAGACCACAGGACATGGTTCCAGTAATCCATTTCCTTAGTCTGCTCGTCTTCAGCAAACTGTTTGTGGGTTTTCTTGTGCGTCATCTTTAGAAGAGGCTTCCTTCTGGGATGACAGCCATACAGGTCAATTTGATGCAGTGTGCAGCGTATGGTCTGAGCCAACGCTGTATCCTGGCCTAGGCCAACAAGGCCCAGGCCTAGGGCAGCATTTTGCAGGGGGGCAGTATGAAAAGAGTCCCCACCGGCTTGCACTACACTGTTAGTGTAGCACCAGTCTTATGGGGCAAACTGGGCTGAGAGGCAAATTAGTCTAGCGCCCCCATAAAGTAGCCGCACTCCTTCTGGTATGCGGGTGGCCGGCTTTCCGCAACTGTGGGGGAGGGGGCGCTTCTTCTAATTTTGACTGTCCTATCAGCCTGGACCACAAACCTTCCTCACTGTGCTATATATTTTCTTCTGCACCATTAGCATGGTTATATCTTCTTAGTCCTTTCCATAACATTATCAGAAATTTGTGCTTAAAGTAGAACTATAGGCAGCACTTTTTTTAAAATTTTTAGTAGAATAAGGGAGGGTTATAGCCCCTGTCAGTTTATTATTTACTATCCCTGTCCCATTGCAGAGATTTCCCTGCACTTCCTGTCCCATAGCCAAACAGGAAGTGAGAGGAAATCTATGCAAATTAAGGGAATTCATTGCCCCCCAGGCCCTCAGAACTAGTGTTCCCACTCAAAAATTTCAGGGCAGGTCTTAAACAGCAAGGGGTGTGGCCTTGACAGAAAGGGTGGTTCATATTTAAATTAGGGGGTGCACAAGTTTAGTCAGGCTTAGGGCAGCACAAAACCTAAATACACTACTGGTCTGAGCACTGGCAGGCTGACCCCCCACCCCTTCAACCTCTGCAGCAATGCTGGCAGCACTCATACGTCTATTTCCCAAAGACTGGATATGACGCTGAGCACATGCACTCTACTTCTTTGGTCAACCATGGCGAGGCCTGTTCTGTTAAACTGCTGTATGACCTTGGCCACTGTGCTGCAGCTCAGTTTTAGGGTCTTGGCAATCTTCTTATAGCCTAGCCCTAGGCCATCTTTCTTTTGGGCAATTTATTGCATTTGTGTGCCCTAAAATTTTCTTTGGTGTATTCTTTACTGACATATTGGCCCGGATTCTCAAACGAGTTACACCGGCGTATCTCCAGATACGCCGTCGTAACTCTGAGTCCGAGCCGTCGTATCTATGCGCCTGATTCTTAGAATCAGTTACGCACAGATTTGTATTAGATCCGACCGGCGTAAGTCTCTTACGCCGTCGTATCTTAACTGCATATTTACGCTGGCCGCTAGGGGCGTGTACGCCGATTTACGCCTAGAGATATGTAAATCATCTAGATACGCAAATTCACGAATGTACGCCTGGCCGACGCAGTACAGATACGCCGTTTACGTTAGGCTTTTCCCGGCGTAAAGTTACCCCTGCTATATGAGGCGTACATGCGGCGTACCAATGTTAGATATGGACGTCGTTCCCGCGTCAAATTTTGAAAATTTTACGTCGTTTGCGTAAGTCGTTCGCGAATAGGGCTGGGCGTCATTTACGTTCACGTCGAAAGCATTGGCTTCTTGCGGGTTAATTTGGAGCATGCGCACTGGGATACTTTCACGGACGGCGCATGCGCCGTTCGTAAAAAGCGGCATTTACGTGGGGTCACATAAAATTAACATAACACACGCCCACATCTACCACATTTGAATTAGGCTGGCTTACGCCGGCCTATTTACGCTACGCCGACACAACTTTCGTTTGAGAATACAGGACTTGCCTGTAAAAGTTGCGGAGGCGTAACGTAAATAGGATACGTTACGCCCGCACAAAGATACGCCATTCTACGTGAACCCGGGCCATTGTGTCTCCTAGACCATTGCAGTAATAGTGTTTGACATAAAAAAAATTGGAACTACCGCTATTTTATTTTCTAGGGTGTCTGCTTTCAGGAAATATCTAATGTTTGGGGGTTGTATGTAATATTCAGGGCTAAAGTAATTTTTTAAGCATGTGTGCAAATAAAATAAAAATAAACAGCTCTGGCAGCGAAAGGGCATCTAGGTTTCTGTCTGAGGTTCTCCTTTAAATACAGTTTTATAATAGAAAAAAATATTGTCAGAAGTTCCAGCCCTTCCCTACTCCACAAAAATGTGTGTTTACTTCTCTATGTGTCCCCATTGGGTTTTTTAATCACTTACTATTCCGCCCTGTCCAAAACAAAATAAAAGCTTTCTGCTGGAGTTGGGCCAAAACAGGAACACGTTTTGCCTGCAGTTCTACTTTAACGTTTTTCAAAAAAATGGTTGATTTATTATTTAAGATAATAGGAAGAAATATAAGGTTTGTCTGCAATATAAAATAATTTTACAAATTAAATGTATTATTATTTTGTTTCTCATAATATTAAAAGTGACGTTAATAGGCAGTTAAGTCAGATTAGTTGTATGTTTGGTCTATCAGACAGAAAATACTGAAAATATAACCAGTTGAATACAATATGAAGTGAATTTCATGGGGATAGCAAGCTATTATCGTTCTTTAATCCTTCACTCTGCAGTATGAGAGGCAACTTCCAATGACCTCATTAAAGCCTGTGCCTTGGCGATTGCGAAAGACCCGGGAAGCTGGGGATCTCATTACTGACTTAGTTCTCATTAGGCACTTATCCATTCCTGACAATTCCACATTTTTAAAAGTCATTTAGTACGGCGGCAATGTGCCCACTTGTGCCATTATCAATTTATTTTGTCATGGGGAGTATTATTTTCTGCAAAGCCAAGACAATAAAATATTCATTTTCAGGAGCAGATTAACGGGAGGCCGTTGGATCTGTTACCAGCCAGTTTCCCTCCTTCTAGCTGTTTAAAATCTAAAATAAAATGAGGTAAATATATTTCAATGCTTAATGGAACCCGTACTTTGGCATTGACACATATTAGAACAGCTTAGAACATTAAAGTAATATTAAACCCTCAATGTTTTTTAGATTAACACATTAAGCACAATAAAATAAACATTCCCTAGTAAAAAATTTGGTAAAATGCTTATCCTAGCATTTTACAACTTTCAATATTGCTGGCTCCTGCTCTCTCGGTGCTGCTTCTCTGAACTTCTGGTCTTGAGAGGAAACAGTTAACAGTGGACAGTGTGTAGTGGATGATTATAAAATCCCTATTTTCAAATTAGGCTAATTCTTTTTATGATTAGAATCACATAAATGTTGCTTTTCTTATATTCTTATATATGTTGTTTTTATATTCATTATCTATATACGATATATATGCATATGTATGTATGGGTATGTGTTGCAATGCAGATATTGTCGAATATTGATAAAATGAAGAAACAAATGTTTTAAAGTTACAAGTACATCTTAGAACTTGAGTTGAATATACAAAGGACTATTATAAAAGCAGCTGTGACTCACTCCTCATTCTCACCCCATTCCCCCTCCCTTTTACTGCCATTCCTCTTTGCTACACATTCTAAGCCTTTCCTGGAGAAAAAAAACTATGAAAAGGATTTTCGAGAGGAAGTTACCCCTCCCCCCTTGTCTGCTTACTGAGAGAACTTTTTTATGACACGTGGATTTGCAAGAAGAGCATGGACTGGACTTGTGAGAAGAAGATGGAATAGGAAAGACCCCTATATGAACTGACCAATGACAGACTCACAGGGGGCGTGTAATAAGAGACTGAATGGGAGTAATCAGTGGGTGTGAAATGTATAGGTTGACCAATGGGAATGCATTTTGTGATCTTGTGCTGATAATAAAACCAACTGCCCAGTTGGCAGCCATTCTCTTTGCTGGCTGAACGTTGGAAGGTGAGATGTAGATTCAGGGCCAGATTCAGGTAGAATTACGTTACGCCACGGCGGCGTAACGTATCCCATTTACATTACACCGCCGAAGGTTTACAGCATAAGTGCCCGATTCACAAAGCTCTTACCTGTAAACTTGCGGCGGTGTAACGTAAATCCGCTCGGCGCAAGCCCGCCTAATTCAAATGGGGCGGGCACCATTTAAATTAGGCGCATTCCCGCGCCGAACATTCTGCGCATGCTCCGTTAGGAAATTTCCCGACGTGCTTTGCGCGAAATTACGGCGCCCCAACGTTTTTTTTGAACAGCGACGTGCGTTACGTCGCTTCGTATTCCCGGACGTCTTACGCAAAAAAAAATTGAAATTCGACGCGGGAACGACGGCCATACTTTAACATGGCTGTTCTAAAGATAAGCCATGAAAAAGCAGGCTGAAGTTTGCGACGGGAAAAACCGACTAGCGACGACGTAAGAGATTGCGACGAACACGCGTATCTTCGTGGATCGCCGTAACTAGTCATTTGCATATTCTACGCCGACCGCAATGACATCGCCACCTAGCGGCCGGCCTAGAATTGCATCCTAAGATCCGACGGTGTAAGTCAATTACACCTGTCGGATCTTAGGGCTATCTATGCGTAACTGATTCTATGAATCAGCCGCATAGTTAGGATGGGCGGATCACAGAGATACGACGGCGTATCAGGAGATACGCCGTTGTATCTCTTTTGTGAATCTGGCCCTCTGTGTCTGGATTGTACATGTCACCTTATATATATATTAATTTGGGTCTTCCGGCAGAAATGGGTAACCCTGAGATTGTATCAGGAAATCAATTAAAGCGGTTGTAAACCCGCATGAAAAAAAAAATGTTTTCCTCCTGTAAGGGAAAAGTCATAATGAGCTAATATGCACCGCATATTAGCTCATTATGAAATACTTTCCTCGGAACGAGGTGCGTAGCACTTACCTGGTTCACGCCAAGCGAGATTTCATCTTGCCTCGGCGTGTCTCCTAAACCGTGCAGGTTTAGGACATATTCTCCTTACCTACAGGTAAGACTTGTTATAGGCTTACCTGTAGGTAAAAGTACAAAAAGTGGGTTTACAACCACTTTAATTAATGAATCCACATCAAGTGCAGTCTCTGTTAGAAGGGGGGGGGGATAGGGGATTGCCTTGCCATCGTAGGAGGTGTTCGGAAGTTCTGGTGCAAACCGAACAGGGGTCCCTTCGGCCCATTCCCTATTAGTTATACATGG
Source organism: Rana temporaria (assembly GCF_905171775.1). NCBI lineage: Eukaryota > Metazoa > Chordata > Amphibia > Anura > Ranidae > Rana > Rana temporaria. The sequence continues at coordinate 644,407,576 of NC_053489.1, read as the reverse complement.
GGTTGTGTGCTTCTATTGATTGGTGTAGACACAATTCTAGTCTATGAAGGCAAGGATGGCTCTATAGGATGCTCCAAGAGAAAGGAGCCACCTGTCCAGGATTCACCCGGACAGTTTGGGTTTGGAATCATGTGTCCAGGTTTCAGAAAGCCTGAAACCCGGACACATTATTTAGCCTGGACTATGGCTTGCCAGCAGGGTTTATAGCTGAGAGAGTGGGTAACCGCTCAAAGAGAACCAGGTAATCTGATTCCTGTGGTCCGAGCCAAGGGTGCAGGCAGTGCAATCAAAATGCAGGTTAGGATGAAGGAAAAAAGGTGGGACAGCCGCACTCCAAAAAAACTCCTCCTTTAATTAAAAATCACAAAATACATGCCACAGCAAAAAACAGCACAACAAAAGAAAAGCTGACGTTTCGCACTATGCCTTAGTGCTTCTTCATAGCTAGTGTGTAAACAGTAAAATGAGTGAATATATACCTTACAACCCAATGAGTGGGAGGGGGCTCTGGAAACAATTAAGTTAAACAGGGTCCCCTGTGAAGTTTGGGTGTGTCTCGACAGACAATCAGAGAGTGTCTCATGTGGACTATGTCTCATGCAAATTCATAGTGAATAGTGAACATTGGATAGAATGATGTGTTGACCCAATAGAGAAGTGGGGTGCAGAAAAATGTGAAAGAGAGTGTAGGAGTATGTGTAAGTGTGAAGAAATATATTTGAGTGTAAGAGAAGTGAATTAAAGTGGACAGGAAATGGAATGATATGTGTAAAACATGTATAACTTGTATAAGTAACAAATAAAATGAAATTAAGAAAACAAAAAATATGATATGAATTGAAGTGCGATAAAGTAAAGTGAAATTAATTAAAAAAAAAGAAGAAAGGAAAACAAATAAAAAGTGAAATGGGGAAAAAAGGGGAAGAAAAAAAAAAAAAAAAATTAGGGGTGAATATGACGGTGAACCATATAAAGGACGATGCATAAACCATAAAATAATATGGTGTAATGTAGTGAACAAAAAATGCCTAAAGATTGAGCATAGTGTAAAGGTGCACCTTAATTCTAATGGTCTTATTTGTTTTATAGTATATTAACTTGTGTTTTTTATTATTTTTATGATTATTATTATATTATTTTTGTTTTTTGTATTTTTGTTGCCTGTATGTGTTTATGTACTTACTCATTATTGAAATAATAACTGAGACACCGGGCATCTATCTGGACTGGTTAAACATTCATTGTGAGCTGAACCATTAATACAAAGACAAAAACAAAAGGATGTGAACATGTGTGGCCATTTACAGAAGAGTTCTAAAATATCCTAAAAATCAGTAAATGAGTAAACATGCAGAGTAGTATGGAATGATAGTAAAAAAGAGGCACTTGAAATGTCAGTGGCTATATGAGGCTAATGAAAAATAACCGCTATTAGCGGACAATTGCCAACATGTGAACCTTAATCTAAATAGAGAAACTCTCTAGAGAATGATAGCGATCAGGGTATGGGCATGGAGTGTGTGTCAGGTTGCATAGCGGAATCGATATATTGGTATTACAATATTTTAATGCTTTAATGTTAGACTGGAAAGGGAAAAGTAAAACCAAAAGGTTAGTGAAGGGTTAATGAAAAACTCCCTAGGCAGTAGGTAAACATGTGTTGAAATCGAAAATACGCTATCTGATTCTCTGTCTTGACACATCCAATTACAGAAAAAGCCACATTTGAGGCCACCACATCTCGCCGACAACAAAGACATCGCCATACATGTCGCGATGACTGTGCGATCTACATGAATTAAATACTTAAATGTGTATTTACAAGGAACAAATAAAATTCGATAAAACGGAGAAGCCGAACATTGCTGTTGACAGCTGTATATACAAAAAAACGTTAATACAGTAATAAGAACACAAAACACACAGTATGCATATGAAATGTCCCGATAAACATGTTAAGATAACGAGCAATATCGCATGAATGGCTGGGAAGCCAGCAGAACTGTAATCGTGGGACATATCTTACAATGTATGTTGGTTGGTTCTCTAATGAAACCCAAAAAGAAAGAAAGAAGAGAGTATAGGATACTGAGATCTTGTTGAAAAGGGTGCCAAGAGCCTAGATTTTTTGTAATCCTCTTACAAAGAAGGAGATACTGTATTTATGGATCCTGTAAAAATCGGGGAAAAAACATCCAGGGTGCTTGTAAGAAAATAAGGTTAGGAAAAAAGGCAAGATGAAAAGAGAGGGGGGGGAGGGGGAAGGGAATAAGGAGAAAAAATGGGAAAATGTGCGCAAGGAAGAGCGAGAGAAAAAAAAAAGGTGGAAGTGGAAGTGGAGAAAAAAAAAAGGTGGAAGTGGAAGTGGAGGAAAAAAAAAAAAAAGGTGGAAGTGGAAGTGGAGAAAAAAAAAAGGTGGAAGTGGAAGTGGAGAAAAAAAAAAGGTGGAAGTGGAAGTGGAGAAAAAAAAAAAAAGGTGGAAGTGGAAGTGGAGAAAAAAAAAGTGGAAGTGGAAGTGGAGAAAAAAAAAAAAAAAAAAGGTGGAAGTGGAAGTGGAGAAAAAAAAAAAAAAAAGGTGGAAGTGGAAAAAAAAAAAAAAAAAAAAAAAGGTGGAAATGGAAGTGGGAAAAAAAAAAAAATATATATATTGTAGAAATGAAAATGAGAAAAGATAAAAGTAAATGTAAAAATAAACATAGGGCAGGGACAACCGGCAGATCGAGGGAGCTTAATGTATGTTTAGGACCGGGCTCATATAGAATGAAGTATGATAAGCCTCTTAAATACCTAGAGTGAGATATACAGTGAGATGGGATACATAGGAATCGCATGCATACATAAGATAAGATGGATGTGCTGGTACTTGGGCATATACATAATCTGAATGTGTAATTAGAACGCTTCAAAAACCAAAAATCTACCACATGTGTTGTAAAGACATGTGTGGGAGAGCGTGAAGATGGTATAATGTAAAATCCATGTCGGAGAAATATCGGTTATCAGCGAAATAGTTCTGTATGTATATATATAGTGCACTCAAGAACCGGACACGTCTAGAGTAAAAAAAAGGGGGGGGGGGAATTAGGAGACACAAAATCAGAGAAAAATCTCCAAGGAGATGTGATGAGCTGTGTAATATGTAATTGTGGCAGTAATGGACAATGGTGCAAACGTGAAACTGGATACTGATACTGATCAGTCATAAAAATGGGACACATCCCACTCAAAATTCATTCCAGACGGAATTCTGGTTTGGAGTGAAAAGATCCAGAACACTTCACGTTTGCACAATGACCGGAACTTGTCGCCTCCCCTGATGGGGGTTTTGACCTGTTCTACACCCTGTATAACAAGACTGGTGATGTCCTTAGAGTGTATGTTGTTCCAATGTCGTGCCACATTGGTGTTTTTATTGGTGGAGATATCATAAAGATGGTCCCTGAGGCGATCTCTAAGCCTACGAATTGTACGTCCCACATACTGTATATTACACAGTGTGCAAGAAATGACATACACAATGTGTTTGGTGTTGCAATTCATGAAACTCTTATGCCGCGTACACACCATCACTTTATGTGATGAAAAAAAACGACACTTTCTGTGAAGTAAAAAATGACGTTTTTGAAACTTCAATTTTCAAAGACGAAGTTGCCTACACACCATCGTTTTCTCACAATGTTCTTGCAAAATGAGGTTACGTTCCACCACGTTTTACTATTGAAGCTTGCTTCCTAAGTAGCTTCTGGGCATGCGTGGATGAAAAAACGTCTTAGAAAACGACGTTTTTTGCTACACACGGTCAATTTCTGTGAAGTAAAAAGTGCACTTTTGAAAAACGACACATAAAATTGAAGCATGCTTCAATTTTTTTTGGTCGTTTTTTACAAGACATAAAACGACGTTTTCCCCCACACACAGTCAATTAAAGTGACGTTTTTAAAAACGTCATTTTTTTTCATCACATAAAGTGATGGTGTGTACGCGGCATTAATCTCAAATTCTCTATGATTGCTACATGAAATTACGTGTTGGCCTGTTTTGATGAAGCCGCAATAGATGCAGCTTTTAATACCACACTTGAAGGTGCCCTTAAAGCTCAGCCAGCCATGATGGGTGATTTTGCTATTAAATAGGCTGGGTGAAAGGGAGCTTCCAAGCGTGGGTGCCCTTCGAGACACTGTTTTAATGCCCTTGAGTAGTATGGCACTATAGGCTGGGTCACTATACAGTATGGGCAGATACTTCATCACTGTGTTTTTAATTTTCTGAAACTCTAGACTGAATGGAGTAGAGAAAACTGGAGTACTATTGGAGAATTTGGAAGCTGTTCTCTTGGAACTTTGTAGCAAATTATCTCTGGGAACAGAGCTGGCAGCCAGCAGGGCTTTAGTAATAATGTGTTCAGGGTACCCTCTACCTTTAAACCTGCTTGCCATATTATGGGCCTCCTCGTTAAAGGTTTCAGGTGCACTGCAAAGTCTCCTGAGTCTGAGGAACTGGCCATACGGGACCCCCCTGATGGTGTGTCTCGGATGGGCAGAATCTGCTCTTAGAATGGCACAAGTTAATATACTATTAAACAAATAAGACCATTAGAATTAAGGTGCACCTTTACACTATGCTCAATCTTTAGGCATTTTTTGTTCACTACATTACACCATATTATTTTATGGTTTATGCATCGTCCTTTATATGGTTCACCGTCATATTCACCCCTAATTTTTTTTTTTTTCTTCCCCTTTTTTCCCCATTTCACTTTTTATTTGTTTTCCTTTCTTCTTTTTTTTTTAATTCATTTCACTTTACTTTATCGCACTTCAATTCATATCATATTTTTTGTTTTCTTAATTTCATTTTATTTGTTACTTATACAAGTTATACATGTTTTACACATATCATTCCATTTCCTGTCCACTTTAATTCACTTCTCTTACACTCAAATATATTTCTTCACACTTACACATACTCCTACACTCTCTTTCACATTTTTCTGCACCCCACTTCTCTATTGGGTCAACACATCATTTTATCCAATGTTCACTATTCACTATGAATTTGCATGAGACATAGTCCACATGAGACACTCTCTGATTGTCTGTCGAGACACACCCAAACTTCACAGGGGACCCTGTTTAACTTAATTGTTTCCAGAGCCCCCTCCCACTCATTGGGTTGTAAGGTATATATTCACTCATTTTACTGTTTACACACTAGCTATGAAGAAGCACTAAGGCATAGTGCGAAACGTCAGCTTTTCTTTTGTTGTGCTGTTTTTTGCTGTGGCATGTATTTTGTGATTTTTAATTAAAGGAGGAGTTTTTTTGGAGTGCGGCTGTCCCACCTTTTTTCCTTCATCCTAACCAGGGTTTATAGCTGCAGTTGTCTCTTTCACACTGGCTGAGAGAGGGCTCGATCTACACCTATTTCCCCACCCCCCCACCCTGTCCCCTATTTGTCTGCCCACACTCCAATTCTCAGTGCTGTGCCTCAGAAAAGGAAAGTTGGGGCTGGAAATTTAAAGTCCAGCAGCCTCAGATACATCTGGATGAGAGGTGCTGACTGCCAGGGGGTGAGTGATCTCACCATCCATCCCTGTCTGTGAATGTCTCCCCCCCTCTCCCTTTTCTCTCCTGCCTCTGATTGAGTACACAAAGGTGAGTCAGGGTTCTCAGAGCACCCCTTACATCGGAGTTCCCCTTTACACCAGAGGCCACAGCTTTCCCCCTTACATCAGAGTCTTCTCCGTACATCAGAGTTCTCAGCGTTCCCCCTTACATCGGAGTTCCCCTTTACACCAGAGGCAACAGGGTTCCCCCTTACATCAGAGTCCTCCTGTATATCAGAGTTCCCTGTGTTCCCCCTTAGATCATGGTTTCCAGATAATCCCTTATGTTAGAGCCCCCAGAGTTCCCCCTTACATCAGAGTCTGCAGAGTCCCCCCTTACAGTGAAAGGGAACTCTGCGAGTTCAGATGTAAAAGGGGAACTCTGTGGATTCAGATTTAAAAGGGGAACTCTGAGGACTCTGATGTAAAGGGGAACTCTTGGTATTAACTTCATATGATCAGAAATGGTATTTAATAGCAAAATATATGTATAGGTTATACTATAAAAAAAATTGCAGTGGGCCGCTAATGTGTTCGGGTTTGACTTGAAGAAAAAAAAGGTGACAACTCTAAGCCACCCTGAAACATGAAACCTGGGGAAGCGAATATGGCACTAGCTTAAAGGGGTAATAAATGTAAAAAAAACAAAATCCTAAATAGCTTCCTTTACCTTAGTGCAGTCCTCTTTCACTTACCTCATCCTTCCATTTTGCTTTTAAATGTCCTTATTTCTTCTGAGAAATCCTCACTTCCTGTTCTTCTCTCTGTAACTCCACACAGTAATGCAAGGTTTTCTCTCTGGTGTGGAGTGTCGTGCTCACCCCTCCCTTAGACTACTGGAGAGTCAGGACACCCACTAACACAGCTCCTTTCTCTATTTGCAATGCGCTTCACATTTTTTTTCTTCTTCATGACAAACTGTATATAGCTGGTTGATAAGGAGGGGAACGCTTCCCTAACAACTGATGAGTAATCAGCTGTCAGCAGGGGTGGTACAAATTTTGGGTGGACGGGACCTTTTTTTTTTATTTTGGTGTGGGATTCCTCTCAAAATCCATATCAGACCCGGAGGACGTAGTATAGATTGGGGGGGGGGCATGCCGTTTTTGTTTTTTTCCAGATTTATTTTTATTGCCGGCAAATGTGGTTGTTAAGAACACAGCAGCCGGCTTCCCGACCATCTCCTTAACAACCAGCTATTCACAGTTTGTTAAAGAGAAAAAAAAAACACATTAAGCCCTGGTTCACACTGGGTACGATTTGGAACGATTTGAGATGCGATTTGACATGTCAAATCGCATCTCAAATCGGCGGCAATTGCAAAATCGCGGCAAAATCGCAGCCGCGAAATCGCGGTAAAATCACGCATTTTACCGCGATTTTGAATTCGCAGCAGTGTGAACCTAGGCAGAAACAGCATGCAAAAACACATCAAAAACAGAGTTTAAAAACGCATCTGAAAACCGCAACAACCGCAACCGCATAGATGTGAACCTAGGGTAGAAGATAAAGAAGCTGCATAGTGATTAAATCAGTTGCTGAAAGTGCTTTACATTTTTATAATACCACTTTAAAGTAGGATTCCTGCCTAACACTAACTAGCCTTAAGTAGGCCACCTCCCCCTAAAAAATTATACTTGCCTATTTTCATCCTGCTCCAGTCCAGTCACATGATCTAGCTCCCCTGCTTCGGCCAGAGGTGGCTGCAAGGGAAAGGAGGGGGGGCGCCTACAACAGATGTGACATTGGAGCCTATGGGCCAGATCCACAAAAGGGTTACGACGGCGTATCTGCTGATACGCCGTCGTATCCCTGTTTCTATCTATGCGGCTGATTCATAGAATCAGTTACGCATAGATATCCCTAAGATCCGACATGTGTAATTGTTTTACACTGTCGGATCTTAGGATGCAGTACCGCGGCCGCCGCTGGGGGCATTTCTTTTTTACCCGTCGCGATTCACAAAACTCGGCGCAACGTAACGTAACGCAAAGCACGTCGGGAAAATAGCATTGGGAGCATGCGCAGTACGTCCGGCGCGGGAACGCGCCTAATTTAAATGGGACTTGCCCCATTTGAATTGGCCCGCCTTGCGCCGGACTGATTTAGGATACCCTGCCGCAAATTTCCAGGTAAGTGCTTTGTGGATCGGGCACTAACTTGGGCAATTTGCGGCGGTGTAACTTAAATCACAAAAGTTACGTTGCGCCCGCTGGTTGTGGATCTGGCCCTGACTTCTCACCAGGTGGGGCCTCTAGTAATTTGGGAGAAGAAGATTAATTTGGGGGGCCTTCCGCAGCTTTGCGTGGCCATAAGCAGCTTGCATAGTGAGCCTATAGGGTGGATTGGCCCTGATTCTGAGACAGGTTACTCAACATAGGTAGCAGGAGGGGGAAGGGGACATTTCTAAGGTTAGTGTCAGGTGGGAATTCCACTTTAAGACTCAAATTCAGGGGTCTTAAAGTGGATTAAATTCAGGGCCCCCCACCCGTAGACCCTCACAACCACCACCCAGGGTTGTGGGGAAAAGGCCCTTATCCCCATCAAATGTTTTTACTTTTATCTTTAAAAAAATGCAAATTACGTGGATGTTGGCAGGAGGAACCACTGAGGCCCCGTACACACGGTAGGACAAAAATGATGAGAATGGACCGAGGTTCAGTTTCATCGGTCCAAACTGACCGTGTGTATAGCCCATCGGTCTGTTTTCCTTCGGTCCAAAATTTTAAAACATGCTTCAAAACCGAACCGATGGACCGCTGCCCGATCGGTCCAAACCGATGGTTAGTACAGAAAAGCATCGGTTCAAAACCCGTGCATGCTCAGAATCAAGTCGACACATGCTTGGAAGCATTGAACTTTGTTTTATTCAGCACGTCGTGTGTTTGACGTCACTGCGTTCTGACCCGATCGGTTTTTGGAACGATGGTGTGTACGCACATCAGACCATCAGGCCACTTCAGCGGTGAACCGATGGAAATGGCCCGTCAGACCATTCTCATCGGTTTGGAACGACCGTGTGTACCGTACACGGCCTGAGTGTTTTAGGGAGACATGGGAGATGGGATGATCTCTCTCTTCAACAGGGAGCGTTTAGTGGGTTAGGTTGGTGGTAGAAGTGGTAAATATTTTGTAGTGCTACCCCACAAAGGAGCCGCTGGTATTAACTGGTTCTTCACTAAGGCCGGGTTCACACCTATGCGAATTGAGTGTGGCTTAAACCGCATCCAATACGCAGAACATTTCTAAATACATTGTTTTCAATGAGGCTGGTTCACATATGTGCGATGCATTCGCACTGCGCATTGCAGTAAAAACGTGTGCGGATTTTATGCCTTGCGGCGTGGCTCAGGTGCGAATTCAGATCCATTATCTTCTATGGGTACGCAGCTGATTCGCAGATGTGTTCAGTTCTCTTCAGGAATTTCTCTCATTCAGCTCAATACACTTCTCCCCCACTCTCCTCTCACCTGTAACTTCTCCCAGGTCTCCAAATTCGCAGCTAAAACTGAGCTAATCAGCTGAACACTTCTCTTATCTCTCTGCAGAGATAAAAGAGCTGAAATTTGCACCGCACAAGTGTGAATCTAGCCTTAAAGTACAGAGCCGTCCACCACCACGAGCACCAGATCATTCACAGCAGCTCCAATAATACAGTCTAGAGTCTTTTTAAGATTGTTGCTTGAAGAAACTTTAAACAGGAGAGGGGTTAAGGCATAGGAAACTCCAAAATTCTCTGTACCTAATGTTTAGAGGACACAGTAATAGTGTGTGTTGTACAGTCTAAGGCCTCACAGCTAAAGACCATGGGGCAAGTCTCTTTGGCACCTGGTTACCTTGCACCGATGCACAACTGCTGGTACCTAGTGCAGTTTCCAAAACACTACATATTGACAGGCATAAGTTTAGGGTCTTTGCTCACAAATCCCCAGGACAGCTACCACCTTCCACCTTTTTTTCCAGACATGGTCCAGTGAGTGAGACCTAACCTCTAAAGACCAAATCCTCTGTGGCAAGGTTTTGCTATTGGATCCAATCAAAGTCCATCTAGGCCTTTAGCGCCGACACCATTAAGATCTCTAGAGTAGCTGTACAATCAATGGGCTGCCCGAGGACAGCAGCTCCTCTGCCTCTGAAACCCTCCTATCATCATCCCAGCCCCCTTCAAGACACTCCTCCACAGGAATTGGCTGGGACCTGATAAATATTCAGGCTGGTTATTTGACTCTCTTGACCTATATTCTGGAAGCTTCTACCAGAATCAGGGGGAAGCAATCAAACTCCCAGCTAGTGAAATATTGAACACATCCAGCCAAACAATCACTGCTCCCTTGATTACAAAGAAAAAATAAAATAAAAAACGCCAAGCATGCTATGCTAACAGGTCACTGCAATTTACTTTCTTGTTTTACAATCACAGTGTTTTGGGATTTTTTTTTTTTTTTTTGAGAGGATCACATTAACTTCTTGAGACCCGCACAATAGCTGAATGATGGCTACAGCGCGGATCTGAATATCCAACTGGACGTCAATTGACATCCGCCCCTTTGGGCGTTCCCCGTGCGCTCTCCAGAGCGCGCAGCGGGGAAACTCTGTGTTGGCCGTGTCCCTTGGACACAGCCAATTACAGATCGCCGCGAACGGCCAATCAGAGTGGCCGTTTGCGATGCGATCTGTGCGGCCAATGAGAGATGATCTCATATGTAAACATATGAGATCATCTCTCATTGCCGGCTCACACAGAGACAGCGTCCTGTCTCTGGATAGGAGACCGATCTGTGTCTCTTGTACATAGGGACACAGATCGGTCACCTCCCCCAGTCACCCCCCCTCCACCTACAGTTAGAACACAATGCAGGGAATACATTTAACCCCTTCCTCACCCCCTAGTGTTAACCCCTTCACTGCCAGTCACATTTATACAGTAATTAGTGCATCTTTATAGCACTGGTCGCAGTATAAATGTGAATGGCGCCAAAAATGTGTCAAAGGTGTCCGATGTGTCCGCCATAACGTCGCAGTCCCAATAAAAATCGCAGATCTCAGCCATTTCTATATAAAAAAAAATAATAAAAAATAATAATTCTGTCCCCTATTTTGTAGGCGCTATAACTTTTGCGCTTATTGCGATTTTTTTTTTGTTTTGTTTACCAAAAATATGTAGAAGAATACGTATCGGCCTAAACTGAGGGAAAAAAATGTGTTTTTTTTAAAAAATTGGCATATTTATTATAGCAACAAGTAAAAAATATTGTATTTTTTTCAAAATTGTCGTTTATTTTTGTTCTATAGCGCAAAAAATAAAAACCGCACAGGCGATCATATACCACCAAAAGAAAGCTCTACTTGTGGGGAAAAAAGGACGTCAATTTTGTTTGGGAGTAGGGTTGCCAACTCATCCCTTTAAAACAGAACACATATTAATTACACAGGTTCTGAGGCTAATTTAATGCAAATAAGGCACCAAGTGAGTTTAATTACCTCCTTAATCAGCCACAGAACCTGTGTAATTAATATGTGTTCTGTTTTAAAGGGATGAGTTGGCAACCCTTTTTGGGAGCCACGTCGCACGACCGCACAATTGTCAGTTAAAGCGACGCAGTGCCGGAAGCTGAAATTTCACCTGGGCAGGAGGGGGGTATATGTGCCCAGTAAGCAAGTGGTTAAGGTATACCTCCTATTGGCAAAGCACAAGCAACCATTGATGATCTCCTATTAAAAATGCTAAATAGTTGTATCTGAATTCATAACATGTTTGTGAATTGATTCATGTCATGGTATATCTAGTAGTAGTTAGTCACATTCAACTGCACCTGTAATTTCATAGCATCATTTTATTTTCATATCAGGCTTTCTGTTAGTGAGAGGCAGACGAGATGTTCCAGTGCCACCAGATTTCCAATAATGAAGAGTGAGGTAGATAGGAGCAGTACATCAATATCTGAAATAAAAAGCCGAAGCCTTGAGCAGGTAAACCATGCTCCCTGTGTGAACCTTGAAGATTTAATTTCACCTAAGTGTGCCTTTAATGCAAGTAGCCAGTGGAGGAAACAGTACACCATCAAACCCTCACAAATGAGCTTTAACAACCTGATTGCAGGCTCCTGGTACAAGCAATCAGTAACACACATTAGAGTGCAATTCCCAAGATAATATGCCCTGATTGTAGTTAGTGGTGGCATCTATGGCTCACTTACTGCTCAGGCCTCTGATTAAAGAGAGGGAGGAGGGTTACAATCAGCATCATGCTCTCTGCTTGGCTTTCTAAGAGTTTGTTTTGCTGATTCTGCACAGAATTTTTTTAAAGATTTGTTCAAAGACAGACCCATTGATGTATGGTAATGATGCCACATTGCTTCTATTAAAGGGGTTGTAAAGGAATTTTTTTTTTTCATAATAAGCATCCTTTACCTGCAGACATTCCTCTTTTCACTTCCTCATTGTTCGTTTTTGCTCAGAAGTTGCTGTAAATGAAGGGCCGAAAGAACGGCGAATGTGCGCGCATGATCAGAATCACGTCGCATATACTCCCTAAGATTCGATGTGAACGTAACCTATGCCCAGCCACATTCACATACGACTTACGCAAACAACGCAAAATCTGACGGCTGTTCCGACGTCCATGACTTACCCCTGCTTTATGAGGCTTAACTTTACGCCGGACGTACGCCTTCCATAAACGGCGTAGATTACTGCGACAGGCGTAAGTACATCCCTGAATCGGCGTATCTAGGTCATTTACATATTCGACGCGTAAATCAATGGAAGCGCCCCTTGCGGCCAGCGTAAATATGCGCCCAAGATACGACGGCGTATGAGACTTACATCGGTCGTATCAAGCCAAAATTCAGGCGTATCTTGTTTGCTGAATAAGGCGCATTGATACGACGGCACATCCGTGGACTTACGCAGCCTTTTAGAAGATACGTTGGTGTAAGTCCTTTCTGAATCCGGGCCAATGTCACACAAAACTCCAAAAATGGGCTGGTCGAAATTCTTGGCACCCTTTCAAAATTGTGGATAACTAAGATTGTTTCAAGCATGTGATGCTCCTTAAACTCACCTGGGGCAAGTAACAGGTGTGGGCAATATACAAATCACACCTGAAAGCAGATAAAAAGGAGAGAAGTTCACTTAGTCTATGCATTGTGTGTCTGTGTGTGCCACACTAAGCATGGACAACAGAAAGAGGACTTGAGAACCAAAATTGTGGAAAAATATCAACAATCTCAAGGTTACAAGTCCATCTCCAGAGATCTAGATTTGCCTTTGTCCACAGTGTGCAACATTATCAAGAAGTTTGCAACCCATGGCACTGTAGCTAATCTCTCTGGACGCGGACGGAAGAGAAAAATGTATGAAAGGTTGCAACGCAGGATAGTCCGGATGGTGGATAAGCCGCCCCAAACAAGTTTCAAAGAAATTCAAGTGGCCCTGCAGGCTCAGGGAGCATCAGTGTCAGCGCCAACTATCCGTCGACATTTAAATGAAATGCTATGGCAGGAGACCCAGGAGGACCACACTGCTGACACAGAGATATATAAAAGCAAGACTACAGTTTGCCAAAATGTACTTGAGTAAGCCAAAATCCTTCTGGGAAAACGTCTTGTGGACAGATGAGACCAAGATAGAGCTTTTTGGTAAAGCACATCATTCTACTGTTTATCGAAAACGGAATGAGGCCTACATAGAAAAGACCACAGTACCTACAGTGAAATGTGGTGGAGGTTCAATGATGTTTTGGGGTTGTTTTGCTGGCACTGGGTGCCTTGAATGTGTGCAAGGCATCATGACATCTGAGGATTACCAAAGTATTTTGGGTTGCACTGTAGAGCCCAGTGTCAGAAAGCTGGGTTTGCGTCCGAGATCTTGGGTCTTCCAGCAGGACAATGACCCCAAACATACGTCAAAAAGCACCCAGAAATGGATGGCAACAAAGAGCTGGAGAGTTCTAAAGTGGCCCGCAGTCCAGAGTCCATATCTAAATCCCATTGAACACCTTTGGTGAGATCTTAAAATTGCTGTTGGGAAAAGGCACCCTTCCAATAAGAGAAACCTGAAGCAGTTTGCAAAGGAAGAGTGGTCCAAAAGAGAGGTGTCAGAAGCTTATTGATGGTTATTCGAAGCGACTGATTTCAGTTATTTTTTCCAAAGAGTGTGCAATCAAATATTAAGTTAAAGGTGCCAAGAATTTTGACCAGACCATTTTTGGAGTTTTGTGTGACATTATGTCCAATTTTCTTTTTTTCCTCCCTTTTTTTGTTTTGTTCCAATACACACAAAGGGAATAAACATGTGTATAGCAAAACATGTGTTACTGCAACATTTTCCTGTGAGAAATACTTGATTTTCTGGAAAAAAAAGTCGGTGGGGGGGGGGGGGGTGCCAACAATTTTGGCCATGATTGTATGTATATATATATATATATATATATATATATATATATATATATATATATATATATATATATATATATATATATATATATATTTGCTCTCTATCTGTTTGTCTTTTTGTAATAATAAACATTAATAAAAATATGTAATAAAAAAAAAAAAAAAAGAGTCCAAAACACTTGATGGATTCCAGGTGATCCTAAAAATTTTAAATAGTAACGCATTAAATTCCCAGGACAGAGCCAGTAGGTGAATCAATTGATCCTAATGGAAAACAGACATACAGTCAATTCCAGAGATTGGATTACTAAATGAACTGGTTGGTTGCTCCAAGGTATAGGAAGCAAAGAGCTTTCATGTATTAATCAAAGCCCCAGAGTGTATTGATAGTATGTGTAGTGCTACCCCCATGAGGGCCGCTCAAAGATTTTGTACCCCACTGGTTGCATTGACCTTGAAAGTCTGCCGACATCTCTGACACTCCTGACATTTCTGTTATGACAAAATAATTTAAAGGCACACGAACATGTAAAGTAAGCCAGTTAGATTTGTTTACTGGCAGATTAATGGCAATGAATTCAGTAACAACGCGTTAGTAACATGCAATAGATAAGATACGGTCAATAGGCTTGGTGGCAAAGCCAATTAAGAAATAAGCAATTAAAACACTTTAAGAATGTATAACCAGCAGAATTTAACCCTGTATGGAGTCTGTGGCTGCAGTCCAAAAAAAGAGTGCAGGAATGACTAGGCTTCCATCAAACCTCTCCCTTTATGTCCTGACACCACAGTCCCAGAAATGTATAAACTCAAAATTCACATTCAGCAACACCCTTATCCGTCTCTAAAAAATAGAGTTCTTGGTTACTGTATGGGTCTAGATAGGCAACAAGTGTTCCAATGTCTATTCTGTAGTCCTTTGAAGAGAAAGGCTTGACTTTTTAGCTAGCTCTTTAAGATGTGCAAATTATGTCCTAGAAAATAGATGGGCATTAAAGTGTAGCAAGGGTCCCCTTATGCGTCGGACTTTCCGAGAAAAAAAGTCAGATGGGTGAACTCCCGCTTTAAGATTGTTGCTTGAAGAAACTTTAAACAGGAGAGGGGTTAAGGCATGGGATACTCCAAAATTCTCTGCACCTAATGTTTAGAGGACACAGTAATAGTGGGTGTTGTACAGTCTAAGTCCTCACAGCTAAAGACCATGGGGCAAGTCTCTTTGGCACCTGGTTACCTTGCACCGATGCACAACTGCTGGTACCAGATGGGCTTTTTTTCTTGGAAAGTCCGGCCGTGTGTAGCCTCCATCAGACTTTTTTTCTCGGAAGTCCGACGGACCTTAGATAGAAAACCTGTTCTCTATCTTTCCATTGGACTTCTGATGGACTCACGGTGGACTTTTGCACGGTCAAAAGTCTGACCTTGTGTACGAGGCATTACATAGCTTGGTGAAATAAACAAGGCAACAATGTCTGCACGCAATGTCCTTTAGTGTAACGAGAATGGGCAAGTGCCCGCTCGCCAGTCCCAGCAATTTCCTGTTTTGGAGAATGGCATGAGTTCTGCAGTAGGCCTCTGCAAAGTCTGGCTCAAGGGACAACGCTCAAACCGCTGTCGCACCGTCCAGTTAAATCTGAAGTGGATGTGAGGAGAGTGGCCTCCAAGCTGCCACTGAACGATCAGGTGTTGTAGGCAGCAGATGCACTTGCACCCGCTAGCGATGACTCTCGGTATCACAGGCATGGGCTTATAAAGCTTTGATCTTAAGGCAGTTTAAAGCATTTGCAGTTATTAATCCATTACTAAAGTCCATATACTCAATATGATCAAGTTGAAGCCAATACTTGTATTTCACATGGTAGCTGTCCAGAGCAAGACCATCACAGTCATTCCAGACATGATGACAAATACAAGCCAGGCTCAACCAGCCTCCAGTGTGTCCCATATTAAAAGGGAATTTACTGTGGTTGTGTGTGTGTATATATATATATATATATATATATATATATATATATATAGGCTCAGGGGAATGCACATCCTGCACGGAATGTATGCAATTTCAAGTAGTGCTGGATGGACTATTGATGCTGGCTGCTGGGCACCTATTGTTATTGGGGGTATCTATAGTTGACGGGGGTCTATTGTTACTGAAGAAGTCTACTGTTGCTGATGGAGAATCTATTGTTGCTGGGGGTTCTTATGTTGCTGTGAGGGGGGGGGGGGGGCAATTGATACTGGGTGGGATCTACTGTTGAGGTAGAGGGTCTTTTGCTGCTGGTTGCTGGGGATCTTGTGTTGCTCTGGGATCTTCTGTTGCTGGGGATCTATTGTTGCCAGGGGGTCTATTTTTGCTGGGGGGTTACTGCTTTTGGTGTTATAATTAACAAATTCCATACAAATAACTGAGAACCACAAAATGATACTTGGGTCTGTATTCTCTTAAAGTGGCCGTACTGAGAGGTGGTTGGAACCAAGACACAGGGCCAGATTCACGTAGATCTGCGGCGGCGTAACGTATCTCATTTACGTTACGCCGCCGCAAGTTTTACGGGCAAGTGCTTGATTCACAAAGCACTTGCCTGTAAAGTTGCGGCGGCGTAGCGTAAATCCCCCGGCGCAACCCGCGTAATTCAAATCAGCCGGGTAGGGGGCGTAGAGCATTTAAATAGGCGCGTTCCCGCGCCGAACCTAATGCGCATGCGCCGTCCCAAAAATTTCCAGACGTACATTGCGCTAAATGACGTCGCAAGGACGTCATTGGTTTCGACCTGAACATTGACGTCCAGCCCTATTCACAGACGAGTTACGCAAACGACGTTAAATTTCAAAATTTCGACGCAGGAACGATGGCCATACTTAACATAGGATACGCCACATAGGGGGCATGTTTATCTTTATGCCGCGTATCGCTTACGGAAACGGCGTATCTTTACTGCGATGGGCAAGCGTACGTTCGTAAATCGGCATAACTACTCATTAGCATATTCTACGCCGTCCTCAATGGACGCGCCACCTAGCGGCCAGCGTAAATATTGCACCCTAAGATACGATGGCGCAGGCCGTCGTATCTTAGGCATGTTTAAGTGTATCTCAGTTTGAGAATACATTTAGATTCAGAGTTACGTCGGCGTATCTACTGATACGCCGGCGTAACTCTTTGTGAATCTGGCCCATAATGCTCAGAGGTGGGTAGGGGAAAGAGGCAACAGGTGACTTGGAAGTGGGGGAGTACTTGCTAGACATGTGCAATTTTTTTTTGTTATAAATTGAGATTCGGACAAAATTATCATTATTCCGAGATTCGTATGTATTTGAACCTCCGGATCACAACAGTAACACAATTCAACGACTCAGAAATAAATTATAATGAAAACAAATTCATAATTATTAATTTCTTTCATCTGTGACTTTAGAGGGTTTTGTAAGCTCGATAACGTGTTATGCCTCGTACACACGATCGGTTTTCCCGGCAGTCAAAAGTCTGCTGGGAAAACCGAGGGGAAAACCGAGAACCTCTTCTCATTTTTTTGCTCGCAGTTTTCCTGTCAGGAAAACTACTATGGAGCATACACACGGCCGGTTTTCCAGACCAAATATTTGGGTGATAGGGGGCGCTATAGCCATAGGCTACCTAAAAAGTGTGTCAGAGAAAGAAGAACATACACTAACTAAAATATATGCACAAATGTGAATAAATAGATGCAATTCAGGCCCTAACAGCAAGAACTGCATAAGGTGATATATACAACAACTGGATCTTGATTACATAAAAATTGATATATAGTGCCAATAACCATTTGATAGGTGTAAAGGTGACCAACAAATACGTGAAACACAATATGAAAATACGTGCTCCCAAAACCAAGAAAACAAAAAGAGTCCAAAGAAAAAAATATATATATATTATAGGCACTGTCCATGCACTCTTAGAGTGATAATTGGCATTCTCCCAAATGGCAACAAATCAGCTTGACAGAGGAGCATGCAATCTTCTTTGAATCATGTGCATACAATTAAATTCTTCCACCACTTAAGAGTAGACACCCAAGAAGTGCTGATGAAATGGACTCTTACCAGAGCGATAGGGCTTGCTTAATTAAAAGAAAGCCAAAATCGCTTGAGCAGAATAATGTCTGCAAGCATATGGTGCGTCATCCACTGGTGTCACAGGCTATCTCTCTCCAGGAAATTAGGCAGATGGGACATGAAAAGGCAGAGAACAACTCATAGTGCAACCGGTTTATTTAGGATAAAAAATTAAAAACAAAGCAGGGCCAAGTGGCCACTTACACTAACAAGTGCCCAACCCGGCACTAGGTCTGCAGGCTCAGATACGGAGGCAACAGCCTCTACTTCCGTGTCAGCGCGGTTCCGTCAGATGTCCTCGCTACAGCCGAATGCGGGTGGGGGATCGAATTCAAAAGAGTGACCAGGCTACGCCGCCGACGATTGTTTCGTTAATACGTCTTCAGGGGGCGTGCCTGGTCACTGGGGTCACGAACTTTTGAGTGGTAAGGCAGGAAATGGGCGGAATTGATTGGCGGGACCAGCGGCCAATCACAGCGCAGTCCCGGCGGATATAAAAAATAAAAAACTGGATGAATACAAATTTAAGTGACACGGATAGCAGCCTATTGGAGCACAGTCCCAGTGGCGAATTGAACAACTGCAACCCACAATAGTAAAAACATGCCAGCGAGTTGACCATCATCCATTTGATTTGTTTCACAATAAAATAATTCATAAAGTTAAAATACCAGCCCTAAGTTTATTAAAACTTTAAAATATATATATATATCTAAATATATGATGGCAGCTTGATTTGAAAAATATATGTCAAGAAGGTTAAAGAAAATAGAAGTCTCCAGTGTAATACTGCATTATGCTCACTGGATGGCTCCCTCCCTCTCTCGGTTAGTAACCATGGCTCCATAAGAAAAAAGTAATGATAGTTGGAAAAATATCTCCATTCTTTAGATCGCACACAAATTTTTTTTTTTTTTTTTTTTTTTTTTTTTTGAGTGCAAATCTTACATTGGACGAGGTCCAACAATACCACAGAGGAATAAAATTGCTATAGATCAAGGGGGGGAATTAAGGATGCTGTATTTTGGTATGACCCCACCAAGTGGGAACAGACCAGACATACAATCGTGAGGGCAGTGTATATATATATATATATATATATATATATATATATATATATACATAGCATGAAGGTCGCAAAGGACCCAAGGGTTGATGTATAAATATGTGGCTAATACTACAAAAAGGCTAGCTGGAAATAGATATATCACCACATAATCAATCATTAGAGAGGTAGCAATTTAGGTCGAGTTCTATATTTAGGCCGAGGGGCTGCATACTCCTAAGCCTATATAACCACATAGTCTCATTTTGGGAGATGGCTCTCCTCATATGGGTCCCTCGCCAATGGTTCGAGATCTTATCTATCCCATAGAATCGACATAGGGATGGATCACTGTGGTGGTATTTTTCAAAGTGTCTAGACACACTGTGATTGGGAAATTTATTTTTTATATTCGCAAGGTGTTCCCCTATTCTTACTCTGAGTTTGCGTGTCGTGCGTCCCACGTACTGGAGCGAGCAGGGACACTCCAGAACGTAGGTCACATGGTCAGAGTTGCAGGTAATCAAAGGTTTAATTTTGAACTGCTCATGGGTTACATTTGATTGAAAGTGTGTCTTTTTCTTTGTGTCTCCCGGTTTTCTGGTGATCTGACACGCCTTGCAGCGTGTACAGTGATGAAAGCCGGAGCCATCCAGAAACGTGCTAAATTTTTTGGGGGGACCCGGTACATTTTTCGCTATGCGATTCCTGAGTCCCGGGGCTCTTCTGTATATAAATTTGGGTTTTGATGTGATTGATGTCATCAAATCGGGATCTTTAAGTAGTAACGGCCAATGTTTTTTAAAAATGGCTTCTACTTGCCGGTATTGTCAGTGAAATCCTGAAATAAAAGGTATTTGGTTCTCAAATGATTTTTTTGGTTTGGAAATTAGTAACGACTCTCTTTCCATCTCTGATACTTGAGTGCATATTTTGGTTAGATTTTCTTCAGAATACCCTTTTTCAATAAATTTATTTGTCAAAACGGCCGCTTGGATGTCAAAGTCCTTTATTGTAGCGCAGTTTCGTCTCAAGCGCATAAATTGGCCTTTGGGAATGGCTCCTATCCATTGGGGATGGTGACAGCTGGTTGTTGGCACAAAGCCATTTCTGTCGGTGGTTTTGAAATAGGTTTTAGTTTCAAAAATAGTATCCCTTTTGGTGATGGTGAGATCTAGATAGTTTACTGTCTCCATATTCATCTCTGCTGTAAATCTGAGGCAATACTTCTTAGCATTCATCTGGACCAGAAAGGTTTCTAGACTCCCGACTGACCCCTCCCAAAACAGAATCACATCGTCTATGTACCTCCGATAAAACAGCAAAGACTGGTTCCGATTAGAGAAAATACTTTCGTGTTCCCATTTATTGAGCACTACATTAGCCACACTGGAAGCATATCTTGCCCCCATGGCTACTCCGCTAGATTGATTATAGTACTGGCTGTTAGCCCAAAAAAAGTTGTTGGACATGGCTAATTTCAAGCCCTGCACCAGGAATCTAATCTGGGCCTTTTTCAGGGTAGATTGATTCATCAGAGCCCATTGTATCGCTTCAAGTGCATCGGAATGAACGATATTCGTATACAGAGATTCGATGTCGATCGTCACCATTATAGTGGATTCTGTGGCTCGAAGATTTTGTATTGCTATTATGAGATCCCTACTATCTTTCAGGTAAGAGGGACTTAAAGGAACCAAGAGTTTAAAAAAGCTATCCAGGTACTCTCCAACTCACGAAAAAAGAGATTCTATTCCACTAATTATTGGCCTGCCAGGGGGATGTTCTCTATCTTTGTGTACCTTTGGCAGGATATACATGACAGGGACTTTGGGTGCATGGGGCATCAGATAGGCCGCCTCTTTCTGGTTTAGAATTTTGCGACCCACACCCTCTTCAATCCATTCAGAGAGTAAATTTTTTAACTTTATTGTCAGGTTTCCATGCATTAATTGATAGGTGGATCTGTCTCCAAGTAGCCTTTCCATTTCTGTATAGTAATATTCTTTCTTCAGGATCACCAATCCTCCGCCTTTGTCGGCGGGGCGTATTACAATTTGTTTATTTTCTTCTAGTGATTTTATCCCTTCCCAGATTTGTTTGTTAGATGCATATTGGGAGATCTCCATCTCTCTCACATCATCTTGTACCATAGTTTTAAAAGCTTCAATTTGATGGTTCATACCCTTTTTGGGGTTGAATGTTGAATTATTTTTTAATCCACTATGCTGATATAGCGGATCAGGGTTGGTTCCATCATTAGTGGTAGTTTTTCCCGAAAATAATTTTTTTATATTTAGTTTGTGAATATATTTTTCGACATCGATGAATATCTCAAATTTATCAATGTTCTTCTCAGGTGCATATTTCAGCCCCTTTTGTAGGACCTCCAGTTCTGATTCTGAAAATTCCACCCCTGCTAGATTAAAAATTCCATCTTTTAGTCCACTCTTTTTCTTTTTCGTTCTGCCTCTTCCTCGTTTTCCTCTTTTTCTATATGTTCCTTTGGGTATTGAGGGGGGATACGGTAGGGCTCTTTCCATCCTCTCCATTCCCCCCCCTGGTATTGGTTTTGATAGGGGGCTGGTCTCCCCCTATAATTCCCTCTTGATCCCCCCCCTTGGTGGTCCAGACCAAAAGCAAACATGGCAGTTTTCCCATGGGGAAACCGATCGTGTGTACGAGGCATAACACTCTGTCGTTGGCCATTCATAACAATACAAAGTCGCAAAACCTCAAATTCACAAGCAAATCGCATGGAAGTTGCAAGGCATATCAAAGTCACAAGCAAGTCACAATGCAAAGTCGCACTGGAAACATAACAATCTGAAACTTCCGAATTAACGTTCAAAAATATATTCAGAACAACAATTATACAAAACAAAATTCTGAAAACAAAAATGATTGACTTAACGAATTAATCCGAATTGAAACAAAACAATTGTTTTGTCATGCGCGTCTCCGGTAGCTGCACATATTCTCTGAAAAAAAAAGCCCTGTATACTGTATAAATAAATAATAGGCAATTATAAAGCATTATACCACAAAAAAATATGATGCAAGCACTTCCCTATGTTTGAGGGGACTAGGTACTCAAGGTATTATGCAATATTTCCCAGATGTATGATAGCAGTGTTGGCGACTCAGGTAACACTACTTTTATGTTGATATGAGGATTGAGACATCTGATGTTCATGTATTTCATACGACTGTGACTATACCATGTAATGCCTTGTGTTCTCATCAATAAAAACTCTTATGTTGATTAAAAAAAAAGGTATGATACAAAAAGTTGAGACCTGCAAAATTATCCATTTACAGTGGGACATAATTATTCTCATCTCGAACACAATTATAAATAATCCTTTAATTATTAGTTTAGTATTTAAAAAAAAATTAAAAGGGTCAGGTGGCGCCCGCGGGCTTCGAACCCCGAAGGATTGCAGAATGAAATTCTGTAGTTGTTCAAGAAGTAACCGCTGAGCTATTTGCTGACCCAGAAGAATCCTAAGCTCAGAGTCTTTATAATGTATGACGTGTGCAGGTAGAGCTTTACAGGCTACAAGAAAAGTACACATTTGCATTTCAGCTATTGGCCTAAGGCTATATTTACATCGGCTGCATGACAATGCATTTCCAGCAGAAATTCCATTCTTTTTATAAGGCTGCTTCCATTCTCTGCATAGAAGTTTAGTGTGAAAAGAGTCAGCGAAATGACTTGTATATATATATATTGCAAGAGCTTTTACCGCCTCCCGCCCTCCGTATAGACAAATAACGGCAGGGAGGCTCTTGTTCATATGACTGCGCCCAGTTTAGCTGCAATCGTGTGTCCGCAAGAGTGCACAGAACGGCGGTCGCGGGCGCACCCTGTCCCTAATCTTGGCAAAGAGCCGCAGCTCTTTACCCATGTGATTGGCTGTGTCCAATCATAGTTGATCACATGTAAACTAAGAGACAATGCTTAACCCTGCGTCTCACCATAATACAGTGGGGTGGATTCAGTAAGCAATTGCGTCTGCGTAACCATAGTTACGCAGCGCAATTGCTTAGTTGCGCCGGCGTAACGACTTTTCTGTATTCAGAAAGCTTGTTACGCCGACTGCAGCCTAAGATATGACTGGCATAAGGCTCTTATGCCGTCGTATCGTAGGCTGCATTCTTACGATGGCTGTTAGGTGGCGTTCCCGTAGTGGTCAGCGTAGAGTATGCAAATTGCATACTAACGCCGATTCACAACTGTACGCGCGCCCTGCGTACGCAGTTTACGTCGTTTGCGTTCGTCGGGTTCCGCGTAAGGCTGCTCCTGCTATTAGCAGGGACAGCCAATGCTAAGTATACCCGTCGTTCCCGCGTTGCGATGTTTGAAAATTACGTTGTTTGCGTAAGTGAATCGTGAATGGCGCTGGACGCCATTTACGTTCATGTTAAAGCAAATGACGTCCTTGCGACGTCATTTGCCGCATGCGCACTACCTTCGGCGCGGGAACGCGACTAATTTAAATGATCCACGCCCCCTACGGGATCATTTAAATTACGCACGCTTACGCCGGCCATTTTTACGGAGCGCCCACGCAAATTACGGAGCTACTGCTTCGTGAATGAAGCGCAGTGCAGGTAATTTACGGAGGCGCAGCATTAAAACGGTACGCTGCGCCTCCGTAAGAGGGCGCAAGTCGTACCTGAATCCACCCCAGTGTTGACAACCTTCCAGACTGAAATTTACTGACACAACACCCAAAACATACTGGCACAGCCAAGCTTTTTTTGGCATTTCCAAAAGTTACAAATTTACAGTATTTAGGCTACAAACAAATACAATATGCAATTAGCAATATGATTTAAGGTAGATAATAAGGCAAAAAGCAAATTTCTTATTTTATTTTTGATATAGCAATTAAGTAGCTCAGGGACCGGCCTCAGGAGGCCAAGAAATTAGAAGTGGCGGCACACACACATAAACTTGACTCTCAGGCCCCGTCCGCGGACCAGTTTCAGCAGACATGTTTGGCCGTGTGTAGGCCCGAGCGGACATGTACGGTCGTCTGTACAGACCTACCGTACATGTCCTGCCGCCCGCCATCCCTCGCATGCATCGAATGACTTCGACGCATGCGTGGAAGCATTTTAAAGGCAGGCCGCCCACGTCGCCGCGTCATTGTCGCGGCGACACCGCGTCATCGACGCAGCGACACCGCGGAAACGCCCCGCGTATTGTTTACGCGCAGACTTCTGTTCGATGGTGTGTACAGCCATCGAACAGAAGTCCCCGGGCAGTCCCCGGGCAGACATGTCCGATGAAAACGGTCCGCGGACCGGTTTCATCGGACATGTCTGCTCGTGAGTACTCGGCCTCAGAGTGACACTGACAGCAGTGTGCAGCTGCACTTATGATGACGAGACCTCACCGACACAACACGTTCCCTCCCGAGTCACAGTGACAGTTTCTCTCCAAGCGAAGTGGTCCCTCCAGTCCATTCCAGTCTAAACAGCACTGACCATCACAGCCTGCCTTGCTCCCATACTGCAGGCCCGCACACGAGGCTCTGGCCACTCTGCTTGGCTCCATTGCACCATGACATTACATGACATGCTTAGGCACTGCCTCCGCCAGAGCCGTCCAATCACACTGTGGCAAGCACTCTTGTACTTTTGTAAACAGTGTTTTAACCCCTATCAAATCTAGATAGTGAAAAAATGGTGGCGCTCAAATCACAATAATACAGTGATAGATAGTGTAGTGCCTGGTTACTTCAAAGTACCGATGCTATTTAAATTTAGAAAGAGATCAGAGTGTAGTTAAACTCTGATCTGGTTAAAATGTTCAAATTTGGTCTCTGTCTCAGCTTGCCTGTGCTGTGAGCTCATTCTGTTGTGTTGGGGTGTTCTTCCCACCCCCGTGCAGTAGGTTGCAGCAGTGGAGTCAAGTGAGACCCCCGATGTCTGTACCGGGAGCCAACCCGATGCCTGCTGCCACCGGAGCCCCCTTGACCGATACAGGAATCCGAATGAGGACCCAAGGGAAGTTCGTCCTATTCTCCAGTGGTAGCGTAGAGGCCCTCGGACTGTCCTGCCCTCGCTGTTCGGAGCTGGCCACCCGGATTCTGCCATTTGCTCGGTGCAAAAGATGCCGAGAGTACTTGTTCCGAGTGGAACCACCAGCTGAGTCTCCCTGTGAGTATCGGGTGGATTGGATTGCCGGAACGGTGACCGCCGAGGAAGAGGTCCCATGGCCTGAACCCTCCTCCACGGAAGACGTGGCCAACCCTGAAACAGTGACTGTTTCCTCCACGCTGACCATGCCATCGGCTGCTACTCCGATCATGTCGACAGAGGTAAGCGACACTGAAGATAAAAATAGTGTGTCTACCGTGAAAGTGGATGCTACAACAGAGACTGTGTGGATGATGGTGGTCCCCGCCTGGCTCAACCCCGTCAAGGTCTCCCACGGCTGTGGTCGAGGCCCACCTGCCGTTACACATGACAAGGTCAGTATTTTTGCTGGAGAACGTGTATGTTTGCCTGCGGAACAGTATGACACTTGCTTCTAAACCCCGCAAACACAAGAGACGCTTTGGGGGTTCCGCACCATCCGCGGATGTTCCACAGCTAACCTGGGGAGTTGCGGTGCCAAGCACCAGTGTTGTTCAGGAGATTGTTCCCTTGCCTGCCCTAAGATTCTACAAGTAGACCCAATGCCTGAATTGTCACTTTTGTTTGCTTCTTTAAAGAAGTTACGTACGGGAATAATCGCCCCTTTTCAGTTTTGTTTTCATTTCCACCGGATCCACATTTGGTTATATGTGCAGAACTTCTGGGGATATGATGAGTTAGTAAGAATAGGGTCCCGCCGGCTTCTCCACAGCACCAGAAAAAAAAGAAAAAAAGGAAAAAGTTTTTTTTAATTTCTCTTTTTCTCCTGATTGCTCTAATTTGAGCGTGGACTGCCTTATGATGGTAGTACCAGTTCACTGACCGCTAGGGGCAGTGTTCTGAAACTTCTACCACCGCAGAGACTAACATTGTAAATATAATTCTCATGAGCCTTGCATTTTTGAGAATCTTTCAGCACTTTTTTTGTCTCTTTGGGAGGAAAAGGAGGTTTCGCCTTTTACTGGGGAAGGTGCAGCTTCAGTTTCACCCTTTGTGACTACAACTGTATAGTAATGTATATTTGTATATATGTTCTTCCATTTTATATTTTACAGGTCGTGATCTTCTATCAAAACTGTCGAAGAATGGAGCAGGATAGATAGTCAGGAATGTTTTGTTGTTTTAGAATGATATTGTAAGGATTGTACACAGAATGTTTTATATTGTTTTATTTCTTTATCTTTCTATCTTTTCTCTCTATTGCAAAGCAGATTCAGGCCAGGTATTCAGGCTTGAATACCTTTTGTTGGGACACTGAGGACAGTATCTATTCAGGTGGGAGGAGTATGTAGCACCTGGTTACTTCAAAGTACTGGTGCTATTTAAATTTAGAAAGAGATCAGAGTGTAGTTAAACTCTGATCTGGTTAAAATGTTCAAATTTGGTCTCTGTCTCAGCTTGCCTGTGCTGTGAGCTCATTCTGTTGTGCTGGGGTGTTCTTCCCACCCTAGCGCAGTAGGTGGCAGCAGTGGAGTCAAGGTTTGGGTGCTCTTCCCCAAGCAGCCAATCAGGAGGGTTGAGCCTTGCTGTGCATGCTGGGGGAGGGTATATATGGGGCAGACGCCATTGGTTCTAGGTTCATCTTCTTCAAGTGCGGCATCCATCTTCAGGGTGTCTGCACCACAGCGCCCTGGCGTTATGGCCTACCTGGCCAGGGAATGCGTGCCACGCGGAGTTCCTGGTTCCGGGACCATATGGGTCCGGAACATTTGAGTCGTGGCCGGGAGCCCAGTGATCGACTGGGTTCCTACTCCTGAAGATCCCAAGTGGTATAGCTGTTCTGAGGAGAGCCAATGAGAGGCTGGCAATCCAATAGGGTCTCGACAATCCACCGGGGATCGAGGTATCCGGACACTGGGAGGCTGGTCACCTGTCAGTCGGTACCTGAAAGGAATTAGAAGGAGATCAAGGCGTAATTCCACTATGGAGGTTCATCTCCGTAACTACAATCAGGGTCTGTGTCAGACTAGGAGGGTCTGTGGCAGAGACTTCTTCTCAAAGGTTCGAGCGATATTCTGGCTGGCAGGTCAGTGAGAGAGGCCTGTCCAGGTACGCTATTCCCACTCAAGCAGGAGTGGCGCAAAGAAGTGTTACATGTGGGAGCAGGACTGTTTTCCTATTACTACGTCTGAATTTGCTATTCTACTTCTTCCTTCAACTCTACCTTCTTCACCACAAGTTTATTGTTTTTACCCGGCTGGGTAATAAAGAGCACAGCAAAAGACACCTGTTGCGGACATTCCTTTACTTCTGCTATATGCACCCCTAGGAATTCGGAGAGCCACAAGGTAAATGTGCCACCCAAAACAAACCAGCAGCTCCTCCGGGGGTAGTGCTACAATAGAAATAACTTCATATACATTAATTAATGTGCAAAACTTAGCTTCCTTTACCTTTGTGCAGTCCTCCTTCACTTACCTCATCCTTCGATTTTGCTTTTAAATATCCTTATTTCTTCTGAGAAATCCTCACTTCCTGTTCTTCTGTCTGTAGCTCCACACAGTAATGCGAGGCTTTCTCCCTGGTGTGGAGTGTCGTGCTCGCCCCCTCCCTTGGACTACAGGAGAGTCAGGTAAAGGAAGCTATTTAGGAAAAAAATTGTACCTTTACAACCCCTTTAATGCAATATTATTACCCTGTGACAAGTGAAAAATAATTAAAAACGAATTGTATATAAAAGTCCATAAAATAAAAAAAATCCAGTAGATTGATTCAGTGTTGTTCTTCCTATTCATCCACCACACCCGTATGTGCAAGTGATTCCGCTCCCTTCAGATAACTCACTCACCAACTTTAAATGTCTTATGCCGCGTACACACGGTCGTTTTATGTGATGAAAAAAAATGACGTTTTTAAAAACGTCACTTTAATTGACCGTGTGTGGGGGAAAACGTCGTTTTATGTCTTCTAAAAAACGACCAAAAAAAATTGAAGCATGCTTCAATTTTATGTGTCGTTTTTCAAAACGTCAACTTTTACTTCACAGAAATTGACCGTGTGTAGCAAAAACGTCGTTTAAAACGACGTTTTTTCATCCACGCATGCCCAGAAGCTACTTATGAAGCGAGCTTCAATGGAAAAACGTGGTGAACGTAACCTCACTTTGCTAGAACATTGTGAGAAAAACGATGGTGTGTAGGCAACTTTGTCTTTGAAAATTGAAGTTTCAAAAACGTCGTTTTTTACTTCACAGAAAATGTCGTTTTTTTTCATCACATAAAGTGATGGTGTGTACGGGGCATTACACTCTCGTGCTTGGCTTAAAACGCTTTCAACCACACAAGAAGGGTTAAATTAACTCTGATATCCAGCCGTGAACATCAATCATTAATCAGGATCTCTCCACATGTAAATGATAAAACTGCTCCAAATAGTGTGATAACGTAAAACCAGTTTAATAAAACAATGTGCTATCTTCAACCATTACACTCACATCAATATACTCCAAAGCAATCAGATAAAACCACAGCAAATCTCCTATTCAATATCAGCAGTGGTGTGTTGTGGTCACGGAGGACCCGAGATCTGCGGCTTAAAGCGGAGTTCCACTTTAAAAATGTACTTTCTATTAACAGCTTGCCTTTAATGTAAAAAAATAAATATATTTTTTTTTAAATGTTTTACTCACTTCTATCAGGCTGTTACTAGGCAGATTTCGTAATCTTTTAGGGACTATTTAATGTGATAAACTTTAGCTAGCAAAAAAAATAAAATTATGCCTGGAACCCCGCTTTAAATCTAACTCTCACCCGCTCCTCAAACTCGGACCTCCACCACCTAGTCTGGTGTGCAGCGTCAAGTGTTACAGATGATTGCCGTACAGCCGCGCCCCAACATGTTTCGTCGCAAAAGCCGCATACCTCGGGTCTGTCGTGACCACAATACAATTACTCTCTGTCTTGTTATGATTGGCCGACGACAAACTCGCAAAACATCAAAGTCACAAGCAAGTTGCAAGACACATCAAAGTAGCAAGTAAGTCACAATGCAAAGTCGCACTGAAATTTAAAACTTCCGAATTACCCTCTGAAAATACAAATATATTCAGAACATCGTTTATACGAAACAAATTTAGAAAACAAAAGTGATTGACTTAACGAATGAATCCGAAATGAAACACATTTATTTGTTGTGCATGCCTCTGGTATCTGTACATATTCTCTGGGAAAAAAAATCCCTGTATACTGTTAAAAAGATAATAGGCAATTATAAAGCATTATTCATCTAAAAAATCTGATACAAAAAGTAGAGATCTGGAAAAATATCCATTTACAGTGGGACATAATTATGCTTGTCTCTAACACAATTATAAATAATTCTTTAATTATTAGTTTAGTATTTAAAAAAATAAAATAAAAGGGTCAGGTGGCGCCCGCGGGTTTTGAACCCCGAAGGATTGACAGATTGAAAGTCTGTGGCAAATGTCGAAGTAACCGCTGAGCTATTTGCTGACCCGGAAGGCTCCTGAGCTCTGAGTCCTTATAACGTATGACGTGTGCAGGCAGAGCTGCTGGCTACAAGCCAAGTGTTCTCCGAGTGATTTGCCTTCAGATATTTGCCTAAGGCTCTATTTACACCGGCTGCATGACAATACATTTCCAGTAGAAATTCCATTCTTTTTATAAGGCTGCTTCCTTTCTCTGCATAGTATTTTATTGTGAAAAGAGTCAGGGAAACGACTGCAAGAGCTTTAACCACCTCCCTCCCACCATATGGACAAATGACAGCAGAGCGGGGCGTCTCTTGTTCTTGTTCATATGAAGGTGCCCAGTTTAGCCGCAATTGCAGGGGGGCGTGCAGTGTGGCTATCGCGGCGCGCCGTGTTCCCAATCTTGGCAAAAAGTCATGACTTTTTTCCCATGTGATCAGCTGTGTCCAATCAATGTAAACAAGGAAATGTCGTTTATTGGTTCACCTCACACTGACAGTGTGAAGAGGGGAGAGCAGATCAGCGGCATCTCCTTTCAGGGGAGTAGTGTACAGGTAATCAGGGCGCTGATTACAATGCAGCCACATCAGTGCCCATTAGTGATGGCACTCTGTGCCCATTAGTGACGCCAGTCTGTGCCCATTAGTGACACCAGTCTGTGCCCATCAGTGAGGCCAATCTGTGCCCATCAGTGACACCAGTCTGTGTCCATTAGTGAAACCAGTCTGTGCCCATCAGTGAAACCAGTCTGTGCCCATCAGTGACACCAGTCTGTGTCCATTAGTGACACCAGTCTGTGCCCATCAGTGAGGCCACTATGTGCCTATCAGTGACACCAATCTGTGTCCATTAGTGTGTTAGGTTATTTCTTTCTTTGTAATCAATCGAAATCCAGGTGTTTGAAAGGGAAGATCATTTAATTCAAAATGCAGCAATACATTTTAGTGATGCTTACAAGTTGAGAGAAAAAGCAAGAGAGAGTGAGAAGAGAGGAGCCCCCACCTTCTCATCCTTACAATGAAACAACGATAACACTTCTTATTGGCTAAATTAGCTAAGGAAGGTCTATCTGTATCTGGCACAGACTGGCACTTTATTACCAAACAGAGCTTCCTGCACAATCTGTTATCTATACATTACGTATGGGGTTATTAAGAACAAAAGAATATAACCAGTTAGTAACATGTGCTCGGAAGCCATATTAGAAGAATGAGTGTCAGCTCTGTTTTAAATAGACACACAAACAAAACTTTTCTAACATTCCCTCCTCATGTGTCTATTTTTATCTCAACACATTTGGATAATAGTCCCCATGTTATACATTTTCGGACTGTATGTCATTAAGTTGAGCTTCAATGTCCACATAGGTCTCCTCCGAGGTAGGAACGGCTTGATACATCGTTCTTGAGATTGCAGTTTCAATCAGTCTTTGTGAAAGTCCTCGAATATAGGGAATGCAGCAGCATCCGCAAGTGACCAAAACAATCAAAACCACAGCAAATTGGATAAAACATGATGTGATAAGTCCAGTTTGTGAATGGATCGTTAATACCTGAGTTTTCTGCCAATTCATTTGATAGAGCAGTTAGTCCTTCCAGGACTCTGGTCACGGTTCCCCAGGAGCTGTATTATTAGGGATAAAGGTGCAACATATGCTACCAAACATTTTGCATACCCCTCCTCTTACAACTAGGACCATATCTAAGGCCATTCAGTTCTGCTAGACCTTTTTTTTTTACAGTATCTTTACTAAAGTTTACAAATCATTGTTGGTTATAGTATATATATATATTTAATCCAGTCAACATTTTTATTTATAGTCACCCACCAGAGAAAATACTCCAACCCAGCCGTTACACGATTCCTGGCCTTAAATTCATTTCAGCACCCTGCAAGGAACCCCAATATCATCTAAGTAGATCTGAGAGTTAAATGACCCTTTGGGAGAAGTTTTCCTTCGATACCATTGGCGACTCTTAGTTCACGGGTGTTCTGATACGATTTTCAGGGGCATAACTAGCTGGACCATAGCACAATCCCCTCAAGCATTGGCTGGTATCTTAGTTCACAGTTGCCTATATTACATAATTGCATAACAAATAAAATGATTATATATTACAACAGTCTGATGTGGAAAATACAACCCTGTCTTAGGTGGGCCCCCAAACAAAATCTCATAAGGGCTCAAGTTCTCTGACCTATAAAGTAGGGGTAATCCTGATGTTGTAAAGAAGGAAACAGTTGGCCATTGTTTCTTTACTAACCCATCTACCCTTTTCCTGCATTGATTTAGCTGGCCTGCTTTTAATGACTATACTATACTATACCTTTCTACCTTCCCTGAACTCTGAGGATGATGGGAGCATGGAAGGCCTGCTCAATTGCCAAATCCTTGCATGTAATTTGCATGATCTGTCCAGTGGGACGTGTTCCTCTGTCATTCTCTAAAGTTTCAAAGACTCCAAAGCGGCATATTACTTCAGAAAGTATCTTCTTCTCTGTTGTCTTGGCATTTTCTTTAGCCACCAGTCAGACTTCTATCCAACTTTGAAACATTTCTATGCACGGCAAAACATTTTGATATTGGCCTGATTTGAGCAATTGGAGTTAATAAACATGTAGTCTTTTGGAAAAGGAATAGTGACTTGGCCAAATGTCTTTGTGTTACTCTGGTCTGTTTTCCTTATTTTTAGCACAGATTATGCATCCCTCAACAAAGTTTTGATATGCATTTCTGGTGTATCGAATAAACCTTCCAGCTTTGCATACGTTTCTCTCAATTGCCTTAGGGCATACATGATTCAGTCCATGAGTGCAGATTCTTGCAAGTTCTTTTACTTTCAGTATTTGTTCTCTTCTTTTTATCTGCTACAGGCTTCTCCTTCTTTGCAAAATCAGTAATTAGGGTCACGATTGCTTCTATTGGTGTTTAAGGAGTCTTCCTGGCAGTATGATCAGACAACTGTTTCCTTTTTCTTCCATGGGTTGTCCTTCAGTATGTGCGTTGACCTTCGGGGTGGCTACTTCCTTTGGGAGGGTGACTGGTTCAAATAGTTCTTAAACATATTTCCAGCTTTGAATTGATTTTCTTGCAGCAATTGTAAAACTTCTGTTCTTCTTTATGGGTCCATAATCCTGGACTACTTCGACAGAATGCTTGCTATCAGTGTAGATGTTGGCTGTTTGATCCTTTGCGGTCTCACAGGCCCTCATGAGTGCTACCACTTTGGCAACCAGCGCTGAAAGTGACGAAGGGAGTATTTGGGTCTCAATCACTTCCTCCAATGTTGTCATCGCATATGCCATTCTTGGGACTCCATCTTTGTACAGGCGTGAACCCTCTGCAAACAGGATCAGATCAGAATTTTCAAGAGGAATGTCCTTTACTGGGAAGATTTACTGCATTTCTTCTTCCATAAGTCTTAAGCAGATGTGGTCACCCTCCTCTTTGAGGAAAAAGCTAGCAGGCTTGATTGTAGTACATCTTTTCACTTCTGTTTTTCCTAATTCAAACAGTATGACTTTATAACATCCATTCCAAAGCATATCTTATTTGCCTTCGTCACCATCCTTTTCTTCATGTAGCTGGTCTCTGGTATCAGGTAAACAAACGTTTGCTCCTCATCCTCCCCACTAAACTTAATAATGTGATTTATCTCAGTAGGGTCAGAAATGGATGCGACTATAAAAGCACCATTCAAACAAAGGCTATCAACAATCAACTAAAATGGTATTAGTTACCCCTTCTATTAAGATTAAGTTCAAGGCCTTCCCCGTACTTGCCCATTCTAAAGGTTCCCTTTTTTTTTTTTTTCTGCCTCCCCGTATGGACGTCTCCTCTAGAGTCACCAGTAGGCCCAAGATAAATACTGTCCCTCTTTCTAACCAGCTACAGAGCCCTGGGGGGTAAGGTAAGGGAGTCTTCACCGGTTTGAGATAAGCCCCACCTTGTGCAGAACCTCCCTTTGTAGCCGGACTTTACCAGAGCTCTGCCGCCAACTGACCCTGCTCTGCCTACTGTAAAACCTTTTTTTCAATGGGACTGGTGAGTCCAGGTAGACCTCTCTGCAATCCCTATTGCTGTGGAAGTGGTGAGAAGAATCTGATATGGCCCCTCCCACTTAGGCGAGTGCCAATGTTTCCTTTTTATTACTTTTATCAGGACCCAATCTCCAATATGGATTTTCTCTTCTCCTTAGATTGAACCTTCTGGGATAGAACAGACCTCCTTACTTTGTTTCTGTTTCAACAACTTAGACATATATTCTGCTAAGGTACATTCAGATTCTTCAACCGTGTTTCATTTAGTAGTAGGGGTATTCTATATGACCTTCCATGTATCATTTCAAATGGGCTTAAACTTTCCTATGTGGGTGTAATATGCATGCTAGTCACAGCTAATGGTAGGCAGTACATTCAATTTTTTTACCTGTTTCCTCCATAGCTTTTCTCAGTTTATTGTTTTTCAGGATCCCATTGTGTCTCTCCACCAATCCAGCCGATTGGGGGTGGTAGGCGCAATGGTTTTCTACTTGGATACCCATCACTTCTGTCAAATGTTGTATAGTTTTATTTACAAAATGGGATCCATTATCACTGTAAATCTTTTCAGGGATTCCAAACCTAGGAATTATATCTTAGTAATGCTTTGGCCACAGTCTGTGTGTCCGCACTTCCTGTCGGGAATACCTCCACCCATTTGGTCAAGGCGTCTATGATAACCAAACAATATTTTTTCCTTTCACATTTGTCCAATTCAATAAAATCCATACAAATGTGTTGGAATGGATATTGCGGTTTGGGGAACTTTCCTTTCCGTGGTCTTATGCCTCCCTGAGCATTATGTTTTGCACATATAAGACATTGAGAATAAAAAGTTTTTGAGTAGTTGGTGAAACCATAGGCTGTGCATACTTTATTCAACATCTCAGTCATCCCCCTGTTTGACACATGAGTTACTCCATGTGTCAACACTGCTGCATACCTAAATAGGGATTTTGGCAATATCGGTTTTCCTTCAGGTGATGTGTAAATGTTATCTATTATTGTGCAACCTTTTGTTTTCCAATATTGTTTCTCCCTGGGGGGTGCATTCTGCTGCATATCAGTAAGGACTGTATGATCTATCGCTATGATTTCCAGTTCTGTCATTATTTGATGCGTTACTTGTGCCGCTATTTTGTCCGCTTCATCTGTCCTTTAATTTCCCTTCAAAATGGGGTCTGTATGTTTTGTGTGTGCTTGACATTTACATATTGCAAGCTCTTTTGGTAATTGGATTGCATCCAAGAGTTCTAAAATGAAGTCTGTGTGTGAAATTGGCTTACCACTAGAGGTCACCATGCCCCTGTTTTTTCATTGTTGTGCAAAAACATGTACTGTTGAAAATGCATATTGACTATCAGTGTATATGTTTACGGACTTCCCTTTTGATAGTATGCATGCTCTTGTCAGTGCTACAAGTTATGCTACTTGTGCTGAATAATGTTTTGGTAA
The DNA here is from genome assembly GCF_905171775.1 of Rana temporaria. Lineage (NCBI taxonomy): Eukaryota > Metazoa > Chordata > Amphibia > Anura > Ranidae > Rana > Rana temporaria. Next base: position 644,372,369 of record NC_053489.1, on the reverse strand, counting down.
TGGCCTAGCTTCTAAGATTTCATTGTGTCACTACTGCATATCCGGTTGCATTTGTGCAATCTGGATTTTTTTTTTTTTTTTTACTGGAGCCATCGACAAAAAGCATCATGTCAGGGTTAGATAATGGTACATCTTTCAAATCACTTTGTGGCAGTACCTTTTCAGCGATGGCAGCAGTACAGTCATGTTTATGAACATCAGTAAAAAGTGGTAGCAGTGTGGACAGATTTAATATACAGGCATACCTCACTCCCAAGTACACAATGCGGTCCACCCACCAAAGCCAGAAAGTGCAAAACCAGGCCCACCCCCGCACAAAAAAACAACGAGCCTCCAGGCTTAATTGAACAAGCTGGGGTTAGAAGCTCATTGTCTTCCGCGCAGAAGCGAGCCCAACACCGCGCCCCCCCAACCCCATCAAATCCCACCATGCACTCAAAAGCGGGGCACGCCTGCAGTATACCCCTGTATTGTCATACAGGAAAGGTGTCGTGCTGGGCTCAAGTGTTATATCTTTTGATGTAAACGAATAACACTACTACATGTGGTACGTTGAGTGTTACAGGTGATATAGCACTATGGATGCTGAGGCCTAAACTGCTTCGGCTGCAGCTACCACTGCCTGTACACAGGGTAGAAGTGCTCTAGTTACACTGTCTAGTTTTATAGAATAGTAAGCGATCGGCCTCTGGCGCTCACCATGTAAATGTGTAAGTACCGATGTCATGTGACTCTCCCTTGAGTCCACTGTTTGTTCAAAAGGTTTGTCATTTTTTTTTTCCTCTGCCAATCAGTACCCATCTAAGCTGGCATCTATTCAGTAAGGCAGTCAACCTATTTCTTAAGTCTAGGCTATCTGGAGGTCTGCTTGTCCTCCCCTGGGGTACGGGACTTCTATCCTCACCACTATACCACACCATACCTCATAGGAGGTTTACTTAATCTCTTGGACCCTGCTGGGGCACCCAGTGCATGGATTATGGCGTTGGTTAAAGTTTCAAGGATCGATCTGTTCATCTCTGAGGCTGTGCTACTGTCTGGATAGATTGAGGAAGTAGGATTGGGGTCTTGGTCAGAGGCAGTTCCTCTGACAGGGGTGGATGTCACAGGGAGGGCGGTATTCTGGGCTGTGGCTTGCACCTGAGGGGGGGGCTATTAGGAGGTGGTCTTTGGGTGCAACAAATGAAATCATCATCTTTGTCCATTGGCTTGGCATTTTTTTTTTGTTCTCTTTCCCTGTGCTCTGATCCTAGTGTGTTCAAGCCAGTGTTCTGCCATTTCTAAACCATACCTTTTTTGATCTCTGGGACCTAACAATCTCAGTTTATCCACCAAATCCTGACACCCGTTTGCAGTTAATTTACCATTTAATCCAAATTTTGTTTCCCACTGAACAGATTTAGGTTCTATACTATGCATACATTTCTTATCTCCTTCAAACAGCACTACTAGGAACACAACATGAACTTACAACCCATGGCAATGGACACCTTTAAAGTAATCAAAAACATCCCGAGCTTTTCCTTGTCTCATATACAGCAATCCTCATTAATAATTCTACAACATTCTGTTCACTTTCTTCATAGTGCAATTCACGTTTCATGTTCTTTTAAACCCTCTTATAAATAAACTTTCCTTTCTCTACTTTCATGTTCAGTAGCCTAGAATAGAGAGCTAAACATTTAAATAATAATCATGGCTACCTTTGCTTTCTTTGTTTAAAATTAATCCTAGAGTTGCATAACAAAAACTAACAATTTTAACTAGGTTTAACGACGCCACATAATTAAACATTTCTTAGATATTCAGAACGACCTGGCTGCTTTACACAGGAATTTGAAGGGAGGGGGAGGAAACTGCAAAATATAGCAGGCTCATCTCTGTTTTCTGCTTCTCAAACATTTATATAACAATGGCATTGCCTGGTCTAATTCTCTAACTTTGATAGGCTCATAATTAGTTAGTTTCATCACGTTGCATACTTTCAAAAACACACATTGTACATTTGTACATTACTCTGTCAACATACACAGAAACCCAAATTGATCATAACTCCTTCTGTTGGTATTAGCATTCATACTTGTCAGCTCTATTATTTCTGCAACAGGTAAAGGAGTTATTTGGCTCAAACTGTGTAACATCACCATTACTTTTCACCATATCATCAACAGAAAGGTTAAACATAAGAAAGAAGAAACTAAAACACACAGAATAAGGTTAACTTCGTGGTCTTCCTAGATCACTCGGCCAACTAGCGCTTAAACCATCAAACATTTAACCTCATATGACGTCAGGCAATCAACCTCTGACGTATTGGTATACCACAAATCTTTTTTTTATCTGTCCGGACAGCGGGCGACGTCTATTTTACCTTAGGCAACGTCCCCAAATGCCTCTGTCTTCGACCATTGGATTACCGAGATTATTATACGATCAATGCCAATGTCGGTACCACAATTCATACACAAACAAACCAGAGACAACCAGAGAGAAGAAAAAGAGAAGAGACTTAGAAAAGAATGAGAAGCAATTTAAATGATCTTACCCTCTCAAACACCAGAAGACTAAGTCAATTTAGGTTCAGAACCAGATGGTGGATTTGGGTCAAATCCGGCGCCAAGCAGTCCCTGTTTAACACTAACGTGAGTGGGGTTTCTCAGTGAGCTTTTGAGGTCCAATACTCGCTGGATTCTGTCGGTACCGGTGTCAACCCAAGGGTTCCATCCATTGGTTTCCGGCTCGAAGGACCAAAAATGTTAGGTTATTTCTTTCTTTGTAATCAATCGAAATCCAGGTGTTTGAAAGGGAAGATCATTTAATTCAAAATGCAGCAATACATTTTAGTGATGCTTACAAGTTGAGAGAAAAAGCAAGAGAGAGTGAGAAGAGAGGAGCCCCCACCTTCTCATCCTTACAATGAAACAACGATAACACTTCTTATTGGCTAAATTAGCTAAGGAAGGTCTATCTGTATCTGGCACAGACTGGCACTTTATTACCAAACAGAGCTTCCTGCACAATCTGTTATCTATACATTACGTATGGGGTTATTAAGAACAAAAGAATATAACCAGTTAGTAACATGTGCTCGGAAGCCATATTAGAAGAATGAGTGTCAGCTCTGTTTTAAATAGACACACAAACAAAACTTTTCTAACAAGTGAAACCAGTCTGTGCCCATCAGTGAAACCAGTCTGTGCCCATCAGTGAGGCCACTATATGCCCATCAGTGATGCCTTTCATTGTCCATCAGTGCTGCACATCAGTGCTCATCAGTGATGTCCATCAGTGCATACCACCATGCCACCTATCATTGCTCATAAGTGCCACCTATCAGTGCCCATCAGTGCTGCCCATCAGTGGCCATCAGTGCTGTCCATCATGCCACCTATCATTGATCATAAGTGCCACATTTCAGTGCCCATCAGTGCTGTCTATCAGTGTCCATCAGTGCATGCCACCATGCCACCTATCATTGCTCATAAGTGCCACCTATCAGTGCTCATCAGTGCTGCCTATCAGTGCCCATCAGTGCATGCTACCATGCCACCTATCAGTGCTCATCAGTGCTACATATCAGTGGCACCTATCAGTGCTTCTCATAGAAACTAAGAAAAACTTTCCAAATTGTTGGTCTTTTTTTTTCTGCAAAAAAATTTAAACTCAGCGGTGATTAAATACCACCAAAAGAAAGCTCTTTTTGTGAGGAGAAAATTCCAAAAAAATACATTTGGGGACAGTTCTGCATGACCGCGCAATTATCATTCAAAATGTAACAGCGCTGAAAGGTGAAAATTGGCCTGGGCAGGATGGGGGAGAAAGTGTTTGGTATTGAGGGGGTTAAAAAGGAACTTCACAATGTTTTATTCAAAAAAAGTACTGTGCTGAATTATAAAAATCACGTAATTACTTGTTTATGAAGTCAAGTGCTGTCTTTCCGCAGTTGTTGCGGGTCTTCAACTCCACCATCTTAGATTTGGGAACCGGCTGTGAGTGCGCAAGGACGTGCGCTGGAGGGAGACCAGGCCTAAAGTTTCCTGGAACGAGTGACGTGTCCCAGGAGGCTGCAGCAGGGAGGGGGCAGGGGAGTGACACCGTCCTTGCCTAGGCAAAGGTTGAGGAAGTAGAAGCAAATACTTAAAATAAATTGTACTTGCTCCCCCCCCCCACCCACAAAAAGTATGAAACACAGGTACAGGCTAAGGGAGGGAGAGAACGAGTAGTACTTCATTTTCATTTTTTAAGAGAAGTTCCACTTTAATCATGCGGAAAAATGCTGTAAATCCCACCACTAACACATGTAAAGGCAAGGTGTGCACAGCGCAGTGTCATTTCTAAAGAGGTTTGCAAGTAGGAAGGTAAAATTATTATTGCAAATATAGGCTGCAGCAGCTTCCCTGATTAATGTGAGGCTCAGACTGCCAAAGAGTGAAGCCCGAGAGGCCACAGACTGACCGCAGTCAGGATGACAAATACATGCCGGAATCAAACAGCCCCCAGTGTCTTTATGTGTATATATGATATATATATATATATATATATATATACAGGGCTCAAGTCCTGCGGGAACGCGTGGGAACGGAGTTCCTGCACTTTTTTCACAGCAGGAACGCAGTTCCCTTTGCAGGACTAGAGCAGCCGAGAGCAGCCGAGTGGCCCGAGCCAATTCTTCACTAAGCGGTGATGCCCAGCTCGAGTCACTGTCAGGGGCAGGCGAACCTTAGTAATCCTTTATGTTACTGGCTGCTTCCTGTATATGGATTCATCGGGTAGTGTGCGGGTATTCCGTCACTTCCTCGATGCCGCAATGTCTCCTGGGAGCTTTTGTCATTGTTCCCAGGAGACATTGCGGAGGTCTGCCGCGAGTTATGGCGGGATTTAGAAAGAACTTGCTTAAAGTTCTTTCTAAATCCCGCGATAACTCGCGGCAGACCTCTGCAATGTCTCCTGGGAACAATGACAAACATGCGGTTTAGTAATTATGCATATGATCATTTATTTATTTTTTGGTGGGGAAGTGGATCTTGGGTGGGAGTTCCCACACTTTTTTTCCCAGGACTTGACCCCTGTATATATATATATATATATATATATATATATATATATATGTAACGAGACCCTTGCTCGCTCGCTTCCGCTCTCCCGACACTCCTCTGCTACTAGTGAGTCAGCTTGCAGATTGCACCGTCTGATGGTTCAGTCATCCAAGGCTCCGGGATCCGAACTACAGCTATGTGCCGTTCGGGATCCATTAGAACAAACACCAGGCAGGCTGTATGTAAGTTCAAACAGGAAGACCTTTATTGGAAGTACACAACACACTTTTAAACAGAACTTGGAACATCCCGCCCCCAACAATCGCTTTCCTATTGGTCAATTGTAAAGTACATCGAGTTCTCCTTCAGGTCCTCATAACCATGCAAATGAGGACTTGAACATGAGTCAACCGGGGTTGGTCCGATAGCTTGAATGGAGGGACTGTTATGTGTAATGAGACAGAAGCCCCAGGGGGCAATCAATGTACACAATAGCCAGACACAGAACAATGGAGCCGTCTGGCCTTAAGACAGAGCAGAAGACCCCCCACTGTGTAACAGATTTTAAAGAGATACCCTTCAGCATTCCAAGGTCCATGACAATATATGTATATATATATATATATATATATATATATATATATATATATATATATATATATGTTTTTTTTCAGCAGGAACCCTGGACCTCTAGCACTGTATGTGATGTCAAGGGATACTGGGGTGTGCTGGGTGGACTATTGATGCTGACTATTGCTTGGTGGAATCTACTGTTTATGTAGGGGGTCCATTGCTGCTGGCTGCTTGGAGATCTATTGTTACTATGGGGATCTCTTGTTGCTGGGGGGTCTATTGTTGCTAGGGGCCTCTGTTTTTGCTGGGGGGGTCTATTGTTTTTGGCGGGGTCAATTTTTGCTCGGGGGGGGTCTATTGTTGCTGGCTGCAGAATATATATTTAACTGCTTTTCTTGCTATAATTAATATACAAATACATTGTATACAAATAACTGAGCGCCACAAAATACTTGTTCTGTATTCTCTAAAAGGGGCGGTAATGGGAAGTCGCAAAACATAAAACTTGCAGGCAAGTTACATTGAAGTCGCAAATGGTATCGAAGTCACAAGCAATTCTCAATGCAAAGTTGAAGTGGAAACATCAGAATTCAAATATTACGAATTAACTTCCGAAGATACGAATCGATTTGGAACAAGGAATTTACAACCATTGGCTCCCGCTGCTGTCAAAAAATCCAATGACACGGGCCCCGGGGGGCGGGGCTGAGTCCTACATTTGGCGTCTATAAACGCTGAATGCTGGACTCTGGAGCGCAGCCACAAGGTAACCCCACAGGAGATCGCTTTTCCTAGGGCAGTGATGGCGAACTTGGCACCCCAGATGTTTTGGAACTACATTTCCCATGATGCTCAAGAACACTGCAGAGTGGATGAGCATCATGGGAAATAAAGTTCCAAAACATTTGAGGTGCCAAGGTTCGCCATCACTGTCCTAGGGGGTCATGCAATGCGGGGGGGAGCCGCGAGAGCCACCTAGGGACCTCAGAAGTCAAGGATCGGGTCCACTCTGTGCTAAACAAACTGCTCAGTGGAGGTAAGTATAACTTGTTTGTTATTTAAAGAAAATTTAAAAACGTAGCTTTACAATCACTTTAACAAATTAATCCGAAAAGAAAGAAAACAATTTTTTCCGTCGTGCACACCTCTAATACCCGCACCTATTCTCTGAGAAAAAATTCTCTATATATATATAATATTCTAAAGTGCAAACAGGTCATTTAAAAGCATTATACCACTAAAAAATATGAAACAATAATGCCGCGTACACACTGTCGGAATTTCCGACAACAAATGTTCGATGTGAGCTTGATGTGAGCTTGATGTCAGAGAATCCGACCGTGTGTAGGCTCCATCGGACATTTGCTGACAACAAAAATTTGAGAGCTGGTTCTCAAATTTTGAGACAACAAAAGTTGTCATCGGAAATTCCGACCGTGTGTACACAATTCAACGCACAAAAATTCTATGCATGCTCGGAAACAATCTGACGCATGCTCGGAATTATTGAACTTTAATTTTTCTCGGCTCGTCGTAGTGTTGTACGTGACCGCGTTCTTGACGTTCGGAATTTCCGACAACATTTGTGTGATCGTGTGTATGCAAGACAAGTTTGAGCGAACATCCGTCGGAAAAAAATCCACGGTTTTGTTGTCGGAATGTCCGTGTGTACGCGGCATAAGTTGAGATCTGGAAAATAATCCATTTAAAGTGCAACATAATTCTGTCTGTCTCTAACACAATTATAATAATTCTTTAATTATTTGGTTTAGTATTTTAAAAATAGTAGAAGGGTCAGGTGGTGCCCACGGGCTTGGAACCCTGAAGGATTGTAGAATCGCCGCAAGGAAGTAACCACTGAGCTATTTGCTGACACGAAAGCAGCTGCCGCTCAGAGACTTTAGGTTGCTTCATTTCCCTGCATAGTGGTTTAGTGTGGAAAGGGTCAGGGAAACTACTTATATATATTGCAAAAGACTTAGGCCCGGATTTAGATAGCCGGCGTTACTTTGTGCGGGCGTAGCGTATCTGAGATACGCTACGCCGCCGTAACCTAGTGAGGCAGGTTCTGTATTCAGAAAGAACCTGCGCCCTAAGTTACAGCGGCGTAGCGTATGAGGGCCGGCGTAAGCCCGCCTAATTCAAAATTGGAAGATGTGGGCGTGTTTTATGTTAATTCAGTGTGACCCCACGTAAATGACGTTTTTAACGAACGGCGCATGCGCCGTCTGTGGACGTATCCCTATTCGCGTAACGTGGACGTAAGCCCTATTCGCGAACGACTTACGCAAACGACGTAAACGCAAAATTTGACGCTGGCCCGACGTCCATACTTAACATTGGCTACGCCTTATAAAGCAGGGGTAACTTTAGGCCGGAAAAAGTCTTACGTAAACGACGTAAAAAAATGCGTCGGGCGGACGTACGTTTCTGAATCGGCGTATCTACCTAATTTGCATATTCGACGCGGAAGTCTTGGGAAGCGCCACCTAGCGGTCAGCGTAAATATTGCACCCTAAGATACGACGGTGTAAGAGACTTACGCCGCTCGTATCTAGGCAACATTGAGGCGTATCTGATTCTATGAATCAGACGCCGAGATGCGACGGCCCGCATTCAGATTTACGACGGCATATCTGGAGATACGCCGACGTAACTCCTTTCTGAATCCGGGCCTTAAAGTGGAACTTCAATTTTTTTTTTTTTTTTTATATTTTAAAAAATACTGTAGCTGGTGTATTTTGCTTGTAAGCGTTTCTATAGTTCCATAGCTCAAATTACTCATATAAATTAAAGGGTCACTAAAGGAATTTTTTCGAAAGTGAAACTGCAGGCACATTATATGATTGATTTTTATCTATTTTTAATCATTTTTTAAAAGGAATCAGTTAACTATTATGTCTCTATACCCTGTAAACAATCATTTCAGCAAAAAAAATGTTTTTCTTTACAACTCCTTTAAGTCGATTTCATGGACTATATTGCAAGTCATAAGGTTATGACTTTGTGGCACTGGTGTAATATACATACGTATCAAATGTTAAGCCTCGTACACACGGTCGGACATCAAACATACTTTCCCTTGGATTTTTGTCCGAAGGGAGTTGTCCGGTCACACCCATAGCATACACATGGTCGGACTTTTTCGGCAACAAACACGAACGTAGTGACGTTTCAACGTACTGACGAGAGTTTAAAAGAGGACGTTCAATTCTCCGGCGTCACCCTTTGACTCCTTCTGTTAGTTAGTAGAGGTTTCGTCTGTGTGCATTCGCGATTTTCAGTTTTGCTGCAATTTTGTTCGTTTCTTAACGTCCGTTCATCAAGCAGACATGTTGCGCAATGGGGTTGTGCTAACTTGACCCACAAAAAAATATAGAAATATATGTTTGATTCATATAACCAAAATACACTAATCCAAAGTAAAGACATTTGTTTTTACTCCGTCAGTATCACCAGCAAAGCAGCTTTTAGTATTATCACATTATAAAGAAGAGAATGGCCCGGATTCACAAACAGCGGCGCATATTTATGCCGCTGTAGCGTATCTTCTTTACGCTATGCCGACTCAGCGCAGAGAGGCAAGCACTAGATTTACAAAGCCAGTGCTGCCAAATCTGCGCTGGGTTTCCTAGGCATAAGCCGGCATATGTGGAAGTGGGCGTGAGCCATGCAAATGAGGTGTGACCCCATGCAAATGATGGGCTGAGTCTCAGACAGATACGCATAATGAACAACGCATGTGCTGTCCCGTGGACACATCCCAGTGCGCATGCTCAGAATCACGTCGGATCTACTCCCTAAGATACGACGGATCACTGCCTACGGCGTGAACGTAACCTACGCCCAGCCATATTCATTTTCAACGTAAAGGACGTAAAATATGACGGCTTGAGTTCCCTGGTCCATACCTTTGCATGGGTTGCGCCTCATATATGGGGAATAACTTTACGCCGGACGTACGACTTACACAAACCGTGTATATTATGCGCCGGGCGCAAGTACGTTTGTGAATGGGCGTATCTCCCTCATTTGCATATGTGCATAGAAAATCCATGGGAGCGGCAAATGCGCCCAGCGTAAATATGCGCCCACGATACGCCGGCGTAGGCAAGTTACGTCGGTCGGATGAAGCCTATTTTTAGGCGTATCTTAGTTTGTGGGTCGGCGCATAGATACGACGGCCAATGTGCGCTGCTTTTCTTTTTTTTTTTTAATCCAACAAAATTTTATTTAGTTTACAGAGGTACAAGGTATACAAGGTCCCCTTAACATTGCGGGGAAAGATAAAGATCTGCAGCGAGACAGCCACTTACTCAGAATACATCTATGAACAGGAGGTAAACCCCCCCCCCCCCCCAGCAAGTCAAACATTTCCCTCCCGACAATTGGCTCAATGCCCACCTCACCCAATATTAATGCCCAGAAGCCTGTCCATCACCAGGTCCACAGGGGCCAGACCCGGCACATCCAGCCACTTTGCCCATAACTTCTCGAATTTTTGGGCATTACCCCTGTGTTGATATATCACCTTCTCCATCCTCAGCACTGTCCCAATGTTATTGATCCATTCAGCTAGAGTCGGAGGAGCCTCGGCCTTCCAGTGAACCATAATAAGCTTCCTAGCTTGGAACAAGACCCTTTGCACCACCTCCCTGTCCATCTCCTCCCATTCGTACTCCTCCAGAGCCCCCAAGAGACAAGCCCTCGGGTCCTGCGGAAGAGACACTCCAAATGCTGAATTGATGGTACTCAAGACTCCCGCCCAATACGTGTGGAGTTTTGGGCATCTCCACAGCATATGTATCAGATCTCCATGGTCTCTCTTGCACCTGGTGCAGGTAGGGTCGAGCTGTGGGTTCATTCTATGGAGTCTGTGAGGGGTATAATAGATTCGTAACAAAATGTACAGTTGCGTGAGCCTCTGTGAGACATTCAGTGAGCACTTGCCTACTGCCTGAAAAATTTCCTCCCATTGTTCCCCGTCCAAGTCCCCTGCATCTGCTTCCCACCTTTCCCGTATCTTCAGGGGATGCTGCTTCATCACATACTGTAACAGGATGGCATAGCATTGGGAGATAAAGCCCTTAGACGTCCCAGCTTCCCCCAGAAGATCAAAAGCAGGGGTCGGCGACAGGCACCACTCAGAGGAGCGACCCTGTGCCGCCACTGCGTGTCTCAACTGTATGTATGAGAAGTGCATGGACTGTGGCAGGCCAAACGCCTCCCGCAATTCCGGAAACGTGCGAAGTACCCCGTTACGGAATATTTGGGTAAGGTGTGTAATCCCATAATGTTTCCACCTGGCACCGGACTGTAGTTTAGCCAGTTCAGTGTACGTGTCATTTAGCCATATAGGACTGTACTTCGTGTAACCCTCTGCGTTTTGGACATATTTAACCTTATTCCATACCTTCTGAATCAGACTAAATGTGGGGAGCTTCTTGTGCGGTCTAGCAAATGCCTGCGCCTCCAACGCCTCAGGGATCGGACCTCCGCCCACGGTGTGCTCCATAAGCCTCTGAGCCGAGGACCGCACCGTCGGCCGAAACATGCCAACCAGCTGCTGCATCTGAGCCGCTAAATAGTATAGCCAGGGGTTTGGCAACGCCAATCCCCCGCTATCTTTAGGTCTCTGCTGGTGTTCCAACTTAATCCTAGGATTCTTATCCTTCCAGATGAGACCCCGAAAAATACTGTTCACGGTATGAAAGACTTTCAGGGGGATGACCATGGGGGTGTTGTGGAGAAAGTATAGTAGTTGCGGCATGAGTATCATCTTGATTAGATTCACCCTCCCAGCAACCGACAGAAGCAGGGCCTTCCAAGTTTTAACCTTGTCCCTAAACCTCAGCAACAGGGGGGAAATATTTAGATGTATGAAATCTCGTGGCCGGGCCGTTATCTGTACCCCTAGATATTTAAAGGATGAAGTAATGGATATGGGGCAGACAGCGTTAATTACTTGTGTGTCATCACCATCCAACAAAAGCAGTGCTGACTTTGCCCAGTTTATGAGCAGACCAGAGAATTTTCCAAACTCTGTGATTGCCATCATAGCCTCTCTAAGGGAGGAGTCCGTGTCTCCCAGCAGAAGAAGCGTGTCGTCAGCATACAACATCACCTTTTCCTGCATGTCGCCATAACAAAAACCGGTGATGCGAGGGTTAGCCCTGATACTAATGGCCAGCGGCTCAATAGCCAGGGCAAAGAGGAGGGGGGACAGGGGGCAACCCTGCCGCGTCCCCCTCCTCAGTGCAAAGCCCGCCGACAACGAGCCAAATGTCCGTATCGCTGCCTGCGGCTGGCTGTACAGCAGCCGCACCCAGGAAATGTAGATAGGGCCAAATCCGAATTTCCGCAACACGGTCCAAAGATAATTCCAATCAATACTATCGAAGGCTTTTGTTGCGTCTAAGGATAATAGAGCCCTACTGCCCATGTTGTCTGCCCGCGCTTGTATATTAAGGAACAACCTTCTCAAATTAACCGCCGTCGATTTGTTAGGCATGAACCCGGCTTGGTCTCCATGTACTATAGAAGTCACCACCCCATTTAGCCGAATGGCGAGCACCTTGGCCAGGATCTTAACGTCACTCTGTAATAAGGAAATGGGACGGTAGGCCCCCGGGTCCACGGGATCCTTGCCTGGCTTAAGTAACAGTACTATATTTGCTTTGGACATGGAAGGGGGCAAAGTCCCTCCCTCCCTGGCGCTGTTAAAAACCTGCAAAAGCTGTGGCAGCAACACCCCCGAGTACTGTTTGTATACCTCCATGGGCAGCCCATCCTCCCCCGGGGCTTTACAGTTAGGGAAGGCACTGACTGCCTCTTGCAGTTCCTCGACAGTAACCGGTTTCTCCAGCGAAGTACGCTGATTAGCGGACAGTCCCGGGAAGGTCAATTGGGTCAAATATAGCTCCAGATCCTCCTGGGTATATGCCGCGCCGGAACTGTACAGGGCCTCATAGAAACCCACCAGTTCCTGCATAATCTGGTCTGGCTGAGAGACTACCCCTCCTGACCTAGCTCTAATAGCCCCTATCTCAGGTGACCGTTGATGGGAGTTCGCAATCCGTGCCAATATACGGCCGGTTTTCTCACCCTCCTCAAAAAACGCCTGTTTGGCAAAGAATCTCTTCTTTTCTGCTGACGAGGAGAGCAACTGCTGGTAGGCGGATTGAGCCGCCTGCCAGGACTCCCTGGCCAAATCAGAAGGATCTGCAATGTAAGCCCGCTCCATTTCCTGGACCCTGTTCTCCACTTCTATCAGTAATGCAGCAGAGGCCCTCTTCACCCCAGTCACTTCCCGTATGAGGAGGCCCCTAAGATATGCCTTGAAGGCATCCCACTGTAGCACATTTCGTTCCACCCCCTCCTCCGCAACAAAATACCTCCGTATACTCTCCTCTATTTCGGTATGGGATCTAATCAATTTCAACCAAAATGCATTCAGCTTCCATGGTGCCTTAACCAGGTTCCCCTGCGGTGCCACGCAGAGCTGCACCACCAGGGCCGAGTGATCCGACACACTACGGGGCCTATGCGACAGGTCCGCTATCAGTGGAAGCATGCTTGCGTTACCCACCCCCAGGTCTATCCTGGACAGGCAGCCATGCGTCTTCGAAAAGCACGTGAACTGCCTGCCCCCTGGATTACGGTGCCTCCAGATATCTATCCAGCCCACCTCTTGCAACAACCGCGCCAGGGGAGTACTCCTAGCGAGGGCAGAGGGTCTAGGGCCCGGATGTCTATCCGCCACCTGGTCCAGACAACAATTAAAGTCGCCGATCACGAGCAACGGAACTTCCGGCCTGCCCTCCAAAAAAGAGAGGAGGAGCCTGAGCACCGCTGCCGTGAACGGCGGGGGGATATAAACACACGCCAATACACAAATCAATGTACCAATTTTGCAATGGATGAATACATAGCGACCTTCAGAGTCTACCGCACTGTCAATTTCCTGGAAATCCAGGGCATTGTGCACTAGTACACTCACCCCCCTAGAAAAGGAGGTGTGTGTAGAGTGATATGCCTTGCCCACCCACACATATTTCAGAAAGCACACAGTTTCCGCAGTCAGGTGTGTTTCCTGAAAACAGATCACCCCAGGCAGAATTTTTTTTAAACACATAAATAGCATCGTGCGTTTCAGTGGAGAATGCATACCCCTCACGTTCCATGACACAATGGATACCTTAGCCATGGGTGTCTTCCTTTAACATCAAAAAGCAATATACTTGTGGGCAAAAATGTACAGTCTGACCCCACTGTCGGGAAAAAGGGCCTCCCCCATCTCTGTCCTCTCCTGCACAATATCTTGCGTAAGGGCCAACGGCCCAGGTCTGTTGAGTTGTACCTCTGTCTTCATATGGTAGCTAGAAAAACAAAAGTTAGCATAACTTGCGGACCAAACGGGTCCCGAATCATCAATGTCCACCAACAGGGCGGTTCCAGCACTTTGTGCGACTAAACGTCGGCTTACTCCAGTCACAGAAATCATCATACTAAGAACAGCTTTCCTCACGATGTGCTGCCAATCATAATGTCCCCCGGCCAAAGGGTAAGTGAAAAAGAAATATTCAAACAGGCAAAAAGTAGGAGATCCCCCCTAAAAAAGACAGCAGTGAAGCATAGAAACATTTCAATCTTGCATATTCAGTGTCTGGAGGCAAAACCAAAGAAATAAAAAGTAAAAATAACTTGCTCATGCCTCACTCCCCCTCCTCCTGCGCTTGGCGTTGTAGAGATTGCTCGTTTCTATCCAGCCATGACATGGCCTCCTTTGCAGACTCAAAGAATTGGGCTTGACCCCGCACCACCACCCGGAGCTTCGCTGGGTATAGCATAGCATATGGGAGTTGTATACGTCGCAGTCGCCTCTTTACATCAAGGAATTTGGCCCGGCGCCTTTGTACTTCCTGCGAAAAATCTGGGTAAAATGACACCCGGACGCCATTATGTTGGATGTTAGCTCGCTCCCGAGCCTGACGCAGCACCGCTTCCCTGTCCCGGTAGTGGAGTAGTTTTGCCAGGATGGATCTAGGGGGGCCCCCCTGCTGCGGTGGGCGCGAAGGTACTCGGTGGGCCCTTTCCACCGCAAAAAATGGTGACAACGTATTTTTGCCAAAAAGTTCAATCAGCCAGTTCTCTACAAACATGGTGGGGTCTTTACCTTCCACCCTCTCCGGCAGCCCTACTATACGGACATTATTGCGTCTGAGATGGTTCTCCATGTCTTCCACGCGGTCATAAGCGTCTCTAGCCATCTGCAGGGCAGCTCTAGTGTCTTGGGCCATGGGCTGCAGCTGCTCCTCCACCTCACTGACTCTGCTTTCCACTGCAGTAGTACGTTCACGAATCTTTTGCATATCCTGCCTTAGTAATCCAAACTGCTCCTTCAAAGTGTCCACAGATGCAGTACATTTATTAACTGCTTTAAGTATGTCTGCCAGCGTGGGTTGCACAGTATTCTCAGCTTGTGCGTCTGGGGCCTGCTCATCCTCCGGTCCCTGGCCTGCTCCTTCTCTGTCCTCCTCCTCCCCCCAGTAAAGTGGGACACTTTCGCCCTGTGCTGCGGGCCTAGCCTGGTGCGCGGCACCGGATCGGGACGGTTGTTCTGGCCCCCCCGTTCCAGACATCTTTTGGGCATAGTAGAGCATGTCCCTGGGGGGGTCTTTTCCCTGGGTCTTGGCAGGCTTACCCTGTTTGGGGCCCGTTTTGTCCGCTCCACGAGGCGTCCCTCTGGCAGTTGGCGCGGCGGCGCCATCTTGGGCCTCCATCCCCGCGATCTCCGCCTGTCCTTTGCGGGTCTTTCCCCTGGTGCACAACGCCGGTGGTGGTACCGCTGTGGTCCCGGGAGTGCTGGCTTCCAGCATATGGCGGTCTCGAACCGGAATAACGGCCGGGGGAGGATCAATACCGGATCAGCACTGGGAGCTGTGAGAGATGCGTCCTCTCACATGCCTGTCCTGGCCACGCCCCCGTGCGCTGCTTTTCTTGATTTCAGAACTTGCCGCATCACAAATGTGCTCTTTCAAATACGAACACTAGTTTTACCAGACAGAACGCTTCCGGCTGGTCTTTGCTTCTGAGCATGCACGTTTGTACTTTGTACAAAAGTCCAATTGCTTGCTGTACACACGATCAGACTAGGCACCATCGGACTCTTGTTGACGTAAAGTTTGTCCGTTTGCAGACCAAACTTTTTGTCCGATGAAACCCGAAAAAGATTGTCCGATGGAGCGTACACCCGGTCGGACTATTTTGAAAACGTGCTCATTTTGAATTTCTTTGGCAAAAAGTCTGACCGTGTGTACGGGCCTTAAGAGATCAAATTCCTTACAAAGGTCTGTTTGCGAGCTAATCTTTGTGTCCACGTCATACCTTAATTTTAGCTTAAACTTGTGTTGCATACACCCGGTCACACAAATGTTGTCTGAAATTCCGACCATCAAGAACGTGTGACGTACAACACTACGACGAGCCGAGAAAAATGAAGTTCAATGATTCCGAGCATGCATCAAATTGATTCCGAGCATGCGTGTTTTTTGTGCGTCGGAATTTCATACAAATGATTGGAGTTTCCGACAAGAACTTTTCCCGTCTAAAAAAATTTGAGAACCAGCTCTCAAATTTTTGCTGTCGGAAATTCCGACAGAAAATGTCCGATGGGGCCTACACAGTCAGAATTTCAGACCAAAAACTCACACAGAACTTTTCTTGTCGAAAATTCTGATCGCGTGTACGCAGCATTATTCATAGAATTTATGCATCGGGCAAAAAAAAGTATGGAATCACCACCAGGGCTGTGGAGTCGGAGTCGGAGTCGAGGAGTCGGAGTCGGGGGAAATTTTGGGTACCTGGAGTCGGAGTCGGAGTCGGCAAACATTGCACCGACTCCGACTCCGACTCCTACTAAATTTAGATTGGAATTAAAAAAAAAAAAAAGCAAGTTTAAATGTCCCAATTGGCAAAAAATTATAATTAATGACTTCTCTACTGTAAGAATAAAGACCAATGCATGCAGTGCCTCACGTAACCGCAAAACAAACAAGTTAAGTGACCATGAAGAAGTATGCTTTTCATGTGCTTCACTATATGGCGCGCAACGCACAATTAGGAGCTGCAATACTTATACTTTCCATAGTGTTGTGTTCTGCTTTTACAGGGAACGCATGTTAGAGAACCAGTAAGTGTCCAAATAAAAAAATTCCAACAGGAGTTTTATAAAGCACTAAAAGAAGTTGAAAAGTATGATCGCTCATCAAAACTTATTGTTGAAGAAGCCATCCTTGTTTATCCAGAGATCGTTAGTGATGTGGCCAGAATAGTTACTGCAATGCTACCCACCCAAGTCAGTGTCAAAAGATTATTTTCATCCCTAAAAATAATAAAGTCTGACTTAAGAGCCTCTATGAAAGAGGATCTGGCAGAGGCAATTCTCTTCCTTAGAACTCTACATTGAATTGATTTGCATTTGCTAAGCCTAGAACTACATTTCAAGATTAATATAAACCATTTCTAGGTTTTGCATATTTTGTTTTTGGTTCATTATAGATAAGCTTTGTTTTTGTTCTAAAACAACCAAATAATGTGGTTTGTATTTTTGAACTGGTAAAGATCCTGTTCCTGATGTCTATGCCTGCTGCTACTATCCAGCCACTTGATTGTTTTCATTGTGTTTGTCTTTTGCTTAAAGCGGTGGTTCCCCTAAAAATAAAATGTTAACATTGCCTTTCCCAAATAAATTACGATTAGAATCGGCCGGTTTTATTAAAAAAAAAAGCTCCGTACATACCGTTTGTTAGATTCGTTCCCACCGCCACTTCCGGGTACGATGCTGGCGGTGGGCATTCCTAATTGATTGACAGGCATCCGACCGACGCATACATCGCGTCACAAGATGCCGAAAGAAGCCGAACATCGGTGCGCATGCGCCGTATAGAGCCGCACCGACGTTCGGCTTCTTTCGGCATCTCGTGACGCGATGTATGCGTCGGTCGGATGCCTGTCAATCAAATAGGAATGCCCACCGCCAGCATCGTACCCGGAAGTGGCGGTGGGAACGAATCTAACAAACTGTATGTACGGAGCTTTTTTTTTTAATAAAACCGCCCGATTCTAATCGTAATTTATTTGGGAAAGGCAATGTTAACATTTTATTTTTAGGGGAACCACCGCTTTAAACTGTGCAATACAGTAGACTGTTGGCTTCCCAGCCAGTAGTCCTGTGGTAGGTTGCGTTTCTTTCCCTCAAGGAATGTATAAAATACATTTGCATATTAATACAGAGGAGTCGGAGTCGGGGAGTCGGAGTCGGAGTCGGAAGTACATAAAACTGAGGAGTCGGAGTCGGAGTCGGAACATTTATCTACCGACTCCACAGCCCTGATCACCACTCTTTGAAAATATTTATTCAATTGTTTAATTGCGTAGAAAAAAAAAACGAATCACGGACATGCCTCAAAACTATTTTCATTTAACATTACAGCCTTCTCGCTTTAAGAAACACTTAAAAAGATTCAAAAGTCAATGTAGTCAATTGCAACTGTTTTTACAGATCAAGTAGAGGAAAAAAATATGAAATCACTCAATCCTAAGGAAAATCGTATGGAATCACCATGTACTTTGCAGTTCTAAGACAAACATCTGCATCAGATTACATCTACTAATTAGTCTGCAGGTAAAAAAAAAATTGCTTGCACACCTTGGTGAGCTGATGCACCAACCTGATTGACATGATTTAGGGCTCCAACACCAGAGATGTCAGTTGAAACAAAGGAGAGGATTATTAGGCTGCATTCACACCTGAGTGTTTTGTCGCCTGAAGCGCGACGCCCCAAAACGCTAGAGGGGGGAAAATACATTATTCTCTATGGAGATGGTTCACATCTCCACTACAAAACGCCTGACGCCGAACGCCTGAAGCCCAAACAAGTTCTGGACCCTTTTTTGTTGCTCGAATTGAGCGTTTGGGCGTTTTACATTGGTGACCCTAGACCTGTAAAAAATTGCGGTAAAAAACGCCGCATTATGTCGCGGCAAATCGCGGTAAAAAACGCTGCGTTTTGTCGCGGTAAAAAACGCTGCATTATGTCGTGGCAAATTGCGGTAAAAAACGCTGCGTTTTGTCGCGACAAATCGCGGTAAAAAACGCTGCATTATGTGGCGGCAAATCGCGGTAAAAAACGCTGCGTTTTGTCGAGGCAAACCCAGATAAAAATGCCGCAAAACGCTACGCTCAGATGTGAATGCAGCCTTAGGCCCCGTTCACACCTAGGCGTATATACGCCTGTAGTGTGAACACCGCTGCCGCCCCGACACGCCAGAGGGATGCTTTAGCATTGCCCTCTATGGAGATGGTTCACATCTCCACGCCGAACGCCGGACGCCTGCCGCCTGAAAAAAGGTCCCGGACCTTTTTTTCAGGCGTCTTTCGGCGTTCGGCTAGGAGATGTGAACCATCTCCATAGAGGGGGTCACAGGCTGCATTCACAATCGCGGCGTTTTGTCGCCGCGAATCGCGGTACAAAATGCCGCTATTTGCCGCCGCAATTCGCGGGACAAAACGCCGCGATTCAGTACGCTATAGTGTGAATGCAGCCTAAAACTTCTTCAAGGTAAATCATAACTAAATGTTACAAAAGAAGTTGGTTGCTCTCATTCATAAGGTTGAAATGTTGGAATGTTAAATAAAAATAGTTTTGAGGCAGGTCTGGGATTCGTTTTTTTTTCCCCGACACAATTAAATGAACATTTTCCAATAGTGGCGATTCCATACTTTTTGTCTGGGGTTGTAGTAGCTTGGGAATAATGAATTAGCCAGTTCAATTATTTTTAATATTTGTTTTTTGTATTGGAGGCACTGTTATTCATCGATCAATTAAATGATCAATATAACTGACTAAATGAATCATTAGGACATTCCCTGACAGTTTCTTTACAAATTAAAATTTGGACGAAATGTTCGTTATTTGGACAAATCACAATAGTAACAAAGTTCAATGAATCCAAAATAAATTATAAAAAAAAAAAAATATATTAACTGATGCATTGGGGAGAGAGCTGGGGGACATTAGTGAGAGAGCTGGGGGACTTTTGTGAGAGATTTGGAAGGGGGGCATTGGGGAGAGAACTGGGGGGCATTTGTGAGAGCTGGGTGGGCTTTTTTGAGAGAGCTGGGAGGCATTTGAGATAAAGATGAGGAGGGCATTTTTGAGAGGTGAGAGAGCTGGGGGGCATTTTTGAGAGCTGAGGGGGCATTTGTGAGAGCTAAGGGGGGCGTTTGTGAGAGCTGAGGGGGGCGTTTGTGAGAGCTGAGGGGGACATTTGTGAGAAATGAAAGAGGTGGGGGCATTTGTGAGACCTGGGGTCATTTGTGGAAGGTGAGAGAGCTGGGGGGCATTTTTGAGAGCCGGGGGGAGCTTTTATGGGAGGTGAGAGAGCTGGGGGGTATTTTTAAGAGATGGAGGAAATTTGTGAGAGATAAGAGAGCTGGGGGCATTTGTGAGAGATGAGAGAGCTGGGGGGCATTTGTGAGAGATGAGAGAGCTGGGGGCATTTGTGAGAGATGAGAGAGCTGGGATTTGCAATCAAGGCATACCCTTGTATGATATGTGCATGCCCCTGTATGATCTGGAAAAAAAATTGATAATTTACAAGGGTGGCGAGTAACTCTTAAGGCTTGGCGAGTAGCTCAGGACTTGAAATTTTGAGCCCTGCTTATTATATATTAGAGGTTGGTATTAAATATTACCACTAGAGGGAGCTTTGGTAGGCAACAATGGAGTAACATGCTACTAAGACTTCTGATTTTCAGATTAAAGAATTTGGGGCCAGATCCACGTAGACGGGGGCGCAACTTAACTTTCCCGATTTAAGTTACACCGCCGCAATTTTTCCAAGTTAGTGCCCGATCCACAAAGCACTTACCTGGAAATTTGCAGCGGTGTATCCTAAATCCGTCCGGCGCAAGGCGGGCCCAATCGAATGGGGCGAGTCCCATTTAAATTAGGCACGCTCCCGCGCCGGGCGTACTGCGCATGCTCCGTCGAGTAAATTACCCGACGTGCATTGCGCTAACTGACGTCGCACCGACGTCATTTGCTTAGACGTTAACGTAAATGGCGTCCAGCGCCATTCACGGATGTCTTACGCAAATGACGTTGATGTTTAAATTTCGACGCGGGAACGACGGCCATACTTAACATGGCTTAGGAGAACTAGGGCTCAGCCCTAGTTTTACGCGGCGTAACCCGGCGGAAACTACGTAGATTTAGATCGACGGGCCGTTCGGGACATTCGGGGATCGCCGTAAGTCTTCATTTGCATATTCTACGCCGGCCGCAATGGCCTCGCCACCTAGCGGCCGGCCTAGAATTGCATCCTTAAGATCCGACAGTGTAATTCAATTACACCTGTCGGATCTTAGGGCTAGCTATGCGTAACTGATTCTATGAATCAGTCGCATAGTTAGAAACAGAGATACGACGGCGTATCAGTAGATACGCCGTCGTATCTTGTTTGTGGATCTGGCCCTTGGTTGGTTACATTGAGTATGTCAGATTGTTTTTAAATGCAATTGGGATCATTGTTACTAAAGATACTAACCACGATAGACAGAAATTGTGGGTGTATTAATATGGAGTAGGGCTGGGTGTAGTAGGAGGAGTTTAGGTGGCTACGAGAGCTGCTGGGACCAGACATTGCAGTTCCTAAGGATGTCCTGGGGGGGGACGGGGACGAAAGGCGTTTAATACAGCTTCCAGTTCCAGAATTTTGAAGAAGGTGCTAAGGGGCAACAGGAGATCTACAGAAGACACTATTTTTGAACACGTAGCACTTTATGAATGATGTATATTTTTGCACATGGTTATAGTTGTTTATCTATTGAAGTCGGTGCAAATTGGAAACAGTGGATATTAACTTCAACACCAAGCACTTTAGTATTGATATTAATTTGTGTGCATTATTTTATTTATTGATAAAGGATTTGTAATTATTTATTAGAATATGCGCATAAGTATTAGGACAGCACTGTGAGCGTTATCTGTTTTGTGGCTTTAACCGTTTGGCGGGCGAAGAATGGCTCCCTTGCACAAATTGCTGTAGATGAATGGCGGGCGCCTTAAGGGGTATGGGGGGCACGCCCTCTGTGTCACACAAATCCTCGTTCTGTCAGGGGTGAGGAGACAGATCTATTGTTCCCAAAATGTTTAGGAATAACGATCGGTCTCCTCTCCCAGTCAGTCCCATCCCCCCATAGTTAGAACACACACTGAGGGAACACATTTAACCCC
Source organism: Rana temporaria (assembly GCF_905171775.1). NCBI lineage: Eukaryota > Metazoa > Chordata > Amphibia > Anura > Ranidae > Rana > Rana temporaria. The sequence goes on along the minus strand of NC_053489.1, from coordinate 644,350,459 downwards.
TTGATGGCTTCCTTGTGTAAACTCCTCCCCTGCCAGTGACATTTATACAGTTATCAGTTGCTATTTTTCGCTCTGATTGCTGTATAAATGTCAATGATCCCAGAAAAAGTGTTTAGTGAAATTTTGCAGTCCTGATAAAAATCGCAGAACGTCACCATTACTTGTAAAAAAACTAATAAATAAAAATTTCATAAATACACCCCCTATTTTGTAGACGCTAAAACTCTTGCGCTAACCAATCAATATGCGCTTATTAAATTTTTTTTTAACAAAAATATGTAGAAGAATACATATCGGCCTAAACTGAGGAAGAAATTTGTTTTTGTTTTTTAAAATTTAAAAATATTTGGGATATTTATTATAGCAAAAAGTTAAAAATATTGGGACAGATCCACAAAGAAATTACGCCGGCGTATCTATTGATACGCCGCGTAATTTCAAAGTTCCCGCGTCGTATCTTTGTTTTGTATTCACAAAACAAGATACGACGGAATGAGGGAACGTCTTAGTACGCCGTCGGATCGTAGGTGTATATTTACGCTGGCCGCTAGGTGGCGTTTCCGTCGAATTCCGCGTTTGAGTATGCAAATTAGCTAGATACGGCGATCCACGAACGTACGTCCGGGCGGCGCATTTTTTTACGCCGTTTGCGTTTGGCTTTTTCCGGCGTATAGCTAAAGCTGCTATATGGTGGCGTACTCAATGTTAATTATGGCCGTCGTTCCCGCGTCGAAATTTGATTTTTTTACGTCGTTTGCGTAAGTCGTTCGCGAATAGGGATTTGCGTAGAATGACGTCACCGTCGTAAGCATTGTCTTGTTCCGGTTTAATTTCGAGCATGCGCACTGGGACACCCCCCAAGGACGGCGCATGCGGCGTTAAAAAAAAAACGTTGTTTACGTCGGGTCACAACGTATTTACATAAAACACACCTCCATCACATCGATTTGAATTGCGCGCCCTTACGCCGCCAAAGATACACTACGCCGCCGTAACTTACGGCGCGGATTCTTTGAGGATTCGGAAAAAAAAGTAAGTTACGGCGGCGTAGTGTATCTTAGATACGCTACGCCCGGCGGAAATATGCGCCGCTGTACGCGGATCTGCCCCATTGTGTTTTTTTTTTTCAAAATTTACGCTCTTCTTTTGTTTATAGCGCAGAAATTAAAAATCGCAGTGATCAAATATTACCAAAAGAAAGCTCTATTTGTAGGGAAAAAAAGCACATACATTTTGTTTGGGTACAGTGCCGCACGACCGCGCAATTGTAAGTTAAAAGGACGCAGTGTCGTATCGCAAAAAATGACCTTGTCAGGAAGGGGGTAAATTCTTCTGGGGCTGAAGTGGTTAAAAGGGGCCAAGTACCTTTTTTTTAACAGCAACAGTTCAAATTTGTATTTATTTATTTTTACGTTTTTTTATTTATTTCATACACATAGCATGGATTATTTGAATTTATTTACACTCTATAATGTTATAATCAAAGTCGCAAAACATCAAAAGAGCGCAAACAAGTCACATGAAAGTTACAAGCAAGTCGTAATGCAGTCACACTGGAAAATTCGAATCGATTCGGAACAACAAATATACAAAACAAATTTCCGAAAACGAATCATTCCAACATAACGAATATGACGAAGTGAAATGATTGAATTAGCGAATATAACCCGAAATGAAACAAAATACATTTTTTCGTTGTGCGCACCTCTAGTACTCTTTAGTGTTCTATAGTGCAAATGGGCAATTAAAACGCATTATACCACTAAAAAATATGATCGAAAAAGTTGAGATCTGGAAAATTATCTATTTGCAGTCTCTAATTACACAATTATAATAATCCTTTAATTATTAGTTTAGTGTTTAAAAAATAAAAAATAAAAGGGTCAGGTGGCGCCCGCGGGTTTCGAACCCCGAAGGATTTGCAGATCAAAGTTCTGGAATTGTTTGAGAAGTAACCGCTGAGCTATTTGCTGACCCAACCCTTGTTGGAGCTCAGAGACTTTATAACGTATGACGTGCGCAGGCAGAGCTTTGCTGGATACAAGCCAAGTGTTCTCCGAGTGATTTGTTTGTTTTGCTGATATTTTCTTAACCACTTAACCCCCGGACCATATTGCTGGTCAAAGACCAGAGCACTTTTTGCGATTCGGCACTGCGTCGCTTTAACTGAAAATTGCGCGTCGTGCGACGTGGCTCCCAAACAAAATTGGCGTCCTTTTTTCCCACAAATAGAGCTTTCTTTTGGTGGTATTTGATCACCTCTGCGTTTTTTAGAGCGACAATTTTGAAAAAAATGAAAAAATTTTACTTTTTACCATAATAAATATCCCCCAAAAATATCTAAAACATATTTTGTCCTGAGTTTTGGCCGATACGTATTCTTCTACATATTTTTCGTAAAAAAAATCGCAATAAACGATTATTGATTGGTTTTCGCAAAAGTTATAGCGTTTACGAAATAGGGGGTAGTTTTATGGCATTTTTATTTATATTTTTTTTTACTAGTAATGGCGGCGATTAGTGATTTTTTTTTCGGTACTGCGACATTATGGCGGACACTTCGGACACTTTTGACACATTTTTGGGACCATTGGCATTTTTATAGCGATCAGTGCTATAAAAATGCATTGGATTACTATAAAAATGCCACTGGCAGGGAAGGGGTTAACACTAGGGGTTAAGTATGTTCCCTGGGTGTGTTCTAACTGTAGGGGGGGGTGGACTCACTAGGGGAAATGACTGATCGCTGATGACTGAGCCCTAGTGGCCGCAGAGAGAGCCAACGTTATTGTATGGGCTCTCGCGCAGGGGAGCCGACCTGCCGCCGTAGAACTGCGGCGGCCGCGGCAGGTCGGGAAGTAGTTAAAGGGGTTGTAAAGGTAAAAAAAAAATCCCTAAATAGCTTCCTTTACCTTAGTGCAGTCCTCCTTCACTTACCTCATCCTTCCATTTTGCTTTTAAATGTCCTTATTTCTTCTGAGAAATCCTCACTTCCTGTTCTTCTGTCTGTAACTACACACAGTAATGCAAGGCTTTCTCCCTGGTGTGGAGAAAGCCTCTTGAGGGGGGAGGGGGTGAGCAGGCAAGTCAGGACACTCTCCATACCTCCCAACTGTCCCTGATTTCGAGGGACTGTCCCTGATTTGGAGCAATGTCCCTCTGTCCCTCATTTTCCTCATTTGTCCCTCATTTTGGTCTGATCTATATAGATCTATATAAAATGCACTTTTTATCTGTCAAAAAGTGTTTCCCAGCACTAAACTTTCATCTGATTTCTAAATTGCTGCATTTGTAAAGTCCAAAAGCCAATATAAAGGAATAGTAGTGGTAAAAAAAGCACTTGTGGGTTTAACCAATCTTATTTTTTTGTACAATTCTCCTTTAAGGGGGCGTGGCAAGGGGTGTGTCCTATGCCTGCATACTTTTGCTGATAGGTGTCCCTCATTCCCATCTCAGAAAGTTGGGAGGTGTGCACTCTCTACTTTGCAGATAGAGAAAGCAGCTGTGTGTTAGTGGGCGTCCTGACACTCCTGCTCGCCCCCTCCACCCCCCCCCCCCTCAAGCGGCTTTCTCCACACCAGGAAGAAAGCCTTGCATTACTGTGTGGAGTTTTTTGCCCAACACTACCTGTAGGTAAAAAAGAGAACCAGGACCTTCGCTAAGTGGAAGAGCGGGTTTGATAATAAAGTTGGCAGTGCCTCCACCCAGGACAAATGCTATGGGTCCCCTTTCTGGAAAGCGTTCTCCCTTACATAAGAGTCTCCCCTTACAGTGAAATGGAACTCTTCAAGTTCAGATGTGAAAGGGGAACTCTGTGGACTCTGATGTAAAGGGGAACTCTGTGGACTCTGATGTAAAGGGGAACTCTGTGGACTCTGATGTAAAGGGGAACTCTGTGGACTCTGATGTAAAGGGGAACTCTGTGGACTCTGATGTAAAGGGGAACTCTTGTTATCAACTTCATAGGATTAGAAATGTTATTTAATAGCAAAATATATGTATAGCTTATACTATAAAAAAAAATTGCCATGCGCCGCAAAAGTGTTTGGGTCTGACTTGAAGAAAGGGCAGCAACCCTACGCCCAACATTACCTATATAAATAAATAAGAGAACCAGAACCTTTGCTAACTGGAAGATCGGGTTTGATAATAAAGTTGGCAGTGCCTCTACCCAGGACAGGGTCTCTGTGAACAGTGGGGATTCCCCTGGATGTAGTACATATATCCAATGTACAAATACTAACAGCAAAGGGTCCAACAAGATTCCTGGTAGACTTGTGCGCACATATATATATTAGTTAATTATAGTTATTAACCACTTGCCTACTGGGTACTTAAACCCCCTTTGAATGACAATTGAATGACAATTTGAATGACAATTGCGCGGTCATGCAACACTGTACCGAAATTGTTATCATTTTTTTCACACAGAGATTTTTTTTATGGTATTTAATCACTACTGGGGTTTTTATTTTTGTTAAACAAACAAAAAAGGACCAACATTTAAGAAAAAAAAAAAGGTTTTCATAGTTTGTTATAAAATATTGCAAACAGGTAATTTTTCTCCTTCATTGATGTGAGCTGATGAGGCAGCACTGATAGGCTGCACTAAAAGGCAGTGATAAGGTGGCACTGATGGGAACTGATAAGGTGGCACTGATGGGTACTACTGATAAGGCGGCATTGGTGGGCACTGATAGGTGGCACTAATCTGTGGCACTGATGGGTGGCACTGAAGGGCACTAATAAGTGGCACTGATAGGTAGCACTGATAGGTGGCACTAATAGGCACTGATAGGTGGCACTGATGGTTGGCACTGATGGGCACTGGTAGGTGACACTGATAGACAACACTGATGATCCCTGATAGCCATGAGCGGGCAACCCTGGTGGTCTCGGATGGGCATCCTCAGGGGGGCTGCCCCAGAAGTGCCCTGTATTGAAGCCGTAGTAGTATGTTATTCCATTGTTGCCTACCAAAGCTCCCTCAGTTTATTTTTGGACTTTTCATTTACATTGGGAATATTGAAGAAGGTGCTAAGGGGCAGCAGAAGAGCTGCAGAGGACATGATTTTTGAGCACTTAGCACTTTATGATTGATATATTTTTTGCACATAGTTGTAGTCATTTATTTATTGAAGTAGGTGCAAAGTTGAAGCAGAACATCCGAAGCAGAATTTTAACTTGAGCACCAGGCACTTTATTATTGATATACATTTTTGCACATGATTTTATTTACTGATAGAGGATTGTAATTATTTTTTGTATTATGCACATAAATATTAGGACAGCGCTGTGAGTGTTATCTGTTTTGTGTCTAGAGTTTAACCACTTGGCGAACGCAATACATTATACAGTATACATTGCGGTTTGCAAGTGGTTTAATGGGATTATGGCTAAAGATATGACCCATAACCCCAGTATTTTCTTTCTCATGAAAGCGGTCCAGCGGTGGATTAGCCGCTAGATCCTTTCCAGAAGCAGCGGGAGGGGCCACTTGTCAGTGTTTCTCGTGCTTACCACATTTACCGTCACGTCTGAGAAAAGATCTGACAATAGAGGTTGCCAGAAACCAGATCATCTCTGACCGCCTCTATGGTCCTGGAGGACCAGAGCAACATCGTGACATCACTTCCGGTCTAGGGCAGAAGTTAAAGTGGATGTCCACTGAAAAAAAAATATTAAAAGCCAGCAGCTACAAATACTGCAGCTTTTGACTTTTAATATTAGGACACTTACCTGTCCTGGAGTCCAGCGCCGTCCGCAGCAGAGGACGAGCGATCGCTCGTCACTCTGCTGCCCCCCCGCCATTCTCGTGAGGGAACAAGGAAGTCGCGCTACGCCTGCCGATTGGCTCCCGTTGTGTACTGGGAGCCAAGTGTTCCCAGAACACAACAGGGGGGGGGGGGGGGTCGATTCGGTGACGTCATGCCTGCAGTCTGCCCGAGACTGTGTGGCCGGAAGTGGGTGCAAATACCTGTCACTTTAGGGTGGATCTCCGCTTTAACAATTTTTTTGTTTTTGTTTTTTGGATCTTTACTTTTAAGCCCTGTACACACGATCGAATATCTGATGGAATCTAATCCGATGGATTTTTTCATCAGATACCTGATGAAGCTGACTTTCATCAGTCTTGCCTACACATCATCGGTCAAAAATCTGACCGTACCAAAACGCGGTGACGTAAAACACTACGACGTGCTGAAAAAAATTAAGTTCAATGCTTCCGAGCATGCGTCGACTTGATTCTGAGCATGCATGGATTTTTGACAGATGAATTTCCACACAGATGATGGTTTTTTTCTATCGTTTTTTTATCCATAGGAAAAATTTAAAACATGTTCTATTTTTTTTCACCGAGGGAAAACAAGGGGGGGGGGCGCTCGCTCATCCCCACTCCTTTCCTGACCGGCCGGGCAGCGTGCTTTGGATATAGGTCTGGTATGGATTGTAGGGGGACCCCCACGCCGAAAGGGGGTTTCTTCTTACAACCAATACCAGACCTAAGGGCCTGGTATGCCCCTGGGGGGGAACCCATGCCGTTTTTTTATTTAAAATTTGGCGTGGAGTTCCCCCTCATGATTCATACCAAACGCCGCGGCTAGAATTGGCGGGAATCCAAGTCGGATCCCCGTCGCTTCTATGACGGCTTTTTTCCCCATCGCGGGGAGCCGGCTCGGCGCTGGCTCCCGCGATGGGGCTCGTAGGTGGTCAATCTCGCCGAGAAAGGGAGCGAGAGTGACACAATATAGCGGTCACCCACTGTATCTCTCCATAAAGAGGACCTGTCATCCCTTATTTCTATTACAAGGGTCCTTGTTATAGAAAGGAAAGTGATTAAAAAAAAAATTAAAGGGAGAGTGTAAAAAAATTAATAAGAAATTAAAATTAAAACACCCCATCCCTTTGTGCTCGCATGCAGGAGCGAACCTGTTGGTTGAGCATGCGTATGTAAACAGTGTTTGTACCACACATGTGAGGTATCGCCACAAACATTATCGCAAGAGCAATCATCCTACCTCTAGACCCCCTCTGTAACTCTAAATTTTTATAACATCGAATATGAATATTTTTAAGTGTAGCAAGGACTCCTTTGATCTGATGAGAACCTCCAGGGCCAGGGACAGCTGACATCCTTCTGTATGTAGTGGGTTGTGAGGCATGGTGGGTGCAGAATAATTAATGGGCGCCAGACACTTCTTGAATGCAAAAGAAAATGTATTTGTCTTAACAATTTTTTTTGGGGGGAGAGAGGGTTAGGGCCAGGACACCCTTAGGTAGTTGCAAGCTTAATTGACTCCAAGACTTCAATAGAAGACAGCCATGCAGGGAAGGGCATCCAGCAAGACGCCACATCTGCATGTGTAGGAAATCTGTCTCCTATGCCAACAGTCTTTAACAGTTCCATACAGAAGGTTCAACAGTTCCTTCACTTTCACTACACTCTTTGTAGTTCTTCAATACACTGAGCTCCTGGTCTCTCACTAAACTAGATGATTCACTGCCACTGAATCCCTTGAGCGCCTCCAATCTTCACAGTTATATCTCCCTCAAGTGTCACCCCCGCCTCTCTGCTGGGCCCCTAGCTTGGCACTCCAGATACCTCTCAAGCTTCACCCAAGCTGGCCTGCTCGGTCCCTGGCTTGACACACAAGGCTGCTCTGCAAGCATCACCTCCGCTGGCTGGGTCCCTGGCTTGATACCCACTGAAGTTTCCTGATTCTTCACCGTCCCCGGTTGGTGAGAATCATTGCTCCGGTAATTGCTTCCGCCACTCACTGTGATCCCTGGTAGGAAGGTGGTTGGTCCCTTAGTGGCGACAGCTTCCCCTCTACCCCCGACCGCGACAGGTTCTCCAACCGGCAGAACCGACACTTTTGGTCGGACTGCAAGCCGCAATCCCAACCCTACGCTGCTCTCTTGCTTCTGGATAGGCCCTCACACAGCCTAGCAGCCAGATGTGTCCGGGATAGGCCCAATCTCCAGCCTAGCAGCCCGGGCAATACGAGACACGTCCACCCAGATAGCCGTCCGGGTTGCACAGAACAGAGATCACCTGACTCCACCCAAATATATAGGTTCTCCCAGCAGGCCAAGGGATTCAAGAAAACCCCTGCCCATTGGTTGAAATACCCCATATACCCCTAATCTGAACTTGGGTTGCCCTTCTCATATCTAGTACCAACAAGTACCTGGCCACCTAGTGGTAGAAGAAAAAAGCGCAACAAGGTCAAACTTAGGGAGAAATAAATAGATCTCTAACAATCACCCAGGATAACTGTTCCTGGCAAAATTCCTGCCTAAACTCCAGGGTGCTACATCAGTACCCTTTTAAGTGCAATTTTAAAGCGTGACATGTTAGGTATCTATTTACTTGGTGTATCATCTTTTATATTTTACCATAAATGTGGGTCATATTTTGAGAGGTTATTTTTGCATTGAAATTTATTAAAGTGTATTTTTTCCCCAAAAATTGTGTTTGAAAAAAGGCTGTGCAAATACCGCCATTTGATTCTTTAGGATCTCTGCTAAAAACATGTATAAATATTGTTTGGGAGTTCTAAGTAATTTTCTATAAAAAAATAAATACTGATTTAAACTTGTAAACAAAAAGACCCAGAAAAGGCTTGGTTGGCACAGCAGTGGTCCAATTGTTTTTTTTTTTGTGTGTGTTTTATGTGTTTTTTGTTTTTTCATACACATAGCGTGGATTATAAAAAAAAAGTTTGGAAAATCAACCCCAGTGTGACAACTTAAAGGGTCACTAAAGAAAATAAATAAATAGGGCTGGATTCAGATACAATGGTGTATCTATCCGCCCGGCGTAACGTATCTCAGATACGTTACGCCGCCGTAATTTAGGGCGTAAGTTCTGTATTCAGAAACAACTTGCGCCCTTAGTTGCGGCGGCGTAACGTATCTGTGTCGGCGTAAGCCCGCCTAAGTCAAATGTGGATGATGTGGGCGTGTTTTATGTATATTAACTGTGACCCCGCGTACTTAACGTTTTTTATGAACGGCGCATGCGCCGTTCGTGAAAAAATCCCAGTGCGCATGCTCGAAATTCCGCCGCAAATCGTCATTGCTTTCGACGTGAACGTAAATTACGTCCAGCCCTATTCGCGAACGACTTACGCAAACGACGTAAAATTTTCAAAACTCAACGTGGGAACGACGGCCATACTTAACATAGGATACGCCTCATAGCAGGGGTAACTTTACGCCAAAAAAAGCCTAACGTAAACGACGTAAAAAAACTGCGCCGGCCGGACGTATGTTTCTGAATCAGCGGATCTAGCTCATTTGCATATTCCTTGTGTAAATATACGGAAGCGCCGCATAGCGGCCAGCGTAAATATACAGCCTAAGATGCGACGGTGTAAGACACTTACGCCGGTCGGATCTTAGGGAAAATCTATGCGTAACTGATTCTATGAATCAGGCGCATAGATACGACCCTGCACACTCAGAAATACGACGGCGTATCTGGAGATACGCCGTCATATCTTCTCTGTGAATCTACCCCATAATGTTTTGTTTAAAATAACAAACATGTTATACTTACCTCCACTGTGCAGTTCGTTTTGCACAGAGTGTCCCGATCCACGTCTTCTGGGGTCCCTCGGCGGCTGTCTCTGGTCCTCCCCGCACAAACTACACACGTTCATGCGAGAGAGCACGCATTGTGTGTAGTCCGTGTGGGCGCGCTCCCGTGATACAGCAAGCAGCCATAGCCGCTCACTGTATCACTCGTCCCCGCCCCTTGGCGCGCCGCATCACTGGATGTGATTGACAGCAGCGCTAGCCAATGGCTGCGCTGCTCTCAATCCATCCGCTCTAGCCAATCAGCGGCCAGGCTGAGTGGCGAAGAGAATCTCAGGACCGAGCGCGGGACTTTCGAGGGGTCAGGTAAGTATAACGGGGGCCGGGGGGGGGGGGGGGGGCGGTATTCTCTGAAGTTTTTTCACCTTAATGCATAGAATGCATTAAGGCTTCCTTTCAACATATTTTCCAATGATAGAACCAGATCTTTGATTCCGTATCGATTTTGATGAGATGATCACCCTCTGCCGTCCATACCATCCGGTTTTTATCTGAGGTTTGTGGAGCTACAAGGAGAGGAACACTGGAGTATGTCTCGTCAGCAGACCCTTGACTCTTCTAAGCTTTGTTTGACCTCCCTGAGTAAAGGTTGGCCGCAGGCTTTCTGGTAAGCCTTCATTTTGAATGTAGTGAAGGGTATCACAGCTGTTGAGCACTTTACCTACGTTCTACATGGCACTTGGAGTCACTGGGCCAGATTCACAAAAGAGATACGACGGCGTATCTCCTGATACGCCGTCGTATCTCTGAGATACGTTTGTCGTATCTATGCGCCTGATTCATAGAATCAGTTACGCATAGATAGCCCTAAGATCCGACAGGTGTAACTGTGTTACACCGTCGAATCTTAGGCTGCAATTCTAGGCCGGCCGCTAGGTGGCGATTCCATTGCGGTCGGCGTAGAATATGCAAATGTCTAGTTACGCCGATTCACGAACGTCCGCTTTGCCCGTCGCTCTAAATTTACGTTGTTTCCGTAGAGAGCGTCGCGTAAAACTAAGGCTGCCCTCTAGGTGGTGTAACCAATGTTAAGTATGGCCGTCGTTCCCGCTTCGAAATTTTAAATTTCACGGTGTTTGCGTAAGTCGTCAGTGAATGGCGCTGGACGCCATTTACGTTAACGTCGAAACTAATGGCAACGTCATTTAGCGCAATGCACGTCGGGTAATTTTACGGACGGAGCATGCGCAGTACGCTCGGCGCGGGAACGCGCCTAATTTAAATGGTGCCCGCCCCATTTGAATTAGGCGGGCTTGCGCCGAGCGGATTTACGCTACGCCGCCGCAAGTTTACAGGTAAGTGCTTTGTGAATCAGGCACTTACGCTGTAAACCTGCGGCTGTGTAACGTAAATGGGATACGTTACGCCGCCGCAGCGTAACGTAATTCTATGTGAATCTGGCCCACTGTCTTTGGATTATAACAAAACCATTTAACCACTTCAGCCCCGGACCATTTGACTGGCCAAAGACCAAAGCACTTTTTGCGATTCGGCACTGCGTCGTTTTAACTGACAATTGCGCGGTCGTGCGATGTGGCTTCCAAACAAAATTGACATTCTTTTTTTCCCCACAAATAGAGCTTTCTTTTGGTGGTATTTAATCACCTCTGCGTTTTTTATTTTTTGCGCTATAAACAAAAATAGAGCGACAATTTTGAAAAAATAACAATATTTTTTACTTTTTGCTATAATAAATATCCCCAAAAAATCTATAAAAAAATTATTTTTTTCTTCAGTTTAGTCCAATACGTATTCTTCTACATATTTCTGGTAAAAAAAAAAATTGCAATAAGCGTTTATTGATTGTTTGCGCAAAAGTTATAGCGTCCACAAAATAGGGGATTGATTTATGGCATTTTTATTAACATTTTTTTTACTGGTAATGGTGGCGACCAGCGATTTTTATCGTGACTGCGACATTATGGCGGACACTTTTGGTGCTATTTTGGGACCATTCACATTTATACAACGATCTGTGCAGGGAAGGGGTTAACCACTAGGGGCGAGGAAGGGGTTAAGTGTTTCCTAGGGAGTGATTCTAATGGCCCGTACACACGATTCGAATATCGTACAAAAATGTCGTCCGAGGAAGAATCGTACGATAATCGGATCGTTAGTACAGAGCTTTTGAGAGCCGATCATGGCAGTTCATCCGATATTATTTTATCAGACAAGCACAAAAATTTTCCTTGTACGATACCAGATCGTACGATTTTCGTTTGGTCAGTACAGTTGTCGTCCGAAAATACAATAGAAATACATTACAACACATGACATCACTTCCGATTTTTTCTCTGTCGTACAAGAATTTTCGTGACTTTAATAACCTATTTAAAGTGGAGTTCCACCCATAAATATAACATTACATCAGTAGTTTTAAAAAAATGTCATTAGTCCTTTAAGAAAATATATTTTTTTTTAGATGCTTTCAAAGTGTTGTTGCTAGGCAGAATAGTTAATCTTCCCACTTCCTGCACCTAGGTGCTTAAGCTTCCTAACCTACACCGCACAGACTCCTGGGAATGTAGTGGGTGTAACTTTCCAGGAGTCTGTGCACTCCCCTGTCTCAAAGAATCATGTGACTTGGACAGCACAGGTGCTGAAACCTGATCTGAAACCTATTACACTGCTTGTGCAGCACTGAGCTTGTGTGAGATCTGCAAGGCTGAAATCCAGGAAGTCATACAGTCTGGCTTCATGATGCCCACACTTAAGATGGCCCCAGTCAATTTCTATTTTATAAAGTGTCTAAATGCTGTAACAACCTAACAAAACGGACCTTAGTTTACAGACTAACTTTACTAGAATACATTAAGCTTGTGTATTACACGGGTATTTAAATATAAAAAGTGAAATTGTGGCCGGAACTCCGCTTTAATTTCTACTTGCCACTATTAAGCGAAAAAAGTCGTACGATACTCGGATCATGTGTACGGGGCATAACTGTTAGGGGGTGTAGCTACGAGTGACACATCACTGATCGATGCTCCCAATAAGAGGGAACAGACGATCAGTGTCCTGTCACTAGGCAGAATGGGGAGATGCTGTGTTTACACTGGCATCTCCCCGTTCTTCAGCTCTGTGACCGGATCCAGGGACACTGGCGGGCACAGTCACAGAGCTTGCAGTGTCGATTTGCCTGTTGTGCCATTCTGCTGACGTATATGTACAGGAGCCGGTCTTTAACTGGTTAAGAACTTTTGTACTTGTATCACAATATTTTTTTTGTGCGTTTTGTGTGCGACTTCAGTGTCATCACACAAGAATCGCATGACATCTTCTTTCGGACTATACACAATTTTATGTACTGCATTGTATAGTTGCACTTTATCTGATATTTGCTATTTTGCTTTTCAGGTTATATAATTTATTGTTTGCACAATTATGACATTTATGCACAGGTTCACTTCACATCAAATTTAGCGCTGCACTCTTTTGTTTACATAGCATGGATTATTTGAATTTATTTACACTCTGTATTGTTATGATTGGCCAAAGCCAAAATTGCAAAACATCAAAGACACAATAAAATTACATGGAAGTTGCAAGTGACCTTCGAAGTTGCAAGCAAGTTATAATGCAAAGTCGCACTGGAAACACAACAATTCAAATCTTCAGAGAAAAACTTCTAAAAATACAAATCGATTTGGAACAATGGATATACAAATGAATCCTGAAAACAGATCATTCTAATATTATAGGCAATTGTAAAGCATTATACCACTAAAATATTATTATACAAAAAGTTGAGATCTAGAAAATTATTGATTTGCAGTGGGACATAATTATGCTTGTCTCTAACACAATCACATTAATCCTTTAATTATTAGTTTAGTATTTAAAAATAAAAATAAAAGGGTCAGGTGGCGCCCGCGGGCTTTGAACCCCGAAGGATTGCAGAATGATATTCTGTAGTTATCCAAGAAGTAACCGCTGAGCTATTTGCTGACCCAGAAGGCTCCTGAGCTCTGAGTCTTTATAACGTATGACGTGTGCAGGCAGAGCTGCTGGATACAAGCCAAGTGTTCTCAGAGTCATTTCCTTCTCAGATATTTGCCTAATGCCGCGTACACACAGTCGTTTTTCGGCATGACCAAAAAGTGAAGTTTTTCCAACTTCATCATTAAAAACGACGTTGCCCACACACCATCGTTTTTGAAAAATGATGAACAAAGCGCGGTGACGTACAACACGTACGACGGCACTCTGAAGGGGAAGTTCTATTCGCCTTTGGGCTGCTTTTAGCTGATTCCGTGTTAGTAAACGACGATTCGCGCTTTTTTGTCTGTTACAGCGTGATGAATGTGCTTACTCCATTATGAATGGTAGTTTTACCAGAACGAGCGCACCCATCTCATAACTCGCTTCTGGGCATGCGCGGGTTTATGTTTCAATGTTTTTATTAGAAAAGATAAAATGATATTAAAGCGGGGGTTCACCCTTAGAGGGCACTTTTCCCCCTTAGATTCCTGCTCGTTATTACTAGGGGAATCGGCTATTTATTTTAAAATATGTGCAGTACTTACCCGTTTACGAGACGCATCCTCTCCGTCGCTTCCGGGTATGGGCTTCGGGAATGGGCGTTCCTTCTTGATTGACAGTCTTCCGAGAGGCTTCCGACGGTCGCATCCATCGCGTCACGATTTTCCGAAAGAAGCCGAACGTCGGTGCGCAGGCGCAGTATAGAGCCGCACCGACGTTCGGCTTCTTTCGGCTACGAGTGACGCGATGGATGCGACCGTCGGAAGCCTCTCGGAAGAATGTCAATCAAGAAGGAACGCCCGCTCCCGAAGACCCATACCCGGAAGCGACGGAAGAAGATGCAGCTCGAAAACGGGTAAGTACTGCACATATTTTAATATAAATAGCCGATTCCCCTAGACCGAACGAGCAGGAAGCTAAGGGGAGATTTTTTTTTTTTTTTTAAATGGGTGAACTCCCGCTTTAACAGACAAGAAGCGTATCTGGTCATTGTACAATCATAACAGCAAATGGGATTTCAATACCAAGGGCCCTGACGTCCAAAACTCCCAGTTGGAATATCATGAAAACATCAATAAAAGAAAAACAAAAATAGAATACATAATCCAATAGAGATCACATAGACTAGCAACAAACAATTCTTTCCCTCAACTTCGGATCATTGACCGACAATGATCGCACAATGCGGATAAGGCAGGAAAGAGGACGTCAAAGCCCAGCAAAACCTGCATGGGCTGAAGCATGCGCCGGTTTAAAACATCGTTTTAGCCCACACACGAACATTTTTTTCAACCCGAAAAACAACATCTTCATGCCGAAAAACGACCGTGTGTACTCGGCATAAGGCTCTATTTACACTGGCTGCATGACAATGCATTTCCAATAGAAATTCCATTATTTTTATAAGGCTGCTTTCCTTCTCTGCATTGAAGTGTAGTGTGAAAAGGGTCAGGGAAACAACTTATATATATATATATATATATATATATATATATATATATATATATATATATATTACAAAAGCTTTAAAGAAGAACTTCAGCAAGTTTTTTTTGTTTCATTATTCTAAAAAGAACTGTAGATGCTGAATTTAAAAAATCACATACTTACTAGTTCATAAAGTCAAGCATTCTCTTACCGCTGTGGGTCCTCATTTCCGCCATCTTTGATTTGGGCACCTGCTGTTACTTCCTGAATGAATCATGGCTGACTCTCCTCTGCGCATGTGTAAGATCGTGCGGCGTAGGGAGACCAGGCCTGCAGTTTCCTGGAGTCCCAGGAGGCCGCAGCAGGGAAGGGGGGGGGGGGGCAGGATGAGTGACATCATCCTTGCCAGGGCTGGACTGGGACAACAATTTGGCCCTGGACTTCATCCAGACTGGCCCACTTTGACAGGTCTCTCCCATGGCGGCCGGACAACTCCTGCACCCCCCCTGGCCACCCAAGCACCCTCTCCTTCTTCACTAGCCATTCTACTTTATTAGAGTAGAATGGCTGGTACTGGTACTCTTATAGGCAGTACCAGTGGGGAAGCTAGACATTATTTCACCCGGGGCAAAGAATCAGTTTGGTGCCCCCCCTTATGGCACAAGATTAGGCAGAAGTGAGAAACTCCAAAGCCATAACTGTTGAGTCAGCTGTCTGTCCCCTCCCCCATGCTCCTCTGTCATCCCCCCTGCTCCTCTAGTCCTCCCTCTGCTTCTCTGTTCCCCTCAGGTGAGCGCTGTGGGGAGGGAGAGGAGGTGAGCTCTGCGGGAAGGGAGAGACAGAGGAGCAGAGGGGGGCGGCGGTCCGCTGTCACTGAAGTCGGCCCACCAGTAAACTCCCTGTAGTCCCAATGGCCAGTCCATCCCTGATCCTTTTCTAGGCAGAGGTTGAGGAAGTGGGCATACCTCCCAACATTTTGAGATGGGAATGAGGGACACTTACTAGCAAATGTATGTAGGCATAGGACACGCCCCCTGTCACACCCCCTTAAAGGAGAATTGACCAAAAAATAAGTTAATTAAATACACAAGGTTTTTTTTTTTACACTATTCCTTTATATTGGCTTTTAAAATTTACAAATGCAGCAATTTAGAAATTGGATGAAAGGTTTAGCACTGAGAAACACTTTTTGAAAGATAAAAAGTGCATTTTATTTACAACTATATAGATCAGACCAAAATAGATCAGACCAAAAGTCCAAAGCACTTTTTGCGATTCGGCACTGTGTTGCTTTAACTGACAATTGCGCCAACGTGCGACCTGGCTCTCAAACAAAATTGACATCCTTTTTTTCCCCACAAATAGAGCTTTCTTTTGGTGGTATTTAATCACCTCTGCTTTTTTTATTTTTTGCACTATAAACAAAAATAGAGCGACAATTTTGAAAAAATAACAATATTTTTTACTTTTTGCTATAATAAATATCCCCCAAAAAATCTATAACATTTTTTTTTTTTTTCTTCAGTTTAGTTCAATACGTCATCTTCTACATATTTCTGGTAAAAAAAAATTGCAATAAGCGTTTATTGATTGTTCGCACACAAGTTATAGCGTCCACAAAATAGGGGATAGATTTATGGCATTTTTATTAACATTTCTTTTTACTGGTAATGGTGGCAACCAGCGATTTTTATCGTGACTGCGACATTATGGCGGACACATCGGACACTTTTGGCGCTTTTTTGGGACCATTCACATTTATACAACGATCGGTGCTATAAAAATGCACTGGTTTCTGTGTAAATGTGACTTGCAGGGAAGGGGTTAACCACTAGGGGGCGAGGAAGGGGTTAAGTGTTTCCTAGGGAGTGATTCTAATGGGGCGTACACACGATTCGAATATCGTACAAAAAATGTTGTGGTCAAAGCTAAAGTTGCAAAACATCAAAGAGACAAGAAAAATGCATGGAAGTCGCAAGTGACCTTCGAAGTTGCAAGCAAATCATAATGCAAAGTAGCACTGGAAACACAACAATTCAAATCTTCAGAGAAAAACTTCTAAAAATACAAATCGATTTGGAACAATGGATATACAAATGAATCCTGAAAACAGATCATTCTAATATTATAGGCAATTATAAAGCATTATACCACTAAAATATTATGATACAAAAAGTTATCCATTTGCAGTGGGACATAATTATGCTCGTCTCTAACACAATCACATAAATCCTTTAATTATTAGTTTAGTATTTAAAAATAAAAGGGTCAGGTGGCGCCCGCGGGCTTTGAACCCCGAAGGATTGCAGAATGAAATTCTGTAGTTATCCAAGAAGTAACCGCTGAGCTATTTGCTGACCCAGAAGAATCCTGAGCTCAGAGTCTTTATAACGTATGACGTGTGCAGGTAGAGCTGCTGGATACAAGCCAAGTGTTCTCCGAGTCATTTCCTTTTCAGATATTTGCCTAAGGCTCTATTTACATCGGCTGCATGACAATGCATTTCCAGTAGAAATTCTATTTTTTTTATAAGGCTGCTTTCTTTCTCTGCATAGTAGTTTAGTGTGAAAAGGATCAGGGAAACAACTTATACACACACATATATATATATATATAGTAAGTATGTATAGTATATATACATATGTATATGTATATGTATATTTTCCCCACAAATAGAGCTTTCTTTTGGTGGTATTTGATCACCTCTGCGGTTTTTATTTTTTGCGCTATAAACAAAAATAGAGCGACAATTTTGAAAAAAAAGCAATATTTTTTACTTTTTGCTTTAATAAATATCCCCCAAAAACATATATAACATTTTTTTTCCCTCAGTTTAGGCCGATACGTATTCTTCTACCTATTTTTGGTAAAAAAAATCGCAATAAGCGTTTATCGGTTGGTTTGCGCAAAATTTATAGCGTTTACAAAATAGGGGATAGTTTTATTGCATTTTTATTAATTATTAATTTTTTACTACTATTGGCGGCGATCAGCGATTTTTTTTTGCATTGTTTATTGTGAAAATGACAGTTGCAGTTTGGGAGTTAACCACAGGGGGCGCTGTAGGAGTTAGGGTTCACCTAGTGTGTGTTTACAACTGTAGGGAGTGTGGCTGTAGGACTGACGTCATCGATCGAGTCTCCCTATAAAAGGGATCACTCGATCGATACGCCGCCACAGTGAAGCACGGGGAAGCCGTGTTTACATACGGCTCTCCCCGTTCTTCAGCCCCTGGGAGCGATCGCGACGAAGCGGCTATAAACGAATAGCCGCGCCGTCGTCCCGGATTGCTCTCCGCCGGAATCCGACCACCGCATGTAGCGGGGGGGGGGTCCCGATCGGACCCCCGACCCGCGGAAAGGCAAGGACGTACCTGTACGCCCATTTGCCTGTACGTGCCATTCTGTGGACGTATATATACATGCGGCGGTCGGGAAGTGGTTAAAGAACTTCAGCAAGTTTTTATTTTTAGTATTA
Organism: Rana temporaria; assembly: GCF_905171775.1. Classification (NCBI taxonomy): domain Eukaryota; kingdom Metazoa; phylum Chordata; class Amphibia; order Anura; family Ranidae; genus Rana; species Rana temporaria. The sequence continues at coordinate 644,331,970 of NC_053489.1, read as the reverse complement.
TTCTAAAAAGAACTGTAGATGTTGAATTTTAAAAAATCTCATACTTACTAGTTCATAAAGTCAAGCATTCTCTTACCGCTGCGGGTCCTCATTTCCGCCATCTTTGATTTGGGCACATGCTGTTACTTCCTGAATGAATCACGGCTGACTCTCCTCTGCGCATATGTAAGATCGTGCGGCGTAGGGAGACCAGGCCTGCAGTTTCCTGGGGCGAGTAAAGTGTCCCAGGAGGCCGCAGCAGGGAAGGGACATCATCCTTGCCAGGGCTGGACTGGGACAACAATTTGGCCCTGGACTTCATACAGACTGGCCCACTTTGACAGGTCTCTCCCATGGCGGCCAGACAACTACCGCTCCCCCCGGCCACCCAAGCCCCCTCTCCTCCTTCACTAGCCATTCTACTTTATTAGAGTAGAATGGCTGGTACTCTTATAGGCAGTACCAGTGTGGAAGCTAGACATTATTTCACCCAGGGGAAAAAATCAGTTTGGTGCCCCCCCCTTATGGGACAAGTTTAGGCAGAAGTGAGAAACTCCCAGGCCATAGCTGTTGAGTCAGCTGTCTGTCCCCTCCCCCATGCTCCTCTGTCGTTCCCCATGCTCCTCTGTCGTCCCCCCTGCTCCTCTGGTCCTCCCCCTGCTTCTCTGTTCCCCCCAGGTGAGCGCTGCGGGGAGGGAGAGGAGGTGAGCTCTGCGGGAAGGGAGAGACAGAGTAGCAGAGGGGGGCGGCGGTCTGCTGTCACTGAAGCCGGCCCACTGAGCCATCGGTCCACCAGGAAACTCCCTGTAGTCCCAATGGCCAGTCCATCCCTGATCCTTGCCTAGGCAAAAGGTTGAGGAAGTGGGCATACCTCCCAACATTTTGAGATGGGAATGAGGGACACCTACTAGCAAATGTATGTAGCATAGGACACGCCCCCTGCCACACCCCCTTAAAGGAGAATTGACCAAAAAATACGTTAATTAAATACACAAGGGCTTTTTTTTTACACTATTCATTTATATTGGCTTTTAAAATTTACAAATGCAGCAATTTAGAAATTGGACGAAAGGTTTAACTCTGGGAAACACTTTTTGAAAGATAAAAAGTGCATTTTATTTACAACTATATAGATCAGACCAAAATGAGGGACAAGTGAGGAGGAATGAGGAACAGAGGGACATTGCTCCAAATTAAGGACAGTCCCTCGAAATCAAGGACAGATGGGAGCTATAGAAGTGGGTGCAAATACTGAAAAAAAAATTTTACTCACTCCCACCCTACCCACAAAAAGCATGCAACTCAGGTACAGACTGGCGGCAGACAGAGAATGAGCAGTACTTAATTTTTTGAGTGACGTTTTACTTTAGGCACACTGTAAAAATGCTGTGTAGCTAGGTGCTGGCTAAATTGCCTGTGTCCTTGTGGGGACACTTTGCAGTATCAGCCAAGCGAGTCTGTTCCCTCTAGTTTTTAGAATCTCCTGAATGCAGAACGAGTGAGATCTGAGAGAAGAGCAAAGGATCTTGGGACATGTAGTCCGAAGAGCTCAGTTCACACTGGGGTCAGACTGTTGTGGATTACAAGTTCCAGCCAACTGCAGAGAGAGCCGCATACTGGGAGAGGATATATATAGCCTGTGCTGGAGAGGAGTCGCTCTCTTGGGATCACGACCTTCATCTGGAGCAGGGACCCGGACATTCGGAGGGTCGTGAGGAGCACCGCGGTCTTGTCAGTGTGGACAGCATAGCTCCCAACTGTCCCTGATTTCAAACAAAGTCCCTCTGTCCCTCTGTGCATGAATCTATCCATTGCATATAGGGGGTGGCCTGGAGAGAGGGGGCGGCGGAGGGGAACCCCTAATGGACAGGCCGCCACTGGTACTCACTAACAACGTATAACAGACTTAGTAATCTGGTATAGTGCATGTGAGAGAACAACAAGGAGACAGATAAACATATACAGTATGTATATAAACTATATTGTCAAAAGTATTGGGACACCTTTCACACGCACATGAACTTTAATAGCATCCCCATCTTAGTCCGTAGGGTTCAATATTGAGTTGGCCCACCCTTTGTAGCTATAACTGCTTTAACTCTTCTGGGAAGACTGTCCACAAGGTTGCTCTGCAAGCGTCACCTCTGTTGGCTGGGTACCTGGTTTGATACCCACTGAAGCTTCCTGATTCTTCCTGATTCTTCATCGTCCCCGGTTGGTAAGAATGCTGCTCTGGTACTTGCTTCAGTTACTCACTATGGACCCTGGTAATAAGGAAGATAGTCCCTTACTGACGACAGCTTCCCCTCTACCTCCGACCACGACAGGTTCTTCGGCCGACAGAACCATCACTTCTGGTTGGACTGCAAGCCGCAATCCCAACCATGCACTGCTTGCTCTCTATTGCTTCTGGATAGGCCAGGGATATGAAATTAGTGGACCTCCAGCTGTTGCAAAACTACAAGTCCCATCATGCCTCTGCCTCTGGGTTTCATCCTTGTGGCTGTCAGAGTCTTACTTTACCTCATGTGACTTGTAGTTCTGCAACAGCTGGAGGTCCGCTAATTGCAAATCCCTGGGATAGGCCCTCAGACAGCCTAGCAGCCAGATGTGCCTGGGATAGGCCCAATCTCTGGCCTAGCAACCTTGGACAGTACAACACACGTCCACCCAGACAGCTGTCCAGGTTGCACAAAACAGAGATCACCTGACTCCACCCAAATATATAGGTTCTCCCAGCAGGCCAAGGGATTCAAGAAAACCCATGCCTATTGGCTGAGATACCCCATATACCCCTAATCTGACCTTGGGTTGCCTTTCTCATATCTAGTACCAACAAGTACCTGGCCACCTAGTGGTAGAAGAGAAAAGTGCAACAAGGTCAAACTTAGGGAGAAATCAATAGATCTCTAACAAGCACCCCACCTTTGAACAGAAGTGACCCCTGTTGTCCCTTGATTCCCTCCCCACACTTTGGATCCCCTTCCCTGAGCCAAAGCAGACTTCCCCATGGTCAACTTCTTGGGGTCCCAGTGACCTGAAGATTCTATGTTTTTTCAGTTATGGGACGAAACCCTGCATCAGTTTTTATGGTACTCTGGCCTATTTTTTTGGCTTCTGAGCTAGGTTTGTATGATGTCTGGGTAGGGTATTATATGTTTTGGGGAGAGGGGTTTTTCTATTTTGAGTAGGGTTGTCCCAATACCGATACTAGTATCGGTATCGGGACCGATACTGAGCATTTGTGCAAGTACTTGTACTCGCACAAATGCTCCCGATGCCTGACCCGATACTTCCTCTTCGTGCCGGATCGGGCAGAGTCAGTAGGTGGATTGGATTAGTGTGCGGCTTGAGTGGGCGGAGCGGGCAGCATCAGTAGGTGGATTGGATTGGTGTGTGGCTTGAGTGGGCGGTGTCAGTAGGCGGATCGGAGCAGTGTGGAGGAGCATCAATTCGTTCCACACCTGTCATGTAGCCCAGCCTTTAAACGCCCAGCTGGAGTAACGACGCCGTCACTGTTATCGTTCCGAGCACAAGCACCACACAGTGCAGGCCCCTCCCTCCAGCTTCGAGACTGTCGGTTTCAGGCTCTGGCTGCTTGTTGTGTGGGCGGGATGGGGATGCAGCAATCTTCTGAGATCCCGCCCACCTGCCTGAATAGTCTGCCTGCTGACCCGCCCACTCGCCCGTCCATCTTCCTGAACCGCCCACCTGCACTCAGGACCGAGTGTGTGCTGAGGTAAGCTCAGCTAAGTACTTGTTTCATTGCTCTGGCTCCCTGTCCAGCACCATAGCGTTAGGGCAATGGGACTGGAACAGGCTGAAATTGAGGAAGGGGCTAGCATTAGAATGTCCATCAATGCAGGTGGGGGGGGGGGGTGGTCAGTGGTAGTGAAAGTTAACCCCCCACATGCATTGTTCTTTATGGCAGTGAATGTTAACCTCCTCATCCCCCACCCACCTTGCATTGGCAGTGAAACTTTAACTCACCACCCCCTTCTGCATGTGGTAATGTCAGTGAAAGTTAATACCCTCCCCACACATTGGGGATCATGGAAGGGGGTTACATTTTAATGCCACTAACTACCAATGTAGGAGAGGGGGATATTAATACTGACACCTGTGCTAGCCCTTATTAATTTGTCCACTGACTTCAATGCTCAGAGTTATTAATGCGTCGTCTGATACCAGTGTTGGGGGATAATATGATGTCCACTGACATCAATGCCAGGGGTTATTTATGTGTCCTCTGATACCTGCGTTGGGGGTTATTATTGCGTCTGGCACCAGTGCTGGGGTTTTTTAATGCATTCACTGACATCAATGCTGGGGGTTATTACCATAGCCTCTGATACCTGTTTTGGAGGTTATAGCGTCCACTGACACCAACGCTGGGGGTTATAATTACGTTGTATGTTAATTCGAGTTTAGGGGCAGGGCAGGGTGGGGGAACTGGTGCTGAGTAACCTAGCTAGTAGCTCAGGACTTGAAATTATGAGCCCTGATGTAGCCCCTTGTTTCCTTTCCACATCACTAAACATTGTGGAAGAACGAGTCTGTGGCCACTTATGTGCTAGACCAAGATCCAGCCATCTATCTGTCCCCATCATTCAGTGGCGATCAGTCAAACTGCCACATGGCATTTAAAAAAAGTATCGGTATTCGGTATCGGCGAGTACATGAGAAAAAGTATCGGTACTTGTACTCGGTCCTAAAAAAGTGGTATCGGGACAACCCTAATTTTGAGGATCTTGATACACAATGTACTGCTCAAATGCTTTGTTGGTCTCTGACCCTGATGACTATGTGTGCCAATTTTGGGTTTACATACATGTGTTGGTTTATTGGGCTCATCCTGCTCCTGTTTCCCCCTGGTGTTCCATGATGGCTCCCTCAGTTACTGAGCTGCTGACGATTCTGTCGTGGAACGTCAGGGGGCTTAACTCCAAATATAAAAGATCACTGTATTTCCAATATTTAAAGCTGCATAACCCCCACATAGTGCTGCTGCAGGAGACACACTTAACTGGTAGCAAGGTTCTGGCTCTGAAAAAGCCCTGGGTGCAAAGGGCACTTCATACAAACTCTTCCTCGTATTCTCGAGGGGTGTATATACTGATCAGCAAACGAGTACCATGTGTAATTCATAATGTTTATATGGATCCCTAGGGGAAATTTGTTATGGTAGTGTTGGGTATTTATAACAAGAAATATGTTATTGTGAATGTCTATCTGCCTCCTCCGAGCCAGATACAGATTCTGTACACGCTCTATGAAAGGCTGGCTCTGCATTGCCCAGCGCAGGTTCTGCTCATGGAAGATTTTAATGATACACTGTCCCGTGACTTGGACAGGCCTTCCCCCCAATCTACTTTTAATTCTGATCTCGCAACGTGGGCTCAGGCAACAGAGTTCCAAGAGGCATAGAGGTGGCTTCACCCCCACGATAGAATGTACTCCTGCTTTTTATCCACATTTAAAACCACCTCCCGCATTGACCTGGCTTTTGCCAATGTCACCATGCTGACCCCCATTCAAGAGGCATGTTACCTTTCCTCTGGCCTCTCTGACCACCACCCACCTAAATTGACCATTAGGACCACCAGGTCGTGGAACAAAGCCCTTTGGAGGTTACAACCCCATTGGATTAATAACGAAACAGTTCACAACAAAGTTTTTTCTCCCTTGCGGGACTATTGGGCACACAATGCGGGCTCGGCCTCCCTGGAGATGACATGGGACACTTTCAAAGCTCGCAGCAGCGGTCAGTATATATCGGCTGTGGTGGCGGTGAAGGCGGAGCTGGGTGACAAGGTCTCTGACCTGCAGCACAAGGTTGACGAGGCCTTAAATCAATATTCAGCCTCAGCAACGGTCCCCAATTTTAAGCACCTTTCATCGCTTAGCCGAGAACTACATCTCCATGTTTCAGACACCACCAGGCTTGGTATACAACATAGCAGACAGGAATACTTTGAGCATGGAGCCAATAATAGCAAATTACTAGAGCTGCTAGCACAGCAGGACAGGCCCTTAGTGGTTATACCAGAAATCCTTACAACAGAAGGCGTTTTATTCACCTCTCAGGAGGATATCCTATATGCATTTACCACATTTTATCCCTCTCTGTATGTTTCCTCACTCCCTGATGATTTTAGCTCCACATCTATGGTGTCTATGTTGGACACGCTAGCACTGGGATGTCTTTCTGACGCAGAGAGGCACCTCCTTGTCTCAGAGATCACTCCAGAAGAAGTCACACTGGCCATTAAGTCTTTCCTGGCAGGTAAAACCACAGGGCTGGATGGCCTGCCCATAGAATATTATAGGGCCCACACAGAGTTACTCACCCCCAAACTAGCTCAGATGTTCCAAGCTTGCTTGCAACAGGGCTCCTTACTGCCCTCTATGAGAGAAGTCTACGTCGTTCTCATTCCAAAGCCTAATAAAGACTCCAAGCTGTGCACCTCCTACAGGCCAATCACACTTCTCAATTGTGATCTTAAAATATTAACCAAGTTACTGGCCACTAGACATAATAGAGTAATAAAATCCCTGATTGACTCTGATCAAATGGGCTTTATGTCCGGTAGATCCACAGACATTAATATACATAGACTGTTATCTAATGTACATGCCCCTCATACTAACCAGGGTACTAGAACCATTGCCACCTTTGATATGGAGAAGGCGGTTGACACAGTAGAGTGGGTATATCTATAGGAGGTGCTTAGAAGGATGGGATTCCCACTGCAATGTATAGCTTGTAAAGTATACCCACACTCTATACTGGTCCCACGGCATGCATTAAGCTGAATGGCTACCTGTCTCCTCTGTTCCCCCTGCAGATGGGCACCAGACAGGGGTGCCCTCTCTTCGCCCTGGCCATGGAGCCTATTGCTGGAGCCCTCAGGAGCTTGGCTGAGGTCCGTGGTCTTCTGGTGGGCTGGCTGGATGAGAGAGTGGCTCTGTATGCGCATGATCTGCTGCTTTTTTTGAATGATGCTGGAGACTCTCTGCGGGGCGCACTTGGTATCATGGATGCTTTCTCCGCCTTCACTGGGTTGAGAGTAAACTGGCACACGTCTCAGTTGTTCCCAGTGGATGTGGGGGCCAGGTCCTCCTCACCCTCCTCTCTCCTACTCCAGTGGGTTGACCAGTTTACTTATTTAGGTATTGTCATCTCAAGACAGAGTATTGACTTTGTGCGGCTCAATCATGACCCTGTGTTGGTAGTAATTAAAACCAAACTCCCCTTTCTCTCATTGGGCGCATTAGTCTCCTCAAGATGAAAGTCCTCCCTAAATTTACATACATTTTTCAGAACTCCCCACGATGGCTGACCAAAGTATTTTTTAATTCTCTCAGGCAACTCTCCTTCATTTGGGGGCCCAGGCTGCCTAGATTCAAATACACCACTTTGACCAGGCCTGTGGACAGTGGGGGCTTGGCTCTCCCTGATTGCCACAAGTACTGCTTGGTCACTCAGCTTGTGACCACCCATTGGTGGCTGCAGCCAGACCTGACTAACTCTGCGACGGTGCTGGAGGCGGCTATAGTGGGGTCTCTGGAAGCGTTGAAGGGGTTGCCATTCAGGAGGCCAAAGGCGCCTCACCATCTCACCCCTTCGATGCGTACTACTATGCAGGCATGGAAGGTGGGTGAGGCTCTGCGGGCACCCCAGCCAAATTCTTGGTCTCCTCACACCCCCCTGTGGCTGAACCCTAACCTATCGCAGTTCAACAACATTCTAGATCCCCAGGCCTGGGCCAAATACAAAATACTGACCCTTGAGCATATTGTCACCAACAGAGAGCTCACCCCCTTTCACGTTTTACGCACCAAATTGAATGTGCTTGGATGGGCCCATTTTAGGTATTTTCAAATTGCTCGTGCCTACAGGTGTCAGTTTTTAGGCCAACCAGTTGATTTGGCATACTCGGAGCTCGAATCCACCCTTCGGGTGAAAGACTTGAAGAAACCCACATCTCAGCTATATGGGTCCCTTCTGGTTGCTGCTGGAGACATACCGGAGCTGGACGAGGATGACTGGAGGGAGATTTGGGACTTTCCCTTCTCCCCTCTGGTCTCTGCAAGGTCCAGTACAAAATTGTGCATAGAGCTCACTACACACCTCACAGGCTTCTCCGGCATGCTGGCGTTGCTCCCATGACTTTTTACAAATTTTTGGGGTTTTCCCAGCAATAGAACATTATTGGAAAGAAGTACTGCAAGTGATTGCTAGGGTCACTAAAACTTGTGTTCCTTATAATCCTAAATGTTGTCTGCTGGGGCTGGTGGGACAAATGTCAATGATCAGAGCCAGAAAAATACTCATATCCCTGCTATTCTACTATGCCCGTAAGGCCATTACGATGAACTGGAAAAAATCGTCTCCCCCCTCTTTCAGATTCTGGAAAAGCCTAGTGAATGCCAGCTTGCCCCCTATATAAAGCCACCTACTCTGGCAGGGAATGTTCACAGAAGGTATGGACCTGTTGGCTAGATGATAATACCACAGCTACTGATGCAGTAACTGATTCCTAGATTGACAATATACTGTATCTCTAGTATATCTCTGTTAGTATGTTGACCCAACTATTCTCATGTTGCTTTATCCTGTTAGTACCAATTTGAGCACAGATCCTTCTGAACTGAACCTCTCCCCACATTGGGATCAATATTGCCAACCTACCAGAATTAAATTTACTGGCACGACACCCGAAATTTACTGGCACAGCCACTTTTTTACTGGCATTTCACAAAAGTTACTAAATTACATTTTTAGGTGCAAATTTCAGTATTTAGGCTACAAACAAGTACGTTAGGTAAATAGCAATGTGATTTAGGGTAGATATTAAGGTAAAAAAACATATTTTTGTTATTTTCGATATAATAAGGGCAAATTATTTAGTCACATCACCCCCTGCCTCCATCCCCCTCTGCCACCAACACCCCCTGCCTTCACCCCCCTCTGCGGTGCCAAAATCTCCCCCTGCCTCCAATCTCCCCCAGGTCCCCTGCCTCCATCGTCCCCTGCCTCCATCCCCCTCTGCGGTGCCACCAACAACCCCTGTCTCCATCCCCCACCCTCTGCGGTGCCACCATCCCCCTCTGCTGTGCCACCAACACTTCCTGCCTCCAATCACCCCCTGCCTCCAATCACCCCCTGCCTCCAATCTCCCCCAGGCCCCCTGCTTCCAATCACCCCCTGCCTCCATCGTCCCCTACCTCCATCCCCCTCTGCGGTGCCGCCAACAACCCCTGTCTCCATCCCCCACCCTCTGCGGTGCCACCATCCCCCTCTGCTGTGCCACCAACACTCCCTGCCTCCAATCACCCCCTGCCTTCAATCACCCCCTGCCTCCAATCTCCCCCAGGCCCCCTGCCTCCAATCACCCCCTGCCTCCATCGTCCCCTACCTCCATCCCCCTCTGCGGTGCCACCAACAACCCCTGCCTCCATCCCCCACCCTCTGCGGTGCCACTATCCCCCTCTGTAGTGCCTCCAATCACCCCCTGCCTCCAATCTCCCCCTCTGCGGTGCCACCACAGCCACCATTACCCCCCTGCCTCAATCGGATCCCCCTCTGCCACCATCACCTGATGTCACCGTCGGCTGGGCTGTCTGTCACTCTGTCTGTCCCCGACTCCCCTGTGAACTTTGTATTGCCTGGATGCAGCAGGCTCCTCCATTCTGCCATCGCCGCGTGCTGCTCAGCCTCCGAGTCCTGACTCCTGCTCCAGTGCTGTGCTCCTCCGACTTCCTGGGTAGTTACAGAGGTCGTAAGAGCACAGCACTGGAGCAGGAGCGGGATGTCCTAATACATCACAGCCTCTGTAAAATCCGCCCCCCGCCAGCCGAATACAGCATATGCTCGGCTCATCAAGCTCCGGAACTGCGAATGCGCAGTTCCAAGCCGAACCGATCTCGGCTATTTTTACTGGCACATTGCCGCAACTACGGACATTTACGGACGGGGGAAAAAAGTGCCCGTTTTTACGGACTGTCCGTAAAAATACGGATGGTTGGCAACACTGATTGGGGTTATAGTATAAGTCGGTTTATTAATGTTGTGTGTGTGCCCTGTTGTGGTATATTGCGGCAACAGAGGATCTGCCCCTGCGTGGGCAAATGTTTGGCCCCTGCATGGGCAAGTTCTGTATGCTACCGAAAACTTCAAGAAAACGCATTATACCACTAAAAAAATATGATAGAAAAAGTTGAGATCTGGAAATTTATCCATTTACCGTGGGACATAATTATGCTCGCCTCTAACACAATTACATTAATATTTTAATTATTAGTTGAATATTTACAAATAAAAGGGTCAGGTGGCGCCCGCGGGCTTTGAACCCCGAAGGATTGCAGAATGAAATTCTGTGGTAATTTGAGAAGTAACCGCTGAGCTATTTGCTGACCCGGAAGGTTCCTGAGCTCTGAGTCTTTATAACGTATGACGTGTGCAGGCAGAGCTGCTGGATACAAGCCAAGTGTTCTCCGAGTCATTTCCTTTTCAGATATTTGCCTAAGGCTCTATTTACATCGGCTGCATGACAATGCATTTCCAGTAGAAATTCTATTTTTTTTTTATAAGGCTGCTTTCTTTCTCTGCATAGTAGTTTAGTGTGAAAAGGGTCAGGGAAACAACTTATATATATATATATATATATATATATATATATATATATATATATATATATATATATTGCAAAAGCTTAAAAGAAGACCACCAAGTTCTTTTTAGAATAAAAAAAAAATTAAATAAAAAACTGTAGTTGCCGAATTTATAAAATCACATACTTACTAGTTCATAAAGTCAAGCATTTTCTTCATAATATTGGCTTTTAAAATTTACAAATGCATCAATTTAGAATTTGGGTGAAAGGTTTAGCACTGGGAAACACTTTTTGAAACATAAAACGTGCATTTTATATACAACTATATAGATCAGACCAAAATGAGGGACAAATGAGGAGGAAAGAGACAGAGGGACATTGCTCCAAATCAGGGACAGTCCCTCAAAATCAGGGACAGTTGGGAGCTATATATAGTTACTTGTCTATATTTCATATGTTTTTTAATTGATTTATTTTACCATGTATATCTGCCATGTCTGTTTTTTATTTTTGTATTGCATGCTATGAGCAGCATATTTAGAGTAAGTCTTGTGACTACCTATCTATTGGAAATATCTGATATGTATTTAAAATTGTAATAAATAAACCATGTACTGTTACTTCATTTTTTATGTTATTATTCCCTTTTACATGGCGTTCCCTCATTTAAAGTCCCACAGACCCTTCTCTTCTATATAGGAAAAATGCTGTGTAGCTAGGTGCTGGCTAAATTGCCTGTGTCATCAGGGGACACTCTGCAGTATCAGCTCCAGTGAGTCTGTTCCCTCTAGTTTTTAGAATCTCCTGAATGCAGAACGAGTGAGATCTGAGAGAAGAGCAAAGGATCTTGGGACATATAGTCCGAAGAGCTCAGTTTACACTGGGGTCAGACTGTTGTGGACTACAAGTTCCAGCCTACCATGGACTGTAGCACCACTGACTGACTGGAACATAGTGGAACCCCTGCCAACCATCTTCCTTAGTAGGGATGGGAACTCCAGCAGCATTGGAATCAGTTTTTAATCAGAAAACATGTACTGGTTATATTTCATAGGCATGGGGAGGTGTATTTACAAACCAATGCACTGTGTGGTTCACATTCAATTCTGGTGATACAAAGGAAATTTGTACAAAACGGTGAAAGAAAAATTCCTCGTAACAACTTAAAGCGGGAGTTCACCCATTTCTAAAAAAAAAAAAATTCTTCCCCTAGATTCCTGCTCGTTCGGTCTAGGGGAATTGGCTATTTGTATTAAAATATGAGCCGTACTTACCCGTTTTCGAGCTGCATCTTCTTCCGTCGCTTCCGGGTATGGGTCTTCGGGAGCGGGCGTTCCTTCTTGATTGACATTCTTCTGAGAGGCTTCCGACGGTCGTATCCATCGCGTCACTCGTAGCCGAAAGAAGCCGAACGTCGGTGCGGCTCTATACTGCGCCTGCGCACCGACGTTCGGCTTCTTTCGGAAAATCGTGACGCGATGGATGCGACCGTCGGAAGCCTCTCGGAAGACTGTCAATCAAGAAGGAACGCCCATTCCCGAAGCCCATACCCGGAAGCGACGGAAGAAGATGCAGCTCGAAAACGGGTAAGTACTGCACATATTTTAATACAAATAGCCGATTCCCCTAGTAAAAACGAGCATGAAGCTAAGGGGAAAAAGTGCCCTCTAAGGGTGAACCCCCGCTTTAAAGTGGTTGTAAACCCTTACACACACTTTTACCTACAGGTAAGCCTATAATAAGGATTACCTGTAGGTACTGGAATTATATATTTAATCGGCACATGCGCACAAAAGAAAGGGCATGATCGTGCCGTGACTGTTGGCTCCCGTGGGCATGTACAGGAGTGACATCACGCGACTGAGGGCAGGCACAGAGCCGGAATCCACAGCCCCTGGGAGGAAGAGGGGTGAAGATGGATGCGGGGACCTCTTGCAGGTAAGTGCAACATAATGGGCTAGTACGAGATGCCAGTTTTGAGTTACAGAGAAGGTCTAGAATTATTGCTGTCGCTCTAACGATCACAGCGATACCTCGCATGTGTGGTTTAAACACCGTTTACATATGCGGGCGCGACTTGTGTATGTTTTTGCTTCTGCACGCAAATACGGCGGGACAGGGCGCTATAAAAAAAATATCTTATTTATTTGACTATAGATAGATATATATTTTTTTCAATTATTTATTTTTTGCCCTCACTTCAGTACCGCACACCGTCAAATGACGTCCATCTGCAGGCATCATTCGGATATCATTATTTTCATGGGGCGATTCTGTGCATGGTAAGAATGGATGGCGGCCCCTCCTGCTGCCATCCAGTGCTTCTCCGGGCTCTCGATCGGAGAACCAGGGAAAGATTTGGTCGCCGCCGGATGACAACGATAGAGATTTCCGGTGACCACATGGTCGCCAGTCATCTCTATGACCATAGGGAGGCCCGGGCGCGATGTAATGGCATTACGCCCAGGCCCCAGATGTAAGCAAATCTATGATCGCGGCTGTCAGCATGGCAGCTGTGATTTTTTTTTCCGATCTCATGCTTTCCAGCCTGGAGGAGAGATGTGGGGTCTTATTGACCCCGCATCTCTCCATAAAGAGGACCTGTCACACACATTCCTATTACAAGGGAAGTTTACATTCCTTCTAATAGGAATAAAAGTGATAAAAAAAATGTATGTAAAAAAAAGTGTAAAAATAAAAAATATAAAGTAAAATATATATATATATTTTTTTTAAACGCCCCTGTCCCTGGTAGCGAAAGCCCACATATGTAAACCCCGTTCAAACCACACATGTGAGGTATCGTCGCGTGCGTTAGGGCGCAAGAAACAATTCTAGCACTAGACCTTTAAAGCGTCGACTATGGAGATTTTTAAGTACCGAAGTTTGGCGCCATTCTATGAGTGTGCGCAATTGTAAAGCGTGACATGCTGGGTATCTATTTACTCAGCGTAACAACTTCTGTCACATTATACAAAATTGGGCTAACTTTACTGTTTTGTTATTTTTTAATTCATGAAACAGTAAAAAAAAAAGGCATTTAAAAAATGATTGCGCAAATACCGTGAGAGATAAAAAGCTGCAATGGCCGCCACTTTATTCCCTATGGTGTCTGCTAAAAAAAAATATAATGTTTGAGGGTTCTGAGTAATTTTCTAGCAAAAAAATTATGATTTTTACATGTAGGAGAGAAATGACAGAATAGGTCTAGTATTGAAGTGGTTAATTAAGACCATTGGGCGGAAGCAAGATTTGGCACCTCTCCCGCCGCCGATAAAAGTGATCTTGCTGCGAATTTCACCGCTGAGACCACTTTTATCCCAAAGAAGACTGCCCGCTAGTTTTAAAAAATATGTATAACGACGGCGGGCGGTCCAGAAGTGGTTAGACTATAACTAAAGGCAAAACTTATTTTTTTCTAATTTAGGATAGAGTGGAGATGGATTAGAACCCCTGTCAGTTTTTATTGCTGTCTGTGTCCCCATTAAGGAGATTTACCCTCTCTATTTGGCCGTGTACCATTATCATTGAAAGTGAAAAGAACGTCTCAAATGTTGGGTTGTCCCCAAAACAGGAAAATAGGGCAAATTTTCCAATGGGGACATTAGTTCTGGTGACAACCAGGAAATCAAACACTTCCTACTGTATGGCTATGGGACAATCTAAAACTTTGAGATCCCCATACATGTTACAATCTGACTGTAAAAACTGTGTGCAATTTTATTTAGATTTACCGTATTTATCGGCGTAAGGGGAAAATCGTGGGTGCGCGATATACGCCGATACCCGCTTCCCGCGCTCAGTTTGAAGCCTCCGCCGACATATACCGAGCGCAGTACACTCGGGTACATTCGGCCAGGCTCGGCTTCGCTCGTGATCACGCTCTGTGACGTTTATGCGTGGGAAGCCGAGCGTGGATGAGCGTGCCCGAGTGTACTGCGCTCGGTATATGTCGGCGGAGGCTTCAAACTGAGCGCGGGAAGTGGGGATTCGACACGGAGACAGCGCAGGAGAAGCCGGGAGGACACCACCGAGGCCGCGGACGGACGCCGGACCGGACAAGACCGCCAATGGACGCCGGGGAAGACACCAAAACTGTAAGTAATAAAATGTTTTTTTTTACAGGAATTTCGGGTCAACATTAGGGGTGAGCGCTATACGCCGGAGTGCGCAATACCCCGATAAATACGGTACTAAAACTGTATGATATGAAAACCTACCTTAAATATCCAAATAATTTGTAGCCAGTCAGTTAGGCCCGCCCTCATACAACATAGTTGTTGGTAGAGCTGGAGGAGATTGTACGATTATATAATACCGTGTAAGTTCTTTTGGTGCCAAGTGAACATCTTTTGGATTTCCCATCACTTTCTGTCTCAGTGTGAATGGTCACTGGCACAATTAATACAGTGAGGACACAGGTAACAATAAAAACCTTGCAGAGATTTGAACCCTTTATTAGTCTATTCAAAACTAAAAATAAACTCTGACTTTAATTATACCCTAATGCCGCGTACACACCACCGTTTTTTGGGTTCTAAAAAATGACGTTTTTAAGGGTCTAGAAAAAATGATCATTACAACGGCCTTGCCTTCACACGATCGTGGGAAAAAATGCTCTAGCAAAGCGCGGTGACGTACAACACGTACGACGGCACTATAAAGGGGAAGTTCCATTCAGATGACGCCACCCTTGGGGCTGCTTTAGCTGATTTTGTGTTAGTAAAAGACGATTTGCGCTTTTCAGTCTGTTGCAGCGTGATGAATGTGCTTACTCCATTACGAGCGTTAGTTTTACCAGAATGAGTGCTCCCGTCTCATAACTTGCTTCTGAGCATGCACGTTTTTTTCACATCGATAAATCCCACACACGACCATTTTTAACAACCTTAAAAACGACAACGTTAAAAACGTTGTGAAAAAATAGAGCATTTTCGAAATTTTTAATGCTCATTTTTTAGATAGTTAAAAATGCTCTGGAGCCCACACATTATTGTTTTTTAATGACACTTTTTAGAACCCTAAAAATGGTCGTGTGTATGCGGCATGCGAACATTTCTACCAATAAATAATGCAACTTACACATTGTACACCAGATGGCGCCATCTGCCTGTTTTATTCCAGTGACATTCAGCATTGCAGCATGGTGTCATCAATGTCTGTGTGTTTTATATCAACATTGAAAAACACATTAAAGGAAAGCTTGCATTTTAACGGATATTTTTATATAACATTAAATATGAGTTATCTGTTACAAGTTATCCGTTTTTCTATCTCTGAAGAAATGTAATGGAAATTACTAAGCACACAGCTTGCTAGCAATTTATCTAGGCTGATTATAATGCCAAGCCTAGCGTGACTAATGATCTACTCCTGTCATATATAAATATTTTACATTCAAGCTCTCTTCAGATTTTATCTGTATCTTCTTTTTTTCTGGAAAGCCAAGAATCTGTGAAAATACAGTCATGGTGTCTCGCATTTTTAACAGATCTGACCGTAGCCTCACCAAATTACTGGGGAATCAGAAGAAAGCCGCACAGAAGAAGATCATGTGACAAGATTCTGCAGTCCTATAAACTCCTTCTGAGTCTGGCTATAGGTTAGATTTCTAATCCTTAACCACTTAAGCCCCGGACCTTTAGGCAGCTAAATGCCCAGGCCATGTTTTGCGATTCGGCACTGCGTCGCTTTAACAGACAACTGCGCGGTCGTGCGACGTGGCTCCCAAACAAAATTGACGTCCTTTTTTCCCACAAATAGAGCTTTCTTTTGGTGGTATTTGATCACCTCTGCGGTTTTTATTTTTTGCGCTATAAACAAAAATAGAGCGACAATTTTGAAAAAAATGCAATATATTTAACTTTTTGCTACAATAAATATCTCCCAAAAACATATATATTTTTTTTTCCCTCAGTTTAGGCCGATACGTATTCTTCTACCTATTTTTGGTAAAAAAAATCCCAATAATCGTTTATGGATGGCTTTGCGCAAAATTTATAGCGTTTACAAAATAGGGGATAGTTTTATTGCATTTTTATTATTTTTTTTTTTTTACTACTAATGGCGGCGATTAGCGATTTTTTTCGTGACTGCAACATTATGGCGGACACTTTGTACATTTTGACACATTTTTGGGACCATTGTTATTTTCACAGCAAACAATGCATTTAAATTGCATTTTTTTTTGTGAAAATGACAGTTGCAGTTTGGGAGTTAACCACAGGGGGCGCTGAAGGGGTTATGTTTCTCCTAGTGTGTGTTTACAACTGTAGGGGGTGTGGCCGTAGGTCTGACGTCATTGATCGTGTCTCCCTATAAAAGGGATCACACGATCGATGCAGCCGCCACAGTAAAGCATGGGGAAGCCGTGTTTACATACGGCTCTCCCCGTTCTTCAGCTCCGGGGACCGATCGCGGGGGGGGGCGGCTAGAAACGAATAGCCGCGCCCTCATCCCGGATCGCTCCCCGCGGGTTTCCGACCACCGCATGTACCGGGGGGGGGATCCCGATCGGACCCCCGACCTGCGGAAAAGCAGGGAAGTACATGTACGCCCATATGCCTGTATGTGCCATTCTGTGGATGTACATATACATGCGGCGGTCGTTAAGCGGTTAAAGGGGAGTTCCAGCCTTTTAGTGTTTATTAAAAGTCAGCAGTTACAAAAAGTGTAGCTGCTGACTTTTAATAAACAGACACTTTCCTGCTCCACGGTCCAGCGCCGCGCCGCCCGGAGCTCCGCTCCTCTCCCTCTGGCCGGTGCCTTCATTCATAGTGTGGGCACCCGGCCATGACAGCTTTCAGCTTCACAGCCGGGCACTCACTTTGCATGCTCCAGTCGCGCTGCGCTCTAAGGCGGACGCGGACCGTTTTCATCGGACATGTCTGCCCGGGGACTTCTGTTCGATGGCTGTACACACCTGCGCGTAAACAATACGCGGGGCGTGTCCGCAGTGTCGCCGCATCGATGACGCGGTGTCGCCGCGACAATGACGCGGCGACGTGGGCGGGCCTGCCTTTTAAATGCTTCCACGCACAGGTTTTCAGCGGACTGTTTTAAAGCAAGTCCAGGAAACAGTTGTCCGCTGGAAACCTGTCCGATCCGCCCGAAAATGGTCCGCTCGGGCCTACACACGGCCAAACATGTCTGCTGAAACTGGTCCTCGGACCAGTTTCAGCAGACACGTTTGGTCGTGAGTACGGGGCCTCAGAGTGGAAAGGCAATCTCCTGGGACCTGTCACGTGTCCCAGGAGATCGCCTAAAGGGAGGGGCCGCCTAAGGCGAGAGGAGGAGTCACCGAGGCGGTCCCTGGATGGAAGGAGGAAGTGGGACAGGAAGTCCCACTCCTACCGAAGCCCCCACTCCCCCCCCCCCAAAAAAAATTACAAGCCAAATGTGGCATGTAAGGGGGTGAGGAGTGCTTAAAGCGGAAGTTACACTTTTGGGTGGAACTCTGCTTTAAAGTAGTTGTGTTATAGACACCTTCTAATACAGTTAGAACTATGCAAGTACCATAACTGAAATTGTTTTTATTTCTGATAGTGGGGGGAAGGGTGTGATTGGAAGGGGATGTGTGCCAGAGGAAGGGTGTAATTGGAAAGGGGACTATTCCTCTTCATTGGCAGGTGCTATTGTCAATCACATTCAGTGAGCCAAGGGGGTGGGGCTGAGCCATAGCTCTATGTGTATGAATGGACATGCAGATCAGCTGTTCGGGTGCTCCCATTGCAATCTACTTGCTGTGGGGGCACTTGACGGCAGGGAGGGGCCAAGTGTGCTGGTGGGGAACCAAGAAGAGGAGGATCGGGGCTGCTCTGCTCAAAACCACTGCATAGACCAGGTAAGTATGACATGTCTGTTATTGTTAAAAAGAAAAACAAGCTTTTAATATCACTTCAAGCTGTACAGGCATTGGATGGGGGCTGTACACATACCACAGCTTTGCTTCACGGCTGCAGCAAAAACTAGCCACAGTCACTTTCCGAAGCAGCTACTACTATATTCAAACAGAATTGAACCCCACTGGGGGCATTATCACTCGATGAACGTGACCCATTCAACTAAAGGAGGCATCGTTTAAAACACATGTTGAGGTTGTGACATAAGACTTGTCAAATTTCCCCTGAAGTGTGATTTCATGTGGATCGCATTTTAGAAGGAAACCCAAGTGTAAGTACAGTATATACATGGGGTTCGCCCTGGGACTTAAATGAGGTGAATATGGTAAGCCTATTTATATATATATATATATATATATATATATATATATATATATATATATATATATATATATATATATATATATATATATATATATACAGGTAGTGCAGAATTATTAGGCAAGTTGTATTTTTGAGGATTCATTTTATTATTGAACAACAACCATGTTCTCAATGAACCCCAAAAACTCATTAATATCAAAGCTGAATATTTTTGGAAGTAGTTTTTAGTTTGTTTTTAGTGTTAGCTATTTTAGGGGGATATCTGTGTGTGCAGGTGACTATTACTGTGCAGAATTATTAGGCAACTTAACAAAAAATAAATATATACCCATTTCAATTATTTATTTTTAACAGTGAAACCAATATAACATCTCAACATTCACAAATATACATTTCTGACATTCAAAAACAAAACAAAAACAAATCAGTGACCAATATAGCCACCTTTCTTTGCAAGGACACTCAAAAGCCTGACATCCATGGATTCTGTCAGTGTTTTGATCTGTTCACCATCAACATTGCGTGCAGCAGCAACCGCAGCCTCCCAGACACTGTTCAGAGAGGTGTACTGTTTCCCTCCTTGTAAATCTCACATTTGATGATGGACCACAGGTTCTCAATGGGGTTCAGATCAGGTGAACAAGGAGGCCATGTCATTAGTTTTTTTTTTTTAATACCCTTTCTTGCCAGCCACGCTGTGGAGTACTTTGACACGTGTGATGGAGCATTGTCCTGCGTGAAAATCATGTTTTTCTTGAAGGATGCAGACTTCTTCCTGTACCACTGCTTGAAGAAGGTGTCTTCCAGAAACTGGCAGTAGGACTGGGAGTTGAGCTTGACTCCATCCTCAATCCGAAAAGGCCCCACAAGCTCATCTTTGATGATACCAGCCCAAACCAGTACTCCACCACCACCTTGCTGGCGTCTGAGTCGGACTGGAGCTCTCTGCCCTTTACCAATCCAGCCACGGGCTCTTCCATCTGGCCCATCAAGACTCACTCTCATTTCAGCAGTCCATAAAACCTTAGAAAAATCTTTCTTGAGATATTTATTGGCACAGTCTTGACGTTTCAGCTTGTGTGTCTTGTTCAGTGGTGGTCGTCTTTCAGCCTTTCTTACCTTGGCCATGTCTCTGGGTATTGCACACCTTGTGCTTTTGGGCACCCCAGTGATGTTGCAGCTCTGAAATATGGCCAAACTGGTGGCAAGTGGCATCTTGGCAGCTGCACGCTTGACTTTTCTCAGTTCATGGGCAGTTATTTTGCGCCTTGTTTTTTCCACACGCTTCTTTTGACCCTGTTGACTATTTTGAATGAAACGCTTGATTTTTCGATGATCACGCTTCAGAAGATTTGCAATTTTAAGAGTGCTGCATCCCTCTGCAAGATATCTCACTATTTTGGACTTTTCAGAGTCTCTCAAGTCCTTCTTTTGGACCATTTTGCCAAAGGAAAGGAAGTTGACTAATAATTATGCACACCTTATATAGGGTGTTGATGTCATTAGACCACACACCTTCTCATTACAGAGATGTACATTACCTAATATGCCTAATTGGTAGTAGGCTTTCGAGCCTATACAGCTTGGAGTAAGACAACATGCATAAAGAGCATGATGTGGTCCAATTACTCATTTGCCTAATAATTCTGCACTCCCTGTATAAAAAAAATGTATATATGTATTGTAATAGTGATGGAGGTGATGTTGGGGTGACACCAGACCTTATATTATAAACCCAAGTGTAAGTAAGCCCTTTGGAAACTTTGGGCTAGATTCAGGTAGGGGCACGCATTTTAACGGCGGCACAGCGTATCGTATTTATGCTACACCGCCGCAACTTAGGCCCCATACACACAATAGAATCCATCCGCTGAAAAATCCCAGCAAATGGGTTTCAGCGGATAGATCCTATGGTGTGTACACTCCAGCGGATCTGTTTCCGCGGATATTTATCCCCTGGGATGGATTTCCAGCGGATAAATATTTGATGACATGCTATCAAATCTATCCGCTGGAATCCATCCCAACGGATGGATCCGCTGGTCTGTACAGACTCACCGGATCCATCCGTCCGAAAGGATCCCCCGCATGCGTCGTAATGATTCGACGCATGCGTGGAATTCCTTATATGACAGCGTCGCGCAGGTCGCCACGTCATAATCGCGGCGACGGCGCGACACGTCATCACCAGAGGATTTCGGCGCGGATTTTGATTCGATGGTGAGTACACTCTGTGACGGTATTGGTATGATATCCCCGTCAAAGATTCCCTTCTTCCATAAGAACATCACCCCAATTTTCCACGAGGAGGAATATTCCTGAGATCGCCCATTAAGCCACACATTAGTCCAGGCTTACTGCTAGAACAAGACAGACTTTAATGTTATATCACACAGCTTATATGTCATTTCCAAAACTGTTACAATGACAAATCTCCGCCCCCCTCACACTGGGGCTTCCATACAGATGAGTAGGCAGACACGACGGAGCCGATGCTGAAAACACATTTTCTTTAGATAATGACATCAGTGGAGTTGAGTACTAGTTGTACTGAATACATTAACTAGACAACTCGACCCCGCATATAGAGAGATAATTACCACAATGAAGCAATCAGAATAATTAACACAAGCCACATAAACACAGATCTCCTTCACACAACACAATAGATCAATTAACCTTTAGAAATAGTGAGGGGACATTAGCACTTCAATAACCGGATGGTAATCACAATGGCAAGCAGGGAGAATTAAACTGAGACATATAGGCAAATGTATCACAATGGCCCCCCTTTTTCTCCCTGCTCCGGAAAACCCGGTTGGACCTTCCCTGGTCCAGTAGGGTTGACGGGTTTAGAGCTTTTAGTCCGAGGTTAACTCCGTTTGGTGTGACTGACCTCCCTTGGCAACTGCTTCAGACTCAGGTATGCCACCGGGTCGTCAGATCACACGCCGGTCAGTCCCCAAGTCTTTGTGCGATCTGCAAAGTCACCAGAAGTCAGTGTGAAGACGGCGAATGGGTCTGTGCGCCGCCATCTAGGTGTCCCGCAATGGGAGGTGCAGGTTATGGCTCTGAAGTGACAATCACAGGAGATTCATAAAAAGAAAAAGTTATATTTGTTGAAATGCTGTAGCACTGGTGCTCAGAGTCCGGGGGGGGAGGGGGCTCAGAGCCCCATAAGGTCAGCCACCCCCTGCTCCCTCCGCAGCCGCCGGTTCTCCTCTTTGAGCTTCTCCAGCTCCATCTGCAGTTCATGGAGCCTGGGGGGGTCAGCCCGCTGTGACCTCAGGTGGTTGTTCTCCTCCATGCGGCTTATGCACTCCTCCAGCTCTATGTACTCACGGATCAGATCCTGCTTGCTCATGTCCTGCAGGCTTTCCACGTGGTCCTTCATCATCAGGAACTGGGTGGTGGTGTAAGGGGCCACCGGTGGGCCCTTGGCGAACATCTCGGCCCGCATCTGGGGCGCCCGCTGCGATTCCATCTCCTCCAGTCGCTTCTTCTCCTCCCAGGTCCGCTGGTTATATGACTTCCAGGACCTCTTCTTCTTGGAGGGTAGCTGGCGGTGCCTCTTTCTGCCCAGCTCCCTCCAAGGCCCCTCCGGCTCATGGCTGTCGCCCATGACCAGCTGACAATGGTGTTCCCTGTTGTCTGTAATAACAGATTGTACCATGAGGGCTTCGTAAGGGGTGCCCAATGGTTCTTCCTGACCCAGCTCCTGGGGATCCCAAGCCGAGTCTACACAATGGGCTGCTGCTGGTGGGCGGTACCCAGGTTGAGACCAATTTGACCTGGTGTTGTCATTCATGGGGCAATTCTGCTTGAAGTGACCCAACTGTTTGCACCGGAAGCAGCATTGTTCGTTGTCCTCCTGGCGTGGATAGCGAGGGCTCGATGTCATCGGTCTGTTAGGCGGTTGGTATCTAGCGGCTGGTGGGTGTGAGGGCGCCGTTGGTCGTGGAGGTTGTTCCCGTGGTGTGACCTGGTTTGTCTTGCGAGTATCCGTATATTCATCCGCCAACTTCGCGGCCTCTGGTAGAGTCATGGGCCTGCGATCTCTCACCCAGTCTTTGACATCCGTCTGGATGTGATTGTAAAATTGCTCCAGGAGCATTAGTTGCAAAATGTCCTCTGCGGTGGTGGCCTGGCTGCTGTTAACCCAGTTAGAGGCCGACAGGGACAACTGGCATGCCCATTCCGCGTAAGAGTCTTTCGTGGTTTTGCGTGAGTCCCTGAACTTCTGTCGGTGGGACTCTGGGGTTACTGCATAACGAGCCAGGAGCACTTCTTTAACCCTGGCGTAGCTATGGATATCCTGATCTGGCACGGTCCGGAAAGCATCAGAAGCTTTGCCTGACAGTTTGCCTGACAATATTGCAACCCACTCTCTTCTAGCTATTCGGTGCAGGTTACATTGTCGCTCAAAATCCGCCAGGTAGTTATCAATCTCACAGTCCTTTTCATCAAAAGCTTTAAAAGCGCTAAACGGAATCTTCCTTGCGTCTGCTGTGCTGTACTCACTGTTTGGAGAAGGTGGGGCTGCTTGTTGGACTGCTGCCAGTTTTAACTGTAGTTCTGCGTCCCTTATTTCTTTAGCCTCCTGTAGCTCCATCACTCTCAGCACCACATCTGCCGTTGGGTTCGGGCCGAACCATGCTAGCTTCTCTCTCATTAGCTTGTTGGCTGGCGATTCCTCCTCCTGAATCACTGGTGTCTCCATCTCTTGTACCGCTGGCGTTGCTGCAATCCCGTTCTCCTGGTCTATCTCCATTGATTCTGCTATGATGACCCGTTCGGTTTTGTTGCTAGAAATCCTTCCACGAACTTCCAGTAGTTCTTCCAGTGTCTGCTTGGAATCCCGGGTGTAAAGGAGAGTAGAAGGGAAAATCAATGCCAACCAATTTGTGACGGTATTGGTATGATATCCCCATCAAAGATTCCCTTCTTCCATAAGAACATCACCCCAATATTCCACGAGGAGGAATATTCCTGAGATCGCCCATTAAGCCACACATTAGTCCAGGCTTACTGCTAGAACAAGACAGACTTTAATGTTATATCACACAGCTTATATGTCATTTCCAAAACTGTTACAATGACAAATCTCCGCCCCCCTCACACTGGGGCTTCCATACAGATGAGTAGGCAGACACGACGGAGCCGATGCTGAAAACACATTTTCTTTAGATAATGACATCAGTGGAGTTGAGTACTAGTTGTACTGAATACATTAACTAGACAACTCGACCCCGCATATAGAGAGATAATTACCACAATGAAGCAATCAGAATAATTAACACAAGCCACATAAACACAGATCTCCTTCACACAACACAATAGATCAATTAACCTTTAGAAATAGTGAGGGGACATTAGCACTTCAATAACCGGATGGTAATCACAATGGCAAGCAGGGAGAATTAAACTGAGACATATAGGCAAATGTATCACACACTCCATCGCATGGAAATCCGCGCAAATCCTCGAGAGGATTTATCCGCGGATATGGTCCGCTGGACCGTATCCGCGGATAAATCCTCTCGTGTGTATGGGGCCTTACAGGAGCAAGTGCAGTATTCACAAAGCACTTGCTCCGTAAGATGCGGCGGCGTATCGTAAATGGGGCCGCCGTAAGCGCGCGTAATTCAAATGTGGGAAGGGGGGCGTGTTTAATGTTAATGTGTGATGACCTGACGTGATTGACGTTTTTTTTTGGAACGGCGCATGGGCCGTCCGTGTACATATTCCAGTGTGCATTGCTCCCAAGTACGCCGCAACGACGTAATTGGTTTCGACGTGAACGTAAATGACGTCCAGCCCTATTCGCGAACGACTTACGCAAACGACGTAAAAAATTCAAAAATCGAAGCGGGAACGACGTCCATACTTAACATTGCGTGCGCCTCATATAAGCAGGAGCAACGTTACGCCGAAAAAGCCTTATGCGAACGACATAAAAAACTATCGCCGGGCACACGTACGTTTGTGAATCGGCGTAACTAGGTAGATTGCATACTCTACATACTCTACGCTGAAAACAACGGAAGCGCCCCTAGCGGCCAGCGTAAAAATGCACACAATTATACGCCGCCGCATTCAAGTTACGTCGGATGAGGAAGCCTATTTTTTGGACGTATCTGCCTTGGAGAATCGGCGTAACGATACGCCGACGCAGATTTGAAATTACAGCGGCGTATCTGGAGATACGCCGCCGTAAATGCTTGCTGAATCTAGCCCTTTATTGTAATATGTTGATATGTAATCTCAGTACTCCCCACTAGGTGTCACCACAGGGTAAGTCATTCCATATGTTGGAATGGGGTTGTGTGTTGTGTGTCTATACAGACATGCCAGGTTTATAGCAAATATCACATTACTTTGCCCAGAGTAACAGACCAACAAGCACACTCCAGCCAGCAATCCTTAATTACACGTCAATCAGCTGCGCTCTTCCCTCGCAACAGCTGGCAGGCTTACATGGAGGAAAGAAAGGTGTGAAAAAAAAATGATACAAAGAAACAGCGAGATTCTTCAAAGAAAATCTTGATTCATCATCAACATTCCAAAGAATCAGAAAACAAAAATGAAGGTTCAGCTGCAGCCAAACGTATTTTTCTTTAGTTTTGTTCATATCAGAATGTGGTGTGGGAAAGACGCGTTCCGTGCCCGTTTTCTGCATGGCGTTCAAAGTGCTCTGTCTTTGCCATCTGCTACGGATGACAATACATTGTTAATGGCACCCCAAACGCAGATTGCAAATAAAGTGTGTTTACAGGCCAGGGCTTTTTTTCAGGGGGAACTTGGGGGAACTGAGTTCCACCACCTCTGGCTCAAACCCTTTGGTGCCTGCTCACCACAATCACTTGTAGACACAGAAGTCCGGTTCCTGTGTTTACAAGTGACAGCTCTGCACTCTGTGTGTAACCCCCCTGAACTCTGCACTCTGTATGTTATGCAATCCTGGTATTTAATGCCCCTTTAAGACACTTCTACTGTTTGTGAAATCTGAACGGGGTCGTGGTTGAGTTCCTGCACCTACCATATTTATCGGGGTATTGCGCGCTCCGGCATATAGCGCGCACCCCTAATGTGGACCCGCATTCCAGTAAAAAAAAAAACATTTTAGTACTTACAGTTTTGGTGTCTTGCGCGGCGTCCATCAGCGGCCTCGTCGGGTCCTGCGTCCGTCTGCGGCTTCGGTGGTGTCCTTCTCGTCGGGTCCGGCGTCTGTCTGCGGCTTTGGTGGTGTCGTCCTCGCCGGGTCCGGCGTCCGTCTGCGGCTTCGATGGTGTCCTCCCGCGCTGTTACCCGTCGAATCGCTGCTTCCTGCGCTCAGTTTGAATGCCTGCGCCGACATATACCGTCGTGCAGTACACTCGGCTACATTCGGCCAGGCTCGGCTTCGCTCGTGCTCACACTCTGTGACGTTTATGCGTGAGCACGAGCGAAGCCGAGCCTGGCCGAATGTAGCCGAGTGTACTGCACTCGGTATATGTCGGCGCAGGCATTCAAACTGAGCGCGGGAAGCAGGTATCGGCGTATATTGCGCACCCACGATTTTCCCCTTATTTTAAGGGGAAAAAAGTGTGCGGTATACGCCGATAAATACGATATTTTCTGAGAAAAAAAGCTCTGGCTTACAGGCACCAGATCGCCTAATACCGCAGTATCATGTGCAGCACATTTGTCAATAGTAACGTATGCACTTCTTTTTGGGGTATCTGGTGCGAGTTTAGCCCATTCAAATGAATGGGATGAATATTGCACTGCAGAGGACTGCACAGGAACTCGCAGCGCAATTTTAGTGTAAACCCACCCTTAACCACTTCAGCGCCAAAAAGTTTTACCTCAGGCCATTTTTTTTATATTTAGCACTGCGCTACTTTAACCACTTACAGACCAGAACGTTTTCCCCCTTAATGACCAGGCCATTTTTTGCGATACGGCACTGCGCCGCTTTAACTGACAATTGCGCGGTTATGAAACATTTTCCCCACAAATAGACCTTTTTTTTGGTGGTATTTGATCACCTCTGCGTTTTTTATTTTTTTTGCTATAAACAAAAAATAGCGACAATTTAAAAAAAATATATATATATATATATAATAAATATCCCCCCAAAAATGTATAATAATTTCTTTATCAGTTTAGGCCAATATGTATACTTCTACATATTTTTGGTTAAAAAATTATCGCAAGAAGCGTTTATTGATTTGTTTGCGCAAAAGTTATAGCGGCTACAAAATAAGGGATCGATTTATGGATTTTTTTTTTACTAATAATGTCAGTGATCTGTGATTTTTAGCGGGACTGCAATATTGCGGCGGACAGATCGGACACTTTTGACACTTTTTTGGGACCACTGACATTTATACAACGATCAGAGCTAAAAATAGCCACTGATTACTGTATAAATATCACTGGCAGGGAAGGGGTTAACACTAGGAGGGGTTAAGGGTTTAAATGTGTGTCCTAGGGAGTGTTTCTAACTGTGGGGGGAGGGGACGGACTAGAGGAGGAGACTGAATCACTAGGAACAGACAATCTCTCTCTACTCCCCTGTCAGAACGGGGATCTGTCTGTTTACATTGACAGATCCCCATTCTGGCTCCCGTTCATTGGGTCCCCTGCCATACAGCGGGCATGTGCATGCCTGCTACGGCTCCTTAGAGGAGCCAATGTATACCTATGGCGATTTGCGGGAATGTGCCGACCTGCCGCCATATAAATAAATCCTTAATGACCACTGCTTAGTGGAATAAATGTTCGCTAAACAAATTTTCTCTCCGGAATTTTTTTTTTTCTTGCACATTCTCATTTTTTTTCTGTTACATTTCTCACACGATTCTCCCATCATTGATTAGAAAATCGTTTGTTTTTCAAAAAATTTCCAACATGTAGGATTCCTCAAACTTGATTGCCGCACAAAAATCAGCTGTTGCTGCAGCCCACTAACGGTGCGAAATTCGTCCGAAAAATCTTTGATATGATTTTCGAAAGAAAATTATTTCGAAATTCGAACCGTGTATGGCTGGCATTAAGCACATCTAAAAAATGATATAGCCAGATTCAGAGAGAGTTATGCCGGCGTAGATACGCCGTCGTAACTCTGAATCTGCGCAGTCGTAAATTTAAGTGCATTCTCAAATTGAGATACACTTAAATCTAGCTAAGATTCGACCGGAGGCGCCGTCGTATCTTAACTGTCTATTTAGGCCGGCCGCTAGGGGCGTGTACGCTGATTTACGCCTAGAATGCGTAAATCAGCGAGATACGCCTATTCACGAACGTACGCTTGCCCGTCGCAGTAAAGATATGCCATTTACGTAAGGCGTTTTCAGGCCTAAAGATATTCCATCAAAAAGATGGCGCAGCCAATGTTAAGTATGGATGTCGGAACCGCGTTGAATTTTAAATTTTTTTACGTCGTTTGCGTAAGTTGTCCGTGAATGAGGCTGGGCGTAACCACTAAGTCTTTGCGGCGAAATTTGGAGCATGCGCACTAGGATATGTCCACGGACGGCGCATGCGCCGTTCGTTAAAAACGTCAATCACGTCGGGTCACGATTCATTAGCATAAAACACGCCACCTCTTCACAATATGAATTAGGCGCGCTTAGGCCGGCACATTTACGCTACGCCGCCCTAACTTAGGACGCAAGTGCTTTGTGAATACAGCACTTGCCTCTCTAACTTACGGCGGCGTAGCGTATATGAGATACGCTACGCCTGCCTAACGTTAGGCACGGATACCTGAATCCAGCTAATACATTTTAGAAGCAGCGGAATCCTTGGCCCAAAGATCCTAGTAGAACAGTGATGGCGAACCTTGGCACCCAAGATGTTTTGGAACTGCATTTCCCATGATGCTCAGGCACTATGCAGTGTAGATGAGCATCATGGGAAATGTAGTCTTTTATTTCAATCTTGGTTTTTATTTATTTTTCTTCTCTCCTTTGACTTAATACTGTGATTGTAATACCCTTTTATGGTGATTATGCACCTCTTGCATACACCTCCTTTCTATTACGCTCACAATACCATAAATATAAATCTAGATGTTTCCACTGTATATGGAAGTACAGTAAAACCTTGGTTTAAGAGTAACTTGGTTTAAGAGCATTTTGCAAGACAAGCAACATTTTTAAATACATTTTGCGTTGATATACAAGTGATGTCTTGATATACAACTAGTGTCATGTCACAACTGGGTGTAAAAGAGAAGAGAGGCGCCTCTAAGTGTAACAATGTTTACATTTAATGAAAGTACAAAATTTAGCAACATATTGCTACACGAAGGGCTCTTTCACACGGGGCGGATCAGTAATGATCTGCCCCGTGAACCTCCGCTTGCTCAGCAGTGATCGCTCTGTTGATCCCTGCTGAGACCCGGTGGATGACAGGGCGGTTCCCGCACACTGTGTAGGGACCGCCCTGTCAGATCTCCGCTCTCCCCTATGGGGGGATGGGGTGAACACGGACCGCCTGTCCATGTTCACCCGATCCGATCCGCAGACGGATGGAAAAATAGGGTTTTCCTCCGTCTGCAGAATCGTAGGAATGCGGAACCGGGCGAGATCGGGTGTCAGTGGATGTTCATCCGCTGACACCCGCGATCTCATAGGGACCAATGTATGTCCCTTTTTCATCCGTACTCAGGTGGATGAAAAAGCGGACATACGGTCCGCCCGTGTGAAAGAGCTCTTAGGGCCAGATTCTTAAACGAGATACGACAGCGTATCTCCAGATACGCCGTCGTATCTCTGAGTTGCGCGGTCGTATCTATGCACCTGAGTCTTAGAATCAGTTACGCATAGATTTCCCGTAGATCCGACTGGCGTAACTGTGTTACACCGTCGTATTGTAAATGCATATTTACGCTGGCCGCTAGGTGGCGCTTCCGTTGAATTCCGCGTAGAGTATGCAAATTAGCTATGTACGCGAATTCACGAACATACGCCAGGCCGACGCAGTACATTTACCCCGTTTACGTTAGGCTTTTCCCGGCATATAGTTACCCCTGCTATATGGTGGCATAAGTGTGGCGTACCAATGTTAAGTATGGCCGTCGTTCCCGTGACGAAATCTTAAAATTTTACGTTGTTTGCGTAACTCGTCCGTGAATGGGGCTGGACGTAATTTACGTTCACGTCAAAACCAATACGTCCTTGCAGCAAATTAGGAGCAATGCACACTGGGAGATTTCCACGGACGGCGCATGCGCCGTTCGTGAAAAACGTCAATCACGTCAGGTCACACAACATTTACATAAAACACGCCCCCCCCCTGTTCCAAATTTGAATTAGGCTGGCTTACGCCGGCCGATTTACGCTACGCCGCCGCAACTTATGGAGCAAGTGCTTTGAGAATACAGAAATTGCCCGTCTAAGTTGCGGAGGCGTAACGAATCAGATACGTTACGCCCGCACAAAGATACGCGATCGTACGTGAATCTGGCCCCTAGAGTCTCCTCTTTTCTCTTTTATACTGCTGGATTTTGCTTCTAATCCTCTTGTGGAGGCTTCTTTTTGTGGAAAGGGAATTGTATGGTTACACAATCTATCACATTCCTATAATCTTTTTATATGGACTATAAACTGAAGGACCCATGAATAAATGGTTGTGGAACGAATCATTTGAGTTTCCATTATTTTTTATGGGGAAATTTGCTTTGATATACAAGTGCTTTGGATTACAAGCATGTTTCTGGAACGAATTATGCTTGCAATCCAAGGTTTTACTGTATACATATTTGCCATAACTCTTTATTGAACTGTTGTCAATTTTCCCTTTAAATTACTTTGTTGGAAAATTGACAATAACATTTCAATAGTAAAAAAAAAAAAAAAAAGAGAGAAAATTAGATCACTGGGGTGGATTCAAGAAGCAATTTCGCCTGTGTAACCATAGGTTACACAGCGCAATTGCTTACTTGCCCCGGTGTAACGAGTGCTCCTGATTCAGGAACCTCGTTACGCCAACTGCAGCTTAAGATCTGCGCGGCATAAGGCTCTTATGCCCGCATATCTTAGCTGCATTCTAGCGATGGCCGCTAGGTGGCGTTCCCGTTGTGCTCAGTGTATAGTATGCAAATTGCATACTAACACCGATTCACAACGTTGCGCGAGCCCTGCGTACGCAATTTACGTCGTTTACGTACGGCGGTTTTCGCGCAAGGCTGCCCCTGCTATTAACCAGGGCAGCCCATGTTACGTATACCCGTCGTTCCCGCGTCCCGAAATTTAAATTTTACGTAGTTTGCGTAAGTGAATCATGAATGGCGCTGGACGCCATTCACGTTCACTTTGAAGCAAATGACGTCCTTGCGACGTCATTTGCCGCAATGCACGTCGGGAAACTTTCCCGACGGAGCATGCGCTCTACGCTCGGCGCGGGAACGCGCCTAATTTAAATGATTCCCGCCCCCTACGGGATCATTTAAATTGCGTGCTCTTGCACCGGGCATTTTGCCAGCGTGCCCGCGCAATTTACGGAGCTTATACTCCGTGAATCGAGGGCAGCACAAAAAAATTGTGGGGGCGCAGGGCAAAATCGTTGCCCTGCGCCTCCGTAATAAATGCGCAAATCTCTTTGAATCCGGCCCACTAACTTTGCTATTCTGTCTGGCAGGGCTGTGTGACTATCAGGACTGGCTGAACAAACGTGCAAATCCTTTGGCAGGTAAAGCAGCTTCTATATAAATATTTGTGTACTTGTGCAGTTTGCCAGCTTCAGTCCTAACATTGATCATATAATTATTATTATTGGATTTTACCAAATATGCCATAGAATTATCTTTTTTTTTTTTTTATTGTTCAGCTTAAACAGTAACAAGAACAAATTTAAATATTCCAAATAACAGACAGTATACTAAGAATAATATATTGGTAACTATGCACACTATGTTCTGCAGCACATTCCGTTTTACAAATACAGAAACAACACAACTCCTAAGTAAAATCATCTGCAGGATTGTGTAATATTTGTCAATCTGTTTATTTTTGCCATCTGTCAGAAAAATGTAAATTCCTGAAAAAAAAATGTAAAAAAGTATAACTTTTATTAAAGCATCCAGTTTCCAATGGTGCAGCTAGAAAGGAGATGGATGCACCGGCAAGAGGAATGCAAGGGGAGGTGAGATGGACATGCTTCAACCCCCCTCTGCATCCCTCCCCAAAGCTTAAGCCTCGTACACACGATCGGATTTCCTTCAGACAAATCCATGAATTTTTGTCCGAAGGGCGTTGTCCGTGAACTTGTTCTGCATACAGACGTCAGAACATTTTCAAACCAACATTCACAAAACTACGTGTTTTTTCTGCTCTTTAGCGCCAAACTTTGGGCAACTTCTGCTATTGTTGTCTTATGGTTAGCATTGGTTCGGAGCATGCGTGTTTGTACTTTGGATTTTAGTCAGACGGATTTGTGTACACACGATCGGATAATCAGACGGAACACATTTGTTGTCGGATAATTTGAGAGCATGCACAGCCAACATTTGTTGTCGGAAATTCTGACAAAAATTGTCCGATGGAGCATACAGACGGTCGGATTATCTGACAAAACACATTCATCGAACAATTGTTAGAATATCCAATCGTGTGTATGGACCTTTAGATTGTAAGCTCTAATGACCAGGGCCCTCTGAGTCCTCTTGTACCAAATTGTAATGTAACTGAACTGTCTGCCTTAATTTTGTTAAGCGATGTGCAAACTGTTGGCGCTATATAAAACCTGTATAAAAATAATAATAATAATTCCTTAAAGTTGTTGTAAAGGTGCAAGGCTTTTTACCTTAATGCATTCTATACATGAAGGTAAAAAGCCTTCTGTGCGCCCCCCCAGACCCCCCTGATACTTACCTGTGCCCCCCCCCCCCGATCCACCAATGTGGACAAAAGCCTTGGCTCTCCCGGGTCTCTCCCTCCTCATTGGCAGAGACAGCACAAATTTTTGCTCATGCTACTGTCAATTACAGACAGTGAGCCAGTGAAGAGTGAGTGGGGGGCACTAGGCAGTAGGGAGGGGCCATGGGCACCAGCGGGGGACGATAGAAGAGGAGGGTCTGGGCTGCTCTGTGCAAAACCACTGTACAGCGCAGGTAAGTATAACATGTTTGTTATTTTTAAACAAAAAAAACTGCCTTTAATATCACTTTAAAGCATATTAAAAATCCAAAAACAAAAATGTATTTGTAACGGTCAGGGGTTAACACCGTTCACGATCTCCCATTCCATCAACCCAAGACAGCTTCCGACACTCCAACATCCAGAATTACGAGACAGACGCTCTGTGTTCTGAGTCAAATGTATGAATGCTTTAACCCCCCTGACGGTAAACCCGAGCGTGACTCGGGGTTGGTTTTCAATGCTAAAATCGGTATCCCCGAGTCACGCTCGGGGTGGACGTGCAGCGGCGCGGCTTACCTTTTGCTGGATCCACGGGCAAATTACTCACCTTGTCCCTGGATCCAGCGATGCCATCCCGCTGTGTGAGCGAGCGGGACCTCCTCGCTCGATTCACAGTCCCCGTGTGCCGCCGATCTCCGTTCCCTGCGACGTTACGACGCACGGGGACGGAGAACGGCGCCAAATTCAAAAAAGTAAACAAACACTTTACATACAGTATACTGTAATCTTATAGATTACAGTACTGTATGTAAAAAATACACACCCCCTTGTCCCTAGTGGTCTGCCCAGTGCCCTACATGTTCTTTTATAAAAATAAAAAATGTCATTTCTGCCTAAAAACTGTAGATTGTCCAAAAGTGTCCCTTTATGTCAAAAATGGTTTTAGATCAGCTAGAAAACAGCGATAATAAATTATAATCACTTGCAGAATTGTGCGATAGCGATTTGTGGGGAAATTCGTCATAAAAAAAAAAAAATAATGACAGCGACAATTCTGCAACTGAGCAAATTTCAGTGATTTTGAGTTGATTACATTATTGAATAATTTTTATTATAATTATATTATTATTTGTTATAATTATTTATAATTATTTATTATATTATAATTTATCATTTTGTTTTAAAAAAAAAAATCATACCCGGGATGCCTACAAGATTCTTGCTTGGTCAGATTTAAGTGAGTTATTTCTAAAAATTACAGGCCTACAGTATAAAACGCCAAATTTCCTTGCAAAATAATTGTACCGCTTTTGGTACGTAATTCCAGACAGAATCATACCGCCAGGGAGGTTAATGGTTAGCTCTCAGGTTTATATACAGTTACAAAGCATGTTTCAGTAAGCACAGGAACAATCAAACTCTCCGCGGACCGTTTTCATCGGACATGTCCGCTCAGAGATTTGGGTCTGATGGTTGTACACACCATCAAACCAAAATCCCCGCGGACAGACAGCGCGGTGACGTTGACGCAGCCACGTCCGCAAACCAGGAAGTAAAATGCTTCCACGCATGTGTCAAATCGGCGCATGCGGGAGATTTCGGTCCGCTGGTTAAGCGTACTAACCAGCGGACATGTCGGACGGACGGGTTTCCAGCAGATAAGTTTTAAAGCATGCTTTAAAACTTTTGTCTGCTGGAAACCTGTCTGCTAGGCTGTACACACGGTCGGATCTGTCCGCTGAAACTGGTCTGCGGACCAGTTTCAGCAGACATGTTCGATCGTGTGTACAGGGCCTCATAGGTCACAATTCCTTCCATTGCCACCAACGATAGGGCACAATTCCTTCCGTTGACACCAACGATGGGCCATCATTTCTTTCATTGATACCAATGATGGGCCACTATGCCTCCAACTGGCACCAACAATGGGACACTTTTCCTCCCACTGACACCAACAATGAGGCATAATCCCTTCCATGACACCAATGATGAGACACTACTCCTCCCACTGACGTCAAAGATGGGGCATTGCTTACTCCCACAGGAAGCCAGGGCATTTTCTACTCCGACTGGCCCTAGTCCAGCTCCCCTAAAGTCTAAAGGACAGAAAACTGGCCCTTTGTTAATATATTAATTAAGCCTTTTGTGGCCATTTTAATCCAAGTTATGTTAAACACATAAATATGAGGGTGATATTCGGAAAAAAGAGTGATGAAAGGTAGGAATTTATTTTATCATTCCCATAGTCATGTCCTTCCTCTGGATCAGTGCCATCTTAAGAGTAGGGATGAGCCGAACACCCCCCCGTTCGGTTCGCACCAGAACCTGTGAACACACCAAAAGACTATGGGCTAGATTCACATAGCCCGCCCTAACTTTGCGGCGGCGTAGTGTATCGTGTTTACACTATGCCGCCGTAAGTTAGCGAGGCAAGTACATGATTCACATAGTACTTGCCTGCTAAGTTACGGCGGCGTAACCTAAAGCGGGCGGGTGTAAGGGCGCCTAATTTAAAATGGGCTGAGGGGGCGTGTTTAATGTTAATTTTGTTTGACCGTGATTTACTTTTTTTGGAACGGCGCATGCACCGTCCGCCTACATGTCCCAGTGTGCATTGCGGAAACGTACGCCGCACGGGCCTATTGGTTTCGACGTGGACGTAAATGACGTAAATCCCTATTCATGGACGACTTACGCAAACAACGTAAAATATTTGAATTTCGACGCGGGAACGACGCCCATACTCAACATTACTATTCCAGCTATTTGATGGAATAACTTTAGGCCTGATAATGTTTTTCGGTAAATGGCGTATCTGTACAGCGTCGCCCGGGCTTACGTTCGTGCATAGGTGTATCTAGTGATTTACATATTCTACGCCGACCGCAATGGAAGCGCCACCCAGCGGTCAGCCTAAATATTGCACCCTAAGATAGGACGGCGTAAGCCGTCGTATCTTAGATGGGTTTAAGTGTATCTCTGTTTGAGAATACACTTAAACTTAGGCCGGCGTATCTACTGATACGCCGGCCTAACTCTTACTAAATCTGGCCCCAAAAGTTCATGTGAACTTTAGAACCCCATTAAAGTCTATGGGACTCAAACGTTTGAAATCTAAAGTGCTAATTTTAAAAGATAATATGCAAGTTATTGTCCTAAAAAGTGTTTGGGGACCCGGGTCCTGCTGACATGTATAAATGTAAAAAAAGTTTTAAAAACGGCATTTTTTTCGGGAGCAGTGAATTTAAATGACTTTTTATCCTTCAGAAAGGACACTTTGTGCAGGGACAGTTCTAAGCACGGGAAACAAACGCTGCTTTACAGGAATACTTTACACCCCCCCCAGGTATGAAATTTAAAGGAATATTTCACTTTTATTGTTTCACTCTAAGCATTATTAAAATCACTGCTCCCGAAAAAACGGCCGTTTTTTTTAAACTTTTTTTTGCATTGATACATGTCCCCTGGGGCAGGACCCAGGTCCCCAAACACTTTTTAGGACAATAACTTGCATATAAGCCATTAATATGAGCACTTTAGATTTCTCCCATAGACTTTTCCAGGGTGTTCCGCGGCTTTTCGAACAACCCAAATCGTTCGCTGTTCGGCGAACAGGCAATGTTCAAGTCTAACATGAGTTCGACTCGAACTCGAAGCTCATCCCTACTTAAGAGCATTATAGGCCCTTGGGTAATACAGTGCACTGGGGCCCTGTCTACACAATCACGCACAATGGCTGTGTTTAAACGGCACAGTGGCTGTGTTTAAATGGCATAGAGGCTGTGTTTGAATGGCACAGTGGCTGTGTTTGAATGGCGCAGTGGCTGTGTTTGAATGGCATAGTGGCTATGTTTGAATGGCACAGCAAATTACTTACAGGGTGAGGCCGAGGGTCAGGTCAGGTGCAGTGCAGTCACTCACACTCACAGCAAGGCAGGCTCAGGACAGGCTCAGCTCTTCTCAGAAGTGCTCCGCTGTCCGCTCGCTCCCCTCCCTCTGAGCCACACTGAGCCTGAAAATGGCAGAGGTGGGTGGAGCTAGTTTTCCCCAACGGCAGAGGTTGCACGGTCTGAATGCTGGAAAGGGGGGGGGGCGCAGCCTCTAATGTCACTGGTTGTGGCGATTCTAGCAATCAGTGCAGTTGAGTGAGTGGCGTGCGGCCAGGGGCGGACTGACATCTCATGGGGCCCCCGGGCAATAGAAGATTATGAGGCCCCTGGGCTTACAGATGGCCACCACGCTAGGAGGCAGTGCAGAGGCGGGGCAGCTAAAATCTCAGGATTTTCATATCAAAAGCATGTCGGTTTCAGACATATCAGGCACAGATGTAAAAAAAAAAAAACAGATTTTTACATACTGTCCATGCTTTAACTGAGCCTGGTAACCCTGATGGGGCCCCCTAGTGGCATGGGGCCCTCGGGCAGTGCCCGAGTGCCTCAATGGTCAATCTGCCCCTGCGTGCGGCGTGCCACAGCTTCGGCGCCCCTTCTCTTAGCCACACAGGCAAGTGGGGCCCCGGGGCAAGAGGTGGCCCCCGGACAACTGCCCAGCGTGCCCATGCGAAAAGACGGCCCTGCTCTAGATCAATTGTAGGTATAGGATTGTGTATATAGGATTGTATTTGTTTTCTTTTTTAATTGAACTAGATGGACCTGTATCTTTTTATAGCCAGACTAACTATGGAACAATGTAACTATGTACTGTAAATGTCTTGAGAGTTTAAAAAAAACGGGTTGCCTGTCTCTGAAATGATAGCATTCCAGCAGAACTTACTTTCTGATCCCTCTTTTTTTTTGCATTATTTGATAGCAGCTGGCTCTTCTATAGATAATTAGGTCTATCCAAAACAGAAGTGGCATACAACCTCTAAAAAGGGATTTTTACGTAACACGTGTAAACAGATGCTATTTTCTCCAGCCAGGAATCTGAAGGACACAGCTAAGTACATTTAGTCCAACTAATAGCTTAAAGCTGCACTTTGGGCAAATAGAAAAACACCAAATAATGCCGTTTTATATTCAGCTAGAATTTTTTTTTTATTTTAAATGGATTTGGTATAGGTGTCTGAAATTGTCTTGATGTCAACTTACCATACTTCTCCGTACAATAGAACTGTTACACAGGCCAAACATGGATCTAGCTTCAACCGGTTCAGCAGGGACCAGCCAAATTTCGATCTACACTATATTGTCAAAAGTATTGGGACACCTGCTTTTACCCACACATTAACTTTAATGGCATCCCAGTCTTAGTCCGTAGGGTTCAATATTAAGTTAGCCCACCCTTTGCAGTTATAACAGCTTCAACTCTTCTGGGAAGGCTGTCTAGAAGGTTTAGGAGTGTGTCTATGGCAGTGGTTCTCAACCTGGGGGTCGAATGATGATTTGTCAGGGGTCACCAAATCCTGTGTGCTACAGTACCATATAGGGTTTTACAAGTGGAAAGGATTCAGGGAGCGGTAATGTCCGTGGGTTAGGGGTGCAAATACTTTTCTTGCCTTGGGCACTGACAACCTACGCTATGAAAATTATTTTACTGTTTGGGTCCCCACAACTAGGGAAATTTTATCAAGGGGTCACTGCACGAGAAAGGTGAAGAACCACTGGTCTATGGGAATGTTTATCCATTCTTCCAGAAGTGCATTTGTGAGGTCAGGCACTGATGTTGGACGAGAAGGCCTGGCTCGCAGTCTCCACTCTAATTCATCCCAAAGGTGATCGGGGTGAGGCAGGCCAGTCAAGTTCCTCCACCCCAAACTCGCTCATCCATATCTTTATGGACCTTGCTTTGTGCACTGTTGAAACAGGAAGGGACCATCCCCAAACTGTTCACACAAAGTTGGGAGCATGAAATTGTTGGTATGCTGATTCCCTTAAGAGTTCCCTTCACTGGAACTAAGGAGCCAAGCCCAACCCCTGAAAAACAACCCAACACCATAATCCCCCCTCCACCAAATGATTTGGTCCAGTCCACAAAGCAAGGTCAATAAAGACATGGATGAGCGAGTTTGTGTGGAGGAACGTGACTGCTCCTAACCTCAACCCTATAGAACACCTTTGGGATGAATTAGAATGGAGACTGAGAGCCAGGCCTTTTCATCCAACAGAAGTGCCTGACCTCACAAATGCGCTTCTGGAAGAATGGTCAAACATTCCCATAGACACACTCCTAAACCTTGTGGGCAGCCTTCCCAGAAGAGTTGAAGCTGTTAAAGTTGCAAAGGGTGGGCCAACTCAATATTGAACCCTATGGACTAAGACCGGGATGCCATTAAAGTTCATGAGCGTGTAAAGGCAGGTGGCCCAATACTTTTGACAATATAGTGCATGTATGGGCTGGCTGGTTGTACACAGGTCTATCTATCAAAGCACCCAGTTCTATTTTTTTTCTTCTATCCATTAGGCTTAGGTTTGCATAAATCTACAAATGTACATTTATTTTTTTTTGTTTTTTTGCTTCTTTCTTGGAATCTTTTCTATACCGGACAAGAAAAACAACAGTTATATAAAGAGATTCATATTTCACATTTTCTGGTCTAACCTTCTGACCTGTATTAGGTTAGCTAGTTGTCAGACTGTCAAACCACATAAAAATCCTGTAGGCCCATACCAAGATTACATTCATAAATATTAATGAACAATATAGAAAATGAAAACCTATTTGGAAGAAAATATCTTAAGAAGCCAAAGCCTTTTCAGTGAAGGCATTTAAAGTGTAAAATTGGTATATGATTATAAATGTGTGACATGTGTAACTGATCTTTTTGGAATCGTGAATCATTATTACCGAAACACTGACATATGAAAAGGATCATGGAAGAGTCGTTCACTAATGGAATTTTTCTCAGAGATGTAGGAAGGGCCAGGATGTCGTACTAAAGTTTATGTTGCATTGGTGTAGCACTACCCCCATAGGAGTTGCTGAAGTTAGGGTTCTCCACTGCTGCACAGCCAGTCACAGACAGCATTTCCTTCATTCACTCCAACACCAAAAGTGTCCCTTGGCTTGTTTTTGTTGTTTTTATCAGAGGATGGTAACTTAACCACTTAAGGACCGAGTCTATTTTTTAGAGTTGTTGTTTACAAGTTAAAAAAATGTTTTTGCTCGAAAATTTTCTAACACCCTAGAGAATAAAATGGCGGCCATTGCAATTGTAGCGGGGCATCACCTTTTGTGTGACCTAAAGACTACCATCTGCTGATCAAGAAGGATCTCGGCTCCCTCCGGTGGTCAAGTTGTGATACTTTCCATTTACTTTGCATTGTTTCCACCAGGAATGGTGGGAAACTGAGTACAGGGAGAAAGGGACTCCATTGCCCTGGTTTATTTATAAACTACAACACCCAGAGTGAAACTGTACAACCCCAGAATGCTTTGCTCCCCGCGCAGCCTGCTGGGGGAGGTAATTTAAGGAGGAGGGTGTGTTTGGCGCGCTCTCTCTGGACCGCCTCTTCAACCCAGGAGGACACCTGCGTGTGGTGTCTCCATGGAAGTCTAGGCTGGAATTGAGGCCTACCTACGCCCGGGCGGAACGCCATAAGGAGAGAGAGACAGAACCTTTGACAGAGTGATCGGACGGTGTTCCAGTACAGTAGTGACCTGTTCGAGGACCAAAGACTGTCATCCTGAAAGACTGTGTTCCGAAAAAGGACAAGGCCTGAACTGGTTGGGTGAGACGGGCACCTGCCCAATAACAAGATCTATTGACTGTGTTGCCGGAGGGTGGATCGTTCTCACTGCCCGTTGTGGTTTGACTATTTGGGCCTCTTCCACCAGTTTATTTGTTCCCTTATTGGATTACAAATTACCCCTTGCGCGCCACCGCATGCCAACGCATCAGTGCACAGACTTTTGGGATAATTTGTCCTGGGGCTTGGTCTGATCAACCAAACCACATTAGTTAGGTATGTTATCTAAGGACTGCCCGTTTAGTTATTGTAGACTGTTGATATTTGTCTTTATACTCTCTAGCTGAGTAATTGGTTCCATTAAACTGTGTAGTACTATTGAGAGAGAGAGCTGGGTGAGGCTTGGCAGGGAGGTGCTTCAGTGCAAATATCTTACTCCCCCCTTGCTGGTGCTTACACAGGTATGTATAGCCGTTACCAATTGTATTTATCTGCTACTAATGATTCCGACTCTTGCAGGGCTCTGCAAGAAGTTTACTACCATTTTACCTTTGTTTATTTTGCTTTTATTTTAACAAGTAAAGAATTACATTGGTTAAGTTGAATTTGCATACAGTTCATCTGTCATCCTACGGGATCAATACAACTTAAGGTAACCATTTGTTTGAATAATTTATTGTGGTGCAGTAAGATACTGTACTCTCCAATATTTATTGGGGTCCACAATCCTCATTGATACCAGTTGTGCCAAGGGAGGGTTCGAGCCAATGCTAGGGGTTGATGGCCAGAGTGTAGACCCAAAACAAACCAGCAGCTCCTCCGGGTGTGGTGCTACACAATACTTTTTGTCACACCGTACTTGCGCAGCGATCTTTCAAGCACACTTTTTTGGGAAAAAATACACTTTTTGAATTACAAAATAAGACAACAGTAAAGTTAGCCCATTTTTTTTTTTGTGTTTCATAAAGTTTTATTTGGAGCTTCTATAAAATAATGACAGAATAACAAAGTGAATCATTCACAATAACAAAGACACGACATAGGGTTACAATGTCGAGAAATAACAATAGTAATGGTGTCTTACATTACAATCCTTTGATAGCGTGTAATCATTAAACAGTGAGATCCGTAAAAAAAAGGGAAAACAAAGCCAAGAAGGTATGAACATTGTAAACCGTAGAATTCCCCATAGAGAAGACTCACTTTTTGTTAGATTTTTAACTATTTCAACCAGTAGGTAAGATGTTGGAGTGGGTATTACCTTAGGGGTTGAAAGGAGGTAGTAGAGGGGTGGTGGAAGGAAGGGGGAAAGGGAGAAATAGAAAAGAGAAAAAAAAAAAAAGGGAGGAGGAGAGGAAGCATATTATGGTATTTCTGAATTAGGATAGTTTATTACTGAATTTATTCTACTTTTCCAGGATAATCAATAGTCTTGCCAAGGGAGTCTTTATCACTTACTGCATAATTATTTAATATGTCTGAGATTCTTTGAAAACCATCCAGTTATGCCATGTTGTTGAAAATGTCAATATTTTCTCTTGAGATATACTTATGAGTTCTTCTATTTTTTCTATATTGTTTATTCTCCTAAACCATTCTATTTTGGACAGAGTAGTAGTCGTGCACCAGTGGGAAGGGATACACTGACGTGCTGCGTTAATCATAATCATTGGTAGCGATTTCAAGTATCGTTTTCTTGGCAGGGAGTTGAAGTGCAAGAGGTATTGTGCTGGATTGAAGTCAATAGTTTCAGGAGTGAGTGATATAATGGTTTCGTGAACTGACTTCCAAAAAGTTTGAATCAATGGGCAAGACCACCAGATATGGAGCATCGATCCCTCCTCTTGTTTACATCTCCAGCATCTGTCAGAGAACTGGGGAGAAAATTTGTGGAGAATTGAGGGGGGTTCTATACCATCTGGTAATTATTTTGAAACTGCCTTCTTGTGTGGCCACATTTAGTGAACCTTTATGCGCGTATGTATAGATTTTTTCCCAATTCTCATCAGTTAAAGATGCGTCAATGTCTCTTTCCCAATTCTGGCATGAGGAGCTGGAGAAGTCCGTTCTGTCCTCAAACAGTGAATTGTATAGGGTCGATATTATATGCCTGTGCGGGGTTATTTTTGTGCAAAGGTCCTCTAATTTAGTAAGAGGTCTTGTCCAGAAATGTGCAGTCTCGGTCTTGGTCAGGTAGTGTCTGATATGGATGTAATTCCAGTGTGGGATT
This sequence comes from Rana temporaria, assembly GCF_905171775.1. Classification (NCBI taxonomy): domain Eukaryota; kingdom Metazoa; phylum Chordata; class Amphibia; order Anura; family Ranidae; genus Rana; species Rana temporaria. The sequence continues at coordinate 644,289,439 of NC_053489.1, read as the reverse complement.
TGAAAGGGTTTGATGATTTCGTTCATATCTTCTCTAGATAACATTTTCCTGTTTTTGAAGAAGTGTCGGGAGAGTATTTGTTTGTGTGGCCAATGGTTTAGTAGAACGTTTTTCTCGAGACCCGGAGGAAAATCCGGGTTGTTTTTTAGTGTTGTTAAGGGGCTGAGCCAGGGGGTTGTATTAGTGGGTTTGAAGGTGCTGTGGAAGACGCTTAATGTAGGGCCTATGAGAGGGTGTGATTTGATACCCTTTGAATGGAACTTGGGGTGAATCCATGGTAGGGTGCTAAGGTCTTGAATGGATTGCATGTGTTCCAATGCTACCCAATCCTTGACCTTCGAGTGAATATTCCAGTCCACAATTCGTGACAGGAGGGTTGCTTGGTGATATTTCTTTAGATCTGGTAATGCTATTCCCCCCTTATTTTTGGGTAGATATAGTCTGGAAAGTTTGATCCTAGGGGATTTCCCCCTCCAAATAAATGAGGAGCAAGCCTTACGGAAAGATGAAAAGAAGGACGCGGGTAGGAAAATGGGTATTGTTTGCATTACATATAAGAATCGAGGCAGTATTGTCATTTTGATTAGGGAAGCTCTACCAAACCATGAAACGTTTAGAGAATTCCATCTTTTTAAGTCCTCGTGTGTTTCTTTTAGTATCGGCAGGAAATTGAGTTTAAAGAGGTCTTTTAAATTGGAAGGGATTTCTATTCCTAAATAGGTTATGTTGTGCTTGGCCCAGGTGAACAGGAATTTTCTTTTACTCTGATCTACAACATTTGATGGAAGTGAGATGTTTAGGGCCATTGATTTTGAATGATTAATCTTTAAGTTGGAAAGTAGATTAAAGTTTTCCAGGTCTTGTAATAAGTTGGGTATGGAGATGTGAGGTTCTGAAAGAAAAAGGAGCATATCATCCGCGAAGGCGGCTATTTTATAGGTATTTTTTTGTATTTCAATTCCTTTGATTTTTTGATTGGCTCGGATTCTGTTTAAAAGTGGTTCTAGGGTGAGAACGAAGAGCAAAGGGGATAGGGGGCAGCCCTGCCTCGTACCATTATTTAATTTGAAGGTGTCCGACAGGTGGCCATTGACTCGTACTCTTGCTGTTGGGTTGATGTAAAGTGCCTTGATATAAGCTCTCATTTGGGGTAGAATGCCTATGTGTTCTAGTACTGCATCAATGAAGTCCCAGGCCACTCTGTCGAACGCCTTTTCGGCATCTAAGGACAGAAAAAATCCTTGTTTCTTATTGGAAGTTAGCCAATGACTTATATTTAGTGCTTTAATTGTGTTATCCCGTCCCTCCCTACCTGGGATAAACCCCACCTGGTCAAGATTTATGAAGGAATTGAGAAGGGGTAGCAGTCTATTGGCTAGTATTTTAGCGTAGATTTTGACATCCACGTTTATTAAGGAAATGGGCCTATAGTTTGTAACTAGTGTTGCATCTTTACCTTCTTTGGGTAGTACTGTAATGTGGGCTTCCAATAGTTGTTTGGGAGGTTGGTGTACCGAGTTTAATGTTTGAAAGGTTCTCAGGAATCTTGGTTTCAGAATGTCATTAAACGTTTTATAATATTGTAGGGGTAGACCATCTGGGCCTGGTGCCTTGCCTATGTTCATTTCTTTTATGGCCTTGTCATATTCCGGCCCAGATATAGGGGCTTCAAGTTCCTGGGCTTTGTCACTAGATAGTTTGGGTGGGCTATATTTTCTTAGGAAATCCTGGATTAGCTTGGTTCTTTTATCTGAATTCTGGGGGGTTTTAGGGTTTGACGGGAGGTTGTAGAGAGATTGATAGTAAATTTCAAACTGCTTAGCTATCTCCTCATTAGTGGAATGTGTTTTCCCTTGATTATCCCTAATTTGATGTATAGTTGAAGCTATTTTCTTACTCTGTACTGCCTTAGCCAACAATTTCCCGCTCTTATTTCCCTGTTCATAGTATATCTTATGTCTCAGTATGTATTGTCTTTTTGTTTTCAGATTCAGTTCTTCTGTCAGAAGTGCTCTCGTTTTGGTCAGATTGTCAAGTGTTGATACCGCAGTGTTTCTTTTATGTGTTGTTTCTAGTGCATGAATCTGGTCTACCAGGGATTTAATTTTGGATTGGCGTTCCTTTTTTATTCTAGCTAGCTTCTTGATGAATTCACCCCTGATAACACACTTGTGCGCCTCCCATTGGGTTAGTGAAGAAGTTTCGTCATTTTCGTTTCTTGAGAATTAATCGATTAGTTTGTCTCTTAGCTCGATTACATCTATTGGGTCCTTAAGTACTACGGAATTGAGTCTCCACGTTTTGGTCACAGTTTTTTTGTCAGGGAAATTCAACGTCACGGTTATAGGGTGATGATCTGATATCGTCATGGGTTCGATTGTTGCGTCTTTCAAAAGGGTTAAGTCAGGTTGTGATATACAGAAATAGTCAATTCTAGAGTATTTTTGATGGATGGAAGAGAGGTAGGTGAAATCTTTAGTCTGAGGAAACAGAGTTCTCCAGGTGTCATGAAGCATCAAGTCCTTTAGCTGAATCTTAATTTGTCTCAGTGCCCTGTAAGGAAGGCTCGACGCTCCATTCGAGGTGTCGATGAGGGGGTTTAAGGGGATATTGAAGTCTCCCCCCAAGATTAGAGCACCAGTGGCAAATGTCGTCAATAGTTCCTTAATCTTGCGAAAGAAAGCTACTTGTCCCGATTTTTTTTTTTATATTGTGAAAGATAATGTTACGCAGAGTAAATTGATACCCAACATGTCACGCTTCAAAATTGCACCCGCTCGTGGAATGGCGACAAACTTTTACCCTTAAAAATCTCCATAGGCAACGTTTAAAAAATTCTACAGTTTGCATGTTTTGAGTTACAGAGGAGGTCTAACGATTGCGGCAATACCACACATGTATGGTTTGAACACCGTTTTCATATGCGGGCGCTGCTCACATATGCGTTCGCTTCTGCGTGCAAGCGCGCCGGGACAGTGCGCTTTAAACATTTTTTTTTTCTTACTTCTTTTACTTTATTTTTTTTACACTGTTTTTAAAAATAAAATAAAAATTGTGTCCCTTTTATTCCTATTACAAGGGATGTAAACATCCCTTGTAATAGAAAAAAAGCATGACAGGCCCTCTTGACCACTTCCATACCGGGCACTTACGCACCTTCCTGCCCAAGCCAATTTTCAGCTTTCAGCACTGTCGCACTTTGAATGATAATTGTGCGGTCGTGCTACACTGTACCCAAACAATTTTTTTATCATTTTGTTCCCACAAATAGAGCTTTCTTTTGGTGGTATTTGATCACCTCTGCGGTTTTTATTTTTTGCGCTATAAACAAAAGAAGAGTGACAATTTAAAAAAAAAACACAATTTTTTACTTTTTTATTTAATAAATATCACATTTTTAAAAAAAAAAAAAAAAATTCCCTCAGTTTAGGCCGATACGTATTCTTTTACATATTTTTGGTAAAAAAAATCGCAATGATCATATATTGATTGGTTTGCGCAAAAGTTAGAGCGTTTACAAAATAGGTGATAGATTTATGGCTTTTTCATTTTATTAATTTTTTTACTAGTATTTGCGATTTTTTTACTGTCACCGTGACATTGCGGCGAACACATCGGACACTTTTGACACGTTTTTGGCGCCATTCACATTTATACAGCGATTAATGCGATAAATATGCACTAATTACTGTATAAATGTGACTGGCATTCAAGGGATTAACACTAGGGGGTGAGGGAGGGGTTAATATGTATACCTGTATTGTGTTCTAACTGTGGGGGAAGGGGGGTGACTGGGGGAGGTGACCGATCTGTGTCCCTATGTACAAGAGACACAGATCGGTCTCCTCTCTCCCCTGACAGGACGTGGAGCTCTGTGTTTACACACAGAGCTCCACGTCACTGCTCTTTCGTTACCGATCGCTGGTACCTGGCGGACATCGCGACCGCCAGGCACGCGCATCGGCATCTCGGGGACGCGCCGGGCGCGCTCGCGCGCCCCCCAGTGGCTGGAGGAATCCATATGACGTCCTGTTGAGTTTTCAGAGTCACCGTGGAGCCGTCATTTGACGATGGCCCGGTACTCTAGTGGTTAAATATGAGATCTGGGGTCAAAAAGACCTCAGATCTCTTGTTTACACAAAAATGCAATAAACCTGTCATGGTATGGAGATGGGTGGGGGCCATTTTACCTTCACTCGTCTCCATACCCAGCCACAGAAAGGACCCGATCGCCTCCGCCGCTACCGATGGCTCTGGTAAGCAGCGGAGGGTACGGGAGAGCAGCGGGAGGAGGGGGCCCCTTCCCGCCACCGATATTGGTGATCTTACTGCAGAGACCACCATTATCGTAAACTGGACCGCTGGCTGAAGAGATGGATACCTGGGTTATGGCAGCTAGCTGCTGCCATAACAGAGATATCCCTCTACAAAGTACCGACGTATATAGTCCTGCGATGGTCCAAAAGTGTTTAAATAGGGTAGCAAATTATGGGATGCCCAACTTGAAAATGTCCAAAACACTGAACCAGTGACAATTTCCTTTTTTACATATTTACAAAAAGTCCTCATCTTCCTTCCACCTGTGCAAACTCCTGGTGGAACTAACAGTATATTGCTAGTTTAGTAAGGCCCATTACAGGCAGGAACACTCAGTCCCTTGACAAAATAGCACAGATGAAGTAAACAACATAACATTTCTCCTTCCTTTGGCCACTGATCCCAGCTCCACTTTCCTTCAGAATTCTAGCCCACCTAGCTGCCACCAGCCACACCTGGCTGCTCTTACTCACAGTCCTCCCAACTGACTATCTGCCCCAATCCTGTCCAACTGGCACACACACATGGAGATCTCCCAGTACAAGGTTAGAATGGCTCATGTCTATTTATGGGTAATCCGGGCCCTTCTTTGGGGTCAGGAAATGATGCACAGGTCCCTTACGGACCTGTCACCTCTGACCAGAGACGCCCTAGCAGTTTGGCACCAGCGGAGGGCAGCTTTCGCTTTATCCACAGACCCAAGTCCGATGACCCCCCTATTTGATAATCCTGCGCTCCCAGAGGGTGAGCTGATTCAAATGCTCAATGGCTATAGGAGGGATCAGTGGCCCACCGCACGACAGTTTGTGAACCCCGCATCGGGATCCTTTGTGACAGACGAGACCTCCCCCCTACCCAGGGTGACTTGGCTCACGCACATACACCTGACGACCTACTGCAGGCAACTTCATGACTCACGACAGATCCATAGGCCCCAAACAGAATTTGAGCAACTCTGCTCGCTCCAGGAAACCCCCCGCCATACCCTCTCCCTACTATACAAGATGATCTTGGACCATACACATGGCTCTCTTCCTAGGTTTACCGCAGCTTGGTCAGGGGATCTGGAGAAAGAGATCAGTGAGGCAGAATGGCAGAAAGCCTTCTTCTACACCCATAAATCCTCAGTCTCGAGTTATGCTCGGGAAAAGAATTACAAGGTGTTGTCGCGGTGGTATAGAGTACCGACCACCCTCAGGATCATGTACCCCTCTGCTTCCGACTCATGCTGGAGATGCAACTCAGCCGTTGGCACATACCGTCATATTTGGTGGGACTGTGAAGCGATTTGACCCTTCTGGAACCAGATTTTCCAGATCTACTCGGATCTATATGGTAAGCCCCTGCTCCCCTCACCTACTGTCGCCCTTTTGTCCATCCTCCCTGGCACCTTTAAGTTCCAGAAACATAACCTTCTCCGGTTCTGTCTCAGTATGGGCAGGCAACTAATCTCTAGACACTGGAAATCTCCCTCGCCCCCGTCCCTGGCTGAGTGGGTTAATGAAATGAATGGAGTCATGCTCATGGAAGAACTACAAGCTAAGGCCCTAGAACGTCACGCTAAATTCTCCTTTACGTGGGGAGTGTGGAGGCACTACTCCTCCTCGGATGAGCTTAAAAAGAGATTGCCACCCAACTTGAGCTCCCCGTCACCCTAAAGGGCCCGAGAGGACCTGAACATTACAAATGGCTACGGGGCGCTGGGAGCCCGGGCACACCTCCCCCCCCTTCCTCCCCCATCCCCTTCTTGTCTTTTTCTCCTCTGCCTTTCTTTTCATCTGACCTATATTTCTTCTATCTTGTCTATCACTTCTTGCGTCTTCCACAGACAGGGTCAGGCTGGCCACAGCTACCCTCTCCCTTCTTTTGGCAGGATCCCAATCCGGGGGTCTGCCTGGTGTTGCATTAGGGGTATAGACTTGTTTCTCTAGTTATGAATAGCACCCCTGCACGGACTAGTCTTTCTCTTCACCTTTTCCTGGCCTCGGGCGCAGCAGGCTCCCAGAGGGGCGCCCAGGTCGGGGGACGTGCATGTTAATGGTTGAGCAAGGACTAGCAGGGAAGAATGTATAAATGTTCTTGTTACAGAGTGAAGTGTGTTTGTACTGAGTTTTATGATGTGGAATGTTCATGCCTAATATCTTGACAATCGGCCCGCCCAATGTTGGGTGACCGGTTCATGTTCTCTATTCTTTTATTTCTGTCAAAAAATGTTCTTAATAAAAATCTTATTGAACCTTTATTTATGGGTAATCTCAGTTCACTGCCAGCCCACTTCTGGTGATTGGCTGAGAGCCAATACATTTTAAAAGCAGCTCCTCTTCTCCTCCACCCACTAGTTATAGAATGTTCTCCAACTTTCAAGACACCAGGGGGAGGCACCAGAGAGCTTCCAGGATGAGTCACCCAGCCCTGGCCCCTAATAACCCTGAACCAGATTCATTGTCTCAGAAAATGCTTTTACCTGTACTACACTTCTAGTAGCACACACTATTGGGTGCTACACTGGATTGGATGGATAAGGAATGAATTTAAAAAAAAAAGGTTTTGCATGGGTGTTTGAGAAATGGGGGGGGAATGGTTGACTGGGGGGTTCTGACTCATATTGCACCAGAGTAGACATTTGTGGTTCGTTTAGTTACGAATTAAAATTTGGCCAAATGTTTGTTTTTTAGAAATTCAGATGTATCCGATCTTCCGAATTAGAATAGTACCAAGCTTAAACAAATCCGAAATAACGAATAAAAGAAATTGGACAGAATTCAAATTCAAATAGTTTTCGGATATTTTTCGAATTTCGAATAGTTTTCCAGTTTCCAAATAGAATAAATAGAACAGAAAATAAAGAAATAGAGTAGAAAAAATATATATTCTATTCCTTTATTTTCTATTCTACTTTATTTTCTTTGGAGATTGGAAAACTATTCGAATTCCAAAACCATTCAAATTTAAAAACTTTAGATTTTGAATTTTTTTGAATTCTAAAAATTTGAATTTATTTAGAAAACGAATAAACTGAACAAAATCCGAAAACGAATGAAACCAATTCAACTAAACAAATGTATTTAAATAATGAATCAAAACTAAACTAAACAAAATTTCGTTCTGCACATGTCTACACCAGAGCTCCCATACTGTTGATCTGAAATAAAAAAACTGAAAATTAGAAATGTAGAAAACTCAATACAGTACCCTAAACAATTTACCACTGTGTGAATTCCTCCTGAAAAATAGCAATGCACTTCTTGACATGTAAATGTACCTATAAACTTCTGTGCCTATAGATTATTAGCTGTATAGTGCATCTGGAAAGTATTCAGAGCGCTTCACTTTTTCCAAATATTGTTATGTTACAGCCTTATTCCAAAATAGATTAAATTCATTATTTTCCTCAAAATTCTACAAACAATACCCCATAAAGATAACGTGAAAGAAGTTTGTTTGAAATCTTTGCAAATTTATCAAAAATAAAAAACAAAAAAAATCCCATGTACATTAGAGCCGGTTCATACTGGGGCGACCTGGGATCCGACTTCAAGTTGCCCCAAGTTGCGCGGTCAAGAAGATGAATGGAAGTGAATGGGAGCCATCTTAATGTACACTACTGAAGTCGCTCCGACTTCAGAAAAGGTTCCTGTACTACTTCATTCCGACTTCTAGGCAACTTGTAGGCAACTTGTACCCATTGATTTCAATGGAAGTCACTTCAGAAGTCGGATCACTGTCTTAACTGAAGCAACAATACAGGAAGATAACATACATTTCTCAGGCAAACCCCTCCCTCCCCCTCCCTTCCACAGAGCTGATTGTTGTTTGATTGGCTCCTGGAAAGCCTCCTGTCCTGTAGGCGACTTGAAGTTGCCTTGTACTGTCCTGGAGGCAACTTGAAGTTGCCTTGTAAGTTACCTGATGATTCATACTCAAGTCGTGTCCAAGTTGCCTCCCAAAGTCGTGCTAGAAGTCGTGTTGCCCCTGTGTGAACCGGCTCTAAGTATTCACAGCCTTTGCTCAATACTTTGTTGAAGCACTTTTGGCATCAAATAAAGCCTCAAGTTTTTCTGAGTATGATGCTACAAGCTTGGCACACCTATTTTTGGGCAGTTTCTCCCATTCTTCTTTGCAGGACCTCTCAAGATCCATCAGGTTGGATGGGGAGCATCAGTGCACAGCCATTTACAGATGTCTCCAGAGATGTTCAATTGATTTCGAATCTGGGCTCTGGCTGGGCCACTCAAGGACATTCACAGAGTTGTCCCATAGCAACTCCTGTGTTATCTTGGCTGTGTGCTTAGGCCCATTCTAGGAAGAGTCCTGGGGATTCCATACTTCTTCCATTTACAGATGATGGAGGCCACTGTGCTCATTGGGACCTTCAATGCTGCAGACATTTTCTGTACCCATCCCAAGATCTGTGCCTCGGTACAATCCTGTCTCAGAGGTCAACAGACAATTCCTTGGACTTCATGGTTTAGTTTGTGCTCCGACACGCCCTTTCACACGTACGGACCGTATGTCCGCATTTTCATCCGTCCGTTTGCGGATGAAAATGGGACATACATGGGTCCCTATGTGATTACGGGTGTCAGCGGATGAACATCCGCTGACACCCGTAATTTGTCCGCCTCTGCAAAGATCCGCATTTGCGGACGGAAGAAATCCTATTTTTCTTCCGTCTGCCGGATCGGATCGGATGAACACGGACATACGGTCCGTGTTCGTCCGATCCCCCATAGGGGAGAGCGGAGGAAACACAGGGCGGTCCCTGCACAGTGTGCGGGGACCGCCCTGTCAGCTGCCAGCTCAGCGGGGATTTTACGGAGGATCCCCGCTGAGCTTTGCGGACACACGGAGTGGATCATTACTGATCCGCTCCGTGTGAAAGGGCCCTTAACTGTGGGACCTTATACAGTATAGACAGGTGTGTACCTTTCCAAATCATGTCCAATCAACGGATTTTAACACAGGTGAACTCCAATCAAGTTGTAGAAAAATCTCAAGGATGATCAGTGGAAACAGGATGTGAGCTCAATTTTGAGCAAAGTCTGCAAATACTTACTGTATGTACATGTGACTTTTTTTAATTTCAATAAAGTTGAAAAGATTTTAAACAAACTTCTTTCACATTGCCATTATGGGGTATTGTCTGAATTGTGCGGAAAATAATGAATTTAATCCATTTTGGAATAAGGCTGTAACATAACAAAATGTGGACAAAGTTAAGTGCTGTGAATTCTTTCCGGATGCATTGTATATCTACTGTCCGAGATCAAAGGCACTGCTGAGTAAGATGTAGGCTAGGTTCACACTGCTGTGATCAGATATTGATTTGACTTTCAGTCAGATTATGTAATGCAAATTGGATACTATTGGGATGGGGTTTACATATTCTATGGGGCCAAAATCATGCTGGAATTGCACCAAAGTAGCACAGGAAGCTTTTCCAAAATTGCACCATGATGATTTATATTGATCACTGAAAATAATATGATTTCCATTGCCTTGCAATTCAAGTCGCATCTGAAATTGCACTAATGTGAATGGAGCCTAAGGCCCCTTTCACACAGGGCAGATCAGTAAACCTCCGCTTGCTCAGCGGGGATCGCTCCGTTGATCCCCGCTGAGCCGGCGGATGACAGGGCGGTCCCCGCACACTGTGCAGGGACCGCCCTGTCTTTTCTCCGCTCTCCCCTATGGGGGGATCGAATAAACACGGACCGTCTGTCCGTGTTCACCCAATCCGCCAGACGGATGGAAAAGTAGGTTTTTCCTCCGTCACACGTTGGCGGATCAGAGCGGGTCGGATGTCAGCGGGCATGTCACCGCTGACATCCGTGGCTCCACAGAGGAGCACAGAGCGCCTGTTCAGGTCCGCCTAAAAAGTGTCCAAGGCTTTTATTGACAATGACATGAAATTTATGCAATGAGTCAATTTTTGCAGTGTTGACCCTTCTTTTTCAAGACCTCTGCATTTCGCCCTGGCATGCTGTCAATCAACTTCTGGGCCACATCCTGACTGATGGTCAACCCCATTCTTGCATAATCATTGCTTGGAGTTTTTTTAGAATTATTGGGCCAAATCCTCAAAAGGGATACACAGGCGAATCTGCTGTTCCGCCTGCGTATCCCTGTGCCTATCTTTGGAACTGATCCTCAGAAGCAGTTTTCCAAAGATAGGCAGAAGATCCGACATCTGTAAGAGACTTACACTGTCGGATCTTAGGATGCAGTACCGCACTTGCCGCTGGGGGCATTTTGCGTCGAAATGCCGCTTCGCGTATGCAAATGAGGACTTACGGAGATCCACAAAGCTTTTCAGCTTTGTTTTTTCTCCGTAAGTTTACGTTTGCATGTGTAAAATTAGGGATGCTTTTACAAGGTGTAAACTGTTTACACCTTGTAAAAACAGACCTTTTTTTCGATCGCCGCGATTTTTTTTAAAATTTGATTTTTTTTTTCCGCCCTATCTTTTTTTTAACCCGTCGCAACTTTATTGTCCCATCGCAATCCACAAAGCCCGGCGTAATTTCGCGCGAAGAACGTCGGGAAAATGACGTCACGAGCATGCGCAGTACGGCCGCCGCGGGAGCGCGCCTCATTTAAATTGTCATCGCCCCCTGGATAACAGGACCGCCTTGCGCCGGGAGAATTTAGGTTACACTGCGTGAAATTTCTAGGTAAGTGCTTTGTGGATCGGGCACTTAGGTAGAAATTTCCCGCCAGTGTAACTTAAATGGGAAAAATTAAGTTAGGCTACGATTTTGAGGATTTGGCCCATTGTTTTTTCTTTGTTCATCCACCTTTTGAGAATTGACCACAAGTTCTCAATGGGATTAAGGTCTGGGGAGTTTCCTGACCATGGACCCAAAATGTTGATGTTTTGTTCCCCACTTAGTTATCACTTTGCCTTATGGCAAGGTGCTCCATCATGCTGGAAAGGGCATTGTTCATCACCAAACCGTTCTTAGATGGTTGGAGAAGTTGCTCTCGAAGGAAGTTTTTGTACCATTCTTTATTCATGGCTGTGTTCTTAGGCAAAATAGTGAGTGAGCCCCCCACTCCCTTGGCTGTGAAGCAACCCCACACATGGTCTCAGGATGCTTTACTGTTGGCATGACACAGGACTGATGGCAGCGCTCAACTTTTCTTCTCCAGACAGGGTTTTTTATGAATGCCCCAAACAATCAGAAAGGGGATTCATCAGAGAAAATGACTTTACCCCAGTCCTCAGCAGTCCAATCCCTGTACCTTCTGCAGAATATCAGTCTGTCTCTGATGTTTTTCCTGGAGAGAAGTGGCTTCTTTGCTGCCCTTCTTGACACCAGACCATCCTCCAAAAGTCTTCTCCTCACTGTGTGTAGATGGACTCACACCTGCCTGCTTCCACTCCTGAGCAAGCTCCGCACTGGTGGTGCCCCCATCAGCAGCTGAATCAACTGTAGGAGACGGTCCTGGTGCTGGCTGGGCTTTCTTGGACGCCCTGAAGCCTTCTTCACAAATGCAGTGGAAATGTTTTTTTTTTTTTTTTTATGGAATTACGAACGGAGGAGGGAAACTTTGTGAACATTAATATTTGTGTCTTAAAACTTTTGGTCACGGCTGTACAGGGTGTTTTGGGAATCGGTGTCCAAGCACTCAAGCTTCCACAGTTATAAGGACATTTGTACTTGTTCACATTAAGATAGAAGTACAGTGGAACCTCGGATTGCGAGTAACGCGGTTAACGAGCGTTTTGCAATACGAGCACTGTATTTTTAAAAATCCTAACTCTGTTTTGTGAGTGTTTACTTGCAAAACTAGCAGGATTCAGGTCAAAGCAGCATGCAGTACCGTGTTTGGCCTGAGGTTGGGGGGGCGCCGATTCCAGGCGATCCATTTGGAGCTGTGCGGAAATGTTTGGGAAGACACGGAAATACTCCATTCCCGGGCCTTTTCAGCTGTTTCCAAAGCTTTCCGGTGCCCCCCCCCCTACCTCTGCCCGCATGTGGTATTGCATGCCATTGAAGTTAATGCAGATTATTTTAGTTTACATTGACTTCAATGGGAAAACTTGCTTTGATATGCGAGTACTTTGGATTACGAGCATTCTCCTGGGACGTATTATGCTTGTAATCCGAGGTTCCACTGTATAGTTTTTTTCCCCCCTTTTATACTTACCTAGGTAGATGCAGCATGGGACAGATGCGGCATCTCTACACTGAGAACTAAGTTATTCACACCGCCGCTGGCTCAGTCCTCACAGATCCCTGAGCAGAGAGCTGCTGCCTGTCAATCCGCAGCTCTCCTCTCTTCTCCTCCATGCTCACTAAAGAGCTGAGCTATGGAGGGGGGGGGGGGATCAGCCATCTCAGTCTCTCAGGGGCTCGCTGAAAGGCTGAGACAGGCATCAGTCCAGGCACCTGGTGGATCCAGACTTCATTGTCGGGATTCCGCAGTGCCTGGACTGATTCCAGTGACCTCAGCAGAGAGCGGACTTCAGACTTAAAATGGGTCACAGGAGTGCAAAACGAATTGCACTTCTGTGACCCTTAGGAGAAGCCCAGCCTAACGAGCTCAAGCTGGACTTCTCCTTTAAGGACTGTTTTAATATTTTTATTATTTCCTAATTTTATATCAGTTTTTTGTTAATTTGCAATCACAATATGTATACCATAACAGTTTGTATGTTGTGACAATTCATGGTGGTATATTTCAAATAAGTTTGTGTATGTCATTGTAAGCGCTAGGAATAGTATTTCATTGGTTGAGGATAACAGATAGCAGCTGCATTCACTAAAGATCATTGTTCACAGAGGCGCGGGTGTTCTTTGTCAATATATTTACATTTTCATTCACATTTGTTTTCAGTACTAAAAGCTCAATACCAAAGACATGTTAGATTTCTGCTGGCAAAAACCAGCATGCCAAGGTCGATGGATAAACGATTAAAAGCGAATAAAAAGTAAGCTTTTAAGTCAATTAAGAAAAAGTGTATAAAATAATGCCGCTCCTATTCATAAAGCCTTTCACTAATTAGGAGAGCACCGCAGTCCTTCCGTAGAGTATAAATCCTTCTATTTAATTGACTCCATTCAAGTATTCTACATCAATTTGTATCTTTGTTATTTAGCGAGTTCATCTAAACAGATTTTATATATACGTAATAAACGAGAAAACAGCAATGAAACAGATTTTTGCAGAATGCAATTAAGCGAACAATTCTGGCCAACTGAGTAATTGTGTGTCTGTTATAGCAGAACAGTGAATTTCCTTTGGACCGGCAGCTGGAATAAACAACAGAAAGCATTTGTGTATCAGACACTGCATGTTGTTCCTCCTAAATTTCCCAATTTATCAAACATATCCCATATGTGGCAGAACAGACTCCACAATCCCCAGGCTGATATTATTTGGTAGTGGATTATCGCTCCCCAAGGAACAGACTTTAGCTAATAGAAACATGTTGCTTAGTTGTGGTCAAAATATTTTTACGCAACAGGTTTAATAGGATTAAACGTTTGAAGTTCTGACTTAAACTTTCAATATTTCATGTAAAAGTCCAGCCATAACATTTTGTTAGTTTGGTAGTTTTGAATAGAGTAGGGCCCCTTTCACACGGGGCGGATCAGTAATGATCCGCCCCGTGAACCTCCGCTTGCTCAGCGGGGATCGCTCCGTTGATCCCCACTGAGCCGGCGGATGACAGGGCGGTCCTCACACACTGTGCAGGGGCCGCCCTGTCTTTTCTCCGCTCTCCCCTATGGCGGATCAGAGCGGGTCGGATGTCAGCGGGCATGTCACCGCTGACATCCGCGGCTCCATAGAGGAGCACGGAGAGCCAGTTCAGGTCCACCTAAAAAACTGGCAGGCGGACCTGAACAGGCCGCCCGTGTGAAAGAGCTCTAAGGAAGGGTTAGCACCAGGGCTTATGTCCTGCGGGAACGCGTGGGAACGGAGTTCCTGCACTGTTTTTCACAGCAGGAACACAATTCCCTTTGCAGGACTAGAGCAGCCGAGCCGCCCGAGCCAATCCTTCACTAAGCGGAGATGCCCAGCTCGAGTCACTATCGGGGGCAGGCGAACCTTAGTAATCCTTTGTTACTGGCCGCTTCCTGTATATGGATTCATCGGGTAGTGTGCGGGTATTCCGTCACTTCCCCGATGCCGCAATGTCTCCTGGGAGCACCCGCCTCAGGTTTTTATTGCTATCCATGGCTCTGTTATAAAAAAAATATTGGACGACTGTGACAAGCATTGGCCCATCCTTAGTACAAATCTAGCATTCTTCTCCTACATGTAATGCACGCGATCGGAAATTCCGACAAAACCGTTGATTTTTTTTCAACAGAATGTTGGCTCAAACTTGTGTTGCATACACACGATCACACAAATGTTGTAGGAAATGCCGACCGCCAAGAACGCGGTGATGTACAACATGCGTCAAATTGATTCCGAGCATGCGTAGGATTTTTGTGTGTCGGAATTGCATACAGACGATTTGAATTTCCGACAAGAACTTTTGTTGTCAGGAAATTTGAGAACCAGCTCTCAAATTTTGTGGTCAGAAATTCGGACAGCAAAGGTGCTTTCCGACCAAAAGCTCACATCGATCATTTGTTGTCGGAATTTCCGATCGTATGTACGCAGCATGAAAATCATATTTTTTTTCTGCTTGGGGAGCTGTGAGAACTGAGAGATCGGCGGTGTTCATTTGCTTGGTTCTTAGTGTAGAGGTGGCGGGGGACAGATGCAGCATCGGACCATGAATACAAAAAACAAAATATCGCTTTTAAAAATTCCTGGGACTCGGCCTGAATACTAAACCACACAAATTCTGTAAAAATAATAATAATGCGCTGTCTCAAAAAAAATCTATTATGAATATAAAATCTACATAATATTAATTGATACCCTCCAATATCAAATATCCACTGCCGTGTGAAACCACAAACTATATAATGCAATTCATGTGCAAAGATTTGATAATAAACATTCCATATAAAGTGCAAAAGATTCCACGAATGAATAAATAAATATACTCCAATAATTTATACACATAAAAAAGAAGTTTGAATAAAGTCCATCCAAGTGCAGAAAAAGTGCTCTGTGCTAAAGGTTTGTTTAAAAAAAAGTGCTTCTGTGTGTGTCGCCACTGTGCTCCTTAGGGAAACAGGCTGCTTACCAGATTACAAGATCTCACAAAGGAGATCGTAAGTGCTTAGAAATACGGCATTCCCCTCTGGTGGACTGCGACTTGCTCTTGACCAGTCATTAAATGCCGTGGTGTGTTCCATCAACCAATTCCCACATATCTATGCAATAAAAACAAGGAAGAGTTCTTGTAGTGTTATACTGCTTTTAAAAGTTTATTCAATAAACATTATTGCACTTACAGAGTAAATCGTTTAAACATGCAAAACGATTCCAAGGAGCACAGCCGTGATAGCTGTAGGCTGGTCCGGGTGTACTGATGTCACACTGTTGGCTCCGCCCAACGTGTTTACCCTTAGAAGGCGTCATCTGGGATTGGAGGATAGGTCACATTAACACAATATACAGCACAACCCAATTTTTTGGGTAAAGTATAAAAGCTTAGGTTGCGTAAATATATACACGGCAAGCCTTAAAATTGCGGGTGCCCATGAAACAGCAACACATTTCAGTACGCTATATTTTCCATAGGTACGGTAATACTTTAAAAGCCCCTACAGGTCCTAATTTTAGCCATAAATAATGGAACTAGAATTATTGCTGTCACTCATGGTGATATGTAGCATGTGTAGTGCTATCAATGTTTTAATTTTCCCCGACACATGCATTTACTGTATGTTCATATGAAGGGGCAGGGCCGCCATCAGGAATTTTGGGGCCCCTTACACAGCTTCAGGAACACAGGAGGGCGGCACGGCTGAGCACTCACTGTCTCTCTGGGCCCTAAAAAAGGGGGGGTTGCCACCCGGGGGCCCTGGGGACTTCTGGGCCCTTTCATAATATATATATATATATATATATATATACATATATATATATATATATATATATATATATATATATATATATATATATATATATATATAAAATGTTTTTATAAAAAAAAGGGGGGGTTTTATATAAAAATAAAAAAAAGGGGGGGTTGCCATCCGGGCCCTTTACAGGTGTACTTTTTTTTTTTTCCGGGGGGTGCTGCTTAGGTGTTTTTTTTAACTAAACTTTTTTTTCAACACATACGAGACAAACAGCTCCCTTTGAAATGTATTTTTAGTGATATTTTCTCTTCAATGAGGCATCAGGGGTCTAAAAGACCCCTGATTGTCTCATCTGCCATCCAAGAAAACGAATGTAGCACAGATCACACTCCATTAGTTTCTTCCCTAGCCATAACTGGTGACACCAGAAACCATAAGTGACGTTTTACACATCCCTTCTGGGTCATTGGCAGGATGGGGAGATCAGCAAATGGAAGTTCACCGATCTCCCTCCTGTCATGGCAGTCCCAGGCTGGGCACGTGTTTGGGGGGGCTGGGCGTTAGTTACTGGGATGTGTGGAAGCTGTGCAACTGGCAGATCACTTCCATCTAACAGGCCGACAGTTAGCTTTTCATGTTTATGTAGCAAGATCCCAGGCCTCCTTTAGTCTAATGAGAACCTCCAGGGCCAAGGGCTGCTGACATCCTTCTGCATAGATTGGGTTGCAAGGCATAGTGGGTGTAATGCAAGATAGATTCATGGGTGCCAGACACTTCTTGAATGCAAAGAGATTTTGTTTCTCTTGAACAGAACTGTGGGAGAGATGATTTAGAGCCAGGACACCCTTAGGTAGTTTCAATGTTAATTGGCAGACTCCAAGACTTCTATAGGTAGACAGCCATGCAGGGAAAGGAATCCATCAGGACACCACATTTGCATGTGTAGGAATGCTGTCTCCTATGGCAACAGTCTTATAACAGTTCCTAATACAAGTTGTAACAAATTCCTTTACTTTTTTACAATCACTTATTGCGGGTTTTCAACCCACTGAGCTCCCAGTCTCTCTCTCTGTAGACTTGCTGATTCTCTCTTATTGAATCCCTTGAGCTCTTCAATCTTCACTGTAGTATCTTCCTCAAGCGTCACCCCCACTTTTTTGCTGGGTCCCTATCTTGGCTCTCAAGATACTTCTCAAGCTTCACCCCACTGGCCAGCTCGGTCCCTGGCTTGGCACACAAGGCTGCTCTGCAAACGTCACCTCCGCTGGCCTAGTTCCTGACTTGGCACTTGCTGAAGTTTCCCGATTCTATACCATCCCCTGTTGGTGAGAATACTGCTCTGGTACTTGCTTCAGTTATTCACTGTGCTCCCTGGTAATAAGGTGGGTTGGTCCCTTAGTGGTGACAGCTTCCCCTCCACCTCCGACCACGTCAGGTTCTCCGGCAGAACCGTCATTTCTGGTTGGACTACAAGCCGCAATCCCAACCCAATGCTGCTCTCTGGCTTCCGGATAGGCCAGCAGACAGCCTAGCAGCCAGATGTGCCCGGGATAGGCCCAAACTCTGGCCTAGCAGCCCGGAAAAATACAACAGTCGTTCAGGTGGCACAGAACTCCGATCTCCTGACCTCATCCAAATAAATGGGTTCTCCCAGCAGGCCAAGGGACCCAAGAAAATCCCTGCGCAGTGGCTGAGATACCACATATATTCCTAATCTGTCCTTTCAATGACCTTGTCTTATCCAATGTCACCAGATACCTGACCATATTGCGACAGAAGAGAGAAGTGCAGCAATTCCAGATTTAGGGTGAAATCAATTCAGCCCTCACAATAGGCCCAAGCAGATACACCTGGCAAGTAAATTTAGGAGCAACCCTGCCTAAACATCAGGGTGCTACATTTACACACACGCTCAGCTGCCAAAGTGTGTGTAAACCCCCCAAATCCTCAAACATTTTACATATGCCAGTAACGATAAAAAGAGCTACCAAAAAACATCACATTATGGCCACGAGGTGGAGCTGATTGTATTAAAAAAAAAAGCCCAGAATTAATCAAAGATGGGCAAATGTGCCCGTCCCCCTAATCTACATGAGGGGCGCCAGACGCATGGATTCTAATGGGAGTTTTTTTTTTTTTTAAAGCACGGGATTAGAGCCAGAGACTCTAAATAGAGACTTTAAATAGGTTTAAAAAAAGGTGTGTGACAATAGCGAATGCATATTCGCTATTGTTGCACTGATAATCCTCCCGGTCAACCAGGAAGCCAGTCGTGAGACCTGTTTCCCGATTGGCCGAAAGGAGAAACGATCTTTTGGCCGCCTAGGAGGAGGAGGGAGGAGACGCTGAGTCACCGTGAAGCTGAGGAAGGAGGAGAAGCCGAACTCCAATTCACACTTTATGAGCAGTTACAGCTTATTTTTATTTTGGGATAAAGGTTTTACCGATGAAGCTGACTGATGGTCCGTCTCGCCTACACACCATCGGTTAAAAAAACGATTGTGTCAGAACGCGGTCACGTAAAACACAACGACGTGCTGAAAAAAACGAAGTTCAAGGATTCCAAGCATGCGTCGACTTGATTCTGAGCATGCGTGGATTTTTAACCGATGGTTGTGCCTACTAACGATCGGTTTTGACCTATTGGTTAAATTTAAAGTAAGTTGGCTTTTTTTTAACCTATGGTTAAATAATCTATGGGGTCCACACACGATCGGTTTTGACCGATGAAAACGGTCCATCAGACCGTTGTCCTCTGGTTAACCTATCGTGTGTACGAGGCCTTACTGTATCTCCCATTTGATTTTGTCATAGTTCCACTGATAATCAAAGTTCTATTGTATTACATGGAGTGTGGAGTTGCCATTAAAGTCACTATTCTGGATAATGGACACAGATTTTGAAGTTTACATGCAAAATAGTTTCATGATTATCTGTATCCCATTTGCCGGAGTTCTCATACTTTATATAAAAACAATACTTTTTGCTGCAGCATTTTAGAAGTAATGCAGATTGCTGTCATTCCTGGTATACCTCATTATTATGGTGTACAGGTATAGGGAGAATTGATGGTGGAAAGTTTCAGACTCTGATTTTCTATTTAATAGGAGAGCTGTCATATAAAATCACTGTCACTTGTATGAGCGGAAAGTGAAAGGCGATATATTTTTAGTATAGATTTTATTATAGTTCAGACATCACTTAACAGTCAGGTTAAAGGCTTCTCCTAAACATGGTATTTAAAGGAATTGTTCATGTTTAATGTTTCTCTTTAAGCCTTTTTAAAATTGTTCTCTGCCAAAAATGATATACTTGTCCCCCAGGGCAGTGCACAGGACCCGATGCTTTTTGTTTTACAATTCATAAGTGTAGCACCCTCTAGTGTGTGCTACTAGAGGGAGAGTAGGCAAACTATACCCTGACTCATGCTTAGCCAGTGAGTCTGTAATTGGGTCAGAGTTATTAGAATTTAGGCCAGCATGACTCATACAGACAGTTCTCTGGTGCCTCCCCCTGGCTCTGGAAAGTTGGAGAACATTCTGGAACTAGTGGGTGGGGGTTAGGAGGGGCTGTTCTGCATATTTTGGGGCCCTTATCCCATCTCCAGGAGATGGGCCTGGCAGAGGACTAAGTGAGCCCTTAAATAGACATGGGTCTTGCTGGGAAGCAAGTTGGATGGAAGATGGAGGTGCAGTGCTGAGGAGACTGTCAGTGGCCCTCGAGGGACCCCTGTCGGGCAGGAGTATTACCTCAGGCCTGGGCTCAGGTGACTGGCCTGAAAGGCTACTACCACAGTGGTATAGCTAGGATATGTGTCCAGAGGCGGACTGACAACTCATGGGGCCCCCAGGCAATAGGAGATTATGGGGCCACCAGGCAATATATTATGGGGCCACACAATATACACACACACGTATACAGTATGCATACACAGTATATACACACACACAGAATACACATACACACACTGAAAGGGTCCTGGAGAGGCGGGGCAGCTATAATCTTGGGATTTTTAGACCAAAAGGATGTCGGTAAGGGACATTTCAGAGACCGATGTAAAAAAATACAGTTTTTTACATACTGTCCCTGGTTTTACTGAAGCTGGCAACCCTGATGGGGCCCCCTAGTGGCATGGGGCCCTCGGGCAGTGCCGAGTGTCCGAATGGTCAGTCTGCCCCTGTATGTGTCTATATGTGTCTATAGCAGGGACGTACAGAGAGGTCAGTGGTTGGTGAGGCACTGGCTAGTATCAGACCCAGATACACACAGGTTACATACGATGCGAATGTTGGAGCGAGAGCAATAATTCTAGCACTAGACTTCTTCTGTAGCTCCAAACAGGTAAACTGTAAAAAAAATGTAAAGCATCGCTTATAGAGATTTTGAAAGGGTTTGTAAAGGAAAATTGTATATTTTTTAAAAATAACAAACATGTTATACTTACCTCCACTGTGCAGCTCGTATCACTCGGCCCCGCCCTTGGCGCACTGCGTCATTGGTTGTGATTGACAGCAGCGCGAGCCAATGGCTGCACTGATTCACTTGACCAATGAATGAGCCGGGAAGCCGGCCAAGATGCCAGCTCGTTCACGGCATAGGACTTTCGAGGGGTCAGGTAAGTAAACGGGGGGCCGGGGAAGCCGTTATTCTCTGAAGTTTTTTCACCTTAATGCATAGAATGTATTAAGGTGAATTTTTTTTACCTTTACAACCCCTTTAGGTACCAAAGTTTGGTGCCATTCCACGAATGTGTGCAATTTCAAAGCTTGACATGTTAGGTATCTATTTACTCTGCGTAACATCATCTTTCACATTATATAAAAAAATCGGCTAACTTTTAGTCTTTTTTTATTCATGAAACATTTTTAAGTAAAAAAATAATGATGGAAAAGTAAAAAAATCTGCTCCAGTTTGTAGCCGAATTAAATAAAAAACAAGCAATTGTGAAGGTTCCAAGTGCCCAGAAAAGATGAGGATTTGGCTCACCTCCGTTCCTAGTAAAAATAATTCAAAATCAGGCTATCTGTGCCCAGTGCTAAACTTGAAAAAACTCAACAAGCACAGAAAGTTGGAGTCGTGCAAGATAGAGAAGCTCCAATTAATTATATTATTGATAAACTGGGAGATTGGATCCAAATCCATCCTGCATTTCAGTTCCACTACCAGTTTCAGAGCCTTCCCTTCAGTCTGTCCACCTCTCCCAGGACATTCACAAAGGTGCAATAGTGAGGGGAATGAGAATACACCACTACTTGGACGGCATCCTTCTAGCCAGCAATAGGGAAATGCTTCTCCAGCATCGGAATGCTCTACTACACAATATACAAAATTTTGAAAACGTATTAATTGAAAGAAGAGCTTCCTCTGCCAAACCCGAAGAATGAGGTTCTTGGGGGCATTTTTTGGATGCACAGAAAAATTAATTAGAACTTCCACAAGGGAAGATCCGTCCTCTGATAGAAAAAGTCAAAATGTGCTTTGGGAGCGAATTCTCTCTTAGCAGAACAGTGTCAGAGTATCTTTGGTTCTTCTTAAAGCGAAAGTAAACCCATCCATAAAACAGTTTCATTTCCGGCACATGCCGGAAATGTAACACTACCATTGGTTGTGCTCTCAACCAAACTGTCAAGCCATCCAATGGCTGGTGTCTAAACTGATCACATGTGCAGCATCATGGCAGTTGTAGAATAAACAAAGGCAAAGATGGCAGCTTCCTTGGCTTAAAACAATAGGGGGGTTTACTTACACTGACCAATTGTTGTTTTCGAATGGAACATTATCATATCAGACCCCAGCCAGAAAAGTTAGGGGAAGCATTTCAAAGAACAGGCTGCTCAAGTTCATGGGATGTCATGGGATGTTCAGCTTACAAGGGATAGTATTGAATGTTTTCGAACTGAGAGTCGTGTTCAAAGCACTTCTGTCATTCACTCCTTTTATAAGAGGAACAAGAGTTGTACTGTGCCTAGACAGCAGTGGAAGGGTAGAATTCTTAGGCTGTCAATGGACCCTCCAGTATCGATAATTGCAATTAGGCATGTGCATTTCGTTCCGAATCGAAATTCTGACAAATTTTTCATTATTCGGACATTCGGATGCATACGAATTCTCGAATTGTAATATTAACGAATTTACTGAATCCGAACGAATGCTTTCGAATCGAAAACCCGCGGACGAATTTCCGATCGAACATCGAAAACAACTTTGGCTACATGTGAATTGAGTTTGGTGGTTTCAGCCCAGCTCCCGGTGGGTGTGCTATGCGAGGTAAGCCTGCGCTTAGTACGCCCACCCCCCTCCCACAAAAAACACCACACTTACACGCACTCGAAATTGGGTTAACATACACGCACTTTGACCACGCGGTCTCTAAAAAGAGAGGCGAAGGACTAACAGGGCTGGTTGAGCGGGCTAGATCCTCTCACTCCCTTATAGGGAGTCCCTCTGCCCCGTTGGGCTTCAAAGCGGAGCAGGTAGGGCAGGCTATGTGGGAGGACCCCCTCACACACCCGCCATTGCCACCCGGGGCATGGAGAAAGGTGGCAGATTGCCTCTGGGGGAGGCAAAAAAAAATATATGACCTGGCTTCTTCTATCTATCTTCCATTTTCTGAAATTCGAAATTCATATAGAATTATCTCAAATTCGAATAGAAAAATATTAGAGTAGAATAATATAATATATATATATATATATATATATATATATATATATATATATATATATATATATATATATATATATATATATATATATATATAAATATTTTTTTTTTCTGCTCTATTCTAGTATTTTTCTATTCGAATTTGAGTTCATTCTATATGAATTTCGAATTTCACAAAATGGAAGATAGATAGAAGATAGATAGAAGAAGCCAGGTCATATTCTATTGTATTTGATAACATTCTTATAAATTCCATTCTGTTCTTTACTATTCTTTGATTTTCATTCTATTGTTTTATTATTTTATATTCTATTTTATCGTATTCTTTTTTAGAAATCGATTTATATTTTTTAGATTTTGATTCAAATTTGCTTTCAATTTTCATTCGAATTTGTTTTCGAATCGAATTGTTTTCGAATTCGATTCAAATAGAATTTGTTTTCGAATCCGATTGAAATATTATCGAATCCGGTCGAAATATTTTCGAATTCCACCTGATTTTTCGAAATTCAGTCGAAAACGAACGAATTTCGAAAACCAATCTAACACATGTAACGAAACTAACTTAACTAAATTAATTAAATAACTAATTAAAACGAAACAAAACAAAACACATTTTTCCCTTTTGCACATGCCTAATTGCAATTATACTATTTTGGCTGAGGAGGCTCTGGTGTCTATCTCTCCTACAGTCACCACTGCCTCTGCCAATGATGATGGATCTCTTTCATGACCAGTTTTGCCATCCAGCCCCAAAACACTAATCTTCATGACATGGAAGTTGAGAGGTGGAGGCTACCAAGTCAAGTGTGGTCAGTGCAGGTAGTGGCTACCTTGTGTCAAGCCAGAGAGGTCTCCATGAATACAACTTACCAGAGAATATGGATAACGTTTGCAGATCTCACAGAGCAAAAGACTGGTCCAAGACACCTTCATTATGCTTTTATTAGGTGAACCTGGCTCAGCTCATGACAGTAAAATTTGGGAAATTCATTGTGCATACTTATGCTACTGACCATTACAAAATGTTTCTTGCACCCTCCCATATGGCGAGTTAGTTCCCATTGTATGCTGCCATGATATACCTTTCCATATTTTACTTTCCTGGTGCACCTTCATGGCAGCATACAAACTCTCACCCAAATGGTGAGAGTTACAGAGGATGCTGTGAGCTGGGTCTGTCTTTGATTTATAGTTACGCAGCCCTGTTCTGGGGGTGGAGCCACAGCCCATTATATGCTGCCATGAAGATGCACCAGGAAAGGAAAATTACGGAAAGGTGAGTATACAATTTTCAGTTTTTATTGGTACAAGAAGGCTTTTGCTTTAGGTAACCATGCCCCTTTAAGCCCCTCCCAATTTTGACAAACTCACCATTTGATGTGGCAAATCAACAATGGGGCACAGCTTATGATCTTGCACGCAGGCCCAATGATTTCATAAAATGCTCCTGGATGGAAGTCTTTGGGGTTTATTTACTAAAAACAAATAGAATGTGCACTTTGCAAGTGCAGTTGCTCCAGAGTTTAGTAAATGAGGCACAACTCTGCTGAGTTCCATCATCCAAGCATATGCAAGCAATAATATATATTTTTTTCCTTGCTTGTTTAGCACTACCCCCAGTAAAGGCGCTGCTGGTTTGTTTTGGGTGGCATGTTACCTCGTGGCTCCTCCGCCGTCTAAGGGTGTATGGTGAATGTAGCATTAACGGAATGTCCATGACAGGTGTCTTTTTCTGTGCTCTTTATTACCCAGCCGGGTAAAAACATTAACACTTGTGATGAAGAGTAGAGGTGAAATAAAAGGGAGAAGTAGCAGACTCAGGCGCAACAATAGGGAAACAGTCCTGCTCCCAACAATACATTAAATTCTTCGCCACTCTAGCCAGAGTGGGTATAGCATACCTGGACAGGCCTCTCTCACTGGCCTGGCAGCCAGGGTATCGTTTGGAACTTGAAGGAAAAGTCTTTGCCACAGACCCTCCTGAAATGGACTCTTTGAAAAGCCTCTGCCACAGGCCCTCTCTGTGATTGTGATTACGGAGATGATCCTCCTTGATAGAATTGCGCCTGGGTCTCCTTCAGATAGTTTCCAGATACCGACTGACAGGTGACAAGTCTCTCAGTGTCCGGCTACCTTAATCCCCGGTGGTTTGTCGAGACCCTATTGAATTGCCAGCCTCTCATTGGCTCTCCTCAGATGGACTCCCCACCGAACAGCTATCTCGCTTGGGATCTTCAGGATTGGGAACCCAGTCGACTACTGGGCTCCCTGCCACAGCTTAAATGTTCCCGGCCAACATGGTCCCAGGACCAGAACACTGCATGGCATGCGCACCCCGGCCTGGAAGGCCATTACGATGGGGCGCCGTGAAGGTGGGTGCCGCACTCTGAAGAAGAACCCAGATCAAATGGCGTCTGCCCCATAAATACCCTCCCTCAGCATGCACAGCGAGGCTCAACCCTCCTGATAGGCTTCTGGGGAAGAGCACCCAAACCTCGACTCCACTGCTGCCACCCATCGCCCTGGGGTAAGAACTACTGTACACCCCAGCAACAAAAGACAGCCCACAGCACAGCCAAGCTGAGACAGAGACCCAGTTTGGAACATAATATTTGGATCAGAGTCAGTTAACACTCTGATCCCTCTCTAAATTTAACTAGCACCGGTACTTTTTTAAGTAACCAAGCGCTACACTTGTGATTGGGTATTCTTTAGTTCATTTATTTAGCACTGGAGTAACTGCACACTCTATTTACCTTTAGTAAACCAACCCCCCATGTGTTAAAGGCAGTATAGTGGTACCATTACAGTCTTTATTCTGGAACACAAACTCCGAAGTTTGCAAGCAAGATAGTTTCGTGAAAACAAAAGTTATCTGCACTACATTACAGAAGTTATGCAGATTCCAGTCATTCCTGGTTTGCCTTATTAATATGGTATACAGGTATAAGGCGAATCGATGGAGAAAAGTTTCAGACTCTGATTTGCTATTTAAAGGGTAGCTGTCATATAAAATCAGTGTCACTCGTATAAACGGAAAGTAAAAGGTGACATATTCTTGGATTTTTTTTTTTATTTGGTTTGGGTAGAAAATTCTGACATAAATACTGCATTTAATACCATCTGGTTCTCCTTCTGTCTTACAACGTCATGTTGCCTCTGGATGAAACCATCCAGTGTGGAGTGCTCATTGTTTTTCAACTTGATCACTTCCTTTATGTGTGAAACAACATCAGCAACTGCAGTTTCACCTTTCTTTTTGAAGTGACATTTTAACCACTTAAGCCCCGGACCAATATGCAGCTAAATGCCCAGAGGTGTTTTTACAATTTGGCACTGCGCTGCTTTAACTGGTAATTGCGCAGTCATGCAATGTTGTACCGAAACGAAATTTGCGTCCTTTTCTTCCCACAAATAGAGCTTTCTTTTGGTGGTATTTGATCACCTCTGCGGTTTTTATATTTTGTGCTGTAAACAAAAATAGAGCGACAATTTAAAAAAAAATGCAATATTTTTTACTTTTTTCTATAATAAATATCCCCCAAAAATATATAAAAAATCATGTTTTTCCTCAGTTTAGGCCGATACATATTCTTCTACATATTTTTGGTAAAAAAAATCGCAATAAGCGTTTATCGGTTGGTTTGCGCAAAATGTATAGCGTTTACAAAATAGGGGATAGTTTTATTGCATTTTTTTTTTATTATTTTTTTACTACTAATGGCGGCGATCAGCAATTTTTTTTGTGACTGCGACATTATGGAGGACACTTCGGACAATTTGACTCATTTTTGGGACCATTGTCATTTTCACAGCAAAAAATGCATTGCATTGTTTATTGTGAAAAGGACAGTTGCAGTTTGGGAGTTAACCACAGGGGGCGCTGAAGGAGTTATGTTTCACCTAGTGTGTGTTTACAACTGTAGGGGGTGTGGCTGTAGGTCTGACGTCATCGATTGTGTCTCCCTATAAAAGGAATGACACGATCGATTCAGCCGCCACAGTGAAGCACGGGGAAGCCGTGTTTACATACGGCTCTCCCCGTTCTTCACCCTGGGGAGCGATCATGAGGGGGCGGCTAGAAATGAATAGCCGCGCCCTCATCCCGGATCGCTCCCAGAGGCTTACCGACCGCCGTATGTACCGGGGGGTCCCGATCGGACCCCCGACCCACGTCTAGGCAGCGACCTGCGGGCACGTCGTTCTGCCTGTCCGTGCCATTCTGCCGACGTATATGTACATGCGACAGTCGTTAAGCGGTTAAAGTATGTTTATCACAAACCTGGCCAATTAAAATTCAACCTACAATGAAAAAAATGCTTATGCATGTAGCAAGCCCCAGAGGGAGCTGCTTTTGTTTGCTCAGTCCATTACTCTGCCTTTCAACCCCAATGAACTGTCCCAGCCCCTCTGGCACACCTAGCAATGTGATTAATGGAATTACTCAGCAGGAATACACAACACAGTTCTTCTTGTAGTTTACTTGAAGAAAAGTAAAATTCAGGTTAACATTAGTCAGCCAGGAAGAAAGAAAGTTACCGCTCCAGGTGGATTGTGTAAGGATGATCAGTGTAGTCTCAGGAGATCAAGGGTGCTGGCAATGCACAAGGCAACACATGGAAAAAAAATTTATGGACAGCCGCACTCCAAAAAACCTTGATGGTTGTCTTTATTTAAAAAAGGAAAAATGCACTACAAGTCACAGCACACTACACGGGAGTAAAACAGCTGACGCGTTTCGCACTATAAATTATTATAATTATAAATTATGATCAGTACATTCAGAGTTATATTCAGTGTGATGTTATGTACAAATCTTGCATTTTTTTGGTAAAGATCAAGCTTGGCTCCTCCTGATGCTAAGCAGGGATGGCCTGTCCATTGTGGGTGCTGCCAATGTTTTTTTTTTTTAAGCACCTGATTAGAGCTAGAGGCTCTAATAGGCTTCATAATAGGATAGGCTCTGGACGAAGACCCTATTCTTGACTCTTATGTTTTTTTCTCTGACAGACGCGAGTAGAGGAGAGCCGATCGGTGGCTCTCCTGACAGCTCCCGGTCCGCGCTCTGTAACGAGCGATCGCGTGTGCCCGGCGGTGATCGCGCCTGCCGGGCACGAGAGTCGGGGGCGAGCGGGGGGTGCATAGAGGCCGCGTCGAGAGCCCGACGACGTATACCTATGGGCTCTCTCGCAGGGGAGCCGACCTGCCACCGTAGAACTGTGGCGGCTGATCGGCAAGCAGTTAATATACACTTATTTACAACTTTCTGATCATGCTAGTGTACCATGAACTGTAGGTCTTATAATGTCAGTGAGGGTTCTTTAAAACCTAAAAAATATTTCAAGGTTTCCTCCTTGGTAAAAAGGGTGAGAAAGCATGCCGTACAGATACTTTATTCCAGCCTAGCTTGAGACACTGCAGTGTAACAGGTCCTCTTTAAATGTTTCCAAGCTTCTCGCTCTAAAATGGCAGTTGGGCCTTGTGAGAGTTGATTATTTTGGTAATGTTTTCTTTTAATTACGCATTTATTCCCTATTATGTATTTGGTTATTGGGAATGCTATAACATCTTTGTTGTCTGGTTGAGTTAGCAAGCAAACAAATGTGAATGTGTTTGATACCCCAGTGATACATGCCAATAAGCTTTTTCCAATCATCAGTCATTTTTGAGATGTAAATATACAGCAATTAAGCACTTTACCCGACTCATTTTCATCTTGCTCTGAAGAATCTCACATTACGAGTCAGTCTTCTCTCTGTGAAGTGAAAATAAATGGTTTGATTTTGTAATTTTTCCTCAAACTCAATGGATTATTGTAATTGACTAATTTTCTCTAGGATACAAAGTACAGGTGAAGGGAGACTCAGACAATGATCTCTAATACATGTATGGAAAACCAAATATAGAAAAAAAAATTACTTTCTTGGTGCCATAAAATTAAAAATATATATACAGCGGGTAAAAATAAATATTGAATGGAAAGGGTCTAAACCCAGATGCGCCCACTCCAAACTTCTGAAACATAAATCAGCAGGGGGTGCAGGCACTATTGACTTTGCAGACTACTACACAGCCACATTGCTGGACCAACTTACTGAATGGTTCCACCCACACACTACTAAATTATGGAGCACTATAGAAAACGTATCACTCATTCGCCCAAATATAAAATGGTGGGTGCTCAGCACCCCCTTCAGATCCAATCTATCCTTGACACTATTTCCCACCATGCTAGCTTCAGCTAAAGTGTGGCAAACCCTGATACATGACAGCACCATCCGCTCCAGCAATCCACCAATACCGATCCCAATAGAAACTCTTCATCACCTATCACCCGACCTCTCCGTGGTCAAGGCTAGGTATCCTATCCATTCATGATCTATTCCGGGACTTACAAATTAAGCCCTTTCACCTTTTCCAAAAATAATTTAGCTTACCTCACACTGATTCTTTCACCTACATTAGAATCAAGCATCGCCTTGGTAAACTTCAGATGCCTCTCTACACAGTACACCCAAAAGCCTGGGAGCACCTGACCGACACCTGCCACAAAACTAAAGGTATATCTTTTTTCTACAACATATTGCAGAGTAAACTTCACTTTGCCAAGTCAGCTCCCCACTCTCACTGGGAAAATGATTTAGGCCAAACCTACACAAACCACCAATGGCAAAGAGCATTAAAATCTATATATAAGGCTACTAAATGCTCCGCACTATGGGAGCTCACCCAGAAACTATCCCTGCGGTGGTACCTCACGCCATCCAAGCTCGCATCGTTCAGCTCAACAGCGAACAATGCGTGCTGGAGATGTAACTTCGCTAAGGGAGACTTATTCCATATAATGTGGAAGTGTACCAAAATCCAACCCTACTGGGAAACTATTTTTCAGATCCTATCGGATATAGCCAACCAGCACATACCCCCAAGGCCTGAGCTGGTGATCCTAAACCTCACTATAGACTCGTTACCTCATGTTTTTTTTAGACATGTGGTTACACATATCCTTTTAGCTGCTAGGCTAAGCATAACTAGACTGTGGAAAAAAGATAGGCCCCCTACCATTGAGAACACTTTAGACTTGGTAAACCTCCATTATGGATATGAGATGACTCTGGCATCCAGCGCTGGCAATTTGAATAAAGGAAAGACCACTTGGTCACAGTGGGAAAGGTGGTCTGGGGCAGTTTCTATGATTAGTATCTATGATTTGTTTATAGCTTACTAAGTAATACACCCCTGTTGAAGTCTTCAGTAGACGAAACCGGTCGGGTATACTGGTCCTACCACTCACTTTATTGCACACCATTGGAATACTCCTACCCATCCATCCAGGTGGCGGAGCTGCTGTGTTTATATACTAAGTGTGTTTTTTTTTTTACTTTTTCTTTTAAATTATGGTGTCACTTGCTATGAATTTTGAGAAGTTCTTTCTTTCACTTGCTGTGAACTTTGTAAGTGTTTTTATTCACTTGCTGTGAAATTTGAAAGTGTTTTTATTAAATCCTTTTTCTACATTTTTACACTATGAGGAGTTTTTCCTTTCTTTCTATTTTTTCCACTGTTAACTTTGATTGAACGGCAATGTTACGGTCCATTCCGGTTCATTGGAGTACTTGGGACATCTGGCTTCAAGTGCATTTGGGTCACTTTGGATCTCCATCACAGTTGCGGTCGATGGTTGGATCCTTCAGGAATATATGAAGTTCATTATTGCCATTTATGAGCGTTTATATTCATTTTGCCATATTGCTATTCTTTATTGTTCAAATCAAAACAGCGATACACAGACACCTGGGATCAGGGCCTGTGTTACTGTGGTTTATATGCTGTTACTGTACATGTAGGTGTATTCACCATTGGGGAAGTACTGTGGTTTATACTATTTTGGTCACATTGGGACCGCGTCAGCTGTCCCCTGTTGGGTTATTTATATCGTATGCTCACATGTGTGGAATAGAATCATCTTGACAATCACATTGTCAATATTGGTCACTTTCACCCGAGTATTTTTACATTTTTACATTACTTTATTGTATTTTTTCGGCACATGTAGGGGCGTTACTGCCTACACATTGTGGATATATGTTTGTCCACCTACACTAAATACAGGTCACCCTAGTAGTTAACACACCCACTTAATTGTGGACAGGGTACGATAATTAGGGTTGCCTTGTATAATAGGTCCACTGCATAGTGGGTCTTCTATTAGCGCTACACTGTATTTTTCACTTACTGAGTATTACCATGTAACAGCGGTAAGTTAGACTCTGATTTCCTTAGTTCGATGTTACGTAGGTTACTCTCTGAGCAACCATAACCTACTTCCAGGTAACAAAAGAGATCCCAGTGGGGGTTCCTGGAGGAAGGTCATATCAATATATCATAACAACCTGTATCTAGTGTAAACGTTTCAGAACTTCCTGTTAGTAGTATATGAACCTGTTTGTGTATATACACACAATCCTGAGACGTATGTCATTGTCTCTTAATGCACAACAACGCCAAACCTATTGATGAAAAAAATAATAATATTGAACACGTTAACATTTTTCTAATGTAGCACCCTGTTCCTAAAGAATAGGGGCTATGTTGAAAAATGTAGGGCCAGATCCACAAAAACCTGACGTAACTTAAAAAATCCAATTTAAGTTACACTGCCTTAAAGTTTCTACCTAAGTGCCTGATCCACAAAGCACTTATCTAGAAATTTCAGGCTGTGTAACTAAAATTCCGCCGGCGCAAGGCGTTCCTATTCAAATGGGGCGAGTCCCATTTAAATGAGGCGCGCTCCCGCGCCGGCCGTACTGCGCATGCGCGCCGGCCGTACTGCGCATGCGCGAAGTTACGTTACGCCGAGTTTTGAGGATCGCGACGGCTTAAAGTTGCGTCGGGGATAAAAAAAATGACAGCGGCATGCATTCCTGAGGGAGAACTCCATGCCCATTTTCAAAGAAAAAAACGGCATGGGTTCCCCCCCCAGGAGCATACCAGGCCCTTAGGTCTGGCATGGGTTGTAAGGAGACCCCCCCCACGCCGAAAAATTGACGTAGGGGGTCCCCCTACAATCCATACCAGACCCGTATCCAAAGCACGCTACCCGGCCGGCCAGGAAGGGAGTGGGGACGAGCGAGCGCCCCCCCCCTCCTGAGCCGTGCCAGGCCGCGTGCCCTCAACATGGGGGGGTTGGGTGCTCTGGGGCAGGGGGGCGCACTGCGGGCCCCCCCACCCCAGAGCACCCTGTCCCCATGTTGATGAGGACAGGACCTCTTCCCGACAACCCTTGCCATTGGTTGTCGGGGTCTGCGGGCGGAGGCTTATCGGAATCTGGGAGTCCCCTTTAATAAGGGGGCCCCCAGATACCGGCCCCCCACCCTAAGTGAATGGATATGGGGTACATCGTACCCCTATCCATTCACCTGGAGGCAAAAAGTAAAAGTTAATAAACACACAACACAAGGCTTTTTAAAATATTTTATTATTCTGCTCCGGACGCCCCCCCTGTCTTCGTTATTAGCTCAATTACCAGGGGGGGCTTCTTCTTCCGCTCTCCGGGGGTCTTCTCCGCTCTCCGGGGGGGGTTCTTCTTCCGCTCTCCGGGGGGGGGCTTCTCCGGACTCCGGGGGTCTTCTTCCATCTTCTCCCCTCTTCCGCTCTTGACTCGGCGAACCCCGGTTCTTCTGCAGCTCTCCGGTGCCTTCTTCTTCAGCGCTGGCTGCCTGCTATGTTTGTGTGTTAGCTCGATTTCAAACAGGCAGCCGGCGCGGTCTTCTGTGACGCCAGGGTCTTCTGGTCTTCTGTTCTTCCGATGTTGCCTCGTCGCCTGTTGTCGCTGTAATGATGGAAGCGCGCCTTGCATCCCATTTATATAGGCATCACCGTCCCATCATGCTCCGGTAGGTACCCACGTGGTGGGTGCCTACCCACGTGCACCCACCACGTGGGTACCTGCCGGAGCATGATGGGACGGTGATGCCTATATAAATGTGATGCAAGGCGCGCTTCCATCATTACAGCGACAACAGGCGACGAGGCAACATCGGAAGAAAGGAAGAGAAGACCAGAAGACCCTGACGCCACAGAAGACCGCGCCGGCTGCCTGTTTGAAATCGAGCTAACACACAAACATAGCAGGCAGCCAGCGCTGAAGAAGAAGGCACCGGAGAGCTGCAGAAGAACCGGGGTTCGCCGAGTCAAGAGCGGAAGAGGGGAGAAGATGGAAGAAGACCCCCGGAGTCCGGAGAAGCCCCCCCCCCGGAGAGCGGAAGAAGAAACCCCCCCCGGAGAGCGGAGAAGACCCCCGGAGAGCGGAAGAAGAAGCCCCCCCTGGTAATTGAGCTAATAACGAAGACAGGGGGGGCGTCCGGAGCAGAATAATAAAATATTTTAAAAAGCCTTGTGTTGTGTGTTTATTAACTTTTACTTTTTGCCTCCAGGTGAATGGATAGGGGTACGATGTACCCCATATCCATTCACTTAGGGTGGGGGGCCGGTATCTGGGGGCCCCCTTATTAAAGGGGACTCCCAGATTCCGATAAGCCCCCGCCCGCATACCCCGACAACCAATGGCAAGGGTTGTCGGGAAGAGGTCCTGTCCTCATCAACATGGGGACAGGGTGCTCTGGGGTGGGGGGGCCCGCAGTGCGCCCCCCTGCCCCAGAGCACCCAACCCCCCCATGTTGAGGGCATGCGGCCTGGCACGGCTCAGGAGGGGGGGGGCGCTCGCTCGTCCCCACTCCCTTCCTGGCTGGCCGGGTAGCGTGCTTTGGATACGGGTCTGGTATGGATTGTAGGGGACCCCCTACGTCGATTTTTCGGCGTAGGGGGGGTCCCCTTACAACCCATACCAGACCTAAGGGCCTGGTATGCTCCTGGGGGGGGAACCCATGCCGGTTTTGTTTTTTACAAATTGACGTGGAGTTCTCCCTCGGGAAAGCATACCAAATGCCATCGCTGCAATGGGCCTTTACAAGGTGTGACTAACTTTACACTTTGTAAAACGAGCCCTAATTTTACACTTGCAAAATAACACTTACGGCGCAAAAAGGAAGCTAGAAAGCTTTGTGGATCGCCTTAAGTGCTAATTTGCATACTAGCAACGGCATTTCGACTCGAAATGCCCCCAGCGGCGGATGCGGTACTGCATCCTAAAATTAGGCAGTGTAATTCAATTACACATGCCGGATCTTCTGTGTAACTTTGGAAAAAGCCTTTTGAGGATCGTTTCCAAAGTTACACACAGACTGAACAGCAGTTAAGTCGGAGTATCTCTTTTGAGGATAACCCCCGTAGTGTTTGTCTGAATTGTAAATAGCTCAGATTGATTGTACAAAGTTCAATTAGCTTCTGTTGTGTGCATTTCCCACTGTTGCCAGTGGGTGTCACTGCTACCACAGTCCAGTGTGAGAAATACAACAAGCTAAAGTGTATTGGATATTCTTTTTCCAGAAACAGCCCAATCAGCAGCTTCTTTGTAGCTGGGGATTCTGGGAGAGGATATTTAAGGGGCAGAAGCCATGTGATCTCTCTCTTACCTTGGGGCCCTGTTGGCCCACCGAAGGATGTGCTGAGGTCAGCTCTTCTTCTCTCTGACCTCATGGCCCTCCTGGCCTGAGGCTGTGTCACATCTCTTCCACCTCAGGGCCTGCTGGCCCGAGGCTGTGTTACTGCAAGTAGGCCCATAAGTTAGTCTGGGGCCTACTTAACTAGAGGTGGCCCTGGCTGTCTTTCCTGCGTGGAAGAAGCCATCAAATTGGAGAGAACCGAGTGGAAGGCTGGTTTCTCAGGAAGGGCCTGGTGACTCGTTTAGAGAACGCACCTAAGCTAACAGTACTGTCGGATGGCTTAAAGGTTCTGGTACTGTGCAGCTGTTCTACAACCAACTGCTGGCTACAAAATCCTGTGGCAGAGGATTATCCAGGAGTTCCACTGATCGCTAAGTCTGTGGCAGAGACCTGTCCATGCTTCATACCGGCTGCTAGGTCTGTGTGAGAGGCCTATCCGGGTGTTGCAAAGATCCGCTGACAGAAAGCTGTTTGTCTTCTGGGTCCACTAAATTTTTCAGTGATCTGCAATAAGCTATCTGAATCTCCCCTAATCCTCCATCCCTCTACTCTTACAAGTTATTAAAGCATTGGAAAAAGACTAAATGATTGGCGCTCACATCTGTCTGACATATCTTATCATAGACTCTTAGTACTAGGACGGTGAAAGGTGGGGTAACGACAGGACCCAAAAATATCTCAGCAGCCCTCTAGGTGGTATCGCTACACTAGGTAAATGTATTTTTAAAAGGTGCTATTGACATGACATTTTCCCCACATGTCTACACCAACCCATGCAATCCATACATACAAAGAGGCCCAAAAACAAATAAGTTCAGAGATTAAAGCGGGGTTCCAGTCACGTTTTTTTTTTTGGCCATTTAAATGTTATGCTGATAAAGATCCGATTGTAATGCATTAAACATACCACATCGATGTGTAAATAAATAAACAACTTGCCTCCTTTGTTGTGCAGTACGATGTGGCCGTTTCTATCCTCTGTGTGGGCAGTTGAAGCCCAGCACATTTTTTTTTTACTATGCCCGGCAAGATGTGCATGCTGGGTAAGCTTTAAATCTCACACGTGCGCATTAGAGCGCCGCTCAAAGCGGCGATTGTTTGTGCCGGAACGTCCCGCCCCGTTGTTATGACAACGTAGATAACATAATCCCCACACTAATAAAAAAAAAAATAATGCCGATCTAGTGATAATTGTAAGGGCTTTGTGGCCTTTTTGAAAATGGCGCTGTAAACAGCCCCATTTGCGTCATTTCCTCTACTGAAATCCCACAATTTTTCAGGGCATAGGAGCGCACAGACAGACTCCTGAGAAATTATGACTCAACATTCCCAGGAGTCTGTGCGGTGTAGACTACAGAGGAAAAGGACCGCGGTGCAGGAAGAAGGCAGATTAGGAAGTCTACATAGCAACAACCGTTTTAATGTATGTAAACTTTTTTTTTTTTTCGTGACCGTGGCCGCGGGACTCGCGGACCCGATCGCCGCTGGAGTCCCGCGATCGGTCCCTGGAGCTGAAGAACGGGGAGAGATGTGTGTAAACAAACCTTCCCCGTTCTTCACTGTAGCGCTGTCATCAATCGTGTGTTCCCTTTTATAGGGAATCACAATCGATGACGTCACACCTACAGCCAAACCCCCCTACAGTTAGAAACACAAATGAGGTCACACATAACCCCTTCAGCGCCCCCTTGTGGTAAATTCCCAAACTGCAATTGTAATTTTCACAGTAAAATGCATTTTTAATGCATTTTTTGCTGTGAAAATGATAACGTTCCTAAAAATGTGTCAAAAATGTCCTATGTGTCCGCCATAATGTCGTAGTCACGAAAAAAATCGCTGATCGCCACCATTAGTAGTAAAAAAATAATAATTAATAAAAATGCAATAAAACTATCCCCTTTTTTGTAAACGCTATAAATTTTGCGCAAACCAATCTATAAAGGCTTATTGCGATTTTTTTACCAAAAATAGGTAGAAGAATACGTATCGGCCTAAACTGAGAAAAAAAAATAATGTTTTATATATTTTTGGGGAATATTTATTATAGAAAAAATTTAAAAATATAGATTTTTTTTCAAAATTGATCAAATACCACAAAAAGAAAGCTCTATTTGTGGGGAAAAAAAGAACGCCAATTTTGTTTAGGAGCCACGTTGCACGACCACGCAATTGTCAGTTAAAGCGACGCAGTGCCGAATCGCAAAAACTGGCTGGGTCCTTTAGCTGCCTAAAGGTCCGGGTCTTAAGTGGGTAAACGCTTTTCTGCAGCTTCTCCATTGAAGTATATTGAACCAAAAAAACAAAATAGCACCGTTTTGCGTTAAAAAGTCCTCGCCCTTTCCAAATACGCAGCAGCTGAAAAAAAATCATGGATGTGAACGTGTCCCATAGGAAAACATGTAAATGAACTGTAGTGTGTTTCTGCAAAAAACAGAGGGGTAGATTCAAGAAGCAATTGCGCCTATGTAACCATAGGTTACACAGCGCAATTGCTTACTTGCCCCGGCGTAACGAGTGCTCCTGATTCAGGAACCTCGTTACGCCGACTGCAGCCTAAGATCTGCGCAGCATAAGGCTCTTATGCCCGCATATCTTAGGCTGCATTCTTGCGGTGGCCGCTAGGTGGCGTTCACGTTGTGCTCAGTGTATAGTATGCAAATTGCATTCTAACACCGATTCACAGCGTTGCGCGAGCCCTGCGTACGCAATTTACGTCGTTTACGTACGGCGGTTTTCGCGCAAGGCTGCCCCTGCTATTAGCAGGGGCAGCCCATGTTACGTATACCCGTGATTCCCGCGTCGCGAAAATAGAATTTTACGTACTTTGCGTAAGTGAATCGTGAATGGCGCTGGACGCCATTCACCTTCACTTTGAAACAAATGACGTCCTTGCGACGTCATTTGCCGCAATGCACGTCGGGAAGGTTTCCCGACGGAGCATGCGCGCTACGATCGGCACGGGAACGCGCCTAATTTAAATGATTCCCGCCCCCTACGGGATCATTTAAATTGCGTGCTCTAGCGCCGGGCATTTTGCCGGTGCGCCCGCGCAATTCACGGAGCCTCTGCTCCGTGAATCAAGGGCAGCGGAGCAAATTTGCGGGGGCGCAGGGCAAAAACGTTGCCCTGCGCCTCCGTAAATAATGGGCAATTCTACCTGAATCCGGCCCAGAGGTGTGACCCAGACCTGAGATGTTTAGTAACATAATGGGGTTAAAAAAACAAAAATAAATACAAAAAGAGCAAATAGTCGCTACTGTAAGGGGTTAATTTTTTTACTGTGAGACAGTGAAAGTAATATTTACAGTAGCAATTTACTTTTTTGTACTATAAAAGGGCTAATTTTAGTTTTTTTAACCCCATTATGTTACTGGCCGATTAATGGATTATGAAAATTGTAATTGATTAATTTCATAATCGATTAATTGTCGATTAATCGATTAGTTGTTTCGGCCCTAAAAAGAAAGTTGTTGCTCTAGAAGTATGTTATAGACAAGATAAATAGGTGAAAATAAATAAAGAAACTTTGTTCTGCCTAACGAAAGGTCTGAAGTTTGTTACCAAAGGAACATTACGTTTCCACTGCATGAGTTGCCCACGTTGCTGCCATTCTCCCCTTGCAACTACTGTTGTAATTGGACGTTACTTGTGCCATGGCATATCTGTTTTCAGTGGAATGACCCTTTAGAAAAAAACAAGTCTTGTGTACTTGCCAGCGCTCTTTTTCTGGTTTGTTAATCACAAAGAGCTGCCTCAAAACCCATAAGCAGTTCCGCGGGACTCCTGTGAAAATTCAGAGAATCCTCATTGGCGACCCATTGTGTTGTGTTCTTGTGACTGTGCCGGACTTATTGAATCGATGTTCTTGCGGGGTTGCAGGTGTGGGGTTGGTGCTGTGAAAATGATTTCACATTCACAATGTGACACCTTGGACAAGGGCTCTGCAAGATGGGCTATTATGGAAAAAAAAACACTTGCCAAATTCACAGAAACATAATGTTCCGTGTAGGGATGGAAAAACAAAACAGAAGTTCCATTCTACCCGATGAACTGATTACTTTATTCAGGCTATTCATTCTGTGCCTGACTATAACAGGTGCAAGCCTATAATTTTTGAGATTCACCCCTGCAGTGACCTGGGATGTTGACTTCAGAAAATAAAAAAGCCCAAAAATGATAATACATTTATATATATATATATATATATATATATATATATATATATATATATATATATATATATTGGGGCTGTGTAAATTAAAAATGAATTCCTTAATTAATCGTAAAAAAAAAAAAATTATCAATCAAAATTCTTTTGATCAGTACTAGTGGTGCAATGGATCCTAAATGATCTGTGATCCGAGGGGGTCACCATATGCGGATCGGCACACCACGTGATCCGCAGAGCACCCTACCCAGCGGTTCCTAAACCCTTGACATTTATTATGAAAGTAATGACTAAATGAGTACATTTTGTCATGCCACCTTCTATATTTCCAAGTCCCCCAACCAAACGAGAGTTGCCTATTGTAGGACAAGTTCCGATAATCTGAATTTTCAGCTAAAAGTTACCGTATTTATTGGGGTATTGCACGCTCCGGCGTATAGCGCGCACCCCTAAAGTGGACCCGCATTCCTGTGAAAAAAAGATTTTAGTACTTACAGTTTTGGTGTCTTGTGCGGCGTCCATCGGCGGCCTCGTCGGGTCCGGCGTCCATCTGCGGCTTCGGTGGTGTCCTCGTCGGGTCTGGCGTCCTTCTGCGGTGTCCTCCCCGCTCGATCTCCGCTTCCCGCGCTGAGTTTGAACTACTGCGCCGGCATATACCGAGCGCAGTACACTCGTCTCCTCTCGCGGTCACGTCCTGTGCGTCCTGTACGTCCAGGATCGTGACTGCGAGAGGAGCCGAGCCTGCCCGACTATACACGAGTGTACTGTGCTCGGTATATGCTGGCGCAGTAGTTCAAACTCGGCGCGGGAAGGGGGTATCGGCGTATATCGCACACCCACGATTTTTCCCTGAAGTGCAAAAAAGTGCGCGGTATACGCCGATAAATACTAATTTGGGAATATAGAACGCACTTGGCATTGGGCACCCTATAATGCTGTGGGAGAAAATAAAGATGTCTATAATTTTTCAGGTTTACTACCTGTCAAACATGTTAGGTTTAATGTAAGCATCTATTTTATAGTGCTTCAATTATATCGGAAAAAACAGTATGTTTTCCCATCAGAACATTGTAAATTGTAAAATACTGTTATTTAGCTGTCAGATGAGGAACATGTATGTAAGTACTATTTTACCTGTCATAAGATTTATAAACTCACCACATATTTTCGTGTTTCATCGAGCTTGCTGAAGTTATGGGACTGCAGAGCATAAAAATGACCCAGTGCTTCTACCAGCATCCTGCCTGTACTTTGGACCAGTATTAGTACTGTAGAAGGACCCAGTGCCACTACCTGCATTCTTTCTGCACTTTGGACCAGTAGTAGTATATTGTAGAATGACCCAGTGTAACTACCAGCATCCTGGCTGCACTTTAAACCAGCAGTATTAGTAGGAGGAGGACTCAGTACCACAATGAGCATCCTGCCTGCACTTTGGACCAGTATTAGTAGGAGTACCCTGTGCCATTACCAGCATCCTGTCTACACTTTGGACCAGTAGTAGTAGGAGTACTCTGTGCCATTACCAGCATCCTGTCTACACTTTGGACCAGTAGTAGGAGTACTCTGTGCCACTACCAGCATCCTGCCTGCACTTTGGACCAGTAGTAGTAGGAGTACCCTGTGCAACTACCAGCATCCTGCCTGCACTTTGGACCAGTATTAGTAGGAGTACCCTGTGTCACTACCAGCATCCTGTCTACACTTTGGACCAGTAGTAGGAGTACCCTGTGCCACTACCAGCATCCTGCCTGCACTTTGGACCAGAATTAGTAGGTGTACCCTGTGTCACTACCAGCATCCTGTCTACACTTTGGACCAGAAGTATTAGGAGGACCCAAAGCAACTATCAGCATCCTGCCTGCACTTTGGACCAGTAGAAGTAGGAGGACTCTGTGCCACTACCAGCATCCCATCTGCACTTTGGGCCAGCATTATTATGGGGACTAACAGTATGCTGCCTTACTATGGAATTCTAGTAGCAGGACTCAGTGCAACTACCAACATCCTGCCTGCACTATGGACTATTAGTAGCAGGACCCAGTGCAACTACCAACATCCTGCCTGCACTTTGGACCAGTTGTAGTAGAAGGATCCATTGCTACTACCAGCATCCCACCTGCACTTTGAACCAGCAGTATTAGGACGCATTAACACTACCAGTATGCTGCCTGCACTTTGGACTAGTAGTATCAGAACCCAGGGCAACTACAAGCATTCTGCCTTTACTTTGGACCAGTAGTCTTAGGAGGACCCAATGCCACTATCAGCATTCTGCCTGCACTTTAGACCAGTAGTAAAGGGAGCTTTCAGTGCCAATATCAGTGTCCTGCATGAACTTTGAACCAGTAGTCCAGTAGTAATAGGGACCAGTGTCCTGCCTGCACTTTGACACGTTCATCTGTGCCTTGATCCAACCTAACTTCTATACAAGGCCACTGGCATACAGCCATTTAGAGGCCAATGGTACCAGTGCCACCAGTGTTTTAAAGGGCTAGTGCACGTGTTGCTTGACATTAAAGCAGCATCTCACCACGCTAACTGCTGAGCACCCTTAGTCCCCTGATGTCTTCTTGAAACTGTCCCTATGCTCCTGTGTATTCCAGTGATACTTTGTAACCCCTGTGCACTTCCAGTGACTCCAAGCATTCCTAAACTTGGTGCCTCCTGGGGACGGTGTGTTTCATGTGAGCTTTTCGATGTTCCAGCACCTGCATGCCCACTGAACTCCTTAGATTAAGGTGACCAGATTTTTAAAATGAAATCCGGGGACATATTTTTTTTTTTACTAGTAATGGCAACAATCAGCGACTCTCTGCCCGTCGCCCCCCCGCCTCGCAGCCTCTCAAGTCTTACTCTTCGGGCCCCGGCTACTACTGGGTGGGGAGCGGAGGAAGATCACTCCATCAGGGAAGGCAAGGAGATAGGCAGGTGGCTGGCCAGAATTTGAGCCAAGGCAGAAGAACATGCGAGTGGAGCTGAATGGGCATGCGCCGAAACTGAAGAAATATCCCCTCCGCTCCGACCAGCACATGATCATCAGAAAAGGGCACAGATGAAAAAAATACAACCCTCCTAAGCTAGTAGGCACGGCAGAGCAGAGGTGTTTAATTCAATTTTTTTTAAATTGCCCCTGCCCCCTATTAAATCCAATCTGGGGACAAAACCAGGGACAGACTTGGTCAGGGGACAGTGTCCTCAATCAGGGGACTGTCCCCTGAAACTGGGGATGTCTGGTCACCCTACCTTAGATACTGTAATGCCAGTATTCCTGTGCTCCCAGAGACTCTCACTTCAGTGTTCCTGTGATCTCAGCACGTCAGGGATTCCTGGGACTCTCCTGTGTTCCTGTGATCCCAGAGACTCTCACTTCAGTGTTCCTGTGATCTCAGCACGTCAGGGATTCCTGGGACTCTCCTGTGTTCCTGTGATCCCAGAGACTCTCACTTCAGTGTTCCTGTGATCTCAGCACGTCAGGGATTCCTGGGACTCTCCTGTGTTCCTGTGATCCCAGAGACTCTCACTTCAGTGTTCCTGTGATCTCAGCACGTCAGGGATTCCTGGGACTCTCCTGTGTTCCTGTGATCCCAGCACTCTGGTGCTTTTATTCCCCTGATCCCAGCAGTTCCAGAGACGTTAACTCCTAGATTTGTGTGACCCAGTGCTCCAGAAACTCCTGCACCCCTGTGCATCCAGTGACCACTGCTTCCCAGGACTTTCAGTGTATTTGGTGTATGTTAAGCTATCCATAGATGTTTCGAATTTCGGCCGGTTCAGTAGGGACCAGGCGAGATTCAAACCATGTATGGGCAAGCTGATTGTATTAAAGTTGATCGATCAATCATTTATATAGCCGCTATGAGTAGTCACTGTGTTCTTCCGGCGGGGAGCCCCACCAGGAGAACACAATGGCTCCACATGAGGGATTCCCCTGTCAACACTGACACTGTTTTGATAAGGGAATCAAGAAATTTCCTTTCCTGCAACCTGTGATTGCAGGAAGGGAAATTTCTCCGTCTATGGCCAACTTTACTCAGCTAGTGCCTGCATAGGTGTGTCTGAGATATGTGTCTAATCCTAAGTAAAAAGTTGCCATTGGTTCCCTTTTTTTTAATGTAAGAATGCAATTGAAAAATGAGGATGGTTGCAACATTTGGCCAAAAGAACAATACAAAATACCAGTATCTCATGTGTTGGGGCCCTGATTTATGGCAATCAGGTTGGTGCAACAGCTTACCAAGGTGTGCAATCACTCTTTTTAACTGCAGACTAATTAGCAGATGTAATCTGACGTAGATGTTTGTTTTAGAACTGCAAAGTACATGGTGATTCCATAATATTTTCCACAGAATTCAGCGATTCCATATTTTTTTCCTCTGCTTGATCTGCAAACACAGTTGCAATTGACTATAGTTCTCTTTCTTTTTTTTTTTTTTTTTAAGTGTTTCTTAACCACTTCCTTACTAGGCACTTAAACCCCCTTCGTGCCCAGACCAATTTTCAGCTTTCAGCGCTGACGCATTTTGAATGACAATTGCGCAGTCATACAACACTGTACCCAAATTATATTTTTATCATTTTTTTCCCACAAATAGAGCTTTCTTTTGGTGGTATTTGATCATCTCTGCGATTTTTATTTTTTGCGCTATAAACAAAAAAATACAGAAAATTTTGAAAAAAAAAACACAATATTTTTTACTTTTTGTTATAATAATATCCCATTTTTTAAAAAAACTAAAAATTTCCCTCAGTTTAGGCCGATACGTATTCGATACGTATTCTTCTAAAAAAATCGCACTAAGCGTATATTGATTAGTTTGCGCAAAAGTTATAGCGCCTACAAAATAGGGGATAGATTTATGTTTTTTTTTTTTACTAGTAATGGCGGCGATCTGCGATTTTTTTTTGTCAGGCCTACGATATTGCGGCGGACGTATCGGACACTTTTGACACAATTTTGGGACCATTCACATTTATACAGCGATCAGTGCTATAAAAATGCACTAATTACTGTATAAAT
The DNA here is from genome assembly GCF_905171775.1 of Rana temporaria. NCBI lineage: Eukaryota > Metazoa > Chordata > Amphibia > Anura > Ranidae > Rana > Rana temporaria. The sequence goes on along the minus strand of NC_053489.1, from coordinate 644,245,762 downwards.
GTGACTGGCAGTGAAGGGGTTAACACTAGGGGGTGAGGAAGGGGTTAAATGTGTATCCTGGGTGTGTTCTAACTGTGTGGGGGGAGGGGACTGACTGGGGGAGGTGACCGATGTTGTGTCCCTATATACAAGGGACACAGATCGGTCTCCTCTCTCCCTGACAGGACGTGGAGCTCTGTGTGTAAACACAGAGCTCCACGTCCCTGCTGTCACCGCCGATTGCGGGTACCTGGCGGACATCGCGGCCGCCAGGCACACGCATCGGCTCCCGAGCGATGCGCCGGGCACTTTGTTTCCCCGCTGCACGCCCCCAGCGGCACGCACGGGGAATGTAAACAAGCAGGACGTCCAAAGACGTCCACTCGGCACTTGGGAGCCGCGCTGTGGACTACTTTCGTCCATAGCGTGGATCCCAAGTTGGTAAAGCCAGAAGGTTGGAATGTGAAATGAAAATAGTTTTGAAGCATGACTGTGATTAGATTTTTTTTCTACACAATTAAACAATTGAATGAACATTTTCCAATAGTGGTGATTCCATTCTTTTTGCCAGGGGATGTATTGTAATTCTCTTACATTTCCCCATCTCATCTTTCATTTCTGGGCCTTTTATATTGTTTAGAAGCACCAAAGTATAAGAGAAAACGACCCACTTAACACGGTATATATTTCCAGCATACATTGTGAATAGGGAACAGTAAATCACTTGGCTAACGCAGCGCGTTGGTGTTTTACAGCTCAGTTTAAAGACTCATTCATGCTCAGCGTTACAGGAACACAAACAAAGCTCATTTCTAAAGAGCCGGATATAGCCAGGAAAACAGCAGAAAATAAATCAGATCAGTAAGTTATAAATGGAGGAGAGGCTTAGTGGAGGAATACAGCCATCCATTCTAATCATATGCCTTCCTCTCATCCTGGAGGATGTGAAACAGATTGGCCTGAGTTATGGCTTGTGTACACTATGATGTCATGGTTGTGTATTCGCTTCTTGGAATGACTAATCACCCGTGGAAAATGGTGAGGATAACGAATGTGTCAGGGGCAAGTGGTGAACGCTTAGTACTGCTGATAATTAACGCATAATATTACTAATATTTTTCAATGTATTCTATATTTCATCATAACATTTAAATCATGTTATGTAATGCAAAATACAAACCAGATAACTGCCTGTCTATTTTTAAAATCCAGTGTCTTTACTAATTCCTGGGTCATTGACTGGAAACAAGTGTTGTGGAAATTTCGCTATAGGCTATACATAATCCATGTCCCCTGCACTAAATAAGAGCCCTTTCAGCCTTTTGGTATAATGCATCTTAGTAAACCCCTGTTTCCAGAGTAAGACACACATGACCACCATCCTCACATCCTTGGCTGCACAGGCAGACTTGCTGATAATGGGAGCAATCTTTATTAATATAACAATAGAGCTTGGTTGCTTCATAATCGTCCAATCAAGCACAGGCATTCCTTTAAACAGGAGGAGTTATACAAATCTCAACCAATGAACAATGACTAGGGAAGATTATGGGCGTGTCTAGGCAGGGGCAGTGTGTATAATTTCCTGCCCCTTGTCTCTGTAAGCCATCATCTTCAGCTAGACAAAAAAAGACATATGGCTGGCCTTGAAATCATGCACACTATCCCCGACCATAACAAACCCAAAGACTGCCGTTTTTACCGTTGGCAGGAATCCTTATTCTGCATTTTTCAAAGAACACATACCCGAATTATACTACCATTCCTGAGGATGGGAGATTATCTGCAGAAACACGCCATAGTCCCTCTATGTGCTGATCAGACACACAGAGACACACAAGCATACATCCCCCATAGCTGATAATGTCTTCATAGAGTAAACACATTCCCCCCAGACAATCGTCTGTGCATTGCATAGGTGCCTTTCGCTGGTGGACATATCCACACCCTGCAAATACTTCTCTACATCTTACAGGAAGCTTTTCACTACCAAAACTCATCTGGCGTCAGTCTGCCCCAGTCTGCTCTTTAGAGCGGACTGCAGGAGAACTAACAGTGGGAGACACTGTGACAATACATATTAAATTCATCTTAATAACATTTCCACAACAAGTGTGCAGATCTGTTTTGACCTCACTCTGGTCATAGGATTGATCGGGAGCCCATCCTGTCTGCTCCCAATCAGAAGCCTTGACTGAGAACTGTCAGGCCCCGTACACACGACCAAACATGTCTGCTGAAACTGGTCCGCGGGCCAGTTTCAGCAAACATGTTTGGTCGTGTGTAGTTACGAGCGTACCGAATTTCACCGTACATTTGCCCGCCGGGCCGTTTTTCAGCAGACATTTATTTCCAAACTTGTTTTAAAACCGTCCGCTGAAATCCTGTCCGAACGGACATGTTTGGTGGTGAGTACACAAAGCCAACGTACAAAAACCCCGCGCATGCTCAGACTAAATGAGGCCACGGGAGCGCTCGTTCAGGTAAAACTCACGTTTGTTTGGGATATGGCACATTCGTCAATAGAAAGATTAATTCTAGCAATAGAACACTGAAGAAAACGAGACAATAAACAACAGTTAATGCCGTCGTTTTATTCATTCTTCTCTTGCTAGAAAAAATCTGTTATTTAGCTCATGTTATTTCAACTGAGTTGTTCCATACTGAAAAGTGACATTTGTTGCCTGGGATGTAGTAAGATTTTAGCAATCTTTTATTGGCCCGACGTATCATATTTTTTGTGGTCCTCCACATGTATATTTTTTTTTTGTTTTTGGTTTAATGTTTATCTTTGCCACTTTTTTTATGTGTTTATAGTTATGTCACCATTTAGAATTTTTTACTAGCAAATTGTTAGGATTTTGCTTTTGTTTGTATATTTTACTGGATTATTTTGAAGGTTGTTTAAATTGTCTACCATGTTGGCACACCAAATGCCCCCCCCCCCCCCACATGAGTTAGTGAATTTTTTAGATGAAACATTTGATTTGTTTGTAATGTTTGATGCCTAAAATAATCCCCACAGTATTACAAACAATAGGCACATTTTTAAATTAAACAAAAAGGCTTTTATTTTAGCAAATGTTAAAAAGGAACAAAAACAGAATGGCAGCACTTGAACAGCTAGCAAAATACATGCAAACTTGCATTTCAAACATGGTGAAGGATAAACTAGCTAACCTCAGGAGGCACACAAAATAAAATCTGAAGCAGCAGCACATAACACCAAAGGAACCCAAGCTGTGGTAGTCCAAACAAGATGCCATTTGTGGGGGATCAAATGGAAGGCAGGGCATCAACGTCTCCTCTTCCTTGCAACCTTCCTTCCAGGCTGCCTTCCAGCGGGTCTTCCCTGGGCCCTTGCAGGTGGGGATGATGTGGCAGCAGGAGTATGGTGTTGAGCAAGCCGGGCCGGGTCACATAGCCCAGTGTCTGGGGTCAGCAGCTCCCTCTCCATCCACCAAAGGGCCTGGTTGATCACGCCCTTTGCCAGTTGCCTCTGCTCCTCAGTGCCTTTGTTTAGATCGTGTGCCAGGGAGGCACTGTAGGGCTCAGTGGGGTTGAGGGGGGCCCTCATGATGGCACTCGCCTCCCTAATCATTTGGAGGCTGGCTTCCTCCACTGCCCCCAATTTCTTCTTTCGGCCTGGTGGCCTAATATGGAGGGGAGGAGCCTGGCTGGTGGTGGTTGTCCTGGGGAGCTGCTGAACGCCACTGGGCCCGGCCTCCTCCTGGCTGCCACTGACCCCTTCGGCCTGGCTGTCAGTGAGGAGAGGATCTGCCACCTCCTGGCTGGTCTCTTCTTCCTGTGTAAAAAAAAGGGACATGTTGTAATATATTTATAAATATAATCACTCACATTTTCATGCTTAAATCTTCTTTTTTGCCGCTAATTTAAACTTGAAAACAGACTCACCCTCTGACCCCTGCAGTTGTCATCCCTGACACCTATTTGTTTGCCCATGACTTTGGATTTTTTCTTCCCAGCTTGTATTTTATTAACCAATATCAAGTCAATAATCAAACAATAATTAATATTATTCCATAAATAGTTATGAAACTACTATACCTCATCATCGTAGAGGCGCAGATCTGCCTCTCTGTCAGCCAGGCCCTCTTCATCCGACTCTGCAGGGCTGTGGTGATCTGGGGAAGTCCCGCTGGAAGGTAGCGTGGAGGGAAGGCTGGGAGTCAGACTTGACATAGATGGCCTGCCTTCCAGTTGATCCCGCAAAAAAGACATCTGGTTGAAATACCATAGCTTGGGTTCCTTTGGTGGTCTTGCTGCTGCTCCAGATCTTAGCTGCTTTTGGTGAGCTTTGCACGCTCTCCTATATGTGCCCCTGAGGTTGGCAAGTTTATCCTTCACCATGTTGGCACTGCATTCTGGCACCCATGTTCTCATGTATGCTGCTAGCTGTTCAAGTGCTGCCGCTCGTATGTCCTTGTTGTGGTAATGGTCCTGCTTTGAATCCCACAGGATGGGCATTTCTCTAAATTTATCCAGCAAGTGCTGGATAATCTCTTGGGTCTGCAGTAGATCCATTCTCAATTTTTTAGTGTTGTAATTTTATTCTAGATTACAAAAATAAAAAGAAAAAAAAAATACGATTAAAAAAAGGCTCAGCATTTACATTGATCGAATATTTCGTGAAAAAAGTAGGACCTATATAGAAATAAAAACACAGTGTCTCTTGTTTACAAAATGCTGGCCAGCTCTGCCCCATTGGTTGTAGCTAACATTGTTTTAATAGATGCCGCCCCTTTGGTTCCATTGCAGTAAATAAGTGAAATCTAGAACCATACACAATCATTAAAAATGACAGCATTCATCAAGGCACTATTGCATGTGTAGATATCCTGCCCCTCAGCATTGATTACATGAAAGAAACTTCCTAATGACCTCTGTCCAACCAACACAGAACAATACTTGGCCTGATCTGAATACACCCTACATAATTGGTAATGAGTTACAGCATTTTTGACATCTATATTTTGTGATGTCTACAAAAGCATTTGGGTACGAAAATCACATTCAGGTATCCAAGAGACATAATAGCTTAATAAAACTGTGCAACCAACAGACCAAACCCCCATCCCATGGCTCTCCATTTTATAGCCCGCTGCTGATCCCATGTTTAAATTTCTTACCTTCCTCTCTCAAAATCCTCGTTTGTCACGCTCGATGAATTACCACGTAACCTACGTAATCACGTCATGCGCCTTTTATCCACTCCGCGTATGTATGAAACGCCGCCCTCGTCACCTTTGCCATGCCTCTAATCAATTGAAAATGTAAATATGGCGTTAACTGTGTAGGTTCTGGAATCGCGCGAATATTCTCCGCGTAACCTACGTCAATACGTTGTTGGCATTCGCGACACTCCGCATATGCAAGAATCCCCGCCCTCATCTACGCCCATGACGGGACATTTCCTCGTTCCCACGCCCCTAATCTCTGTGGGAAGGAAAGATGGCGATGTCACACGAGCGGGCACGGAGCTCTCATGGCGCAAGTGAAGGGACAGAGGCAGGACCGTCCCGATCCAGGCCTAAAAGATATAAAGCCACTAATATGGCGTTTGAAGAAATGGTGGAGTTGGTTTACATCATGAGGAGGAAGGATAATGATGGTGAATGTGGGCCCTACAAAACACCGAACCGTAGAAAGTCACACATAATGGACAAGGTGGCAAGGAGAATGAGGAGAATGTTTGGTGTCACCAGGTCCAAGGAGCAACTCCGGAAGCGTTGGTCCGATTTAAAATTGAGGGAGCCACATCACATGAAGAAGATCCTCAAAATTCTGCGTAAAAGTAAGTCCATATTATTTAAGGGGGGGGGGGGAATGTCTGCAATAATGTTTTGACATGTAGTTTTTGACATCTGCCTCCTTGGCCTGCTTGTACTTTTGAACACGTGTAGATACTGTATTGTGTTTATGTCAAATAACAACCTTTACCAAATATTGTGAAATAGTAACACGCGTAATATGACATTGTTTCGCAGAAATGCGAGGTTAGTCCAGGAACAACACACCTGGACATGGCTGACTGGCCCCAAACTTTGTTTGCAAACATTGTTGAAAAGCAAAATCACAGAAATTAAATTGAGTGAATGTGACAGGCAAACAAGATTCATTCTCAAAAATGCAAAGAAAGCTGATGTTTTAACATCTGGAAATGCAAAGCACCTGTGTCTCAACAATCAAAGGATATTTATTTGGAGGGTCGACGAGAATTAATGTTTTGGGGGGACATCCATGTGTGTCACTTCTTTGCAAAAAAGGGGCAGGATCAGAGCTTAGCCTAGAACTACGCCAAAAATGTAGGATTGCTGAAAGAAGAAACAAACAAAAATCATCATAAATGTATCGTCTATGCAATGTGTGCGATTTATGATATACAATATCAGTGTGCTGATGAGTATACCTTTTGTTTTTGATTATTTCTTATAGGGGAAAGAAGACGCCAGCAATTGGAGGAGGCAGAGAGGGCCAGACACCCACAAAATCAAACACCTCCACATGTGGAGGAGGAGGAGGCTGTGGAAGGAAGAGAGGAGGATGTGGAAGGAAGAGAGGAGGATGTGGAAGGAAGAGAGGAGGATGTGGAAGGAAGAGAGGAGGAAGACTTAACTTTGGATTTAGAATTCGGTGAAGATGAGGCGGAACTGGACGAAGCAGAATTGCGTGATTTTGAAGGGGTATTGATGGATAAAGAAGGAGTTCTGGAAGAAGATGGAGGAGTCGTGGATGATGAGGGGGAGGTGGTGGAAGAAGGAGGAGTCATAGAAGATTGTGAAATTGTGGATGTGGAAATTATCAGGCCATCAGGTCAGTGTCACCCCAACATTAATAGGGCCAAAGATATGCAGATAGGCCGGAAACTCTTTACATTTTTTGAATGCCAATTTGTTTGTTTTTAGGGGATGAAGATGGTGTAGCACATTTTTCACGTGCAAGTGCTTCAATAATTGTACAGCAAGTAATGGAGTGCAGCACGGAAATGGACAATATGCGGGAAAGGATGGTCGTCATGGAGCAGAATCTTCGAAATGTCATTTCAGAGTGCAGCACAGAAATGGACAACATGCGCCAAAGGATGATAGTCATCGAACAGAATTTCAAAAATATCATTGACATGATGGGCCGTGTCAAAGACTGAAACACCCCCCGCCCATCCCCCGCCCACAAAACCATTTTTAATTTTTGTCGTTTACAATACGCCAAAATTTCAAAATGCACACACAGTGTGCCAATATGTGCTATCTGCCATCACAGACTATCTATTGTCTGTGCTTTGTGGGTACAAACCCCTCCTCGATCCTCAAGTAGTTGAGAGGAAGAAGGGTTTGCTCCCACAAAACACAGACATTGATCACCCATGATGTCAGATAGCACATGTGGCCATTTGTCTGTTTAACCAATGACATTTGGCGATTTTTCACTGAATGTGTGCATTTTGAAATTTTGGCGTGTTCCAGTGTGAAAGCACACCATCCATGACTGACTGCTGTTTTTATAAAAAAAAAATTTGTGGTGTTGATCTTGTTTTGGTTGTAAATGTTTACAGTTTCAGATCACAAAACGAACAATAAATATCACCTAAAGAAATAAGTACAATAATTCGCTTAAAAAAACAAAAAAATTTTGGTTGTGTTAAAATTTAGAACTAAAAAATATAGACGAAAAAATCCAAAGCACAAAAATGTTTTGTAGAAAAACACTACCCAAAAATGTTTAAATGTAAATAAATTTCTTTAAAAAAACAAGCAAATCTGAAAAAAAAAATGTCAAAAATATTTTAAAAAACACCCCAAAAATTAGAAACATAGAAATTATTCTGGGTTACTGAAAACCAAACTAAATAAAACCTTGAATTTTGGTCAAAAGTAGTAAAAATATACGCTTAGAAGTGTGTATATATATATATATATATATATATATATATAGATAGATAGATATATAGGAGACAAGCCAGAAAATTCTGGGGTATATTTTCACTGAAATAATTATTACATTGTGTTTCAATCAGTATTCTTGATAATCACTGTCAATAAAGAAAAACAAAGAAAAAATTAAAACCAAATATTTACACAACAAAATTACAAAAAAATGTTTGAATCCAAAAATGAAGCATTTTTTGGGGAATAAGGAATAAAATAAAAAAAAAAATTTGGTGACATCAAAAGATGAAAAATGAGTGGCTTCTTATTTCTAGACTGAATACCCAGTTTGTAGATGAGTGAATAATGTGCAAATGTGGTTAGTTAATACATCCGAGTAAGTAAATTTGGCACTAGAAGTGCACTATTTTTGGAGAGAACCTGGAAGACAGAAAAATAGAGAAAAAGCAGTAATGACAAACAACTGTATAAAGTCCAATGGTCTAATTATTTATTAGTTCTGAGAATATTCCTTTCTTTTGGGGGCCGAATTAGAAAGAAATATGATCTGGCATAGCAATGGCCCCCCCACCCATGAAGTACTCAACATATTTGTCGCGTACCTCACGAGCAGATTGGGGGGCCAAGCCAGCGCGACCAGTGTCCAGGCCAGGAATGTTCTCTGAGGGTAGTCCTGCCTCAGAGCCCATGGGGGCTAGGTACGTCTGGGAGTGCCTGCGTAGAAAATTGTGCAAAATGCAGCAGGCAAATATAATGGTGTTCAATTTATATTCCGCCAAATGTATCGATGTCAGGAACAGGCGGAACCGGTTGGTGAGGATCCCAAAGGCATTCTCGACTACCCTCCGAGCCCTGGACAACCGAAAATTGAACACCTTCCTCTCTAAGGTGAGGGTCCTCTGGGGAAAAGGCCGCATTAGGTGAGGTCCAAGCCCGAAAGCCTCGTCCGCTAGGAACACAAACGGAAGTCCTTCCACATTATCTTCATCTGGTGGCAATGCCAGACCACCAGTTTGGAGACGATCATAGAAATCAGTCCGTGAGAACACTCCCCCATCTGACATCCGGCCGTTCTTCCCCACGTCCACATATAGAAACTCATACTGTGCCGACACCACCGCCATCAACACGATACTATGATAACCCTTGTAATTATAATAGTAGGACCCCGAGTGGGGTGGGGGCACTATGCGGACGTGTTTCCCATCTATTGCTCCACCGCAGTTAGGATAATCCCACCGCTGGGCAAATTGGGAAGCCACAGACTGCCATTCCTGTGGTGTGGAGGGTAGCTGTGGGGACAAACAAAAAAAGAGATTTAGTACTTTGGCACATAAACATTGCAAACAAAATCCGACAAGCATCCTTGTGCAACTTTACATTTTTAAAATAGCATTTTCAAATTATGAAGGGAGAATTTCGGGGCACAAATAGATAGGCCCACTTAATTAATAAGAGACTCCACAGCCCTCTGATGGGGACAAAACCACTTTGAGGGGGGGGGGGGTGGGGGGTGTTTAAACTGTTTTAAAAAAAAAATACAAAATATTCAAATAAAGTGGCAAGGTGGGGGTTGGCCCGAAGATAGCATGCTGGACAGGTTAATATTGGGTAAGATCCAAATATGCAGGTAGGCCAAAATAAAAAGAACATGTAAAGCTGATATCAACATGCATAGGGAGAAAAGGGAACGTTAGTTAAACACACAACATATCTGGGAAATAAAAAAAAAAGTTAGTTGCCAACATTATTAAAGACACATTGTGAGGTTAAAATGAGGTAACTTACCTTAATATACTCCTCCTGCAGAACTTTGATGATGGCAGCACACGTGTCCGGTATGATGACCCCAAGCGCCTGCGGAGAGATGCCTGTCGAGAACTTGAGGTCCTGCAGGCTCCTCCCAGTCGCCAGGTACCGCAACGTGGCAATAAGCCTCTGCTCGGCCGTGATGGCTTGGCGCATCACAGTGTCCTGCCTCGTGATATAGGGGGACAGAAGTTCCAGCAGACTGTTGAATACGGGGTCCGTCATGCGGAGAAAATTCCTATAGTCATTAGGATTATTCTCCTGGATTTCCCTAAGCAGAGGCATATGTGAGAACTGGTCACGCTGGCGCAACCAATTCTTGGTCCAGAAACGCCTCCGCCCCCTGTTTCTGGCCAAAGTACTGGAATAATGAACATATCCAGCAGCCATCCCATAAACAGCACCAACTCGCGAAAATTGACGCTGCTGCTCCATCATGGCTTCAAACCGGCCGGCTGGTCAGTCAAGAACACACTCCAACAGAAAGCACAATCAAATCCAGCGGTACCTGCAAAGAACGCACGACACACAGATACGATCGCACAGTACGAAACTGCAAAGCAGAACGAACTGCACGCCTGTACCCGAATGCCAACTACGTACCCACAAGCACACGCACTGAACCAGAAAATACTACCTGCTAAAGCCTGGAGACCGAGAAGCGCGAATCAGCTCTAACCAAACCTTCACTAACACGAGCAAAGCCGTAACTAGCAAAAGCGGAACAGAGGGCGTCGCTATTGACTTTGGCCTTTCCCTTTATAGTGACGTCAAACGTGGATTACGTGCACGCGTTCTGGTCCGCCGGGAAATATGGTCCGCTGGTGTGTACAAGCCAGCGGGCCAAATGACAAAACAGCCTTGTACGCCGGAAACAGCCCGTCGGACATTTCCAGCGAACATGTTTGGTCGTGAGTACCCGGCCTCAGTGACAGCTCAGTCAGTATGCAGGGAGTGTGCAGTGAGCACCCTCATAGCACACAGCCTTATGTCAACGCAGACTCATGTGTGCAATGGCTGAGGACTAAAGCCCACCTTTCTTGCCTCCACGTGTTGGAAGTGCTCGGGTGTCATCATGACCATAGAGTCGGAATCCCCCCAGATCATTGGACCGGCACTCAACTCAGCCTCTCAGTGAGCCGCTGAGAGCCTGAGCTGGCTGCTCCCATCCCCTCCACAGCCCAGCAATACAGTGAGCGAGGAGGAGGCAAATCAGACAGTCAGCATCTCTCTGCTCACGGAGCTGTGAGAACCGAGCAATTGGCGGTGTTCGATCGCTCGGTTCTCAGTGTTGGGCCCTGTACACACAAGGAGACATGTCAGATGAAATCGGTCCACGGACCGTTTTCATCGGACATGTCTCCTGGGATATTTTGGTCTGATGTGTGTACAGGCCGTTGTTCTTGGTTCTTCGCGGGTTCCTGGTTCCGGGTGCGCACATCGCGGGCCCCACCACTATGGCCTACCTGGCCTGGGGTCGCGCGCAATGCGGAGTTCCTGACTCTGGGCCTTCCTGGCCCGGAGCAACTGATGCCACAGAGGGGCCCCAGTGACTGACTGGGTTCCCCTTCTACTGAGGAGATCCCAGGCTGTATGCCGTTTGGTGGGGGATCGGCTTGAGGAGAACCCGGAGGCAGGTTGTCCAAGAGGGCTTGAACGAACCATCGAGGATCTGGTGACCGGGACATTGACAGGTACACTTCCACTGTCAACCGGTGACCCTAGCGCAAAATTTACTGGGAGGATTCGTTCAATCATTTCGCTCATTCAAGTATCCAAGTTCTAGGCCTGTGGCATAGGCTCCCTCAGAGCCAGGTCTGTGGCAGAGACCTGCTCCTACCAGTATCCTTAAAGTGACACTTTGGCTGCCAGGCCTGTGGCAGGGGTCTGTCTGGAGGCACTTCACCCACTCTGGCTGGAGTGGCGATGAACTGTATCTACTACTATTGAGAGCAGGATTGCTCGTCTTCTATCCAAGCCTGATACTGCAAGGTTTTCTTACTTCATCAACCTTTCCTGTCATACCTCATGTTGATGTTGGTCGTGTTGGACCGAGAAATAAAACATTCAGAAAACCTATTTCGCTGATTGGACATTCGTTTACTGCTCTACTTATTGCTATCACCCTAGACAACGATTAGAGGTAACTTAATTCGCCGATCCCAAATCAACCAGCGGCTCCTGAGGGGGTAGCGCTACACTACCATACAATTTGTTATCAGTGCAGTCATTTTGTAGAAACGATTTGCAGCTGATGGAATTTGCTAAGCTGCAATTCATGCAACAATGATGCTAATTGTGAGGTTAATGCCTTAGAAGACCTCGAAACTTTGCCTTACTAATTCTCAATAGAGTCGAATGATAATTAGTGCTCCGAAATTACTTTGTTCTATGTAGCTATACATCATAAATTATTATTAATATGTCCTTAAAATTAAGGCTGACTAAGACTAAACTTAGAAGAGTATTTTTTAATGTTCAAGTTCCAGCTAATAATTTAAGGTTCTGTAAACCTGAAAGTAAAGTAAAACTTTAATTACTCAACTGTGTGTAAAAGAAAAAAGTGATACAGTATTGGACAGTTAATCGTCTTCGGTTTTCAGCCTGTTGCTCTATCTTAGCTCCCATTGTAGTCTAGCTTGGCTCAAACACATGCCAAAAATTGATTTTAGTTGACTAAAATGTATGAGATTTTAGTCGACTAAAATATGACTAAAACTAAAACAATTGAGATGACTAAAATACGACTAAAACTAAAAGGGCATTTTAGTCAAAAGAGTCAAAAAATTTTGAAATTTTGAAGTTAAAATGAACACAGCTCATGAATGATACATTAGTGTGATGGTCAGTGGGAAGAATGTGCCTTACATTTGTGGTCAATGGGAAGAAATCCCCCTTACAGAGAGCTAAAAAGATCATTGTGTCAGTGGGAACTTACCTGAGAGGCAGAAATTGCTTGTTGCTTAACTGCTTGCCGCCCGGCGCACCAAGATATACGTCTGCAGAATGGCACGGGCAGGCAGAAGGACGTATATATATATATACGTCCCCTTTAAGAAGCGGTTGTTGTGGATCCTGTGGACTCGATCGCCACGAGCATACCGCCGATCGTCTCACGGAGAGATAGAATGGGGAGATGTTAGTGTAAACACAACGGCCCGGATTCACAAAGCACTTACGCCAACGTATCTCGAGATACGCCGCGTAAGTGTAACTATGCGCCGTCGTATCTGTACGCCGTGCCCACGAAACTAGATACGCCTGAAAATAGGCTTCTTCCGACCGACGTAACTTGCCTATGCCGTCGTATCGTGGGCGCATATTTACGCTGGGCGCATTTGCCGCTCCCATAGATTTTCTATGCACATATGCAAATGAGGGAGATACGCCGATTCACAAAAGTAGTTGCGCCCGGCGCATCATATACGCGGTTTGCGTAAGTCGTACGTCTGGCGTAAAGTTATTCCCCATATAGGAGGCGCAACTCATGCAAAGGTATGGACCAGGGAACACAAGCTGTCGTATCTTTTGTCGTTTACGTTGTACGTGAATATGACTAGGCGTAGGTTACGTTCATGTTGTAGGCAGTGATTCAACGTATCTTAGGCAGTTGTCTCGACGTGATTCTGAGCGTGCGCACTGGGATGCGGCCACGGGACGGCGCAAGCGCCGTTCATTTTAAGTACTTCTATAACGCTTGGCCCATCATTTGCATGGGGTCACGCCTCATTACCATGGCTCATGCCCACTTCCACCTACACTGGCTTACGCCGAGGAAACCCAGAGTATCTTTAACAGCGAGTGGGATGTGAATCCAGTGCTTGCCTCTGTGCGCTGCGCCGGCGTAGCGTAAAAGAGATACGCTACGGCGGCATAAATATGCGCCGATGTCTGTGAATCTTGGCCAACATCTCCCCGTTCTGCCTAGTGATACTGTCACTAATCGTGTTTCTTGTCATTGGGAACAACTATCAGTGACGTGTCACAGCAAGTCACGTCCCCTGACAGTAAGAATCACTCCCTAGGTTACACTTAACCCCTACAACGCCACCTAGTTGTCAACCCCTTCACTGCCAGTGTAATTTTCACAGTAATGAGTGCATTTTTATAGCCCTGAACGCTGTAAAAATTACAATGGTCCCAAAAATGTGTGAAAAGTGTCCGATGTGTCCGCCATAATGTCGCACTCACGATAAAAATCGCTGATCGCCGCCATTTCTAGTAAAAAAATAATAATAATAAAAATGCTATAAAACTATCCCCTATTTTGTAGACACTATGGGCCAGATTCAGGTACATCGGCGTATCTTTGAGTGGGCGTAGCGCATCTCATATGCGCTGCGCCAACGTAACATAGAGAGGCAAGACCAGTATTCACAAAGCACTTGGGGCCAGATTCACGTAGAGCGGCGCTAATTAAGTTACTCCAAACGTATATCATTTAAGTTAGGGCGCCTTAATTTTGTGACGTAAGTGCCGTATCCACAGCACTTTTGCGCCCAAATTTGTGCCAGCGAGACGTAAATACCGAGGCGTAAGGCGGGGTTATTGCAAGTGGGAAAGAAGTGGGCGTGCTCCATTGAAATGAGCCGTGACCCCATGCAAATGAAGGGCCGGCCGTACTGCGCATGCGCGCATGAATCTGCACCTCACTGGGCATGTGCAGAACTTGGCTCGGCGCAATCAGTGAGATAGGAAAAAGGCCAAGCATACTTAGTTTGAGAATCGCCCTGTGCTTAAATAGCCCTAGACAAACACACTTCCCTTGCAAAAGTACATCCCTGTGTTTCCCTTCCTAAAGCAAGTGTCTTTTGCTCTGTTGTTTGTGGCTGTTTGTTGGTGAGTGTAGTGTTATATTAAAGATGTATTGTAGTAGGAGGTTGTAGTAGGTGTGTGTATTTTCGGAGTGTTTTTTGTGTCTGTTTCTTCTGTGTTTTTTGTTTGAATTTGTATTAGCTGTCTGCTTGTGTTTTTGGTTTTTGGCTGTCTGATTTTTGTGTGTGTCTGTTCTGCGTCTTTTTGGCTGTCTGTTCTGTGTCTTTTTGGCTGTCTGTTCTGTGTCTTTTTGGCTGTCTGTTCTGTGTCTTTTTGTCTGTTTGTTGTGTGTTTCTGTGTTTGTTTGTTCTGTTTGAATTTTGTGTCTGTTGCTGAGTGCTGTGTTGTGAGATGGCACCGAAGAGAAGAAAATTAAACTTCTCGGTGCGAGAGAAGCACTTGCTGGCCAGGGCGATCACCCAATTTGGGAGATTTTTGCATGGCCCTGACAGCCAGGACGTCCCCCCGGCCAGGAAGAGGGCAATAATCCGAGAGATTACTGATCGGATCAATTCGGAGGGGCGGGGGAGACAAGGACCCCCAGTGGGATTCAGAAGAAGATCAAAGATCTTAGGAGCCTGGTCCGGGAGAAGATGGCCAAGCAAGCAGCCCATGGGGCACTGGAGGAGGCCCACCTTGCCCCGTAAGGTGGACTGAGAACTGAGGAGGAACTTGCGGTGGCCCGGTGCTTCCACAGCCAGCAAGTGTTGGGCCTGCCTGGGCCTGCCTGGCTTTCAATCTGATGATCCTGTGAGGGCAGGTTAGTTTTTTTTTATTTCCATCTGGTGAGTAGCATGTGTGGGTGGGTGGGGGAAGGGAATATGTGCCAAGTGTGTGGATCCTCCAACCTGTGTATGTTTTGTGTCCTCCACAGATGGCCAGGAGATTGCTGGTCCATCAGGCCAGGAGGTTGCTGGGCCATCAGGCCAGGAGGTTGCTGGGCCATCAGGCCAGGCTGCACCACCCCCAGGACAACAGGCTGCTGAGGAGCCCCAAGAAAGTCCGGAGTCCCCAGGGCAGGGGAGTGGCCACAACTCCCCTCATGAGGAGGTTCAGGGGGAGGAGGATGAGGGGGGGAGGTTGAGGATGATCCGAGGGAGCTTGCCCAAGAAGTGATGCTTTGTTGGGATGAGGATTCCCTTGTGGCTGACAGCAGTCAGGCCACCATCAGGGGTAGTCCCTCCCACTCCTCCCCCAACAGGGCTGCCCCCCCAGGGGGATCCCCTGCTCCCAGGCCACAAGCCTCAGCTGGTGGCAGTCAGGCCACTATCAGGGGTAGCCCCTCTCACTCCTCCCCCAACAGGGCTGCCCCCCCAGGGGGCTCCCCTCCTCCCAGGCCACAAGCCTCAACTGCAGGCAGGAAGGCCACCCAGAAGACCAGGGGTGTGGCCGAGTTCCTGCCTGCAAATCTGCAGAGGGACCAGGCCCTTCAGACCCGCCATCTGGGTCAGGTCAGCTGGACTTTGGCCCAGATGGAGGAGAGCCTGGCCTCCATTAAGGAGTCTGTCAGTGACATGGGCACTAACACTGTTGCATTCATCAACTGTTTCAGTGAGCTGCAGGCCGCCACAACAGGCGTGGCCCTTGAGGTGACTGCCCTGACCCAGGCTGTCCAGGACAACACCCAGGTTCTCCAGGCCAATACGGCAGCCCTCACTCTGGGCCTGACCAGGATCGCCGTGGTCTTGGAGGGCAGGGCAGCAGGTGGGCAGCCACCCGGGGAGGATCCTCCTTCCCCTGCCCCCCCCATGAGGATCCTCCTTCCCCTGCCCCCCCCCATGAGGATCCTCCTTCCCCTGCCTCCCCCCCATGAGGCTCCCCTGAGGGGCCGTGGCCAATGCCTGTGGCCGGCCCAGGCGTAGCTCATGCCGCCGCCATTGAGTTTTTGGGTGTACTTTTTTTTTTTAATGTCATTTTTTGGTGATTTGGATTTTTTTTGTGTGTGAATGATGTATGAATGTGGGGGTGACATTCCTGGTGAAAAAGGGTGTCACCCTCAGTTTTGGTGGATTAGGGATCCCCAGGACCAGGGAGAAGTGATCCCAGGTCCATGTGAATGGTGTATGAATGCACAGTGACATAATTGGAGCCGTGGCGTGGCGTTACTGCTCCCTAATACCATGTGGTTTTCTTGGGTCTAATCCATTTAGATGAGCATGTGATGTGTCTGTGCTAGGGACCACAGTGGGTGTGCATTCATGCATTCTCATTGTGCCATGTTTAATGTGTGTGTTTACTGTGCAAAGATGCCTTCTGCGAGGCGTCTCCTGGCTGCTGTGCCCTCAGCAGACCGGGTAGAGTTGGTTGGGGGGGAATGTCTGGTTCGGGGGTCAGGTCATCACGTATGTCAATCTCCAGGCCCGTTCTCACTGCGAAGTTGTGCAGCATGCAACATGCACCGATGATCTGGCACACAAAGTTTGGGGAATACAACAGGGTACCCCCAGACTTATCCAGGCATCGGAAACGGGACTTCAGGAGGCCAAATGTGCGTTCCACCACTCCACGGGTACGTATGCAGCATTGTAGTTTTCCTCTCCTGGGGTTTGGGGGTTCCGGTATGGAGTCATAAGATGGGGTCCCAGTGCATATGCAGAGTCACCTGGAAGGAAAAAGACAGGAGCATGTTAGTCATGCATGTGTCCCTTGTGATGTCTGCATCATGGGGGGGGACAGTCATACCTGACACCCATGTCACTCACCAACCAGCCAGCTGTCCCCATACATGCTCTGTTCAAATTCTCTGGAGATGTTGCTGTGACGGTATATGTAGCTGTCATGGCTGGATCCTGGGTGTTTGGCACAGACATGCCCTATGAGGTATTGGGCATCCACTATCACCTAGACATTGATTGAATGCCAATGCTTCCTATTGCGGTACATGTGCTCTGTCTCATGGGGGGGCTGTAGTGCCACATGTGTGCAATCAATGGCCCCGATGGTGCGTGGGAATCCTGCAATTTTGTAAAAATCTGTAATTGTGTTCATTCGCTGGACCTCCTGGGAGGGTTTGATGAATGGATTGGTCATGCTTCTCAGGATTGCAGGGACAACCTGGTGCACACATCTGCTAATGGAGGATTGTGACATCCCAGCCACACCTCCACTTGTGCGCTGAAAAGAGCCAGTGGCCAGGAATTGTAGTGTTGCCAGTACCTTGATCAGTGGCTGCACTGCATGTGAGCGTTGTGTTGGGCTGGTGATGTCATCCTGCAGGATTGTGGTTATTTCCAGGATGGCTTCACGGTTGAATCTGAAGGTGCGATCCACCTCAGAATCACACATGCCAAACACATCTAGGCGTCTGCGGTAGATCCTCTCCTGTGCCCTCCTCCTCCTCCTCCGTTCCCTCCTCCTTCTTTGCGCCTCTAAAGTCACTAGTATAGTTATGAGCATGGATGCCCCTGGCATGTTGGCAGACAGATTGTAGTCCGGCAAGTGTGTGTGCTCAGCTCTTCCTTAATGGTGTTGCTTTAGCTTTACACGGCTGGAGCAAAGTTAAGGCACCTTTTATAAAGTGTAAAATTACTCTGGGAAACTAACAGATGCGCACAGGGCGTAGCCTACGCCGCACACACTTAATTTTGTGGATCGCCTTATCTCCCTCATTTGCATCTTTGCCTAGCAAAACAATGGTGTGTCTAGCGTATTTTGCGCTCGAAGAAGCGCCGGTGTAATTGTTTTAGGTAGGACGGAAAAAAATAGTTTTCAGGCGTATTTCGTTTTGAGGATCAGGCGCAAAAATACACGCGGTGCAAATTTCAATTACGCCGCGCATCTCGAGATACGTCGGCGTAAGTCCTTTGTGAATCTGGCCCGTGCTCCCTAAGTTACGGCGGCATAGCGTAAATGGGCCGGCGTAAGCCCGCCTAATTCAAATTAGGTAGGTAGTGGGCGTGTTGTATTAAAATTAACCGTGACCCCATGTAAATGAATGGCCGAACGAACGGCGCATGCGCGCATGCTCAGAATTATGTTGCATATACTCCCTAAGATACGACGGCTCAATGCGTATGACGTGAACGTAACCTACGCCCAGCCCAATTCACATACAACTTACGTAAACGACGTAAAATACGACGGCTGTTCCGACGTCCATACCCTAACATGACTTACCCCTGCTGGGATAACTTTACGCCGGACGTACGCCTTACGTAAATAGCGTAGCTTACTGCGACTGGCGCAAGTACGTTCGTTAATCGGCGTATCTAGGTCATTTACATATTCAACGCGTAAATCAATGGAAGCGCCCCTAGCGGCCAGCGTAAATATGCACCCAAGATACGACGGCGTAGGAGACTTACGTCGGTCGGATGGAGCCAGAATTCAGGCGTATCTGGTTTCAAGAATACAGCGCATAGATACGACGGCGCATCCTAGAACTTACGCGGCGTATCAACAGATACATCGGCGTAAGTTCTCTCTGAATCTGGCCCAATAACTTTTGCGCAAACCAATCAATAAACGCTTATTGCAATGTTTTTTTTTACCAAGAAGAAGAATACGTATAGGCCTAAACTGAGCAAAAAAAATTGTGTTTTTTTTTACATATATTTTTTGGGGATATTTATTATAGCAAAAAGAAAAAATATTGTTTTTTTTTTTTTAAATTGTCGCTCTATTTTTGTTTATAGCGCAAAAAATTAAAACCGCAGAGGTGATCAAATACCACCAAAAGAAAGCTCTATTTGTGGGAAAAAAAGGACTTACATTTTCGTTTGGGAGCCACGTCGCATGACCGCAAAATTGTCAGTTAAAGCGACGCAGTGCCGAATCGCAAAAAGTGGCCCGGTCATTTAGCCGCAAAATGGTCTTGGGTTTAAGTGGTTAAGGAACCCCTAGAAACCTCTAGAGGAACCCTGGTTGAGAAACCCTGGTCTATATGACATATGATCTAATATAAATATATCACTTAAGAAGCATCTTCACATTTGCTCTCTACTTTTAAACATTAGCACCACAAAAGAAGACTTTCCTTTTAAAAGAATTATAAGAATGGAAGCAAGATTTCACTCCTAGTATTGCTCTAGCTTGATTAGTTACTTGTCTTAAATCCATCATCCATATTTAGACAGCGCTAAGTCTGTGGGTCAGTCAATTAGAACGAGGGCAAAAGACACCGTTCTTGTAGAAGGAAGTGACTCAATGCAGAATGACAAAGCGAGAGAACTCTACACGGGGAGGTTAGAATTGTATTTACTGTCTCTATTATATTAAATAGAGTTGCCAGCTTCATGTTTTTTCAAGGGAGAAATGATATGAAAAGGAGCATATGGAAACCACCAGAAATGTTAACCGGTTATTATGTCTGAAATCTGATTTCACCGTTCTCACATTTTCTACCCAATAATAGGTTGGGTATATTGACCTAATTTGCTTTTTTTTTTTCGTTTTGGGGGGGTGTTGGTTTATATGCAACTTACCTGCTCATCATAATCCCTGATGAACAGGTCTATTAGACCCTTAAACATTTACCAATGCAACTTTAAAGCAATCCTGGCCTTAAATGTTCAAGTGAACATGACCTTAAAGTAATACTAAAGGTTCACGTTTTTTTTTTTTTAATAACAATCATGTCATACATGTCATACTTACCTCCACTGTGCAGTTCGTTTTGCACAAAGTGGCCCAGATCCACCTTTTCCGGGGTACCACAGCTGCTCTCGAGGCTCCTCCCCACATTAGATAACCCCCTCTGGGAAGCTCTCTCCTGAGGGGGTTACCTTGCGGGACAGTGCCGATCCTGACCTCCCTGGGGCCCTAAGCAAAATTACATGTCACATTAAAGTTGAGAGGTGAGGGGGGGGGGGGGGGCGCTGCCGACAGTGGCATGTCACATTAAAGATTAAAGTTGGGGGAGCGGGTGTTCTGCTGTCGGAAATGACATCTTACATCTTAAAGTGAGAAGCGGGCGGTGCTGACTTCTTACCTCTTCTCCCATGCAGCCAGCGAGTTGAGAAGTGGGGTAAGGGGCCGAAAATGACTTCTCACCAGACAGGGACTCTAGTAATTTGGGGGGCCCTAAGCGGCTTGCATTGTGAGCCTATAAACCAAGTAGGGAGCCTTGCAGGACAAGGCCGCCAGTTCAGACACCCGTCTGACTGAGGTAATTGCTACCAGAAAAACCACCTTCTGTGACAGAGTCAACAAAGGGATTTTTCGAATGTCCTCAAAGGGAGCTTCTTGAAGCACCGAGAGGACTAAATTCAGGTGCCATGGGGGTAGTGGAGGACGCACAGGAGGGGCCACATGCCGGACCCCCTGCACAAACGTACGCACCAAGGAGTGCGCTGCCAAGGTTCGCTGAAAGTAAACAGCTAGAGCCGAAATCTGACTCTTAACCGTACTCAAGGCGAGAGCCTGATCCACTCCACGCTGTAAGAACAGCAGAATCTGGGACACCACGTGTATGTACGGGGGTGCCATTTTATCTCTTCACACACAGAGATGTAGGCCTTCCACGTACGATGGTAAATCCTTAGTGAAGTAGACTTCCGTGCACGCAGCATGGTAGAGACCACCGAGACTCATCTGAATCTGGTAATCCAGAGATGAAGGGAGCTTGTCCCAACATGACAGAATTTCCTTCTGCAGCACCCGGGTGTTAAATTGGGCATACGGAATTGCCTCAAAAGAGGCCACCATCAGACCCAGAACCCTCATGCAGAATCGAAGAGATGACCACTTCTGGGTCGACAACTGCTGCACCGCAGATTGCAGTGTCTGAAGTTTCTCTGTTGGGAGAAAAACTCTTGCCTCCGCGGAATCCAGGACTAACCCCAGGTATTCCAGTCACTGAGACGGAACCAACACTGACTTCTGGATATTCAGAAGCCAGCCGAACTCTCGCAGAGTCTGACACGTGATAGACACGTCCTCTTCTAATTCTGAGCTTGAGGAAGCTCTCAGGAGAAGGTTGTCCAGATATCCTACGATAGCGATCCCGCGCTGCCTCAGCAGGGCTAGGATCGGGGCGACCACCTTGGTGAAAACCCGTGGAGACGATGCCAGGCCGAACGGGAGGGCCACAAATTGAAAATGTTCCTCCCCGATCGCAAAGAGCAAAAACCTCTGGTGCTTTGTGCATATGGGAACATGTAGGTATGCGTCCATGATATCCAAGGACGCCATAAAGTCCCCCTGATGGAGCGCTGCCACTACCGAGCGAATCGACTCCATCCTGAATTTTTGCACTTTGACGAAACGATTGAGGGCCTTGAGGTCCAGGATTGGACGGACCCCTTCCTTCTTGGGGAATACAAACAGATTGGAGTAAAACCCCCGAAACCGTTCCATCGAGGGAACCGGCACAATCACTCCCCTGACCAGAAGATCCTGGACAGCCCCTGACAGATCCTTCCGGTGATCCGGAGGAAGCTGGAGGTTGGAAGGAAAAAATCTGTTTGGTGGACAAGAGAGAAACTCTATCTTGTAGCCCGAGGAAACTACTTTGCGAACCCAACGGTCGGAAAGAAGAGACCTCCACTGAGCCGCAAATTCGTGAAGCCGGCCCCCCACCCGAGACACGGGCGGGGGCAGACCCTCATACGGAAGCAGGTTTGTCCGCAGGCTTGTTAGGCTTGCGGTACCAGGTGCGCTTCTGCCCTGCAGCGGGGGTCTTAGCACCTTGAAAACTTTTTCCTGACGCACTGGACGGGCGGAAAAAACGCTTGGGGGTAGTAAAGGGCCCTTGCTTACGGCGAGGCTCCTTGTCCTTCCCAGACTGTGGGAGCAGTGTGCTCTTACCACCTGTTGCATCCTTTATGATGTCATCCAGGGACGCCCCAAAAAGCCGTTCACCCTTAAAGGGTAAATCCACCAAGGCCTTCTTAGAGAACACTTCAGCCACACAAGGCGACATAGTACCACTGCGTAGGCGGAGGCCCTGGAGAGCAAAGGGAGCGTATCCAGGGCCGACTCACAGACAAACTTCAGACCCTGAACCAACTGTTCAGCCAGGTCCACACAGGTCTCGGAAGCACTCTGCGCCTCCAGCTCCAGTAGCAAGAACTTTGCCCATTCGGTAAGTGTCTGCGATACCAGAGTCCCGGCCAAAACCGGTCTTACTGCCGAACCCACAACTGTGAACATGGAGCGGGCCACAGCCTCCACTCTCCTGTCTGCGGGGTCCTTAAAGGCGGGAGCCCCTTCCACAGGCAACGTGGTGGCTTTGCTTAATCTGCACACGGGAGGGTCCACTGACGGAGGAAAGACCCACTTTTTAAAAAAGTCCTCCTCAAAGGGATAACGGGTCGCAAAGTTTTTAGGAACAGCAAAAACTTTCTGTGGCGTATCCCATTCCTTGTATAACAATTTGTCCAAATGTGGAACACAAGGAAACACTCTTGCGGTGCGGGGTGGCTTGCGGAACCCAAAAGGGACCGGCACATCCCATGCCTCCGCCAAATCCTCAAGTTTCAGTACCGCAGAGATAAGAGCTCCAACAAATTCCTTATCATGCACTGACCCTGAAGCAGAGTCATCCTCACTGTCCGTGTGGGTTAAGCCCGCATCATCTGACATGACAGAACCAGAGCCAGACGCAATAGCAGGGCCTGATTCTGTGTCAGAGACATCCCCAGAAGCAGGCCACTAGTTGGCCACTAGTCGCTTCAATCCTGGCAAAAAACGCCTCAAGGACTGCCGTCATAGCCTCTACAGAGGCGGTAGGGTCAGGGGCATTAAGGGTTAACTCAGGCATTGCTGGGGTAGAAGTTCCTGGTTCAGGCTCCATGTTGCCCCCACCGCTATGCCCCTAGCACTGCAAGGCAGAAAAAAAACACCGGTCACCTCCCGACTGCAAAAACAGAGGCAGGGGACCCCCAGGGAACTCACCACCCCACCCGGTTGCAGTGTGAGATGAAGCGCTGAGAAGAGCTGAGAAGTGCTGGCTGCGCTGTCCCTCAGGGAGAGATTTGCGGTCTTTTGCTGCAGTATTTCAGGCACTAGAGGCCAAGACTTTTCCAAGATGGCCGCCGTCTGAGGTAAAAAACACCATGCGGCTACAAGAAAATGGCCACCGAACAATGCAAACCGCGTCCGCGGCAAAATGGCGGCCATACGCAGTTTAAAAACACAGTGAAACAGTAAAAAACACAGCCAGCACATACAGCAACTCCCCAAATGCCATAAAAAAAACACAGCACCCCACAACACACGGTCCCCGGTAGCGAGAGAACCCCAGGAGGGCCCCCCCTTACAGCCGCCACCCAGCATGGGGAAGGAGGGAGAGGAAGGGAGAGAGGAAAGCAGGGCAGACCCTAATTTGACCTTCCCAGGGAAGCACCAGCCATACCACCTTGCCAGGGTAGGGGGCCTACTTACCCATCCTGCGACCACCGGCTGGAGGCATTACTCCTCTAAACGGCATCTAAACGGCATTGCTTTCGGCCAGACACACTGTGACAAGGCCATAAAGACCGGTCATATGTGTGCCCTGGAACACGTAGTTCCCCGGCCACCCCTGGAGCAATGGGGCATGTCATGGACGACCCAGAGCTGAGCTGAGGGCCGGCACATGCTCTATGGCCGAACATGGGGGGACTACAGGAGTCAAGACCCAAAGCCTGTCACCCAGTCGGCAGTTGATAGTAGAATCTCAGGATTCAAAAATGCAGGAACAAAACAAAATAAAAGCAAAAAAAAAAAATCGCAAGAAAATTCCAGAGTACAGGGACTCCAAAAGGCCATGTCTCTCCTGACATTAGGCAGAAAAAAACTGGAGCTGCTGAGGCAGAGTGTGGGTTATACCCAGGGGACCACGCCCCCTGGGAGGAGCTGTACTGAGGAAAGTGTTTTAACACTAAAAGTGCTATTTTCTGCCTAATCTCTCCTGGAAGGAAAGGAATATAGGGCCAAATCCACAAAGACCCGGCGTAACGGCGAAATTCTAATTTAAGTTACACTGCCTTAAAATTTCTACCTAAGTGCCCGATCCACAAACCACTTACCTAGAAATTTCTGGCCGTGTAACTTAAATTCCGCCGGCGCAAGGCGTTCCTCATTTCATGGGGGCGATTCCCATTTAAATGAGGCGCGCTCCCGCGCCGGCCGTACTGCGCATGCTTGTGACGTCATTTTCCCGACGTGCATAGTTACGTTACGTGCAAATTACGTTACGCCGGGCTTTGTGGATTGCGACGGGTCAATAAAGTTGCGTCGGGAAAAAAAAAGATACGGCGCGAAAAAATAAAAAAATTCGAAAAAAAAACGCGTCGCTAGACAGAAGGGTCTGCTTTTACATGGTGTACTAACTTTACACCATGTAAAAGCAGCCCTAATTTTGCGTATGCAACTTAATACTTACGGAGAAAAAACGAAGCAGAAAAGCTTCGTGGATCTCCGTAAGTGCTAATTTGCATACCCGAGGCGGCATTTCGACACGAAATGCCCCCAGCGGCGGATGCGGTACTGCACCCTAAGATCCGGCAGTGTAATTTTTTACGTCGCGGAAAATGCACTAGAGCTCACACACAGTCGTTTTTAATGACATAAAAAAAATGTAATTTTTCACATTGCGGAAAATGGTCGTGTGTACGCGGCATTACAAGTACTACACTTGACAAAGCCATGCAGCTAATATTTTGGGAGGAGGCCAGCAATAGTAGCCCCCATATTTTTCTTATGGCAGGTTTACTTTCAGTGGAGAACTCCTGGTGACATTTTTCTCTTAGGACTGTGCAGTCAGGAAAGACCAGAATGATGTCCACATGACTGGTTGAAAGGGTTATAGTCAGACCATTGTATATATGTTACTGTGTTCACATTTTCCCGCATCTGACTTCATCCTTCATCATTACTAGCTGGCGAGCTTTCACATTTCTCTATAGCTATGTACATCATAATGAAATCAATGGGTCAGAATGGATGAGATGCATTGAAAAGAAATCAAAGTGAATTAAAAATGATATTGCGGAACATCCAACACCTGTTCAATGTATAAATCAATTTTCCAGGAGCTTAGCTTTGAGCTGGAGAATCTTAGCGCTTAATTTAGGCCGCCTGCCTGGTTACATTGCCTAGCAACCATCATTGTTCTGTACCTGTGCAAATTTAGAAAAATAAGCTACTGTCCTACTTTTGTTTCTATCATGTTTTCCCGTGACCTGAGCCTTGAAGGCAGTCAACACCTTCAGTGTACAACATGTTCCTAAGTCTAAGTGGTCACCATATTTAATAGAGTTTGGGAGTTTTTTACTGAAACCCTAGGCTGAGCGGCTTTAAAACTGAAATCACATAATAATCACATAATGGAGGAGCTTAGCTTCTGAGAAAGTATTTACGCTCAAAACTTTACTGAATAACCTCAAACTACTAAATATCTGATTACATCTTGTTTGGTACATTATTATAAAAAACATTTTTATTTTCCAAAACTCCTCTCAGCAAATATAATTTCACTAATTATTAAGGTGAATGGATCATTTGGTCTGAACTGGAATCTGCAGCAAAGAGGGTCAACCTGTGGCAACTGGATGTTCACCACACATCTCAATTCCTGGCATAAGGTGAACCATCTATTGAGTGAACTATTAAAGCCATCCTGTGAACCCTTATTTGTTCACTATTATCCTTATTAGAGGCTGTGCTTCAATGTATTCCTCAGTCAACCCCAGGTCTTTAAGGCAGGGCAAATGGGGAAGCTGCCCTGGGCCCAGTGATTATTGTTAAAGCCCAAAGCAGCTGCTCCTTTAACCACTTAAGGACCCCTTCACGCCGATATATGTCGGCAGAATGGCACGGCTGGGCATATCCACGTACCTGTACGTGGCCCTTTAAGCCCAGCCGTGGGGTCGCGCGCGTGCTGCCGGCCCGTGCACGTGACCTGGTCCGAAGCTCCATGAACGCGTCCGCGGGACCCGTGGGCCTAGATCGCCGCTGGAGTCCCACGATCGCCCCCCAGAGCTGAAGAACGAGGAGAGCTGTGTTTAAACACACCTTAAAGATTACAAAAAAGCGCATGCAGTAAACTGTAAGTTTAAAAAAGTTCAAAGTATCAGTCCTATAAGCTTAATAAAGCTTTAGTGTGAGAGACAGTCCATGGATCCAGGCAGCCTTGCGGTGGGAGCTGAAGCAATGCTCCAAAACATGGAATGAAAAAACAACAAAAGCAGGCGCCACTTAATAAACTGTTTGACTTTAATGTAAAATAAACATAAGAGCACTCACATGGAGGTGTTGAATAACAGGCATAGGTGTGAAGTCTTGTGAGTCGTCCAGCCCAGCCAAGGTATGTGTCTCTGTCCCTTATATCACCATACAGCGCTGGTGCTGTGTGGCAGTACAACGCTGCTGGTCAAACACAGGAGGATGTGTAGATGGCGGTGCACGGATGTGCAAGCAGGGATGCTGGAGCGCACGCTGGAACGCATGCAGGGACGCTATGGCATGGGAGGAGGGAATGACGTCATCACGCTGGACTTCGATGATGCGACGCGTTTCCGTGCTAATGCCGTGGTTCGATGGAGGAAACACACGGCGCGCACCTTTTTCAAGCTGGCTGTAGGGGTCACTACAGCTTGTTTATATATGCCCGTAAATGACTGCCATCTTGTGACAGATTAGTATAATGTCCTCAATAATGAGGAATTATCACTAAGGATGGCACTTGTTTAAATAATAAACAAATCTGTGAAATTAGTGCACGTTATCTAAGGGACAAAATTGATCCATATTATACATACACTCATATATAATAAAATATGCTAAAAAATTGATTAATAAAAATAAAAATAAATTAATAAACATGAATAGTATATTACTGGTTGAAGTAGATGGTAATGAATGCAGAGGAAAAAAACAGAGGAAAAAATCCCCTTAGAAAGTTAAATGATCTTATCGATCAATATCTTTAAAAATAAATAGAGGGTTCTACAATATACATAAAAATAAAAGTAAAAATTGTGTAAGAATTAAAATTAATTGTGTGGAACATGTGTGAGAAGATACTATGGTATGACGTGATTGGCCATATATCAAGAAATAACAACAACAAACGTAATAAATTGTCTCATTGGGGGTGAAAAAATGTAGATACAAATTGTAGATAAAAAGATAAAACGGGATGTCCCTACCTACAAAATCGTGGAAATTTCCAATTCCTCATTCATGCCTCCAGGTCTAAGGGCATCAAGAGAGTATATCCAAAAGGTTTCCCTTTCGCATAAGCGGTGAAATCTTTCAGCCTCTGTGTACCTATTGGATATCTGTTCTATGACCCATACTTTTAGGCCATTAGTGGATTTTTGATGGCATTCCAAAAAGTGGCGTGGTACGCTATGTTTATCTTTGCCTGCCTCTATCTTCCTTCTGTGCTCACCGAATCGTTGGCGCACACCTTCTCTGTTCTTCACTGTGGCGCTGTCATTGATCGTTTATTCCCTAATATAGGGAAACACGATCAATGATGTCAAATGTCCAGCCCCGCCCCCCTACAGTTAGAAACACATATGAGGTCACACTTAACCCCTTCAGCGCCCCCTAGTGGTTAACTCCCAAACTGCAATTGTCATTTTCACAGTAAACAATTCATTTTTATAGCATTTTTTGCTGTGAAAAATGACAATTGTCCCAAAAATGTGTCAAAATTGTCCGATGTGTCCACCATAATGTCGTGGTCACGAAAAAAATTGCTGATCACAGCCATTAGTAGTAAAAAAAAAATGATTAATAAAAATGAAATAAAACCATCCCCTATAATGTAAACACTATACATTTTGCGCAAACCAATCGATAAACGCTTATTGCGATTTTTTTTACCAAAAATAGGTAGAAGAATACGTATCGGCCTAAACTGAGGAAAACAACGTTTTTTTATATATATTTTCGGGGGATATTTGTTATAGCAAAAAGGAAAAAATATTGCATTTTTTTCAAAATTGTCGCTCTATTTTTGTTTATAGCGCAAAAAATAAAAACCGCAGAGGTGATCAAATACCACCAAAAGAAAGCTCTATTTGTAGGAAAAAAAGGACGCCAATTTTGTTTGGAAGCCACATCGCACGACCGCGTAATTGTCAGTTAAAGCGATGCAGTGCCGAATGGAAAAAACTGGCCAGGTCCTTTACCTGCATTTTGATCCGGGTCCTTCAGACCGTTGTCCTCTGGTTAACCTATCGTGCGTACAAGGCCTTACAGTTTGTGCACTGCTTTGTAACATGAGGGTAGATAGTACAGTTACAATACAATTCAATACAGGGGGAATCAAAGGGCCCTGCTCATTGGCGCTTACAAATCTAAAAGTACAGTTGTTAGGCGGGGCGGGATAGACTTCTCTGAAGAGAAGGGTCTTCAGGGATCACCTAAAAGTGGACAGAGTAGGATATAGTCAGGCAGATTTGGGTAGGGAGTTCCACAGGATGGGAGAGGCTCGGGAAGAGTCATGGAGGTGAGCATGGGAGGAGGTGATGAGGGAGATAGAGAGCAGGAGGTCTTTGGAGGAGTGGAGAGAACAGTTTGGTTGGTATTTTGAGACTAGGTTAGTGATGTAGCTGGGGGCCGAGTTGTGGATGGCTTTGTAAGTTATTGTTACTATTTTGAATTTAACCCCTTCCTGACCAGCCACCGCAGTTGTACAGGTTGGCTCCCCTGGGCGAAACAACGCTACCTTACGGCGCTTCACCTTTTGACCACTAGGGGTCGCCAGAGCCGATGCGAGTCCCCGGTGGGAGCGATGACTCGTGATCCCGGTTCTCTTAGGGGAGAAGAGACAGATTGTGTGTTCATACTAAGTATAAACACTGATCTCTCTCTCCTCCTAGTCTGTCCCATCCTCCCACAGTTAGAACACACCTAGGAAACACAGTTAACCTCTTGATCGCCCCCTAGTGTTATCCCCTTTTCTGCCAGTGACATTTATTCAGTAATAAGTGCATTGTCATAGCACTGATCGCTGTATAATTGTCACTGGTCACAAAAATGTTCAAAAGTGTCTGATCTGTCTGCCGCAATATCGCAGTCCAGATGAAAAACGCTGATCACCACCATTACTAGTAAAAAAAAAAAAAATACTAATAAAAATGCCATAAATCTATCCCCTATTTTTTAAATGCTATAACTTTTGCGCAAACCAATCAATATACGCTTATTGCATTTTTTTGTTACCAAAAATATGTAGAAGAATACATAACGGCATAAACTGAGGATTTTTTTTTTTTTTTTTAAATAAAAATTGGGATATTTATTATAGCAAAAAGTAAAAGATTATGGGCCAGATTCACAGCAGAAATACGTATTTTCAAATTTGCCGCATCGTATCTTGATTTGGAATCCTCAAACCAAGATACGACGGCTTTTGGCATAGATCCGACAGGCGTACAGCTTCGTACGCCTTCGGATCATAGGTGTAATTCTCCGGCGGCCGCTGGGTGGAGTTTGCGTAGTTTTCCAGCGTCGGGTATGCAAATTAGCTGTTTACGGCGATCCACGAAGGTACGCACGTTCGTCGCATTCTCTTACGTCGGTTTTTCCCGTCGTAAAGTTAAGTTTGCTATTTAGATGGTGTAAAATTACACCATCCATGTTAAAGTATGGCAGTCTTTCCCGCGTCAAATTTAATTTTTTTGTTTTTGCGTAAGACGTCCGGGAATACGAAAGTACGTTACGCACGTCGCCGTTCAAAAAACACGTCGGGGCGCCATAATTTCGCGCAAAGCACGGCGGGAAATTTCCAAACGGAGCATGCGCAGAACGTTCGGTGCGGGAACGCGCCTAATTTAAATGGTACATGGCCAATTTGAATTAGGCGAGCTTGCGCCGGACGGCTTTACGCTACGCCGCCAAAAGTTTACACGCAAGTGCTTTGTGAATCAAGCACTTACGCTGGAAACTTGCGGCGGCGTAACGTAAACGGGATACGAT
Source organism: Rana temporaria (assembly GCF_905171775.1). Taxonomy (NCBI): domain Eukaryota; kingdom Metazoa; phylum Chordata; class Amphibia; order Anura; family Ranidae; genus Rana; species Rana temporaria. The sequence continues at coordinate 644,215,394 of NC_053489.1, read as the reverse complement.
ACGCCGCCTCAAATCTACATGAATCTGGCCCATTGTGTTTCTTTTTCAAAATTATCACTCTCCTTTTGTTTATAGCGCAAAAAATAAAAACCACAGAGGTGATCAAATACCACCAAAAGAAAGCTCTATTTGTGGGAAAATAATTACGTAAATTTTTTTTGGGTACAGCATCGCAAGACTGTGCAATTGTCAATTAAAGCGACACAGTGCTGTATCGCAAAAAATGGCCCGGTCATTGAGCAGACAAATCTTCCGGGGCTGAAGTGGTTAATTAGTTGGGTGAAAGGAAGCCAATGAAGTGATTGGCAGAGAGAGGTAGCAGACGCTGAGTAGTCGGTAAGGTGGTTGAGCCTGGCAGCAGCGTTCATGATAGACTGAAGGGGGGCATAGCCTATGTAAAGGTAATCCAATGAGCAGGAAGTTGTAGTAGTCAAGGCGAGAGATAACCAGGGAGTCAATTAGAAGCTTTGTGGTGTTATTGGTTAGGAAGGGGCGTATCTTGGAGATGTTGCGGAGATGAGAACAGTGACAGTGATTGGATGTGGGGCCGAAAGGAGAGTTCAGTGTCCAGGATTAAACGTAGCACCCTGGCATGTGGGGACACGTTAAAGGGTCACTAAAGGAATTTTTTTTTTTAGCTAAATAGCTTCCTTTACCTTGCTGCAGTCCTGGTTTCATGTGCTCATGGTTCGTTTTTGCTTTGATGTTGCTGTAAATCCTCTCTGTTCTGGACACTTCCTGGTTGCCTGTTTCCTGATAACCACAGTACTGGGAGATTTCTCACGGTGGTCACTAATCAAGGAGCTGTGTGTAAAACGAAACTGGATTGGTGCTGAGGAGTTTTAGACAAAGTATCACTGCTCTCTATTGGCTGACTGCCCTCTAGTGGCTCTCTGTACATCAGAGAACCAGCAAACAACAGCAAAAACGAAACTACACTGCAGGCACATTATATGATTGTTTTTTTATCTATTTTTAATCATTTTTAAAAGGAATCAGTTAACTATTATGTCTCTGTGCCCTGTAAACAGTCATTTCAGCTAAAATTATTTTTTCCTTTAGTGACCCTTTAATAGTTGTGCCATCAATCTTGACAGAGAAGTTGGGGAAAATAAACTGGATCTAACCCTAAAAAACAAATATGTAATATAATGCAGCTTACCAATCTTTAAAGTGATACTAAAGTCTGGTTTCCTTTTGTTTAAAAATAACAAAAATGTTATACTAACCTGCTCTGTGCAGTGGGTTTGCACAGAGCAGTCCCATCCTCCTCTTCTCTGGTCCCTTGCCTGTGCTCCTGGCCCCTCCCTCATGCCAAAACCCCCCACAGCAAGCATGTTACTGTATGGGCACCCAAGCCAAGCCGCTGCTCTGTCCATTCAGACATGGAGCCGGGCTTGACCCCGCCCCCTCTCTCTTAATTAGCTCACTGACTTTGATTGACAGCAGCGGGAGCCAATGGCGCCCCCTGTGTGTCTCCGCCAATCAGGAGACAGCCGAGTCTCTCGTGCAACATTTCTGGATCGTGATTGGGCTCAGGTAAGTATTAGGAGGGTGAGGGGCGCTGCTGCACACAGAAGTTTTTTTTTTCATTTTAATGGATATAATCCATTAAGATAAGAAAAACTTCTACCTTTAGAACCACTTAAAATGTAATGGCCTCCATTCTTTTTCTTTTCAGGCTTTTTTCCCTTTATTTTCATCTGATGATCTGGCCAGTAACACACTTCCTGTGTTAGGGTGGCTTCACTCTACAGAGGAGCAGCAAAGCCACTCTTGGATAGCTGCACTGTCAGGGTAGTGTTAAGAGGGTAGTGTTAAATTCATTAGCAAATTTAGATGGACTTGGCTAACAAATTAAACTCCAGCTAACTCTTTGTAAGCGCTTACATCATAGTGATATCCTCTAGGTCACATGTGTCAAACACAAGGTCATGTGGTTGAATCCGACCCTCTGGGCCATTTCATGTGGCCCTCGCACCTCTCCTGCTGCAGGAACCCCTGAATTTTTGCCCTACCCCATCTCAGCAGTCAGCAGCAGAGAGGAGGACAGGACTCCGCCACCAGATCCTGCACTTCTCCAAGAGGTGTCCCCCCTTCCTCGTCTTAGCAGTCGGCAGCAGAGAGGAAGACAGAGCTTCCCTGACAGATCCTGTGCCTCTCTGTGCAGCTGCAGCACCTCATCATCTCCACCTACCCTGGTCTCAGCATTCCACAGACTCCAGCCCTCCTCTGGCCCTCATCTTAAAGTGGAGGTTCACCCAAAAAGTTAATTTTTAACATTAGATTGATGCTCATTTTGTCAAGGGGAATCGGGTTGTTTTTTTTAAATCGAAGCAGTACTTACCATTTTAGAGATACATCTTCTCCGCCCAGTCCCGAAGACCATACCCGGAAGCGGCGGAGAAGATCTGTCTCTAAAACGGTAAGTACTGCTTCGATTTTAAAAAAAACACCCGATTCCCTTTGACAAAATGAGCATCAATCTAATGTTAAAAAAAAAAAATTCGGGTGAACTCCGGCTTTAACTCTGCAGTTTCTTTTTCCCCGCTCTGCCCCCCAGCTTCTTCCCGGCAGCAGCACAAGGTAAGGGGTGCACTGTCTGTGATGTAAGGGAGGGTGAGGGACTCTTGACTTCTGATAGTGGGGGCTCTTGGCATCTGATGTAAGGCCCCTCCCTCCCATGGACAGCATTTTTTAAAATTTTCCGACAACAAATGTGTGATGTCGGATTATCCGATCGTGTGTACAGACGTCAGTCGGAAAAAAAATCCAAAGTACAAACACACATGCTCAGAAGCAATGTTAACCATAAGACAACATTAGCAGAAGTTGCCCAAAGGGTGGCGCTAAAAAGCTGTAAAACCATGTCGTTTCTGTTTGTTTGTTTGCCGTTTGTATGCAATCCAAGTTCATGGCCAACGCCCTTCGGACAAAAGTCCTACGCTTTGTCCACGGAAAATCCGATCGTGTGTACCAGGCTTTAGAGTGAGAGGTTTTGCCCAAGATAAGATCCCAATTATTGGCCATGCCAACCCTGCTGACTATAGTTAAATCAGGCAGGGCATTATCGGTCCTTTAATTAAAATTAAAATGTGATCATAAATTCACCTGAACTGCAAAACTTGAAACCCATGGATTTGCAACGAACCCAACATGTGGCGAAACAGAATCTGACAGACAATTATAGGGTAACATTTTCATAAACAAGAGGCAGGCCTAGGGCTCAGCGGCATAAGGAAATAACACAGGCAGATGAACTTGATGCTTTCTCTAAGATATCTCGGGACCTTCGTCTGGCTGACTCATACACTCTTGAGAAGAATACGATTCCACACCGATTTATCCACAACTCCGAGACTTATGAATAATAAACAGTTTCCTTCATAACATCTGAGCTGATAATAAATTGCTGCAGTAGAGGGAATACTGAGATTAAAAGTCTAAAGGTGTTCTTGAATTGATAGATGCCAAGTCCTTTGTATAAATAAATGCAAGAAAGGAAATTCACAGTTAATTTCATAACCACCAATTACATTTCAACTGTCATCTTCTGGGACAAGTTACACAATTAGACATACAACTGTTTATTATGTCATCTTTTTTGCATTGTTATACAGTACATGGTGGGGACAACATGTACATGGTGGGGACACGTTGGACATGGAGACCTTTAGGCCCCTTTCACACTTATACGACTTGTCCCACGATTTGTGATGGCAAAGTAGCATGACAAGTCGTTTCCCATGATTTCCAATGACAACCATTTATATTAGTACGACTTCAAGTCGTTACGACTTAAAAGTAGTCCCTGCACTACTTTTGTCCGATTTTGATGCCACTTACACAGGCATTGCCTGAAATCGCATCCGCGAAATCGCGCGACTTTGAAGTCGCAGTAGTGTGAAAGGGGCCTTATGCCTTGTACACATGAGCGTAATTTCCATTGGAAAAAGTTAGACTGGAGCTTTTCATCTCATATTTCGTCTGTGTGTATGCCCCGTTGGCCCTCCGACGGAATTAGATAGAGAACATGTTCTCAACTTTTCCGTTGGAAAAAAATTTGATCGGAAATTCCGATCGTCTGTATGCTTTTCCGATGGAATAAACACCACGCATGCTCGGAAACAATTTGACGCATGCGCGCAAGCATAGAACTTCATTTTCTCGGCTCGTCGTAGTGTTTTACGTCACCGCGTTCTTGACGGTCGGATTTTAGTGGGACCGTGTGTATGCAAGACAGCTTGAGCGGAATTCCATCGGAACCTCATCGGAAAAACCTTCGTAGTTTAACCCAATGGGAAAACCGGTCGTGTGTACAAGGCTTAAAAGTGAAACCTTCTATTTCTATCTATTCTTGTCACTCTCTGGAAAAATGGTAAGTGGAAGGTGGGACGAGGGACATGGAAACCCTGTATAGCACAGTTTCTTTGGTTTTTCATATCCACAAATAGGAAAGGATAGTGGTTTGATATTACATACTGTCTAAGTAGGTTGCATTAGACCAGTGGTCTCCAAACTGTGGCCCGAGGGCCGGATGTGGCCCTTTGCTTGCCTTTATCCAGCCCTTGGGGCACTATCCCTCCCACTGATACAAGACACTATTTTGCCACCTGAAACCGACAGTGGAGCACCATTTCTCCCACTGACACCACTAATGGTTCACTATTCCTCCCTATGATACCAACGATGGGGCACTATTTCTCCTCCTAATACCAGATGTTTAGTCCCAATGATGCCAGGAAAAGTTCTGGCCAGAGTCCGGCCCTCCACGAGTCTGAAGGACAATAAACCGGCCCTTTGTTTAGTATGTTTGGAGACCCCTGCATTAGACCATCAAAATGGTACACAAACATGCAGAGAACATATCTGCCTATACAAAGATTCTTCTTTTGGTGGGTGGTCACATTTTGCAACAGACCCTTTTTAAATGAGCTATGGCCCAGAGAAGATGGTGACGTTTCTGGATAATCTTATTTTTTTCTCAAAATTTTTAATTTTACATTTTTTCAGTATAACCCCTTCAATACTGGCCACTTTCGCCCCCTTCCTTCCCAGGCCAATTTTTAGCTTTCAGCGCTCTCGCACTTTCAATGACAATTGCGAGACCATGCAATACTATACCCAAACAATTTTTTAAATATTTTGTTCAAACAAATGGACCTTTTTTTTGGTGGTATTAATTCATGACTTCGTTTTTTTTTTTTTTTTTTGTGATATAAGGGTAATAAAGAGCGAAAATTAAAAAAAAAAAATGCTTTCTACTTTGTGTTTTAAATGAAATTCAATAAAATAGAATTTTGTAATACATTTAAGCCAAAATGTATTCTGATACATGTCTTTGGTAAAACAAATCTGGTTAAGTGTATAATAATTGGTTTGTGTGATCACAGACAGATGTACGCAGATGATCATATACAGATTTGCGCAGGTGATCACAGACATATATGATTTTACTGTTACATATGTGGGGGACAGGTGTTTTTACTGTGTGGGGACACTAGGCTGGTGATCAGTGTGTAAAAAAACAGCTCATATTCACTGATCACCGTCCGGCTGCAGCAACCTGCTCTCCTCTCCTCACTGACAACTTCCATGTGAAGAGAGGAGAGCCGATCGCCTAGCAACCGGCTCTCTATTTACATCACATGACGGCTGTAATTGGACACAGCCGTCATGTGATCAGGAGGGCTAATCACGGAGCCCTCCTGCCGATCGGAGATGCGCCGTGTGTGGGTGACCCAATCGCATTGGGATCCCGCTGTTGCGCAGGCACACGCGTGCACGATCCCCCTCCTTCTGAGGGTCATTCCTGAATGTCCACTCAGAAGGAGGAAGTGTCCACCCGGCCGTATATGTGCAGTGACCAGGTGGGAGGTGCTTAAGTATTTGATATGTTTTCTATTTTCTATTGTGAATAAAATATGGGTTTGTGAATCATAACATTCTGATTGTATCTAGATTTTACAAAGCGTCACAACTTTTGTGGGATTGGGGTTGTAAATGGAACATGTATGGTATACTGTAGCTAGTAATTATTTTATTGGTATAAAAAATAAAATAATAATAAAAAAAAGTAAATTCATTAAATGAATGCAGTAAATTAATAAAGCAGTTCACAACCCTCAGCCATATTAAAAACCATAGTGCCCTATTATTGGTATCAGTGGGAAGAAACGTCCCCCATGGTTTTTGTCAGCGAGAAAATTTGTTCCACATTTTTGGTGTCAATGGAAGGAATACTGACACATTTTGGGTGGCAGAGGGAAAAATAGTGGCCCAATGTTGGTGTCAGCTTTACAATTTACGCCCCATAAATTGTTGCCATATGTTAGAGGTTTAGCGCCTTGTATCAATGGGAGGAAAAGTACCTATCATTAGTGTAAATGGGAAGAATATGGCCCCATCATTGGTGTCAGTTAGAGGAATAGTGACCTATTGTTGGTGCCAGAGGGAGGAATATTTCCCTATTGTTGGTACTGGGGATGGAATAATACCCCATCATTGATGTCAGTGAGATGAATAATGTTCCTTGGATGGTGTCAGTGGGAGGAATAGTGAGCCATGGTTGGTGTCGGAGAGGAATCATGGCCCATTGTTGGGGTCAGCTTCAGGAATTATGCCCCACTGTTGGAATCTGTTGGAGGATTAATGCCTTGTATCAGTGGGAGGAATAGTGCCCCAACATTCATGTCAGTGAGAGGACTAGTGCCTCATCAATGGTGTCAGTATGAGGAATAATGCCAGATCATAGGTGTCAATGGGAGGAAAAGTGACTCATTGTTGGTGTCAGTGAGAGAAATAGTGGCCCATTGTTGATGTCAGTGGCTGGAATTATGGCGTCTGTTGGAGGAATAGTGCCTTGTATCAGTGGGAGAAATAGTGCCCTGTCATTGGTGTCATTGTTGGCATTAGGGATGGAATAGTGCCCCTTCATTGGTGTCAGTGGGAGGAATAGTGCCCCTTCATTGGTGTAAATGGGAGGAATAATGCCCCATCATTGGTATCAGTGAGAGGAATAGTGTTCCATCATTTGTGTCGGTGGTAGGATTAATGTCTTGTATCAGTGTGAGAAAGGCAAGTAAAGGGCCGCATCTAGCTCCCAGGCCACAGGGTGGAGACCATTGATCTAGGAATTTAATCACCTTCAATTTTAAGAGTTCCAACATTGTCACTATTTATGTTATATTTGTTCTACTATAGATACAGTTATTATATTTTTTAGGTAACATATATCAATTTTGGGACTTCCTTTGTGAGAAAATGGACCCTCCTTGCTTGGTAGTTCAATTGTCACTTGGATGAACAGTGAAAACGCTTCAAATTTATATTTCATTACAGGTGAGTGTGACCACCTACCACTACTGAAAAGTGCACTAACCCGCGACTGACAATCAGATTGCAGTTTATTGAAGTAGAATGAAAAAATAAAGTTGGCATTTTCTATATGCAGCTCATATTAGGCTTGTATTTCATGTTCCCGTTTTCTTTGAAATCACAAATTATGTCTGCTAATTATCTGAGATAACAATGTTTAGCTATGAGCAAAAATGACAGGATACGCTACAGATTTCCTCAGGAAAAAGTACAGATCTCACATAAACAATTTACACAAAATAACACGGGCAGTTTTAAGACAACATCAAACATTACAGTACATAAATGAAAATATATGAAACATAAAAGAAGGTTTGATCATTAGATTTCTGGCAGAACACCTCGTATGAGATTACATTGTGTAAGCTTTAACATCTGATGTGCACATTTATTTAAGAAAATGGATTGTTTATTTCTGCAGAAAACCCAATGTTATTATTTATAATATAGCATGTATGTATTTTTCACATTTCAATATGCCTTAACCACTTCAGCCCCAGAGGATTCTGTCTTGGTACAGTCGTACCTGGTCCCGGGGAGGGCTGATTACCATTTCCTCAAGACAGCTGAGATGGCAGATGCCAAAAGGTCATGGATGTTTCTTCGAGCTGTACCTGGTCCCTGGGAGGGCTGATGGGAAGATCCTCTGTTTACTGAAGTGGCAGCTGCCACCGGTGTGGGGACCTGTGTTGGTAGAGGTGTACCTAGTCCTCAGGAGGGCTGAGGAGAAGACCATCTGTTTACTGGATAGGCAGGTGCCACCAGTGTGGGGACCTGTGTTGGTACAGAGGTAGCGGGTTCCTGGGAGGGCTGATGGGAAGACTCTTCGGTTGCTCGAGTGGCAGCCGCCAACAGTGTAGGAACCTTTTTTGATACAGCCTTGCCTGGTTTATAGGAGGGTTCCCCAGACTTTTTGTTGAGTCTTCTTCTAGGAAAAAGCCAATTATCTTCTTTGTCCAACTACATTGATAGTTGGTGATTTAGAAGCTGCTTATGAGAGTCTTTCAAGAGATTGATGGCATAGTGGATTCCGGTCATGATGGCTTGAATTTAAGATCCTCTTCCTCCATATTCACTAGTACAGTGGAACCTCGGATTGTGAGTAACGCGGTTAATGAGCGTCTCGCAATATGAGCAGGATTCAGGCCAAAGCGGTATGCAGTATGTGCATTTGGCCTGAGGTAATGCTTGGAAAGACAAGAAAATACTTTCCGGACATTTTCGAGCCTCTCCGGCACCCCCCCCCCCACACCTCTGGCCGCATGCGGTATTGCATGAAATTGAAGTCAATGCGGAACAAATTATTTTAGTTTCCATTGACTTCAATGGGGAAACTCGCTTTGATATGCGAGTACTTTGGGCTACGAGCATTCCCCTGGAATGGATTATGCTCGTAATCCGAGGTTCCGCTGTAAATCATCCTCTAATCCCTCCTCCTCATTACCTAGTTTAAATTTTCTTACAACATTTTCCCCATCTTCAATCCCAAGAACTCCTAGGTGTGATCACAGCCTAAGCGTCTTCTATCAGTTGCTGGGTTCACATTCTTTACATTCTGGGGGAACATTTTCTTCCTCAAACATTCCACACATTTGCTTCATTCTTTATTTCACTGCTAATATATGTAGAGCAAAATTCAGTGTGCTACTACACAGAAATAAATTCACAGTGATGAATATATAATGTGCTGATGTGAACCAGAAATTGGTGAATAATCTGATCAGTCTAGTCCATAAATGAACGTGCAAAGGTGAATCCAGTTTTGGAAAAATCAATGAATTAAACAACGGTTCCACAGTCCAAAAAAAAGCAGAACCATTTCAAATGTAGAAAAAACAGAGAGAGGCTTGACTGCAGGTAAAACATATGTTCATCAATAAATTAGGTGATAACCGCCGCTTACCAGATCTGGTGGATCTCACCTGCTGTGGTGAGATATACCGAAGAAAGAGCCTTGCACAGCATGAACAGGATATCGTTACCTTCACAGGAATCCATGGATGCTTATCCGTAGCTGGCTGATTGTGTTATAACATGCTTATTTGATCTCTATAACCTGAGATCCACCAGATCTGGTAAGCGGCGGTGATTGCCTCATTTATTGATGAACAGAACATATATTTTACCTGCAGTCAAGCCTCTCTCTGTTTTTTCTACGTTTGAAAATTTTCAGCGTTTATGAACTGTGGAACTGCTGTTTGATTCATTGATTTTTCCAAAACTAGATTCACCTTTGCACGTTCATTTATGGACTAGACTGATCAGATTGTTTCACAATTATCAAATTATTCACCAATTTCTGGTTCAGAAACCGTGAATTTATTTCTGTGTGGTAGCGCATTGAATTTTGCTCTACATTTCTATTAACCGACTATTTAAGTTTTTTTAGTTGCAGCACCACCAGTCACCCCCATTCCTTGTTTGGTTTTTATACCATCCCTATCATATACCCACCATTCTTTCTAACATATATATTTTTTCAAATTTTTGTTAAGTTAAATAGTGGTTCCAGCACAGATTTTTGTTACCTTTACACTGCTAATATATACTCAGCATTGACCTTATATAGCGCTTTTCTCTCTGAGGACTCCAAGTATTGGAGATGGCATTGGCCAGGAATCAAACCCGGGTCAGCTGCTTGAAAGGCAGCTATGCTCACCACTGCATCACCAACACAAGGTAGCATGTCTTTTTAGTGTGGGAGGAAACCGAAGTACCTGAAGGAAACCGGAGTACCAGGAGGAAACCCACGCAAGCACAGGGAGAACATGCAAACTCTATGCAGATAGTGTCCTGGTCAGGATTTGAACCAAGGACCACATTGCTGCAAGGCTAACCCCTAAGCCTTTGTGCTGGCCATATGCTGCCACTGTTCTCTAAAGCCCCATACACACCATCAGATTATCTGCAGATTTTTGTCTTCAGATTTACCAAAACCATGTAGTACAAGGGCCTGCCTGATTGCATACAAATTGAAACTCTTAAGGTTTGACCTCCTATTAGATGGTTTTGGTAAATCTGCAGAAAAAAATCTGCAGATAATCTGATGGTGTGTATGGGGCTTAAGGCTCGCCCCCGCTGAGCAGAGTACATCAGTTATGTTCACTCAGAACGCCTCCAGAAGAAATCCAAACTTAACCTAAACTTCAATTTATATATATATATATATATATATATATATATATATATATATATATATATATATATATATATATATATATATAAAAACACTCCAAAACACACCCAAAGAATAACACACACCTCCACAACATATACAAACGTATCCAAATCTACAATATATAAAACTCCTATAATAAAACACGCCTCCAACCTCCCCTCATAGCCAGTCCAACACACGCCTTAAAACATACCAGCCTCCAACCTCCCCTTATTGCCGGTCCAACACACACCTCAAAAGCCTACCGGCCTCCAAACTTCACAACCTAATCAATTACTTAATGTCGATTGACAATACATCGATCAAACATAAACACCTGCAAAAAAGTGCCTGAGATGTTGGTGGTAAACAGCCTGCTAGGCCCGGGAGGGAACCGAACCAAGTCCTCCAAAAGCTGCCCCATATCCAAGAGTTGCCAAGAGGGTAAATGTAGACATTAAGCTTTAAGGTTAATCAAAAATATTACATTCTAAAGGGAACGGTAGAACAAGGGGAAGGGGGAGTATGGAAAAGGAAGAGAGGAAGGAAAGGGGGGAGGGGAGGTTGAGGGTAAGGAAGGGGTGTGGGGGTTCCCCCAACCCTCAGCGCCCTTCTTCCTCCAACCTTCCCCCCCCCTTTTTCTCCCTCTCTCCCTCTTCCATACTCCCCCTTGTTCTACCTTTCCCTTTAGAATGTGATATTTTTGATTAACCTTGAAGCTTAGTGTCTACATTTACACTCTTGGCAACTTTTGCATATGGGGCAGCTTTTGGAGGACTTGCTTTGGTCCCCCTAATCAGATAGCAAGTTGCGGTCAATGCGTTTCCCTGTTAAAGTCTATGGGAGAAATCTAAAGTGCTAATTTTAAAGGCTAATATGCAAGTTATTGTCCTAAACAGTGTTTGGGGACCCGGGTCCTGCCCCAGGGGACATGTATCAATGCAAAAAAAAGTTTTAAAAACGGCTGTTTTTTCGTGAGCAGTGATTTTAATAATGCTTAAAGTGAAATATTCCTTAAAATGTTGTACCTGGGGGGGGGGGGGTGTATAGTATGCCTGTGACGTAGAGCTTGTTTCCCGTGCTTAGAACGGTCCCTGCACAAAGTGTAATTTCTGAAGGAAAAAAAGTCATTTAAAACCACTTGCGGCTATAATGAAATGTCGGCTCCCGGCAATACAAAGAAAAGTCATTGATAAAAAAAAAATGCGTGGTGGTCCCCCCAAATTCAATTACCAGGCCCTTCAGGTCTGGTATGGATTTTAAGGGGAACTCCACCCCAAATTTAAAAAAAAATGGCGTGGAGTTTCCCCCAAAAATCCATACTAGACCCTTTATCCGAGCACGCAACCTGGCAGGCCGCGGGAAAAGAGGGGGGGACGAGAGGTGGTTGTGGGGGTCTGCGGGCGGGGGGCTTATCGGAATCTGGAATACCCCTTTACTAAAAGGGACCCCCTGATCCCGCCCCCCCAATGTGAATTGGTAATGGGGTACATTGTACCCCTACCATTTCACAAAGAAAGTGTAACAAGTGTAAAAAAAAAAACAGACACCGTTGGGAAAGTCCTTTATTAAAAATAAAAAAATTAAGATAAAAAAAAGATTCCAGCGGTGGTAATCCACACTCAGTCTCCGCTCCAACGCTGTCGGTATCCTGCGATGGGTGATCTCCTTTCCGGGTCCAGCGATGAGAAGATCTCCTCCTCATCCAGGTACAGGATCCAGCGATGAGATGTGCCCAGCGCATCACCTATCTCCAGCGGAGACACCCCGGGAATGACGCGGCTTTAGCCAGTGACAGCTCTTATGTAGGTGAGGGCAGGGCCACCCGTCACGTCACCCCGTCCCCCTCTGACGCAAGGGAAAACACAGGCTTTCCTAGTGACATATGGGTGACCCCGCCCCCTCTGATGTAACGCATCATTCCCGGTGTGTCTCCGGTGGAGACAGCTGATGCGCTGCGCTGCGGACGTCTCATCGCTGGATCCTGCTGGACCTGGATTAAGAGGAGATCTTCTCATCCCGCAGACTCGATGTCTGCCGGTGTCCTGCGATTGTGTCATGGAGCTGCAGAAGGGGGAGTTGCCGGTTTAGAGAAGGCATCTCCCTGTTCTGCCTAGTGACAGGACACTGATCGTCTGCTCCCTGTAATCAGTGTCATGTCACTGTAAGCCCAGCCCCCACACATGCTTTCCAGGGTCCTAGACTATGGAATGCTTTACCAGCCAGCATTCGGCTGGAGGAAAACCACCTGGCCTTCAGAAGGCAGATCAAAACTCTGCTCTTCTGATGTGAAGAGACAGAAACAACAAGCGCCCAGAGGCGATTCAGTTCGCATGTGCCGCGCTATATAAGTCTTTCATTCATTCATTCACACAGTTAGAATCACTCCCTAGGACACACTTAACCCCTTCCTAGCCCCCTAGTGGTTATCCCTTTCACTGCCAGTGTCATTTGCACAGTAATCAGTGCATTTTTATAGCACTGATCACTGTATAAATGATAATGGTCTCAAAATAGCATCAAAAGTGTCCGATGTGTCCCCCATAGTGTCGCATTCACGATAAAAATCACTGATCACCGCCATTACTAGTAAAAAAAAAAATTATTAATAAAAATTACATAAAACTATTCCCTATTTTGTAAACGCTATAACTTTTGTGCAAACCAATCAATAAATGCTTATTGCAATTTTATTTATCAAAAATATGTAGAAGAATATGTATCGGCCCGAAACTGAGGAAAACATTTGTTTTTTTTTAATCTTTTTTGGGGATATTTATTATAGCAAAAAGTAAACAATATTGAATTTTTTCAAAATTGTCGCTCTATTTTTGTTCATAGCGCAAAAAATTAAAACCGCAGAGGTGATGAAATACCACCAAAAAAAGCTCTATTTGTGAGGAAAAAGGGACAATTTTGTTTGAGCATCACGTCACAGGACCGTGCAATTGTCAGTGCTGTATCGCAAAAAGTCCTCTGGTCTTTTGGCAGCCAAATCCTCTGGGGCTGAAGTGGCTAATAAATGATAACAGTCTATCTCATGGGTCTTCAAACTACGGCCCTCCAGTTGTTCAGGAACTACAATTCCCATCATGCCTAGTCATGTCTGTGAAAGTCAGTGTGTTACAATGCCTCATGGGATGTGTAGTTCTACAACAGCCGAGGGCCGTAGTTTGAGGATCCCTGGTCTATCTATTCATTTTCCATACAAGTGTTTGTATCATTCTGTTACATCAATTTAAGATTTTTACCCTAAAATAACTTTCGCAAGTCTGAGAAGAGTTAACCTCTAATTATCTCAGTAGATAATATTGTCCAATTATTGTGTCTTCTACAGAATCCAACTTTCATGAAATCACTACATTCATATTGCAGAAGAATTATTCACCCTCCGGCAATCCATCCGCTGTAATCAAATATTTACCGCTACCTAGACTAACAGTTTGCCGGAATATATTTGTGTCTGCGGTGACTCATTGCTTATAGAGACATTGATATGCAGGTGAAAGACAATTTTTTTTTCTTTATAAAACTTTGTTTTTTCAACTCAGGGCTTATTGTAAATTCTTAGCTGTTTCTACTATAATCTCATTTGATTTGCTTTACCACGGCCCTGTCAGTCAATCAATAAGAGTTTAAAGAAACATTCAAACTCTTTTAAGCTCCCCTCAGCCACAGAACTTTCGGTCATTCAGAGAACCATAAATAGAATATAAAAATCTCAAAACCTTTACAACCACTACAGTCCTGAGATCAGCAAGGAAAATGTGGTATTTTTTGTAATACTTACCGTTTTTATCGGCGTATAACACGCACCCTAACTTTAAGAGGGACGTTTCAGGAAATAAACTTTCTACAGCCCCCTGCGTATAACACGCAGGCACAGTTTACCCTCTATTTTCAGGGTAAAAAAGTGAGTGTTATACGCCAATAAATACACTATATAAAATGTATCAAGTTGATCTACAGTATATACCAGTGATGGTGAACCTTGGCACCCCAGATGTTTTGGAACTACATTTCCCATGATGCTCATGCACTTTGCAGTGTAGTTGAGCATCATGGGACATGTAGTTCTCAAACATCTGGGGTGCCAAGGTTCGCCATCACTGGTATATAATGTGAATAAGGGGGAACTAATGTGCAAAACCACACTAGCCAGGGCACTGAGAATCAGCAGAAAATAATTAATAAATAAAAAAAATAAAGCAGCAGCTACAACTAAATAGTGCTCACACACTGATAACAAGTTAAAAAGATGGGGTGTGATGGCGCTTGCTAGTAATAGGATATAATAATTAGGAATGACACGTATAACAGAAAAAATATATAGCAATTGCTGTGAGTCCAAGAAATGTGTTCCACTCCAAATAACCCGCCCAACATCAACCGAATAATGTGGAGGATGATGAGAGTGATATTATGTAGAAAACTCCAAAGGTGGTACAAATACCACCCAGAGCAAAGTGCCGACGCACTAGATAAATTAAATAAAAAGTGAAATATTAAATGGTTAATCAAAATGTTGTCTATAAGTGAAAAATGGATCCACTACAACATTAGTTATGTAGATAACAAACAGCATGTAGATAAAACTCCTGCGCTCTCGGCCGCGAGCGGGGATGACGTCACCAACGGCTCTCCTCCTTTCCTTACGCATTACGTGGCTGTACACGCCACTTATAGTAAGTGGCGTGATATAGACAGCAGGACAGTGTCTATATCCTATTATTAGCAAGCGCCATTACACCCCCTCTTTTTAACTGGTATATAATGTTATCAACATTTGTCTGTGAACATTTTCATTTCTCCAGTTTATGGTATACACCAGAGCAGGGATATGCAATTAGCGGACCTCCAGTTGTTGCAGAACTTCAAGTCCCACGAGATATAGCAAGATTCTTACAGCCACAAGCATGACACCCAGAGGCAGAGGCATGATGGGACTTGTAGTTTTGCAACAGCTGGAGGTCCGCTAATTGCATATCCCTGCACTAGAGATTCACATATATTTATGGATACCTAATTATAACATCTACCTACAGTCAAAAGTATCTGCAAGTTTACGGACTGTGCTGCACCACAGTGGCAGGTAATCAATATCCATTTTGTTGCCCAGATGGCTATGTTGCTGGATCATACTTTCACGTCCCGATATGTATCCTGAAAAATATGCTTTGTCCCAGGCAGGGGCGAACTAGGCTGGGGGGGGTCTGATCCCCCATCACATAGCCGCACCGCTCCGTGGTCACCTGGTGTGGCGCCGGGTTGCCCACATAGTAAGCTGGGTGGGCAGGGTGATGGATGAAGAGGGAGGGATGACACAGCAAAACTTCAGCCAGCTACTGGCTGAGGAGGTAACAGGAGGAGGGCTGCTGTTTACTGCCATGTTACTGCCCGCGTTGTGGCATGAAGCTGCCTTGGAAAAAGCCAGCTGTGTGAGTGATTAAGGCGAGCAAGAACACAAGAACAAAGTTCATTATGTTTATTATGGCAGCCTGAACTAGAATCTCTGTCTACAAGTGTATTATGGCCGAGAACCCAGCTTGCTCCTTTTCTCTCCCTCCATCCCTCCCTCTTTCTTTCCTTCTTTCCCTCCTTCTCCTTCCCTCCCTTTTTTTCCCTATTTCTTTCCTTCTCCCTCCCTCCATCGCTCTGTCTTTCCTTTTCCTTCCCTCTCTCACTCCCTCTTTCTTTCCTTCTCTCTCCTTCCCTCCCTCTCTCTCTCTTTTTCTTCCTTTCTCTCTCCCTCCATCCCCTTTTCTCCCTTTATTTCTCTCTTTCCATTCTTCTCCCTCCCTCTTTCTTTCCCTTCCTCCCTCTTTCTTTCCTTCTCTCGCCTTCCCTCCCTCTCTCTCTTTTTCTTCATTTCTCTCTCCCTCAACCCCTCTTTCTCCCTTTCTTTTTCTCTCTTTCTCTCTTTCCTTCTCTCTCTCTCTCTCTCTTCCTCCACCCCATTTTCTCTCTCCCTCCATCCCTCTTTCTTTCCTTCTTCCCTCCCTATTTCTTCCCTTGTTTCTTTCCTTCTCCCTCCCTCCATCGCTCTGTCTTTTGTTTTCCCTCCCTCCCTCATTCCCACTTTCTTTCCGTCTCTCTCCTTCCCTTCCTCTCTCTCTCTCTTTTTCTTCCTTTCTCTCTCCCTCCATCCCATTTTCTCCCTTTCTTTATCTCTTTCCCTTCTTCTCCCTCCCTCTTTCTTTCATTCTCTCTCCTTCCCTCCCTCACTCTCTTTTCTCTCTCCCTCCACCCCTCTTTCTCCCTTTCTTTTTCTCTCTATTTCTCTTTCACTCTCCCTCTTCCTGTGTCTCTCTCTCTCTCTCTCTCTTTCTCTCTCTCCCTCCAACCCTGCTTCTGTCTAGAATTGGGTGGGCAGTGAGATTGAAATCTCCTCCCACTATTAAGTGTGGGGAGAGATCCAAAATGTTAGTTTCTCTGCAAAGCATTACTTACACTAGGTAAAAAAACCATGCAAGGCCACTTAACCTGTTGGCATCAACAGCACGCAAATATGCAACCTCTCGGCGTGTGGGCCTTGGCTCTGCTTGCGACCGCAAGTTTTCCGATCATGTGACTGCCGTGAAAGTCAATCATGGCGGCCACATGATCATAAACCCCACCTCCCGGGATACTAAACCCCCCTTTAAGGATCGGGAGGCACCAGCACAAAGGGGTTCAAATGTATATAAACCCTAACAATGAACATCTCTTATTTTCACCCTATTTAGCCTGTTGAAATAATTTTGTTGTACCTTATTCATAAGTGCAGAATATCTTGTTGATCCTGTTAGAAATCCAATCCTGGGCCCTGTGTGTAGTTCCTGTGTTATCTCAGAAAGCCCTTCTTATCTTTTCACTACAGAATAATTAGCCTTTATGTTGTATCTAATAGTGGGAGCGGTTGAGTACTTTAGCGAAAGACCACAGGGGTGTAGGCTGTCAACCCTCAGTTCACCAAAAAACTCAAATATGAACAAAGCATATCTTTCTATAGTGTGTGCGTGTCTCTATCCAGAGGAGGGAGTTTCAGCACACAGCCTGTGATTGACAACCCCAGTCCTGTTCCTGTGTGCTGTGTGAAGGGATGTCCCTTCAATCCAATCAGCTCTCCTCACTCTCCTCAATCTCCCCACAGCGTGTAATTTCAGCTCTCCACCCCCTGTTTTCTGACAGCTCAGACAAGCTTCATAAATTCTGGACTTTGAACTTATTCAGTGAAGAGAAGACCGCAGATAAACAGGTACAACTCATGCAATGAGATTTTTTTCATTTCTGTGTGTCACCTGAGCCCAGTCACTTCATTGGATATAAGGGTTTACAACTACTTTAACTATCTCCCAACTATGTTTTAGGAGAAGAAATATATATATATATATATATATATATATATATATATATATATATATATATATATATATATATATATATATATACACACACACAGTATATAGATATAGATATCTTTATAGATAGATATATATCTATTATATAGATATATATAGATGAAAATTGAAGAAAAAGCACTCACATGGCCACATCCGTAAATAATTAAATATAGAGAAAAGGGGGGGGCACCAAAATGGTAACCCACGGGTTGGACTTTAAAGGCTCAATGAACAATGGAAAGTATACTAAAAAATTACAATATATATTCAAAGTAGTACATGGTACATAAAGAACATTTAGAAGAATTAAAAAGCATATATATAAAATACATGAGAGAGTGAACCCATGTGCGTAAACGCGTTTCACTGTTTAGCTTCATCAGGACACATTCAGGGATTGTTGGAAAAGGAAAACACGTGTCTCACTATCTTATGGGAAGATGGTAGTCTTATCAATAGGATTTCAGAGGGTCATATTAAATGGTGTAGCAAATATTTAGGATAATCAGAGGAGCCAGTAGCTCATATGTTCCATATTGAAAATGCTGTGGCTGAATTTACTCCATAAGATGTAGAAGAGGGGGGTATCAGATGAAAGGAAGAGACAGGACATACATTTAGACAGGTGGCTGATATAAAGGTTATTATACCCTTTGGATATATATGACCACTGGAACAAAGGCACTGTTATGTATCACGTACCTGGTAGCCAGAGCCCGATGGTAGGAGGAGGCCTCTCTTACAGCTCCGGCTCGTGAGCTGCCGGATTGGGGACAGCAGACTCAGGAGCCTGGCGGGGTAGGAGTGCCGGCGTGCTGGGTAGGTGAAGCAGGTGCTGACTTCCTCTGGAAGGGTAGGCTGGAAGATGATTGGATCAATGACAGCAGACGGAAGCAGAGCCAGGTAAGCCGGGTCACAACAGATGGTTCAGGTAATCAGATGCAGCAGGCAGAAGAGTAATCAGGGTACAAGCAGGAAGGTCTGGCAACGGTAGGTCAATCTGAAGAGGTGGTCAATGGAAGCCGGGGTCAGGATCGGAGAGGTACGGATGGTCAAACAAGCCGGGTGCCATTCTGCCGACGTATATCGTCGTGCGGCGGTCATTAAGTGGTTAAATATCTAGCAATGTGCTAGGGAAAGTAGAAATGCAGAGCCTGCCCATCATCACCTGACTTGTAAAGTTCTTACAGCCGCTCAGTTCATATTGATCTAGACACATCCCCAGAACTACATCTCCCGCTGACGCACGCGCATGTCCCGCTGATGCACGCCGCTGTCTCAGCCCAATGCTGGGCTGACGATTTTGGAAGGTGAGTCCCTGACATTGCCCCCCCCCAAGGGGCAACCTCCGGATGCCCAGTCGGGCCACTTTGTCAGGGTGAGCGAGAAAAAATGCACGTATTAGTCTTTTGGCATGGATATTACCTTCGGGTTCCCAGGAATTGTCTTCTGGTCCATAACCTTTCCACTTGATCAGGAATTGGTTTTGTCCTTGTCTTTTCCTACAATCCAGGACAGTCTCTACCACGAATTCCTCGTTGCCATCGACATGGATCGGTTCGGGAGGTTTGGACCCCCTATTAGGAAAAGGATCCGGAACTGCGGGTTTTAACAAAGAGACATGGAACACAGGATGCACTTTAAGAGAATCAGATAAGGATAGTTCATATGAAACTGTATTGATCTTTCTCTTGACCGGAAAGGGTCCCAAAAATTTTGGTCCCAATTTCTTGGACGGACAGGCTAGTCTAAGATTGTTCGTAGAAAGCCATACCTGGTCTCCTGGTCTCAGATCCAGCTCACCTCTCCTTTTTCTGTCAAAGAACCTCTTACTGTCAGCCTGGGCCTTGGTCACCGTCTCCCGTAACAGTTGGTTATTGCGGTTGAGGAACTCCATAGTGCTCTGTACAGCCGGAACTGAGGACTCTGAAAGAAAGTCTGGTAAAAAGGTTAAGTTGAAACCATAATTGGCAAAAAAGGGAGATTGCCCCGTAGCAGAATGACTGGCGTTATTGTACGCAAATTCTGCTAGGGGTAACAGAGACACCCAGTCATCTTGGGAGAACGTTGTAAAACACCTGATGTACTGTTCCAAAGTCTGATTGGTTCTTTCAGTTTGCCCATTGGTCTGGGGATGATAGGCCGAGGATAGAGCAAGTTCAATCTGTAGCGTCTTGCAGAGAGCTTTCCAGAACCGAGAGGTAAATTGAACTCCTCTATCTGACACGATGTTGGAGGGCACCCCATGTAGTCTGACGATTTCTTTAATGAATACACGAGCAGTCTCAATGGCAGAAGGTGTACTCTTTAAAGGAAGAAAATGGGCCATTTTGGTCAAACGGTCCACAATCACAAAAATGACAGAACAACCCTCAGAGCAGGGAAGTTCTACAATAAAATCCATGGCGATCATTTTCCATGGTCGATCGGGCACAGGTAGTGGTTTCAGTAGCCCCCAAGCTTGGTTTCGGGGTGTCTTGTTCTGGTTACAGATAGGGCAAGATCTGATATAGGACTTGCAAAAATCCTCCAAGCCGGGCCACCAGAAGGTGCGGCGTACTAGTTCCAGGGTTTTGCGAACCCCAAAATGTCCTGCCAGTGGGTGATCGTGCAGATGTTTTAAAACTTCGACTCGGGTCTTTTCAGGTACAAAAATTTGGCTTCCTTTCCAAAATAATCCATCTCTGGACTCTAGAGAAATATTGGGAGGTTTTGAAGATTCAGAAGATGCTCCTCTAAGTAATGATATAAGATCGGCATGTAAAAGCAGAAAGCTGTTTTCTGGAAGAATGGTGTCAGGGGTAGAGGTGTCGTTTGGGTTGTCAAACATTCGGGACAGAGCATCTGGCTTGACATTCTTTGATCCAGGACGATAGGTGATGTGGAAACAGAAATGGGAGAAGAAGAGAGCCCAGCGGGCCTGTCGAGGTTTCAATCGTTTAGCAGTTCTTAAATATTCTAGGTTTTTATGGTCCGTATAAATTAGCACGGGATGAGCAGCACCTTCCAACAGGTATCTCCACTCTTCTAATGCGGCCTTGATGGCCAATAATTCACGATCACCTACGTCGTAATTTCTCTCCGCAGGGGAGAGTTTTCGAGAGAAGAAGCCCACCGGGTGTACTAAGTCCTTGTTCCCAAGTCGTTGAGATATAACGGCCCCTACAGCGACTTCAGAAGCATCCACCTCAAGGAGAAAAGGTAGAACCGGGTTGGGGTGACTGAGGATGGGAGCAGAAGTGAAGAGTCCCTTCAAGGTGTCAAAGGCCTTCTGAGCCTCGGGGTTCCAGTGGAAACGGAAATTTTGTCTGGTGAGCTGTGTAATGGGAGCAACGATGGAAGAAAAACCTTTAATAAAGCGTCTATAGAAATTTGCGAATCCTATAAATCTTTGTACCCCCTTTTTATCTAGAGGTACTGGCCAGTCCAGAATGGCAGACACTTTCTTTGGGTCCATCTCGATTCCCGTCGGGGAGATCACCAGACCCAGGAACTGAATGGTGTGTAACTCAAATTCGCATTTTTCTGCCTTTGCGTATAAGCCATGCAGGCGGAGCCGGTTTAAAACTCTGCAGACATGCTCCCGATGTTTGTCTAACGAGCCAGAGAAAACCAATATATCATCCAGGTAGACGATGACGAAGATGTCTAAAAAGTCTCTAAACACGTCGTTGACAAAATGCTGAAAGGTAGCAGGAGCGTTGCATAACCCAAAAGGCATGACGAGGTACTCGTAGTGGCCATACCGAGTGCGAAAGGCAGTTTTCCACTCATCACCGTCTCTGATGCGAATTAAATTATAAGCCCCCCTCAGGTCCAGCTTGGTGAAAATAGTGGCGGATCTTAGTTTTTGGAATAATTCAGGTATTAGGGGCAACGGGTATCGGTTTTTAACCCCGATAGTCGATGCATGGGCGAAGGGTCTGATCCTTTTTGGCAACAAAAAATATTCCAGCACCCGCCGGTGAGGTGGACGGCCGAATGAACCCCTTGTTTAGGTTTTCGTCAATATAAATTTTCAGAGCATCTTGTTCTTTCTCGGATAATGGAAAGATGCGCCCAAAAGGGATCTCAGCCCCAGGAAGCAGTTCTATCGGGCAGTCATAAGGACGGTGAGGTGGTAGGGAGTCGGCCCCCTTTTTGCTGAACACATCGAGGAACTCGTGATAATGTTCCGGGACGGATTGGAGCAAACTGGGATCGGTGTTCAGGCATAGCAGAGTGGGAGAAAAGCTAGGTACTTTAGGTAAACAATATTCTTGACAGTACCGGGAAGGAAATCGTAAAGTTCCAGAGGACCAATCAACCTGAGGGTTATGAATCCGGAGCCAGGGAATGCCAAGAATCACAGGGAATAGAGGAGAGGAGATCACATCCAAAATTAATAATTCTTTATGATCAGCGGAAGTAGTAGCAGGTAGAGGAAGGGTTTCTTGTGTTACTTGTCCTGATTTAATGTGGGATCCATCAGCTAGAAAAACGGAAATTCTGAAGTTCTTTCTTCGAAGAGGAATATTGTGTAGGTTGGCAAAGGCGGCATCAATGAAGCAGCTGCAGGCCCCAGAGTCAATAATTGCGTTGACCGGAATCGTTCTTCCTTGGAGCTGTAAAGACAGAGAGAGAGCAAGGTGGTTTGTATTGACTGGGAGAGCGGAAACGTTGAGAGAAACAGAGGAACGGCACTTACGCATCTTGGTGGGGCAGTTGGCGACATAATGACCGGGCTCACCGCAGTATAGGCATAGATTCAGTTGACGACGGCGTGCTCGTTCTTCTGGAGGCAATGTGGGTCGCATGACTCCGAGTTGCATAGGCTCAGAAGTATCTGGAGGAGAGCTGGCAGGACTTGGGCAGACAGGTGGTTGATATTGGGATGCAGGCATGGGTGCTTTGGTAGTGACCCAAACTGGACGACTCAGATGAGAAGAACGTTCAGCCCGTCGTTCTCGTAGACGTCGATCAATCTGAATAGCCTTGTCGATCAAATCTTCTAAGGTATCAGGAACCCCGATGCGAGCCAGTTCATCTTTTAAGGCCTCTGAAAGTCCCAGGCGGAACTGGTGTCGCAGAGCTGCGCTGTTCCACTGGGTGTCCGCACTCCAGCGGCGAAAGTCCGCGACATAATCCTCCACTGCTCGGCGGCCTTGTTGAAGTGCGAGCAGGGCGGCCTCGGCAGTGGTAGTCCGCTGAGGATCATCATACATTTGTGCCATGACCCGAAAGAAGGCTAGTAAAGTCTCTGTGTTGGTGCCATTTTCTTCCAATAATCGGTGTGCCCAGGCTAGGGGCTCTCCTTGAAGAAGAGAAACCACAAATCCCACTTTAGTGGCTTCTAGGGAAAAAGTCCTTGGTTGAAGGGCAAAATATAATTGACAGGCATTACGAAAATCCCGGAATTTGGAACGATCCCCGGTGAATCGCTCTGGCATCAGAACTCTGGGTTCGGGCGGTAGCATTACTACGGATGGAGCAGCGGCCGATGGAGATGATCTGGCAGCGGATGTAGGAGCTGCGTCTCCGGATAGGTTCTGTACTTGACCTTCCAGTCGCATGTAGCCGTCCTGTAGGTTCTTTACAGCTTGTGTGAGAGATGCGAGGTGTTTACAAATCTCCTCCATGGCCGGGGCCACTCCTGAAGGCTCTGTCATGGCTGTCTGGTACTGTTATGTATCACGTACCTGGTAGCCAGAGCCCGATGGTAGGAGGAGGCCTCTCTTACAGCTCCGGCTCGTGAGCTGCCGGATTGGGGACAGCAGACTCAGGAGCCTGGCGGGGTAGGAGTGCCGGCGTGCTGGGTAGGTGAAGCAGGTGCTGACTTCCTCTGGAAGGGTAGGCTGGAAGATGATTGGATCAATGACAGCAGACGGAAGCAGAGCCAGGTAAGCCGGGTCACAACAGATGGTTCAGGTAATCAGATGCAGCAGGCAGAAGAGTAATCAGGGTACAAGCAGGAAGGTCTGGCAACGGTAGGTCAATCTGAAGAGGTGGTCAATGGAAGCCGGGGTCAGGATCGGAGAGGTACGGATGGTCAAACAAGCCGGGTCACAAAGTTCGCCGCTGACGCACGCGCACGTCCCGCTGATGCACGCCGCTGTCTCAGCCCAATGCTGGGCTGACGATTTTGGAAGGTGAGTCCCTGACAGGCACACTGCATACAAATAAAGAGGCAACGTGGAGTCCAGTCGAGTCTAACCCCTTAAGCCCATTAAAACTGGCAAACACAACTGGTATAGCCCCCCTGAAGAAGAGATGCTTGCTCATCATATATAGATATATATATGTATATATTTGTATATATGTATATATATATATATATATATATATATATATATATATATATATATATAGATAGATAGATTTTAATTTGATTTGATTTAATTTGAATGTTACCAAACTGGTAACACAAAATTGAAATTATGTGAATTATACAAAAAATTCTAACACAAATTGGAAGCAGCCTCCCTAAAACAGTGTCTGAACAGTTATGTGAAATTGGTAGGGTAGGGGGCGCTACGTGCAAATACAAATATGTTATACCCTAATAACAAAAATAAACTTAACATAAATAAATGTGCATCCATGCATATCAATAGCAGTCCATGCAAATTCAAATTCCAAATGTGCAAATATATATGATAAAGTCCCAACAGTGGTGCATTCAATGCTTTCCAAGATAGACACTTGAATATGTGCAAAATTGGTTTGATTGCTGAGAAAGATAATCCGTGCTCATATAGCCTTCACCATAATGTTAAATATAACACCCGACGTGATCGAATAAAAGATGGCTCCTTACCAACTCCCGTTGACTCTTTAATTAAAAAGAAGTCAAATGAGCTTTTTGGGAAACCCTGTCCCGTGTAATCAGATTCCAATCTCGCAGTCAGTTAGGAGATGCATATACCGGAAGAGAGACCACAATAGTGTGATACCTTTTTATTTAAAACTTCATAAAACATAAAAACTTAGCCAAATGGCTCCTTACTAGAATGAGTGCCACAATCCCGGCACTGAGGCTGTAGGCATGGATCAGTAGAAAGGAGGATCTCCGTTGCGGTGTGCTGTATCAATCCAGCTATCGATGTAGCGTGCGTGTCAGCGCCGACAACCAGCAGACCCGGAAGTGCGTAGTACGTGAATGGTGTACGCCTCGACGTACGTTTCGTATGGATTACGTCATCAGGAAGCGTGATATTAATGAATACACAACTGTCGGGAAGTAAAAAAAAAATAAAAAATCACAAAACCATGGGATTGTTTTCTACTGACATAACTGCAAAAGAAACATTGTACAGAGAAAATAAAAATAAAACATGTTAAACAAATTATAATGGCTGCTATTTATTATTATAGTAATAAGATTACATAGTAGCAAAACAGCCTTAGCCAAAGATGATTAGCGGTTAATCTGTTCTTGCCGTGAAGACTGCTGATTTCCATCATCCACACTGATGTATTATGTATGCAAAGTCACAGATGAATAGACTTCTCCATAATCCCTCCATAGGAATGTGCTATTATTTATGTATTATTTTCTATGTTTTATTTACAAGGGCTGGACTGAGATCGATGCCCGGAATTACAAAAATGTTTGAAGTTGTAGAATGGATTCCTGATCTGCAGGTACATTTGTGTTTTTCAAAGAAATCATTTCTTGGCAAAATAGGTTTTGGGCATGGGGAAAACTGCAGACACAGCTAAAATAAAACCAGTCATAAATACGTGACATGGATATTGATTTACCCAGAGCTTTTTTTCTCAGAAAATAGGTGCAGGAACTCAACCACCGTTCAGATTTCACAAACAGTAGAAGGGTCTTAAAGGTGCAATAAAATACCAGGATTGCATTACATACAGAGTGCAGAGTTCAGGGGGTTACACACAGAGTGCAGAGCTGTCACTTGTAAACACAGAAACAAGACTTCTGTGTTTACAAGTGATTTTGGTGACTGAGTTTCCCCTGAAAAAAAGCACTGGATTTATCTATACTTCCTTTTTGTTTTTAATGGACCATCTGGAAGGAAAAACATATCTTAAAGCGGAGCTCCACCCTAAAGTGGAACTCCCGCTGATCGTAAACCCTCCCCCTCTCCGGTGTCACATTTGACACCTTTCAGGGGGTGCAGATACCTGTTTAAAGACAGGTATTTGCACCCACTTCCGGCCACAGTCTACGGGCAGACTGCGGGCAGGACGTCACCTCCCGTCCTCCCCCCCGTTGTGCTCTGAGAACACTCGGCTCCCAGAGCACAGCGGGAGCCAATTAGCAGGCGCAGCGCAACTCACGCATGTGCCGTAGGGAACCGGGCAGTGAAGCCGGAGCGCTTCACTTCCTGGTCCCCTCACCGAGGATGGCGGGGGGGGGGGGCAGCAGAGTGACGAGCGATCGCTCGTCCTCTACTACGGACGGCGCTGGACTCCAGGACAGGTAAGTGTGCCGATATTAAAAGTCAGTGGGGCAGATTCATCAAGGGGATACGACGGCGGATCTCCTGATCCGCCGTCGTATCTCTGAGATCCCACGGTCGGATCTATGCGACTGATTCATACGAATCAGTTCCGCATAGATCTCCCTTAGATCCGACTGGTGTAAGTGCCTTACACCAGTCGGATCTTAGGCTGCAATCTACCGCCGGCCGCTAGGTGTCGTCGCAGTTTTTTACGCGTCGGATATGCAAATGAGGAGAACTGCCGATTCAAGACCGAACGCCCGCCCGCCGTTTTTTTTTTTACATCGTTTCGTTCGGCTTTTTCCGGCGGATAGTTACCCCTGCTATATGAGGGGTAGCTAATGTTAAGTATGGCCGTCGTTCCTGCGCCGAGATTCAAATTTTTACGTCGTTTGCGTAAGTCGATCGGGAATACGGATGGCCGGAATTTACGTAGCCGCCGAAAACATTGACGTCCTAGCGACGTCATTTGGAGCATGCGCACTGGCAAATTTCACCGGCGACGCATGCGCAGTTAAATCGGCGCGGGAACGCGCCTGATTTAAATTGTACACTCCCCCTAGCCGCGGAATTTGCATTCCGCCGGGGGAGTTACGATCCGACGGTGCAATTTTCGAGGTAAGTGCTTGGTGAATCATGCACTTGCCTCGCAAAATTGGACCGGCGGATCTAAAATCAGATAGATTACTAATCTATCTGAATCTGCCCCACTATCTGCAGTATTTGTAGCTGCTGGCTTTTAATATTTTTTTTTTTTCAGCGGACATCCTCTTTAAGGAATACTTTTTCATTTTTATATATATTTAAAAGTGTCTGACTTGGTAATCTTATTGGAGGTGAAGTATTGTGATTTTGTATACCGTACATGTATCAATTTATAAAAAATAAAAAAAAATGCTCCCAATAGGTCGGGCTGTAGATCAGATTTTACAATCTCCTCTTTACCTCCAGATACACAAAACTGAAATCCACAAACACTGTGTACAGTTACTCTTTCCCCCACCCCTCTCTCTATTACAGATGGGCCGAACACTCCCTGGTTCGGTTCACGACAGAACTCTTGAACATCGCAAAGTTAGGACCTAAACAGCGAACCCCATTGAAGTCTATAGAATCTGAACTTAAAAAATCTAAATTTAAGACACTTTAACCACTTCCATACCAGGCACTTTCCCCCATTCCTGCCCAGGACAATTTTTAGTTTTCAGCGCTGTCACACTTTGAATGACAATTACACGGTCATGCTACGCTGCACCCAAACTACATTTTTATCATTTTCTTCCCACAAATAGAGCTTTATTTTGGCGATATTTGATCACCTCTGCGGTTTTTAGTTTTTGCACTATAAACAAAAAAAGGCCGTAAATTTAACAAACAAAAAACTGATGGGCACTGATAGGCGGCACTGATAGAAGGCACTGACGGCACTGATAGGTGGCACTAATAGGCGGCACTGATGGAAACTGATGGGCACTGATATGTGGCACTGGATAGGCAGCATTGTTGAGGCGCTACTGACAGGCATTACTAAGTGGCACTGATTGGCACTTTGATGGGGCACTGACAGGCATTACTGATAGGGCACGGAATGGTGTGGGCACTGATTGGCACTGTTTAAGGCACTGATGTGGGCACTGACGGGCATTTAATAGGGGACAGGCTGGTAGGTGTTTTGCACTAATTGTCACATTTTGATAGGGGCTGTGCTGATAATCAATGATTATGAGCACAGACCCCCCTCGGACAGGGAGAGCCGCTGATCGGCTCTCCCTCTCAGCGTGAACCGAGGAAAGCCGTTTACTGGCACTTCCTGGTTCATGCGATGATCAGCTGTGATTGGTCACAGCTGATCACGTGGTAAGAAGCCTCTGTCAGAGCCTCTTCATACCACGATCAGAGTTGCTGTGTGTCAGAGTGACACACAGCATCTCCGATCGCCGTGCGCCGGCAGTGATATCCTGATCACGTCATATGACGTCCAGTCAGGATATCACAACCACTTTGCCGCCGTCATTCTGCTATATGGCGGGCGGCAAGTGGTTAAAGAAACAAATGGGAGTTTGGAGGTGCAAAAAAATCTATGAAAATTCATATTACAAAATTCAAAATTTTATTAAACAAGCATGATTAACCAGTTACCGACCGCCCACTGTATATGTATGTCCTCTTTTTAAAGATGGATATCTCGGTAACGGCAGCAGCTGCTGCCACAACCGAGGTATCCATCTTTTCAGTGGGCGGCCGTGTAAACGATAACGGCGGTCTCCGCGGCGGATTCGCTGCGAGATCGCCGTTATCGTGGCGGGAGAGGGCCCCCCCTCCCGCCGCTCTCCCGCGCCCTCCGCCGCTTACCGGAGCCGTCGGTAGCGGCGGAGGAGATCGGGTGCTGCTGCCTGATCGGTGAAGGACTCGACTGAGGGCAAGATGGCCCCCACCCCTTCCTCATAGCTTTGCTGGGCGGAAGTGATGTCAAAACGTCAGTCTCGCCCAGCGTCTTAAAGAGACAATTTTTTTGTTGTCGTTTTTTTAAATGACAAAATTTCCTTTTTTTTTTTTTTTTTTTTTTTGCATTGAAGTCTAAATATGAGATTTGAGGTCTTTTTGACCCCAGATCTCATATTTAAGAGGACCTGTCATGCATTTTTCTATTACAAGGGATGTTTACATTCCTTGTAATAGGAATAAAAGTGATAATTTTTTTTTTTATTTCAGTGTAAAAAATTATAAAATCAATAAAAATAAATAATAAAACAAAAAACAAAAAATTTAAAGCGCCCCGTCCCGACGAGCTCGCGCGCTTCTGCATACACGAGTAGCGCCCGCATATGAAAACGGTGTTCAAACCACACAAGTGAGGTATCGCCGCGATCGTTAGAGCGAGAGCAATAATTCTAGCCCTAGACCTACTCTGTAGCTCAAAAAATGCAACGTATAGAATTTTTTAAACGTCGCCTATCGAGATTTTTAAGGGTAAAAGTTTGACGCCATGCCACGAGCGGGCGCAATTTTTAAGTGTGACATGTTGGGTATCATTTTACTCGGCGTAACATTATCTTTCACAATATATAAAAAATTGGGCCAAATTTATTGTTGTCTTATTTTTTAATTCAAAAAAGTGAATTTTTCCCAAAAAAGTGCGCTTGTAAGACCGCTGCGCAAATACGGTGTGACAAAAAGTATTGCAATGACCGCCATTTTATTCTCTAGGGTGTTAGAAAAAATATATATAATGTTTGGGGGTTTTAAGTAATTTTCTAGCAAAAAAAACTGTTTTAGTCTTGTAAACGCCGAATCTGAAAAACACCTTCTGTCCTTAAGTGGTTAAAAAGAGAGAAAGTATTTTATATATTAAAAAGCCAGAGCAAGAAAAACCCTGCAGTCACAGTACAAAAGAATGGTTGCCTCTACACGTTTCACCACAAACGTGGCATCTTCTGGAGCTTTTGTAGGACCTTAGTATTGTATCACCCTTAAAATGATCAAGGCTCCAGTCCTCCGGGCCCGCCAAGAGGTCCAGTGAGGTGTCTGTGTGCCATAAATGAGGGGGGGGGGGGGGGGAATAATCCTGCAATCACACCCTATTGTGGTACGCAGTTAACAAATAAATAGGCTGATAATTATTATAACTCCCAGAATGTCTACTTAGTATCCTGGTTACAAACTTTCTAAGGGAACTGTGCCATCTGAGCACTTCCTTCTTTGAAAATAACTGTGTTCCTATGTGTGGTATCGGTATGATACCTTTAAGCCAGGGAAGATCACAATAAATGGTCTATCCCAAGGGATTAACACTTTTGAACTTGGATACTTGAGATACCATATAGGGCGATCGGGCGATACTGCCCCTCATTTATGACACACAAACACCTCACTGGACCTCTTGGCAGGCTCGGAGGACTGGAACCTTGATCATTTTGCTTCGCTCGTCGTACGTGTTGTACGTCACAGCGTTCTTGATGTTCGCAATTTCCAACAACATTTGTGTGACCGTGTGTATGCAAGACAAGTTTGAGCCAACATCCCGTCGGAAAAAAATCTACAGTTTTGTTGTCGGAATGTCTGATCGTGTGTACGCGGTAATACGCTACACTAAGGCCCCATACACACGATAGAATCCATCCGCTGAAAAATCCCAGCGAATGGGTTTCAGCGGATAGATCCTATGGTGTGTACACTCCAGCGGATCTGTTTCCGCGGATATTTCTCCCCTGGGATGGATTCCAGCAGATCAGGTATTTGCTGACATGCCAAACAAATCTATCTGCTGGAATCCATATCAACGGATGGATCCGCTGGTCTGTATAGACTCACCGGATCCAATCCGTCCGAAGGGATCCCCCGCATGCGTCGTAATGATTCGACGCATGCGTGGAATTCCTTATATGACAGCGTCGCCGCGTCATAATCGCGGCGACGGCGCGACACGTCATCACCAGAGGATTTCGGCGCGGATTTCAATGCGATGGTGAGTACATCGCAGAGAAATCCGCTGAAATCCTCGAGAGGATTTATCCGCGGAAACGGTCCGCTGGACCGTATTCGCGGTTAAATCCTCTCGTGTGTATGGGGCCTTACACTCTACACTCTACACATAAATGAACACACTAACTCGCTAGTAGCAAACTGAGACATTCCTACATCATCGCTGGGGCTAGATGGACCTCAGATAAGCATTAAAGGAGTGTTTCAGCCTGTTTTTAAGTTTATTAAAAGTCAGCAGCTACAAAAAGTGTAGCTGCTGACTTTTAATAAAAAGACACTTACCTGCTCCACGGTTCCAGTGACGCGCAGGCCGGGCGTCTTCATTCCTAGTATTACACCCCGAAGATACACAAGAGATTGGAAAAACCTCCCGGTAGACCCATAATAAGTGGGATCAATTCTATATTTTCCCGGTTGGGTGAATATCTAGACACCTACTTACAACCAATTGTTAAAGAGGGCAGATCCCACCTCCGGGACAGTTTGCAATTAATCAATGAACAGCACATTGACGGTGCGGAAAACTGGCTTTTGGCCACTATTGACGTCAACTCGCTTTATACCAGCATATCCCAGGAAGATGGTGTCCTAGGGGTAGAAAAAGCCCTACACCAGAATACAAGGCTCAAACAGGCACAAATTAATTTTATCGTAGAAGGTCTAAAAATGGCGATGGAATGTAATTATTTTTGGTACCGCAAAAACTACTATGTACAAACTAGGGGGGTGGCGAAGGGGGCTCGCTATGCCCCCAGTGTTGCCAACTTACTAATGGACTGGTGGGAGGAAGAATATGTATACAATCGAAACATCCCACAGATCAAATTGTACAAACGCTATATTGATGATCTTATCATCTTATGGGATGGTACGATCGATACTTTCCAAGAGTTCTTACACAACCTAAATACTAACAGATATGGTCTTACTTTCACTGGGAAATGTAACACTGAAAGCATAGACTACCTTGACCTACAGATCTATAAGCAAGGCTCTAAGCTACATACAAAAACTCACTTCAAATCCACGGATCGCAATGGATATATTCCATCCACTAGCTGCCACCATCCAAGGTGGAAGGCTAACATACCGAAAGGACAACTAATGCGACTCCGGAGGAACTGTAGCTCTGTTATAGATTTTAAAGCCCAAGCGGACATAATCATTGAACGATTCAAAGAAAAGGGGTACAAAGCGGACGATCTGGCAAAATTGAAAGATGAAGTCCTAAACATGGATAGAGGCAAAATGTTGTCACATAATAAAAAGAACAAACAGAACAAATCGGATGTGGCATTTATCACTGGCTTCAATTCACAATATAAGGACTTTGAACACATAGTCAAAAAATACTGGCCGATTCTACAAGAAGACCACGCCCTAACCAAAGTTCTAGGTAAAAGACCAAGCTTCATCTATAGATGTGCCCCATCTTTACGTCACCATCTGGTACACAATGTCCTAGATCCACCACAATCTGTTAGTATATGCCCTGAACTTAAAGGCTTTTTTAAATGTCAAAGGTGCCTGGCCTGTAGGGTTAGTAGGAAACAACCCAGAAAGAAAACAAGTTTCAAATCCAGAAATGACTTTAAGGAATATAAAATCAAGGAACTCATTACCTGTGACACTACGCATGTTACCTATGTTATCGAGTGTCCGTGCCACTTACAATATGTGGGTAGAACCACCCGACCCCTGAAAGTAAGAATTCGCGAGCACATTAACAGAATTAAAGCAGGCTTTCCTAAACATCACCTTTCACGCCATTTCAAAGAATTCCACCAACAAGACCCTACGGGATTGATCTTTTACGGTATAGACACTGTTAAGGACAACTGGAGGGGAGGGAACAAGACTACAGCTATCTCCCAAAATGAGACCGGATGGATCTACCGCTTAGGGTCTTTGGCGCCCTTTGGGTTGAATAAGGACATTGATTTGAACTGTTTTCTGGCCAACCCATAGCCTAAGGGCCTCCATCTGTGCCCCATTAGTGGGCCCAGCTAGGATACCTCTACATTCCCCACCGGTTACTAGCATAACATAACCATGGGATCCCTTGGCAAATTACCTTTCCCATCACCGCTCACTCACTTGTCCACCTCTTAGAACTATGAAACTCACCGTTTGCCCCACCAGGCACACACTTATGGATCAGATTAGGTCCTAGTGGCATCCACGCATTCCTGATATACCTTCCCTGGACTTCCCATTCACCTAGTCTGGCTTCCTTGCACTTTACATCTCCTCAACATTGATGGCCCACTAGTTAGTGGCAATTATGAGATTAGGCATATGCCACCTTTTTTCATTACACAGGGATAAGTTGCCCCTATTAAGTAACTAATCCATACCAGCCACTTGCGCTAATAAGTTAGCGCAAATGTTTCAAGGTATATATGTTTATATTTCCTATCTTTGGTTCTCCTTTTTCTGGCTACTCCATTCACACATTTCAATCAAGCTTTGTTGCTGTAACATTATGTATTTATGTTACTCAGGTCCCCATATCTCTTCCTTTCTGTTACCCTATTTCGGGGAGGAGATGGATGGAAACAATGTGGTTACATCTAACCTAGCGACGCTGACACCCCAACCTCAGCCCCAGTTATGGCCCCTATTATTTAACACTGTCAGCTCCTCACCTATAGTTGTAGGGAATTATGGCTGGGGATTAGCCATTCCAGACATACACATACACAAGGGTGTACTTTGGTACTTACCCCATGTACATGCTTCTGTCTCCAGGATGTATTATTTAACCCTTGTTTCCTCTACAGGATGTTATTACTATCAATTTAACCGAGCGTGATGTCTGCTGTATTAGTTGGCACCACGCTTATACACCACATATATTATTTGTCCCTATTACTCATGGATGTATATGTATTTTTATGCAGGTTCTCTTACACCCAGCTAACATGTATTTTTGGATAGCGAGTCACCCAATGATGTATTATCACCCATTGATTACTGCATTTCACTATTAAGCGTTTACGTGGAGGTAAGGGGACGCCCTAAGATCACCTTCATATTAGCCACGATTGGATGGGGAAACTCCTGTAAACTCCTGAGATTGGCTATCACTTTAATGTGGGAGGGTCTCTCCACGATGACGCTTGCTATTTAAGCCGCATGCTGCGGCAGACGTGTACCCGCTTCAGAAGACGTTAGAATTCCGAAACGTGCATAAAGCGGTTACACGCACGCCCTCACGCACTTCCGGGTTAACCAGCTGTCTGTGTTTGGAACGCACGCCGTTCCCAGGCTGGCGCTGACATTTTTTAGAGAACACGAGTGCTGTGCTGGGAAGCTACTGTTAGTGTACAACTAGCTGCATACCTGTTTTCTTTTTTGTTTTTGTTTTTGTTTTTAATATCTTTTATTGGGAACTCCGTTCCAGTTTTATTATTGATTTATTTTTACTTTTGTAATAACTTGCTTATTTTTTGCATGCCACGAGTGGCAGTGCGAATAAACTACTACTCATTTTTGAATATACTACACTATATGAGCTCATTTCTTTCCCCTGGAGGAACTTGGATAGTCAAGGGAATCTGAACCACCGGGATTGGAATCTTTCACCCAGAGGACCCAGGAAGGAGAAAGCCCTGCCATCGGAGATTATACACACTTATGCACTTTACCCCTGCAGGGGTGAGTGTCTCTGGTGAGTGGGGACCCAGGAGGGGGAGCACCGGAATCACTGCGAGAATCCTCACCAACTGTATACTGTGATTTCTCACTCTGATTGGAATCATCTGTTCACGAACATTATTGTGTATTACATAATTTTTGATTTTTGATTTTTTCTGTTTTGATCACCCCACGTGGATTTATGAACTTTACTCTTATGAGTTTATCACTTTTGGACTAATTGATGATTACAAACTTACAACTTTTGAGTCGTTCACCTATGCACAGCCGATCCTGATCCAGCGCATCTCATGCTGGGAGGCGGCCACTTGTCACCATACATTTATTTTATTGTATTTGTGTTCATTAATTTTGTACTGGTATTCACTTAGTGCACATTTTTGCTTGCTCACTTTTGTGACTGATTGTCACACACATTGGGTACCTTGTGTTGCCACTTGGTCCCTCTACTATCATACCCACCTTTTATATACAGCTTACTACTTGACTGAGAGTTAGACTCAGGGGTGGACTGGGACAAAAATTTGGCCCTGGACTTCATCCAGACCGGCCCACTTAATTTTTGCAAACACACACACAAAAAAAGTAAACTATACGCAATTGTCGGCGGTAAAAATAGCGGCGTTTTACCGCCGACGCTATGGGCGGCTAAGTGTGAAAGGGGTCTAATACATCAGTTACTATGACCAGCGGCAGTGCATTTACCCCCCCCCCCGCCTTGCTGCATATTAAAAAAATCACAGACACATACACTGACCCCCCTCCTGACACAAACCCTGTCCCCCCCCCCTCCTGACACATACACTGACCCCCCTCCTTACACATACACTGACCCCCCTCCTTACACATATACTGACCCCCCCTCCTTACACATACCGCCTCACCAGCGCCCATCAAATGCAGCGTCACCAGCGCCCATCAAATACAGCCTCATTAGCGCCCATCAAATGCAGCGTCACCAGCGCCCATCAAATACAGCCTCACCAGCGCCCATCAAATGCAGCGTCACCAGTGCCCATCAAATACATCCTCACCAGCGCCCATCAAATGCAGCGTCACCAGTGCCCATCAAATACATCCTCACCAGCGCCCATCAAATGCAGCGTCACCAGTGCCCATCAAATGCAGCGTCACCAGCGCCCATCAAATACATCCTCACCAGCGCCCATCAAAAACAGTGTCACCAGCGCCCATGAAATGCAGTGTGGGGTGGGGGATATTTTAATACACATACACATTTTAAAATTTCATGTCAATGATCATGAGGAGGGTTCAGGGATCAGGATACTCCAAAATAACACTAGCGATTAACAGGAGGACAATCTTCAACCTAAATCCTCATAAATGAAGTTACACAAGAAGTTGTCATCACATATATACAATATACAATAGTTTTTATTCACCACATCAGTGTCACCAGGTGACAGTCTTGGGCTCAGCAAACTTCTGACAATATGACAGGTGACCCTGTAATTGCTGCCTGTCCCTCGCTCGCATTATCAACTCTGCTGTACTGTGTGTAAGTGTACCTGCTGTTTGCTTCCTCTGTGTTCGTGCCTCTTCCAGGCTCCACCTGTCCCCAAACCCGGGAGCCGCTGCCAGGTGCCAGTGCCATGCTATATCCCATGATGCACCATCCATGGCCGCTCCAGACATGGGGGGGGGGGGGGGGCGCTGTGCTGCTGGACACTGTAGAGAGAAGTGAGGGAGTCATGTGGACACAGAGAGGGGGGGGGGGCGCGGCTGCCTTGTTCTGAACGGACAGTGTAAAGGGGGATTGCTGGATACATGTGAGTCACAGAGTCAGATTCAGAACAAGGCAGCCGCGCCCCCCCCCCCCCCCCCCCTGCTCTCTGTCACACTGTCAGAGCGGAGAGCTCAAGCCAGGGGGAGAGCGCTGCTGCTTGACATGTCAGGGCGGCAGCCCTGGTGGATAGTGCAAGCCTCGTGGAGGACAGTGCGGCCGGTCCTGACCCCCTCCAGCAGCAATACTCTGCAGCCTGCGTGCAGTAGTTACAACGAGTGCGGCCACCACCACCTTCCTCCCCAGCCAGCAGTCAGACTCTGCAGCCGCACGACCCGATACCGATGTGCGGGGCCCTTTCGTCCAGTACATAGCAAACACTGCCTGTATACACTCTGACTGTCAGTCAGAGTGTATACAGGCAGTGTTTGCAAATGTACTGGACGAAAGGGGCCCGCACATTGGTATCGGGCTTGCTGCTGCAGTGCCAGTGAGAGTGGAGCTGTCAAATCTAAGCACTGATGCGGGGATGTGGATGCCCCCGCATATTGGCCCCGCCCATCCCCGACATCAGTTCTTCGTTTTGACAGCTCCACTCTCACTGCGGCCGCACGCCCCCGCTTGCCCACCAATCATCACTGGATGTTTACACTCAGGGCGGACTCCGGGCTTTTTGGGGACCCATTCGGGGCTTTAGCCACCCCCTCCCGACGCCCCTGAGTGACAACTGGCCCACTGAGCCATCGGCCCACCGGGAAACTCCCGGTAGTCCCGATGGCCAGTCCAACCCTGGTTAGACTGTATTGC
The DNA here is from genome assembly GCF_905171775.1 of Rana temporaria. NCBI lineage: Eukaryota > Metazoa > Chordata > Amphibia > Anura > Ranidae > Rana > Rana temporaria. The sequence goes on along the minus strand of NC_053489.1, from coordinate 644,178,335 downwards.
ATACTCACACCAGGAACCTTTCGGGTGCTTGTGTTGTTTGGATCCCATCCCTTGGTTCACACACTAGCTTATTGTATCATTAATTGACATACTATACCCCAGTTGAGACAGCGCCACGACCCCCACACCTTTTCTTTTATTCCTAGTGTGGGCACCCGACAGTGACAGCTTTCGGCTTCACGACCAGGCACCCACTGCGCATGCGCGAGCGGCACTGCGCATGCGCGAGCGGCGCCGTCCGATTGGACAGGCGCTCGCCTACAGGGAGGGGCTGCAATAAGGCGATTAAGCTATTCGCCTTACCAGCCCCTCGGCGGAAGGAGGAAGTGGGACAGGAAGTCCCCTTCTCCTGAAGCCCCCACTCCCCCCCCCAAAAAAATTACATGCCAAATGTGGCATGTAAGGGGGCAAGGAGTGGATTAAGCGGAAGTTCCATTTTTAGGTGGAACTCCGCTTTAAGAGGCTGCTGCACACAGAAGGCATTTTATCTTAATGCATAGAATGACGAACTGAGCCAAAAGTAGGAGTGGGTACAAAGTGGTTGTAAACCTTTTAGCAAAAAAAAAACTGCAAGTCAAAGGCATAATGAGTTAGTAATGCATAGCATACTAGCTCATTATGAATTACTTACCTTAGATCAAAGCCCCCGCAGTGGTCCTCGTTCACCACTCCGGCCAGAGACATCGCTCCTGGAGTTACTTCCGGGTATTGCGGGCTCCAGCGATGTGATCGGTCAGAGCCGCAATGACATCACTCCTGCGCATAATATCTGAAGCAACGGCACACACGTGCCATTGCTTCAGTGCGCATGTGCCGATGATGTTGGCACATGTGATATCTCCTAAACCCTGCATGTTTAGGAGATATCCAGGGTAGCTACAGGTAAGCAATATTATAGGCTTACCTGTAGTGAAAAGTGGTTGTAAAGGGTTAACAACCACGTTAACCACTTTAAGTTAGCAATAAAATGCTAACCTAGCATTCAAGCTCATTCAAAAGGGGTTTAGGAGCATCAGGCGTTTTTTCTGCCGCAAAAAATGCTCCTCTCCTGAGCGAAATTTTTCTGCGTTCAGGTTTACGCCCCTAAACGGTCCTGCATCGAAACTCCTGTAAACGCCTATGTGTACAGGGACACATTGGATAACATAGAGCGATGTTTAGAGGCAGAAAAAAAAAACTCCAACTTCTGTAATATGGCTTTTTTTTTAGCTGCAGTGGGCATGAGGCCTTAAGTCACACGTAGCCAAGCAACTAGCCAGTAATGGCAGTCCCCATCCTTCTCATATGAGAGGTATAGTTAAGGGCAGAATCTGAAATCTGAAAGATCCGACATTAAACATGCTTTATTTTCATTTTTGTTGCTACAACAGTTTGATATAGATAGGAGATTAGACATGACGGTGACAATAGCGATCTGTGTCTATCATACAGTATCTGCGGTCGAATGTGCCTAACCTTAACTCTATTAGTCCAAGATTGTTCTACATAGAGAGGAAGGATTCGACATTATAGAGACAGTGTTGGGGTAGACCATTCAACATGAATGACGAAGATTCGACGAAGCAGCGAAAAACATACAAACGTTGAATCTGTCATTGAAGGATTATGGGGCCAAATCCACAAAAGGGATACGACGGCGTAACTGCTGTTACGCCGTTGTATCCCTGGTCCTAACTATGGAACTGATCCACAGAATCAGTTTTCCATAGTTAGGCAGAAGATCCGGCATGTGTAAGGGACTTACACTGCCGTATCTTAGGATGCAGTACCGCATCCCCTGCTGGGGGCATTTTGCGTCGAAATGCTGCCTCGGGTATGCAAATTAGCACTTACGGAGATCCACGAAGCTTTTCAGCTTCGTTTTTTCTCCGTAAGTTTTAGTTTGCATACGCAAAATTAGGGCTGCTTTTACAAGGTGTAAAGTTAGTACACCATGTAAAAGAAGACCTTTCTATCCAGCGACGCGATTTTTTTTTAATTTTTTTTTTTTTTTTTTCGCCGTATCTTTTTTTTTCCCGACGCAACTTTATTGACCCGTCGCAATCCACAAAGCTCGGCGTAACGTAATTTCGCGATATGCACGTCGGGAAAATGACGTCACGAGCATGCGCAGTACGGCCGGCGCGGGAGCGCGCCTAATTTAAATGGGAATCGCCCCCATGAAAATAGGAACGCCTTGCGCCGGCGGAATTTAAGTTACACAGCCCAAAATTTCTAGGTAAGTGCTTTGTGGATCGGGTACTTAGGTAGAAATTTTAAGGCAGTATAACTTAAATGGAAAAAAATAAGTTACGCCGGATCTTTGTGGATTTGGCCCTTGGTGTCTGTTGAAAGTTCTAAGAAGATTCGACGGAGCAGCTAAACTGTAAGACGCTGAAATCGTACATTTCCGGTCAAATGCTCGACCCATAGGCTATAGAAGAATTCTAATGTTGGTTGACTATTAACCACTTTCTTACTGGGCACATTTACCCCCTTCCTGCCCAGGTGAAATTTCAGCTTTCAGCACTGTCACGCTTTGAATGACAATTTCGCAGACGTGGCTCCCAAACAAAATTGACGTCCTTTTTTCCCCACAAATAGAGCTTTCTTTTGGTGGTATTTGATCACCTCTGCGCTTTTTATTTTTTGCGATATAAACAAAAATAGAGCGATAATTTTGAAAAAAAAAATAATTTTTTTACTTTTTGCTATAATAAATATCCAATAAAAAAAAATTATCTTCTCAGTTTAGGCCGATACATATTCTTCTACATATTTTTGGTAAAAAAAAAAAATCGCAATAAGCGTATAGTCATTGGTTTGCGCAAAAGTTATAGCGCCTACAAAATAGGGGATAGAATTATGATTTTTTTTTTTTTTTTTTTACTAGTAATGGCGGCGATCTGCGATTTTTGTCACAGCGGACACATCAGACACTTTTGACACATTTTTGGGACCATTCACATTTATACAGCGAACAATAATATAAATATGCACTGATTACTGTATAAATGTGACTGGCAGGGAAGGGGTTAACACTAGGGGGCGAGGAAGGGGTTAATGTGTGCCCTGCATAGTGTTTCTAATTGTGGGGGGGGGGTGACTGGGGGAGGTGACCGATGGTTATCCCTATATATACAAGGCACACACCATCGGTCTCCCCTCCCTGACAGGACATGGATCTCTGTGTTTACACCGCCGAAAATTATTTAGGTTAGAAGTGATTCTCAAACCACTTACCTTCAAATTTTAGGCGGCGTAGCCTAAAACAAGCGGGCGTAAGCGCGCCTAATTCAAATGACTGGAAGGGGGCGTGTATTATTGAAATGAGGCTTGACCTCACGTTTTTTGACGTTTTTTACACTGCGCATGCGCCGGGCGACTACATTTCCCAGGGCGCATTGCGGCTAAGTAGGCCGCATGGGCCTATTGATTTCGACGCGTACGTAAACGGCGTAAATCCCGATTCGTGGACGACTTGCGCAAACGACGTAAATAATTCGAACCTCGCGGCGGGAGGTTCGCTCGTAAATCGTCGGGAATCGGCGTATCCCCTCATTTACATAATCTAGGCCGGCCGCAATGGCAGCGCCATCTAGCGGCCAAAAAAAACATTGCAACCTAAGATAGAATGGCGCAAGCCAGCCTATCTTAGGTATGTTTAAATGTATCTCTGTTTGAGAATACACTTAAACATAGGCCGGCTTAGATTGAGGCCTCGTACACACGACAGAGTTTCTCGGCAGAATTCACCGAGAAACTCGGTCAAACCCAGATTCTGCCGAGAAACTCTGTCGTCTGTACACTTTTGGCCCGATGGAGCCGCCGAGGAACTCGTCGAGAAAATAGAGAACATGTTCTCTATTTTCTCGTTGTTCTATGGGAGAAGGCGGCCCGCCGAGCTCCTCGGCGGCTTCATCCCTGAACTCGACGAGGAACTCGACGTGTTTGGCACGTCGAGTTCCTCTGTCGTGTGTACGGGGCCTCAGAGTTAGGTCGGCTTATCTGTAGATAAGCCGGCCTAACTAACTCTTTGTGAATCTACCTAACCATGCCTACAAATGAATGCCCCATCCCCTAATTATAATAAGACTCCACCTACAGACAAAAAAGTGTCCCTATAATTTTTTTTCTTCTACCTGCAAGGTAGAAGAAAACAAAAGCAAGCAAACCTCTAATAATTTTTTTTCTGATTGTGAACCAAGAATAAATATGTTATGAAAACAGCTTCTAGCTTTCTCATATAAGAGTACAGGTTCAGTAAGGTGTTCTATGGGGATTTGAACTGAACTTTTGGCTAAAGAATAACAAGCAGCACTGATCATTATATGGTTAGAAAGGTCAACAGCAAAGGTCAGAAAACTGCGACCGTGGGTTATTGCTTTAATTGTAACTATGGGCATAATAATAAAAAAATGACTTGAGTTTTTGTAGGTTTTCTAGGTCCCCTCTGTAACATAGTTATATCATTACCTGTAATAGGCCAGTTTAACTGTCTAGTAAAAGTGCAAATTAGAGTATTGAGGAAAAAATACATAACACAAAAAAGAAAAAAAAAGAAAAAAGAAAATGTATCCAAAATGTTCTAATAAAGTGATGAATAAATAATGCTATAACCAAAGTCCATCAAAAGTGGCAAAACAAATGTCCATAAAAGTGTCACTGAATAGTTCTTCAGAATCTCACTGGGCCAGATTCACAAAGATATACGACGATGTATCTCCTGATACGCCGTCGTATCTCTGATTTCCGTCGGTCGTATCTATGCGACTGATTCATAGAATCAGTTACGCATAGATATGCCTAAGATCCGACAGGTGTAAGTGACTTACACCGTCGGATCTTAGGCTGCAATTCCAGGCCGGCCGCTAGGTGGCGCTTCCGTGTCTTTTACGCGACGATTATGCAAATGAGGAGTTACGCCGATTCCGAAACAAACGACCGCCCGGTGCTTTTTTTTACGTCGTTTGCGTTCGGCTTTTTCCGGCATATAGTTACCCCTGGGTCTATGAGGCGCAGCCAATGTTAAGTATGGCCGTCGTTCCCGCATCGAATTTTGAAATTTTACGTCGTTTGCGTAAGTCGATTCACAAAAGAGCTGGACGTAAGTTACGCTCACGACGAAACCAATGATGTCCTTGCGACGTCATTTGGAGCAATGCACGCTGGGAAAATTTCCGGACGGCGCATGCGATGTTCGATCGGCGCAGGGATGCGCCTGATTTGAATAGTACACTCCCCCTAGCCGCAGAATTTGAATTCCGCCGGGGGATTTACGATACGCCGCTGCAAGTTTTGAGGTAAGTGCTTTGTGAATTAACCATTTGCCTCAAAAACTTGTGGCGGCGGATCTTAAATCAGATAGATTACGCGGATCTAAAGATCCGCTAACCTATGTGAATCTGGCCCACTGTAGATAACACACAAAGTATCCACCACCACAGTGAATGTGCAGGTCCCTCTCAGGCCGCGTACACACGACCGGTCAAAACCGATGAGAATGGACCGAGGTTCAGTTTCATCGGTCCAAACCGACCGTGTGTACGGCCCATCGGTCTTTTGTCCTTCGGACCAAAATTAAAAAAATTGCTTTAAAATCGAACCGATGGACCGCTGACCGATCGGGCCAAACCGATGGTAAGTACACAAAAGCATCGGTTCAAAACCCGCGCATGCTCAGAATCAAGTCGACGCATGCTTGGAAGCATTGAACTTCGTTTTTTTCAGCACATCGTGTGTTTTACGTCACCGCATTCTGACCCGATCGGTTTTTGAACTGATGGTGTGAACACACATCAGACCATTAGGCCACTTCAGCGGTGGACCGATGAAAACGGTTCGTGAGACGATTCTCATCGGATGAACTGGTCGTGTGTACAAGGCCTCAGTGTTCCCAACCCCCTGAAGTGAAATTTTCTGGCAAGGATGCCAAAATTTCCGAACGGCACCAATTTTTTACTGGCAAAAAATCATGAAAATTACTGGCAGAGATGCATTTTTTACTGACGCTGCAAAAGTACCTAAAATTACTTCATAGCTAATGCTATCAATGTGTTTAAGTTAAACAAAAATAAAAAAAAAACATATTTTTCAATTTACATGAAGGTTGGGTTACTATAACCCAGCCAGCACAGAGTTCCCTAATACACTAAGGTAAGGGGGGTTACTAATATAGGGGGGAACCTTTATATCAGTGCCCCCTTACATTATTGTATTCACTCACCTCCTTAGATCAGTGACCCCCCCCCCCCCTCAGAATGGACTGGCGGCACTGTCACTGACCTCCTCTCAGGTGCACAGTGCAGGGCTCAGTCAGACGGCTCCAGCTTGGTGGCTCTGATCCTCTCTCCACAGTTCACACGTATGTTTCTTCCCGTAACTCCCATCCCGGCGGCACTCCCATTCATGACTCCTTTCTAGGATCACCTCAGAGACTGCAGACATGATAAAAGACAAGAGATGGTCAGAGGCTGCAGACAAGATACAGGAGGTGGACAGAGACTGCAGATATACTACAGAAGGTGGACAGAGGCTGCGGACATACTGCAGGAGGTGGACAGAGGCTGCGGACATACTACAGGAGGTGAACAGAGGCTGCGGACATACTGCAGGAGGTGGACAGAGGCTGCAAACATACTACAGGAGGTGGACAGAGACTGCGGACATACTCCAGGAGGTGAACAGAGGCTGCGGACATACTGCAGGAGGTGGACAGAGGCTGCGGACATACTACAGGAGGTGGACAGAGGCTACAGACATACTGCAGGAGGTGGACAGAGGCTACAGACATACTGCAGGAGGTGGACAGAGGCTGCGGACATACTGCAGGAGGTGGACAGAGGCTACAGACATACTGCAGGAGGTGGACAGAGGCTACAGACATACTGCAGGAGGTGGACAGAGGCTGCAGACATACTACAGGAGGTTGACAGAGGCTGCGGACATACAGCAGGAGGTGGACAGAGACTGCGGACATACTGCAGGAGGTGGACAGAGGCTGCGGACATACTGCAGGAGGTGGACAGAGGCTGCGGAACATACTACAGGAGGTGGATGGAGGCTGCAGACATACTACAGGAGGTGGATGGAGGCTGCGGACATACTAAGGGAGGTGGACGGAGGCTGCAGACCTACTACAGGAGGTGGACGGAGGCTACGGACATACTGCAGGAGGTGGACAGAGGCTGCGGACATACTACAGGAGGTGGATGGAGGCTGCAGACATACTACAGGAGGTGGATGGAGGCTGCGGACATACTAAGGGAGGTGGACGGAGGCTGCGGACATATCACAGGAGGTGGAAGGAGGCTGCGGACAGACTACAGGAGGTGGACGGAGGCTGCAGACCTACTACAGGAGGTGGACGGAGGCTACGGACATACTACAGGAGGTGGACAGAGGCTGCAGACATGCTACAGGAGGTGGACGGAGGCTGCGGACATACTACAGGAGGTGGACGGAGGCTGCTGCACCGTGCTGCCCTGACCTGTTGACAGGTGAAAGTGACACAGGAGGAGGACACAGCACACTGATGATTTCGAGAAGTAATATGGTGGACAGAGCACATCAGTCTCTGTGTCCCCTGCATGGCACGGCTTCAGACTCCCATTAATGTCCAGGCTCTCACTCGCTCTCCCCCCAGTTTCACTCACCTCGAGTCCATCCTCGGTGTCAGTGCTATGATTGCATGGCATGCACCCACTGCAGGAGTCACGCGGCTTGCACCAGCCGCTGAGGTCAATTCAAAAATGCGTTACTGCGTGTGCACCGCCCGGCCGAGCACGAACAAGTTTCCCTGAGCTCGGCCGGCTTCGGAACGGCGCATGCGCAGTTGTATGGCCGGCTCGTGGGCATTTTTTTTTATTGGCTCCGGTGCCCAATAACGGACTTTACTTTTCCCCCCCGAAAAGGGGGTTAAATTCACGTAAATATACATACAGTTGGCAACACTGGTCCCTCTCCCCTAACCACTTCAATACCGGGAATTTTCAGCTTGCAGCACTGTCACACTTTGAATGACAATTGCATGGTCATACAACCAGACAGATAGAGCTTTCCTTTAGTGGTATTTAATCACCACTGTTTTTTAAAGTTTTTGCTAAACAAATGAAATTTCTGTTAAAATTATGTAAATAAGTATGTTTTCTTCTGCACAGATGTGCACTGATGAGGCTGCACTGACGGGCACTGATTAGGCGGCACTGATGAGGAGGCACTAATATGCAGCACTGATAGGTGGCACTAATATGCAGCACTGATATGCAGCACCGATGAGCACTAATATGCAACACTGTTGGGCACTAATAAGTTGCACTGATGGGCAGTCTTTAAGGACACTGATAGGTGGCAATGGTGGGCACTGATAAGCGGCACTGATGTGCACTGATAGGCAGCACTGATGGAGGGCACTGATGGACAATGATGGATGGCACAGATAGGGGGCACTAATGAGGAGGCTATGACAGGCATCACTGATGGGCACTGAAAGGCATCACTTATGGGCACTGATTGTCATCACTGGTGGGCACCACAGGGCATCACTGGTGGGTACTAGTAGGCATAACTGGTGGGCATTGGCGGGCATTGTTGATGCGGCTGCACTAATAATTACTGCACTGATTATCAGTGCAGACCCCCGTCAGGAAAGCCGCTTATTGGCTCTCCTCTACTTACGCCCTGTCAGCGTCAATAGAGGAATACCGATAACGTCACTTCTTAGTTACACTGGGGATGTCTGGTCACCCTAGTATAAAGCCTCATACACACGATCGGATTTCCATCGTACAAAGCCTCAGACTTTTGTTCGAAGGCCGTTGACCGTGAACTTGTATTGCATACAAACGGCAAAGAATTGTTGGCCAACAAACACTAAAATCTTTGTGGTTTTTCAGCTCTTTAGCGCCACCCTTTGGGCAACTTCTGCTATTGTTGTGTTATGGTTAGCATTGCTTCTGAACATGCGTGTTTGTACTTTGGATTTTTTTCCCACAGACTTGTGTACACATGATCGGATAATCCGACCTCACACATTTGTTGTCGTAAAAATTTGAAAGCATGCTATCCAACATTTGTTGTCGGAAATTCTGACAACAATTGTCTGATGGAGCGTACAAACGGTCAGATTATCCGACAACATCCTGCCATCACACAATTCCCATTGGAAAATTCAATCGTGTGTATGAGGATTTAGAGAGCAGCCTGTGCAAGATGGACTTTCAGATTGAAGAGCATGTGAAAAAAGAGAGAGCTCCATCTGCTGGCTTTATATAAAATAAGGCCCAGATTCTCAAAGACTTACAACGGCGTATCTCCAGATACGCCGTCGTAAGTCCGAATGGCCGCCGTCGTATCTATGCGCCTGATTCATAGAATCAGTTACGCATTGATTTGGCCAAGATACGAGCGGCGTAAGTCTCCTACGCCGTCGTATCTTGGGGTGCATATTTACGCTGGCCGCTAGGTGGCGCTTCCGTTGATTTCCGCGTTGAATATGTAAATGAGCAAGATACACGATTCACGAACGTACGTACGTCCGTCGCAATTAGTTACGCCGTTTACGTAAGACATACGCCGGCGTAAAGATAAAGCAGGTCTCTAGGTGGTGCAGTCCATGCAAGATATGGACGTCGGAACAAGCGTATCTTTTTACGTCGTTTACGTAAGTCGTACGTGAATGGGGCTGTGCGTAGGTTACGTTCACGTCACAGGCATTGAGCCGGCGTATCTTTAAGGCGTAAATACGACGTGATACTGAGCATGCATGCGCATGCGCCGTTCGTTCGGCCATGCATCTACATGGGGTCACGCTTAATTTAAATACAACACGCCCATGACCTGCCTACTTTGAATTAAGCGCGCCGCCGTAACTTAGGACGCAAGTGCTTTGTGAATACAGCACTTGCCTCTCTAAGTAGCGGCGGCGTAGCGTAAATAAGATACGCTACGCCCGCACAACGTAAAGCCGCCCTACGTGAATCTAAGCCTTAATATATACTGTATATATTGGCGTATAACACTCACTTTTTTACCCTGAAAATAGAGGGTAAACTGTGCCTGCGTTATACGCAGGGGGCTGTGGAACGTTTTTTTCCTGAAACTTTACTCTTAGGCCCCATACTCACGACCAAACATGTTTGCTGAAACTGGCCCGCGGACCAGTTTCAGCATACATGTTTGGTCGTGTGTAGTTACGAGCGTACAGAATTTCACCGTACATTTGCCCGCCGGGCCGTTTTTCAGCAGACATTTATTTCCAAACTTGTTTTAAAACCGTCCGCTCAAATCCTGTCCGAACGTACATGTTTGGTGGTGAGTACACAAAACCAACGTACAAAAACCCCGCGCATGCTCAGACTAAATGAGGCCACGGGAGCGCTCGTTCAGGTAAAACTCACGTTTCTTTGGGATATGGCACATTCGTCAATAGAAAGATTAATTCTAGCAATAGAACACTGAAGCAAAACACACAATAACCAATGCTTGATGCCGTCGTTTTATTCATTCTTCTCTTGCTATAACTAATCAGTTATTTAGCTCATGTTATTTCAACTGAGTTGTTCCATACTGAAAAGTGACATTTGTTAGCTGTGATGTAGTAAGATTTTTGCAAACTTTTATTGGCCCGACGTATCATATTTTTAGTGGTCCTCCACATTTCAAATTTTTTGCTTTTAATGTTTAATGGTTATCTTTCCCACTTTCTTTAGGTGTTTATAGTTATGTCACCATTTAGAATATTTTAATAGGAAATAGTTTTGATTTAGCTTTTGTTTGTATATTTAACATGATTTTTTTGAAGGTTGTTTAAATTGTCTACCATGTTGGCACACCAAATGACCCCCCCCCCCACATGAGTTAGTGAATAGTTTAGATTAAACATTTTATTTGTTTGTAATGTTTGATGCCTAAAATAATACCCACAGTATTACAAACAATAGGCACGTTTTTCAAATCAACAAAAAGGCTTTTATTTGAGCAAATTATAAAAAGGATCAAAAACAGAATGGCAGCACTTGAACAGCTAGCAACATACATGCAAACTTGCATTTCAAACATGGTGAAGGATAAACTAGCCAACCTCAGGAAGCACACAAAATAAAATCTGAAGCAGCAGCACATAACCAAAGGAACCCAAGCTGTGGTAGTCCAAACAAGATGCCATTTGTGGGGGATCAAATGGAAGGCAGGGCATCAACGTCTCCTCTTCCTTGCAACCTTCCTTCCAGGCTGCCTTCCAGCGGGTCTTCCCTGGGCCCTTGCAGGTGGGGATGATGTGGCAGCAGGAGTATGATGTTCAGCAAGCCGGGCCGGGTCACATAGCCCAGTGTCTGGGGTCAGCAGCTCCCTCTGCATCCACCAAAGGGCCTGGTTGATGATGCCCTTGGCCAATTGCCTCTGCTCCTCCGTGCCTTTATTGAGGTCATGTGCCACGGAGGCACTGTAGGCCTCAGTGGGGTTGAGGGGGGCCCTCATGATGGCACTCGCCTCCTGAATCATTTTCAGGCTGGCTTCCTCCACTGCCCCCAATTTCTTCTTACGGCCTGGTGGCCTAATATAAAGGGGAGGAGCCTGGCTGGTGGTGCTTGTCCTGGGGAGCTGCTGAACGCCACTGGGCCCGGCCTCCTCCTGGCTGCCACTGACCCCTTCGTCCTGGCTGACAGTGAGGAGAGGATCTGCCACCTCCTGGCTGGTCTCTTCTTCCTGTGTAAAAAAAAGGGACATGTTGTAATATATTTAGGAATATACTCACTCACATTTTCATGCTTGAATCTTATTTTTTGCCTTGAATTTAAACTTGAAAACAGACTCACCCTCTGACCCCTGCAGTTGTCATCCCTGACACCTATTTGTTTGCCCACGATTTTAGATTTTTACTTCCCAGTTGTATTTTATTAACCAATATCAAGTCAAGAATCAAACAATAATTAAGATTATTACATAACTAGTTATGAAACTACTATACCTCATCATCGTAGAGGCGCAGATCTGCCTCTCTGTCAGCCAGGCCCTCTTCATCCGACTCTGCAGGGCTGTGGTGATCTGGGGAAGTCCCGCTGGGAGGTAGCGTGGAGGAAAGGTTGGGATTCAGACTTGACATTGATGCCCTGCCTTCCAGTTGATCCCGCAAAAATTACATCTGGTTGTAATACCACAGCTTGGGTTCCTTTGGTGGTCTTGCTGCTGCTCCAGATCTTAGCTGCTTTTGGTGATCTTTGTACGCTCTCCTATATGTGCCCCTGAGGTTGGCAAGTTTATCCTTCACCATGTTGGCACTGCATTCTGGCACCCATGTCCTCATGTATGCTGCTAGCTGTTCAAGTGCTGCCGCTCGTACGTCCTTGTTATGATAATGGTCCTGCTTTGAATCCCACAGGATGGGCATTTCCCTGAATTTATCCAGCAAATGCTGGATAATGTCTTGGCTCTGCAGGAGATCCATTGGGAAATTAGGATTTACTCTTTTTTTTTCTAGATTGAAAAAATAAAAAGAAACCAAAAACACAATTAAAAAAAGCCTCAGCATTTACATTGATAGAATATGTTGTTTAAAAAGTAGTACCTATATAGAAATACAAACACAGTGTCTCTTGTTTAGAAAATGCTGGCCAGCTCTGCCCCATTGGTTGGTTTTAGCTAACATTTTTTTTATACATGCCGCCCCTTTGGTTACATTGCAGGAAATAATATAAATCTACAACCATACACAATTATTACAAATGACAGCATTCATCAAGCCACTATTGCATGTGTAGATATCCTGCCCCTCAGCATTGATTACATGAAAGAAACTTCCTAATGACCTCTGTCCAACCAACACAGAACAATACTTGGCCTGATCTGAATACACCCTACATAATTGATAATGAGTCACAGCATTTTTGATCTCTCTATTTTGTGATGTCTACAAAAGCATTTGGGTATGAAAATCACATTCTGGTATCCAAGAGACATAATAGCTTAATAAAACTGTGCAACCAACAGACCAAACCCCCATCCCATGGCTCTACATTTTAGAGCCCGCTGCTGATCCCATGTTTAAATTTCTTACCTGCCTCTCTCACAATCCTCGTTTCTTCCGCTCGCTGAATTAACACGTAACCTACGTAATCACGTCAAGCGCCTTTTATACACTCCGCGTATGTATGAAACGCCGCCCTCGTCACCTTTGCCATGCCCCTAATCAATTGAAAAAGTAAATATGGCGTTAACTGTGTAGGTTCTGGAATCGCGCGAATATTCTCCGCGTAACGTACGTCAATACGTTGTTGGCATTCGCGACACTCCGCATATGCAATAATCCCCGCCCTCATCTCCGCCCCTGACGGGACATTTCCTCGTTTCCACGCCCCTAATCTCTGTGGGAAGGAAAGATGGCGATGTCACACGAGCGGGCACGGAGCTCTCATGGCGCAAGTGAAGGGACAGAGGCTGGACCGTCCCGATCCAGGCCTAAAAGATATAAAGCCACTAATATGGCGTTCGAAGAAATGGTGGAGTTGGTTTACATCATGAGGAGGAAGGATTATGATGGTGAATGTGGGCCCTACAAAACACCGAACCGTAGGAAGTCACACATAATGGACAAGGTGGCAAGGAGAATGAGGAGAATGTTTGGTGTCACCAGGTCAAAGGAGCAACTACGGAAGCGTTGGTCCGATTTAAAATTGAGGGAGCCACATCACATGAAGAAGATACTAAAAATTCTGCGTAAAAGTAAGTCCATATTATTTAAGGGGGGGGGGGGAAATGTCTGCAATAATGTGTTGACATGTATTTTTTCACATCTGCCTCCTTGGCCTGCTTGTACTTTTGAACACGTGTAGATACTGTATTGTGTTTATGTCAAATAACAACCTTAAACAAATTTTGTGAAATAGTAAACACGCGTAATATGACATTGTTTAGCAAAAATGTGACGTTACTCCAGGAACAACACACCTGGACATGGCTGACTGGCCCCAAACTTGGTTTTCCAACATTGTTGACTAGCAAAATCACAGAAATTAAATTGAGTGAATGTGACAGGCAAACAAGATTCATTCTCCAAAATGCAAATAAAGCTGATGTTTTAACATCTTGAAATGCAAAGCACCTGTGTCTCAAAAATCTAAGTATATTTATTTGGAGGGTCGACGAGAATTAATGTTTTGGGGTGACATCCATTTGTGTCACTTCTTTGCAAAAAAGGGGCAGGATCAGAGCTTGGCCTAGAACTACGCCAAAAATGGAGGATTGCTGAAAGAATAAACAACCAAAAATCATCATAAATGTATCGTCTATGCAATGTGTGCGATTTATGATATCCAATATCTGTGTGCTGATGAGTATACCTTTTGTTTTTTATTATTTCTTATAGGGGAAAGAAGACGCCAGCAATTGGAGGAGGCAGAGAGGGCCAGACACCCGGAAAATCAAACACCTCCACATGTTGAGCAGGAGGAGGCTGGGGAAGGAAGAGAGGAGGATGTGGAAGGAGAAGAGGATGTGGAAGGAGAAGAGGATGTGGAAGGAGAAGAGGATGTGGAAGGAGAAGAGGATGTGGAAGGAGAAGAGGATGTGGAAGGAGAAGAGGATGTGGAAGGAGAAGAGGAAGGAAGAAAGGAGGAAGGAAGAGAGGAGGAAGAAGTTATTTTGGACTTAGAATTTATATCAGATGAAGGGCAAGTGGCGGAAGAACAATTTGGCGAATTGCAAGAAGGTGGATTGATGGATGAAGGAGGAGTCGAAGATGATGGGGAAGTGGTGGAAGAAGGAGGAGTGATAGAAGATGATGGGGAGGTGGTGGAAGAAGGAGGAGTGATAGAAGATGAAGAAATTGGGGATGTGGAAATTATCAGGCCATCAGGTCAGTGTCACCCCTATATTAATAGGGCCAAACATATGCAGATAGGCTGGAAATTATTTACATATTTTGAATGCCAATTTGTTTCTTTTTAGGGGATCAAGATGGAGTAGCACATTTTTCACGTGCAAGTGCTTCTATCATTATACAGCAACTAATGGAGTGCAGCACGGAAATGGACATTATGCAGGAAAGGATGCTAGTCATGGAGCAGAATGTGCGAAATGTCATTTCAGAGTGTAGCACGGAAATGGACAACATGCGACAAAGGATGCTAGTCATCAACCAAAATTACAAAAATATCATGGACATGATGGGCCGTGTCAAAGACTGAACCACAGAAGCCCATCCCCCGCCCATCCCCCGCCCACAAAACCCTTTTTAATTTTTGTACTTTATAATACGCCAAAATTTCTAAATGCACACACAGTGTGCCAATATGTGCTAGCTGCCATCACAGACTATCTATTGTCTGTGCTTTGTGGGTACAAACCCCTCCTCGATCCTCAAGTAGTTGAGAGGAAGGGTTTGCTCCCACAAAACACAGACATTGATCACCCATGATGTCAGATAGCACATGTGGCCATTTGTCTGTTTAACCAATGACATTTGGCGAGTTTGCACTGAATGTGTGCATTTAGAAATTTTGGCGTGTTCCAGTGTGAAAGCACACCATCCATATGACTGACTGCTGTTATTTTTTTTTATTTTTGTTTGGTGTTGATCTTTTTTGGTTTGTAAATGTTTCCAGTTTCAGATCACAAAACGAACAATAAATCTCACCTAAAGAAAGAAGTTAACTAATTTTGGTAAAAAATTCAAAAATTTTTGTGTTGTGTTAAAATCTTGTTGAAAAAATTAGACACAAACAAATGACAAGCCCAAAAATTCTTGCGTATAGTTTCAGTGAAATTATTCTTACATTGTGTTTCGATCATTATTATTGATAATCACTGTCAATAAAGACAAAAAAATAAATAATTAAAAGCCAATATTTTGTCTCAAGAATTTGCAGGAAATGTTTTCTGCCTAAAAATACACATTTCTTGTTAAAAAATGAATAAACTAAAAAAAAAAATATGAGACATCAAAAGCAGAAAAATGAGTGGCTTCTTATTTCTAGACTGAATACCCAGTTTGTAGATGAGTGAATAATGTGCAAATGTGGTTAGTTAATACATCTGAGTAAGTAAATTTGGCACTAGAAGTGCACGATTTTTGGAGATAACCTGGAAGACAGAAAAATAGAGAAAAAGCAGTAATGACAAACAACTGTATAAAGTCCAATGGTCTAATTATTTATTAGTTGTGAGAATATTCCTTTCTTTGGGGGCCGAATTAGAAAGAAATATGATCTGGCATAGCAATGGCCCCCCGACCCATGAAGTACTCAACATATTTGTCGCGTACCTCACGAGCAGATTGGGGGGCCAAGCCAGCGCGACCAGTGTCCAGGCCAGGAATGTTCTCTGAGGGTAGTCCTGCCTCAGAGCCCATGGAGGCTAGGTACGTCTGGGAGTGCCTGCGTAGAAAATTGTGCAAAATGCAGCAGGCAAATATAATGGTGTTCAATTTATATTCCGCCAAATGTATCGATGTCAGGAACAGGCGGAACCGGTTGCTGAGGATCCCAAAGGCATTCTCGACTACCCTCCGAGCCCTGGACAACCGAAAATTAAACACACTCCTCTCTAAGGTGAGGGTCCTCTGGGGAAAAGGCCGCATTAGGTGAGGTCCAAGGCCGAAAGCCTCGTCCGCTAGGAACACAAACGGAAGTCCTTCCACATTATCTTCATCTGGTGGCAATGCCAGACCACCAGTTTGGAGACGATCATAGAAATCAGTCCGTGCGAACACTCCCCCATCTGACATCCGGCCGTTCTTCCCCACGTCCACATATAGAAACTCATACTGTGCCGACACCACCGCCATCAACACGATACTATGATAACCCTTGTAATTATAATAGTAGGACCCCGAGTGGGGTGGGGGCACAATGCGGACGTGTTTCCCATCTATTGCTCCACCGCAGTTAGGAAAATCCCACCGCTCGGCAAATTGGGAAGCCACAGACTGCCATTCCTGTGGTGTGGAGGGTAGCTGTGGGGACAAACAAAAAAAGAGATTTAGTACTTTGGCACATAAACATTGCAAACATAATCCTACAAGCATCCTTGTGCAACTTTACATTTTTAAAATAGCATTTGCAAATTATGAAGGGAGAATTTCGGGGCACAAATATATAGGCCCACTTAATTAATAAGAGACTCCACAGCCCTCTGATGGGGACAAAAACACTTTGAAGGGGGGGTGGGGGGTGTTAAAACTGTTTTTAGAAAAAAAAAAAAAAAAGTGGCATGGTGGGGGTTGGCCCGAAGATAGCATGCTGGACAGGTTAATATTGGGTAAGATCAAAATATGCAGGTAGGCCAAAATAAAAAGAACATGTAAAAGCTGATATCAACATGCATAGTGAGAAAAGGGAACGTTAGTTAAACACACAGCATATCTGGGAAATAAAATAAAAAGTTAGTTTGCCACATTATTAAAGACACATTGTGAGGTTAAAATGAGGAAACTTACCTTCATATACTCCTCGTGCATAACTTTAATGATGGCAGCACACGTGTCCGGTATGATGACCCCAAGCGCCTGCGGAGAGATGCCTGTCGAGAACTTGAGGTCCTGCAGGCTCCTCCCAGTCGCCAGGTACCGCAACGTGGCAATAAGCCTCTGCTCGGCCGTGATGGCTTGGCGCATCACAGTGTCCTGCCTCGTGATATAGGGGGACAGAAGTTCCAGCAGACTGTTGAATACGGGGTCCGTCATGCGGAGAAAATTCCTATAGTCATTAGGATTATTCTCCTGGATTTCCCTAAGCAGAGGCATATGAGAGAACTGGTCACGCTGGCGCAACCAATTCTTGGTCCAGAAACGCCTCCGCCCCCTGTTTCTGGCCAAAGTACTGGAATAATGAACATATCCAGCAGCCATCCCATAAACAGCACCAACTCGCGAAAATTGACGCTGCTGCTCCATCATGGCTTCAAACCGGCCGGCTGGTCAGTCAAGAACACACTCCAACAGAAAGCACAATCAAATCCAGCGGTACCTGCAAAGAACGCACGACACACAGATACGAACGCACAGTACGAATCTGCTAAGCAGAACGAACTGCACGCCTGTACCCGAATGCCAACTACGTACCCACAAGCACACGCACTGAACGAGAAAATACTACCTGCTAAAGCCTGGAGACCGAGAAGCGCGAATCAGCTCTAACCAAACCTTCACTAACACGAGCAAAGCCGTAACTAGCAAAAGCGGAACAGAGGGCGTCGCCATTGACTTTGGCCTTTCCCTTTATAGTGACGTCAAACGTGGATTACGTGCACGCGTTCAGGTCCGCAGGGAAATATCGTCCGCTGGTGTGTACAAGCCAGCGGGCCAAATGAAAAAACAGCCTTGTACGCCGGAAACAGCCCGTCGGACATTTCGAACGGACATGTTTGCTCGTGAGTACTCGGCCTTAAAGTTAGGGTGCGTGTTATACACCTGTGCCTGTTATACGCCGATAAATACGGTATATATAGGCCCGGATTCACATACATTGGCGCATATTTATGCCGGCGTAGCGTATCTTTTTTAGGCTACGCCGGCGTAACGCAGAGCGCCAAGCACAGTATTCACAAAGCACTCGCCCCCAAATCTACGCTGGGTTTCCTCGGCGTAAGCCAGCGTAGGTGGAAGTGGGTGTGAGCCAATCTAATGAGGCGTGACCCCATGTAAATGATGGACTGAGCGTCATAAAGATACAACTGCCTAAGATACGTTGAATCACTGCCTACGACGTGAACGTAACCTACGCCCAGCCCTATTCACGTACTACTACGTAAACGACGTAAAATACGACGGCTGTTCCCTGGTCCATACCTTTGCATGAGTTGCGCCTCATAGATGGGGAATAACTATACACCGGACGTAAGCCTTACGCAAACCACGTATATTATGCGCCGGGCACAACTACGTTCGTGAATCGACGTATCTCCCTCATTTGCATATTTGCAATGAGGCGGCCAGCGTAAATATGCGCCCACGATACGCCGGCGTAGGAAAGTTACGTCGGTCGGATGAAGCCTATTTTCAGGCGTATCTAGTTCTGTGGGCACGGCGCACAGATACGACGGCGCATTCGTTATACTTACACGGCGTATATGGAGATACATCAGAGTAAGTGCTTTGTGAATCCGGGCCATATTTTTTAACACCACTTTACATTCTTCTTAACACTCAAACCACCATTATTTTTTCCTAGCACCAAATATTAAGCATATGTTGAAGCTGCTACTCACTGTGTGACGTCTCCTTTTACTGGAAGGATTATTCTGTCTAAACATAAAACGACACGTCTTGACACTTGTTCATCTCTGAATCGTCATAGAATTTTTCTGTAATTGCCTGTAGAATTTGTATCCATGTCAGGCTGAGCCGGTTATCTCCACCATCTCTCCATCCATTTTCATGTCATAATGGACTTTTAATATTTTACGTTTTTTTGAACCAGTCGAATGCCGACTAAATGACTGTACTGCTTGCGTTAAGCCAGTTCTTTTTTTTTTTTTCATTTAGAAATAGATTTGCTCAGTGACAATGCTGAGAAAATTTAATGAAAGTGTCATCCGGCATATTTTAGTGACTCCGAGTCTCATTCATAGACTTTCAAATCACCCAACGCCGGCAATGCGACCAATACAACGTTTTCATTATTCATGTCGCGTATAGGCCAGTCTTAAAATAAAAAGCGGTATTTTCTATTTTGGTATAATGCAATTCAGAGTTTTTTTTATAGACATTGAAAAGTAAAAAGCTGTGCTGCATTATTCATGCCGGCTTTGAGAAAATAAGGCAATTCAGCCACAGACAGTCAATACAGAGTAATTAAAAAAAATCCATTAATACTATAAAGTCAGATAATAATGATATGAATTCCGCTCTCAGAGCAATCTGCAGATGTTTGAAAGAGACCGACAAACAGAATACTAACTCAATTTCTATTTGAAGTGGGCCTTTTGATAGCTGTACAAGTCTGCCATTTCTGTCCTAGTAACAACTGTTTTGGAGGGGCGCACTTGGGACCAACCAGACAATGGAAAGGGTAGAGTGGTTGGAGAACGATGGAGACTGTCGGGGCCAAATCCTCAAAAGGGATACGCAGGCGGAACTGCTGTTCAGCCTGCGTATCCCTGTGCCTATCTTTGGAACTGATCCTCAGAAGCAGTTTTCCAAAGATAGGCAGAAGATCCGACATCTGTAAGACACTTTGGCCCAGATTCTCAAAGGCGTTACGACGGCGCAACACCATTAGCGCCGTCGTAACTCCTCATCTGGCCCCGGGTATCTATGCGAGGGATTCTTAGAATCAGTTGCGCATAGGTACCCATTAGATCTGACAAGCGTAAGGCTGTTACGCTGTCAGATCTTAAAAGTAATTTTTTTCCCGCCGCTAGGTGTCGCACCGTCGCTTTTCCCCGTCATCTATGCAAATGAGGTAAGTACGGCGATTCCCGAACATACGCGAGGTCGACGCAGCGAATTAACGTCGTTTGCGTAGCGTACCCGACGCGTAAGGTTGCCCCTGCTAATTAGCAGGGGCAACCAATGTTAACTATGGCCGTCGTTCCCGCGTCGAATTGAATCAAAATTACGTCGTTTGCGTAAGACGTCCGTGAATGGCGCTGGACGCCATTTACGTATACATCTAGGCAAATGACGTCGGGGCGACGTCATTTAGCGCAATGCACGTCGGGTAATTTACCCGTCGGAGCATGTGCAGTACGCTCGGCGCGGGAGCGCGCCTAATTTAAATGGTGCCCGCCCCATTTGAATTGGGCGGGCTTGCGCCGAGCAATCTAACGATACACCGCCGCAAGTTTACAGGTAAGTGTTCTGAGAATCAGGATTTAAACCTGTAGACCTGCGGCGGTGAAACGTAGAGCTCATACATTACGCTGCCCAGGAGCAGCGCTAATGTATGAGAATCTGGGCCTTACACTGTCAGATCTTAGGATGCAGTACCGCATCTGCCGCTGGGGGCATTTCTCATTGAAATGCCGCTTTGCGTATGCAAATGAGGACTTACGGAGATCCACAAAGCTTTTCAGCTTTGTGTTTTCTGCGTAAGTTTACGTTTGCATACGTAAAATTAGTTCTGCTTTTACAAAGTGTAAACTAGTAACACCTTGTAAAAACAGATCTTTTTTTCGATCGCCGCGTTTTTTTTTTTAAATTTTAAAAAAAATTTTCCGGCGCGTAACTTTTTTTTTACCCGACGCAACTTTATTGTCCCGTCGCAATCCACAAAGCCCGACGTAACGTAATTTTGCGCGCTGCCCGTCGGGAAAATGACGTCACGAGCATGCGCAGTATGGCCGGCGCAGGAGCGGGCCTCATTTAAATTGTCATCGCCCCCTGCAGAAGAGGACCGCCTTGCGCCGGAGACATTTAAGTTACACGGCCTGAAATTTCTAGGTAAGTGCTTTGTGGATCGGGCACTTAGGTAGAAATTTTAAGTCAGTGTAACTTAAATGGGAAAAGATAAGTTAGGCAGGATTTTTGAGGATTTGGCCCTCTGTTTTTGCATTCGTTTTCAAGCATTGCAGTAAATTTCTGTCACCTAATCCTAAAGCCTATGGGCCAAATCCTCAAAAGAGATACGACGGCGTAACTGCTGTTACTCCGTCGTATCCCTGGTCCTAACTATGGAACTGATCCACAGAATCAGTTTTCCATAGTTAGGACGAAGATCCGGCATGTGTAATTGAATTACACTGCCGGATCTTAGGATGCAGTACCGCATCCGCCGATGGGGGCATTTCGTGTCGAAATGCCGCCTCGGGTATGCAAATTAGCACTTACGGAGATCTCCGTAAGTATTAAGTTGCATACGCAAAATTAGGGCTGCTTTTACATGGTGTAAAGTTAGTACACCATGTAAAAGCAGACCCTTCTGTCTTTTTTTTTTAATTTTAATTTTTTTTTTTGCGCCGTATTTTTTTTTTTCCCGCCGCAACTTTATTGACCCGTCGCAATCCACAAAGCCCGGCGTAACGTAATTTTGCGCTATGCACGTTGGGAAAATGACGTCACGAGCATGCGCAGTACGGCCGGCGTGGGAGCACGCCTCATTTAAATGGGAATCGCCCCCATGAAATGAGGAACGCCTTGCGCCGGCGGAATTTAAGTTACACGGCCAGAAATTTCTAGGTAAGTGCTTTGTGGATCGGGCACTTAGGTAGAAATTTTAAGGCAGTGTAACTTAAATTAGAAATTCGCCGTTACGCCGGATCTTTGTGGATTTGGCCCTATGTCTGTGTGGGTGGACTATTGGATTTGGCCTCAGGGGAGCAATGGAGAATCATTTAATCAAATTGTAAATTTATAAAATAAAATTATGGTGATCCACATGTAATAACGTGGCGCAGTTAGCAGTCCAATGATTTATATTAGTCTTTGCTTGATACTATTTCCCTGAATTTCTCAGCTCTATATTAAGAACAGTTAGTGTTTGGCTTTAATAAATGAAGTGTAACAATGTTTACATGAAGAGATGTGTATCAATGACTCGGGCCATTACCATTGTAGTGTGTAGTGTAAGGATTATGGGAGAAAGCACTGATCATCGGGTGCCTCCGTGTATTCCCTGTTGCAGCCCACCGGGGAATGTGCCTATCACTACACTGAGATCTGTATCTACACAGATTGATTGACTCACAGCTCACACGGCATGGCAAATTGCAAATGAAAATATATAGAGATCACAGCGGGCTATAGACCACAGCAGGCATTGCATTAATATCGTAGAGTTCCCAAGGGCTAACTGATTCATCAGACTTTGTATAGACGACAGTGAGAGAATTGGGAAGCTGGCCTATTTTATTTCTTTCTAAGCAGATATTGCAATAACGGCTAATATTTTAAGCTGGCTGGCCTGGCTTAAGTAAAGCCTCTAGCACATTCAAGAAGTACACTTACCAATAGGATACATTTTCCTCTTACAAATGTAATAAGTGTGAGAGTAATAATATATTAACAAGTACAAATGGAGATGATCAAACTGCTTTTTTATTTATACAAAATTCTTCCTAAAAGTGTTACTAAACTCAGGGCCCTGCAGTCACTATATCTGGTCTTTCGCAGAACACAGGACATGGAAATGCAATTATTTTAGTAAATATAAACTGCTAAATAAATGTTCTCATTAGCAGTATATAGCAGTTTTGTAACTTCTATCAGTGCCTGGTTAAAGCTTGTAGAAGAAGTTTTCATACTACATACTACACTGGACCCCTGACACTCTGTCTGGACAGTGCTGATTGGCCCTGTGCAGATCACATGCACTCTTCCAAGAAGAGAAAAAAAAACTCTCTAGCAATAAACACCAAACTCAGCATGTGCATCCTGACTCCAGTAACTGTCTTATCCAGACGTGTTTTGGAGACAGTGGAAAAAGAGAAGGAGCTGTGCATACCGCATCCAACAGCCTTTTTATACAATGCAGAGTATTAACCCCCTTGGTTCAACATTGAGTATAACAAGCATGTGTTACTGCATATACAGACTGATTTTACTGTTGTGGGTTTAATAACACTTTAAGCTTTTCATAATGGTGCTGCATGTTAGAGCCAGCTCCTTCCTTCCTTATCCATTTTCCTTTTTCCTTTCCTTCCCTTTTTCCTTACCTTTCCTTTTTCCTTTCCCTTTCTTTCCTTTCCTTTCCTTTTTCCTTTCCCATTTTCCTTTCCTTTTTCCTTTCCTTTCCTATTTCATTTCATTTCCTTTTTTCCTTTCCCCTTTCCTTCCCTTTCCTTTTCCTTTCCTTTCCCATTTCATTTCCTTTTTTCCTTTCCCCTTTTCCATTTCTTTTCCTTTCCCCTTTTCTTTCCCATTTCATTTCCTTTTTTCCTTTCCCCTTTTCCTTTCCCCTTTTCCTTTCCCCTTTTCCTTTCCCCTTTTCCTTTCCTTTTTCCTTTCCTTTCCCATTTCATTTCCTCTTTTCCTTTCCCCTTTCCTTTCCTTTTTTCTTTCCTTTCCCATTTCATTTCCTTTTTTTCTTACCCTTTTCATTTCCCCTTTTCCTTTCCCTTTTCCTTTCCTTTCCCATTTCATTTCCTTTCCTTTTTTTCTTTCCCCTTTCCTTTTTCCATTTCTTTCCCATTTAATTTCCTTTCCTTTTTTTCATTTCCCCCTTTTCTTTCCCATTTTCCTTTCCCTTTTCCTTCCTTTTCCCATTTCATTTCCTTTCCTTTTTCCTTTCCTTTCCCATTTCATTTTCTTTCCTTTTTTCCTTTTCCCTTCCCTTTCCTTTTTCCATTTCATTTCCTTTCCTTTTTTCTTTCCCCTTTCCTTCCCCTTCCTTTCCTTTTTTTTCTTTCTTTTCCTTTTTTTTCTGTTCCCCCCCCTTCCTTTCCTTTTTCCTTTCCTTTCCATAAGGAAATAAGGGATGTAATGTGATTTCAAAGATAGCGGGGGGGGGGGGGGGTGTTTAATGTGTGATGTGGGGGGGGGCTGTTATATAAAGGAAAGGGGACTGTGATGTAATGTGTGATGTAATGTAAAGAGGGGGGGGGGGGCTGTGGTGCGATGGGGACTATCATGTATAGGGGGGACTGTCATGTAAAGGTTTCCTTTCCTTTTTTATTTACTTTTCCTTTCCTTTTTCCTTTCCTTTCCTTTCCTTTCCTTTCCTTTCCTTTTCTTTCCTCCTTTCTTTCCATTCCTCTACCTTTTCCTTTCCTTTTCCCTTTCCTTTTATTTTCTTTCCTTTCCTTTTTCCTTTCCATTTCTTTCTTTTCATAAGTAAAAAAAATCTGCGCTGTGCTAAAATAAAATATCAATAGCAGATGACACACAGGCAGTGTAACAAACCTCAAAAGCATACACATGTGAAAAGTGTAGCACCAACTATAGTTTAAAACATATGTACAATAAATAATCATAAGTAAACATAAGTTCCCGTCACTTCCCTTTCTTTTCCATCCCTTTCCTTTCCTTTCCTCTCCTGTCCTTCTCAGAAGGAAACAAGGAACACGATGTGAAAGGAGATTGATTGTGTTTACTGTGTGATTTGTGGGCGGCTGTGATATAAAGGACAGGGGACTGTGATGTGAAGGGGGACTATCATGTATAGGGGGGACAGTCATGTAAACGTTTGACTGTGATGTGGGTGGATGTAAAGGGGGTCTGTGATGTGAAGGGAGAGAGGCTAAAGAAACTAATGTAAAGGGGGTCTGTGATGTGAAGGGAGGGGGGCTGAGGACACTGATGTTAAGGGGGGATCTGTGATGTGAAGGGAGAGGGGCTGAGTGAGGACACTGATTTAAACGGGGACCTGTGATGTGAAGGGAGAGGGGGCTGAGGACACTGATGTAAATGGGGGCCTGTGATGTGAAGGGAGAGGGGGCTGAGGACACTGATGTAAAGGGGGTCTGTGATGTGAAGGGAGAGGGGGCTGAGGAAACTGATGTAAAGGGGCTCTGTGATGTGAAGGGAGAGGGGGCTGAGGACACTGATGTAAAGGGGGTCTGTGATGTGAAGGGAGAGGGGGCTGAGGAAACGGATGTAAAGGGGCTCTGTGATGTGAAGGGAGAGGGGGCTGAGGACACTGATGTAAAGGGGGTCTGTGATGTGAAGGGAGAGGGGGCTGAGGACACTGATGTAAAGTGGGCCTGAGATGTGAAGGGAGAGGGGGCTGAGGACACTGATGTAAAGGGGGTCTGTGATGTGAAGGGAGAGGGGGCTGAGGAAACTGATGTAAAGGGGGCCTGTGATTTGAAGGGAGGGGGCTAAGGACACTGATATTAAGGGGGGTCTGTGATGTGAAGGGAGGGGGGATGAGGACACTGATGTAAAGGGGGTCTGTGATGTGAAGGGAGAGGGGGCTGAGGACACTAATGTAAAGGGGACCTGTGATGTGAAGGTAGAGGGGGCTGATGACACTGATGTAAAGGGGGGTCTGTGATGTGAAGGGAGGGGGACTTTGTACACTGATGTTAAGGAGGATCTGTGATATGAAGGGAGAGGGGACTGAGGACACTGATGAAACATGGGTCTGTGATGTGAACTGAGGGGGACTGAGGACAGTGATGTAAAGGGGGTCTGTGATGTGAAGGGAGAGGGGGCTGAGGACACTGATGTAAAGGAGGTCTGCGATGTGAAGGGAGAGGGGGCTGAGGAAACTGATGTAAAGGGGGTCTGTGATGTGAAGGGAGAGGGGGCTGAGGAAACTGATGTAAAGGGGGCCTGTGATGTGAAGGGAGGGGGCTGAGGACACTGATATTAAGGGGGGTCTGTGATGTGAAGGGAAGGGGGCTGAGGACACTGATGTAAAAGGGGTCTGTAAAGGGGAATGGAGGGGGGCTGAGGACATTGATGTAAAGGGGGTCTGTGATGTGAAGGGGGAGGGGGCTGAGGACACAAATGTAAAGGGGGCCTGTGATGTGAAGGGAGAGGGGGCTGATGACACTGATGTAAGGGGGGTCTATGATGTGAAGGGAGGGGGGCTGAGGACACTGATGTTAAGGGGGATCTGTGATGTGAAGGGAGAGGGGCGGAGATCACTGATGTAAAGTGGGCCTGTGATGTGAAGGGAGAGGGGACTGAGGACAGTGGGTCTGTGATGTGAACTGAGGGGGGACTGAGGACAGTGATGTAAAGGGGGGGGTCTGCGATGTGAAGTGGGAGGGGCTGAGAAGACTGATGTAAAGGGGGGGGACTGTGATGTAAAGGAAGGGGGTGAGGACACTGATGTAAAGGGGTGGATGTGATGTAAAGGGGAGGACTTGTTTGATGTGTAGGGGGGGTCTATGATGTGAAGGGGGGACTTTGATGTGAAGGGGGACTGAGGACAATGATGTCAAGGGGAATGTGATGTGAAGATGCAGTCATCGCACAAACATGAAATTCAGCTAATTTTAATTCAATACCTCTGCTGTAGACTTACAGTAGATCTGTGGAATAATGTGTTCTCTAAGCTTTTAATAAAATCGAGATGTTTGCCATTTGCCTGACATCGGAATTTCTTGTCCTTCCTTTGTCTGGGCTTTCAGTCTACCTGACAATGCATACCATCTTTATCTCTTGTCACTGCTGTAAAAATGATGGGCCAGATTCACATAGAGATACGACGGTGTATCTCCTGATACACCGTCTAATCTCTGAGTTGTGCCGGTCGTATCTATGCGACTGATTCATAGAATCAGTTATGCATAGTGTCATGGACCTTGAGATATTAAAGTGTTTCTACTTGACATCTGTTACACAGGAGAGGGACATTCAATGCAAGGCTTTTGAAATGCTAAGTGGAACCAGCTGGTGAAATACCTTTTATTGTGTTCTGCAGGTTAAGAGCGGGTGTCGGAGACGGTCCGTCTAGCTAGAATCGGGGCTTGAAGGTTAATTGAATCTATTATGTATGTTTGAAGATGTATGTGTTTACGCTAGGGGACTTTGTATTGTTCTAAAAGGTCAGAAGCCTGTCAGCTGTATTGAATTAGCATTCTATTGTCTAAAAGGAATATAACCTCTCAGAGGTAGTAATTAAGTAGACCGGGTTATTGTGTAAATTGATTACCCCCTGGGGCTTCTGTCTCAATACACAAGTCTTTCTATCCAAGCTATTGGACCAATCCCTGTTGACTATTTCAAGTCCTCATTTGCATGGTCAAGGAGGACTTGAGTGAAGACTGCATACTTTACAATTGACCAATAGGAAAGCGGTTGTTGGGAGTGGGATGTTCCAAAATTCTGTATAAAAGTGTGCTGTGTACTTGAAAATAAAGGGTCCTGTTGGAACTTACATACAGCCTGCCTGGTGTTTGTTCTTAATGGGTCCGAATGGCACATAGCTGTAATTCGGATCCCGGAACCTTGGATGACTGGACCATCAGACGTTGCAATCTGCAAGCTGACTCACTGGTAGCAGAGGAGTGTCGGGAGAGCAGAACCGGGCGAGAAAGGATCTCGTCACATTGGTTGGCAGCGGTGGGATTTGCTCTCCAGTTACTGGGACAACTCCAAACCACCACCATGAATGACCAGCTATGCAGCCTGGAGGAGAACCATGCTAAAAGACTTGCTTGAGAGCCGTGGAGAGACCGGTGGGAAGAACAAGGCCACCCTGATCATTGCGCTAGCCGAGATGGATCAGAGGGATGGTGATGCAGGACCCCGGTCAGTTGGAGACTTGTTCCAGCAGCGAGTTCAACAGCGGTTGGCATTATATGGTGCTAACCCATCAGAGACCGCCATACAGAATACCATTAGAGACCTCCAGCTGCAGGAACAGAGAGAACAAGAGCGGCAACAGAGAGCACGAGAGCGGCAACAGAGAGAACGAGAACGGCAACAGAGAGAACGAGAGCGGCAACAGAGAGAACAAGAGCGGCAACATGAGCTGGAAATCGCCTACAAACAGCTGCTAGACTCCGCTCAGCAGCAGGATGGGGCTCCCTTTGCCTGGGACTATGAGGAAATATCAGCTGACAACGCTGAAATCCTGGCTGATGAATCAGCAGTGGAAAATCGGGAGCTTGCCATTCCCAAAGCAGAAGTGCTGGCAACAGGGCAGAGTGCTAGCAATCTCTGCCCAGCACCGGAACCAACTGTGGAGTTCCAGGGAGCCGGGGCGGTTGGCCCCCCTCCCCAGCAACAAGCTGAGGTAGTAAAGCTGTTACTCCCAGCTGAATCACTGGCAGCAGGGCAGGATGTTACTGGCTGCTGCACACGACTACAGCTTGAGCGGATATCGGTGGATGGGACTGTGGTCTCCACTCACAGCAACCCAGCGGAAGAGCTGGCAACAGAGCAGAGTGCCCCGGGCCTCTGCTCTCAACTAACAGAAGAGGGGGTTCCTGTGGTAGTGGATGGGACTCAGATCTCCACTGACACAACCCCAGAAAATGGTGCGGCACTGAGACAGGAGGATGTTGGCTTTGCTTTGCAAGCACCGGGGGATTTTCACCTAGCATCAGGGGATGGGACTTCAGTCTCCACTGGTATACCCCAGGAATGGTGGCCAGTTGGCCCAGATCCCCAACAGCATGATGAACTGAGCCCAGCCACCCTGTCTTCTCTCCAGCGGCTGAAAGGACTCCAGGGAGAAGGGCCAGTCCAGGCCTCTCCCCAGCGGCAGGCGTGTTCTCTGAGAGAGGCAGAGATTGGCTGGGTGAGTAATGCTCTGTTTGGGACAAGTTATCTGGGGTACTGGGTGGGTACCGGAATTGGGGTCTCTCCCAGTGTTAGTCTCCTGCCAAAGGGGGAGATGTGTGACAGACCTAGCCGGGACAGGGGCTTTTGGAGAGGACTGAATGCAAGCCTCTTGCCGTCCGATTATGGGCCAGGACCTCAAGACAGGAAGGCAGATGGGTCATCCCAGCAGACAGTCCTGGAACTTTAGGACTACTTTTCCAACATCCTCGAGTTGACCCGTTTGGGTCCCACTGCGGCTGTTGGACTGTTTCCCAGGGGAAGTAATGTCATGGACCTTGAGATATTAAAGTGTTTCTACTTGACATCTGTTACACAGGAGAGGGACATTCAATGCAAGGCTTTTGAAATGCTAAGTGGAACCAGCTGGTGAAATACCTTTTATTGTGTTCTGCAGGTTAAGAGCGGGTGTCGGAGACGGTCCGTCTAGCTAGAATCGGGGCTTGAAGGTTAATTGAATCTATTATGTATGTTTGAAGATGTATGTGTTTACGCTAGGGGACTTTGTATTGTTCTAAAAGGTCAGAAGCCTGTCAGCTGTATTGAATTAGCATTCTATTGTCTAAAAGGAATATAACCTCTCAGAGGTAGTAATTAAGTAGACCGGGTTATTGTGTACATTGATTACCCCCTGGGGCTTCTGTCTCAATACACAAGTCTTTCTATCCAAGCTATTGGACCAATCCCTGTTGACTATTTCAAGTCCTCATTTGCATGGTCAAGGAGGACTTGAGTGAAGACTGCATACTTTACAATTAACCAATAGGAAAGCGGTTGTTGGGAGTGGGATGTTCCAAAATTCTGTATAAAAATGTGCTGTGTACTTGAAAATAAAGGGTCCTGTTGGAACTTACATACAGCCTGCCTGGTGTTTGTTCTTAATGGGTCCGAATGGCACATAGCTGTAATTCGGATCCCGGAACCTTGGATGACTGGACCATCAGACGTTGCAATCTGCAAGCTGACTCACTGGTAGCAGAGGAGTGTCGGGAGAGCAGAACCGGGCGAGAAAGGATCTCGTCACACATAGATATGCCTAAGATCCGACAGGTGTAACTGTGTTACACCGTCGGATCTTAGGCTGCAATTCCAGGCCGGCCGATAGGCGGCGTTTCGGTTTATTTACGCGACGAATATGCAAATGAGGAGATACACCGATTCAGAAACGAACGACCGCCCGGTCCTTTTTTTTTTACGTCGTTTGCGTTCGGCTTTTTCCGGCGGATAGTTACCCCTGGGTCTATGAGGCGCAGCCAATGTTAAGTATGCGTGTCACAATGTGCGTTTGAGTAGTACACAGTGTAACTGTGTACCCAAATCTATGTGAAAAACCAAACAGATTATAGTCTAAACTCTATAAGTACAATAGTGCCAAATGCCGTGGAAAATAAATAAAAAAAAAAAAAAATTTAAAAGAATGTCCAGCAAATAAATAGTTAAATGCAAAATGGATCCAGTGTTGTATCAAGTCCAGGTGCAAAATGCAAATAATCCAATCCCAAATCGCAGGGAAAAGTGCAAATGCTAAAGTGCTTGTGAATCTTCAAAATAGCCAAAGTGCGAGAAAGAAGTGATCCGCCTTCACCTATAGGTCACCAGAATAATAATGGATGGCTCCTTACCACACGGTGTTGACCAGATTACTTAAAATATGGTCAATCAGGCTTGTTTTAAATGAGGATCAGCAGGGTCTCATTGGATTCCTATGTCAGCGATTGCAGCAAATGGTGTACCAAGAAAGGAGAAGAGATACCACCATAGTGTAAAACCATTTAATATACAAAAGTTAAAATTACAATGCCAAATGGCCTCTTACTGTTGCTGGTGCCCGTTCCCGGCACTGAGGCTGTAGGTGGTGGGGATAGTAAGACAAGATAAGAGATGGCCGCGTCCTGGTCCACTAGCGTGCGTTCCACCGCTAGTTGTCCATCAACCAGTGAGACCGGAAGTGCGTGGCTATGTCTGCAATCGCTGACATTGGAATCCAATGAGACCCTGCTGATCCTCATTTAAAACAAGCCTGATTGACCATATTTTAAGTAATCTGGTCAACACCGTGTGGTAAGGAGCCATCCATTATTATTCTGGTGACCTATAGGTGAAGGCGGATCACTTCTTTCTCGCACTTTGGCTATTTTGAAGATTCACAAGCACTTTAGCATTTGCACTTTTCCCTGCGATTTGGGATTGGATTATTAGCATTTTGCACCTGGACTTGATACAACACTGGATCCATTTTGCATTTAACTATTTATTTGCTGGACATTCTTTTAAATTTTTTTTTTTTTTTTTTTTTTTTCCACGGCATTTGGCACTATTGTACTTATAGAGTTTAGACTATAATCTGTTTGGTTTTTCACATAGATTTGGGTACACAGTTACACTGTGTACTACTCAAACGCACATTGTGACACGCATCCACTATTTTGATATAGCGCCCCTCACCTCACTATACAATATATGCAAGTCAGTCACCTGATTTTATTTGGGAGCAGCTTCACTCAGTTAGTCACTTGATTTATCAAGTATATAATTTAGTGTAATTCATTTGGCGCGAGATTTATTTTTCCTGTATAATGTTAAGTATGGCCGTCGTTCCCGCGATGAAATTTGAATTTTTTACGTCGTTTGCGTAAGTCGTTCGCGCATACGGATGGACGCAATTTACGTAAACGTCGAAACCAATGATGTCCTTGCGACGTCATTTGGAGCAATGCACGCTGGGAAAATTTCCGGACGGCGCATGCGCTGTTCGATCGGCGCGGGAACGCTCCTGATTTGAATAGTACACTCCCCCTAGCCGCGGAATTTGAATTCCGCCGGGGGATTTACGATACACCGCCGCAAGTTTTGAGGTAAGTGTTTTGTGAATTACCCACTTGCCTCAAAAACTTGCGGCGGTGGATCTTAAATCAGATAGGTTACGCGGATCTAAAGATCTGCTAACCTATGTGAATCTGGTCCGATGTGTCCCTGCTCTCTCTCCACATGAGATTATGGAGGTAACACTATGGGCTTGATTTATTAAAACTGGGGAGTGCAAAATCACCTTTTGGTAAAAAATAACAAATGCACATATTTTTGCAGGAAAAAAAAATTGCATTAAATATTTTTCCCATAGGAGCCTGTAGGATCAGGGGGTGCAATGTCAGGCCTCTGTAGACAAGCCTTACAGCTTTCATCTGTATGGCTGTCAGTTGAATACTGCAGGTCTTGTGAATGAACTACGAGAGTGCTCATCATCGCCCCTGCGGTTCTTTCAGAACTACAAGTTATCTGCTGCAGGGGTAGACAAGACTTTCAGTTCTCTCAATCACAGATTCTTGTAAATGAATGATGCAGCTGTGTATGTGTGGGGAGAGGATCCCCCGCCTGCTGTCCTGGTGGTCGGAAATCAGGCGGCGAGGATGCCATGTAATGGAGCATGTTCTGCTCCTTTCACATGGGCTTTCCGATCAGGTCCACCTGTCAGTTTTTCAGGCGCACCTGATTGGAGCCTCTATTCATTCCTATGTAGCAGCGGATGTCAGCGGTTACATGTCCATTGACTAGTGATGAGCTCCGGCGTGTTCGCACAGTGCACGTGCAGAGCCTGCCAGGAAATCTACACGGCGCTGCGCTAACCACAGGCAGGGAGTCATTTCCCGATCTCCGCAGCCGAGCATCGTGAATATGTTTCCCTGCCTGTGATTAGCACAGCGACGTGCAGACTTCATGGCGGGCTCTGCACGTGCACTGTGCGAACACGCCGGAGCTCTTCACTACCGTTGACACCCGCTGCTATCCGACTCGTGAAATCCAGACGGATGGAGTCTGTATTTTCCACCCGTCTGGTGGATCGAATGCGATCGTATGAAAACGGACAGGCAATCAGTTTTTTTCTGATCTCCCCATAGAGGAGAGCGGGGCTCTGACAGGTCTGTCTCTGCACAGTGAGCAGAGACGGACCTATCATCCTCCTGCTTAGCGACAGATCTGAGCAGACTTATCGTGTGAAAGGGGCCTTACTTACCAGATCACCTGTTAAAAATTGTGGAAAGAAAGCCCAAAAAAGAAAACTAATGCAGCAACCATGTCTAGAATCAGTAATCTGCAATATAATGAACGTTTGCTTTTGGGTTTAAAGCGGTTGTATACCCTCTCTGACCACTTGCAACTACAGGTAAGCCTACAGTACATTAGGACTTACCTGAAGGTGCTTGCAATATCTCCTTAACCTACATGGTTAAAGAGATATTTGCAGAAAAGCAGGCACCGATGTCTACGGCGCATGCAATGGCACAGGCACACTGAGCGCGGCGGCTCTTGAATGGGAGCCTGCCGGAAATGTGCGTCATCGCCACTCCGGCCAGTCAGGCTGCATTCACACCTTGGCGTACCTAATCGTGGCGTTTTGTCCCGCGAATTGCGGCGACAAATTGCAGCGTTTTGTACCGCGATTTGCGGCGACAAAGCGCCGCGATTGTGAATGCAGCTAAACCCCCAGGTCCACCTCTCCTATGCCGAACGCCGAAGCCGCCTGAAAAAAAGGGTCCGGGACTTGTTTTGAGCTTCAGGCGTACGGCGTTTCGGCGTGGAGATGTGAACCATTTCCATAGAGGGCAAGGTAAAATCACCCCTCCAGCATATTAGGGGCTGGTGCGGCGTCGCGCTTCAGGCGTATATACGCCTAGGTGTGAATGGAGCCTCACAGCGCCGGAGCGGCGATACCCGGAAGTCACTCTGGGTATCATGGTGGTGGCGGGGGGGAGAAACAAGGGTCGGTGCGAGTTTTGCGATCTAAGGTAAGTAATTGATAATGAGCTAGTATGCTAGTCATACTAGCTCATTATGCCTTTGCCTTGCAGGTTTTTTTTTTTTATTATGGTTATACAACCGCTTTAATATCCATTTAATGCCATGTAGAGCCATTTATCAATATTCAGCTAAAGAAACTAAAGCTGAAAATGTCTCAGTTCTGGCTTCAGACCAGCAGAAATCATAGCAGTTATGCATTGCATTTATGGATTTAACTGCAACAATTAGTGGGAGATTTGGGCTCTCAGCCTAGCCAAGCGTATATCAGTGGCATCAAACTGTTATTCGTTTGTTGTAATTATGACAATTGGAACATAATCAGCTTTTCTCTATTATCATGTTGTGAATAATTCTCTGCTGATGGATTACACTCATTATGATATGATTGCAGTTCCCCTTTATGCAATAAGTATAAAT
Organism: Rana temporaria; assembly: GCF_905171775.1. Lineage (NCBI taxonomy): Eukaryota > Metazoa > Chordata > Amphibia > Anura > Ranidae > Rana > Rana temporaria. Next base: position 644,144,035 of record NC_053489.1, on the reverse strand, counting down.
GATTCATATCCCAAATTATACACTAAAGTGGCCTCTAGGTGTATAAATAAATAATAAAATATGGGGAACCAAAAGCCGTTAAATTGTATAATTAAGGGAATCCAATTCCCAATAAATAGGACACGTCCCTACATCCGATAATTATTTACGACTTTTATAAAGAGGAAATAGATGGTAACCAGGTATAACCACTACACAGGATTTCCTTACACAATTTACTTTTATTAATTAATTACCGTATTTATCGGCGTATAACACGCACCCCAAGTTTAGGAGGGAAGTTTAACCACTTGACCACCGGGCACTTAAACACCCTTAATTATCACACCAATTTTCAGCTTTCGGTGCTCTCACATTTTGAATGACAATAACTCAGTCATACAACACTGTAACCAAATTAAATTTTTGTCCTTTTTTCCCCACAAATAGAGCTTTCTTTTGGTGGTATTTGATCACCTCTGCGATTTTTATTTTTTTCCGCTATAAATGAAAAAAGAACGAAAATTTTGTAAAAAAAATAATTTTTCTTCATTTCTATTATAACATTTTGCAAAAAAATAATTTTTCTTCATACATTTGGCCTAAAATGTATACTGCTACATATCTTTGGTAGCAACAAAAAAATATTTGGATATTATTTAGTCTGGGTGAAAGTTATAGCGTCCACAAGCTATGGTGCCAATATCTGAAAATTGATCACACCTGAAGTACTGACGGCCTATCTCATTTCTTGAGACCCTAACATGCCAGAAAAGTATAAATACCCCCCAAATACCCCCAACCTCTGATTAAACTTAAAGCCTGGAAAGACATTATAATTAGCTCCTTGTTGAATCTTCTTAGAACTTTCGACAGAGACCATAAGGCTTCAATGACAGATTCAACGTTTGTATGTTTTTCTCTGCTTTGTCGAATCTTCATCATTCTCTATAATGTCAAATCTTTTCTCTTTATGTCGAATCTTTCCTCTCTATGTAGAATAATCTTGGACTAATAGAGTAAAGGTTAGGCACATTCAAACGCAGATACGATAGACACAGATCGCTATTGTCACCGTCATGTCGAATCTCCTATCTATATCGAACCGTTGTAGCAACGAAAACTAAAATAAAGCATTTTTTTATGTCGGATCTTTCGAAAATGCATTTGGACGAAAACAAATGCACATACCCAAAATTCATAAGGGGGATATTCCACATAAGGGACGCCCCATAGGGGCAGGTATAAGGTCCCTTTTTGAGAGACTGGAAGAGTGGGTGGATCAATTTCTACAACCATTAGTGATTAGATTACCAGGATATATTAAAGATACAACTGCAGTCCTGAAACACATTAGTGACATTCACTGGCATGACTCTTTTTCCTGGGTCACCCTGGATGCCAGGGTGTTATATTCCAGCATCCCACACTCCCTGGCACTTAAAGCGGAGGTTCACCCATACCTTACACATTTTCCCCTTCGCTTCATGCTCGTTTTGTCTAGGGGAATCGGCTATTTGTTTTAAAATATGATCCGTACTTACCCGTTTACGAGATGCATCTTCTCCGCCGCTTCCGGGTATGGGCTGCGGGACTGGGCGTTCCTTCTTGATTGACAGTCTTCCGAGAGGCTTCCGACGGTCGCATCCATCGCGTCACGATTTTCCGAAAGAAGCCGAACGTCGGTGTGCAGGCGCAGTATAGAGCCGCACCGACGTTCGGCTTCTTTCGGCTACGAGTGACGCGATGGATGCGACCGTCGGAAGCCTCTCGGAAGACTGTCAATCAAGAAGGAACGCCCGCTCCCGAAGACCCATACCCGGAAGCGAAGGAAGAAGATGCATCTCGAAAACGGGTAAGTACGGATCATATTTTAAAACAAATAGCCGATTACCCTAGACAAAACGAGCAGGAATCTAAGGAAAAAAAAAAGGAATTGGGTGAACTCCCGCTTTAAGGCACTCGATTTCCATTTATCAAAATATAGCACACACAACCCCCATTAAGAGAGTTCATTTATTTATCAGTGGCATTTTTGTTGGAACATAATTATTTTGTTTTTAATGGGATATACTATCTACAGTGCTGTGGGGCTTCGATGGGGGCTAAGCTTTCCCCATCGTTGGCCAACCTCTATATGGGCTAGTGGGAGGTGTGCTTTCTTTTTTCATGCCGCAATCTATATACCTCTAATATCTTTTAATATGGGAGGTATATATGGAAAAAAGGAAGGGTAAGGGCAAAAGAATAGTTACTGAAGCTAGACTTGAGGACATGCCCACCCAAATGTTTGTGGACTATCTCGGTACTGATAGAAAACAATAAAAGTTGTTGAATTAAAAAGATTTATTACAGATAAACAATACAGAACAATCATACAGATCAAAGATTTGGCAAAGTCTCGACTAGTTCCGCTTCTTCAGGAGAGCCAATCTATAAAATACATAACAGTATAAAAACATATAAAATACAGTTCAGCCAAAAAATAGATAATAGATAGACAAAAGTATTGGTAGCTTACTCGATGGGTAGTAAAAACACATGCGGAGGCGGGCCGCCCAATTAGTTCCCCCTTGCGGCGAACATGGGGGATAGTGCGTAATTCTCTAAGTGAAGGATATATAGTTGATTGATTAGAGCCCATGTATGGAACTAGGGTCAGGTAAGGGAGGGGTGGTGGAAGGAAAAGGGGGGGGGGGGTCTGACTTCACAGACCACAGGACATGGTTCCAGTAATCCATGTCCTTAGTCGGCTTGTCTTCAGCAAACTGTTTGCAGGCTTTTTTGTGCATCATCTTTAGAAGAGGCTTCCTTCTGGGACGAGAGCCATGCAGACCAATTTGATGCAGTGTGCGGCATATGGTCTGAGCACTGACAGGCTGACCCCGCACCCCTTCAACCTCTGCAGCAATGCTGACAGCACTCATATGTCTATTTCCCAAAGACAACCTCTGGATATGATGCTGAGCACGTGCACTCAACTTCTTTGTTCAACTATGGCGAGGCCTGTTCTGAGTAGAACCTGTCCTGATAAACCACTGTATGGTCTTGGCCACCGTGCTGCAGCTCAATTTCAGGGTCTTGGCAATCTTCTTATAGTCTTGGCCATCTTTATGTAGAGCAACAATCCTTTTTTTCAGATGCTCACAGAGTTCTTTTCTATGAGGTGCCATGTTGAACTTTCAGTGACCAGTATGAGAAAGTGAGAGCGATAACACCACATTTAACACACCTGTTCCCCATTCACACCTGAGAACTTGTAACACTAACTAGTCACATGACACCAGGGAGGAAAAATGGCTAATTGGGCTTAATTTGGACATTTTCACCTAGGGGTATGCTCACTTTTGTTGCCAGCGGTTTAGACATTAATGGCTGTGTGTTGAGTTATTTTGAGGGGACAGCAAATTTACACTGTTATACAAGCTGTACACTCACTACTTTACATTGTAGCAAAGAGTAATTTCTTCAGTATTGTCACATGAAAAGATAGAATAAAATATTTTCAAAAATGTGAGATACTGTATATCAAGGTGATCAAATTGTCATGCTTATCTGAAAAATGCAAATATTATGCATTGCTTTTCATTGCTATGTATTACTGTGCTTCCTACACTTTCTTCTCACCGTTATTCCAGGCCTTGCAACTATATATCTTCTTGGATGTATTTTGTCTTCCACTGGCTTGACTAAACTTATTATATTCATAGTGTCTTCTTAAAGTGGTTGTAAACCAAAAAAATAAATCCCTGCAAGACAAAGACATTATGAGCTGGCATATAAGGCTACTGGGCATATAAGAAGACCCCCGGCCCCTAATGTTCCATTTAAACCTTAGGTTTGTTCCATGCTCCTTGTATAAGACGACCCCCTTCCGACTGTCAGCCTGCTGGATGTGCGGTAATACCATATGTTCAGTAGCTTCGGTACCGTACTGTCTCACAGTATACATACAGTATACTGCGCTGAGCCAATCACAGCAAGCGATACATTCTTTTAATGAATACAAAGCCTGCTCGGATTGGATAGAATTAATAGAATACATCACTTGTCGGGATCGGCTCAGCAGTGTACACTGTATGTATACAGTATTACCGCACATTCAGCGAGCATCCGAAGGGCTGAAATCAGTGGCGGTGCATCCATAAAGGGTGCAGTAGCGCCGCCCCCTCTCTCCTGTCACGTCTCTTTCACCATAGAAAGATTAATACATTGCATGAATCTATCTATGACAGCCGCTGCCACCCCCTATTCAGGTGTCTGGCCCCTTGTCGGGCGCTGGGCACCTGAATTACAGTGGCGGGGGTGTTTTTGGAAGCACCTGATTAGAGCCATAGGCTCTAATAGCATTCCAAAATGGTAAACAGCGGATGCAATGCTGTGCGTTCGCTGTTTACTCAGTGTTGTGTTAGGAAAGTGAATAAATCGCTTTCCTAACACTAACCCGCCTCTCAGTCCTGTGCACGCTGGAAGTTTAGCCCCCATACATGAGGTTACAGTTTTTAGGTGCGGGTGGAGGATATAGGTGTGCCATTAAGCTCTACTGCTGTCAGCCTGTCAAATTCTATTTTATTCTGCTGCAGATTCATTAAAAAATAGTTTTTTTTCAGCCCGCAAATATGTGAAAAATGCACAATGTGGCCCCCGAAGTGAAAAGTTTGGAGACCCCTGCTCTACATCATGAGTGTCATAAATCATAACTACACTCTGTGACAAATGTCCCAGAAAACAGGTCTATGAACTTGATAATGTCCCAAAAAACATTTAAATAAAACTGACCAAAAAACTAGCATGCTTGCCCTTTAACTTCTTCAGACCCGGGGCCATAGTAAAAAGACGGCCATAAGGTGGCTCTACAATGCCAGGAGGCCGTCTTTTCATGGCCTCTGGTCCTCCTGCCACTGAGGGGCACACGTGAGTGTCCAGCGCTTCACCGAGATGCCATTACACGGGCCTGGCGGCCACGATGTCCACCAGGTGCCCACGATTGGCAGTGAAAGAGCAGGGACGTGGATCTGTGTGTGTAAACACAGAGATCTACGTCCTGTCAGGGAGAGGAGACCGATGCTGTGTCCCTTGTACATAGGGACACAGATCGGTCACCTCCTCCAGTCAGTCCCCTCCCTCCACAGTAAGAATCACTCCCAGGATACACATTTAACCCCTCCCTCGCCCCCTAGTGTTAACCCATTAACACAATACAGTAATCAGTGCATATTTATATGAAAAAAATAAATTGTTTTAAAAAAAAAAAAAAATGGGATATTTATTATAGCAAAAAGTAAAAAATATTGTCAAAATTTTCGCTTTTTACTTGTTTATAGCACAAAAAAATAAAAAACGCCAAAAGATATCTCTATTTGTGGGAAAAAAGGATGTACCGTATTTATTGGCCTATTGCGCGCCCCGGCGTATAGCGCGCACCCCCGAACTTGAAGAAAAATTCCTGGAAAAAAAAATACTTACAGTTTGGATGCCCCTCGTTGGTGTCTTGCCCTTCATCCATCGCGTCCTGCCCGTCGTCCATCGGCGGCCTCGTCCGGTCCGGCGTCCTTCTGCGGCCATCGTGGTGTCCTCCCCGCTCGATCCCCGCTACCCGCGCTGAGTTTGAACCACTGTGCCGGCATATACCGAGCGCAGTACACTTGGGTATAGTCGGGCAGGCTCGGCTCCTCTTGCGTAAAGGACGTACAGGACGCACAGGACGTGACCACGAGAGGAGCCGAGCCTGCCCCACTATACCCGAGTGTACTGCGCTCGGTATATGCCGGCGCAGTGGTTCAAACTCAGCGTGAGAAGCGGGTATCGGCGTATATCGCGCACCCACGATTTTGCCCTGATTTTCAGGGCAAAAAAATGTGTGGTATACGCGATAAATACGGTAAATTTTGTTTGGGAGCCACGTCGCACGACCGCGCAATTTTCATTTAAAGCGTGACAGTGCCGAACGTTGAAATTTCACCTGGGTAGAAAGGGGGTATATGTGCCCAGTAAGCAAGTGGTAAAGTATTTTCTGACTTTCTATACGCTTACAGTAAATGAAACTGAATCTTGAATATAACATATCTCTTGATTTCAACTTCTTATCCTGCTCAGAAATAATCAGTTAAATTGAAGCAAGCTACGGTAAGTGCAGGGTAGGGTGACTAACGTTAAATGTGATTGGATTCTTGTTCTCATTTAATCTTGAATTTGGGTCCATCCGTGGCCCCCAGGATGCCGTCCATTCATGAAGTGCATCATCTATCTCCATGATCCGTCTTTGGGAAATGAATGTTAAAATTGTTCTTGATTTTTCTTTGTCGCCGGAACCCTCAAAATGATTGTCTAACCATTATTCTTTCATTGTCCTCATGCCTGAAATCAGCCTGCCATTCAGCTGTATCTATCCCATCATTAATTCACTTCCTTGGGATGTGACTCTTCTGAAGTGTCAGCTATTGAAAAGACTTTGTCCGTTTTTTATGTTATATTCCCATTAATCTACTGTGTGATGGCATGCCCTCCTCTTTGCAGCAGCAAGAAAATGGGAAATACCTAGAGGCGTTAAACCTTACTGTATGTTATTTGAATAGATGTTTATTTTATCCTCTTTTTTTCATCTCTATTATTTGGTGGAATTGACTGATGGATAAGGGCAATCTTTTCAAATGGAGGAGAAGTGGTTCAACCTACATATAGAAACGGTTCTGTACTGTAAAAGCTGTGAAAATATGGAATAGTCTTCTATGGCTGTAGCTTACATGGTAACACATTTAAAAAGAATATAAATGGCTACTAATATTTAAAAGACATGGCATAGGAGAAAGGTGATCCTGAGAATTCAGTAAATGCCTTTGTCTCCTGTATAGATTAAATTAGGGTGTGCACCCCAATACTCAAACACAAATGTGTATACTGTATATATATATATATATATATATATATATATATATATATATATATGTATATGTATATATGGCAGTAGGGCAATGGACGGTGTCAGTGAAGGGTGTCAGTGGGCAGGGACTGCTGTCAGTAATTTATATTTATTATTTCTTTATTATTACTTTACAATTTTTTTTTTATTATTGTTACAATATTTTTTTACAAACACTTTTTTATAATTATCTTTAAAAAAAAAAATCAGAGCACTGTTGGGGGGCTTTTGTGAAATATCAGGGGCCTAGACAGACCCCTGATATCTCACTTTTGAGACAGAGAAAGGGGCTGAGGACAGAGATTTCTGAGTCCCTTTCTCTGCAGCCAAGCAGCAGGGGGAGATTGTTCAGCACAGGGTAATTAGGGTGTGCCTGGGCACACCTGGCACACCCTGTGTGTACGCCTATGATCTCCTGTTAATATCAGACTTTATAAAGATTTTTTCTTCATGTTGAGGATGCACATTTTTTGGGGGCTTCGTTAGGAGTGGGACTTCCTGTCCCACTTCCTCCTTCTGCCCATGGACCGCTTAGGCGACTCGTCATATCGCCTTAGGTGGTCCCTCCCTGTAGGCGATTGCCTGGGACACGTGACAGGTCCCAGGCATTCGTCTGTCCACTCCTAGAGCACATGCTCAGTGAGTACATGGCCGTGAAGCCGAAAGCTGTCACAGCCGGGTGCCCGCAGTCTGAATGGAGGTGTGGGCGGAGAGGGTGGAGAGGAGCGACGCTCCGGGCGGCCACGTCGTTGGACAGTGGAGTAGGTAAGTGTCTGTTTATTAAAAGCCAGCAGCTACACTTTTTGTATCTGCTTACTTTTAATAAACATAAAAAAAGGCTGGAACTCCGCTTTAACCACTTCAGCCCCGGATGATTTGGCAGCCAAATGACCAGGCCACTTTTCGGCACTGCGTCGCTTTAACTGGCAATTGCGTGGTCGTGCGACGTGGCTCCAAACACATTTGACATGCTTTTTTTTCCCAAAAATTGAGCTTTCTTTTGGTGGTATTTGATCACCTCTTTGCCAATCCCTTCACTGGCTTCCTCTACCACACCGTGTAAAATTCAAAATGTAAGCACAACATACAAGGCCATTCACAACATCCCTCCATCTACATCACCAACCTCATCTGCAGATATCACCCAAATCGTCCCCTCCACTCCTCCCAGGACCTCCTGTTCTCTAGCTCCCTTGTTACCTCCTCCTCTGCTCGCTTCAGGACTTCTCCATCCTCTGGAACTCCCTGCCCCGGTATGTCCAATCAGCCCCTACCCTGTCCACCTTTAGGAGATAAAAAAAGAAAGAAAAAGGAGGGTGCACCGACCTAGTGCATTACCACATAAAAAGGTTTTATTGAATAAAATAAAAGCAATAGTCTAACTCACAAAAGGATCTAACATGAACGTTTATCAAGCAATCAGACTGGTCTCTTGGCACCTGCCAGCAGGACCTGATGATAACGAGGATTGGATGATACCCCAACGGCCAAATTTCTGGGGCGCACCCCTTTCTTCAGAGCCTAGATGGTCGGTTATAGCTCTCTCCTAAGTGCCCTCAGATAGACTTTGCCGTAATAAATAAAAGGGTGATAAGCGCTAAAGTATGACACAGTGGGCTGTAAGCCAACACACTAAAACTAATAGTGAAAAGATGGGTTGGGAGAGCCCAAAAAGTGAGGGTGACTGACCCACTGAAAGCAAATACTTATAAACAAATATTAAAAATCTATAATAAAGTCTATAGGTGATATGACAGATGGATAATCTTGAAAGAAATTTCCAATACAAGGATCATCTGTATAGGTGAATGCGATCTGATAACTTGTCTCCTATTGCCCTTACCTTAAACCAGTTGTATATGCGCAAAGGGCAAAGGTGTTCTCCTCCTATTGGATCAGCGCCGTAACTCCTGGATCAGCTCCAATGGTCCTGGAGGGTTGGAGGTCCGTGTGTCCGTGATGCCAAGGATGGAGCCAGGGGATAGGCAAAGGATGCAATGAAAAGGTGTGCCACAATGGTGAAGTAGGTTGTGACCAGTAAAAATGTATTCAAAAATATATATGTTCCAAACGATAAAAGAGGAATTTAAAAACTCGTAAATTCGCGCTGTAGCGCTACAGCATATGACAGCGTAGGACGCGGCGTGACTATCAGCCGACTTACTTCCGTTGGCCTCCGGCTGTTTGCATAGGTCTCACTTCCTACGCCGTTACGTCACCGTCTCGTGACTTCTTCAGGGATCTTGCCGTAAGATTGGACTACACTACCCTTTAGAGAAACCACCAGAGCGCAGGAGAATTTTGTGTTTTCACCTTTAGGAGATCCCTGAAAACTCATTTATTCAGGGAAGCCTATCCCACACCCACCTAACAACTGTCCCCGAGCCACCCCCATCAAATCATTCTCTGCAGCTATTACCTTTTGTACCACCAAGAATGTAAGCTCTACGAGCCGGGCCCTCCTGTACCTTCTGTATTAAATTGTACTGTAATTGTTCTGTCCTCCCTCTACATTGTAAAGAGCTGTGTAAACTGTTGGTGCCATATAAATCGTGTATAATAATAATAATTATTGTTAACACTAAAATGTACACAATGTAATGTTTTTTCCCCAAGTGAAAATAAACAATGCAGAAAAAGAAAGTGACTATTGAAATCACAAGTCCAGAGCTAAAATGTACAAAAGGCAAGCTTACCTGGTTAAATAAATGGTATTCCAATCATGTCAAGCCTGCTAGAATATAGATTCATGTTTAAATGCAATACTAAATCAGCATGAGAAAGGAATTCATCAATCACTCTCCATTCATGTAGATCGAAGTAGAAGAAGTAAAGTTGATTTTCCACCGCTGACTACTTGACAACAGCAGCATGAATTTTAAAAATGAATTTCATTTTAACACTTTCTCATATGTAAAAGATTCTTTTTAAAGTAGAAAGCTCTTCAAAAGGCATTTTCACAATAAATATTAACATTCTATAAAGGGCTTTAATCCTGTAAGCGGTGGGAAAATGCAGAGAGCAATCAGAACATCTTGGGAACACATTTGCAAAGTCACCCAGCAGATGTGGACCCAGATGTTCATTAAGAAATGATTTTTCTACACTTAACATCTCTTCCTCCGATAGGAAGAACTAGGAGAAATCAGAGTGAATACACAAATGGAGAAGTCATGAACTCGACTTGGGTTTTCTCTGTGCTGAGATGCGGAGTAGGGGGAAATGTTTGTGTTGTGATGGTGTATGGGTCAATATTAACTTGTGTGGGACATCCTGAGGGCTACAGGGAGGCGATGGGAATACACGATCACAGTTCAGGAAGAAGGCCATGTCATAAGCTTCTCACCACTCACAGGGTGCAACAGATGTCAGCAACATATCAACTGTCCCCCCGGGAAACAGGGCCAAAAATGGTCAACAAATAAACACCAATACATTATATATATATATATATATATATATATATATATATATATATATATACACACACACAAACACATGATGTTAAAGAGAAACATACACAAGTTAATAGTGACCTGGGTTCATTTACTTTGTTAGCTTCAAAAGGGTTTTTAACTCCTTCCTGTCCAGCTTAAGCTCCCTCTTTAGGTTGGTCTTTCTGACTAGGAGCAGGATGAATTTTCCATTTGCATAAGATTGGCTGCAGTTAACGTACTGTATTTATCAGTGTATACCGCGCACTTTTTTCCCCTAAAAACAGGGGGAAAATCACGGGTGTGCGCGATACGCCGATAGCATACCTTGGAGGGGAAGGAGGGGGACGAGCGCCCGCCGGAAATCACCGAGTCGTCATCTCCTCTCGGCTCTCACTCGGCTGTCACGTCACACATGCACAGTCCTGCCTCCGCCACCAGCATTGGACCAGTGTTCTGTCAGTTACAGGAGATGGTCCAATGCCGATGGCGGAGGCGGGACTGTGCATGTGTGACGTGACAGCCAAGTGAGAGCCGAGTGGAGATGACGGCTCGGTGATTTCCGGGCGCTCGTCCCCCTCCTTCCCCTCTGAGGTATACCATCGGTACGCGCTACAGTCTCGGCCACCGCTGCCTCGCTGCCCACGTTTAAGGGTTTCCTCACCCTCCCCTTCACCACAGACGGCTGAACATTTGGGTATAGAAGCCCCAAGCCGCACTACAGTCCCGGTCAGCGCTGCCTGCGTCTGAGAGTTCCAGCTCCCTTCCACCATCGAGTGCTGACAGCTAGAAGCCCTATGGTACTGTGTATCTCCTTGAACATAGGAGCTGCTCTTAAAATTGGGGTTCGCGTTATATGCCGGTGCGCGTTATACGCCGATAAATATGGTAACTATGCAGGAAAATGGTTATAAACTTATATCAAGATGGTACTGGACTCCTTCTCTTCTACACAAAATTAATCCGGTCCTACCCAAACAATACCGGAGATGCCATCAAGATGATGGCACGCTGTTGCATATCTGGTGGACATGTCCCAAATTCAACGCTTCTGGACAGAAATACACTCTATGATCTCACAAGTTACGACATACACTTTGGACTACTCACCAGCGCAGTTTCACCTTCACCACACATCTCTCTCGTCACAAATCGCTCGCCATGCACATGGTAAATGCAGTAAAATTGTGTATACTGTGGCAGAGCGTTGCCCTGCCAGGGTCTAGAATGAGGTTGTGACCCAGAATTCTCAACCAGACGGGTTGAGGGGCTCCAGGGAGCTTGTAACATAAAGCAGAAACTGGCTTTTCAGTTTCCTCCTTTCTTAGAAAGGTCCACTTTGGGACCTGGAGCCCGAGGATTTCTAGGAGATCCCGGTGGGATGAAATCCCCAGTCCTGGGTCCTGATTTTGAGAATAGCCAGCATACTGATTGGTCAGGTGTGTGCTGGGCTTTTAGAAAATAACCTGACCATAGTTATGGGCTCCACCCCAGCATATTGTAAGTCTGAGTACCAGGCCTGGAGTGTAAGGCCAGAGCAGCAGTGCTGCAAGTGAGAGCCAACTGGGCTGAATGTCGTTTTTGTTGATGAAAAGGAGTGATGAAACCCCTGCTTGGGAAACCTATCTTTGTTTGTTGAACTTGGTTTTAATAAAAATGGGCAAACAAAGCCCTTAAAAAGAAGAACCAGCGAGTGGTGGTGTCCTTAAATCTCTACATTTGATGCTAGTCCTTTACAATACCGATTCATTGGAACACGACTCACACTCTATCACTTTCAGAGTGGCTCACACACCCACAAAATATTTCTAAATACTTTGCCATAAGTCTCACAGACATGCATAAACTTCAGAACAAAGGATAATTAAAACAAATTACATATGCTTTTCTGCACACAGAAATATATCACTAACTGAGCTTAAAAAAAAGGAGGGGGAGAGAGGGAGGGAAAGTAGAAAAAAGGGGAGATGGAGAGAGTGGAAAGAGGACAGAGAGAGAGAGAGAGAGAAAATGAAGGATGAGAGGAAAGAAAGAGAGAGAGAGAGAGAGAGAGAGAAAGTGAGAGGGGGAGAATGAGAGAGAAAGGTGACAGAGATGGGAAATGAAGAGAATAAGTGAGATGAGAGAGGGAGGCAAGAAAAGGGGGGAGAGTAAGAGAAGGAAAGGTTGGGGAGAGGGAGAGGAGTAGTGGAGAGAGAGAACCGTGGGGGAGAAAGAGAGAGAGAGAAGGGGTAGAAAGAGCAGTCAGCACAGAAACCTTGTCCATTCATGTACGCATATGGGCAGCATGGGGGCTTTGAGAATATGAGTTACGTGGGTGTCAAAATGTAAAAAGCTGATGTTCAAGCAGAAATAAACCACACCACTTAATCCAGGTTTATACCTATTACATATCATTAAATGTAGGAGGGTGCTGCCTGGCAGTCACCACCATGCCCGCTTAAGCAGACATCAGAGAAGGAAGGGAGGTGGTAAACCAGAAGTAACCACAGTGATCACATGATTCTGGCTTACCTCTGGCACAAGGAAGACCCTGCAGAGGATGATTTGTCCTCTGTACAAGGCTTTTGGCAGTCATTCTGCCGGAGCCTTTGTCTGATTGAACACAGAGTTCACCCAAGATTTGGGAAGCCGTATTGAACTCAGAAAGGCTATAACCCCTCCTGGATCATTTTGGCTCACCCTGCAATGGGAGGAGGGTGAAATACAGACTGCGACCCACTGGCTATGGATATGAGATAGGGCAGGAACTGAGATAGGATTAGGGCAAAAAGAGGATCATGAGGAGCAGGGACAGCTTAGTGGAGGTCTGGAGTACCTCTTTTGCCCAGCCTGCCTTTGGGTTGGTGCATCCTTGCACCCTATATCACCAGCAGAACACCATATTTGGATGCCCACTGTAAGCCCAAAGCGACCTGTTTAAGGAGCAATCATCAAGTATACTGTGCATGAAAGATCTGCATATTTGTACAGTCTATTTATGTAACTGTAAAAGTGCTCCAGAGGCTATACGTGTACTTCAGGATTTTTTGCCTGGTCCCTTTTAATCTGGACTCCAGTTTTAATCTATGTGCATACTCACATTGGCCACGTTTGGCAGAATGTAAGTATGCATATTTTTTGGGCCACTGGGAAAGCTGAAAATCATTGTAGTAGTCAGTGCTACTACAGCAATAGCCTCATTATTTTGGGTACTGATGGGGTTCTGTGCGAATGGCTTGCCTTCTGCACACTAACCTCGTAGAATGACAAATCACAAAATCAGAGAATTCTGTGAAATCACTGAAACAGATGCAAAGCATTCTATGAATGCCAACAGTGTCAAGCGAGTAACAACAACTTACAAAGCCATCCACAACTCTGCCCTCAGCTACAGCCCTAGCCTAGTCTCAAAATACCAACCAAATAATCCTCTTCCTTCCTCCCAATACCTCCTACTTTCTATCTCTTTTGTCTTCTCCTCCAGTGCTCACCTACAGGACTTTCCCAGAGCCTCTCCCATCATATGGAACTCCCTACCCCAAGCAATGATTCTAGCATTGTTTCAATGAGGCCCAAGATGGGATGAACCAAGAGGATGGGAGGCAGGAATGGTTGATGATACAACCATATTCTGTTTTGAATTAGTCACTTCCCCGAGCAATAACATATGTGTCCTAGGGGACTTGTCATTTCAACTACCCTACTTCAATAGACCTAAGTATCCATGAGTACAACGCCAACCCAACACCTGGCTATAATGCATAACCAACAGTCAGTGCACAAAGAGGACTTGTCTAAAAATACCTATTAACAAATCTGTTCTTATCCACCAAAATGTTATTGTATTGAACACACAGCATACATACAGTGATCAGATAAACTGACATGTTTTGAGACAGAACTATCCTAATTATCAAGGTCTGACCAGTCCCTGACTAGTTGCATTGGGAAAAACATGTGGCTTTCAAGTTACCACTAGTGATGTCGCGAACCTAAAATTTTGCGAACTTGCGCATATGTTCACGAATGCGCGAACCGGGCGAACCACCATAGACTTCAATGGGCAGTCGAATTTTAAAACCCACAGGGACTCTTTCTGGCCACAATAATGATGGAAAAGTTGTTTCAAGGGGACTAACACCTGGACTGTGACATGCCGGAGGGGGATCCATGGCAAAACTTCCATGGAAAATTATGTAGTTGTCGCAGAGTCCGTTTTTAATCCATAAAGGGCATAAATCACCTAAAAATCATAAATTGTTTGCAATAATGTGCTTTAAAACATCATACATCATAATGTTATATCGATCAGGTAGTGTAAGGGTTAGGGTTAGGGTTACAGATAGGGTTAGGGTTAGGGATAGTCTGTAACCCTAACCCTAACCCTATCTGTAACCCTAACCCTAACCCTATTTGTAACCCTAACCCTACCCTAACCCTATCTGTAACCATCACCCTATCTGTAACCCTAACACTATCTGTAACCCTAAACCTGTCTGTAATAGGATTAGGGTTCACAGTGACAGACCAAACTCTGACAGATCAAACTCCCCGTTTAACGCACCGCAAACACCTGCAAACAGTCCATTTACACAAGGTTGGATACCAAGCTAGCCATGTTATGTACTGTGCCACCAAGATAGATGAGTGGTGGGTGGCCCTGGGCACAGTGTACGCTGTACCCCTGACACACGCTGGCAGCCAGGCAACTGACTAGTACTACTATTCTATTGCAGTAAAACTATTTTTTTAAATGTTATGTACTGTGCCACCAAGATAGATGAGTGGTGGGTGGCACTGGGCACAGTGTACGCTGTACCCCTGACACACGCTGGCAGCCAGGCAACTGACTACTATTCTATTGCAGTAAAAAAAAAAATTTAATGTTATGTACTGTGCCACCAAGATAGATGAGTGGTGGGTGGCACTGCATGGGCACAGTATACGCTGTACCCTGACATACGCTGCCAGCCAGGCAACTGACTAGTACTACTATTCTATTGCAGTAAAACAATTTTGTTTTAAATGTTATGTACTGTGCCACCAAGATAGATGAGTGGTGGGTGGCACTGGGCACAGTGTACGCTGTGATCCTAACACACACGCTGCCTTCCTAGCAGGCAACTGCAATTAGATTACAGAGAAAAAAAAAAAGCTGACTGATATACTAGCCCTAAAAAGGGCTTTTTGGGGTGCTGTCCTTACAGCAGAGATCAGATGAGTCTTTCAGGACTGGAGTGGACACTGAAAACACTAGCCTAGCTATAGATTTGCCTATAAATTCAGCAGCAGCAACACTCTCCCTCCTCTCACTAAGAATGCAGGTTCAGAATGAATCTTAAATGGATGCTGCCCGAGAGGTGGGAGGGTCAGGGAGGGAGGGTATGCTGCTGATTGGCTGGAATGTGTCTGCTGACTGTGAGGTAGAGGGTCAAAGTTTTCTCAATGTTAATTAATAGGAGGCGGATCTAACAGCGCATATGTTCACGAGCATCGGCGAACACGCAGTTCTGTACATCTCTAGTTACCACACAGCATCTATACATTGTTCATCTGTTAAACTTTATAAATGTCTCTATTTGATTATTATTCTCATCTAATTTGTAGCATTTTAATTAAAATATTTAACATCTTTATTAACACAGAGCATTTGATTGCATTAACTCATCCTTTGTATAGCTCACCATTGCTCCATATATCTGAACCTTAGGAGACAAATTACACAGGTTATAATTATAATGAAACATGTGCTTTAATAACACACCATGCTGCTCTGTTCACAAATATTCTTTCTTCTGTATTACATTAGAACAGCTGTCTATAAAGCACTGACTATTCTATCGATTTATTATAGGTATTTTTAGATCATGCTATTTTTTGCTACAAAATATAAATACCTTTCCTATAGGTATTTTTTTTCTTTTCCCACAGTTTAGAAGACTATTATTTGAAGCAAATTAAAATAACTTTGGGTGCGTGGCCGGATGTAGAGCGTGTCAGGCGTGCTAGTGAAGAGTTCCCTTCTACTGATTTTAGGATCTCCTGCAATAGAGGAAAACATCAGCTGCCCCGCCACATCCAACTTGCTCCATCGCTCTGACTCTGAGTAATCAGCCACCACTGGCCTTTGCCACGATGTCGGATGCCATCTAGGCTGCCAAGCTGCAGGCTCTGCTAAGAGAATTGGACAGGGAGGACTCTAAGAAAAGACGTGCTGCTGCTGCTGCAGTAGCTCCAGTCTCACAAGACAGCACAGTCATGATCCTTACAGCCATAGAGCACAGCAAGACTTCCTTGCTGGACCAGCTCACAGAGGAGTGCAATCTTATTAGGAAATACCTTGATAAAATCAGTGGCCAGCTAACAGAAACAGAATCACACATTTCTACTACTGAAGATGTCACAGCCCAATATTCAGGCATTCATAGAAGACCTGCAGCTCACGGTTAAAGACCTTGTTGTCAAATCTGACGATGCTGAAAACCGGCTTTGCTGTAATAATGTACGTGTCCTCGGTTTGCCAGAGAGGTCAGAGGGAGAGAACCCAGCAGCGTTTGCAGAGTCCTTCTTTAAAGATCTATTCCAGCTGACGGATGTCTCCCCCACCTACGTTGTAGAGAGAGCCCACATGGTCCTGTGTGGATGTCCTTTACCTGGGAACATAGCGTGTCCCTTCCTGGTCAGATTCTTGAAACATGAAAGCATCCTGAGCTGCTGCATGGTAACTTGTCTATCCTTCTGTTTCCTGACTTCTCAGCGTAACTCCAGCGAAAAAGAAAAACATTCACAGATATCCGACACTGTCTTCATGAGAAAAATATGCAATACAGTATGTTACAGTACCTGCCGCCGAGAATGTGTTTTTAGCACGACGGCATTGCGCTAATTCTCGGCGACAGGGTGCCGACATCTCGCACTCGCTAGAATGGTAAAAGCACATTCCAGCAAGCGCATCATAGAAGCGACGAGAGATCCGACTTGGATTCCCGCCAATTCTACACGTGTGCGGCGTTTGTTATGAATCCTGAGGGGAAGTCCCCGCCGGATTTTTAATAAAAATCCGGCATGGGTTCCCCCCTCAGGAGCATACCGGGCCCTTAGGTCTGGTAGGGGTTGTAAGGAGACCCCCCTTACACCGAAAAAAACAGCGTAGGGGGTCCCCCTACAATCCATACCAGACCCGTATCCAAAGCACGCTACCCGGCTGGCCAGGAAAGGAGTGGGGACGAGCGAGCGCCCCCCCCTCCTGAGCCGTACCAGGCTGCATGCCCTCAACATGAGGGGGTTGGATGCTCTGGGGCAGGGGGGCGCACTGCGGCCCCCCCACCCCAGAGCACCCTGTCCCCATGTTGATGAGGACAGGGCCCCTTCCCAACAACCCTGGCCGTTGGTTGTCGGGGTATGCGGGCGGGAGGCTTATCGGAATCTGGGAGCCCCCTTTAATAAGGGGGCCCCCAGATACCGGCCCCCCACCCTAAGTGAATGGATATGGGGTACATCGTACCCCTACCCATTCACCTGGAGGAAAAATGTTAAAGTTAATAAACACGACACAAGGGTTTTTAAAATAATTTATTTGTCTGCTTTGGAGGCACCCCCTGTCTTCTTTAGCTCTTTTCACCAGGGGGGCTTCTTCTTTGACGTCTTCGGGTGGGGGCCGCTCTTCTTCGCCGCCGTCTGGTTCTCTTCCACCGCCGGGGGGGTCGCTTTTATAAAAGCGCCCACCCCCGGCGGGTTTCCTCCGACGTCTTCGGCGGGGGGTGGTGTGCTTCTCAGGGGGGGCTTCTTCTTCCGCTATCCGGGGGGGTCTTCTCCGCTATCCGGGGGGTCTTCTCCACTCTCCGGGGGTCTTCTTCTATGTTCGCCGCTCTCCGCTGTTGACTCGGCGCACCCCGGTTCTTCCTCCCGCTTGTCCGGTGCCTTCAGGCCTGAACGTCTTCTTCTTCTACTTCCGTGCTGTGACGTCTTCTTCTTCTTCCGTGCTGTGACGTCTTCTTCTTCTGCCTTCTCCCGATGTTGACACGTCGCCTCTTCTCGCTGCAATGACAGGTGCGCGGCTTGCATCTGACTTATATAGGCCTCACAGTCCCATCATGCTCCGTACCTACCCATGTGATACCTACCCACGTGGGTAGGTACCGGAGCATGATGGGACTGTGAGGCCTATATAAGTCAGATGCAAGCCGCGCACCTGTCATTGCAGCGAGAAGAGGCGACGTGTCAACATCGGGAGAAGGCAGAAGAAGAAGACGTCACAGCACGGAAGAAGAAGAAGACGTTCAGGCCTGAAGGAGAAGGCACCGGACAGCGGGAGGAAGAACCGGGGTGCGCCGAGTCAACAGCGGAGAGCGGCGAACATAGAAGAAGACCCCCGGAGAGTGGAGAAGACCCCCCGGATAGCGGAGAAGACCCCCCTCAGATAGCTGAAGAAGAAGCCCCCCCTGAGAAGCACACCACCCCCCGCCGAAGACGTCGGAGGAAACCCGCCGGGGGGTGGGCGCTTTTATAAAAGCGACCCCCCCCGGCGGTGGAAGAGAACCAGACGGCGGCGAAGAAGAGCGGCCCCCACCCAAAAACGTCAAAGAAGAAGCCCCCCCCTGGTGAAAAGAGCTAAAGAAGACAGGGGGGTGCCTCCGGAGCAGACAAATAAATTATTTTAAAAACCCTTGTGTCGTGTTTATTAACATTTTTCCTCCAGGTGAATGGGTAGGGGTACGATGTACCCCATATCCATTCACTTAGGGTGGGAGGCCGGTATCTGGGGGCCCCCTTAGTAAAGGGGGCTCCCAGATTCCGATAAGCCCCCCGCCCGCATACCCCGACAACCAACGGCCAGGGTTGTCGGGAAGGGGCCCTGTCCTCTTCAACATGGGGACAGGGTGCTCTGGGGTGGGGGGGCCGCAGTGCGCCCCCCTGCCCCAGAGCACCCAACCCCCTCATGTTGAGGGCATGCAGCCTGGTACGGCTCAGGAGGGGGGGCGCTCGCTCGTCCCCACTCCTTTCCTGGCCGGCCGGGTAGCGTGCTTTGGATACGGGTCTGGTATGGTTTGTAGGGGGACCCCCTACGCCGTTTTTTTCGGCGTAGGGGGGGTCTCCTTACAACCCCTACCAGACCTAAGGGCCCGGTATGCTCCTGAGGGGGGAACCCATGCCGGATTTTTATTTAAAATCTGGCGGGGACTTCCCCTCAGGATTCATAACAAACGCTGCACACGTGTAGAATTGGCGGGAATCCAAGTCGGATCTCCCGTCGCTTCTATGACGGCTCTGTCTCCATCGCGGCAAGTCAGCTCGGCGCTGGCTCCCGCGATGGGGCTCGTAGGTGGTCAATCTCGCCGAGAAAGGGAGCGAGATTGACACAATATCGCGGTCACCTACTGTACATCCGAGTCGCCTGCGAGTGCAACATGGAGGCACTGTTTGTTTTTTCACCCCATCGACGGATGCAGAGGATTGGTTGTACACAGTGCAGTAAGAGTGGCCCATGTTCCTGCTTGGCACATGCTGCTTGTTTCTATACTGCCCCCCTTTTTTTCTAAAAACTTATTTAGATTTCTGAGACGTATGGCACTTCCAACCAGTCAGTGATTTTTATATCGCACAACTTTCCCTCTGCTTCTAGGTTCCCTCCTGATTTATGGTTGCTGATGATGGCAGTAGACCCCTGGAAGTGGTCTTTGTCAGCATGTCTGACAGGATGGGCACTTGGGGAATCACGTCTGTGCATACATACACATTAGCATCTGCCCTTGAGGACCAGCAATGCCATGACCACCACGACACTGACAGCTAATCAGGATCTGCTGCAATGGGCCCA
The DNA here is from genome assembly GCF_905171775.1 of Rana temporaria. Taxonomy (NCBI): domain Eukaryota; kingdom Metazoa; phylum Chordata; class Amphibia; order Anura; family Ranidae; genus Rana; species Rana temporaria. Next base: position 644,123,904 of record NC_053489.1, on the reverse strand, counting down.
TACCTTTTCTTTTAGGGAACTTTGAAGATGGAAACATGTAGATACTAAAGTCTTTCCCCATTTAATGGCCCTGCATGGGTCAAGCTCTCTTGATCTGACATTTGGTAGTTCCTTTGTGCTACTAAAGATATCTGAGGCCTCTTATCTTACAGCAGGTTTGTCTGATCATTCACCTTTGGAGTTAAATTTCCGCACTGGTGAGCAAAGGAACCTGGGTACATGGAGATTGGTTCTTTATTGGTTTTAAAACGAGAAAGTTAATGAGCTGGTTGACTCCTACTGGTCCACCAATGTAGACTCTGCCCCTCAAGTGATGGTGTTTGAGGCATTTAAGGCTATAGTGTGGGGTGAATACATCTCAGCAATTAGGGCAACCAGGACTCACTACGCCACTCAGACGGCACATTTAGAGAAATGTAAAGCTGAAGCCTTTTAAATCAGTGCCGCACTGATTATTAGTACACATAGTTATACCATACCTTTATGGTATTTTCACATTTGAGGTGCTTGTAGCGCACTAATCTATATCCAGCAGAATAGTTTAAAAACCAATGGAAACCATAGGTCCGTTTGTTTGATCACAGCAGGTTATCCTAATGCTGCTGCTTCTGCCTACACCATCTTGTCCCCTCCCCAACGCGTGTCGACACAGGGAATCACATGGACAGCCGCACTCCAAAAAATTGTTGCCTTTATTGTAAAAACAGGAAAAGCACCACAAGCCGCACAAGTGGTGCTTTTCCTGTTTTTACAATAAAGGCAACAATTTTTTTGAGTGCGGCTGTCCAGAAGACATTTCTTTTTGTTCCGCTATATGCATTGCCTGCACCTGTGGTTTCTGTGAGGAGGACTATTACAATTCAGATCTGCCTGGAGCGGCAACTTCTCTTTTTCCACAGGGAATCACATGTCTTGCTCAGGGGGACAGGGATATTACCATTGTACGCAAGATTATATTTTTTGTAGTAATAGCACTTTATTGCATGCATGCATGTCACGTGTTGTGATTTATTATTATTGATAAAATAACAATAAATATTTTGAATGCTTATTAGTACAGTTGCACTTTATTTGTATGTATGCTATACGCATCTTTGTAACATGCATTTGCACATGAAGGTAAGGTATAACCTGTATGTTCACTAATATTCAGCGTGGCAGTTTGATTTAAAAGATTTATGTGGCACAACTATATGAGACTGTAAACAGTGTCAGCAGCTGGAAAATATTTCGATATTTATTTTATTGGTTTAGGTAGCTCACAAAATCTTCTAGTTGCTTATTTTGTGAAGCTGAAGCCACCTTGGCCTTTGCCACTGATCCTACATCAGATGCTTATCTCACTCTGGCTCAGGCCAGAAGGAGAAGTAAGCTCCACAATACCGATCTTATCTAAAACTTCAGTACAGTGTAACCTCATATTGCGAGTAACGCGGTTAACGAGCGTTTCACAATATGAGCACTGTATTTTAAAATATCCTAACTCGGTTTGCAAGTGTTGTTTCGCAAAACGAGCAGGATTCAGGCCAAAGCAGTGTGCAGTACCGTGTTTGGCCTGAGGTGGGGCTCGTTGGAACTGAACAGCCCCGATTGCAGCTGATCGGTGCCGTTCTGAAATGTAGGGAAAGGCCCGAGGACAGCTTGGCTGACCTTGGCAAACCTCGCAAAAGGCTTGGGAACGGAGTCTTTCCAAGGTTTGACATGGTCAGCCGAACTGTCCTTGGGCCTTTCCGGCCGTTTCCGAGGCTCTCCGCCCCCCCCCACGCCTCTGGTGGCATGCCGTATTGCATGCCATTGAAGTCAATGCAGAACTAATTATTTTCATTTCCATTGACTTCAATGGGGAAACTCGCTTTGATATGCAAGTACTTTGGATTACGAGCATTCTCCTGGAACGGATTATGCTCGTAATCCGAGGTTTCACTGTATATTAAAGTACAGGCAGAATTTTTTAATTGGGCGATAAAATCGATCGCCTCCTTGCTAATCTGATGGCAGAACCTCATTTTCAGACTGTAGTTTCTGAGCTTCAGGAAGCTGCAAGAGACCGTATCCCTGACCCACGGGCCTTACTAAATGAATTTTGCAAATTTTTTGCAAACTTATATCGCCAATCCCTAGCTACTACTGAATCAGATATACTTGCAGAATTTCAACAGCTTTCCCCTGTTTTAGCGCTTGAAGATTTCCTCCTTTCCTACTGCTAAAACCCAGATGGCCTTCCCGGGGACTGGTACAAAATGTACGCTAAACCCTTGGCCCCCAGACTTCGAGACCTCTACTCGACCTGTTTTGTTACTGTCTCTTTATCTCCCTCAATGTACCAGGCTCAAATAATTCTTATGCCAAAATCAGGCAAAAACACATTGAGGGTTATTTACCAAAAGGCAAATCCACTTTGCATTACAAGTGCACTTGAAAGTGCCAGTCGCTGTAGAACTGAGGGGAACGTGCAAGGAAAATAAAAAAACAGCATTTTACATGATTGGATGATAAAATCAGCAGAGCTTTCCCTCATTTTCGATCTTCCCCTCAGATCTACAGTGACTGCACTTCCAAGTGCACTTGTAGCGCAAAGTGGATTTACCTTTCGCAAATCAACCCCATTGTCTTGCTCCTGCTATAGACCAATCTCACGCCTGAACTATGATATCAAGATAGTAACTAAAGTCCTTGCCACCAGATTAATGAAGGTCTTGTCCGCATTAGTGATCATAGATCAAACCGGCTTCATGCCGGGTAAGTCTATTGACATTAATTTGAGAAGAGTTCTTACACACTTACAGCTACTATCACTAGATTCCCAGACTTTAGACATCGAGAAAGACTTTGATTCTGTGAATTGGTGTTATATGCAAACGGTGTTGAAGGTTTTTGGTTTTGGTCCTATGGATTAGTATACAAATCCCTGGTGGCTCAGATTAAATTGGGGTTTTCTTTCAGACACCATTCAGATTGAAAAGGGCACATGTATATTTGCTCTTGTAATGGAGCCCCTAGTCACCACCATATGGCAATCTTTAGAAGTTTGTGGTATTAAAGGGGAATCAATAATGAAAAGATTGGCATTATATGCTGACGATCTTATCTTTTTTCTCCATGAACCAGGCATCTCGTTTCGAAAAGCACGTAATGTCTTTCTTCGTTTCTCAGCGTTGTTGGGCTTAAAGGTCAACTGGGAAAAATCCCAAATCCTCCCCATTGATTATCAGGCTCAACAGGTAGCAGATCCCTCCCTTCCACTAGCCTGAACCACCTTCATTCGATATCTAGGTATTACTATTACTAACTAATGCATCTGACTATAGCAAATTTAAATCTTTATAGCTAGCCATAATTAAAGCCTGACTGAAGGCTTGGGATAACTTGCCCCTATCATTTATTGGTAGAATAAATCTTTAAAAAATGTAAATACTCCCTGTATTACTATATGTCATACGTCACTACCCGACATAGATACCAAAGTTATTTTTTTAAGCAATTTGATTCCATAATCGCTCCCTTTTTATGTTAATCCAGTACTCCCAAGTTTAATAAATCAATTCTTCGTAGGCCGTGAATGTAGGATGCCCTGGCGTGCTCCTCATGCACGTCCAGAACTGGGTGATGTCTGATGACTCCAATGCCTCCGTGGCCTAGAGGCAGCACATCTTGGATCATATCAGTCTTTGAGGAACCTACTATATAGAGGTAATAAAGCTCTATTCTCTCTGAAACCTTCTATGAAAGCAGTAGTCAGAGCATGGTACTTGTTGGTGTGTCACCACTCTGATGATCCCAAAAGATGGTCTTCTAATACCCACTCTGACTTAATGCAATCATTTCTGAATTCTATTCCATCCCAGATCCTGGGGTGGGGGCAGGGAAAGGAATCAAAACGTTAGACCATATTTGTGTTGGAGACACCTTAAGGACATTTTATGACTTAAAACTCTCCTTAATTCCCATTTCTTTCATTACTTATGTAGCAGGAAGCTGGCTATCTTACCTGCAGTATTAGAACACACTCTACAACATTGTTGCAGATAAACTGTTTGTTTCTCTCTAGTGTCAGCTAAGACTCTGTGTCATCACATCCTGTCAGCAGAGTGATTACCACCAGGGAGCAAAGCATTAAGGAAATTGTAGTTCCAGGACTCAAGTTTCACCTTCAGGTTGAACTGTATGGAACTGCAAGAGCCAGCATGCTCAGGAGAAGAGGAACTAAAGACTCCATCTTGCTTTGCTGAGGGATTTTTAGACAGCACGAGGTGGAGGAAGAGAACAGACCTAAGGGAGAGGTACTACCTCCTAGGTGATTATACTGCACAATTTAGGCCGCCAGTCAGGACATCCAGCCTGAGAGAGGAGGATCCTAGGTGCATGTCCATGCGCACATGCACTCATGGTGAAGCGTTCCAGTGTGAAGAGACCAGTTGGATTGCCAGGAAAGCCTGCTTGTTCTAGGACGTTCATTTGGGCCTTGACCACAGGATTGGGTGAGGGGGCCTTTGCCCATTTGCAGGAAACAGGGACACTGCACCACAGAAGAAGTTAAATGGACACTGTATACAGACATCTGTCACAAACTATGGTGAACGGGAGTGAACCTCAACTGGATTAGCGAAAGATTTCAATGCACCTCTCTATGTTATGTGAGATTTTAGTATTGGACCCCAGGTGTCACTCCAATAAGAGAAAAGGAGTTTGGGGGTTCTCTACATCATCTCTCTCACATATGGGAATGCGTTGAGCTACTAATGGTGGTGGTATTACAACATACCTCCAACCCGTAGTGTTGAAAGTTTACGGTAAACGTGAATGAGCACAACTGCATTAAAGATTCCAATGCACTTCTCTATGCAAGTGATTATCAGTAATGGACCTCAGGCGTCACTCTAATCAGAGAACAGGAGTTTGGGGGTTCTCTACATCATATCACTTTACATAAAGGAATGCATTGGGCCACTAAGGGAGCAGATATAAAATACCTTCAACCCTTAGCATAAAAAAGTTAGAGCGAACATGTACAATATTTTAGGGCGGAAGCCCGTATACATTCAACAACACATGTCAAGCATGTAGCAAATAAGAATACCGTAGGCAAGTCATTTTTGCGCAAGAGAGGCAAGTATAGCTCAGCTGAATTGAGAGTGTATGTCCCTTTAAGATATTCTACAGCGGGCAACTGTAGTAACAAAGGAGCGGATTGATATGCAAATAGTGGCAGCATTCACGTGTAAATAACCATGGACTGGCGAAATTTTTATGTAAATAGAGGCAGCATTCATATGTATATCACGCTCCCCTGAGGTCATATTGACCATCACCTCCTCTGAATGCTGCCCACTGGGGAGATAAAGGGGCACTGCAACTGTGGTCATTCAGCCTAACATCAGCCTGTTCTGCAAACGTAAGCAAATTGGTGGAGGAGGAGGGTAGTGTGGGGTCTGCAGAGTTAGACAGAGAAGGAATTACAGTTTAGGTGCACAGGTGAGCAAGGAGGGGATGTATAGAGGTAAGGAAGTTGGGTGCAGAGGAGGCAGGTAAATGGGGTTGAAGGTTGGAGTGGAGAGGATGGGAGAGGTTTGGGGTGCAGAAGTTATCAGGGGTTTTAGGATGCAAAGGTGTACTGAAAGGGTGGATAAAGATGTAGGTCGAGTCTAGAAAGAAAAAGTGCCGCTGCTCCAGGTGTATGATGATATCCTGAGGTGGAATGTTTCGTAGAGTGCCAGCCCCGGCCCCCCTCAGTGGGAAACTTGTAAGAAAAGAAATGGCTGCACATCCAGGAATTCCGATTGCCTTTTATTGTTCAAAGTGATAACACCAAAGACACCAACACGAGGTCACGTAGACGCGTTTCACACAAACATCTTGTGCTTAATCATTACCACGTGTGTAGGGCAGCTCTTCGCGCTAGAAATGCTCAAGAAAGTCCCTAACACTTTTTTAAAGTCATATGGTTGCACAGCACATGTCAGCAGTTGCACAAGGATGTCATTAACAAATAATGGCACTGCTGTATATCTGCTAAAGGGCAGCCCGTTTCTGTGTTGTCAGGAAAGGTATTTTGCTTGCGTTCCCGACAGACACGAATGTGAACGCAGGCTAAATGTCTCAGCTACATTAGTGGTCAGTGTAAATCTCATTACATTGAGGCTTGGTGTAGAATCCTTTCATTCACACCAGTAGTCAGTGTGAAGGTCCATCTTACATTAGTGGTCAGTGTAAATCCCTCCTTACATTGGTGATTACTGTGAATGCTCATATTACATTAGTGGTCAGTGTAAATCCCCCTTTACATTGGTGGTCTTTGCAAATCTTCTCATTACTTTGGGCTTGGTGTACAATCCTTTTATTCACACTAGTGGCCTGTGATATTGTGGGCAGTTATATTGGTGGTTACTGTGAATGCTTCTATTACATTAGTATAAACCCCTATTACATTGATGACTAGTGTTGAAACTCCTCTTTATAATGGTAGTCTGTAAAAAAAATTAGCATTGCAATTGATCACACCCTCCCCTCCCCCAAGCACTGCCACTGATCCCAGGAGTTCTACGATCCCTATGAGTTTTCTGTCTATTGATGGGTCCCCTCACCACCTCAGTCTATGTTGTTCAGGCAGGTGGAGAGCGAAATTGCATGGACGGGGGTCCAAGAAAATGTTTGCCCGGGTCCAATACATTTTATAGACAGCCCTGACTGGACTCCTTGTAGCAATGTGGCCCTTGGTTTGAATCTCAGCCAGGACACTATCTGCATAGAGTTTCATGTTCTTTCTGTATTTTCATAGGTTTCTTTCCACACTGCTGGCTGTTAAATTGGCCCTGGTATGTGTGCATATATCGGCTATGCACATGTGCTATCAGGTCCTGCATACCAGTTATGAGAAATTGGGGAGGGTTGAGGAAAGACCTGGTGACTAGATTTGGCCCGAACGCCCCCCCCTCCCCACTTTGGTTCGCGTCAGAATGCTCGAACATCACAAAAGTTTGGACCCAAACCCCATTGAAGTCTATGGGACCTGAATTTAAAAAAAATCAGAAGTCCCTATTTTGAAGGCTTATATGCAAATTATTGGCCATAAAAAGGGTATGGGGGTCCAGGTACTGCCCTGGGGTACATGTATCAATGAAAAACATGTTTTTACAGGAGCAGTGATTTTAATGATGCTTAAAGGGAAACAAAAAAAATACTTTTAACTTTAGTGCCTGGGGGTCCCCTTAGTCTGCATGTAAAGTGACACATCTGGACCGTGTATATAACCTGTTGCAACAAAACTGACATTTATAAAAAAAAAAAATGACATTTAAATTGCCGGCAAGAAGCACCCCTGCCCAAAAGCACCCCCTATGTTGAGGGCATGTGGCCTGGTATGGTTCAGAAGGGAGGGCTGCTCTCCCCCCCTCCTTCCTGTCCTGCCGGTTTGCATTTTCGGATAAGGGTCTGGTATGCATTTTGGGGTGCCCCCCCATGTCATTTTTTTTTTTACATTTTGGCATGAAGTTCCCGCTAAAATAGCGCTGAAGGGCCTGGTATGGATGGGGGGGCATGCATTTTGGGGGGGACCCCATGCCGTTTTCTTCACTGTTTTTTATTGTCGACAAGGTTTTTTTTTTCATTCAACTGTCAGCTGGTAAGGCTGTTGATAGCTGATGACTCATCCTTTGTTAAGGCCGCTCCTTACCAACCAACTATTCGCTGTGCCCTGTCTGGGAAAAGCTTTGCCCAATCTGAGCTTAGAATGCACTGTGTGGTGGGCGAACATTCCACCAAGCACCCGCAATATTGGGTGTTTGCCTAAAGCCTTGTACACACGCTCAGTTTACTCGGCAAGAACCAGCAAGAAAACTGCTGGCAGAGCTTTCTTGCCGAGTATACTGAGTGTGTGTACGAGGCTTTCAGGTTTCTCGTCAAGAAAACTGCCTAAAATCTCGAGGAGAAAAATAGAGAACATGTTCTCTATTTTCTCGTTGTGATTCTCAGCAGTGTTTTCCTGCTGAGAAACCAGAGAGTGTGTATACTTACCTATCGCTGTGGAAACCCATGCATGCTCGAAATGACTGTGACGCATGCGCGGTAGCTTCCTAGGCATAGGTAGGGTGCAGCAAGATGGCGGCGACGGCATCGAATGTGACGAGCGCATGCTCGTCATACACAATGACATCACCGCGTTCTTGACATTCAAAAGAACCGCGGTTCTTTTGAATGGAGTGTCTTTACACTCGGGCGGCAAGAGATTCTTGCCAAGAATCTCGTCAGCAAAAACAAGGGTTTTTTCCTGACCAGATTCTGGCTCATGTGTACAGGGCTTTACGGGCGGACAGACAATGTTCAGGCTAAACTTATGCTCGGCTCAAACTGTTCGCCCAACTCTACTCGTGACCTACCTCTTAAAAATGTGAGCTTTTCGAGTGTATCAGACATGGTGCCCAGAGATCTGGCCAATAGACTTGCCAATAGTCTACTGAATGAATATATACATACATCATACAGTGCACTGCAGATGGAAATGCGCCACTACAAAATGTGGTCATAGTTGGTTTTCCATTAAAGATCTGTATAGATATTTACAGTATATTTATTTATTGTGGAAATTAAACCCAGTGCCATTTAATTCTGGGACAGGAATGTGTTTGAATGGAGTGCTTAGCTCTCTCTGCAAGAAAAAAAAAACAAGTTACATAATTTCAAATGAAATATCAAGACTTAACACAAACTTCTGCAATAAGCTCTAATACAATCACATAAAAAAACAAACATATGTTCTACCCAAATCAGATATTTCACAGCAGAATGCTGTTACACGTTGGCGTGGACTCAGTAACACCCTGGAAGGCAGAGGCAGCATATAGACTACACATTATGATACTGGCTTCTTTCCAGGTAACCAGATGTGTGCAGAAGAAGAGGTATTGCTGCATCAAGGTTAACCAATGTGTGGGTAGCTATGCTAGGTACCGTAGACTGGGTCACTCGTCCTGCAAATGGGTTACCTTTGTTCCTGTTATGCTCATCGAGGACCCAGGAAAAGGCACTCTCGGGGATAACTTCAACTTAGAGATGGCTGTACACCGTGTACATTTGAACAAATAAACTGGACTTCTTTAATCACTTAAGGACTGCCTAACGCCGATATACATCGGCAGAATGGCACGGCTGGGCACAATCACGTACCTGTACGTGATTGTATAATGCCCAGCCGTGGGTCGTGGGTGCGCGCTCGTGGCGCGCACCCGCGACCCTGTCCGAAGCTCCGTGACCGCGGGACTCACGGACCTGATTGCTAATGGAGTCCCGCGATCGGTCCCCAAAGCTGAAGAACGGGGAGCGCTGTGTGTAAACACAGCTTCCCCCGTTCTTCACTGTGGCGCTGTCATCGATCGTGTGTTCCCTTATATAAGAAATCACAATCGATGACATCACACCTACAGCCACACCCCCCTACAGTTAGAAATACATATAAGGTCACACATAACCCCATCAGCGCCCCCTAGTGGTTAACTCCCAAACTGAAATTGTCATTTTCACAGTAAACAATGCATTTTAAATGCATTTTGTGCTGTGAAAATGACAATGGTCCCAAAAGTGTGTCAAAATTGTCCGAAGTGTCTGCCATAATGTCGCTGTCACGAAAAAAAAATCGCTGATCGCCGCCATTACTAGTAAAATAAAATAATTAATAAAAATGCAATAAAACTATCCCCTATTTTGTAAATGCTATAAATTTTGCGCAAACCAATCGATAAACGCTTATTGCGTTTTTTTTACCAAAAATAGGTAGAAGAATACGTATCGGCCTAAACTGAGGAAAAAAATAATTTTTTATATATTTTTGGGGGATATTTATTATAGCAACAAGTAAAATAAAAACCGCAGAGGTGATCAAATACCACCAAAAGAAAGATCTATTTGTAGGAAAAAAAGGACGCCAATTTTGTTTGGGAGCCACAACGCATGACCGTGCAATTGTCAGTTAAAGCGACGCAGTGCGAATCGCAAAAAGGGGCCTGGTCCTTTAGCTGCATTTTGGTCCGGGTCTTAAGTGGTTAACTCTTCCTCTTCCGTACCTGTGCACAGGCTGGAGACCTTTGCAGCACTGAGCTGCACCCATTGCTATGGGAAATGGACCAGCTTATGAAGAGAATGCCGATGACAACTCCTCTTGCAAGAAACGATCCCACTTGCACATGTACACACTTGCAACAGGCTGCTACAGGCACCTTCCTTACCCTTGGTTGTCTTCATACTATATGAACTCTTACAATGTTGCCTTCATACCCCAATGTGCTTAGGTTGCCCACACCGTAAAAAATGTGTACCAGTTACTTGCATTACACCCCTTAAGTAACTCCAGACCAGGCAAAGACAAAGTTTCAAAAGCTTTTCTGGAAACTCTCAGCTCAGATCTATAACAAAGTGCACATTATTTTCCCTAAACTAATCCCTAACGCAGGCTTGTGGGTGCCCCAATGTTCCTTGACAGGCCAGAGTCCATACACAGCACAGTGGCAGATTTCCAGAACTGCAGGTCCCAGTAATCCCCCTACATCAGTGGTTCTCAACCTGGGGGTCGGGACCCCCTCGGGGGTCAAATGATGATTTGCCAGGGGTCACCAAATCCTGAGCTGTTCCTGAAGCCCGCACCACTCTCCCATCCTTTTGCGGCCCCCCCCAGCAGGGCTGTCCTTGGAGCCTGTGGCCGCCCAGCTGGTATGTTCCTGTGGCCTCCCACCAAGGAGTAAGTGAAGGAATAAAAATAGAGAATACATGGAAGGGGGAGGAACCAAGAAACAGGGAGAGAAAGAATAAGAGAAATAACAAGAAAGACGGCTAGAGAGAGGGATGGGGGGGGGGGGAGATTAGGATAGAGAGAGATACAAGGGAAAGAAAGGAGAACAAAGAGAAAGAGTGGAACATTCTAAAATGTGCCATAAGGGGTTTTAACACTGTATGAGTGGAAGGGACTCGGGGAGCGCTATGTCAGTGGGTTAGGGGCGCAAATTACTTGTCTTGCCACGCAAATAATTTTACCATTAGGGGTCCCCACAACTTGGGAAATTTTATCAAGGGGTCACGGTGCTAGAAGGTTGAGAACCACTGCCCTACATGGTGGATGTGACAGAAGGCAGGCTTGCTCTCTGATGTGGAAGTGCTCCCTCTTCTCTCTTCTTCCGAGGCAACTGGAGATTACATGCTGTGGCTTGTCTGTGTTCTTCCTTCCCATGCAGACTAAGTTTATGGGCAGAGCCCTCCTCCCTTTTTCATCACCACAGGGAAAGAGATGAAGCTCAGCAAAAGGTTTGGGAAACAGGTTAACTGTTTCCATCCTGGGTCGGGCATCAGCTTTACCTTGGAAGGGCACATGTTCACTTTAAGGGCTTAAGTTTCAACCACCTTAGGTGTAAAACCCAAAAGAAACTTTGATATATTGCAATTTAGCAATGCTTAAATATACTACTGTATATTGTCAAAAGTATTGAAATGCCTGCCTTTACACGCACATGAACTTTATTGGCTAATTTTATACACTGCTGTGACTGCACATATACAAGGGGAACCTATACATGTGGCTGCAGAGTGTTGAATGCCTTAACCACTTATGATTGGCTCAACACAAAACAGCTTCCTGGCAAGAATGCTAAGGTGAGTTTGGACTAGGATCATTGCAAACACTTGCCTTATATCCTCCAGCTCATGTAGTGGCCGTATCCATCATATGTGTGGGCATGTGCAGCCCAGTTCCTTTTTCTTCCTGGTTTTCAGGGAGAGGTGCATGCTGGGTGATTTTTAGGCACAGTAAGACCTCTTTCACATTGAGGCGTGGAGCCGCGGTGACGGTATATCTGCGCTATTTGTAGCGCGGCTATACCGTCGTATTTACCGCGATATTCGGGCGCTAGCAGTGAGGTTTTAACCCCCGCTAGCAGACGAAAAAGGGTTAATACCGCGGTATTACCGCGCTTTCCCATTGATTTCAATGGGAAGGCGCGGTATAGGAGCGGTGAACACACCGCTCCTATACTGCGGTAAAGATGCGGCTAGCAGGACTTTTGGAGCGCTCCTGCTAGCGCACTGCTTCAATGTGAAAGCCTTCGGGCTTTCACATTGAACACTACAGGGCAGGTTTTTTCATGCGGTATAGCAGCGCTATTTTTAGCACTGTTCCGCATGAAAAACGCCTCAATGTGAAAGGGGACTAATACCCAGAGACTCCTGAGAAATGAGTGTCATCATTTCCCAGGACTCGGAGGCATTGGGGTCTTAGGACAGGAAGATGAACCACCTTGGACCAGGAACTAGGCAGATTACGAAATGTGCCTAGTAACAGCCAGATAGAAGTGAGTAAAACATTTTTTTTTTTTTTTTTACATTAAAGGCAAGCTGTTAATAGAAAGCTCATTTTTAGGGTGGAACTCCGCTTTAACTTTAAATGTCCTGTAGCCATTGTGCAATATGTATATATACGTTGCGGCTTGCAAGTGGTTTACCGGGGTTATGGCTGAAGTTATCGGCATTTATTTTTTCTGCCAGTGATTTGCTTAATCATGAAAGCAGTCTGAGTAGTCAGCGGAGCGCACTATCTGTTGCGCCTACTACGCAGACTTATTCCATTTATCCCTAAAGAAGACGTAGCAGTCGTGGTGGGAACAATCGTAAATTCCAGACTGGACTATGCCAACGCCCTGTACCTCGGACTCCCAAAGTACCAAATCTCCCGTCTGCAGGTCGTTCAGAATACGGCCGCCAGACTGGTGACTGGGAAAAAAAAATGGGAATCAATCTCACCTTCGTTGAGAACCCTTCACTGGCTGCCAGTAAAGGACAGAATTGCATTTAAAGCACTCTGCCTTACACATAAGTGCATCCATGGGAAGGCTCCGCAATATCTTTGCGACAAGATAGAACCCCACAATTCGAATCGCGTTCTGCGATCCACCGACCAAAATCTGGTCAGGGTACCAAAAACTAAATACAAATCAAAAGGAGAAAGAAGGTTTGCTTTCCAGGGTCCTAGACTATGGAACGCTCTACCAACCAGCATTCGGTTGGAGGAAAACCACCTGACTTTCAGAAGACGAATCAAAACTCTGCTCTTTTGAGGTCATGAGTCACAAACAACTAGCGCCCAGAAGCGATTCAGTTCGCATGTGTTGCGCTCTATAAATTTTTCATTCATTCATTCAGTAGCTAATTAGCCGTTGGATCGCTTTCAGAGGCAGCAGGAGGGGTCACCCCTCCCGTCGCTCACCAGTGTTTCTTGGGCTTACCATTTTTACTGGCATGTACAGATGGCCATAGAGGTGAACAGAGACCAGATAATCTCCGATCACCTTCATGATCTTGGAGGACCGGAGTGACGCCATGATGTCACTTCGGGTCTAGGGGGAAATAAACATTTTTTTTAAAAGCAATAGATTAAAACATTTGGTATTAGTTGGAGGAATAGTGCCCAATCATTGGTATTAGTGGAAGGAATAGTGCCCCATCACTGGTATTAGTGGAAGGAATAGTGCCCAATCATTGGTATTAGTGCAAGGAATTGTGTCACATCATTGGTATCAGTGGGAGGAATGGTGTCTAAGCCTTGGTATTAGTGGAAGGAATAGTGCCCTATCATTGGTATTAGTGGAGAAAGTAGTGGCTTATTGTTGGTTGGTGTCAGTGTGAGGAATAGTGCCCCATTATTGATACTAATGTTCTATTGTTGATATTAGTGGGAGTAATAATGCCCTATCATTAGTGTCAGAAAAGTGCCCCAAGGGCCGGTTAAAGGCTAGCAAAGGACCACATCCGGCCCTCAGGCCAGAGTTTAGAGAATAGGTAAAGAATTATTGCGCTCGTTCTAAACGTGAAAATAAAGTGAAAAAGCTGCGACCAAAAAGTGTTATACCACACAATACAAATACAAAAACAGAAAGCAGATCGCGCTAATAAAAAATGACAAGCTATCTGCAAACCTGTAAATAAAATTCAAATGACAACATATGCAGTGAGCATATGACTGTGCTTAGTGAAAAAAACATATATATATAGGGCCAAATCCACAAAAGGGATACGACGGCGTAATTGCTGTTACACCGTCGTATCCCTGTTCCTAACTATGGAACTGATCCACAGAATCAGTTTTCCATAGTTAGGCAGAAGATCCGGCATTTGTAAGGGACTTACACTGCCGGATCTTAGGATGCAGTACCGCATCCGCCGCTGGGGGCATTTCGTGTCGAAATGCCGCCTCGGGTATGCAAATTAGCACTTACGGAGATCCACAAAGCTTTTCAGCTTCGTTTTTTCTCCATAAGTTTTAGTTTGCATACGCAAAATTAGGGCTGCTTTTACATGGTGTAAAGTTAGTACACCATGTAAAAGCAGACCTTTCTGTCCAGCAACGCGATTTTTTTTTAATTTTGAATTTTTTTTTTCCCGCCGTATCTTTTTTCCCGACGCAACTTTATTGACCCGTTGCAATCCACAAAGCTCGGCGTAACGTAATTTCGCGCTATGCACGTCGGGAAAATGACGTCACGAACATGCGCAGTACGGCCGGCGCAGGAGCGCGCCTAATTTAAATGGGAATCGCCCCCATTTGAATAGGAACGCCTTGCGACGGCGGAATTTCAGTTACACAGCCCAAAATTTCTAGGTAAGTGCTTTGTGGATCGGGCACTTAGGTAGAAATTTTAAGGCAGTGTAACTTAAATGGAAAAAATTAAGTTAGGCACGATCTTTGTGGATTTGGCCCATAGTCCTTAGTGAAAAAACATATAACTCATGATGAGAAAAAATTGGTGATAGTAGGTCTTATGAATGAGCCAAAAGTCCACCATAAAGAAGGTTCAAATTAAAGATGTCCCCAGTGCAGGATAAATGAAAAATCCAGGAAAAGTGATGAGAAAGGCACTTCCACAAAAGACAAACACTGCCTCTTACGTCAGAACGTCGCCTCCCTACGTTTCGTCGCAAGGGGACGTGATTCCGTGACCACGTCCCCTTGCGACGAAACGTAGGGAGGCGATGTTCTGACGTCACCACGTCCCCTTGCGACGAAACGTAGGGAGGCGACGTTCTGACGTCACCGCGCATATTGCTTGAACCCGGAAGATACGGGCGTTCGTTTTTAGAGCCGGCCGGCTTGTTTGTGTATCGGATGCCTTTACTATTCTAACCTGATGTAAGTGCATACCTTTTTTACTTCTAATAAATCGCGAGGATTTTACACTATGTGAGTCCCTCTTCTATTTGCATATACTTATCTGTGGTTGGCTGAGATGATTGATCGATTCTGAGAGCCCTGAGTTGGACAAACCTGTGGGAACATCTGATTGAATCACATCATTACATGCTGTATTTGGTCTCCCTAAACAGAGACCAATAAAATTCGGTAAGAGGCAGTGTTTGTCTTTGGTGGAAGTGCCTTTCTCATCACTTTTCCTGGATTTTTCATTTATCCTGCACTGGGGACATCTTTAATTTGAACCTTCTTTATGGTGGACTTTTGGCTCATTCATAAGACCTACTATCACCAATTTTTTCTCATCATGAGTTACAGTATATGTTTTTTCACTAAGGACTATATATATATGTTTTTTCACTAAGCATAGTCATATTTATTACAGCTCACTGCATATGTTGTCATTTGAATTTGATTTACAGAGTTTAGAGACCATTGCTATAGAGAAGGACGTGAAATCTTAACAACCTATGTACGATAATAAAAATGTTATGCCTGCTTTTGCATCACTTTCAATACAGCACTCGTATTATATTTCAGGAAATTTTGCAGAGCAGTACAGGAATGCTTTATTTTTTCTAACTGCTGGATTGTAACCTCATTGTTTGCCGATATTTACATATTTAGAAACGTATTAGTTGAAAGCACTGTTTATATCATGTCTGGAGTTATTAATCATTTAATGATCATCCAGTGAAGCTAAATGAGTCCTATGCTGGCTCTGGATGCGTTTCCAGCTCAGGAAGATGTAGAATCTCAACAGAAAGAAGCCAGCAAATTGAGCGTGCCTCGGAATGGGAATAATGTAAGGTAAAAGACAGAAAATCAACCGTTAATATTCATCTCTCCTAAAAAAAATCTTTGCCGATACCCAGAAATAATTTCTTTGGCTGTGCAGAATATTACATTTCATTTAGTGCAAAATGTTGCTGTATGATTGAAAACTGGATATATGTAGGCGATGTCTTCAGGCAAAGGAAGAATGAATTATATAGTTAAATTACATAGTAAAAGTTAAGCCATGAATACGGTATATTAAAGCTTAACCCCCAACCATTTTTTAGTTGTAGCTATATTGGGAAACAAAATTAAAATCTTCCTCCCTTCCTGTCCCATTCACTCGAACGCTACCGGAGGTATAATTTGTGCCACAGCTAACTAATATGGAGACTCAAGCAGCCTTGCTAAAACAATTTCTCAGTCATTTACCGGATTTTCCCAGTGAGAGACACAGAGACAAAATTGTTGATGCATTTACACACTTCGATAAGTTTAATTACTTTGATTTGGTGTTTTACACACGTACAATAAACCTAAAAGGGGAACCCTCCATATCATCTTTATATAATTCTCCTTTTACTTCAATGTAACAGAATAACAGAATTTTATTCTGGGCATTCCTATTTGATTGACAGGCTTCCGACAGGCTTCCGACGGTCACATACATCGCGTCACGATTTTCCGAAAGTAGCTGAACGTAGGTGCGCAGGCGCCGTATAGAGCCGCACCGACGTTCGGCTTCTTTCGGCTACTCGTGACGCGATGGATGCGACCGTCGGAAGCCTGTCAATCAAATAGGAACGCCCAGTCCCGAAGACCATACCCGGAAGCGGCGGAGAAGATCTATCTCTAAAACGGTAAGTACTGCTTCGATTAAAAAAAAAACACCCGATTCCCCTTGACAAAATAAGCATCAATCTCATGTTAAAAAAATTTTTTTGGGTGAACTCCCGCTTTAAGGGCATTGGCAGTGAGTGTTAATTCTAGTCTGATTAAATCTAGGGGTAAACCCCGGTATAAGTACTAGTGATAAGATTGTTTATGCTGAAGAACATTTTATATATTAAACAAAAACTTGTACAAATATATTTTCCTTTTAAAGGGATGAAATTCCACAAGAAAAGAGAATTAAGTTGTTCCAGATATAGCAGCTCGGTTTCCTTTCGATAAATCATACATTTAAACTTTACTGAGAAGAAAACCTAAAAAAAGGGAATTTGATCATACGGAGTAGCATTCCTCTCCATCTATGGAAACAAATATTCTTCATTGGCAAAGCTATTGTTTTTTTTTCTTGGAAGAGATAAATGATGTGTATGATTTTGATGCTTACAAAGGTTCTCGATATTGGCAGTTTTTTTTTCTCTCAGTCTACCGTAATTTACTGTTCCCATAGATACAAAACACGTTATTGTTAAGAATCAGAAAAGCAGGGATTATGACTGAGGGAATATCTACAGTACTAAGCTTCCACCTACTCTAAAATAAAGTCTACTGAGAAATTGTAATATTCCACATTTTTGGAATAAAAGTTGAAAATAATATGGGTTTCACAGATTTTTTTTTTTTCTAGAGGAATGAAAACTAAAATGGAATGCTAGCTGGTTACATTTATATAAAAAAAAAAAACTGCAATGTGTTCATGTTGATTGTTCTTTGAAAGCGGGGGTTCACCCTAAAAAAAAAATTTTTTGTCTACCATGCCATCCAGCATACTAGCGTGAGCTACAGTATGCCTTTATTTTTATTTTTTTAGCTGTACTCACAGTTTAATCCGTTAGTTAAGTTTCAGACTCCCCCCGGGGAGTAGGCGTTCCTATGAAGATGGGAACATGATTGACGGCCAGCTATGGCGCGTCACGCTTCCCGAAAATAGCCGAAATAGGACTTGGCTCTTCACCAATCGATTAAACTGTAAGTACAGCGCAAAAAATAAAGGCATACTGTAGCTCACGCTAGTATGCTGAATGGCATGGTACAAAGTTGTATTTTAGGGTGAACCCCCGCTTTAAGTGATCTGGTAATGGGGCCCATTCCAGGGTATTTGGATAACACTTTGAACTGGAGTTAACTGGAACACTTGTAGATGTTAAAAGGTTAGTAAAGGTCCCTGTTTTTTTTTTTTAAATAACAAACATGTCGTCCCTCCACTGTGCAGTTCGTTTTGCACAGAGTGGCCCCGATCGTCCTCTTTTGGGGACCCTCGGCGGCTGTCTCGGCTCCTCCCCGCAAGAGCTAACCCCTGTTCTGGGAAGCGCTCTCCCAGGGGGGGTTAGCTTGCGGGCACGCTCCCGTGATACAGTCGGCAGCCGTAGGCGCCGACTGTATCACTCGGCCCTGCCCCCCGCATCATTGATTTGATTGGCAGCAGCAGGAGCGCCAATGGCTGCGCTGCTATCAATCATCCAATGAATGAGCCGAGAAGAGCCGAGAAGCTGGTTGAGAAGCCAGCGCATTCACGACGCAGGACTTTCAACGGCTCAGGTAAGTAAACGGGGATGCATTAAGGTGAAAAAACGTGACGCTTTACAACCCCTTTAACTTAGTATAAAATATTTAATGGTTCACAGGTGGTCATCATAACATATAGAAGATGTACTTGTTTGGATTGTTGTAAGCCCAAAAAAAGGCTTGGTATGGTCCAAAAAGGGGTAGTTACATCATAGTGCCACACTATGTCCTAGACAGCTGTTAGCTTTGAATGCCGCGTACACACGATCATTTTTCGGCATGTAAAAAATGTCATTTAAAACTATCGTGTGTGGGCATCGCATCATTTTTCGGGTTCTGAAAAACGACCAAAAAAAAATTCGAACATGCTGCATTTTTTAACGACGTTTTAAACAATGTCGTTTTTCGGGTTGTAAAAAATGATGGTGTGTGGGCTTAAACGACATGAAAAACCCGCGCATGCTCAGATGCAAGTTATGAGACGGAAGCGCTCGTTCTGGTAAAACTACCGTTCGTAATGGAGTAAGCACATATATCACGCTGCAACAGACAGAAAAGCGCGAATCGTCTTTTATTAACACAAAATCAGCTAAAGCAGCCCAAAGGGTGGCACCATCCGAATGGAACTTCCCCTTTATAGTGCCGTTGTATGTGTTGTATGTCACCGCGCTTTGCTAGAGCATTTTTTTTTTACCGATCGTGTGGGGGGAACGTCGTTTTAATGATGAAGTTGGAAAAAAAAAAGTTTTTTATAGAGGCTGAAAAACATCGTTTTTTTTTCATGCTGAAAAATTATCATGTGTACGCGGCATTACATTCATTTACTGGAGGAGATGTACCAATAAGGCACGTATTTTCCGGCGTATAAGACGACCTTTTGGATGCAAAAAAATGCATCCAAAGTAGGGGGTTGTCTTATACGCCGGTGACAGTCTCCGTCGGGCTGCGGGCATCCATGATTTAAAAGCCGCACCTCCTCCTCAGACAGTTCCGTTATGGGCGGAACATAAATTTTCCCAGCAGGGCCGCTGTTCAGTGTTCCGCCTATAACGGATGCCTTCTCATCCTCGGACGAGAGGATATCCGTGATAGGCGGAACACTGAACAGAGGCACTGCTGGGAAAATTTGTGTTCCGCCTATCACGGAACTGTCGGAGGAGAAGGCGCAGCTTTTGAATCATGGATGTCCGCAGCCTGGAAGCCAGAATCTGCAGCAAAATAAGGTAGGGAGATCGTCTTGGCCGGCACAGTGGGGGCAAGTGATGGCACAGTGGGGGCAAGTGATGGCACAGTGGAGGCAAGTGATGGCACAGTGGAGGCAAGTGATGGCACTTTGAAGCGGTGCTAGGACTTTTGGTGCGCTAGCAGGAGCGCACCAAAAGTCCTGCTAGCCGCATCTTTACCGCGGTATAGGAGCGGTGTGTTCACCGCTCCTATACCGCGCCTTCCCATTGAAATCAATGGGAAAGCGCGGTAATACCGCGGTAATACCACCCGCAATGCGGGCGATATTAACCATTTTTCGGCCAATAGCGGGGGTTAAAACCTCACCGCTAGCGCCCGATTATCGCGGTAAATACGTCGGTATAGCCGCGCTACAAATAGCGCGGCTATACCGTCACCGCGGCTGCACGCCTCAGTGTGAAAGCAGCCTTAGTGAATTTGGTGAAAATTCACATTGCAAAGAATAACCAATCACATCCAAGGAAAAAAAATGCATTTTTACTTGCAAGTGATTGGATGATAAAATTCGGAAAAGCTTCACCACAGTCACTAAGTGAACAGCATGTTTGGCTTTTGATAAATCAACCCCAGCAAAGCCTAATTGGTCCCTGATGTACAATTAATGTTTATTGAGTCTCTGGTAGCTTTGGGTAACATTTTAAAAGTGGGCTTTTAAAATAGTTATAATTAAAAAAAATTACATTCATGTCTCTTCTTGAAAGTTTTAATTTACGTTTACAAAGAGAAATGGATGCAACTTTACCTTTTGCCATAGGAATCAATTATTAAGGCATGCCCAAAGCGATAGAGTAGAGAACATACTGTATGTCATTTGTGGGTTCATGAACAATACCTGCAAAGCCCTGAGAATTCATGTAGAGAAAAAAAAAAAAAAAGGCATAGAAAAGCATTCTGTTTGGATGGCTTGTATTGTGCACCTGGTACAGCTTTTGTGAAGGCGGGAGACAAAAGAGAAACTTTCGGAGGAAAAGTGAATAGTACGTACGTGAATTGAATGTCACTTGCCATGATGTATTCAAGACATCAATGGCCAACTTCATTGTACATACAGTGTGGTGAATGAGTCACTGATAGACAATGTATTTATATTGTACAATATTTACCCCACTTGAGTGGCGGATGTAACACAATAGAGAACAATGGTTTGAATATCTGTAGGTCTGTAGGCTTAAAGCATACATGGTGTTCCGAAAAATAGCGCTGTTCCGGAAGGAGTCATATCAGTCATGTAACCTTTAAGGTATTCCTAAAAAAAAAAATTTGGATCACTCAATTAAAAAAAAAATTACATTTGAAAAAAAAAATGTTGTTTTCACTTTTTTCTTCGTCCCTTATTATATCTCAGTGCTGCTGCAGCCCTTTCCTTTCTACATTGTCCTCCAGCTATGATTGCATGCTGGGCCGTCTAATATTAGGTATAACAGGAGCATCCTACTCTTAGGGGCCCTTATCAGGGACTGACATGCCTATAGGCAATATGTGGCATGAGCAGTACTCAAGTGAAACAGGATTCTTCAATTGCAAGTGGCAGTCTGTACACATGAAAAATTCCACCTATCAGTAGATAGGGAGGTGTACGGCTACTGCCACCTGTAGGTCCTACTTTGTATCCTTATACAAGCAAAGAGGGGAATAGGTGCTTGTTCTGTACGGAAAGCAGAATCCATGTTACACTTGTAGGCAGGTAGAGATTAATGCTGCCCCGGTTGGGAAGGGTATGATAAATTGTTTTCCTTGATTTTTCTTCTGGTGGACTTTGCTGGGTCCGACCTACTGGTTCTGTATGATATAAAAGGAACAGGGGGTCTGCATCTGGAGGGGGACCTGTGGCCCAGGGCCTAGGGTTTAGAGCTAGAGATGTGCTGCTCGTTGCTGTTGCCAGAGTCTGGATCGCCAGTGTCATACCAGGATTAGACTTCCCACTATTAGGAGAGATTGCTGGGACTAGAAATTCTCCTTGATGAAACCTCCTATGGTAAGGTGACCAGATTTTTAAAATGAAAACCGGGGACATATCTTTCTTTTTTACTAGTAATGGCGGCAATCAGCGTCTCAATGCCCGTTGTCGCCACCGCCACCCGCCTCACTGCCTGTCAAGTCTAAAGCCTCATGCCCCATACACACAAAATTCCAACGCAGGCTCGGAAACAATTTGACGCATGCTTGGGAAGCATTGAACTTAATTTTCTCGGCTCATCGTAGTGTTGTACGTCACCGCGTTCTTGATGGACGAAAGTTCAGAGAACTTTTGTGTGGCCGTGTGTATGCAAGCCAAGCTTGAGCGGAATTCCGTCAGAAAAACCATCCAAGTTTTTTCTGACGGAAAAAACGATTGTGTCTACGCGGCATAACAGTGCTAGTAATTGCAAACTAATATACTAGCATACTACATTAAAATGATACAAGTCTATTATATAAAATTTAAATCAATATAAAATATAATTTATTCAGTTTCCTACGGGGGAAAAATGTATGTCAGCTATTATAGTAATAGTACTTAAAGAAATCTTATAAGAAAAGAACAAATTGAAACTATAACTTGCAGCAATAACTATATTTATATTATCAATTTGGATTCAATGTAAATTGTTCTTAGAATTCCTCTTGGAATATACAAAGCCATAAATCTTCTTTACGGTTACTTAATGCTTTATTTATATTCAAGCTATGTGCAATCATCTAGAAATAATGCTGTTATGATATTTATGCTTCTTTTGTTGGGTTTAAATTTTTATTTTTGACTTGTTCTGCTCCGTTATCAATGACTTTGGGTCTGATTCCGTACAATCATTTTTTTTTTTTTTCCTGTAGCTGCATCTGTTTTATTTCAGAGGAATTAATCTCTTTGCTAGATTTTGTCACATTCTTTTTCTTTTTTTTCCTTCTCGGGACAGTTTTGTCTTCCAAAGCTGAAATATATTTATAAGAGTTTAGATAAATAAGGTTTATGATGAAGAGGAGAACATTGCTTAAACTGCTAAAATTGTACTAAGAGAGTAAACTTTGATTTATCATTGTTACTGAATTACATATCAAATCCAATTTGCAGAAGGAGCATTAGACATTACATTATTTAATCAATTTGTGTGTATCTCCTGGTGCTTCTGAACCATGAGCTTCATTTACCTGTCACAAATATATTACTTTGTCTTTTTGGTTGAAGCATTAAACAGCCCAAAATCCGAGAAACAAAGTCATTACCTAGGGAGTCTTATTTGATGTTTACACCAAATATTTAATCTGATATTTTGAATCTGAACAGCTTGTATCTACTTTGTTCCAGCTAGAAATCCACTGATTGTAATCATCCTACATTAGGTGGTTTTGAAAATGTTAATCCAAATGGGGCACTGCAGAAGTTATAATTCATTAAAGGGGTTGTAAAGGTTATTTTTGTATTTATTTTTTAAATAACAAACATGTCATACTTAGCTTCACTGTGCAGTTAGTTTTGCACAGAGTGGCCTCCTCTGGGGTCCCAGGGCAACTCTCTCTGCTCCTCCTAGCAATAGCTAACCCCCTCTGGGAAGCTCTCTCCCTAGGAGGTTACCTTGTGGGCACGCTCCCGTCTCATACACTCTGCGTCCATTGATACATAGTGTATGACACTGCCGAGACTCTGTGGGGAAGAGGACACCGTGGACGAGCCGAGCAGGTGAACAGGCTCAGGTAAGGGGAATGGGGGGTCGGGGGGCCTGTCATTGCCAGATGTTTTCTCACCCTAACCCCCTTAGCGGTATCCCCGAGCGTGACTCGGGGTGGTTTTTCCATGTTAGGATCGGTATCCCCGAGTCACGCTCGGGGTAGATGTGCAGAGCGTGCAGCGGCGCGGCTTACGTTTCGCAGCATCCACAGACAGGGAATTACTTACCTTGTCCCTGGATCCTGCGATGCATCCCCGCTGTGTGAGCGAGCAGGTGGTCGCTCGATTCACAGTGTCCCCGTGTGCCGCCGATCTCCATTCCCTGCGACGTTACGACGCACGGGGACGGAGAACGGCGCCAAATTCAAAAAAGTAAACAAACACATTACATAAAGTATACTGTAATCTTATAGATTACAGTACTGTATGTAAAAAATACACAACCCCCCTTGTCCCTAGTGGTCTGCCCAGTGCCCTGCATGTACTTTTATATAATAAAAACTGTTCTTTCTGCCTGCAAACTGTAGATTGTCCATAGCAACCAAAAGTGTCCTTTTATATCAAAAATGGTTGTAGAGCAACTGGAAAACAGCGATAATAAATTATAATCACTTGCAGAATTGTGCGATAGCGATTTGTGGGGAAATTCGTCATAAAAAAATAAAAGTAATGACAGCGACAATTCTGCAACTGAGCAAATTTCAGTGATTTTGAGTTGATTACATTATTGAATAATTTTTATTATAATTATATTATTATTTGTTATAATTATGTATAATTATTTATTATATTATAATTTTGTTTTTAAAAAAAATTCATACCCGGGATGCCTACTAGACTCTTGTTTGGTCAGATTTAAATGAGTTATTCCTAAGAATTGCAGGCCTACAGTATAAAACGCCAAATTTCCTTGCAAAATAATTGTACCGCTTTTGGTACGTAAT
Organism: Rana temporaria; assembly: GCF_905171775.1. NCBI lineage: Eukaryota > Metazoa > Chordata > Amphibia > Anura > Ranidae > Rana > Rana temporaria. The sequence goes on along the minus strand of NC_053489.1, from coordinate 644,099,627 downwards.
TCCAGACAGAATCATACCGCCAGGGAGGTTAATGCATAGGATACATTAAGGTAAAAAAACATGAACCTTTACAACCCCTTTAAGGTCTAGATCAGCCTTTTTCAACCACGGTGCCCAGGCACCTTGGGGTGCCTTGAGGTTTTTTCAGGGGTATGCCTCGGAAAAATGCCTAAAAATGTATCAAAAATTGTATATAGGCCAGCAGGTCTATCAATCCTGCCTTTTAGTTACACAAAGCCTTTCCTAACAACCAATGACAGAAGTTAATAAGAAGCATGTCTGTTGCCTCCACAGCATCCTTGTTTGACCCTCCTGTGCCCCTCTCCCTGAGCACTGGGGTGACATTACCTGACTGATGGAGAGAAATTGAGGGAGAAGAGAATCATTGGAATACTAGTCAGTACCAGTGTGCAAAAGTGTATTTGCTTTGGAAGAATCAATCACCTCTAGCTTTGGGTGTCCTATGTGTGGATGCTGCATTATGGAAAGCTATTAGAATAATTGTGTACATTTGAGAAAGGGGTGCCTCAAGTCTGTATAATTTTAAAGGGTGCCCTGAGATTGTCTATAATTTTAAAGGGTGTCTCAAATAAGCAGCTTAAATATGTATGCAGCTCCAGCCATTTCCTAGGGAGGTGTGCCCAGATGGTGGTTGAGGAGTGCAAACATTGTTTCCCAGATAGCAAGCAATTGTGCTGCAAGTTTGAACACAATTGCAGAAAGTCTGCATTGCATGACTCTAGATCAACTTTCTTTGCAAACATTCTGCAAGTTTGCTGCAAGTTCTGGTTCAGTTATGTTGTGCAATAGTCATCCCACCACAGGGGTCTCTGTGGCTGAATTTTCATGCTGTAGACTTGCAGAGCTCTTGTTGTAGACTCACCACTGCAACTTTGCTCTTGCTAGAGACTTTCAATGCAATTTTGCTACAAATTGTAAAAGTGTCAACTTACCAGTAAAAAGGTGCAGCAAGTCAACAGACTTCAATTCAACACTATTCTTACTATCTGGGTTGGTTGGGGGAGAGGGGGGCTATCCTACTACAAGTCTTTTGAGAGCCAAAAGAGGGGGTACCACTGAACATCTGACCTGGGAACTTCACATAAGAGTCTGCCTAACAGAGCCTGAAAGAGACATTCAAGTTTCGGGGAACACTGTAACTACTGTGACTAAAGACCTAATGGAGAAGGATCTCAGTGACTGTTGATTTCATTGACCCCTGCTACGCTGAGTTTAAGGCTTGTCTGGCCTGGGACATTGCTGATGCTGTCCATTTGCATTGCAAATCGCTGCACATTATGTGAAACTTACCTTAGAATGAAGCCTTCCAACATCACGCTGTCCTGTCACCGCTGAAAATGCTTCCATCTTCACCCGGTCTTCAACTCCGGTTGTGTGAGTGGCTGGAGCCATGATGAGTTCACTCCCATGCATTCACGCGGGAGCCACGATATATGACATAGGACTCTGAAGGGACGGTCCACCTGCCCGTTCCTTCAGAGCACATGGGCTGATGATGTCACCGGCTGCATGTACAGTAAATATCTCCTAAACTGTGTACATTTAGGAGATATTTACAGTACCGATAGGTAAGCCTTATTATGGCTTACCTATAGCTAAAAAATATGCATGGGAGTTTACTTACACTTTAAGGCACCTTCATTTAAGGCTAATCTAGACAGATGATGGAAAATATTTGTTCTGATTTATTGTCATTCACTGTGCATTGCTCATATTAATTTTGTAGCTCTTTGCCTTGGATAAAGAAATATCAATGGCCTCCGATTTGGCTGTCTTGCTGGACCATTAGGTATTTATATGTCCTATTTGATATACAGTAAATCACGGGGGGGGGGGGGATCATATAGTTTTATAGACATATATAAACTAATACAAGGAAAGAATGTTGGGACTTTATATGAGGCAAGACTACTAGAGTTCATATGTCTCCATCCCTACTTTTTTTTTCTATATATAAAATAATGATGGTGTGAAGCAGGATTAGTGTGGTCTAAGAATAAATAATACAACTTGGGGCAAAACTGTTTAATATGAATGTGTTACATTACCAATTATAAAGATACCAATTGGGCTATGATATAAAAAAGATGAAGACCGCACACCTTTCAGTGTTCAACCTTGGTAATAGATAAGTGCTCGTAGTGACTGCAGTTGGTGGCGCCATATAAATCAGCACAATGTCACATTAGTTAAATAAGTCAGGGCCACACAAGGTCTCTTGATTACTATATGGTCTCTATATCACCTTGAGGAAATAACTCTGCATGGCCCCAGAACATTGGCTTAATTGACTAATATGACATTGCACTAATAAATGATTGTTTCCAACAAAGTGTTGTTGACGTCTCACCATTTTACTGAGATATGACATCAGACGATTAAACACAGGCATCCATCTAAACAATATCACAGTGTAAGTACTTGAGAGATAGGGTATCCAGACCGATGAGCAGGAGTACAGATGCTAATACACTGAGCATGTGCCAAGTTCAGTTAAAGTCAGAGTCAGGTCCCATGCCTGGTCTATAAAACAGCTCAGCGTGAAGCAATGAGTTGTAGGCAGGATTAGAGTCAGAGACAGGCAACGAGTGGGCAGTAAGGTACAAATTTGCTGGGCAGGAGCATAGTCAGTAATCCAAGTCGAGATGGACAATGAACAAAGCAGACAAGGGTAATCTAAAAGCAAGGTCAGGTGGAAGCTGGGTCAGTCATGGAATTAGAATGAGTATCAGGATCAAGAACATAGCAGCAAGATTGAAGAGCTTGTGCAGAGTTCGGGTTCAATTAGCTTGCTTGGCAACAGTGGGTGTGCATGTATGTCCGTATGTGTGCATGTTCTATGCCCGCAAAAATGTGCACACTTATGCACATGTGCATTAAGCCAGAGAAAAAAGGCCACTCCCCCTTATGTCTCTACATAGTCTGATGATCAGGGAGCTGGGAAGGCAAATGGTCATGCCCAACATCATGAAGTAACATGTATTAGGGGCTGGGTCATAGAGAAGGTTTCTTTCCACAATACTCATGTTATATACTTGTAGCGCTCACCCCCGAAGGAGCCGCTGATTAGTTTTTGGGATCTACTCTCTTTCGACCTGGCTCACCCCTATTTAATTTGCTCGAACCCTCCCTTGGCACATCAGAAGTCTGGAGGGTGTATTGTGACCCCTACTGGTCTGGGGGACACAATAATAAGCATACAGGGCCAGATTCACAAAGGAGCTATGACGGAGTAGCTCAGATACGACGGAGTATCTCAGATACTCCGTCGTATCTCTCAGAGTATCTATGCGACTGATTTATAGAATCAGTTACGCATAGATAGCCCTAAGATCCGACAGGTGTAATTGTTTTACACTGTCGGATCTTAGGATACAGTACCACGGCCGCCGCTGGGGGGAGTTTGCGTCGTAAACCAGCGTCGGGTATGCAAATTAGGAGTTACGGCGATCCACAACGGTTTTTCGCGTTCGCTACGTCGCTGCTAGTCTAGTTTCCCGTCGCAAATTTAGTCGTCGTTTTGGGTGCCCTAACTTTACACAGCACACGTATGTGCTGTATAAAGTATGGCCGTCGTTCCCGCGTCGAAATTTAAAAATTCACGTTGTTTGCGTAAGACGTCCGGGAATACGGAAGTACGCTACGCACGTCGCCGTTCGAAAAAATGACGTCACTTCGCGCAAAGCACGGCAGGAATTTCGAAACGGAGCATGCGCAGTAGGTCCGGCGCGAGAGCGCGCCTAATTTAAATGGCACGCGCCCATTTAAATTACGCGGGCTTACGCCGGAGGCCGCCAGCGTAGGTTTTCATTGCAAGTGCTTTGTGAATCAGGCACTTGCGATGAAAACTTGCGGCGGTGTAACGTATCTACGATACGTTACGCCGCCTCACTTCTACGTGAATCTGGCCCACAATTTCCAAAAACAATGCAATAATAGTATTACCTGAATTATGGGTGGTCCCTCCAGACAAGAAATGCACTCCACACAGTAATTATATTTGAATATATGGAGTAGTTTACTGCATATAGAAAAAACTCAACAACCATACAGTATAGGATTTTGACTTAGATGCTAATAATAGCAGTAACTCAGCCTGATCCGCAAGGGCCCTTGCTGGAATCAGAGATGAATGTGGGTAACAATATTCTAAACCTAAAAGTGGTACCACTTTCCTAAGCTTAAAGCCAGTCTAGGCTCCCGAGCGCCCCTAGTGGGCAGTCCTGTGTATTCGATGAAATTTACGTGGCGGCCGGTTGGTGCACGTTACATTTTGTAGTCCGCGGGTCATAGTTAGAGAGGGGAATCACACACTAAAATGTCTATGGTAGCAGGGCAGTGTGAAGTTGATCGCCCGTCCGTGTCGATCACTCCGGAGAAGCACTGAAACAATTTAACTAGGCCTCTAAATTTCTGTGTTCGTGGCCTAGGGAATGGGCTGGATGTCTGTGATAGTCAAAGAAAAGTCAGGAAATGAGCAGGTGCTCTCTCACCCAACAGGCCGACCCGCCCGATCTCTCTCTTCAGCCAGGGACGTATTGGTGGAGTACTGTTCCAGTACGAAGGTGCTCCACTGTTTCGGCTGTCAGCTGGGCTGCCTCTCCGATCTCCGAGAACACTGGCTGGTACGCTGAGGTCTTGCTTCCATCTGGATGGCTGGTCTCCCAGTCAAGCTAGGCCCCGTATTCCGGCCTAACGGTACAGTTGACTCTGTACACAGCTCCGCGCAGGAGAGAAGGCTGGTCCCAAGAGAGAGAAAAGGCGCCACTCCCCTCCTTTAAGTAACCTCCCCCACTCGCCTGGGCGAAAATGTCACATCCTCCTAGATGGCAAAGCATTGCGGGAAATGTAGTTTGTTTTTCCGAAGGGCCTATGGAGTCCGTGTCTCCTGCTACTAGTAGTCCCGCAATGCATAACTTCCTAACAATATCCAACATATTTACAATTTAGCATATAAGTCCAGCGGGAATGACCTGTCATGAAGCTCTGACAGGGAAGGGCCTGCTACACACTGTATGTGTGTATATACGGCACAATACATTTTTCCTTCCTAATGAATAAGGATTTTTTTGGTATTAAATACTGTTTATCAAGTAATATTTTTAAGCTTTTTTTATTAATATTTATAAAAGTTGATATTTTGGCACCTTTAAAGTCCTTTGCATGGGAACTTTACAAATGATCTTTCACACTTCATTAGTTAATAAGCCCAATAAATGAACATAGCTTTCTTGGTTTATATACAAACAACTTAAAAGGGTTGACGTTGTTTTAATTATAAAAGTATTAATCAAAGATCTAACCGCTATTAATATTTATGAACAAATGTCAGGAGGCCATTTGCTTTACATTACAGTCAGGTACAAATTATTATCAAGATGTTTTTATTTAGCATCCTAAGTACATTTATCAGCTTCCTAATTAAAAATGTATAGAGTCTTTCAACTGAACAAGCGTGATTACCATTTTAAGAGTTTTATAATTAAGCACGTACAGTTCCAAGAAGAGCCCTCTTTTTAGTCAATACCATTAAACTAGTTGCCCATGGAATCCAACTCAATCATGATTGTAAAGGATTTATTTTGTTTGAGCTGTACAGTAAATATAGTTCACATTAAACTAAAACTCTTATGTGTAATCTTAATTACAAAGAATTTGGTGATAATCCAATGAGAAACCCAATTCAATGAAAAATAAATTGCTGTGTTAATGTGCTCCTTAAGTGAACCCGTCAACTCGTAAAACTTCATGTTAAAATATTCCAAATTATTATTATTATTATTATAATACAGGACAGTTTGCGCAATGCTTTACAATGCAGTGGGAGAGGCTCTGGAGAAGTCATGGACACGTGCATGGGAGGAGGAGACAAGGGAGCTAGAGAGCAGAAGGAGTGGAGAGGATGGTTTGGGTGATATTTGGAGACAAGATTGGTGATGTAGCTTGGAGCAGAATTGTGAATGGCTTTGTATGCTATTGTTAGTGTTTTGAATTTTATTCGTTGGGCAATGGGGAGGAATTGGCAGAAAGGAGTGGCGGACACTGAACAGTTGGTAAGGTGGATGAGTCTGGCAGCAGCATTCATGATAGACTGAAGAGGGGATAGCTTTCGGAGAGGTAGGCCAAATGAGGAAGGAGTTACAATAGTCAAGATGAGGGATAACAAGTGAGTGAATAAGTTGCGTAGGAGTTCAACGATTAGAAAGGGGCGTGATTTGGAGATGTTTCGGAGGTGGAGTCTGCACGATTTGGACAGTTTTTAGATTTGGAGATGAAAGGAAAGGTCAGAGTCTATATTTACACCTAGTACCTTGGCATGAGGGGAGGGATTGATGGTTGTATTAATGATCTTGATGGAAAAGTCGGGGGGAGTGTATGGGCTGGTGGAAAAATTTTGAGCTCGGTTTCAGAAAGATTGAGCTTGAGGAAGTGGTGTGACATCCATGTTGATATGTCAGTTAGTAAGTTAGTAATGCGAGAGGAGACTGAAGGAGTGAGGTGAGGAGTAGAGAGAAAGCTTTGTGTGTCGTCAGCATATAGTTGGTACTGGAAGCCACAGAGTTTAATAACAGACCAAGGGAGGAGGTGAAATGGGGAAGAGAAGGGGTCCAAGCACAGAAACTTGTGGTACCCCTTTAGAAAGAGGAAGTGAAGAGGAGGAAAAAGAGTTATAGGTCACACTGAACGAGTGCTCTGATAGGTAGGAGGAGAGCCAGGAGAGAAAAGAGTCTTGAAGGCCAAGAAAGTGGAGTTTTTTTTTGAGAAGGTTGGGATGGCCAACAGTATCAAAGGCTGCAGAGAGGTCGAGTAGTATGAGTATGGAGTAGTGGCCATTGGTTTTAGCAGTTTGTAGGTCATTAGTGAGTTTCAGTAAGGCAGTTTCAGTGGAGTGTAGCAAGTGAAAGCCAGACTGTAAGGGGTCAAGAAGGTTGTTGTCAGTGAGGTAGGAGCTAAGAAGGTTGTAGACTAAGCTGCCTAAAATTTTTGATGCAAACGGGAGCAAGGAGATGAATCTTAGGTTAGTTAAGGCTGGAAGATAATTTCTATGCAGAGCTGCACCAGATTTTTCACTATGCAGTTTTAGTAAAAACTCCCCATAGGGTCTGCTTTATATAAGCTACTTTTCACCTATACAGAGCCCACCAAACAAGAGAAAGAGAAGATGGTTTCATATTTCCTGAACTGTGATGATTCTTCTGACTACTCTCAACATCCTTTGCACCCTCTCTCTTGCTCGGGTTAGCTAAAAATATCCATTGACGGCACAAGAGAGAAAACAAAACGTAATTTGTTGATTGGCTTTGCTGCCCGCTCTAACCCTGCTGCCCTACAAGCACAATTATGGTAAATACAACTCTGGTTAGCAGTCTGTTACAACCACTCGACTGCTTCACAGAGCTTTATTAAATGCGACGCTAATCCTTGACATTTTCAAAATGATGTTTGTAACTGCAATCATAAATGTATGCTTTTCACAGTTTCGTGTGCTGTGTTTTTGTATAAAAATTCCATAATGTTCAGAATCCAGCAGCCTGCAGCCCTTGCACCCTAATTGGCTATTAGCATTTTACAGTTTCAAAATCTATTTGCTAGCTAGGCTGTAGATTCTTGAAAGAAAGCAGAAAACACTTCCACGTATACTGTATATCTAAACACTCCGCTGTGCATTCAGAACAATCATTAAAGTTTGTGACGTGGATATAGAGGCTCGTACTTTACAACGAATGACACAAATAGCACATAGGCGACACACTATGATACATGGAATTGTGTCTCATTATTAAAACATTTTTATTACGAAAATCAGTTGGTAATGGTTATCTGGGGTGACATTTGCTTCTGCGCATGGAGAAATAAAGTTAGCGATGAACTTCTCGTCATCGCAGTCACAGTAGACACTTGGAAACGTAGTTATAGGCTACAGTTACCACAAACCAACAGGTCTAACAATACCAAATCCCTGGAGAAGGGAAGCCCCAATCCCCCAAAATGTGTTTTATATACACTATATTGTCAAAAGTTTTATGACACCTGCCTTTATACACACATGGCATCCCAGTCTTAGTCCATAGGGTTCAGTAATGAGTTGGCCCACCATTTTCAATAATGAGTTGGCCCACCCTTTGCAGCTATAACAGCTTCAACTCTTTTGGGAAGGCTGTCCACGGGGTTTAGGAGTGCATACATATGGGTGTACGTATGTTCGTGAACCGGCGTATCTTGCTCATTTACATATTCAACGCGGAAATCAGCGGAAGCGCCACCTAGCGGCCAGCGTAAATATGCACCCCAAGATATGACGGCGTAGGAGACTTACGCCGCTCGTTTCTTGGCCAAATCTATGCGTAACTGATTCTATGAATCAGGTACATAGATACGACGGCGGCCATTCAGACTTACGACGATCTGGAGATACGCTGTCGTAAGTCTTTGAGAATCTGGGCTTAAAACTGGGATGCCATTAAAGTTCATGTGCAGGTGGGCATGTGTCCCAATACCTAACTTTTCCCCACTGTATCCAAAGGTAAAGTATATTGTTTTGGTTGTAGTTTTATTCTTGGGTAGTATGTAGCATGGTGTAGTATGGTGGTTTTATTTATCTACCTCAGTTCTTTTGCCAGAGCTGTTTTTGCATTTTTTAAGTTTCATGCTTAAAGAAATAATTTTAGGCCCGAATATTACATAAAATCCCCAAATAATATATATTTTCTGTAAAAAGACACCCTAAAGAATAAAATAATGGTAGTTCCAATTTTTTATGCCATACTATATTACCACAATGGTCTAGGAAACGCAACATTTCAGTAAAAAAAAGTTTAATTTATGGCACACAAACAAAATAAATTACCCAATTTTTTAGTAAACTATAAAAGATGAGGTTGCAGTGAGTAAATAGATATCCAACATGTCAAACCTTGCATGCGCTTGTGAAATGTTGACAAACTTCAGTTCCCTATATTTTCCATAGGTGACACTTTAAAAGCCCCAAAAGGGTCATCAGTTTAAAGTTACAGAGGAGCTCTGGTGCCAGAAATATTACTCACTCCGGCGTGTGCGACGATATGTAACATGTGTATTGCAATCCCCGTTTTCATGCGTAGGTGCCCCCAACATGTGCATTTACATTCATAAATACATATATGTGGGGGGGGGCCTCAAATTTTCTTGGGGGGGTTTTATGTGTTTCATTTTTTACATTTTTTTTACTGAAAGACCTTGGATGTCTCCCCTATGCTCCACTGAAGGTAATGCACTGCAGATCGCATTGCAATTCATTTATTCTCGGGCCATGCTAGCCGGGGACACTGACAGGTAAACCTGGAAGTGATGTCAAACACGTCACTTTCCGGGTCAGCAACAAGAAGGTAAAGAGAGCAGATGTGTGCCCGCTCTGCTCCATCCCCTCTACCTGGCGATACATGCTATGTTGGTCCCAAGGTGAGGTTTTTGTATCTGAATAATAGAGTGATGGTGTTATCAAGAGGGGTGATCAAAATAAGTATGTGTAAATAAACATCCAATGGTATAACAATGTACATACACAAAAAAATGAATACGTGCAAAAAATATATATATATAATAAGTAATACCAACAATGGGGTAGATTCAGTAAGCAATTGCGTCTGCGTATCCATAGATACGCAGCGCAATTGCTTAGTTGCGCCGGCATATCGACTTTTCTGTATTCAGAAAGCTCGATACGCCGACTGCAGCCTAAGATATGACTGGCATAAGGCTCTTATGCCGTTGTATCGTAGGCTGCATTCTTACGTTGGCCACTAGGTGGCATTCCCGTAGTGGTCAGCGTAGAGTATGCAAATTGCATACTCACGCCGATTCACAACCGTACGCGAGCTCCCTGCGTTCGCATTTTACGTCGTTTGCGTTCGTCGGTTTCTGCGTAAGGCTGCTCCTGCTATTAGCAGGGGCAGCCAATGCTAAGTATACCCGTCGTTCCCGCGTCGCGATTTTTAAAAATTACGTCGTTTGCATAAGTGAATCGTGAATGGCGCTGGACGCCATTTACGTTCACGTTGAAGCAAATTACGTCCTTGCGACGTCAATCACCGCAATGCACGTCGGGAAAGTTTCCCGACGGAGCATGCGCACTACGTTCGGCGCGGGAACGCGCCTAATTTAAATGATCCACGCCCCCTACGGGATCATTTAAATTACGCACGCTTACGCCGGGCAGTTTTATGGAGCGCCCGCGCAAATTACAGAGCTACTGCTTCTTGAATGAAGCGTAGCGCAAGTAATTTACGGAGGCGTAGCGTTAAAACGGTACGCTGTGCCTCCGTAAGAGTGCGCAGCCCTACCTGAATCTACCCCAATGTGTAAAGTGACCACACTTGTGCCAACTAAATAAATATGCAGGGCCATATTCTGAGTAAGGATACGATGGAGTATCTCAGGATACTCCATCGTATCTCTCTTTTTTGGCCCGTGTATCTATGCGACTGATTCTTAGAATCATTTTCGCATAGATACACTTAAAGCGGTTCTCCACCCTAAAGTGGAGTCCCGCTGATCGGAACCCTCCCCCCTCCGGTGTCACATTTGACACCTTTCAGGGGGGAGGGGGGTGCAGACACCTGTCTAAAGACAGGTATTTGCACCCACTTCCGGCCAGACGCTACGGGCGAAAGACGGGCATTCCGTCACATCCCGTCTGTCGCCCGTTGTGTGCTGGGAACACTCGGCTCCCAGCACACAGCGTGTGAGCCAATCGGCGGGCGCAGCGCGACTCGCGCATGCGCCGTAGGGAACCGGGCAGTGAAGCCGCAGCGCTTCACTTCCTGGTTCCCTGAGCGTGGATGGAGGGGGGAGCAGCAGAGAGACGAGCGATCGCTCGTGCTCTGCTGCGATCAGCGCTGGACTCCAGGACAGGTAAGTGTCCTAATATTAAAAGTCAGCAGCTGCAGTATTTGTAGCTGCTGGCTTTTAATATTTTTTCCCCGTGGCACATCCACTTTAAGATCCGCCATGTGTAAGTCACTTACACTGTCGGATCTTAAATGTAATTACTCCGCCCGCCGCTAGATGGCGTTTACGTTCAGGTCTCATTTGTTTATGCAAATGAGCCTGATACGCCGATTCCCGAACAAATTCGTGTCGCGTAACCGTCGCTAACGTCGTTTGCGTAAACTTACCCCTGCTATATGAGGGGTAAGTTTACGCAAGTCCCACGTAGGCCATGTTAAGTATGGCGTCGGGTCCGCGTCGTGTTTTTCCGTTGGCTACGTCGTTTCCCTAAGTCGTTCTTGAATACGACTTTACGTCAATGACGCACACGTCGGCGTCATTGACGTTTTACGCCGAGAACTGGAGCATGCGCACTGGGCTATTTTAAGCCCGGCGCATGCACAGTTCGTTAGAATCGGGGGCGCGCTTAATTTAAATAGAAGCCGCCCCCTTGGAGATACGCGTGGGTACGCCGGGCCATTTACACTCCGCCGCCCCAAACTACGGAGCAAGTGTTTGGGGAATACAGCACTTGCTCCTGTAGGTTGGGGCAGCGGAGTGTAAATGGCTTACGCGCCGCCCGCGGGAAATCTAGGAGAATATGGCCCGCATTGACTAATATATAACAAAATATCGTCCAAGTGCAGACACAGCAGTGTCAGATGAGGTGAGGGGGTAGATAAATCATCTCTTCCAACCAAAAAAAGGGTGATTGGTGTCTATTTCCTTAAAGTTGTTGTGACACCTCAGGGCTCTCTAGCAGCTCACCTTACTACTGTAAGGTAACAGCATTAGACAAATAGGTCTTTCTCTAGGGGTCCCAGTATCTCCGCCCACCTCCAAAAGATGTTTTCAGTAGTAAACACAGCCTGTGAATTTCTATAGGAATCCTGGGGGTCCTGCCTGGTAATCTCCTCAATATCGATATGTAAGGAAGAAATCTCCAATAGTGTAGTACATTTTTTAAAGAGTTATTAAAAAACGGCTAATTTATTACTCACATTTGAATCAGTAAAACAAACATAAAATCCACAAGTGCCGGGCTATTCCTCCTGCATCACTTCCGGTGTGCCTATATTTTGTTATATGTTAGTCACTGCATATTTATTTGGTTGGCACGAGTGTTGTCACTTTGCACATTGTTGCTAATACTTGTTATTATATATTTTTTTGCACTTTTTTGTGTATGTACATTGTGTGGCATTTGATATTTATTTACAAATACTTATTTTTATCATCCCTCTTGATAAATTGATACTTGACAGCGCAACACCATCACTCTATTATTCATTGCACCTTTTTTAGCCACAGATTTGCTAATCGGTGTTTGCGGCAGTTAAAGGGTCACTACAGGAATTTATTTTTTTGGCTAAATAGCTTCCTTTACGTTACTGCAGTCCTGGTTTCATGTCCTCATTGTTTGTTTTTGCTTCGATGTTGCTGTAATTCTGCTCTGTTCTGTACACTTCCTGGTTTTCTGTTTCCTGAGGACCACAGTACTGGGAGCTTCTAGTTTCGTTTTCCAAACCATCACTTCTCTATGGCTCTATACAGCACAGAGGCAGGATAACATGCAAAAACGAAACTGAAACTACAGGTACATTATATGATTGATTTTTATCTATTTTTAATCGTTTTTAAAAGGAATCAGTTACTTATTATTAGGTAGATTCACGTAGGCGCCTAACTTTAGGGCGGCCTAGCCTAGTCTTTTTAGGCTACACCGCCGTAAATTAGTTAGGCTAGTAGTGATTATCAAACCACTTACCTGCTAATTTTCGGCGGCGTAGCCTAAAACGAGCGGGCGTAAGCGCGCCTAATTCAAATGACTTGGAGGGGGGCGTGTTGTATGGAAATGAGGCTTGACCTCACGTTTTTTGCCGTTTTTTGACACTGCGCATGCGCCGGGCGACTACATTTCCCAGTGCGCATTGCAGCTAAGTACGCCGTACGGGCCTATTGATTTTGACGTGTACGTAAACGACGTAAATCCCGATTCGCGGACGACTTGCGCAAACAACGTAAAAAATTCGAACCTCGCGGCGGGAACGGCGGCCATACTAAACATTGTTATTCCACCTCATAGGTGGAATAACTTTAGGCGGCCTATCACGTTAATCGACTGCGGCGGGCTCGCGTTCGTTCGGGAATCGTCGTAAATGCTCATTTACATAATCTACGCCGGCCGCAATGGAAGCGCCACCTAGCGGTAAGCCAAAACATTGCAATCTAAGATAGGACGGCGCAAGCCGTCCTATCTTAGATATGTTTAAGTGTATCTCTGTTAGAGAATACACTTAAAGGGGTTGTAAAGGAATTTTTTTTTCTTTATAATAAGCATCCTTTACCTGCAGACATTCCTCTTTTCACTTCATCATTGTTCATTTTTGCTCAGAAGTTGCTCTATTTCTTCTCTGTTCTGTTCACTTCCTGCTTGTCTGATTTTACTGACCACCGTGATGGGAGGCTTTACTGCGGTGGTCAGTAACGTGCTCACCCCCTCCTGGGAACTATATCTGTGCGGCAGGACGCTCTCTACGTGTTAGAGACTTCAAGGAGGTGTGAATTACTGGGCGTGCTGCAATGCATACTGGGAAATGTAGTTCTTACATTACGAGCGCCGCAAACCAGGAAGTGAATGAGAGAACAGAAACTAGAATGCCAGAGGTGATATAGATGAAGGAATTTAATAGGTATTTACTTGTTTTTCAACAGAATCATTACACTATTCTGTCTGTGTACCTTGCAGACATTCATTTTAGCCCAAAATTTTTCTTCCTTTACAACTCCTTTAAACATAGGTCGGCTTAGATTAAGGCCCCGTACACACGACCAGTTTCCTCGGCAGAATTCAGCTTCCGACCGAGTTTCTGGCTGAATTCTGCCGAGAAACCCGGCCGTGTGTACACTTTCGGCCGAGGAAGCCGACGAGGACCTCGGCGAGGAAATAGAGAACATGTTCTCTATTTCCTCGTTGTTCTATGGGAGAACTCGGCCCGCCGAGGTCCTCGGCGGCTCCAGGACTGAACTTGCCGAGGAACTCGATGTGTTTGGCACGTCGAGTTCCTCGGCCGTGTGTACGGGGCCTCAGAGTTAGGTCGGCTTATCTGTAGATAAGCCGGTCTAACTCTTTGTGAATCTACCTAAAAGTCTCTAAATTTACCTTTACAACTCCTTTAAGGTACACTATTTAAAGTGATATCGTGGGAACATCACATGTTTACAAGTTTTGTGTATTGGTTGAAGTTAACACAGCTGATCCTTTGCATGCAGTAAAAAGCACACAGTGGAAGTTGCGACATTATGACTTAGGCACAGGGCCGGTGCTACCACTAGGCAAACTAGGCAGCCACCTAGGACGCCCTGCTGCCTAGGGGATGCCCAGCCACTGGGGTTCCTACTCTCTTCTCTCTGCAGCAATCAACTAAGTCTCAGCAGCAGCGGCGATGCGTCCATAGTGGGCGCCGTCACTCAGGTCTACAATACATAGATTTATGCATTGCATGAATCTATGTATTGTCGCCGTCGCCGCTGCCGCTCACTATTCAGATGGCCGGCCCCCTGGTGAGCGCCGGCCATCTGAATTACAGCAGTTTGTTGGTTTTTGGAAGTGTCAATCAGAGCCAGCGGCTGTGATAGGCTTCCCGATTACAGCCTGTTGGCTCTAATCGGCTTCCAAATAGTTAACCAGGGGACGCACATGCTGTGCGTTCTCTGGTTAACACTGACACGCGTCTCAGCCAATCAGGTTCACCGGGTATGTTACCGGTAACCTGATTGGCTGAAGCGAAATCAAGGGCGGGAGAAGACATCGAGGGAGCGTGGAGGGAGGATGGCGAGAAAGGTAAGTGTCGGGAGACGGGGGGGGGGGGGGGGAGCAATCTGACGGTTTTTCAGGGGGCAAACTGGTGGCAATTGATGGGCACAGTGATGACAATTGATGGGCACAGTGGCGACAATTGATGGGCACAGTGGCGACAATTGATGGGGACAGTAGCTGCGTTTGATGGCATGCCATAGTGGCTGCATTTGATGGCATAGCACAGTGGTTGCGTTTGATGGCATGGCACAGTGGCTGCATTTGATGGCACAGTGGCGACAGTTGATGGCACAGTGGCGACAATTGATGGCATGGCACAGTGGCGACAATTGATGGCATGGAACAGTGGCGACAATTGATGGCACCAAGGCGACAATTGATGGGCACAGTGGCTGCGTTTGATGGCACAGTGGCAACATTTGATGGGCACAATGGCGACAGCACAGTGGCGACAATTGATGGGCACAGTGGCGACAATTGATGGGCACAGTGGCTGTGTTTGATGGGCACAGTGGTGGCAATTGATTGGCACAGTAGCTGTGTTTGATGGGCACAGTGAGGCTGCAATTGATGTTTTTTGTTTTTTCGTTTGTTTGCGTCCCCCCCCCAATATTTTGAGCACCAGCCGCCACTGCTTAGCAGACAGCCACCGCTCCATTCGCACATAGTGTCAGGCAGGCCCGGACTGGGACAAAAAATAAGCCCGGGCATTTTTTGATTGAGCAGCCCTGTCACTGGGGGGGGGGGGGGGGTTTGTCGACACTAACGGGGGTGACTGGTGTTGGTCCCCCACACTGTAATGGGCAGGGACACTGTGATCTAAAGGGGACTGCACTGCAAAGGGGCCCTACAATGATTACAGTGCCCCTTTACAGTGCAATCCCATTTTTATCACAGTGTCCCAGTCCTATTTTGGCCATACAATGCTAATACTCTCTGTCTCCTATTGTGCCCACACTGCCCAGTGACACTGACCTGCTCTCTCTGGTGGTGCTGGACAGCATGGCGCTCTCTCTGGGGGTGCGGGTACAGCGTGGCTCTCTCTGGTGGTGCGGGTACAGCATGGCTTTCTCTCTGGCGGTGTGGGTAAAGCGTGGCTCTCTCTCTGGTGGTGCGGGTACAGCGTGGCCCTCTCTCTGGTGGTGTGGGTACAGCGTAGCTCTCTCTCTCTGGTGGTGGGGGCACAGCGTGGCTCTCTCCCTGGTGGCGCGGGTACAACGTGGCTCTCTCCCTGGTGGCGTGGGTACAGCATGACTCTCTCTGGTGGTGCAGGTACATTGTGGCTCTCTCTGGTGGTGTGGGCACAGCGTGGCTCTCTCTGGTGGTGTGGGCACAGCGTGGCTCTCTCTGGTGGTGCAGGCACAGCGTGGCTCTCTCTGGTGGTGCGGGTACAGCATGGCTCTCTGGTGATGCGGATACAGCGTGGCGCTCTCTGGTGGTGTGGGTATAGTGTGGCGCTCTCTGGTGGTGCAGGTACAGTGTGGCGCTCTCTGGTGGTGCGGGTACAGCATGGCGCTCTCTGGTGGTGCGGGTACAGCGTAGCGCTTTTTGGTAGCGCGGGTATAGCTTGGCTCTCTCTGGTGGTGTGGGCACAGCGTGGCTCCCTCTGGTTGTGCGGGTACAGCGTGGCTCTCTCTGGTGGTGCGGGTACAGCGTGGCGCTCTCTGGTGGTGCGGGTACAGCGTGGCTCTCTCTGGTGGTGCGGGTACAGCGTAGCTCTCTCTGGTGGTGAGGGTAAAGTGTGGCACTCTCTGGTGATGCTGGGGCTATTAGTTCCCCCAGCGCAGTCCTCTTTATTTTTCCATGTCTCCTGTAGTAGCTGCTCATCCTGTTTCTGGGTTTTCTCTTTTCCCCCAACAGAGTGCATGCTGGGGACTGTAGTCTGCTCCCCACGAGAACAACTGGGCCACCTATCTCTGGGACTACATTTCCCATGATGCCCTCTATTTTTTTGTGATTAGTCTCCGCTGTGGCCAATGGGGAGGGAAGAAGAACGGGCAGGAAAGATTTTTCTTACCATGCTGCCGACATGAGTAGATGGGGGGGGGGGGGGGAGCGGGGGAAACATCCGGACTGCAGCCTGCAGCTCTCCCCACCTGTGCGGACGCTCATGGCTGGACGAGGAGGAGTAGAGAGCAGAACTGTCAGCGCGGCTCTGAGGCTGAGCTGTGTGTGAGAGAGACACACAGCTCAGCCCATGCAGCCGCTAGTTCCGCCAGAGATGACAGGTATGGCCGCATAGCGGTAGGCGAGCGGCAGCCGTGGCCTGTGTTAACCCTGTCCAGGCCGCAGTCATCGCTTAACTTCCGCTGTGCGGCCTGATCAGCAACAAGTCAGCAACAAGTCACGGAGCGGGTGGCCCTGGCCCACCGTGTATTTGCCCGGTCTGCTCTATGGCCAGTCCGGGCCTGGTGTCAGGGGTGCAGTGGCGGGGAAGGACTGTGTCTGTGTCCCAACTCCTGAATAAATGGAAGCAAGAAAACATTCATTGATGGGCGCTGGTGAGGCTATATTTGATGGTCGCTTCATTAAAAAGGTGGGGTGCACATGGGCAGGGAAAAGGAGGTGGAGTCAGGGGTGGAGCGGCAAAATGAAATCTTGCCTAGGGTGTCAAAAATCCTTGCACCAGCCCTGCTTACACACATTTAGAAATTTAAATGGACACTGCTAATATGCTTTGATTCAGCTGCTTGTCAATAAGAGTGTTTTATGTCTAAAATTCGGTTTGTTTTTCTTGGGAAGATTATTTACTGTTTGGATTCAACGTTTCATTTTTTTGACTTTTGTCAATGTTGGGTGTTCATAAGAAAGAAAAAAAAAAGGCTCTATGAGGTATTTTCTTCAGGGATGCTTTAAAAATGTCAGAAAGCAATAATGGATTCTCTGTGGAGATTTTTGCTCCCTTGGGTTTATTATAAACGGATTTAAAATCTACAGAATCCAAACAGATGTGGTCCTTTATGTTATGACATTGAGGTGTCAAGGGCAATGTATGTACAGGAGAAGTGATTCAAGCCTTGCTATGGTAAATTCACTTTAGCAGGGACTAGGAAATTTCCCTCAGGCAGTGTGCGAAGCAAGGCAAGCATGACTCACCTCGCACATCTCTTGTAGAATATGGAATATCATTGCCTGTGATGTGTATATCAGATGTATTTGCTGCTTCTCAGGTGCTGTCACCATTTCTGCCCACTCAGGCCTGATGACATTCTCTAATGTAAAATAAAGACTATGGAAACGTGGCAGAGACAGACCAGTATCAGGACATACAATACATAAAATAAGTGCAGTGAAATTCAATTATCTAACTAATTACCAATATAATACGTTCACCAATATCCCAGATAGCAAGCAACTGTGCTGCAAGTTTGAAAATGACTTGCTAAGCTATTGCTAGCCACTTAAAGGGTCATTAAAGGACTTTTTTTTTTTAGCTAAATAGCTTTCTTTACCTTACTGCAGTCCTGGTTTCATGTCCTCATTGTTCGTTTTTGCTCTGATGTTGCTGTAATTCTGCTCTGTTCTGGACACTTCCTGGTTGTCTGTTTCCTGATCACCACAGTACTGGGAGATTCTAGTTTCGTTTTCCTAACCATTACTCTCTATGGCTCTGTCCAGCACAGAGGCAGGATAACATGCAAAAACTAAGCTAGCTGCAAAAACGAAAGTAAAACTAGAGGCACATTATATGATTGATTTTTATCTATTTTTAATCGTTTTTAAAAGGAATCAGTTAACTATTATGGGCCAGATTCTCAAAAGAGTTACGACGGTGTAACTCAGGAAACACCGTCGTATCTCTGTTTTTGGCCCCGGGTATCTATGCGAGTGATTCCTAGAATCATTTTCGCATAGATACGGCCAAGATCCGACAGGTGTAAGTCACTTACACCGTCGGATCTTAGATGTAATGCGACGCCGGCCGTTGGTGGCGTTTACGTTCAGGTCTCATTTGACTATTCAAATGATCCTGATACGCCGATTCCCGAAAGAATTTGCGTTGCGTAGTCGTCGTTTCCGTAAGCGTAAGGTTACCCCTGCTATATGAGGGGTAACCTTACGCCAGTCCGCCGTATGCCATGTTAAGTATGGCGTCGTCTTTTTCCGTCGGGTACGTCGTTTTACTAAGTCGTCCGCGAATACAACTTTACGTCAATGACGCTCACGTCGGCGTCATTGACGTTTTCCGTCGTGAGCTGGAGCATGCGCACTCGGCTATATTTCCGCCCGGCGCATGCGCAGTTCGACCGTCGCGGGGGCGCGCTTAATTTGAATACAAGCCGCTCCCTTTGAATTACGCGGCCATACGCCGGGCCATTTACACTAAGCCGCCGCAAATTATGGAGCAAGTGCTTGGAGAATACGGCACTTGCTCCAGTAAGTTGTAGGTGGCGTAGTGTAAATAGCTTACGCGTGACGCCAACGCAGGATGTACGGGAATCTGGCACTATGTCTCTATACCCTGTAAACAGTCATTTCAGCAAAAACATTTTTTTCCTTTAGTGACCCTTTAAGGACCGGCTCCTGTACATATACATTGGCAGAATGGCACGGACAGGCAAATCTATGTAAATATATGTCTCTTTAAATTTGCCGCCGTGTGGGTGCACTTAAGCCGCAAGCTCCATGATCGTGCCCGCGTACCCGCAGACTCGATGTCTGCCAGTGTCCCGCAGTTGTGTGTTTCGGAGCTACAGAACGGAGAGAGGCAAGTGTAAACAAGCATCTCCCTGTTCTGCCTAGCGACACAGCGTCTGTTCCCTCTCATCGGGAGCAGTGATCACTGTCGTGTCACAGTAAGCCCCGCCCCCACACAATTAGAATCACTCCCTAGGACACACGTAACCCCTTCCTACCCTCTAGTGGTTAACCCCTTCACTGACAGTCACATTTACACAGTAATGTGTCTGCCATAATATCTCAGTCATGATAAAAATCGCCTCCATTACTTGTAAAAAAAAAAATATTAATAAAAACGCCATAATTCTATCCCCTATTTTGTAGACGCTATAACTTTTGTGCAAACCAATCAATAAACGCTTATTGCAATTTTTTTTACCAAAAATATTTAGAATACATATCGCTCTAAACTGAGGAAAAAATGTTTTTATATATTTTTTGGGGATATTTATTAAAGCAAAAAGTTAAAAATATATATATATTTTTTTCAAAATTGTCTCTCTATTCTTGTTTAAAGGGCAAAAAATAAGGTGATCAAATGCCACCAAAATAAAGCTCTATTTGTGAAAAAAAATACATCAATTTTGTTTGGGAGCCACGTCGCACTGTCAGTTAAAGCGACGCAGTGCTGAATCGCAAAAAGTGCTCTGGTCTTTGGGCAGCCGAATGGTCCGGGGCTGAAGTGGCTAGACTTGCCAGGCTTCACAAGTTAGTTGCACAATTTATGATTCCAGATCAACTTTCTTTTCAAACATTCTGCAAGTCTGCTGCAAGTTCTGGTCCAATTATGTTGTGCAATAGTCACCCCACCACAGGGGTCACTGTGACTGAATTTTCATGCTGTAGACTTGTAGAGCTCTTGCTGTAGACTCACTGCTGCAACTTCGCTCCTGCTCGAAGCTTGCCATGTAAATTTGCTACAAATTGGAAACGTGTCAACTAGAACTTGCGCTTTAGGCCTCGTACACACGGACGGACAGTCTGCTGAAAACGGTCCGCCCGGAGATTTCTGTCTGATGGTTGTACACACCATCAGACAGAAATCCGCGCGTAAACAATACGCGGGGACGTGGCCGCGCCGTCACCGCGACGATGGCGCAGCGACATGGGCGGCCCTGGAAGTTCAAAGCTTCCACGCATGCGTCGAATCAGTACGACGCATGCGAGGGATGGCGGTCGGTCGGACGTGTCCGGTGAGTCTGTACAGACGACCGAACACGTCCGAAGGACAGGTTTCCAGCGGACAGATTTCTTAGCACGCTAAGAAATTTTTGTCCGCTGGAAACTGTCCGATCCGCTGGACAATTGTCCGGTCGGGCCTACACACGACCGGATCTGTCTGCTGAAACTGGTCCGTCGGACCAGTTTCAGCGGACAGATCCGGCCGTGTGTACGGGGCCTCAGGTGCTCTGTAAGTGTACAACTTGCTGGTGAAAATGAGCAGCAAGTTAACAGGCTTACAATTTAACACTGCCACAAATTTGTGGTAAGCTATTCTTGCTATCATGGGGGTGTATTGGTGAAAATTAAACAGGTTGTAAAGGTAAAAAATGTGTACCCTAAATAGCTTCCTTTACCTTAGTGCAGTCCTCCTTCACTTACCTCATCCTTCCATTTTGCTTTTAAATGTCCTTATTTCTTCTGAGAAATCCTCACTTCCTGTTCTTCTGTCTGTAACTCCACACAGTAATGCGAGGCTTTCTCCCTGGTGTGGAGAAAGCCTCTTGAGGGGGAAGGGGGGCGAGCAGGAGGGTCAGGACGCTTTCTACTTTGCAGATAAAGAAAGGAGCTGTGTGTTAGTGGGCATCCTGACTATCCTGCTCGCCCCCTCCCCCCTCAAGAGGCTTTCTCCACACCAGGGAGAAAGCCTTGCATTACTGTGTGTAGTTACAGATAGAAGAACAGGAAGTGAGGATTTCTCAGAACAAATAAGGACATTTAAAAGAAAAATGGAAGGATGAGGTAAGTGAAGGAGGATTGCACTAAGGTAAAGGAAGCTATTTAGGGAATAAAAAAAATAGTGGTCGCAGCAAACAGACTGAGATCCTGTGGAGCAGAGGCATCCATCTGCCTGGAGATCGTGTGGTGAGAGGGCTGATGCCCAGAACTTTGCATTGCTTTTCACACAGCTAGACTGAGTGCATAGTATTGCTGGGACCGGTAGTCCCACGGAACATTTCAGTTCAATAGAGCCACATGTGCATAGGCCTCAAGCCTGAATTGATAGTTTGGTGACTGCTGCTGAATGTGCGCTTCTGGGAAGGAGTACACAGATACTTTTCACAATTTAAACTACAGTTCCATGTTGTTCTACATTGCTTATTGATCAGAAAGCCCTTTGGATTACAATCTTTGTTTCACTATAGCTAGCAGAAAAAAGAAGACCAGAGACTGTGCTGTATTCTTATCGCAAGGCCTTGCAGTGCTGATGCCACTTACTAGAGACTGTAAGGGGGGATATTGAGTTAATTGTACTGTGGTGTAACATTCTTGCCGAATACTGTGTGCCGTATAGTGAGTTTCATAGCGTCTACATGGTGTGCTGGAAGTGGGAAGGTGCTCAGTGCTGAGGTTGTTGCCTGAGCATTAGTCCCACTTGGAGACACTCCTGCTGAAGCAATACAGGAGGCTCTCAGGCGGTTTCCACTTATAGCCTCTTGTCTCATTGTTGTATACCAATTATGATTCCATGTTAACGATAAAACCTGCTCTAATAAAGTTACCTTTTGCTTTAACATAATCTGTTGTGAGGCTTGTTAATTCTCCAAACAGGTGTAACAGTGTATGCCCGGGTGACAACACAGGTAAAGTGAATATAATCTGTGTCTATGTACCTGTCTTTCATTATTGAGCTTTACATCCGCACTGCACCTGTACCTTTATGAAGGGGTGGGCTCCCTTCAGTCCATCTGCCCTCTACCTACTCGAATGCATGTACTTCCACTGTGAAGTCACTCATGATAGGAACTTCAGATACCAGGGTGCCTTGGCGAGGCTCTGTAGCTTGCGCACACATTTGCAAATGTGTGCAGACTAAACCCCTGTTTTTAACGCATACTGTTAGACAGGCTGATTCAGTTGTCCACAGGCTGGTTGGTAAGTAAGCTTGGAATGTTTCCTTGGATTTATCCTTGTCCTTGTTTATATTGAGTACTTCTTCAGCTGTTTGGTGGGAGCCTCTCTGCTGCTATAGCTTACTGGTCTGCGAGCCTGACCCCTGACTGTGACAAACTATCATTTAGAATTATTACAAACTTTGAGACCAGAGTGAAAAAAGTAGTAACACCATTCAAACTAGTAATATTAATTAGATGTTTTGTTTAATTTTTATGGTCAGCACTAAAAAAATACAAGTATTTTCCTTTAAGAGTTAACCATTCCATATGCATGTAGCCCTGTTAACAGTGGCGTATCTAGGGTATGGCAGCCATGGCAAGTGCCATGGGCGCCATGGGGAGGGGGCGGCAAAAAGCTACCCCCTGCATGAAAAAAACCCCACTTGTCCTCCTGCGGCCATCTACGGCACTAATGTAGCTCCCAGCATCGCGGCCGGCCTGCTGAAGAGCGGCGCCCGGCACAGCAATTGCTAATATTGCTACTTGGCCTAGGGAGGGGAGTGACAGGTGCCCCCATGATGGCCGATGACTGGCCATTGATGGCACAGTGGTTGCTTTTAATGAGCACAGTGGCTGCAATTGATTTTTTTTTCAGTTTGCGCCCCCCCTAAAATTTTCAGTACCAGCCCCAGTGGTCCCCAGTGTCCCTCTATGTCAGGGATATGCAATTAGCGGACCTCCAGCTGTTGCAAAACTACAAGTCCCATCATGCCTCTGACTCTGGGTGTCATGCTTGTGGCTGTCAGAGTCTTGCTATGCCTCATGGGAATCGTAGTTCTGCAACATCTGGAGGTCCGCTAATTGCATATCCCCGCTCTATGTCCTCGTCGCACTGCGTCCATCCCTATCTCTGGTTATCTGAAAGGTTTCAAATGTTTTGACAGGGGCGCAGTTTCAGTGCTTGCCATAGGCACCATTTTCACTAGATACGCCTCTGCCTGTTAATAGCACTGACAGGATAATAATTCTATATCTGGCAACAAAGGTGACTTTTACACATCTACCGGAGAGGATTCTTATTGTAGAGAGATGTGTACAGCCAGTGTCGAGCCTGCCCTCTACCCAATAGGAAAGCACACAGAATGTGGACAACTTGGATCGTGGGAGGCGTAGTTCTGATAGACTGACAGCTGGAAGGAGTAAACTATAAATTCCACAAGACACTGGGGCAAAGAAGATAGGTGGTTCCCTGCTGTTTACCAAGGCTGAGGGGAGAAATTATGGAGGTTGTTCTAAGAGGACAGAATGCACCTTATATCTTGGGCCTTTGGAGAGAGCCATAGATGATGGAGGAGCCCGCTGCCTCACCAAGGGGAAGGATGCTGCTGATACTGTCTGGCTGAACTTAAATCCGTGAACAGAGAGAGGTCACCTGCTGACATTGGAGTTGGTGAGAGCCGCTGGCAAAATCCACACTACACTTTGACAAAAAAGAAACAGTGTTGCCTGTGAGTGTCTCAGTGCTTCTTAGTGCTTAACCTCTTAAGACCCAGACCATTATGCAGGTTAAGGACCTTGCCCCTTTTTGCGATTCGGCACTGCCTTGCTTTAACTGAGAATTGCGCAGTCGTGCGACGTGGCTCCCAAACAAAATTGGCGATTTTTTTGGTGACTGCGACATTATGGCGGACACATTTTTGACACATTTTTGGGACCATTGTCATTTTCACAGCGAAAAGTGCTATAAAAATGCACTGATTACTGTGAAAATGACAAATGCAGTTTAGAAGTTAACCACTAGGGGGCGCTGAAGGGGTTAAGTGTGACCTCATATGTGTTTCTAACTGTAGAGGGGCAGGGCTGGACGTGTGACGTCAGTGATTGTCTTTCCCTATATCAGGGAACAGACGATCACTGACATTGCCACAATGAAGAACGGGGAAGGTGTGTTTACACACACCTCTCCCCGCTCTTCAGCTCCTGTGACCAATCGCGGGACACCGGCGGCGATCGGGTCCGCAAGTCCCGCGGGCACGGTCACGGAGCTTCGGACCGGGTCGTGAGCACGCCACCGGCGGCGCGCTCGCGACCACACGACTGGGCTCTTAAAGAGGACATACAGGTACGTGCTTGTGCCCAGCCATTCCCTTCTGCCGACGTATATCAGCGTGAAGGGGTCCTTAAGTGGTTAAAGGGACCAGAGCCAGTGCCATTATCAATGCTTAAAGGGACCAGAACCAGTGATACCATCAGTGCTCAAAGAGACATTATCCTGAGCGCTCCGACATAACAGTTGGGCCCCAGCAAGCTGGTCAGCAGAAGAGACTATATTACAGGCTGCTAAAACTGTTTGTATGCTGTAGTTCCCTAGTTAAGATTACCCCAGTATAGGGCTTAAGATGAGTTGTACAAACATCCTTGTTTTCTATACATTGTATTTATTTCTATTGTTCCCCCTATTTGCATTATATTTCTTGCTAGGTTTTAACTGATGCCATATAATGGTTGTCTCACATTTCTTCTGTCATTAGGGTACTGCAAATGTATCTGCAATAAATATTTCCCACCTTGCCAGGTGTTTCAGAAGTTGCGGGGCTGTTTGCAGAGTCATGGGAACAAGGACAGGGTTCCCAAGAAAAAGCAGCTCCTTCAGGGGTGAGAACTACATGAATATAAAATAGCCTTCTATCCAGCCACAAGTCAGAGCTCTCTGCTCCTTATTGTAGAAAGTCTGTTGTTTCAGAAATCAATAGCTCAAGCTAAAGTTAACATATACAAGTCAATTGACTCAATCTTTATTGAATGGCTCAGTCTGAAGTTTCAGTTGGACAGAAGTAGTCTAAAAGGCAGCTACTTTTGCTGTTTTCTGCATTAGCTAACCCATTGTACTATGGAAAAACCTAGGTCATGCTTTAAACATGTTTTTTTTAAGCAAAAAAAATCTATGTATAAAAATGATATATATATATATATATAAATATATATATATATATTTTTCTAAACAAATAACCCTATTAAAGGAAAAAAAAAAGTTAACCCAAACATTTTATTTTCCCTTAAGAAGTATCATTATTTTCCTGCACTTGAAAATTGCATACTGAGGTGAGAAGAGATAAACGGGAATAAAAAGAAGACAACTGAGTTGATAAAGCTCCAGTGTATCCTCGCAGCTGCTCCTCTTAAACACTATCTTCATTGGAAATAACACGAGTTCTAATAACAGTTTTTAAGTTGTTTTCTTGAAAAATAATAACAGGATATCCAAAAACCAAAGAACCTCTATAACAATGTTCTTCTCATGGATCACATCTTCCGTCAGTTCAGGTCCCATGCTAGGTGAATATTTAGGTTTTGTTTTGCTGGGTCTGGAGATTTAAAGGGATTTGTCACTTTGGCCTCATGCACACCCACTTTTTAGAGCAATTTACTTTTTTTTCTGCTTCTAAATGCCCCTCCATGTTAGCCTATGTGTCCATGCACACATAGACTAAGGCCCCGTACACACGTCCGAGAAACATGACGGGCAAAACACATAATTTTGCTCGTCAAGTTCCTTGTGAACTCGCCGAGGAATCTCAGCGAGCCTACTTTTCCCATTGACTAACGAGGAAATAGAGAACATGTTCTCTTTTTGGCCCGACGAGATCCTCGTCGGTTTCCTCGGCGAAAAGTGTACATACGACCGGTTTTCTCGACAGAATATGTCTCCTATCGAGTTTCTGGCTGAATTCTGCCGAGAAACTCGGTCATGTGTACAGGGCCTCATACAGGCATTTAGAGGCAAAAAAAAAAAACTATCACTTGTGCGTTCAGAAGAGGAGGTTTTGGGTGGAAAAAAAAGCTAAACACGCATAAACAGAAGTGAATGCTAAACACACTTAGGAGCGTTTGTGTGTTAATGCATTGTAATGACCAGAATAAATGAATAATCTGGCCAATAGAAAACGTTAATAAAAAAAACTCATGAGGCCTTTTAGTAAAATATTGAATTTTTTTTTTAAAATAAGAAACATGTCATACTTACCTGCTCTGTGTTATGGTTTTGCACAGAGCAGCCCCAATCCTCCTCTTTTTGAGTCCCCTGCCTATGCTCCTGGCCCCTCCTTCCTGGGGGCACCCAAGCAAGCTCGCTTCATTCACACATAGAGCCCTGGGTTGGCCCCTCTCCTTATTGGCTTACTAGCTGTGATTGACAGCAGTGCACATTGCTGGATCGTGATGGGCCTCAGTTAAGTATAAGGGGGGGGGGAGCTTCTGCACACATAGAATGCAGGAAGGTAAAAAAAAAAAACTCTGCCTTTAGAAAAACTTTAAGAAAGATTAGACTCTAGATTCGTAGTATAGACAAACACACAAAAACAGTCTTATCTGGCGTTAGTCTAGCAATCTACCCATAGTACAAGCTGTACCTTGTATCAAAAGTAATCTTCTGATTGCTGTTCCATTCTATTCTATCCGATACCTTAAAAGTCTTCCAGGTCCATGATTATGGTTTAGTCGAATGTCAAAGTAAATCATCTGCTGAAACATCTATTCAGTTACTTTCTTTTGTAGCCAAATAACTATCTTTTTTATTCTTTTGAGTTTTGAACTTCTCCCTTTTTCATATATAGCTAAATATACATAAACAACATTTCAATTGAAGAGAACGCGCTAAAAGCAGCTATTTGGAAGTGTAACGCGGTCAGTATTTGAAAAGGAAAAGGTCTGTACTTGCTCGTGGCTAAGCTTTTTATTATCGTAAATTCTGTAACATGAAATTGCATTTCTTGAAATAGCATTGTGACGGCAATTGCTTTTTAGAGATATTTTCTCTCTGAGCCAAAATCTTAGCATCAAAGACTGCAGTGAAAGGACTGTAAAAGGACAGAGTGTGATACATTTAGGGCCAATAAGATATCAAGTATTTAATGTCAAGAATTGGGCGTTAGATTTAGGATTAAAGTTGAGGGATGTTTAGATTAGGTTAGGTTTTAGGCTTGGCTTAGAGGGTTTAAATGTCACTAAACCCACATCATCAAAATCTATCAATAATTGGTGTACAGAGGCGGCTCTTTAATTAGGCAAATTAGACGGTCGCCTAAGGCCTCGCACTCACAGGGGCCTCACGGCTGCCTAACTTACCCAATGCATTACCCCAGTTTTGAGGGACAGGGGACCTTAACGCTTCTGTGCTCAGGCAGTGTTAAGAGCCCTGACTCAGGAGCAGGGGCCGCTAGCGTCCCTAACAACCAGTGAATATCAGTGACACCACCCTTTGTGACGTCAATGACCCAGCATGCCCTCATTCAATGACGTCACAAGGGCGGCGGATTCACCAGGTGACATCACTGGGTTACCCCCGCCCCTTAGTTATTAAAGAGCAGGATGTGGGGGCCACCTTGTTAAAGGGGGCTTCCAGATTCCGATAAGCCCCCTGCCGGCAGACCCCCACAACCACCAGCCATGGTTTTGGGGAAGAGGCTCTCGTCCTTGAATTATTTTTCCCATCATGGGTGTGAGTGGGGCCCCATGTTAAGTTTTGCTTAAGGCCTCACAAAGCTTAGAGCCGCCTCTGTTGGTGTATTACAAGCAGTTCATACTCACTCAGTCACTATGAGATTTGTTTTCTGTATTCTGCAAAAAACCTGGTTGATCTGCTGCTCTCTATCTCCCCCTTCTGTCCATGTCCCCAATGCAGCTAGGGATTTTTCAGCTGTGATGGCAACTCTGCACATGCTCAGTTTTCAGTGAGTTTTTATGCTGAGCATTTCCTCCCTATTACACCTGAGCAGCCCATGTGATTATAGAGACACACATGTGGGCGTATACACAGTGGTAAATGACAGCCCACCCCCTGCCAACTCCTCCATGTTCACTAATCAGTTAAACGCAATGGGGGCGGAATAGTACATGTAGATTGTGGAGATCAGTGGATTGCTGTTTCTCCACCCCCATCTCTCCAAGAACCTCATTCAGCTGAAAAGAGAAAAAAATGAAATTAAAAAAGGTATATATATATATATATATATACTGTATGAAGTTCTCTTCATAAAAGCAAATTATTCTGTAGTCCGTGATAAGAACTTTGGAGGACTAAACATAGTATTTGACATAACACATGAGGTGAGCTGAGGACACTGGATAGATAGCTCTGGATGTATTTTTTTGTACTTATTAAACATATAAATCATACTGCTTCAAATGTTACATTTAACGGACCAAAAGAGAGCAATGATAAAAGTTCATTGGTAGGGTTTTATATACAGTTTAAGTTGTTAAGTTCCTCTGGGGCTGGGACTAATATGGATGGCCCAACATGCTCTGTAAAGTTCTGCTAACATCTGTTCTATAAAAATACTTGGAAAAAAGTAACAGAATTATCCATTCCAATATCTTATTTTACAGCTGATTGCTGTAAAAAGATCACCAAAAACTTGTATGTAGCAAGGTCAAAATAAGTGTTGATATAGTAGGAGGATCTATAAGAATCCTGCAATTAGGATAATACATTTATTTTACAATAAACGCTAACCACACACGTCTCTATACTATGACTACACAGTGTTCTCACCCTCACAAAGTTAGCTAATGTACTTAGAAAACTTTTACCGTAATTCTCTTTATTGCCTTGGATCTCATGAGCCTGGATGAGTCAGACTCCGAGTACTGTGGGTAATAAAGACCTTAGAAGTGAGAATAATGAACAACATTAATTAGACTGGATGAAAATCTGTAATATAATAGCAGAAGAAATAATGTTCACAGTGCAATTGAATGTTTCATATTTATACATATCAAAAAGTAGCGTTTTACTTGGCTGAACAATATACATAAAATTACTCAAGTGTTTGTATTGGCTGTATAACCTTGGTATAGTCTCTAAAAGATGCTGTATTTCAAAGAGGAACTGCAGTCTGCTCACATAATTTGTAATAAAAAACATCTTTACCATTCTCCAACCACTTTGCATATTATTTTATATATACTGCGATTCTGTATTTGCCAAATATGCTGCAGAAATCTCTCTCCGCTAAGTCCCCTTTCACACTTATACGACTTGTCCCATGATTTTGGACTGCAAAATCGTATGACATGTGGTAAAAAAGATTACACGTACCGTACAGAATCTAACTAAAGCTGCAACTTAAATAATGTTATACAACATATGGACATATAAAGGAAAAAGAAAGTCGCGCTATATACAAAAAAAATAAAAAATCTAGTGCCCATAAATATGTGAAATGAGTAATAGCTACAGTGTTATATGCGGTATTGAAATCACATATAATAAATATCACAAACATGTGCATAAATATGAAAAAAAGGGGAAAAGCAAAAATTAAATACATGCAAAAAATAAATAAAAATAAAGTCCAAAATGAGATCAGAGTAAGGAAGGTCTGCCCGGTGTGTGAATGATCCACAAAACAGTGCAGTAGATGACGACAAAAAGAACCTCCACCACCATCAAACACTGACCCTTACCAGAGCCTGAGATCTCAAAGGAGATCAAACACAGCAAAGATATATGAAAACGGCCATCATTCACAATGTAGTAGAGACATCCGCCAGGGTAGATAAAATAAACAGGTCTTCACCAAGATCGAAATCATCAATGGATATCAGCACTCAGAGATATGCAAAAGAACCAATGGAGACTTGCATAGTGTAAAATCTCTTTTGTATTTTAATAAGTAAATAGAATGCGCACTTACATTGTTCAAGTGGTATTCAAGCATAAAACAGATTAGCCGGCCGGCTGTCAGAAGCATGCACCCGTCTCTTCCGGGTTACGACACGTTATGCGGTGACGTCAGAACGCCGCCTCCCAACATTTCGTCTCTATTGGGACTTGGTCACTGGATGAAAATCGTATGACAAGTCATTCTCCATGATTTTCAATGACTACCATTCATATTGGCACGACTTTAAGTTGTGCCTACTTCAAAGTAGTCCCTGCACTACTTTGGTCCTATTTTAATGCCACTTACAGAGGCATTTATTGAAATCACGGCCACGAATCGCGGCAAAATCGCGGTAAAAACGCATGTGAAAGGGCAATAAGTCTGATTTTTAATGTTACACTTTAAGCTGAATTAAAATCACTACTTTCCAGTAAAAGGAATGTTTTATTATTTTTTTGGATTGGTACTTGTCCCCCAGGTCAGTGCCTAGCAGCCCCTAACCCCCAAACTCATACCCTTTTTTTCTTGTTTACAAACGGTTTTTATTGTGGAAAAAGGTCAAAGTATATACAAAATTACAATGTAGGTACATGTATGCATACAAAAGTCTTTCACTGTGAATATTGTACAGGAAAAAAAAAAGGAAGGTTATAGTTAGCAAAAATGTATTCTAAACCAGAAAGGCGGTGTCCCAGAGAGTCCATTTTTTTTGAAAGAGGGGCATAGAATCATATAATGTATGGTGAATTCTCTCGGAAACTTTGATGTTCGTCATGCGGTTGAGAATTTGTGGCCAAGGTACTGACGTGGAGCGCCAATTAAAGGCTATGGCCCAATGAATGGAGCTGAGAAATGTATGGATACCTTTTTTTTGACAACCCCTTGCCTTTTTAACCTTGAGAAATAGGTAAAATACGTTTTAAAAATGTGTCTCCCGGTCATTTCAAAGGGGTTCTTACTGTATGTGGCATCAGAACTTGTAATACATTCACCAGACAAACCAAATCTGAGCATGTTTGGCCCATTGCCCACCTAAATATGTTCGGCACATCCCTAACCTTACAACTATTTTCTTTATTACTTCTGTAATGCTTCAATACATATTTTTTATGGAGAAGCTGTCAAGTTGTCGGCCTGAACTTTCTATGGATCAACTATTTTATTTGTATCAGAAAATGTAAAAAAATACATATATATAAAAACCTGGCTAACTCCCAAACCCCACTCATTACATAAAAGACTGCCAAACGCACTGGAATACAAGGACATATATATATATATATATATATATATATATATATATATATATATATATATATATATATATATATATGCACACGGTATATTAACTCATATTGATAAGAAACAGAAAGAAAACAAAATTAAAAGACTAAAAATCTTGGCCAAGAATAGTATCACGATCCATTAGCCCCACTACATCAGATACATGTGTGGGCCCTGTATTGCATTTATAACACAATGGGGTTAATTTACTGAAACTGGAGAGTGCAAAATCTGGTGCAACTATGCATAGAAACCAATCAGCTTTCAGGTTTTATTGTCAAAGCTTAACCACTTGCTTACTTGGCACATATACCCCCCTCCTGCCCAGGTGAAATTTCAGCTTTCGGCACTGCATCGCTATAACTAACAATTGCGCGGTCGTGCGACGTGGCTCCCAAACAAAATTGACGTCCTTTTTTCCCCACAAGTAGAGCTTTCTTTTGGTGGTATTTGATCGCCTGTGCGGTTTTTATTTTTTGCGCTATAAACAAAAAAGTGAGACAATTTTGAAAAAAATACAATATTTTTTACTTCTTGCTATAATAAATATCCCAATTTAAAAAAAAAAAAACATTTTTTTTTCTCAGTTTAGGCCGATACGTATTCTTCTACATATTTTTGGTAAAAAAAAAAAAAAAATCGCAATAAGCGACTGGTTTGCGCAAAAGTTATATCGCTTACAAAATAGGGGACAGAATTATTATTTTTTAATTATTTTTTTTTAATAGAAATGGCGGCGATCTGCGATTTTTAATGGGACTGCGACGTTATGGCGGACACATCGGACACATTTTTGGCGCCATTCACATTTATACTGCGATCAGTGCTATAAATATGCACTAATTACAGTATAAATGTGACTGGCATTGAAGGGGTTAACACTAGGGGGTGAGGAAGGGGTTAAATGTATCCCTGCTTAGTGTTCTAACTGTGGGGGAGGGGGGGTGACTGGGGGGGTGACCGATCTGTGTCTCTATGTACAAGAGACACAGATCCGTCTCCTCTCCAGAGACAGCACCGCTGTCTCTGTGTAAAACGGCAATGAGAGATGATCTCATATGTTTACATATGAGATCCTCTCTCATTGGCCGCACAGATCGCCTCGCGAACGGCCACTCTGATTGGCCGTTCGCGGCGATCTGTAATTGGCTGTGTCCGAGGGACACGGCCAACACAGATTTTCCCCGCAGCGCGCTCTGGAGCGCGCGCGGGGACCGCCCTAAAGGGCGGCCGTCAATTGACGGCAGTTTGGAAATTGGGATCCGCACTGTAGCCGTCAATTGACGGCAGGCGGATCCCAAGTGGTTAAAGAGTAACTCAACTTTTGTTAAGAAAGAAAACTTTCCCTCTGGGTGATCTATGTACTTTGCAAGGATTTTAACAAAGTTTGCTGCAGATTTCTATTTTTTTTTATTCTGATGAAATCCCTGTGTGTTTGTCTGTGCCCATGTGGAAAAGTGAGCCTAATGGGAGTGGTTTCAAAATTATCAATCAGCTGCAGCAACTACAGGGCACTAATGAGGAAAGTGGCAGGGTCTAAATCCCTTGAGATCAGAGGTCCCCAAACTACGACCCTCCAGTTGTTCAGGAACTAGATTTCCCATCATCCCTAGTCATGTCTATGAATGTCAGTGTTTTACAATGCCTCATGGGACACATAGTTCCTCAACAGCTGGAGGGCTGTAGTTTGGAGATCCCTGCTTTAGACGTTGTGACAGGAAGTCAGGTAAATCTGGGGGTGTTGTCACAGACGGGAGATACATTTCTGCCTTGTTTAGAAAATTCACCAATTACTATCATGTGTCGGCTGCAGAGGTAGCCAAAAAGGTTTAAGGACGTTGGATAGCTTCAGCTGTTCAGAATGAGGAAATTAAGGCCTCTATAAGTTGTCCAGAGGATTACTGCTCAATGCTGCATCCTGAGGCTTGTTGAGTTAAGGAGAGCAATGAGCTGAGGAAGACTTCTGAAGGTGAAGTGGTTGTTGATATCTTTGCAGTGTGATAAGAAAAAAAAAAGACTATTGTTTTCTGCCGGAAGACCAGCAGTGTCTGCCCAGCAGTAGGCTGTGCCAGACTCCATAGGTAGGTTCCTGTGTTGTGAAGGTAGACGGCCCAAGTGGCCAGAGTTTATTTTATGTTTTATTTTGTTTATGCTGTTTTGATGCTTGCACTTGTTTCCAGCAATATGGAAGAATAAACCATAACCCTTGTTTTTCAACCACCCACGGCTGCTTCTCTGTATAATTCAGTGTGTAGTGAACCCACCCAGGAGGTCACACACCCTGCTACCGAGCTAACCCCTTACACAGTGTTCCTATTGGGAGAATCTCACCAAAAATGTAATTTTTGTTGCAGGGGATGCCTGAAATCTGACTTGTATCTTAGTGCAGACTTCTGGAAAAATTGGTGAGCCAATCACACAAGCAGGAAATTACATATCTGGGGGCGTTCTGTACACATTCTGAGTACAGAAAACCTCTAAGTAGCCATATTGCATTTTCAGAAAATTACAGTAGCTGCAGATTGAAAATTAAAGGTCATTTTTAATAACATTCAATTACAATATGACTTGTATCGCAATTGTATACGCTATTTTATTTTTTATTTATTTGCTATTTTTTTTTCCCCCACGAAAGTGGAGCTACCCTCTAACTGGAGTTAGAAGCTGATTGGCCACCATGCACAGCTGCACCAGATTCCATTTCTCTTCTATTGTAAATCCCTGTTTTCAAAGTTAACAATAATTGTAAAAGAATGTCTTCAATGAAGGTTAACCAATCTCATATGTAGATTATGCAGGCTGGGCAGCCAAATAAATCACCTCTAACCATGTCTCATATGAGTATTAGAGATGCGTTATAGTCATCCAGTAATACGATTCTCTTGCAAGGTAAGCTGGTACTTGTATTTCCATTCAATTAAAATGGAGATTGAGCACTTCAATCCCATATTTATATCATTTTTATTATGTGTTATGAATGCAATACAGGGCCCACACACGTATTTGATGAAGCGGGGCTAATGTATAATTTTCTATTCTTGGCTGAGATTTTTAACCCTTTCATTTCTATTTATTTCTTCTTGTTTTGTTTATTATCAATGAGTTATTACATATTGTTTGTTTTATATGAATGTCCAGATATTCAGGTGTGTTTGGCAATCGTTTATGTAATGAGTGGGGTTTGGGAGTCAGAGCCAGTTTTTTTATTTATTTTTTAATGTTGTGATTTGCGCAACACCAGAAACTCCCCTGTGGTAGGACTTCATTTTTGAAAACTATATAATACAATAAAAGTTTGTTGGGCAAAGGTATGTTTTTTTTTTTTGCTGATGATACAAAAG
This sequence comes from Rana temporaria, assembly GCF_905171775.1. NCBI lineage: Eukaryota > Metazoa > Chordata > Amphibia > Anura > Ranidae > Rana > Rana temporaria. The sequence continues at coordinate 644,064,793 of NC_053489.1, read as the reverse complement.
TGTGTAATGGGGTTGATATCTCTGGGGGTGTTACATGGATTTGGCATTTCTGGAAGATTGGCCAAAGCAGAAACTGCAGTTCAATGTTTCTAATAAACATAAAATAATGCACCTAGGGAAAAAGAATCCCCTTAGTGAATACAACATTGGGGGGTTCAGTGTTAGCCAATACTACAGAAGAAAAATATTTGGGGGTGCGTATTTTAGATGATAGCAAAATGAGCAAATGGTGTGACCAGGTAGTGGAAAAGCAAATAGAATTCTAGGCTTCATCACAAGAGGGAACACCAGTAGGAGGAAGGAGGTGCTGATTCCCCTATACAGGCAGTCTCTGAGTTATGAACACAACAAGGACTGTAGGTTTGTTCATAAGTCGTAGTTGTTCGTAAGTCGCAACACTTTATTTGTAAGTGTAACTTCCAGGCGGAACACTGCATTCGTAAGTGTAACTTCTGCCTGTGCATGGATGTGGGATATTCCAGGCGCTTGTGTCATGGAAGGCCTTCCAGTATCAGTAATAATGGCAGGAGAATCCGGTCCCGGCGCATGCGCGTTTGCGCATATGCGCGCGCATCGGTGACAGCATTTGGCGCCAAAACTCCCTATTTAAACAGTCTGATCCCTCTCCAACTTGCTGTCCAGTCTACAGCGTTTCCCTGAAGAATCTGCACCTGTGTACCTGTTGTATCCCGATTACCTGACCCGGCTTCCTCTGACCTCTCTTGCCTGCAACCTGCCTCTGACCCCGGCTACGTCTGACTACCGCACCTGCTCTGCCCCTGGCTCTGTTCTTTGCCCGCCTGTTATACCGACCCGGCCTGAACTTTGACTACCCCTTTGGACTTTGCTCTGGCTTCTGATCTGTCCGCCTGTGTTTGACCCGGCTTGCCTCACCTGCTAGATTCCTGTTCCACAAGTGTCGCACTTCCACGCCAGCTTGCCGCTAGCATCCTGCCAGGACCTTGGTGCTTCATCCTGCTGCCGCTTCTGGCCACTACTCAGCCAACTACCAGGCACTTGTGCCCCTCTAAACTCTTGACCCCCTGTCTGCTCTACCAGGGGCTCCTGAGTCAGAGGCTTACGAGAGGCCGCTCCCTGCACGTTGGGCTCCACCACCAGGTACGTGACAGCTTGTTATGTTATCTGGGGCTCTTCTGGCCATGCAGTACATGTAGTACTGCAGTGTGGGATGTGTCCGGAGGTGCTCGGAGGTATCTAGGACAAGCGTGGAGCACAAGTGGCTGGCATTTGAGGTCGTTCGTAAGTAGGAGCTGTTCGCAACTCGGGTGTTCATAACTCGGGAAATATCTGTATACAGTTGATCTTTAGGTAGACCTCATTTAGAATACTGTGTCCAGTTCTAAAGACCTCCCTTACAGAAAGATGTTAATAAGATAAAAGGAGTCCAGAGATGGGTGAAGGCCTTTTTTGCTTTGTATTCTACCTTTAGGTTACTGCCCACCATCTTGTCTAGCCCTTCAACGCTTATTTGGCGCTTGCAAGTGAGAAAGAATGAAGGCAAGGGGAAGTGACATCACAAAATGGAAGAGTGGAAGTAGCTGCATCGATCTATGTGGTACCATGCACTGCCCCTTTTGCAGATAGGTAAGTATCCTGGAGTAAAGAGAGGAAGTGTAACAATTTCTCTGTAGATGTTTAGTGTACATAGATGTCAGAGAAACATATAAAGAAACATATTATACTTCGAACACTAGATGGCAGCAAAGTTGACAGAGCTGTCAGAGAAACCTTTTAGCTGCAGACTGGCCGTCACATGACACGCACCACATGACTTCCTGGATGCCTATAAAGCAAGAGGAATTGCTGGTTTGTCTTCAGCTTCCTGTACCTGAGTTCCTGTTTCCTGTTGATTGATTACCTGCTGTGACCCGGATTGACCCTGACCTACTCTGATCTTCTCCTGGAACTGACCTCAGCTTGTTTTACAGACTTTTTTTTGTCTCCTGTGTTTGACCCTCTGCCTGTGACCCAGATTCACCTTCAGTTTCCTGTGCCTTGACCTTCTGCTTATGACCCAGTCTTGCCTCCTGTCTCCAGTGCCTTGACCCCCAGCCTGCTTACCTGTGTTTGATCCTCAGCCTGCTCTGGACTTTCTACCTGATTTCTCCTGCTGGATCCTGATACCCATCGGTCCCTGCTCCAGTTCTACAGGACTTCCACGCAAGCTCTACCCTGCCTGCTGGTAGCTTGTGCCTCTTTGTGCCATCCACCCTCTGTACCACCTCCAGGGAGCAGACTGTGCTTAGTCGCAACAGCCAACCGCTCTCGGCATCTCAGCTTGGTGGGTACCCTATTCTGATAATAGATTGCACAAAGCTCATTTTATTTCCTCTCCTGCAAAATGTGATTTAACCTCTACCTGACAGCCCTTTTTTTTTCTTCAAACAATCCAAACAAGTTCTGCAAAAAAAAAGCACATCTTAAAGAACAGACTATTTAAAAAAAAAAAAAAACATGTTACACCCCCAATTAAATGGAATGACATTTTTTTTAACCTTAGATTGATGCTCATTTTGTCAAGGGGAATCGGGTAGTTTTTTTAAAATCAAAGCCGTACTTACCGTTTTAGAGAGCGATCTTCTCCGCCGCTTCCGGGTATGGTCTTCGGGTCTGGGCGTTCTTATTTGATTGACAGGCTTCCGATAGGCTTCCGACGGTCGCATACATCGCGTCACGAGTAGCCGAAAGAAGCCGAACGTCGGTGCGGCTCTATACGGCGCCTGCGCACCGACGTTCGGCTACTTTCGGAAAATCGTGACGCGATAGATGCGACCGTCGGAAGCCTGTCAATCAAATAGAAACGCCCAGTCCCGCAGCTCATACCCGGAAGCGGCGGAGAAGATCGCTCTCTAAAACGGTAAGTACTGCTTCGATTTAAAAAAAAATACCTGATTCCCCTTGACAAAATGAGCATCAATCTAAGGTTAAAAATTAACTTTTCGGGTGAACCTCCACTTTAAGAATTTTCTTGGAAAGTAGAAAAAATATATATCACACACGAGAATCGTATATCCACAAAGACTTTAAAACAAACAGCATAGCCTTCACAGAATACAACAAAAAAAAATAACAGTAAATAACAGTAATAGACAATCAGCCTTGACAGCAGAGACAATGCAATGAAAACTGATAACAGTGTAACTTGTGTGATGTGGGTAACTAACTAATAATTTGCATCAAGGTAACAACCTAAGGAGTGGAAGCTGGTTGACAAGACATTCTAACCGGATGAGGGAAGAGGGAATATTAAGGTTGATAACACATACACAACTCAGTTCAGATAGAGTGGTAAAGGAACACATGACGTACATAGAAAGCTTGGGGGGGGGTGGGTTCTGGGATTCAGGTGTATTGCGGATCCTGGGTTTGATACTGGCCACATTAATCACCTTGCAGGTGGACAGATAGATAGGGATGCATCATAGCCAAAACCAAGATGAGACCAGCAGCTGTCAAAGATCAGGAGCGTTTACATGCTCCTGACAGATGCAATACATTATGGTTTATAGTTTCACAGTTGGTAAAGTTAAATAAAGACACCAAAATATCTAAAAATGGCTATTGTTAGTTGTTTTTTTTTTGTGTGTGTTTTAGTTTGTTTTGAGTGTCTGAGCCTGGGTGTGCCCAATAGGCTTTGTATTGTACTGCACCTTGAAAAACTGCAATAAATTTTTTTTTCAAAAAAATATATATATATAAATTCTTCCCAAAAAATTCTCCCAAGTGCATCTGGATAAAAATGCACCAACATCTTTAATCTTGAACTTTCAGGATTTACCCCAAACCCACGGTAGTACCCACCAGAACCTTAAGCCTATTGCAAGACTAACTAACTGTAAAATGTTTCTTTTGCATGGGACCGCAAACAAATACAAATTAAACATAAACATAAATTACAATTTTTTTTCCAGTTTCTCATAGTACTGCGGTGTATAAAGCCTTTCAGATGACTCACTACATGTATTGTTACATAACTGTAACAGGAGTCCGTGACCTAAAAAGTTGTTTCTTTGATGAAAAGTTGGAAGAGAAGCGTGTAGTAAGTAGAGGTCCCTTGTTAGACCATTAGTGTTTGGACAGATATTTCTTAATAATTATTTTGCAAACCATAATAACCATCTACCCAGATAATTGGGTAATTTATCTGGTAAAATAAGCAAATCATATGCAGGAGAAATGTAGCAGAAAAGGCAGTTAATTTACACAAAAATAATGTATCTTTGCATCCTATACTTCAACCATCTATAATACATAAAATAACACCAATTAGCTTCAGTAACAAATTCTTCAAGAGGCCATTCTTTTTTCAAGTCAAACAAAATTGTAAAAAAAAGTACATTTTATAGTGCAAAACTTCTTACTTGCAAAATCTAAACCTTTGAGAAAAGGAGTTTGCTCCAAAGCAAATTGTATTCACCCACTGCTAATTCAGAGCTCATCTGCTATTCTTTATGATCGCAATTTGTAAATTCGTAAATTTGTAAATCCGAAATATCGTAAGTTAGAAAATTCATACAGTAAAACCTTGGTTTGCGAGCATAATTTGTTCCAGTAACATGCTTGTAATCCAAAGCACTTGTATATCAAATATTTTTTTTACAGGGTATAAAAGAGAAGAGAGGCACCTCTAAGTGTAGCAATAAGTTGCTAAATGTTGTACCTTCGTTAAATGTAACCATATTGCTACACATTTAGAGGCTCCTCTCTTCTTTTTTTATACACAGTTGTGACATTACGCTACTCTTATATCAAGACATCACTTGTATATCAAGGCAAAATGTATTAAAACATTTTGCTTTTATTGCAAAACGCTCCCAAACCAAGTTACTCTCAAACCAAGGTTTTCCTGTAAATTCGAAAATCCGAAAATAAGAAAGAAAAACGAAAATATAAGTAACTAATAATAACTACAGTAACTATTGAATTATAGGTATTGGAATTTCCTTTCAAATTAGTCTGTTAGTGAACTTAACAAATACAAATTTATCCAAAGTTACGAATTATCCAAAATAACAAATGCTAATGTTTAAACGGAATAAACGTTTTTCTTATTAGTATTATTATCTATTATTATTATTATTAATTCAATACATTCTATTCATTTAGATAAGGCATTCATTATATCGAAAACTTGTAACTTTGGATAAATTTGTATTCGTTACGTTCTCTAACAGCCAAATTTGAAATTAAATTCCAATACCTATAATTTAATAGTTAGTTATTATAAGATAGTTATTATTGATAGTAATAGTTAGTTATTATTTCCGAATCTTCAAATTTTCTAACTTACACATTTTTTAAATTTTCAAATTTACTTATTTAGGAATATTCTGAAAAAATTGTTAAATGGGTTTACGTTAATTTAGATGTTTCCGAATTAACAAATTTGTCAAAAAAATGGAAAACATGATTTGGGAACCAAACAAATTAAACGTGTCTATTCTGCACCCCTATGCTCTAGCTGTCTTGGGTCCTGATGTCATCAATACCAGAGCAGGGTCCACAGTCCACCGTCATACCTTGGGGGAGCACCATCTTATGGATGGCTGGAGGATCAGGTAAGTAAAACTTTTTTCCTCTCCCCTAGACAAAGTACATAGTTACATAGTTAGTCAGGTTGAAAAAAGACACAAGTCCATCCAGTTCAACCACAAAAAATAAAAAAACAAAATAAAAAACACAGTAAAATCCTATACACCCAACTCCATACCCACAGTTGATCCAGAGGAAGGCAAAAAAACCCAGCAGAGCATGATCCAATTTGCTACAGCAGGGGAAAAAATTCCTTCCTGATCCCCCGAGAGGCAATCGAATTTACCCTGGATCAACTTTACCTACAAATCTTAGTACTCAGTTATATTCTGTACATTTAGGAAAGAATCCAGGCCTTTCTTAAAGCAATCTACTGAGCTGGCCAGAACCACCTCTGGAGGGAGTCTGTTCCACATTTTCACAGCTCTTACTGTGAAAAAACCTTTCCGTATTTGGAGGTGAAATCTCTTTTCCTCTAGACGTAAAGAGTGCCCCCTTGTCCTCAGTGTTGACCGTAAAGTGAATAACTCAACACCAAGTTCACTGTATGGACCTCTTATATATTTGTACATGTTGATCATATCCCCCCCTTATTCTCCTCTTCTCAAGAGTGAATAAATTCAGTTCCTCTAATCTTTCCTCATAGTTGAGCTCCTCCATTCCTCTTATCAGTTTGGTTGCCCTTCTCTGCACTTAAGTAAGCAATTAACCCATGCAGAGCAGCAAGGGATTATTTTATTTCTGTCCAGTTGGGCTTTAAATGACAAACGGAAAAATGTATTTGACATGGCGGGACTTTAAAGGCATAAGACAAACTTACAGTTAAAATTATAATGTTTATTGTACTTCGACAAAATTATTAATTAAAAACACTTCCATATTGGATAAAAACTATGAAAAATAGACCTCTTTTTAGACAAAGTATTATAAATAATATGAACAATATGAGGCAAAAACTACTCCATCTTTTCATTTTACCTGATTTAATGAGTTTCTTTCTGTATGTTTTAACAGTGTAGGCCAATATGTATTCTACATATTTTTGGTTAAAGAAAAATCGCAATAAGCGTATATTGATTGGTTTGCGCTAGGGATGTTCCGATACCACTTTTTTAGGATCGAGTACAAGTACCGATACTTTTTTTCATGTACTCGCCGATACCGATTACGATACTTTTTTTAAAAATGTGTCCATGTGTCCCCAAATGCAGCCATGTGTCCCTAAATGCAGCCATGTCTCCCTAAATGCAGCCATGTCTCCCCAAATGCAGCCGTGTCCCCAAATGCAGCCATGTCCCCCCAAATGCAGCCATGTATCCCCAAATGCAGCTGTGTCCCCAAATGCAGGACCCAAATGCAGCCATGTATCCCCAAATGCAGCCTTGTGTCTCCCAATGCAGCCGTGTCTCCCAATGCAGTCGTGTCTCCCAATGCAGCCATGTCTCTCAATGCAGTCGTGTCTCCAAATGCAGCCATGTCCCCAAATGCAGCCATGTCCCCAAATTCAGCTTTGTGTGTCTCCAGTGGCAAAGAGAAAGCCCCCCTCCCCCGCAGTCTAGTTGATCAGCACTCGGGGAACATAACAGCTTTCATTTGAATAGCTGTGTGTTTCCCGCCGCGCTACGTCATATATAGCCCCTCCCCCTTATCCGGGCACTTTGATAGACAGATCACCTGTCCAATCCTGGGATGGGTGATCTGTCTATCAAAGTGCCCGGACAAGGGGGAGGGGCTATATATGACGACGCGCAGCAGGGAACACACAGCTATTCAAATGAAAGCTGTTATGTTCCCCGAGTGCTGCAGCAGCAGCAGCTCTCCTCTCCTCCAGTGGCATGTTTTACATACCCGAGGACTGCTCTGCTCTCGGCCTCCTCTCCGCCCCCTCTCAGTCTCCTCTCCGACCGCTCTCCGCCCCCTTTCCGACCGCTCTCCGCCCGGCACCCGCTCTCCGCCCCCTTTTAGAGGGTGAAAAACAAAGTATCGGTAAAGCATCGGGAGCATTTTCATGAGTACAAGTACTCATGCAAATGCTCAGTATCTGTCCTGATACCGATACTAGTATCAGTAAAATAGGGGAAAGATTTATGCCATTTTTTTTTTACTAGTAATGGTGCTGATCTGCGATTTTTATCAGGATTGCGACATCATGGCGGACACATTTGACACATTTGTGGGACCATTCACATCTATACAGCGATCAGTGCTATAAAAATGCACTGATTACTGTGTAAATGTCACTGGCAGATAAGGGGTTAACACTAGGGGGTGATCAAGGGGTTAAATGTGTTCCCTATGGGGGGTGGGACTGACTTGGTGAGGAGAGCGATCGTTGTTCATAACGGATCGCTCTCCTCACTCCTGACAGCATGGAGATCTGTCTGTTTATATTGATAGATCTCCGTTCTGTCTCTGTGTGTAGCGATCACAGGTGCCTGGCAGTCATCGCGACTGCCGGCACACGCATCGGCTCTGGTGACCCGCCACGAATGTGCGAGCGCGCCTCCGGTGGCATGCTCACACCCCCTAGTGGTCAAAAGGCGAACCGACGCAGAGCTATGACGGTTCACGCAGGGGAGCCAACATGCGCAGTATAACTGTGGTGGCTGGTCGGGAAGGGATTAAAAATAAAACAAATGGAAGAAACTTCTAACACCACTCCATGATTATACTACAGTATGAGCGAATATGGATTTATATGACGGGAGGCAAAAGTACCCCAATGTACAAATTATAGAATTCTTTTATTTATTTATTTACTTTTACTAGTAATGGCAGCGATGAGCGACTTATAGCGGGACTATGATATTGCAGCGGGCATTTGGACACCTAACTAACACCTTTGACACTTTTTGGGGACCAGTGACACTAATGCAGTGATCAGTGCTAAAAAAAAAAAATATGCACTGTGACTGTACTAATGATACTGCCCATACTTTGATGCAGTTGGTCAGCTTAAACATGTAAATATCCCTGTTTTCCATTGCATAGCTTGCTGGAAAGGATGTAGCAGTGTGCAAAGGGTCCATCTAGAATACGTAGTGTTAATATGAGGTCACACCCCTTTAGCACCTGATAGTTCAAATACATGTACAAGCTATTTGGATTTGAGCACAGGCATATCTTTTCTCTGTTGTAACGCAGGTCAGTGACCAGCTATGAACCTAGTCACTCTCCTCCACCTTGGATCTTTATGCCCAATGTTTACATGGTGTCCACCATAGCATTTGCAGTGGCAAGGAAGTGTAGGACTGGCAAGAACAGGGATCACTATGATGCAATTGGTCAGCTTAAAGCGGAAGTTCACACAAAAAGTGAACTTCCGCTTTTTGGAACCCTCCCCCTTTCCGGTGTAACATTTGGCACCTTTCAGGGGGAGGCGGTGCAGATACCTGTCTACGTCTATGGCCCCCCTACGTCACCCCCCGCTGTCTTCTGGGAAACACTGTTCCCAGCAGAGAGCGGGGACCAGTGACGGCGCGCTGCGATACTCGCGCATGCGCAGTATGGAACTGGGCAGTGAAGCCGCAAGGCTTCACTTCCTGATTCCCTTACCCAGGATGGCGGCGGAAGCAGCCGAGGACCGAGCGATTGCTCTGCCTCGTCTGCTGACATCGCGGGCGAGCTGGACAGGTAAGTGTCCATTTTTTAAAAGTCAGCAGCTGCAATATTTGTAGCTGCTGGCTTTTTAAAAAAAAAAAATCAGCGGAACCTCCACTTTAAACATGTATTGCAATATATGTGAACTAAATTTCCCTGTTCATCATTACACAGTTTGCTGGGAAGAGTGTAGCAGTGTGCAGAGGGTCCATCCAAAATTTGTATTGTCACTGTACTAATGACACTGGCTTGTTTACATATGCAGACCACCTTTCTGCCTCTCTGCTGGATTATAGGTGGGTGTACAATTTGTATTGTCTCTGTACTAATGATACTGGCTTGGAAGAAGTTAACATCAGGGGCAATCAAAGGGTTGACTGTGTGCCTAGGCAGTGTTTGTGTACTGTGTGTGATACTTTTGCTTTGCAGAGGCACAGCATCCATGTCCTCATTTACATAGGCAGACCGCCTTTCTGCTGGATCATAGGGGGTTTCTGCTCACCCAACCTCCCACTTATATCAGCATTCCCCAGCATTTCCCCTAAATTAGGGTTCCTAAATACCCCCTTAAATTTAATCTCCACAGGGCAACCCTTACATCTGTGTCCCTATTGCAGGAGAGAGAAGGGAGGGAAGGGGGAGAATTCAGTCACATACATTGGTTGGTGAGCTTATTCACCCAAGGATGGAGGCTCAGGCATTGACACCTTTCGTTTACGATGTATCTGCAGGTTGCTGAACTTCAGATTTCCAGCCCACACATCCCTTTCCTAAGGGCCAGAACACTGGGGATTGGAGTGTGGGTGGGCAGATAGAGGGGGTAGGAATGGGAGAAGGAGGAACAGATCAAGCCCTCTCTCCTCTCCTGTCCATGTATGGGAATGGCTCAAATATGCATCCCTATGCACTCGGCGGTTGTGGTACTCGGTTACACGGTTACTTGGGGAGCCACAGGCCATTATGAGTATTGTGTCCGCGTTTCAGGAGGTCTGAAACCCGGACACACAATTTAAAACCTGAATTGTCTGAGTGAAAAAGGTTCCCCATTTGAGTGCAGATGGCCTGGTCTTTTACTTACCTTTAACGCTGATCCAGCGATCTTACTGCTGACATGGATTTTGCCAGTGCCTCTTCATTCAAGGCATGTTGCCGCCATTTTTAAAAACTGATATAATGAAATGTAACCCCTTTTATCTATATATGATTAATACACAGTTAAAGGGAACTTAACTCTCTCAGTCAACATCAACTAATTAACAATCAACTAATTTTCTGGATACACATCTATTTTCGGCCTAGATGCCTGTAACTTTTTTCATTTAATTTGTTTTTAATTTTTTGTGTTTGATTCCTTCCAGCTCTCACCGAGCTTATTGTGCTGTATTTGTAATGTGAAAATCTTTAATAAAAAAATACAATTACATAAAAAAAAAAAAAAATCAACGAGTATATCGCTCTTATTGACCTACTTGCCTACCTGCAAGTTTTTATGGAACAGTCCATTAGACTTTTAAACATTACGGCAGAAAGCTGCGTGAAATCAGCATTTTGAATAGGATAATTATTCAGAATAGCCAAGCTAATGCCTTATCCACCATTACAAAATGAAGTCAGTCTGGACCCTGATGGACCTGCCAGGAACATGGGGCCAGATCCTCAAAAGGGATACGCCGGCGTATCTACTGATACGCCTTTGTATCCCTGTTTCTATCTTTGGAACTGATCCACAGAATCAGTTTCCAAAAGATAGGCAGAAGATCCGACATGTGTAAGGGACTTACACTGCCGGATCTTAGGATGCAGTACCGCATCCGCCGCTGGGGGCATTTCGAGTCGAAATGCCGCTTTGCGTATGCAAATGAGCACTTACAGAGATCCACGAAGCGGTTTAGCTTCGTGAAATCTCCGTAAATACTTACATTGCAATCGTAAAATTAGGGCTGCTTTTACAAAGTGTAAACTGTTTACACCTTGTAAAAGTAGACCCTTCTTACCCGCGACGCTGTTTTTTATTTATTTTTTATTTATTTTTTCCCGCCGTATTTATTTTTTTCCCGACGCAACTTTTTTTACCCGGCGCGATTCTCAAAACTCGGCGTAGCGTAAAACCGTGCTATGCACGTCGGGAAAATGAGCATGCGCAGTACGTCCGGCGCGGGAGCGCGCCTAATTTAAATGGGACTCGCCCCATGAAAATAGGAACGCCTTGCGCCGGACGGATTTAAGTTACACAGCCGAAAATTTCTAGGTAAGTGCTTTGTGGATCGGGCACTTAGGTAGAAATTTTGCGGCAGTGTAACTTAAATCAGAATATTTAAGTTACGGCGGCTCTTTGTGGATCTGGCCCATGGTATCTAATCAGTCAACTCCTATTCTCTTTTTTAAAGTTAGGAGGCGGAATCTTTTTTGAAAACAACAAAGAAAAATAGCCAGCTGATGAATATGCACATTTTTCTGTCTTTTCATATTTCTAATTTGTCTTACTTGAACTTTATCCCCACAGCAGTAAAAAAAATCCAACCTTCAATGGAACTGCATGTTCTGGCAGATCTAAAGTGCAGCGCAATCACGACTTTGGCCAGAAGTATTATTAGAATCAGAATATGTTTTTTTGAAACCTAATATAAATAAGACCTGCAGATTTATATTGCACAATGCAAAGCACTTTGATCAAGTTGAATGACTTCCATTAGATGTGTTTTCTTTTGGCACAGTCCATTTATGTATTAGCATCATCCAGACCTCAGTTTATTTGATAGGCATCTTGGGAATTGTGTTTATTTGTGAGCTGCTGACAAACCATTAACATGTCTTGCAAAGGATATAATGAAGTAATCACAATAAGCAGTACTAAGTGTTAATCGGTGACCTTTCAAAAAGTGTTAATTCCAGTCCAGTCAAATCTTTTTTAATTAGATTTGGATACAGTTGGAAAGGGTTAGAGCTTTTGTTAACTTTTTATTGCCATCTGTAAGCCTGTTAGGTAGATTTCTTCTTGCTTTAGGTAAAAAAAAGTGAATGATTATGTAAAAATACGTTGCGCTCATATAACGTGAATAATCACAAGTAATAAGTAAAAAAAAACTGTGAAAAAATATTTGTGATAAAACACAGAAGAAGAAGAAGAGACAATAATGCAAAAATTGATAAGTTCAATGAGGTAACAGAATCCAGATTCTTTCCACCTTTACCAAGAAAGAGAAGAAGAAGAGGTGGGGGGGGTTCACAAATCGAAAGAATCCCACTCGATACATGGGAACCCTTACCCGAACTGGTGGATCTTCTAAAGAGCATAGGGGTGTAATGGTCCTCTGTATCCCTGGAATCCTCCTGATACAGCCAGAAATCCTCCACTGTATCCCGATTGGAAGAAGCAGAGAATCCGGTCTGGAGGTGCGCACTCTCCTCTGCTGCCACTTCCAGGACTGTCCTCTTTTGTACTTTGTACCTCATGGATTGTCTTGACACCAAAAGAATAAACATGTCTTTAGTAAAGGTTTAACCTCCTAAAAAGGATGTTGATTGTGGTCTGTGCACTCCCGACCTATTAAATATGTGAAAAAAATTAGCTTGTCAAGCTCAGACAAACTACGGTGCTCAGTAATGATCTGATAAACCAGGCATTATGAGGACGGTAATGAGTCTACAAAATGGGTGGATCATACAAAATGGGTAAAAAATGAAAAGTACATAAATATGGCATGGAAATTGTGGAACATAATTGGTAAATGACAATATTAATGATATGTACCAACAGTATTAATAGGTTTGCATTGGATAGCCAGAGGGCTAAACATAGCTAAAACTAGGAGCTGCAGCTAGAAGACCAGAGGGGACGATCACTTTCCAACCACTGGAAGAAAACAAAATAAACAACAGTGCAACCCCATAATATAGCATGAAAAATTAAATAAGTGACAATTTATTGAAAAATAGAAATGCACTCACAAAATGATGCATTTGTGTGAGGCCCCTTTCACACGGGGCGGATCAGTAATGAACCTCCACTCCGTTGATCCCCGCTGAGCCAGGGGATGACAGGGCGGTCTCCGCACACTGTGCAGGGACCGCCCTGTCTTTTCTCCACTCTCCCCTATGGGGGATCGGATGAACACGGACCGTCTGTCCGTGTTCACCCGATCCGATCCGCCAGACGGATGGAAAAGCAGTTTTTTTCTCCGTCACACTTTGGCGGATCGGAGCGGGTCAGATGTCAGCGGGCATGTCACCGCTGACATCCGCGGCTCCATAGAGGAGCACGGAGCGCCCATTCAGGTCCGCCTAAAAAACTGGCAGGCGGACCGGAACGGGCGCTCTGTGTGAAAGAGCCCTTAGGCATGGCATAAAGGTGACTTGGGATCTAGAAATGTCCGCGGGGCAGACAGAGAACCACCAGACTTGGCCACCGGCTGGAGATGAAGCTTGCTGAAGATGGATAAAGTGCAATCAGTGTTCAACCCAGGACTGGAATCCCAATGTCCCTGTAGACATGAGTTGTAGACGCATTTTGAAGACAGTTGGCTTCTGCCTTTGCTGGGCTATCCCCAGAGGATTTCCCAAGCCACCTTTATGCTATGTCCTACACTTACGTACTTTTGTGAGTGCATTTCTATTTTTCAATAAATTATCATGTATTTTATTTTTCATGCTACTCTATGGGGTTGCACTGTTGTTTCTTTTTCTTCCATTCCTGACCTAATGCCAACTGCAACCTATTTTGTTTGTAAACAGACAAGAAGCAAGGGAAAAATCTCCCCAATAGGGCTACACGCAACAATATAATAGTGAATTCTATTTCTATAATCAGGGCTAGAATTAAAGTGAATGTAAACCCTCCACACACCCAGTGAAGTGAACAGCCTCAGATGATACACTGAGATGAACCAAATCCCTATATAGGTTTCACATCCATATCTGCTGTTTTCACATTTTATATACTGTTTAAAAAGTTCAGATCTGTTAGGAGATTCTCTCTTCCTGTTTAACACAGAGTGTGATGTCTGGGCATACAGCCAAGATAGCTAAAATTGCTGATTGGAGGAGCTATGGTTATTTGCGACATACATTATTTTTTAGTAAATGAGTAAAAAGGGGTACTATGTGTCTTTGAGTCATTCACGTGGTGGGGGGTGGTTATCCTTTGTTAATGGTGGCTTCCAAATTCAAATAAGTCTTTCTTCGCAGACCCTCCACCAGGCCAGGTTGGGAAGAGGATGATCGGATATCTGATGGAATCTAATCCGATGGATTTTTTCGTCGGATATCCGATGAAGCTGACTTTCATCAGTATTGTCTACACACCATCAGTCAAAAATCCGACTGTGTCCAAACGCGGTGACGTAAAAATCTACGACGTGCTGAGAAAACTGAAGTTCAATGCTTCCGAGCATGCGTCGACTTGATTCTGAGCATGCGTGGATTTTTGACCGATGGACTTCCACACAGACGACCGTTTTTTTATCCATAGGAAAATTTTAAAACATGTTCTATTTTTTTTGCACCAATGGAAAGCAAACCATCGGTCCGTTTTCATCAGACAAACTGATCGTGTGTACAGGGCTTTATGCTTTTATAGCCCCCCCTTACTTTCAGTATAGGCACTACGCTAAAGTTAGTGGGGAATGGGAGAGTTACTTTGCTCCTATTCACTATTTGTTTAAAATTTGGGACATCTGTCATACCAGACATGTCCACTGGGTCAGTCTGTGGTCCAGGGATGCAATACCATCCCTGGCCAGCAGTTGGCGCCAGAGGGGTTCTGGCAGAGTAAGTTTCTCCAGCAGCCAATCAGAGGAGCTTTTTCCCTCATGGGGCGTGCTGGAGAGGAGTATATCTGTGACAGGTGTCATGTGCTCTAAAATCTTTGCGGGGTCCCTTTCCAGGTGCGGCATCCACCTTCAGGGTGCACGCATCCATGGACCCCGCCGACATGGCCCACCTGGCCGACACTGCAGGCCACACAAACCCTCATCCGGAGGTACAAGGGGACCCCAGTGACTTACTGGGCTCCCGGTTCTACTGAAAGGATCCCAGGCTGGGTGCCGTTCGATTGGGGAGTCGGTTTGAGGGGGACCCGGAGGCAGGTCGTCCAACAGAGCCTGAACAAACCAATTGGGGATCCGGTGACCAGAGTACTGACGGGTATGTTTGCTGTCATCTGGTGACCAATGCAGAAATCTACTGGGAGGATTCGCTCCATTTGTCTACCTAGCTCAGTTATTGTAATTGGCCTGTGATAGGGGCCCTAGAGCCAGGCCTATAGACAGGCCCGTTCCTCCCAGAAATCCTAAGTGACATCTCGGCTGCCAGGCTTATAGAAACGTGTCTTATCCGGAGGCACTTTACCCACTCAGTTGGAGTGGCGACGAGTTACAAGTTGGTACTATACAGAGCAGTACTGACTGCTCTATCTAATATCCAGGCCTGATACTGCAAGGTTCTTCCTCTCTCTCTATTCATCAACTTTGTCCTTCCCAATTTGTGTTGATGTTGGCTGTGTTGACCTGGAAAATAAAGCATTGGAAAAACCCTTTATTCACTGTCTGGACCTTCGCTCACTATCTCTGTTCTCACTACACCCCTAGACAACGCCAGGGTAACTTAATAGGCCGATCCCAAAATCAACCAGCGGCTCCTTCGGGGGTAAGCGCTACACGTTGTTTTTGTTTTTTTATTTTTTTAAGTGAGTGATCCACTCTTAATTCCATACCAGACCCAAAGGATAAAAATACACAATATATACACGTTGTAAATTGTGAAAACAAACAAAAATACTACAAATTTATATAAAATTGTCCCAAAACATTATCCTTTTCGTTTACTGTCAAAGTTGAAAAGTCAAAAAATGATTTCTTACTGTTACTTGCATTATGCCATAATAGAATAGTAGTGAATGTTATCTTGTATATTTATTCCATAACCTCCTCTTTGTTTTTACATCCACATGTGCTCAGACTTCCTTTGCAAAGTTTCCTTGAAGCTTCCAAATCAAACAGAATAACCCCGAATGTACTTTTGTGCTGTGCGCTTATAATTGTTACAGGCTATTTTCGTGAGAGTGGAAAAAACATCGCAGTCACGGAGGCCTGACCTACAGATGTTTAAAAGTTAATTTAGGCTTTAGGAGTACAAAGTATTTCTGAATTACTGTAAACATTAAGCTGATTTCACCCCTGAGATGTTTAAATAGCCAAATGTAATTCAGATCTTGTTATACTATACACTGATGTCCCTAAAAGTGACTTTAATATATCAAAGTATCTTTTTACACTTTATTGTGACATGTTATACTGTATTTGTTAGAAATGGAGCCAAGGCCCGCTTTAACAGGCTGTACTTAACCACTTAAGGACCAGCCCCTGCACATATACGTCGGCAGAATGGCACGGACAGGCATTTCAACTTACCTGTACGTCCCCTTTAAATGCCTATCCATGTGATCGCGCACGCCGCCGACGGAACGCTCGCGACCCTGCCGCCATGCCCATGAGTTAAACCGCGGGTCCTGTGGACTCGATCGCCGCGGGGATCCCCGCGATCGTCTCATGGAGGTATTGAGTGGGGAGATGCTTGTTTAAACAAACATCTCCCCGCTCTGACTAGTGACAATAACACTGATCTTGGCTCCGTGTACTCGGAGTGGAGATCGGTGTCATGTGACACATAGCCCATCCCCCCTACATTAAGAAACACTATGCAGGGAACACTTAACCCCTACAGCGCCACCTAGTGGTTAACCCCTTCACTGCCAGTGTAATTTTCACAGTAATCAGTACATTTTTATAGCACTGATCGCTGTGAAAATAACAGTGGTCCAAAAATGTGTCAAAAGTGTCCGATGTGTCCGCCATAATGCCGCAGTCACAAAAAAAATCACCGATCGCTGCCATTACTAGTAAAAAAAAAAAAGAATTAATAAAAATGCCATAAGACTATCCCCTATTTTGTAAACGCTATAACTTTTGCGCAAACCAATCAATAAACGCCTATTGCGATTTTTTTTACCAAAAATATGTAGAAGACTACGTATCGGCCTAAACTGAGGAAAACATTTTTTTAATATATATTTTTGGGGGATATTTATTATAGCAAAAAGTAAAAAATATTGAGTTGTTTTCTAAATTGTCACTCTATTTTTGATTTTAGCTCAAAAAATACCACCAAAAGAAAGCTCTATTTGTGGGAAAAAAAGGTTGTTAATTTTGTTTGGGAACCACGTCGCACGAACGCGCAATTGTCAGTTGAAGAGACGCAGTGCCGAATCGCAAAAAGTGGCCTAGTCCTTTATCTGCAAAATGGTCTGGGGCTTAAGTGGTTAAAAAGGTATGATATACTGTCCATAAAGATTAGAAAGTCTAATTACATGTAGAATAAAATGTACTATTAAGTTGGTATTAAAAATAAAAATAAATGGGTTAAGGGCATCTTAATATTTTAGTCTATGTCTTCTTGTATTGTTTTTTTACAATCGAACATGTAATTTAGAGTCCACTCATGACACAGGATCTTAAGGGAACTAGGTTCCCCCCAAAAAAAGAGAGCAATAGTTGCTTGCTTTCAATCTCTCTCTTTCATGCTGGATATATCTATATGGCCCAATCTAAAGGGGGGAGGGGTCATTCATTGATACAAATAATTGAGCTATTGAGCACTGTTAAAAAGGTGTAAAAGATGAAAAACTAAGAGCCAGCTCAAATCAGCAATTTTGCAGCAGCAAGTTGTAGGCGCTGTGCTTTTGTTCCTAGAAATCAAGAGTTGTAAATTACCAGGCCAGTTTTCAGTGTTTTAATAGTTTGACTGAAAATTACTCAACACACAACACTATACCCATAAATATATATAATTTTTTGAGACAGATAACGTTTTTGGACAGTATTTATTTACTATTAATTAATATTTTTATTTTTTTATTATATACAGAAAGAAAGCCCAAAAATGTTAAAGAAAACTGCTTACCTTACCAATTTATGTTATAAAGCACGAACACATATTTAAAAAATGGCAGGACATACACTCCCAAAATTTTGGAAAGTAAACACCCAGAGATTATTCAATTTTTTTGCCATAATGCACTAGCTTAAAGGAACCTATTTAGAAAATAAAAAACAAACCTTCACAACCCCTTTAAGAAACCTACTGATATTTATAGTGATGCACCGAAATTTTGGAGGCTGAGAACTATCAGCCAAAAATAGGGTTGTCAGCAAAAGAAGGGAAACAAAGACAGATTATGGCGTTGCGAAAACGCCTGCAATTTTGCCACATATTTACCTTACTTATGCTTCAAAAATGCAACACGGGTAAGTTTTTTGATGCATTTCAATGGTTTTTGGTGCAGTTTTTTAACTGACCAAATATGCCCCAAAAATGCAGCAAGCAGGATTTTTAACACCGCCTAAAAAGTTGCAGATAATGGCAAACAATAAATTCATATTAATTTAAATTCATGATATTAATTTAAAAGTCTAATATAATACATACAGTATTGGTAGAAATACACAAAGCACACCAAGACTCAAGGAAGGATATACATGACTCTTGTATTTAGGTATTAAAGCGGAGCTCCGGGCTATATTTTGTTTATTAAAAGTCAGCAGCTACAAAAAGTATAGCTGCTGACTTTTAATAAACAGCCACTCACCTGTCCCACGGTCCAGCGATGCGGCCACACGGACGCTCGCTCCTCTACACGGCGCCGTCATTAGAACTATGGGCACCCGCCCGTGACAGCTTGTGGCTTTGCGGCCGGACGTGCACTGTGCACACGCGAGTTGCGCTGCGCTCTCTGAGTGGACATCCAATCTTCTGGGACCTGTCATGTGCTCCAGAAGATCGCCTAGAGGGAGGGGGCGCCTAGTGGGAGAGGAGGAGTCACCTAGGTGGCCCGTAGGTGGAAGGAGGAAGTGGGACAGGAAGTCCCCTTTAAAACAAAGAACCCACCCCCCCCCCCCCCCCCCAAAAAAAATTACATCATGCCAAATGTGGCATGTAAGGGGGTGAGGAGTACTTAAAGCGGAAGTTCCACTTTTGGGTGGAACTCCGCTTTAGGGCAATTGGCTGACCACAGTAGGTCTCCCGCTTGGGAAAGATGCCATTCGGTAGATCTCAATTAATGCAAAATGTTTTCTGACTGGACCAGGTGGAGATTATGATGCCACTGTCCCACTTCTCCATAATGTCTTTGCAGTGACCTCCTGTCCATGTTCTCACCCCAGTCTTGCAATCCATGGTCAACAGCGGTCAGCAGTGGTTGAGTGACAGCAGCTGGCTGGGCCAATTATGCCGCGTACAGACGGTCGTTTTTTGTGATGAAAAAAAAACGACGTTTTAAATCATGAAATAAAACGACGTTTTTGAAACTTAATTTTCAAAAACGATGTTGCCTACACACCATAGTTTTTTCAAAATGCTCTAGCAAAGCGAGGTTACGTCACCACTTTTTTCCATTGAAGCTCGCTCCATAACTAGCTTCTGGGCATGCGCGGGTTTAAAAACGTTGTTTTAAACGTCGTTTTTTGCTACACACGGTCAATTTCTGTGAAACAAAAAACGACGTTTTGAAAAACGACACAAAAAATTCAAGCATGTTCGAATTTTTTTTTTGTTGTTTTTTTGAAGACATAAAACAACGTTTTGCCCACACACGATCATTTTAAATGACGTTTTTTAAAACGTTGTTTTTTTTCATCACAAAAACGACCGTCTGTACACGGCATAAGATAGTGGATAGAGGAAAGAGGATATAGCAGTCTGGCAATTTTATTGAGTAAATCAGCAGTGATTTATTTGGTTTTGACAACCCACAGAATGTTCTGCCCACCTTTTTCAGCGCAATAGAACAGAATAGTGGTCACATGACCCCAAGCTAAAACCAGAATAAAAGGTAGATTCAACTTCACTGCAATGTACCCCGCTTGCTTGTTGTGTGAGCAGGGTTGCCATACTGTACACTTTAAGTTGACGTAACAAAAACCAATGTAGTTATACTTGTTTAATATATTTCTTCCAGTTGATTGGGTTGAGTCATGGATCATAGACATGTTTTATTGAAATAAAATTCCAGAGACTAACATTATTCTGATAGAATCAAACTCCAGCAAGCTAACTGATTGGCATAACGTGTCTAAATTAGGCATCACATTTATTCAGTACATCACGCCTCATGTGCAATACGTATGTCTAATACAGCATATGGTACTAAACTTGGAACAGAATCTATGAAATCTAATCTTCATATTAAATAAACATCAGAATGTGCCTCACTGACTTCATCTGTGTGTTTTGTTTCTTTTTTCTCTATACATTCGCAGTCCATTTATAGCAACTTACTAATTATAGAATGCATTTTCTATACATTACGTTTGAGAACCATGGCAAATGTCATCAGAGATTTAAGGGATTTTTAGCCAGATTCAGGTAGCTTTACGCCGGCGTATCAGTAGATACGCCGACGTAACTCTGAATCTACGCCGTCGTAAGTTTAAGTGTATTCTCAAACTGAGATACACTTAAACCTATCTAAAATACGACGGCCTGCGTCGTCGTATCTTAGGGTGCAATATTTATGCTGGCCGCTAGGTGGCACTTCCATTGAGTTTGGTGTAGAATATGCAAATGACTAGATACGCCGATTCACAAACGTACGTGCGTCCGTCGCAGTAAAGATACGCCGTTTCCGTAAGAGGTACGCCGGCGTAAAGATAAAGCTGCCCCCTAGGTGGCGTAGCCAATGTTAAGTATGGCCGTCGTTCCCGCGTCGAAATTTGAAAATTTTACATTGTTTGCGTAAGTCGTCCGTGAATGGGGCTGGACGTAATTTACGTTCACGTCGAAACCAATACGTCCTTGTGGCGTACTTTGGAGCAATGCACACTGGAATATGTACACGGACGGCGCATGTGCAGTTCGGAAAAACGTCAATCACGTCGGGTCACTAGTAATTTACATAAAACACGCCCCCTCATCCTCATTTGAATTAGGCGCGCTTACGCCGGCCTATTGACGCTACACCGCCGTAACTTAGGAGGCAAGTGCTTTGTGAATACAGCACTTGCCACACTTACTTACGGCGGCGTAGCGTAAATACGATACGCTAAGCCGCCTGAAAGATGCGCCGCCGTACCTGAATCTGGCTATTAAAGCGGAGTTCCACCAATTTTTTTTTTAAGTCAGCAGCTACAAATAAGGACACTTACCTGTCCAGGCTGCCTGCGATGTCCTCCCCCGAAGCCGATCTTCCCCTCGGCTCTCGGGTGAAGGCGCCGCCATCTTCGGTAAGGGAATCAGGAAGCGAAGCCTTGCGGTTTCACATCCTGGTTCTCTACTGCACATGCACGAGTCACGCTGCGCAATCCCACTGGTCCCTGCTGCCTTCTGGGACCTGTGTGTCTCCCAGAAGACAGCAGGGGGGACGGAGGAGGGGTCGGACATGGCGTAGATCGGCGCGGAGCCTGCAGCGATCTATGCCCGGAAGTGGGAGCAAATACCTGGATTACACAGGTATCTGCTCCCCCCTCCCCTGAAAGGTGCCAAAGATGACACCGGAAGGGGGGAGGATTCCAAAAAGCGTAAGTTACATTTTTGGGTAGAACTCCGCTTTAAGTAAGACACATATTTTTTATTACTGAAAACATTAATGTGTTTGTAATTAAATATAACGTAATAAACCAAATTTGGTTTGGTACGTTCAAAAAGTTTTTATCTGTAACTCGGTCCATCTCCATCCTGACATTCTTGATAATTAACCATTACTGTATCCATTCTGAAAGCGGACCTTCAGTAATTTTTTCATCTTTTCATCTATTAAATCTTCTGCACTAATTTTGGATAGTAAAACATTTTTTTTTTTCTGCCAGTAAATCCCTTATACAGCCCACTCCATGTTTCTTGTCTGATAAAAAGCCTAGACTTATGATAACATGCACAGCGCTCTCTCTCACTCTCGTGAGAGTTTGCCAGGAAGGGATGGGGGATAAGAGGGCCAATGAGAGCTGCAGGGCTGCAGAGCTGAAGGTGTGCCCCTGTGTGTCTGTGTATATCCAAGAAATAAACAGGCACAGATTCAGCGTGTGTTCAATCTAACAAGATTAATAATCTGGACATCCCATGTCCCTTTTCCCATAAAAAACACAAAAACAAGCTGATGGACTGTTTATTGTCTGGCAACGTGTGACTGGAAGTGAATGCCTGACTGAGCAGAGAGACAGGTGGAACTACTACACTCAGCAACCCCACGGGAGCACCACTACACCAGGTATGGATAAGTTATATGTAGTGTAGCGCCGGGTTACTTCCAAGTACCGGTACTTGTAAAAATTTAAGGGATATTCAGAGTGTAAGTGACTCTGATTTCAATTCCAATTTGAAAGGGGTCTCTGTTTCGGCTTGGCTGTGGGTGGGCTCATTCTGTCATTGCTGGGGTGTTGTGCCACCCCGAGGCGACAGGTGGCACCAGGGGAGTCGAGGCTTGGGTGCCTCTGGCCAGCAGCCAATCAGGAGGGAGTGTCCTCTCGCGGGGCATGCTGGGAGAGGGTACTTCTGGAACAGACGCCTGAGGGGCGGGGTTCTTGTCCGGTGTGGCACCCACCTTCAGGGTGACCACATTTTACGGCCTACCAGGCCGGGGTGCGCGTGCCACGCGGTGCTACTGGTTCCGGGACCCCGTTGGTTCGGAATGTCTAAGTTGTGGCAGGGCCCCAGTGATCGACTGGGTCCCCAATCCTGAGAAGATCCCAAGCGTTGTTCCTTTGAGAGGAAGCTGTTCGGTGGGGAGTTCGCCTGAGGAGAGCCAAGAGAGGCTGGCAATCCAATAGGGCTTCAACAATCCATTAGGGATCAAGGTAACCGGACACTGAAAGGCTGGACGTTAGTCACCTGTCAGTCGGTACCTAACTGCAAACTACCTGAAGGAGATCGAGGCATAAAGTCTCTTGAGGAGAGTTGTCTCCGTGATCTAAACTCTGGGGAGGGTCTTTGGCAGAGACTGGTTTCCTTTAATGTTCCGAGTGATACTCTGGCTGCCAGGTCAATGAGAGAGGCCTGTCCAGGTACACTAAACCCACTCTGGCGAGAGTGGCGACGAAAAACAAAGTGCTGCCGGAAACAGGACTGTTTCCGTATCGTTATGCCTGAATCCGCTGTTTCTTCTCCTACTCCATCTTTACCCTTCACCGAAAGTTTTATTGTTTTACCTCGTGGGGGTAAATAAAAGCACAAGAAAAAGACACCTGCTGTTTGGACATTCCATTACTACGGCTCTCATAAACTACCCTAGACGACGGAGACACAGAGGTAACATGCCCCCCAAATATTAATCAGCAGCTCCTTCGGGGTACCGCTACAGTAGCAAGGTTTTTAACCATTACCAGTCTAATGAGGACCTTCAAGGCCAAAGACAGCTGACATCCTTCCATATGTAGTGGGTTGTGAGGCATAGTGGGTGCAAAGATGGTGAAAGGCATTGGGCGCCAGACACTTCTTGGATGCAAAAGTGGTTTTATTTCTTTTAACAGTCCTTTTATATTTTGATGGGAAAGAGGGTTAGGGCCAGGACACCCTTAAGTGGTTCAAGTTCAATTATTAGACTCCGAGACATCAATAGGAGGACAGCCATACAGGGAAAGGTCCCAGCAAGGTGCCACATCGTCACGTGCAGGATTGCTGTCTTCTATAGCAACAGTACTTAACAGTTCCTAACACAAAGTTCAACAGTTCACTCAGCTTCCCTACAACTTCCTCTTGTAGTTCTTCAGCCCCTTGAGCTCCTAGTCTCTGACTGGACTCTCTCATTCACTGACTCTGAATCACATGAGCTTCTCAAGGCTTTTGCAGTGGTATCTCCCTCAAGTGTCACCCACACTTCCCTGTTGGGTCCCTAGCTTGGCACTCCAGATATCTCTCAAGGTTCACCCCTGCTGAATGGCTCGGTCCTTGGCTTGACACACAAGGTTACTCTGCAAGCGTCACCTCCGCTGGTTGGGTCCCTGACTTGATCACCGCCTGAAGTTTCCTGATTCTCCACTGTGCCCGTTTGGTGAGAATACTGCTCCCATACTTGCTTCAGTTACTCACTGTGGTTGGTGTAAAGGTGGTTGGTCCCTTAGTGGTGACAGCTTTCCTTCTACCTCCGACCACGACAGGTTCTCCGGCCGGCAGAACTGTTACTTTCGGTTGGACTACAAGCCGCAATCCCAACTCTGTGCTGCCCTCTGACGTCTGGATAGGCTTTCACACAGTCGGGCAGCCAGATGCCCCCTGGATAGGCCCAATCTTCGGCCTAGCAGCCTGGCAGGAAACAACACATGTCCACCCAGACAGCGGTCCGGATGGCACAGAATATAGATAACCTGACTCCACCTGAATATAGAGGCTCTCCCAGCAGGGCAAGGGATTAAAGAAAACCCCTGCCTATTGACTGGGATACCCCATATACCCATAACCTAACCTTGAGTTGTCCCTCTCATATCTAGTACCAACAAGTGCCTGGCCACCTAGTGGTAGAAGAGAAAATTCAACAATGCCAAACTTAGAGAGAAATAAATGGATCGCTAACAAATGACCAGGGTAACTACTCCTGGCAAGTAAATTTGTGAGAAGCATCCCTGACTAAACCCCAGGGTGCAACATATATATAGTTACATAGATTCAGATAGCCCTGCGTAATGTTGTGCGGGCGTAACGTATCTCCGATTCGTTACGCCGCCGTAAATTAGAGCGCAAGTTCCGTATTCAGAAAGAACTTGTGCCCTAAGTTACAGCGGCGTAACGTATGTGCTCCAGCGTAAGCCTCCTAATTCAAATTAGGATGATGTGGGCGTGTTTTTTATTGAAATTTAGTGTGACCCCACGTATTTGAAGTTTTTTACGAACGGCGCATGCGCCGTTCGTAAAAGAATCGCAGTGCGCATGCTCGAAATTCCGCCGCAAATCGTCAATGCTTTAGACGTGAACGTAACTTACGTACAGCCCTATTCGCGAGCGACTTACGCAAACAACGTAAAAATTTCTAAATTCGACGCGGGAACTACGTCCATACTTAACATTGTGTACACCTCATATAGCAGGAGCAACCTTACGCCGGAAAAAGCCTAGCGTAAACGACATAAAAAATGCGCCGGGCGTACGTACGTTTGTGAACCGGCGTATCTACCTAATTAGCATATTCCTCGCGTAAATCGACGGAAGCGCCACCTAGCGGCCAGTGTAAAATTGCAACTAAGATCCGACTGGCGTAAGTCTCTTACGCCGGTCGTATCTTAGTCAAATCTATGCGGAACTGATTCTAAGAATCAGGCGCATAGATACGACGCTGCAAACAAAGAAATACGACGGCGTATCTGGAGATACGCCGTCGTATCTCGTACCTGAATCTAGCCCTAGGTGTATACCATACCTGGTTGATGCACCAGGAAGTCACTGAAATAGACACCACTACTCCAGTGATGTCCACTAACATCCTGGTTCCATGCTGAGTGGCTGACCTGCTGCATTGTGAACACAGGGGGTTGACCACCTCACCTCTCCACATCATCCAATTAGAGACCACCTTGTAATCATTCAGAAAATACAAACCATTCTCTAAATGGTGTTCGTGCCAAGTGGCTGACCTCCTATATTCAGAATGTAGCAGTCTGGCCACTAAGCAAGTGGAGATCACTGGAGTAGTGGTGTCTAGGGGAGGCAGGGGGTGATGGTGGCTGTGGTGGCACCGCAGAGGGGGATGGAGGCAGGGGGAGATTGGGGGCAGGGGGAGATTGGAGGCAGTGGGTGTTAGTGGCAGGGGGTGATTGGAGGCAGGCGGTGTTGGTGGCACCGCAGAGGGGGTGGTGGCACCGCAGAGGGTGGGGGATGGAAACAGGGGTTGTTGGTGGCACCAAAGAGGGGGATGGAGGCAGGGGACGATGGAGGCATGGGGTGATTGGAGACAGGGGGCCTGGGGGAAATTGGAGGCAGAGGGAGATTGGAGGCAGGGGGAGATTGTGGCACCGCAGAGGGGCGTGAAGGTAGGGGGTGTTGGTGGCAGAGGGGTGTGGAGGCAGGGGGTGATGTGACTAAATAATTTGCCCTTATTATATCGAAAATAACAAAAATATGTTTTTTTACCTTAATATCTACCTTAAATCACATTGCTTTTTGCCTAGCATTCTTGTTTGTAGCCTAAATACTGAAATTTGCACCTAAAAATGTAATAAGTAACGTTTGTGAAATGCCAGTAAAAACGTGGCTGCACCAGTAAATTTCGGGTGTCGTGCCAGTAAATTTCAATCTGGTAGGTTGGCAACACTGGTGTCTACTCCAGTGATTTCCAGCTTCCAGGGGCATCAGCAAGATATGGTATATACATAGACACATTGGTACAAACTGGTCCAAACCTGGAATTCAACTTTTAGTTCTCCTAACCAAAACCTGTGTGGTTGCACAATTTTTTTTAAAGAATTCTCTTCCAGTCACTAGACTTGAGTGATGGACTAGACCAGGGATTCTCAAACTGTGGCCCTCCAGCTGTTGTAGAACTACACATCCCATGAGGCATTGTAACAAACTGACATTCACAGACATGACTAGGCATGATGGGAATTGTAGTTCCTGAACAACTGGAGGGCCGTAGTTTGAAGACCCATGGACTAGAGTCTAGTCCATGGGTCTTCAAACTACGGCCCTCCAGGTGTTCAGGAACTACAATTCCCATCATGCCTAGTCATGTCTGTGAATGTCAGAGTTTTGCAAGGCCTCATGGGATTTGTAGTTCCGCAACAGCTGGAGGGCCGCAGTTTGAGGATCCCTGGACTAGACTAAAGGCATTTCATTCAGAAGTTCTATTTTTGGAGCCTCAGGCCCCATACACACCATAGAATCTATCCGCAGATAAATACCATCGAATGGGTTTCAGCGGATAGATTCTATGGTGTGTACACTCCGGCGGATATTTATCCGCGGATATTTCCGAATTCCAGCAGATAGATATTTGTCGACATGCACAGAATATCTATCCGCTGGAATCGGATCCCACGGATGGATCCGCTGGTCTGTACAGACTCACCGGATCCATCCGTCCAAAGGGATTCCCCGCACGCGTTGTAATGATTTGACGCATGCGTGGAATTCCTTATATGACAGCGTCACGCACGTCGCCGCCAGAGGATTTCAGCGCGGATTTCAATGCGATGGTGAGTACACTCCATCGCATTAAAATCTGCTGAAATCCTCGAGAGGATTTATCCGCGGAAACGGTCCGCTGGACCGTATCCGCGGATAAATCCTCCCGTGTGTATGGGGCCTCAGATATAATTATCATAGAATCAAACTCCAACAAGTTAATAGCCTGATGGAAAGTGTCTAAATTAGACTTCACATTTATATAGTTCATTACGCCTCATGTAGTTTATGTGTGTATTTCATATGTCAAAGACGGCATAAGGGACTAGAACCAAACCATCCATGTCTTCATATTAAATAAACATCAGAAACACGCCTCACTAACTTCATCTGTATGTTTTTTTTTTGTTTCTGTTTTCTTTACATTCCCAGTCAATTTGTCTTGCTAATTGTCTTGGTAAATGTATTTTCCATAAATCGCACCTGAAATCCATGTCAAACAGCATTATGGACTGTGATAAAATCAGATAAAATGTTTGGATGTAAATGTAAAGTTAGGCCTGGTACACACGAGAGGATTTATCCGCGGATACGGTCCATCGAGGATTTGCGAGGATTTTGATCCGATGGAGTGTACTCACCATCGGATCGAAATCCGCGCCGAAATCCCATTGCGATGACGTGTCGCACCGTCGCCGCGATGATGACGCAGCGATGTGCGCGACGCTGTCATATAAGGAATTCCACGCATGCGTCTAATCATTACGACGCATGCGGGGGATTGATTCGGACAGATTGATCCTGTGAGTCTGTACAGACCAGCGGATCAATCCGTTGGGATGGATTCAAGCGGATAGATTTTAAAGCATGTCTTAAAATTTTTATCCGCTGGAAATCCATCCCAGGGGATAAAAATCCGCGGAAACAGATCCGCTGGATTGTACACACCAGGGGATCTATCCGCTGGAGCCGGTCCGCGGATCAATTCCAGCGGATGGATCCTCTCGTGTGTACGGGGCCTAATACATTATAACAGTGCTGGGACAAGGCCATTTGGTGCCCAGGGCAAAGATGGCAAACTGCCCCCCCCCCTTTTTAAGAAAGAATCAATGGCCCAGATTCACGTAGCACTTACGCTGACGTATCTCGAGATACGCCGCGTAAGTGTAAATGTGCGCCGTCGTATCTATGCGCCGTACCCATAGAACTAGATACGCCTGAAAATATGCAAATGGATGAGATACGCCGATTCACGAACGTACTTGCGCCCGTCGCAGTAATATACGCCGTTTATGTAAGGCGTCCGTAAAGTTATTCCACATATAGGGAGGCGCAACCCATGCAAAGGTATGGACCATGGAACAGCCGTCGTATTTAACGTTGTTTACGTAGTACTACGTGAATAGGGCTGGGCGTAGGTTACGTTCAGTTATTCAACGTATCGTAGGCATTCTTTCCGATGTGATTATGAGCATGCGCACTGGGAAGCGTCCATGGGACGGCGCATGTGCCGTTCGTCCGGCCCTTCATTTGCATGGGGTCACGCTTCATTTAAATGGATCACTCCCACCTTCCACCTACTTTGAATTAGGCGGACCTACGCCGATGAATTTACGTTACGCCGGCGCAACGTTGGGAGCAAGTGCTTTGTGAATACTGTGCTTGCCTCTCTGTGTTACGTCGGCGTAGCGCATATGAGATGCGCTACGCCGGCATAAAGATGCGTTTAGGTATGTGAATCCGGGCCAATGTCTTAGGAAACATGTGCCCCACATACCTTGAGCTCAGGAGTAGTCAGCACAAGCTGCAGTGGGACAGAAAGCTGCAAGATATATCTCACAAGTGAGAGTCAGGATAGGAGCCAGAAGCAGGGAGCCGGGAGCTGCGAGTAGCAGGGGGATGGAGCGGAGCTTGAACGTGATGTCACACCCGGCCGGGCACTCTTGTGACAGAAAACTAGGATCCACGAGTAGCAGGGGGCGGGGAGAGCATGCACGTGACATCTCACCCAGCCAGGTGCTTTTATGACAAAAGACTGGGAGTGAGAGCCGCGGTCAGGAGGCGGGACGAACACACACAATGTCACTGGTTGCTGGGAAACTAGCAGTCCCAGCAAGCCAGTGACTGCTACTACACTGGCGGCCTGGCATTTAATGACTGCTGTTTTAGAAGGACACTTCACTGCGACCCACCACCCCCAAATTAATTGTTCCGCCCCTTCCGTCCCCCCTTGTACCGACTCTGCATTATAAAATGAATTCAGTCTGTATAGTTAACTTTTATTGCTTTGCATGTAGCTCACTCCATCCTGACATTCTTGATAATTAAACACTTACCCTTATCGAAAAGCTGTAATTTTATTTTTCTGTCCACAGCACATTCTTCCTAAAGGATTTTGGCTTCCTCAGGTACGTTTTGGCAAACTAAGACATCATCCAGGTGCTATTGGCTCCTGCTGCTGTCAATCAAATTCAGTGAGCCAACTAGGAGAGAGAGGGGGCAGGGCCGGGCCATGGCTCTGTGTCTGAATGAACACAGAGAGCTGTGACTCGGCTCAGGCTCCCCCATAGAAAGCTGCTTACTGTGGGGGCACTCAGCAGGAGGGAGGAGCCAGGAGCACCAGGGAGGGACCCAAGAAGAGGAGGATCCGGCTGCTCTGTGTGAAACCAACTGTAAAGAGTGGGCAGGGAAGGAGTTAACCACTAGGGGCTAGGAAGGGGTTAAATGTGTCCTAGGGAGTGATTCTAACTTTATGGGGGCGGGGCTTACTGCAACACGGCACTGATCACTGCTGCCGATGAGAGGGCGCAGACGATCAGTGTCCTATCACTAGGCAGCCGTGGGCATGGTCACGTAGCTCGTGGCAGGGGCACGCATGCGCTCACACGCCAACAAATTTAACGGGACGTACCTGTACGCCCATTTGCCTGTCTATGTCATTCTGCCGACGTAAAAGTGCGTGCGCTGGTCGTCAAGTGGTTAAGAAAAACTACTTGATTATTTTAGGTCATGGCACAGGAAGGAGTTGACCAGCTGATCTCATTAGCATACACCCTGCATCATTTACCCCTCAGCTGGTCAACTCCTTCCTATGTTATGACCTAAAGTCTGACAAGAAAGTAAGGCAGTGGGACTGTGATAGTGTGGCGAGCAATCTAACACTAGATGACACTGGCTGCGAGATATACTAACTGACACTGACATCAATAGTGACACTAATACAGTAATCAGTGCTCATAATATACACTGTCACTGTACTAAAGGGACTGGTTCGGAAAGGAGTTACCCTCTAGGGGTGATCAAGTAGTTAACTGTGTGCCTAACAATGTGTAATATGTGGTGCTTTTACTAAACGATCCTGCTGGGTTCTTTTCCCCTTTCCCTTTGCAGGGAATAAAATAAAAAAATGCCTGTCAGTGTAAAGAGCTCTGTGTTGTTTACCAACACAGAGCTCTCTTCCTTGAATGACCGAGCTGACCAGCGGGTCACGGCGATCAAATCACAGCACAGCCGGGGCAGCTCGCCTTATCCGGAAGTGCTGATCACATACTAGGTACATGACACAGCGGCCACCCTGCAGCAATACATGTTCATGAGGTGGTTAAACATTATTGTGTTGGTGATGTGGTGTTACATAATATACTGCATTCTCTGTGCAGCTGAACCACTGTGTGTGGGTGGCAGATCAAGTAAATGTAGCAGTATATATGATTTTTACACGTTTCAGTTTCCCACTGCCTCATCGAATAATCAGTGAGTACCCTGTCATTTGGAAAATGCACACGGATCCGAGCTTTTAAAAAAATGAATCTGGATATGCACACCTAATACTGTATGTATGTATTAAAACAAATGACAATGAACAGACTTACGCCGCGTAGACACGGTCGGAATTTCTGACAACAAATGTTCGGTGGGAGCTTGTTGTCGGAAATTCCGACCGTGTGTAGGCTCCATCGGACATTTGCTGTCGGAAATTCCGACAACAAAAATTTGAGAGCTGGTTCTCAAAGTTTCCGACAACAAAATCGGTTCTCGTAAATTCCGATCATGTGTGGACAATTCCGAAGTACAAAATTCCACGCATGCTCTGAATCAAGTACTAAACGGAAGCGATCGGTCTGGTAAAACGTAATGGAGATAGCACATTCGTCATGCTGTAATGGACTGAATAGCGCGAATCGTCTCTCACCAAACTTCTACTAACACGACTGTTATTGAACTTCCCTTTAATAGTGCCGTCGTACATTTTGTACGTCACTGCGTTCTTGGCGTTTGGAATTTGCAACAACATTTGTGCGACCATGTGTATGCAAGACAAGTTTGAGCCAACATCCGTCGGAAAAAAATCCACAGTTTTGTTGTCGTAATTTCTGATCGTCTGTACGCGGCATTAAACTTAAAGTGTTACTCCACTTCTGTTGAGAAAATCAATCTCCCCTATCAACATTGCAGGGATTATAACATATTATTTAAAATTCCTAACTTTTTCTGCTCTTTTTCACCCCCCCCCCCCCACCAGTGTGGAACCTTCTCATTTAGACTTAGCTGCTGCCGGTACCCCACCTCCCCTTTCACACGTTGGGAATTTAAAGAAGGTAAGAGACTTTAGGATGCTTATTTCTAATGCTAGAGGAAGAGCAGCTCTGGGGACCCTGATGTAATGGGGCGGGAGCGGCTTTCTGGGGACCCTGAAGTAAGGGGGGGCTCTCTGGGGACCTGGATGTAAGGAGGGGCTCTCGGGGGACTCTGATGTAAGGGGGAGGCTCTATGGGGACCCTGATATAAGGGGGATGCTCTCTGGGAACCCTGATGTA
The DNA here is from genome assembly GCF_905171775.1 of Rana temporaria. NCBI lineage: Eukaryota > Metazoa > Chordata > Amphibia > Anura > Ranidae > Rana > Rana temporaria. The sequence continues at coordinate 644,032,730 of NC_053489.1, read as the reverse complement.
AGAAAGGGGCTCTCTGGGGACCCAGATGTAGGTGGTGGTGGCTCTCCGGGGACCCTGATGTAAGTGTAGCGCCTGGTTACTTCCAAGTACCGGTGCTATTGAAATTTAGAGGGTGATCAGAGTATTAGTAGACTCTGATCCAAATTGTTATGTTCAAAACAGGGTCTCTGTCTCAGCTTGGCTGTGCTGTGGGCTCGTTTTGTCGTTGCTGGGGTGATGTTCAACCCCAGGACGATAGGTGGCAGCAGTGGAGTCAAGATTTGGGTGTTTTTTCCCAGCAGCCAATCAGGAGGGAGTTTCCGCGCTGGGCATGCTGGGAGAGGGTATTTATGGGACAGACGCCATTGAGTTTGGGTCTTTTTCGTGCAGTGTGGCACCCACCTTTAGGGTTGACACATCACGGCACCCCGGCATTATGGCCTACCTGCCCAGGCGTGCATGCCACATGGTGTTCCTGGTTTTGGGACTATGTTGGTCCGGAACATTTGAACAGCGGCGGGGACCCAGTGATCGACTGGGTTCCCATTTCCTGAAGATCCCAAGCGGTATAGCTGTATGGTGGTGTCCATCTGCGGAGGGCCAATGAGAGGCTGGCGATCCAAAAGGATTTTGACAAACCATCGGGGAACAAGGTAGCCGGACACTGAAGGACTGATCACCTGTCAGTCAGTACCTGGGTGACAATAAAAAGGAGATCCAGACGTAATTCTTCAAGGACGATTGTCTCCGTAATTGCAATCAGTGGGGGCCTGTGGCAGAGGTTCCTCCCTGAGTCCATACCAGGAGGGTCTGTGGCAGAGACTTTTCCTCAAGTTAAAGGTTCTAGTGATACTCTGGCTGCCAGGTCAGTGAGAGAGGCCTGTCTGGGTACACTAAACCCACTCAGGCAGGAGTGGTGCAGAGAGTGTTACATACGGGAGCAGGGCTGTTTACAAATACTACGCCTGAATTTGCTGTTCTTCTTCCTTCAACTCTATCCTTTCACCACTAGTTTATTATTATTACCCGGCTGGGTAATAAAGAGCACAGCAAAAGACACCTGTTGCGGACATTCCTTTACTACTGCTATATGCACCATACACCCCTAGGAATTCGGAGAGCCGCAAGGTAAATGTGCCACCCAAAACAAACCAGCAGCTCCTCCAGGGGTAGTGCTACATAAGGAAGGGGCTCTCTGGGGACGCTGATGTAATGAAGCGGGTCTCTAGGGACCCTGATGTAAGGGGGGGCTCTCTGGGAACCCTGATGTAAGTAGGGAGGCTCTCTGGGGACCCTGATGTTAGGGGGGGCTCTGGAGACCCTGGTGTAATGAGGAGGGCTCTAGGGACCCTGATGTAAGTGAGGAGGGCTCTGGGGACCCTGATGCATTCCTCCCAACAAGCACGGATTCTGCAGGATTTTCCCGCACTGACTGCATATTCCCGCAGTCCCACGAAAGGGTTAATTTTCCCGCAGTGAGGAACAAACTGCAAGCAAACCCCCCCCCCCCCCCCCCGCTCAACAAGCGAGCAGAGCTGAATGGGCAGTACTGTAGGAGGAGGCGAGCGGAGCTGATTGGGCAGTACTGTAGGAGGAGGCGAGAGGAGCTTATTGGGCAGTACTTTAGGAGGAGACGAGCGGAGCTGATTGGGCAGTACCGTAGGAAGAGGCGAGCGGAGCCGAATGGGCAGTACTGTAGGAGGAGGAACCGTAGCGGCGCGTGGATGACAGCTGAGGGAGGAGACACTCTGTGCACAGGTGAGAGGCATCCATCCCCCCCGCTCAACTTCGACCCCCTCCCGCTCAACAACTTCGATATATATATATATATATATATATATATATAGATATATATAGATAGATAGATACATCCACACATGTATAATATATACATTTGTATGCCCACCCAAGCGTATGAGTTTCTTTACTTTGCTGCTTCAGGTCTTTTGTAGACCTAGCAATGTCCCTGAGACCCAGACCCTAGAGGCAACTGCTGCAGTAGCGTTGTCTACTACAGTGATTACCAGCTTTCATGGGGTCCACACAGGTTTGGCAAATACATACCTTCATTCGTTCAAGTTGGATCAATATAACACTTAAAAATTGTAATTCAGCATAAAATGTATTTTTTTATATAACTTTCACATTTTTACACACTAAAGCCTCGTACACACGCTCGGTTTACTCGGCAAGAACCAGCAAGAAAACTGCTGGCAGAGCTTTCTTGCCGAGTATACCGGGCGTGTGTACGAGGCTTTCAGGTTTCTTGACAAGAAAACTGCCCAGAATCTAGACGAGAAAAATAGAGAACATGTTCTCTATCTTCTAGTTGTGAGATTCTTGGCAGTTTGAGTGTGTATTGAGTGTGTGAGAGTGTGTATACTTAACTGTCACCGTGGAAACCCGCGCATTCTCGAAATAACTTTGACGCATGCGTGGTAGCTTCCTAGGCATAGGTAGGGTGCAGCAAGATGGCGGCGACAGCAACAAATGTGACGAGCGCATGCTCGTCGTACGCAATGACGTCACTGCGTTCTTTCCTTTCAAGAGAACCGCGGTTCTCTTGAAGTATGTACACTCGGGTGGCAAGAGATTCTTGCCAAGAATCTCGTCAGGAAAAACAAGGTTTTTTTTCCTGATGAGATTCTGGCCCGTGTGTACAGGTCTTTACTCTTTCATATTTTTTGTTATATTATTATTGTTTCACTCCTGGGCCATTTTTTTTTTTCACACAGGTTATATAAAAGGCTCACTTCAAAAAGCTAAAACACCAGAATACATATATTTGTTTTCAAAAAGTGAGTCTTTATAGCTGAGTTTAATGAGATTTGAGAATTACAGTCACATGGCTAAATTAAAGAGCCTTATCTATGTGTTAAAGCTTTTATTCAATCTAGGTAAAAACAATGCAATGCAGGTACACAATCAACCCTCATTAGGAATGTAATTATGTACTGGCCTTGTGTAGCACCCCCTGACCCCCAGAAGTGAGATGTGAGGTAGCCCCAGAGACAGGGTGGGCTAGCATTTTCCCAGGGCTGAGCCCATGGCTGAAAGGTAGGGGATGTGTGACAATTGGGCACCAGTCACTATAAAAAGTACAACACACGTGAGAGAGGGGTAGGGAAATCAGAATGCTCTCACTGACTTATAAGCTCCATTCATAAACTTCAGTACAGGTCAAAGGGGCCATTAAACCAAAACCAGCAATGTGTACCTTTTCCAGAAGAAGTATCTCCATTAGCAATAGCAGCCTTAGTGATCCTCAGCAGCAGCTGGCTAAAAAAGGAAAACAAAAATCCAACGCCCATTCGACAGAATTCAATCTAATGATCAACTTTTGTTGAAAATGCACAGCCACACGTGAATTGAAATTCAACTGGTCCCTGCTGAACCATCTATGGCCAGGTTAACTGGAGAGGAGCTGTGATTTCATAACCAACCTATGTAGAGAAATCGAAGATTTGTTTCTCCACAATGACTATAGCTAGAGAGGTAAATGTTGTTTTTAAACTGCTTGGTCAGAATATGTAAATACCTTAATGTATTTCTTAAACATAGGGACTGTATTGATTTTAGATGGTTCATAGACTTGTACTAGATGAAGGTGCAGCAGTGGCGGCTGGTGCCCAAAATGTTTAGTTTTGGATAGCGGGGAGGTCAATTAGAACACCTGTCAGGTTTTATTGCGGTCTGTGCCCCTATTAGGGGGAGTCACCCTCTCTGTTTCTCCTGTTTACCAATATCATTGAAAGTAAAAGTCCCCAGAAAAGTAATAGAAATGTATTGGAGGGGAAACATTCCAATGGGGACACTAGTTCTGGTGACCTGGGTGTCCCCAAGAGATTCCTTTCATTTGCAGGGATTTCCTCTCACATCCTGTTTGGCTAATGGGACAGGAAGTGAAAGTAACTCTCCCCAATGGGACAAAGATGGCAAAAATAGACCTTACAGGGGCTATAACCTATCCAAAATAAAAAAAAACAAAGTTTTTACCTATAGTTCTACTTTAACCACTTGCAGACCACCCACTGTACATATATTGTGGCAGGGAGGCCGCTCTGTGGCAGCTCATGTACCTAGTACGTGATCTGACACTTCCGGGTCGTGTGCAGGCATGTACTGGCCAATCGGGACTACTGGGAGTTTCCCGTTGGGCCAATGGCTCAGTGGGCCAATCAGGTGCCATCCTGGAGCCGCTCCTCTCTGACAGTGAGTGATTGCAATTTCACTCCTGTCAGGAGGAGAAGCTGCCGTCACTTGCTGGGGTGAGTATTAGTCTTTCTGCTCCCTCCAGCCTGCAGGGGGAGTTAGACAGCCGACAGACTTTCCTTCCTCTTTCCCCTTATCACTTGTCACTTCTCACATGACTGGAGAGAGGACGTATCGCAATAAAAGGCCTGGTCATGAAGGGGGAGGTAAATTTTCTTGAGGTCAGGTGGTTAAGCACATAAGTGTCATGTTAAAGCGGAGGTTCACCCTAAAACTTTTTTTTTTTTTATGTACCATCCCATCCAGCATACTTGCGTCAGCTATAGTATGTTTTTTTTTTTTTTTCGCCGCTGTATTTACCGTTTAATTGCTCAGTTTCGTTTCAGACTCCGGCGGGGAAATAGGTGTTCCTATGAAGAGGGGAACATTATTGACGTCTGGCTATGGCACGTCACGCGTTCTGAAAATAGTCGAAAAAGGACTCGGATATATACGGCGCCTGCGCAGTCAGCTCCTAGTTTGTGCGCAGGCGCTGTATAGCGCCGTGAAGACCTGAGTCCTACTCCGGCTATTTTCGGAGTTTTAACTGGCCGTGTTAACTGGCCTTTGAAACAAAAGGCGGATCTGATATGCCCGCTCCTCCCATTGATTTGGCGCCATTGTGCATCCAATGGGAAGGAGGAGAGGGGTTTATAAGAGGTGCGGTGTGTTTTTGGTCGGCAGGAGCAGCTTTTGAAGGCGAGGCACCATCTTTGTTGTAAGCAGCTTGATTCTCTATCTTCTCTTTCTTCTTTTCCCTTGATGATGATTTTGGCCAATATCCTATTGAGTATCTGTATTCTTTTAGATTTCATGCGGGCCGATTGCCGCATATGCGGTATGGATGTATATCTACTTTGACTACGCTGATGGTCCATTTGTACTTATCAGGTATGCAGTTGCTCAACATAAAGGAAGTGTGGCTCTTTTCCTTCTTTGTTGTTAGCTCTTTAAAATGTCCATATATACATATATTTTTTCTTTCTATGTAGTCGTCTTGTGATTAATGCGGGATTAGTGGAGATTGTGGACGTGTCTATCTGCATTTTGAATCTTTTCGTTTACAACCTTCTATATGATGGGCCAGGTAATCTTTTGTATCTGCCTTGTCATTTAGGGATTGGGATAAATGATTGGATTATATTGTTTGATTCTTATAATCATTTGAGTATTTTTATGTGCCCCTCCAGACTGGTCCTTATTTAGTCTATCGTCAGCATTCTCCAATACATGTATTGGTACATGAGTTTTTGACATAGAATATCTTCCCCTCTCTATGGTACACCAATTGGCTCCATTCAAAGTTTCCTCTTCTGATGCTGCTCTAAGAAATGTATTTTACACATTCCTTGAATGTTTCTATCTATATTTTCAGGTAAAGTCTATATACCCTATTATTCCCATATATATATTTTTCCATCTTTTTATATTTTATTTTACTTTATTTTTTCTGTTATTGTATATACCTGTCAGGCATCCTAATTATGACATTAATCATGATCTCGTCATCATCTTTACATTATTGTGCATATTTGAATGTGTTTAATTTCTTGTTATATGTGTCTTTATTATGTCATCCTTTAATCTATATTTCAGTAGTGCAAGACATCATGCTCCGGTAGGTACCCACGTGGTGGGTGCACGTGGGTAGGCACCCACCACGTGGGTACCTGCCGGAGCATGATGGGACGGTGATGCCTATATAAATGGGATGCAAGGCGCGCTTCCATCATTGCAGTGACAAGAGGCGACGAGTCAACATCAGAAGAGGGGAGAAGAACAGAAGAGAAGAACCTGACGTCACAGAAGACCGCGATGGCTGCCTGTTAGTAATTGAGCTAACACACGAAGATAGCAGGCAGCCAGCGCTGAAGGAGAAGGCACCGGACAGCTGCAGAAGAACAGGGGTTCGACGAGTCAACAGCGGAGAGCGGCGGAGATAGAAGAAGACCCCCGGAGAGCGGAGAAGCCCCCCCCCCGGAGAGCGGAAGAAGAAACCCCCCCCGGAGAGCGGAGAAGACCCCCGGAGAGTGGAAGAAGAAGCCCCCCTGGTATTAGAGCTAATAAAGAAGACAGGGGGGGCCTCCGGAGCAGAATAATAAATTATTTTAAAAACCCTTGTGTTGTGTGTTTACTAACTTTTACTTTTTGCCTCCAGGTGAATGGGTAGGGGTACGATGTACCCCATATCCATTCACTTAGGGTGGGGGGCCGGTATCTGGGGGCCCCCTTATTTGAGGGGACTCCCAGATTCCGATAAGCCCCCGCCCGCAGACCCCGACAACCAACGGCAAGGGTTGTCGGGAAGAGGTCCTGTCCTCATCAACATGGGGACAGGGTGCTCTGGGGTGGGGGGGCCCGCAGTGCGCCCCCCTGCCCCAGAGCACCCAACCCCCCCATGTTGAGGGCATGCGGCCTGGCACGGCTCAGGAGGGGGGGGCGTTTGCTCGTCCCCACTCCCATTCCTGACCGGCCGGGTAGCGTGCTTTGGATACGGGTCTGGTATGGATTGTAGGGGGACCCCCTACGTCGATTTTTCGGCGTAGGGGGGGTCTCCTTACAACCCATACCAGACCTAAGGGCCTGGTATGCTCCTGGGGGGGGAACCCATGCCGGTTTTGAATTTAAAAATTGCCGTGGAGTTCTCCCTCAGGAATGCATACCAAATGCCGTCGCTTGAATGGGCCTTTACAAGGTGTGACTAACTTTCCACATTGTTAAACCAGCCCTAGTTTTGCGCAAGCAAATCGGAACTTACGCAGAAATCACAAGGATGAAAAGCTGATGAAAAGCGTTGTGGATCTGCTTAAGTCCTCATTTGCATACTCAAAGCTGCATTTCAATGAGAAATGCCCCCAGTGGCGGATGCGGTACTGCATCCTAAGATCTGACCGTGTAAGTGTCTTACACATGTCAGATTTTCTGCCTAACTTTGGAAAAAGCCTTTTGAGGATCGTTTCCAAAGTTAGGCACAGACTGAACAGCAGTTCCGCCTGCGTATCTCTTTTGGGAATCAGGCCCGTGGTGCCTACCTATAGTTGACAGGTAATTCAACATTACTCTTTGTATTATAGCCTTACTGTATCGTGAAGCCTACTGGCTGTCTATTTATAGGTGTTGTGTTCCTCCCATAAAGAACATAAGAGATTATGAAATTAGAATGAAGTAGGGCATTGCAGCCTGTTTTATGTTCCTTCCCTTAATCCTCTTCTTCATTTTAATTGACATAAAGAGCTTTAGCAATTTGTTATTACATCAAAATATTATTCACAGAATGTTAAACTGTCAAATGTGGTTTGCTCAGACAATTCAGACCATCCGCTATTAATCTGGGTGTAAATCAAGTGATTTACGAACAGTGTGTTCTAAGCGTGTTTATGAGAATCTATAATATTGAAAGTTAAATAAAAAAACAGACCAAGGCTTTTGTATATGCAGAAGTTCTAGATGACCTTGAATAGTCTTTTATGTTGAAGTAGCACATTAAGCTGTAAAACGATTTTCCTTCCTTTTTTTTCAGACCTTTTATTTGGTAACTAAATCCAACCCATTGTTTTATTTCAAAGATGCTTTGGTGTCATAACAGCAGCAGTAATTTGTTTAACCACTTAAGACCATTTTGCTGGCCAAAGACCAGGCCACTTTTCGGGATTCAGCACTGCGTCGCTTTAACGGACAATTGCGCGGTCGTGCAACGTGGCTCCCAAACAAAATTGGGGATAGTTTTATGGCATTTTTATTAATATTTTTTTTTTACTAGTAATGGCAGCGATCAGCGATTTTTATCATGACTGCAACATTATGGCGGACACATCGGACACTTTTGACACAATGTTTGGACCATTGTAATTTTTACAGCGACCAGTGCCAAAAAATGCACTGATTACTGGCAGTGAAGGGGTTAACCTGTAGGGGGCGCTGAAGGGGTTAAGTGTGTCCTAGGGAGTGCTTGCAACTGTTAAGTGCCGTGGCTTGCCGTGACACGTCACTGATCGTTGTTCCCGATGACAGGTAACACGATCAGTGACAGTGTCACCTAGGCAGAACGGGGAGATGTTGTGTTTAAACGAACATCTCCCCGTTTTTCAGCTCTGTGAACCGATCGCGGGACACCAGCGGCAATCTGGTCCGCGGGTCCCCCGGGCACGGAGCTCACAGCAGGGCCGGCGGCGCGCGCTCGACCACGCGGCTCGCAAACTAAATGGGACGTACCTGTACGCCCATTTGCGCAGCCGTGCCATTCTGTCGACGTACATTCTCGTGCGCTGGTCGGGAACCGGTTAAAGCTTTCCTAAAAATAATAGTATGCCTTCTTAAAGGGAATGCACACATATTTTCTCTCTATATATTGTGATATTGTGGGGGTTTCATCAAGTCTTGTGTTTTTCATTTTTTAGGGCTTGAGGCCCAACTTTATATAAAAGAAAAGCCCAAAAACAATGCACATGGTTACCCTCACAGGGCATCCCATATCCCTTCCCTTCCCCCCAACCAAGTTCAATCCCCCAAATAAAACAACAAAACAAAAAAAAATACTTTTCATTGTCTACAAGTGTGACGTATGGATGTCTGACAGCAGGGTGAATATGCGTTGATGTTAGTAACTCGCAGCAACACGCTGCTATATATATATATATATATATATATATATATATATATATACAGTATCTCACAAAAGTGAGTACACCCTTCACTTTTTTGTAAATATTTTAGTATATCTTTTAATGTGACAACAGAAATGACACGTTGCTACAATGTAAAGTAGTGAGTGTACAGCTTGCATAACAGTGTAAATTTGCTGTCCCCTCAAAATAACTTCACTTCGTGATTCTCTCACAGAGGATGGCAGCGGGGGCAGCTGAGAGCCGAGATCCGAGTGAGTGATCGGCTTCGGTTGCTAACATCGCGGGCACCCTGGACAGGTAAGTGTCCATTTATTAAAAGTCAGCAGCTGCAGTATTTGTAGCTGCTGGCTTTTAATATTTTTTTTTAGGCGGACCTCCGCTTTAAGTAGACTTGTGTAGAACGGAAAAATTAGTTTTTTTTTTGGATAGATTTGTTATGTTACTAATTTTGTTGATTTGTTTCGGAATTTGTTTCGTTTAGTTCATAAATTTTCTACCAAATTACAGATTTTTGGTTCAGAACGGCCTCATATGAACAGCAAATGCACAGACCACTGTAGGATTATTATGCCAATGAGTGTTTCTGGGAGACAAAAAAAAAACGTTTAGATAATAATACAAAAGACTGGTACCCAGGGCCGGACTTACCATTGGGCTTGACTGGGCTCAGGCCCATGGGCCCCGCCCAATAGGGGGCCCCTTACGTTTAAGTTTTTTCAATAATATGCCAGTCATTTAGAGTGGTTGTAATGTAAACCCTCGGACACAACATTGTCTTAAAAAATAGCCCATAACACAGGCAGCTGATCATTTGCACAGGACGTCACTGCGCTTGCGCACATTAGCCCCTCTAAACTAGCATTTAAAGCAAGAACTTCCCCTCTGTCAGAGGAGAAGTCTTGCGGTGTTTAGCTCCTTCCACTCTTCCTGATACTCCCTCGTTTGACTAAAGAAGACGTCGCAAAAGGGGTGTGAAAGAAAACAGCACCCACAGACACAGCAACAATTGGTTACGTTGCAACGGCGCATTCGCAAGATTACCGACAGGGACACAGTAAGGGCGGAAGCGACAACATAATGTGAATCACATAACAGCAGTACGAATGGTGCTTGAGATACCTGGAAATACAGAGAACAAAACCATCCTAAAAAAGGTATTTGCAGGCCTCGTTTTTGGGGGATATATATATGTATGTATTGCATTGTGATGAGCTGTTATAACTTAATAATTGAAAAACTGCAAAAATCGGCCGGGGATTTACTTCAGAATCGTGATCTCTATTTTTATTCTCAGTTTATCCAGAATTGTGTAGCTCTAATACATAGCTTGTGTATGTATCATTTTGTTCTATTTAAAGTAAGGTATAGAAGGTAGGGTCCGAAAGTGACTCAAGCCCAGGGGTCCCCACCACCCTAAGTCCTGCCCTGCTGGTACCCCACTCAATACTCAAGTATTACTTTTGTATGGAGTACTTTAACTGCTTGCCGACCAGCCGCCGCAGTTATAAGGCGGCAGGTCGGCTCCCCTGCGCGAGAGCCCGTAGTTATACGTCAGCTCTCGCGCAGGTCACTAGGGGCACGTGCACACGCGATCGCTCGTTACAGAGCGGGGACCGGGAGCTGTGTGTGTAAACACACAGCTGTCAGGGAGAGTAATGCTGATCTTCTGTTCATACATTGTAATTTCAGTAATTTCCCCTAGTAAGGCCACCCCCCTACAGTTAGAACACACCCAGGGAACAAACTTAACCTCTTCCCCGCCCCCTAGTGTTAACCCCTTTACTGCCAGTGGCATTTTTATAGTAATCCAATGCATTGTTATAGCACTGATCGCTATAAAAATGCCAATGGTCCCAAAAAAGTGTCAAAAGTGTCCAAAGTGTCCGCCATAATGTCGCAGTACTGGAAAAAAAATCAAGCCATCACCGCTTACTAGTAAAAAAAAATATTAATAAAAATGCCATAAAAATACCCCCTATTTTGTAAACGCTATAAATTTTGCGCAAACCAATCGATAAACGCTTATTGCGATTTTTTTTACCAAAAATAGGTAGAAGAATACGTATCGGCCTAAACTGAGGAAAAAAAAAATTATATATGTTTTTGGGGGATATTTATTATAGCAAAAAGTAAAAAATATTGATTTTTTTTCAAAATTGTCGCTCTATTTTTGTTTATAGCGCAAAAAATAAAAACCGCAGAGGTGATCAAATACCACCAAAAGAAAGCTCTATTTGTGGGGAAAAAAGGACGCCAATTTTGATTGGGAGCCACTTCGCACGACCGCGCAATTGTCTGTTAAAGCGACGCAGTGCCGAATCGCAAAACCTGGCCTGGGCATTTAGCTGCCTAAAGGTCCGGGGCTTAAGTGGTTAAATAAAGATCTTTCTGTAAGCAGAAGTCATGTCCAAGCAATTCTATCCCCAGCACAAATTTAGTTTTACAGCATCAAACAGAACAGCAGATGTACTCTGTTTTCCTCAGCATAAAAAGTTTTACAAGTAGGATACTTAAAATTCAGGACTTATCGCCAACTCCTACTGCACTGTACGTGTGAAGTCTTCCATTTAAAACACAGTAAACCATCATGTTCTAATATGTGTATGTTGGAAGAAGAGCAAGTAAAATAAAAATGTTACTGTAAAATACAGGGAACACCGGCAATGATGATATCGGGAAGTAAGTGTTGGACACAAGGTCATACAATGCATCAGACTCAGGGGAAAAGAATTATACTAAGGGGCTTAAGAAAACTGTCTCTCATAACAGATGTTACAAGAAAGAATTTAAAGTGATACTAATCAGCCATAATTCAGTGACATAAATCATAGATATCATGTCACTGTATTTTGTCTTTGTTTTCAAAATAAATAAATAATTGTAACATTTTAAATAAATACCTTAGCGCTGTTGTGTGGTCACCAGTGGCGGCTGGTGGTATATTTTTTCCGGGGGGGGGGGCAAAATCAATCCATTCACCACCCCACCCCCCCATCACCCTGCGTCTCCTCCTCCTTGGCAGCCAATAGGATCGCTTCTCCTATCGCCTCAGGACCCACTTCCTGATTAGCCGGGAGGAGATTCAGGAAGACAATAGCAAATATTAATTTGCTATTGTCACACAACTGGGTGGGCTCAGGGTGCATAATGTTGGAATACTGCCCTGTGGCCCAGTCTCCGAAGGGAGGGGATCATGCTCTTCTTCAGTATGTCACAGTGCATGTTGGCATTCATGGTTCCCTCTATGAACTGTACCTTCCCAGGGCCGACAGCACTCATGTAGCCCCAGACAATGACACTCTCACCACCATGCTTGACTGTAGGCAAGACACACTTGTCTTTGTTCTCCTTACCTGGTTGTTGCCACACATGCTTGACACCATCTATACCAAATATGTTTATCTTGGTCTCATCAGACCACAGGACATGGTTCCAGTAATCCATGTCCTTAGTCTGCTTGTCTTCAGCAAACTGTTGGAATTTTTGTGCATCATCTTTAGACGAGACTTCCTTCTGGGACAACAGCCATGCAGACCAATATGATGCAGTGTGCAGCGTATGGTCTAAGCACTGACAGGCTGACACCCCCCACCCCTTCAACCTCTGCAGCAATGCTGTTAGCACTCATGCGACTTTTTCCCAAAGACAACCTCTGGGTATGACGCTGAGCGTGTGCACTCAACTTCTTTGGTCGACCATGGTGAGGCCTGTTCTGAGTGGAACCTGTCCTGTGAAACCACTGTATGGTTTTGGCCACTATGCTGCAGCTCAGTTTCAGGGTCTTGGCAATCTTCTTATAGCCTAGGTCATCTTTATGTAGAACAACAATTCTTGTTTTCAGATCCTCAGAGAGTTCTTTGTCATGAGGTGCCATGTTGAACTTCCAATAACCAGTATGATAGAGTGAGAGCTATAACACCTAAATGTAACACACTTACTTCCTTATTAACACCAGAGACCTTGTAACATTAGCGAGTCACATGACAACGGGGAGGGAAAATGGCTAATTGGGCCCAATTTGGAAATTTTCACTTAGGGGTGTACTCATTTTTGTTGCCAGCGGTGTGTGGAGTTATGCCCCGTACACACGGTCGGAATTTCTGACAAGAAAAGTCAGATGAAAGCTTTTGATCGGAAATTCCGACTTTAATGCCGCGTACACACCATCACTTTATGTGATGAAAAAAAATGACGTTTTTAAAAACGTCACTTTAATTGACCGTGTGTGGGGGAAAACGTCGTTTTATGTCTTGTAAAAAACGACAGAAAAAAATTGAAGCATGCTTCAATTTTATGTGTCGTTTTTCAAAAGTGCACTTTTTACTTCACAGAAATTGACCGTGTGTAGCAAAAAACGTCGTTTTCTAAGACGTTTTTTCATCCACGCATGCCCAGAAGCAAGCTTCAATGGTAAAACGTGGTGGAACGTAACCTCACTTTGCAAGATCATTGTGAGAAAACGATGGTGTGTAGGCAACTTCGTCTTAGAAAATTGAAGTTTCAAAAACGTCATTTTTTACTTCACAGAAAGTGTCGTTTTTTTCATCACATAAAGTGATGGTGTGTACGGGGCATTACTGTCGGAATTTCCGCCAACAAAAATTTGAGAGCTGGTTCTCAATTTTTTTGACGGAAAAATTTCCAATCGGAAATTCCGATCATCTGTAGCAATTCCGATGCACAAAATTCTGACGCATGCTCGTAAAGAAATCTGAGGCATGCTCAGAAGCATTGAACTTAATTTTCTCGGCTCGTCGTAGTGTTGTATGTCACCGCATTCTTGACGGTCGAAAGATCCGAAAACTTTTGTGTGACTGTGTGTATGCAGGCCAAGCTTGAGCAGAATTCCGTCGGAAAAACCATCCAAGGTTTTTCCAAAGGAAAATCCGATCGTGTGTATGCGGCATTATTCTGAGGGGACAACAAATGTACACTGTTATACAAGCTGTACACTCACTACTTTACATTGTAGCAAAGTGTCATTTCTTCAGTGTTGTCACATGAAACAATATAATAAATTATTTACAAAAATGTAATACCCTGTACACACGATCGGTTCGTCTGATGAAAACGGTTTCATCAGACGGACCGTTTTCATCGGACGAACCGATCGTGTGTGGGCCCTATCGTTTATTTTCCCATCTGTGAAAAAACTTAGAACCTGTTTTAAAATGATCTGATGGTTAAAAAACCGATAGAAAAAAACGATCGTCTGTTGGCAAGTCCATCGGTTAAAAATCCACACATGCTCAGAATCAAGTCGACGCATGCTCAGAAGCATTGAACTTTATTTTTCTCAGCACGTCGTTGTGTTTTACGTCACCGCGTTGGACACGATCGGATTTTTAACTGATGGTGTGTAGGCAAGACTGATTAAAGTCAGCTTCATCGGATGAACCAATCGTGTGTACGTGGCATAAGGAGATGTTCACAAAAAAAATTGCATCTAAGAGTGTGGTTTGATATATATATTTTTTTTCTATGGTTCTAGAGCCTTAGGCCCCGTACACACGAGAGGATTATCCGCTGGAAACGGTCCTCCTCTGGCGGATTTTGATCTGATGGTTGTACTAACCATCAGATTGAAATCCGCGCGGAATCCCTCCGCGGTGACGTGTCGCGCCGTCGCCGCGATGATGACGCGTCGACGTGCGCGACGCTGGAAGGTAAAGACTTCCACGCATGCGTCGAATCATTACGACGCATGCGAGGGAGGGGATCGGACGGATTGATCCGGTGAGTCTGTACAGACCACCGGATCAATCCGCTGGACAGGATTCCAGCGGATAGATTTCTTAGCATGCTAAGAAATTTTTATCCTCTGGAAATCCATCGGCCCGAAAAAAATCCGCTGGGACGTACACACCACCGGATCTATCCGCTGGAACTGATCTGCGGATAAATCCCAGCGGATAGATCCAGTGGTGTGTACGAGGCCTGACTGTCCTTGCCTTTCTGATGACTGTCTATTGACCCATGGAACTTGTTGAATTTGCAGCATATATACATTATCCTAGTATTTTAACATATTTAAATAATTTTAACCTTTGTACTACTAAAAGTTTGACTTTTTAATATTTTTTTTTGTGGCACTGTTGGGCCCCGTACACACGAGAGGATCTATCCGCTGGAATTTATCTGCGGATCACTTTCAGCGGATAGATCCGCTGGTGTGTACAACCCAGCGGATATTTATCCGCGGATATTTTTCGGGCCGATGGTTTTCCAGCGGATCAAAATTTCTTAGCATGCTAAGAAATCGGTCCGCTGGAGTCCAGTCCAGCGGATTGATCCGATGGTCTGTACAGACTCACCGGATCAATCCGTCCGATTCCATCCCTCGCATGCGTCGTAATGATTCGACGCATGCGTGGAAGTCCTTATATTACAGCGTCGCGCACGTCGCCGCGTCATCATCGCGGCAACGGCGCGACACGTCGCCGCGGAGGGAATTCCGCGTGGATTTTGATCTGATGGTTAGTACAACCATCAGATCAAAATCCGCCAGAGGATTTATCCGCAGAAAAACGGTCCTCCGGACCGTTTCCGCGGATAAATCCTCTCGTGTGTACTAGGCCTTAAAGTCCTGATTTCTTTAGTTAGGGTTCTCTCATGTGCTTCTATATAGGACGTGGTACCGGACAATAATATAATCCCAAATGCAGAAGGTTTCTCTATTGGAATTCCTTCCTCCCAGTTGTTGAATGCTTTTGAAATACCATCACCAATATGGCCTCCTCCATGGCTTGATGAAGGCGCAAGCATGCTCTGAATGCGTGCCACGCCCACCGCATTTGACACTGACAGCATCACCACCTTCCCAGGTTCCCGGGACGATCCAGGAAGGGTTGGAAACCACCAGCATTGCTGACGGCCTCATCCGGCTTCACACTGCAAGAGCAGCATGCACTGACTGGCCATCCACAGTGGTGTTTCTAAATCTTATCGATGAGCGCTCTTTTTATCTTTATCTTGTAAGTTGCCACTTTGTTGTTTCCCCAGTAAAGTGCTTTTAATGCTTATGCTACACTCAGAAGGCACTGCTCTTTTCCTTACTCTCGCCCATTGCAGAGTCCCTTCTAACTTTCCAGTAAAAAATAGGTTCCTCAAATTGGGACTTTAAACGGGCCACAAACAGTTATATAGTAAAAAAATATATAATTTATTAAGCATTGATGCCACTTAACAACATAGACATAGACATAAACAGCTGCGGACAAATCCCAGAACTTGTCAGACAGACAGAACATGCCACTGAGCCTTCCCTATTGGACATCTTTGGACATTGATAGTCCATTTGAACATTTGGAACTTTTTTTATAGTGCACCAGATTACCCCCCTTTTTTTGCATTGATAAAATACAATGGCTGAATGGCTATAAAGCACTCAGCTCAAATTCTGGAAGCAGGAAGTCACCTGATGCTACCACAGTATGTTACAGCACTGATCTAACTTCATGGAAGTAGTTTGAGCCAGCTTGGCCCAAATTAGCTTTTTTTTATAGCATTGAATTTTATGGATTTTTTTAAAAGTAGTACAAGTAATACACAGAGGACAAGGGACACATGAAGAACAAATTGTCTACAACAGACCAGCCATATAAAACATTGTTGACAACAAACAGGCAATGACAATCAGGTAAAATGATGGTAAAGCAAGGTAATGGCATCTTATACCATACAATCAGTTTTTTTTTTCTCAAACAATAGGTGCTGGAATTCAACCACGACACCCACAACCCCTCCCCCAACCATACCCTCCAAATCACATAGTGGGTGTGGTCAGTCAAATTTAACAGACGGTAGGAGGGTCTCAAAGGGGCATTAAATACCAGGATTGCATTACATACAGAGTGCAGAGTTACACAAAGATTGTAGATCTGTCACTTGTAAACACAGAAACCGGACTTCTGAGTTTACAAGTGATTGTGGTGAGCATCCCCCCCCCCCAAGGGTCTGAGCCAGAGGTGGTGGAACTGAGTTCCACCAAGTTCCCCCTCAAAAAAAGCCCTGCATACAATATATAATATTTCAAACAGTAGTATGAGATAGCATTTGGATCCATGGGCTCCACATCTCATTGACTTTATAGAGAGAACCTATACTAAGGGCTATATCTTTTTCATAATTATAGGTAAGGTTTACAAGAGCAACAAGCTCGGATACATTGGGAGTTTTTGTTTTTGGACCTCCAGAGTCTGATGAGAAGTGTCTTAGCGGCTATGAGCATAAGTACAGTGATACTGCAAAAGCTAAGCATAGTAAAGCTAGTGCTGGGTCAGGTTTGGTAAGTATTCCAGTGATTTGGGGATATTAACTGGAAGACTTTGTTCCAATAGCTGATTAGTCTCTTGCATGTCCAGAATATGTGTTGAAGGTTAACAGGTTGTCCATATCCTTTCCAGCATAGGCAGGGATGGACTGGCCATTGGGACTACAGGGAGTTTCCTGGTGGGCCAATGGCTCAGTGGGCCGGTTTCAGTGACAGCGGCCTGGGAGTTTCTCACTTCGGCCTAATCTTGTCCCATAAGGGGGGGGGGGGGCACCAAACTGATTCTTTTCCCCTGGAAGAAATAATATCTAGCTTCCCCACTGGTACTGCCTATAAGAGTACCAGTACCAGCCGTTCTACTCTAATAAAGTAAAATGGCTAGTGGCTAGTGAAGGGGGAGAGGTGGCTGGGGGGGGGGGGGGCGGGATTTGTCCGGTCGCTGTGGGAGAGACCTGTCAAAGTGGGCCAGTCTGGATGAAGTCCAGGGCCAAATTTTTGTCCCAGTCCAGCCTTGAGCATAGGCGTGCGCACAGGGTGTGCCAGGTGTGCCTGGCCACACCCTAATCCCCTTGTGTGGCACTGATTTCCCCTTTAGACCCCTGATATTTAACCAAAGCACCCTAATCGTGCTCCTAAAAAAAATTGTAATAAATATATATATATATAATTGTGTAGAATAATAAAAATAAAAACTACTAACACCATCGACTGCCCTACTGACACCAATCTCTGCTCTACTGACACCATCCACTGCTCTAATGGCACCATCTGTATACTGTATATACACATGCGTATGTGTATGAGCTTTGGGGGTGCACACCCTAATACAATAGGCTGTGCACACCTATGCTTTCCAGCATAGTGTTGAGTTGTTAGGAGAGAACTTTGCTATGTGGTATGGGGTTAGGTACCATCGGGATTGGATCTTTTGAAAAAGTTCCCAAATTAACTTTTTAAAGTGAAAGGGAATATGAACTTTAGCTTTAACATTGTTGCAGGCCACAGTGGCAGGATCCTTGTAATTATGGTGCTTTGACGGATGGTATAGTTTAGCTCAGTGGCAAAAGGGTAACAAAACTTTGTTTGAAGGTTTCCTTACCCTTTAAATAAAAAATAATAATGTAAACATGGTTTACAATGTCACTTTGATCAAGTAGAGAGGCACTTCTCATTTATCCTCCAAGGTGGCCCATGCACTTATCTTCCTATTGTGGGACATTAAAAGAGTAAACTTAGACTGACCTTCTTTTAAACTACCATCCAAAAATTCTTTTGCGTGACTGTAGAACATTGACAACAAAGGAATTTTTGAATACCAAAGGCACCAACCAATTTATGGGCAATTATTGTTAATTTGCAAAAAAATGATGTAGCAGTTGGTCATTATTGTTTGCATTATTCTGATTAAACACATGTACTGATCCGTTAATATCAGGATTAGTAACATGTTGCAGTAATTTGAATCCACTCATGATCAATTTTTGGATGTTCAGTTAGCTAAAACGAGCAGGACAAACAGGCTTTACTTTGCAATCATGAAATTAAAGGACCTTCGTTAAATTGTTAGAGATTTGTTTTTTAAGCAATTACCAAGCAATGATGCCATATAACAGAAATGAAAATGTAAATTATGTTTTAACAACAGGACAATCACAGAAGAAAACCCATACCATGGTTATTATGTAAGCTGCCATTGCTGACCTTCTTCTGAAAATGCACGTTGCTTGGCTTTAGTACTTTGAGTCACTAACCTAGAAAAAAGTTTCTTCAGGGTGAGTGGGAGAGACGATAAATGTCCTGATCTCTGTTTTTGTATTGGGCCAGTACATCAGAAAGCCAATAGATCATTAAAATGAGTTCTGCAATGGCAGCCTACATATTTTTTCTGAATACAGGTTCTTCGACAATGTGAACTTTGTACTTGAATGTCCCTAGCTAGCCTTGGGAGATTCAAGTACAAGCACTGTGGAGCAATTCATCCTCAAAGTTCATCGCACAGGTGCTGAAGTTGTCCAAGTCATTCTCAGGCCTTGTACACACGAGAGGCGGATTTGGATCTGATGGCTGTACACACCATCAGATCGAAATCCCCGCGGAATACATCCGCGGTGACGTGGCCGTGCCGTCGCCGCGACGATGACGCGGCGACGTGCGCGACCCTGAAGGTAAATACTTCCACGCATGCGTCGAATCATTACGACGCATGCGAGGGATGGGAGCGGACGGACTGATCCGGTGAGTCTGTACAGACGACCGGATCCGTCCGCTGGACTGGATTCAAGCGGATAGATTTCTTAGCATGCTAAGAAATTTTTTATCCGCTGGGAATCCGTCGGCTGGATTTTTATCCACTGGGAAATGTCCGCTCGGACGTACACACGACCGGATCTATCTGCTGGAACTGATCCGCGGATCAATCCCAGCGGATAGATCCGGTCTTGTGTATGGGGCCTCACAGATGCTTAGCTTCCCTTGCTGCCCCTTGTCCAAAAAGCACATGATGAGGTCTTAAGCCTTGTACACACAATCGGATTTTCAGTGGACAAAGCGTAGGACTTTTGTCCGAAGGGCGTTGGCCATGAACTTGTCTGGCATACAAACGGAAAAAAATTGTTGGCCAACACACACTGTTTTGTTCAGCTCTTTAGCGCCACCCTTTGGGCAACTTCTGCTAATGTTGTGTTATAGTGAGCATTGCTTTTGAGCATGCGTGTTTGTACTTTGGAGTTTTGTCCGATGGACTTGTGTACAGACGATTGGATAATCCGACAATACACATTTCTGGGTGGACAATTTTAAAGCATGATATCCCACATTTGTTGGTGGAAAATCCGACAACAATTGTCCAATAGAGCATACAAATGGTCGGATTTTCTGACAACAGCCTGTCATCACACAATTCCCATCGGATAATCTGATCGTGTGTACGAGGCTTTACTACCAAAAATAAGATAATAAGATAAGAAATAAGATAAGAAATAAGATACTGCTAAGGAATGATACAGCAGTGTAAAATTGGCATGTAGGAGGACAGTAATAATAGGAATAGGCCTAGGAATAATAGGCCTAAATGTACTAAAGACAAAGAGAATAGACAGTTTCCTCCCACAGAATTAGGAGACCGCAGATAGTACAGTAGTGGTTTAATTAGGAATAACTGATCTAAATGTACTAGAAACAAAGGGGTTGAGTGCAAAATCTGGTGCAGCTCTGGATAGAAAACAATCAGCTTCCATTAATTTTGTCAAAGCGTAATTGAACAAGCCGAAGTTAGAAGTGAATTAGGTACCATGCACCAGATTTTGCACTCTCTGGTTTTAGTAAATCAACCCCAAAGAGTACATGTAGGATTTTTATTACAGGAATTAGGAGACCCCAGATGACACAGTAGTGTAAAATTGTCCAGCAGCAGGATGACTTTAACCACTTTACTACCGGCCGCCGTCAATTGACGGCGGCACGATAGTGCTGTTGTCCTGGGAGGACGTCATATGACGTCCTCGCCTTGGCAAGCCACTATGGGCACACGTGCTCCCGCCATGTTACTGCACCCGCGATTGCCCAGTAACTGAGCAGGACCGTGGATCTCTGTGTGTATCAGAGATCCACGTCCTGTTAGGGAGAGGAGACCGATGCTGTGTCCCTTGTACATAGGGACACAGATCGGTCACCTCCCCCAGTCAGTCCCCTCCCCCTACAGTTAGAATCACTCACTAGGGTACACATTTAACCCCTTGATCGCCCCTAGTGTTAACCCCTTCACTGCCAGTCACATTTACACATTAATCAGTGCATATTTATAGCACTGGTCGCTGTATAAATGTGAATGGTCCCAAAATAGTGTCAAAAGTGTCCGGTGTGTCCGCCACAATATCGCAGTCACGATAATAATCACTGATCGCCGCCATTACTAGAAAAAAAAATGCTCTAAATGTTCTGTTCCCACATGAAGGCGAATGAAGGTATAACTGATAATAGCTGTGTGACTTCTTACCTTCGTATCCAAGCAGTGGGGCAGACAGGACCGGCAGATGCTCAGGTTAAATGGATCCAGACTCAGACATGAAGATGAAATCAGCGTGGGTTTATTCAATCCAGATAAGACAATACACGGTGATACAATACTGTTCTGTAGTAGTGGTATCAATGCTGACTTGTTAGAATATGTCTTGAGGCTAGCTTCAGTGGCTGCTGAGCTGTTGCTAACTTCTGCTGACTTCTGCTGAGCGGCTGCTGTGCTACTGCTGAGCTAATGCTGACTTCTGATGACTTCTGCTGGTCAAAAAACTGATGCCTTCTCGAGCCCAAAAATGTGGAGTGTCTAGTCACACAGCCATGAGGAAAAACTGAAATGGCTGCCCCCAGTGAAGAGACCTGCCCAGCAAAGTCCACGCCTCCAATACAAAAAACTTTACTAACAAGAACAGGGACGTGTGGCATGCAAATTCTGGCCAGCAGATGGCAGCAGTGAAAGAAATGCATGAAAACAAACATGGAGAAATAAAGATTAATAATGCAATGTACAAATAACTATAAGGAGAACAGCACACTAAATCGATTTTTTTTACCAAAGATATGTAGAAGAATACGTATCGGCCAAAACTGAGGAAAATATATTTTTTTATATATCTTTGGGGATATTTATTATAGCAAAAAGTAAAAAATATTGCTTTTTTTAAAAAAAATTGTCATTCTTCTTTTGTTTATAGCGAAAAAAATGAAAACTGCAGAGGTGATCAAATACCACCAATATAAAGCTCTATTTGTGGGGAAAAAAAATATAAAAATTTCGTTTGGGTAAAGTGTTGCACTTGTCATTCAAATTGTGACAGCGCTGAAAGCTGAAAAATGGCTTGGGCAGGAAGGGGGTGAAAGTGCCTGGTATTGAGGTGGTTAATAAGCAAGGCTAGATCAAAATTTACTATAGATAATGGGCCCGATTCACGTAGATGGGCGTATTTTAGGGCGGGCGGGCGTAACGTATTTGATTTGTGTTACACCGCCGCAAGTTTTTCAGGCAAGTGCTTTATTCACAAATCACTTGCCGGTAAAGTTGCGGCGGCGTAGCGTAAATCACCCGGCGGAATTCAAATTCGGCAGGTAGGGGGCGTGTTTCATTTAAATGAAGCGTGTCCCCGCGCCGAACGAACTGCGCATGCGCCGTCCCTAAAAAATCCCGGCGTGCATTGCTACAAATGACGTCGCAAGGACGTCATTTGTTTTCGTCGTGAGCGTAACTTACGTCCAGCTGTTTTCTGAATCGACGTACGCAAACGACGTAAAATTTCAAAATTTGACGCGGGAACGACAGCCATACTTAACATTGGCTGCGCCTCATAGACCCAGGGGTAACTATACGCCAGAAAAAGGCGAACGCAAACGACGTAAAAAAAATGCGCCGGGCGGTCGTTCGTTTCAGAATCTGCGGAAATCCTCATTTGCATATTCGTCACGTAAAAAAAACGTTGTATCTCTTTGTGAATCTGGCCCAATGGAGTTATTACAAGAATTGAGATGCAGAGAATACAACAGTATATCACTGGCCATCAGCAGGCAAATTTTGATCAGGAAAAATAGGCCTAACTGGTGTATGCCTACTTTTTAATGATCATACTACAAATGCCTCCAAAAACATCTTCGAAGTACACAGGGTGTATGTAGTATACCCTGTCCTTCTGCTCCACTGCCATTCCATTCCAATACCACACTTGCTAACAATTCTAGATTGTTAATTTTGTACTTTCTCTGTTTCATTTGTTTGTAGATCAAAGGAACATGTTTTTTGATCTGCATATGATGTCAGTTAAAGTAGTTTTCAACTTCAGACATGAAATATGAAATCCTTCTACACTGTGCACTTGTCTCTCAAGTGTCATTTCTCTCTGCTGCCTTGTTCTTCTGTTATCCGCATGAGTAATTTCTGGCAGCTTTTCCCAACAAGAGTTAAAAAGGTGACAGGGAAGGAGCTGCAGCACACAGCCTGTGACTCATATTCATAGCCGTGCTTGTTTTTCGTGAACTGTATAAAGGAGGGCATTTCCTTCCCTCCAATCAGGGCTCAGAGCTGTCGGCTCTGTGAAGCGTTCAGATCCCTACCCTGTGCGTCTAGATCAGAGAAGAAATTCTTTCCTCTTTGTGTTTTCAGAACGATTTACAGAATAAATGGCTGCAGATACACAGCTACAACATATATAGGAGGATTTGTTTCAAATGCTGGTCACTTCACTGGGTATACGTACGGGTTTACAACCACTTAAAAGTAACCTCACAGCTACTGTAACGCTTAGTTTATCCAAATCAGCCCTAATTGGCTCCTAATCCCTCTTCTCCTATTAGCATTTATTTTCCTGCTTTTTTTGTATTTTTTTTTCTCCAAATTATACATTTAACAAAAAAAAAACATTTGTATTTGTTGTGCTAAAATGAAAAAAAATGACTGTACAGTAGTACCTCGGCTTAAAAATAACTTGGTTTGAAAGCGTTTTGATTTGCGAGCAACTTTTTTTTTTTAATTCTGACTCTGTTTGCGAGTGTTGACTCGCAAGACAAGCAGAATTCAAGCTAAATGGGCCTGCAGTATCTCATTTGGCCTGAGGTACGGGGGCGCAGGAGCCGAGAAAAGCCGACTACAACTGTATTTGTAAATGTGTAAAAAATTCAATGCTTTGAAAAACATAATTTTAGTGTACTTGAAAAGAGGACAAGTAATAGAATACAATTTATTAAATGTAAAATATGTTTTTTTTTTTTTTTATCAGCAACACTTTAACCACTTAACGACCGCCACATGTACATATACGTCGGCAGAATGGCACGGACAGGCAGAACGACGTGCCCGTACGTCCCTACCTAGACGTGGGTCGGCGGGCCGATCGGAACCCCCCCGGTACATATGGCGGTCGTTAATCGTGCGGGAGCGAACCGGGATGAGGGGGCGGCTATTCGTTTCTAGCGGCCCCCTCGCGATCAGTCCCCGGAGCTGAAGAACGGGGAGAGCCGTATGTAAACACGGCTTCCCCGTTCTTCACTGTGGCTCCGTCATCGATCGTGTCATCCCTTTTATAGGAAGACACAATCGATGACGTCACACCTACAGCCACACCCCCCTACAGTTGTAAACACACACTAGGTGAAACATAACCCCTTCAGCGCCCCCTGAGGTTAACTCCCAAACTGCAACTGTCATTTTCACAATAAACAATGCAATTTAAATGCATTTTTTGCTGTGAAAATGACAATGGTCCCAAAAATGTGTCAAAATTGTCCGAAGTGTGCGCCATAATGTCACAGTCACGAAAAAAATCGCTTATCGCCCCATTAGTAGTAAAAAAAAAAAAAATCATAAAAATGCAATAAAACTATCCCCTATTTTGTAAACGCTATAAATTTTGCGCAAACCAACCGATAAACGCTTATTGCGATTTTTTTCTACCAAAAATATGTAGAAGAATACGTATCGGCCTAAACTGAGGAAAAAAATAATTTTTATAGGTTTTTGGGGGATATTTATTATAGAAAAAAATAAAAAATATTGCATTTTTTTCAAAATTGTCACTCTATTTTTGTTTATAGCACAAAAAATAAAAACCACAGAGGTGATCAAATACCACCAAAAGAAAGCTCTATTTGTGGGAAGAAAAGGACGCAAATTTCGTTTTGGTACAACATTGCATGACCACGCAATTACCAGTTAAAACAGCGCAGTGCCAAATTGTAAAAACACCTCTGGGCATTTAGCTGCATATTGGTCTGGGGCTTAAGTGGTTAAAAAAGAAAAACCTGCACTGATCAAAAAAAATTTTTTTTTTTTTGTATATTTGTTTTATTTACTTTTGTTTTGTTTTAGTCTATGGATTGCCTAAAACATAAAATCATTTTCGAAAGACAAAATAACACAAAGAGCAAAAAATGGGACCCACCACCCCTGGTTGTAGACAAAGTGCTGTTAGCCCAAGAGACAAAATACTCCCAGGGGTCTATACGCAGCTTTCAAGTAATAAAATACTTGTTTTGTATAAAAATTTGACTTTACTTTAAATAGATATAAAAAATCATCAAAAATCAATTAAAATGCTATATCAAATAATGGGAAAAGGTGATGGGGAGATATATGAAAAAAAGGGACAACAACAAGAGCTCTGGTGTACATACATTTTTGCATAATGAATGTCCAATACGACATTGACAATAAAAAATACGCAAATAAGGTATCTGTGGATGCTGCTGTTATGGATAACCCCAATGCCTTTGAATCTTAATATTATATTCCATCTTCTTCAGGGGGATATGGACATCTATAACATATCAATACATAGTATTAGCATTCATCATAATAATCATTTAAAGAAGACTAAAAAACCCTTGATAAAGTCACGTGTGATGTGACGCAACGCGTCGGCGGTAGCTTGGTAACGTCACTTCCGGTTACGGCCGTGACCGGAAGTTTCTGTATATGACGTACATTAGTTTTATGCCGTTTTTATTGTACTGTAAATTTTTTATTAAATGCAAGAACCAATTTTAATATACTACACTATGGGGAATCTTCTGTTTTTGCCTCTGATTCTGTGGACTACTTCTTAGGAAAAGGCTGTGGAGACCGGAGTTAGAGCTGCAGTGGTCCCCCTTCCTGGATCTATCAAGGAGGAGAAAGCAATCCCCTTTTGGTGTCCATCACCTATTGACGCACTACTAGACCATTTGGGGTCCATCTATGAGGTGAGAGGCTAGCACTACTGGGGGAGGATTGGAGAAGTTCCTTATAAGTTATCTGCATACATCTACAGATTTGGACTCCCTTACCTGTCCCTCTCCCCCTTTCCCCATTTTGTCTGCACATGAAAATATATCATCATTACTTAAGAGACTGACCTTCTCTGTGAATCATCAGATTCTTTTGGATGCACTTTATATATGCACCTTATTTATGGACTTTTTTGTTTATTTACACAATCAATTATTTATGGACTTCCTTCAGTTTGAATAATTATATACGCATTTTGATGCTAGTTTTATGTGATGCACTTTAATATTAGATGTATTTATTTGGATGGTATTATCAATAAATACATAATATTAGCATTCATCATAATACTCATTTAGAGAAGACTTGTATATACAGCTATCTGCTTTCCTCCTCCCCCTCCCCTCCCCTCTCTGTCTGTGTGTGAGCCGCCCTTCCCCTTCCTGCTGCTCTCATAACACTAACCTGTTTACACCATCAGCACTGCCTCCTATTGCAGTGTTCCCCTCTGTGAATGATTTATAAATATAAATGGTGTAAATACCTAATTTAAGAGTTGAGCTTGCGATCACATGACCGGCCAGCTCTCTCTATCTCCCCTCCAGACTGACATCAACAGAGGAATCTTAGCCCCGCCCACTGCATCTCTCAGAGGAGGAAAGGAGGAAGCTGGCCGGTCATGTGATCTCAATATCGGCAGTGAAATTAGGTATTTGCAGCATTTATTTTTAAAATCACACACAGAGGGGGAAACTACAATAGGAGGCAGTGTTGATGGTGTATACAGGTTATAGTGGCTTAACACAGGGCTGTCTTAATGAGAGGACACACCTGGGCACTGCCCAGGGGCCCCAGCTGCATGGGGGGCCCCTGCACTTTCCCCAAAGCAGCTTGTCCTTGATCCCACACTGCCCCGGAATTGGGGGCCCCCATTATAGCACTGAGAGTGATAGATGCACAGGGGAGGCAGCCTTCCTCCTACCTACTTGATGTCTGTTTACCTGCACTGTCATCATTGTAGGGGCCCCAGATCATTACTTTGCCCAGGGGCCCATGATGCTATTAAGACAACCACTTAAGAATTCACCTTTTGGGGCAGAGCAGCTGATTGGCCAGCTTTTATCATTAACCCAAACTTTGTGCTAAATAAAATATACTGTATGGACACAAATAATGCACGCTTGATGGTTTATGGAATTAGGCGTTGTGGTGTGTGTATATAATAATAAACAATACATTTTCTATTACTGAATTAGAATAATCTACTATTGATGCCTACACATGCATTATGCATTTAAGGGGTTGTAAAGGTTTTTTTTATATTTTCTAAATAGGTTCCTTTAAGCTAGTGCATTGTTGGTTCACTTACCTTTTCCTTCGATTTCCCTTCTAAATGTTTTTTTTCTTTGTCTGAATTTCTCACTTCCTGTTTCTCCTCAGTAAGCTTGCCCCCATCATCCGAGCCATTCTGGTTGGGGGTTAGTCAGCCAGAACAGCTTACTGAGGAGGAACAGGAAGTGACATATTCAGACAAAGAAAAAAAACATTTAGAAGGGAAATCGAAGGAAAAGGTAAGTGAACCAACAATGCACTAGCTTAAAGAAACCTATTTAGAAAATAAAAAACAAACCTTTACAACACCTCTAGGTCCACCTCCGCAACATCTCCAAAATACGCCCCTTCCTAACCAATGACACCATAAAGCTCCTAGTTCGCTCCCTGGTCATCTCCCACAACTACTGCAATTCTCTCCTCATTGGATTACTTCTACATGGGCTATCCCCCCTTCAGTCCATCATAAATGCTGCTTCCAGACTCATCCATCTTAGCAATCGTTCAGTGTCTGCTACTCCTTTCTGTCAAATCCTCCATTGGCTTCTGCTCACCCAACTAATAAAACTCAAAATACTAAATACAAAGCCATCTACAACTCGGCCCTCGGCTACATCGCTAACCTAGTCTCAAAATATCAAACAAATTGCTCCCTTCGTTCCTGCAAAGACCTCCTGTTCTCTAGCTCCCTCGTCACCTCCTCCCATGTTCGCCTACAGGATTTTTCCCGAGCCTCCTCCATCCTATGGAACTACCTACCCTACTCTCTCTGCTTTTAGATGATCCCTGAAAACCCTCCTCTTCAGAGAAGCCTAGTCTGCCCCCACCTAATAACAGTACTTTGTTTTTCTCCACCAGACCCTCCCCCACAATTATTATCTCTTGTATCACTTGACCCTCGCTCTTATATTGTAAGCTCTAACGAGCAGGGCCCTCTGATCCCTCCTGTATTGAATTGTAATGTAACTGAACTGTCTGCCTTCATGTTGTAAAGCGCGGCGGAAACTGATGGCGCTAAATAAATCCTGTATGATAAAAATAATAATAATAATAATAAATATTAGGGCTGGGGAAATTAAAGATTAATTCCTTGATTAATCATTAATTTTTTTGATCAATCAAATTTTTTTGATCTATCAAAATTCTTGACATTACCGGACAACCTGGACAGTGAGACTTACCCTGCTGGATGCGAGCAAACTGCACCCATTGGATTGAGGTAGCTTTTGCATCTGTGGAGCAGGAGGATGCATCAGGCTCTATCAGGGGAAGGGGGGGGAGGGGAAATAATCATTGTTTTCCTGTCCTAAGCAGTTTTGTGCAGACAATTCTTTGTGTATTGGCAAAAAAATTTCCGTGCTAAAGACTGTTTAGTTCTTCAGGGTATATTGTCAATAAAATGCGATCATGTCTGCTTCCAGAAAATTTAAACACTCTGGTATGTCTGTGTGACTGGCTAAAGCAGGGATCCTCAAACTACGGCCCTCCAGCTGTTGTAGAACTACACATCCCATGAGGCATTGTAACACACCGACATTCACAGACATGACTAGGCATGATGGGAATTGTAGTTCCTGAACAACTGGAGGGCCGTAGTTTGGAGACCCATGGGCTAAAGTGATGCCTACTATAAAGTGACTGACAGTCAATATACTAGATAAGTTTTATAATTAAAGTTAAAGGCGTTGTAAAGGAAAAAATGTTTTGCCTAAAATGAATGTCTGCAAGGTAGACAGACAGAATCGTGTAATGATTCTGTTAAAAAACGAGTAAATACCTATTAAATTCCTTCATCTATATCACCTCCGGCGTTCTAGTTTCTGTTCTCTCATTTACTTCCTGGTTTGCGGCGCTCGTTCATGTAAGAACTACATTTCCCAGTATGCATTGCGGCACGCCCAGTAATTCACACCTCCTTGAAGTCTCTAACACGTAGAGAGCGTCCTGCCGCACAGATGTAGTTCCCAGGAGGGGGCGAGCACGTCACTGACCACCGCAGTAAACCCTCCCTTCACGGTGGTGAGTAACAATCAGACAAGCAGGAAGTGAACAGAACGGAGAAGAAATAGAGCAACTTCTAAGCAAAAACGAACAATGAGGAAGTGAAAAGATGAATGTCTGCAGGTAAAGGATGCTTATTATGAAAAAAAAAATGTTTTCCTTTACAACCCCTTTAAACTAAGGGCCAAATTCTCAAAACCATGTGTAAATTTAGGATTATCTAACTTATGTCATTTAAGTTAGGGCGCCCTAAGTTGGTGTCGTAACTACCGTATTCTCAGTGCATTTGCGCTCAAAACTGCGCCATCCTTAACTTAAGTTTCAATGCCTAAGGCGTGGTTATGGCAAGTGGGATTGAAGTGGGCGTGCTTCATTGTAATGAGCCGTGACCCCATGCAAATGAAGTGCCGGCCGTACTGCGCATGCGCGCGCGAATCTGGACCTCAATGCGCATGTGCAGAACTTTGGTCAGCGCAATCAGTGAGATAGGTAAAAGGCCAAGCGTACTTAGTTTGAAGATCGCCCTGTGTCTAAATAGCCCCAGTCAAACACACTTCAATTGCAAAAGTATTTCCCTGTGTTCCCTTCCTAAAGCAAGTTGCTTCTGCTTTGAACGTTTGTCAGTGTTTGTTGGTAAGATTGTTTTGTGAGAAAAGTGTTTGTGGAGTTGGAGGGTATAGTTGGTGTTTGTTTTTGCTAATTTGTTTTTTGTTTTGATTGTTTGCCTGTTTGTTTTTACTAATAGTTTTTTTTGGGTTTTGTTTATATTTTTTGTTTTTCTTTTTTGCCTGTTTGTTTTCGAATTAATAGTAGCTGTCTGTCTATTTTTTATTTTTGCTTGTTTGTATTTTCTTTGGTGTGTGTGTGTATTGTTGTTTGTTTGTTGGCTGAGTTCCCTGTTGCTGGGTGTTGTCTGTCATGGCTCCCAAGCGCAGGAAGCTAAATTTTTCACCGGCAGAGAAGCATATACTTGCTCAGGGCGTCCTTAAATTTGGGCGATTTCTCCATGGCCCTGAGAGCCACACCACCACCCCGGCCAGGAGGAAGGAGATCCTTCAAAAGATCACCGATCGGATCAATGCGGCGGGGGGGGGGGAGACCAGGACCATCGCTGGAGTTCAAAAAAAAATAAATGACTTGAGGAGCGTGTCCCGGAACAAGCTGGCAACGCTGCATGCCCATACCAGGGGCACTGGAGGAGGGGGACCCTGCCCAGTCAGGATGAGTGAGGAGGAATGGGCAGTGGCCCAGTGTTTCCACCCACAGCAGGTGGTGGGCCTGCCTGGCTTTGACAATGATCCTCTTATGAGGACAGGTAATTTTTTGGAATTTCTATCTGGTGATTAGTATGTGTGGGTGGGGGAAGGGAAGATGTGCCAAGTGTATGGATCCAACAACCTGTGATTGTTTTGTGTCCTCCCCAGATGGCCAGGAGGTGGCAGCCCCATCAGCCCAGGAGGTGGCAGCCCCATCAGCCCAGGAGGTGGCAGCCCCATCAGCCCAGGAGGTGGCAGCCCCATCAGCCCAGGAGGTGGCAGCCCCATCAGGTCACGAGGTTGCTGGCCCATCAGGTCAGGAGGTTGCTGGCCCATCAGGTCAGGAGGTTGCTGGCCCATCAGGGCAGGCTGCTGCACCACCCCCAAGACAGGCTCATGCAGAGTCCCAAGAAGGGCAGGATTCGCCATGGGAGGATAATTTGGATGTTGAGTGGGAGGAGGATGAGGGGGAGGAAGATGACAATATTCTGATTGGGCAGGAAATAATGATGGGCCAAGATATGACCTTTGAATCATCCCCTGAGGGAACCCCACAGGCGCCCAGAAGTCAGGCCACCATCATGGGTCGCCCCTTCCAACCCTCCTCCAACATGCAGCAGCACCCATGGCTCACTCCAACTCCTCCTCCAAGGCCACAAGCCTCAGGGGCAAGTAGGATGCCGACCCCTGAAAACAGGGGGGGGTTGGTGCGTCTGCCGGTCAGTCTGTTGAGGGACAATGTCCGGCAGACCCGCAGTCTGTCTGCAATACAAAAAACTATCAGCAAGGTGGAGCGCAGCCTGGGTGCAATGAGGGAGTCACTGGGTGACGTGGCCACCAACTCCGTGGGGGTCATCACCTGTTTGTGGGACATGAGGAACGCCACAACAGGTGTGGCCCAGGAGGTGACTGCCCTCACCCAGGCTGTGCAGGCCAATACCCGGGCTGTGCAGGCCAATACGGCTGCCATAACTTCCTGTCTGACAAGGATAGCCGTTGCCTTGGAGGGAAGGCCAGCAGGAGGACAGACACCAGGGGAGGCTGCTTCCTCCCCTGTACAGTCCCCCCGCCCTCAAAATACTCCCTCCCCTGCACAGTCCCCCCCCCCTGAGAATACTCCCTCCCCTGCACATTCCCCCCCCCCTGAAAATACTCCCTCCCCTGCACAGACCCCCCCCGTGAAGATCCCCCAGTTGGCCGTGGCCGTCCCCGTGGCCGTCCCCGTGCCCGTCCCCGTGACCGTGCCCGTGCCCGTGGGCAGCCCAGAAGGAGCACTCGGCAACATCCCTAATTTGCAGGGGTACTTTTTTTTTTTTTTTTTTTACACTGTACTTATGATTTGGTATATGTGTGTGAATGATGTGTGAATGTGGGGGGATGGCATTCCTGAAAACATAAGGGTGTCACCCTCAGTTTTGGTGGAGTAGGGATCCCCAGGACCAGGGAGAAGTCATCCTAGGTTCCTGAATGGTGTATGAATGCACAGTGACATAATTGGAGCCGTGGCGGGGCGTTACTGCTCCCAAGTACCAAAGGGGGGGGGGGGGGGTACTTGGATCTAATCCAATTCTATGTGCATGTGATGTGTCTGTGCTAGGGACCACAGTGACGTGCATTCATGCATTCTCATTGTGAGATAATTAATGTGCGTTTTGTAAATCAAAATAAACATTCTGTTTGGCATATAAGTAATGTGCATTTATTTAACAAAATAAAGATTTAAAGGTCACATAATCTCTGTGATTTGGTCTTGGCAAATCAAAAACAAAAATTGTATTAGGATGCATTTACTGGGCAAAGATGCCTTCAGACAGTTGTCTCCTGATTGCCTGGCCCTCAGCAGACCGGGTAGAGGGGTTTGGGGGGGGGGGGGTTGCCTGGGTGGGGGGTTAGGTCAGGAGATATCTCCACATGCATGCCCTTTCTTAATGCAAAATTGTGCAGTATGCAACATGCACCAATAATTTTGCATACAAAGTCTGGGGAATACAATAGTGTACCCCCAGTCTTGTCCAGGCATCGGAATCGTGACTTTAGCATGCCAAAAGTCCGCTCAACTATAGCCCGGGTCTGGACGTGCACCTCATTGTATTTTCGTTCTCCGGGTGTTTGGGGGTTTCTAAAGGGGGTCATCAGGTGGGGTCCCAATGCATATCCTGAGTCACCTGTAAGGGAAAAGACAGGAGAATATTAGTCATGCATGTGCCCCTTGTGATGTCTCCATCATGGGGGGGGCATACCTGACACCAATGTCACTCACCAATCAGCCAGCTGTCTCCATAAACGTTCATCTCCAAGTCTTGGTAGATCTTGGTCTGCCGTAGAATAAAACTGTCGTGGCACGACCCTGGAAACTTGGCACAAACGTGCCAGATGAGGCCATGGGCATCTACAATCATCTGGACGTTGATGGAATGCCACCCTTTTCTGTTTCTGAACAGGTGTTCAGTTTCATGGGGGGGCTGGAGTGCCACATGGGTGCAGTCAATCGCACCGATGATCTTAGGAAAGCCAGCAATATTGTAGAAGTCTGTCATGGCTTGCACACGCTGGTCCTCCTGGGTGGGCATGACAAACTGATGGCTCATGCGCCGCAGTATGGCAGGGACCACCTGATGTAGGCATTTACTCATGGTGGACTGCACCATCCCAGCCACACCTCCAGATGCTCGCTGGAAGGAGCCACTCGCTAGAAAATGCAGTGTTGCCATAACTTTTTCCAGAGGTGTCAGGGCATGGGAACGTAGGGTTGGGGCGATTAGATCCTCATGAAGGAGTTGGGTAATCTCCAGGATGGCCTCCCTATCAAATCGGTAGTTGCCAATGACCTCATAAACTGGCATTTGCCAAATATCACGGCGTGGCCGATAAACACGCGCCTGTGCCCTCATCCTCCTCCTCTGTGCCCTCCTCCTCCTTTGTGCCTGTAAGGCAGCAAGTGCCGTCAAAATCATTGCTGGTCCTGGCATTTTTCAGCAACAAACTTCACAACTAGAGCTGTAACTCCCTTCTGCAAACCCTTCCACAGCATGTGTAAAATTAGGGCTGGTTTTATAATGTGGAAATTTAGTCAGAAAAACTAACAGGTGCGCACAGGGCGGAAAATACGGCACACACACTTAATTCTGAGAATCGCCCTAACTCCCTCATTTGCATCTTTGCCTATCAAAAACAGCGGCGAGCCTAGCGTAATTTGCGCCCGGGAATGCGCAGGTGTAACTACTTTAAGTACGGCTGAAAATACGGAAATCTTTGCTTAAGTCATTTTGACGATCGCGCGCAAATATACGCGCCGTGTAAAATTAGAAAAATGGAGTTAAGTCTGCGTATCTCTTTTGAGAATTTGGCCCAAACTTTCTAAGTTTTTCTTAAAGTTAAATAAGAAAAAATTACTTGTGTCAGTTCTACAATTTGAATTTAAAACGTATTTGTGTGAACAGTGAAGTTAAGTCATGGATTGTGGAAACTAACTAGTGTCGGGTGATTGTATATAGTGTATACCACATTTACCACTGACTAATGCAGAGTTGCAATGCAAGGAGATCATCTAAAAGTATTTGGATCTGTATGTGCGTTATAATTAATCGAAATTAGTAGATTAATCGATTAAAAACAAATCGAACACGAAAATTTGAATCAGTAACAGCCCTAATAAATATCCATGTAATAAATATACATGTAATTATGCTCTAAATTGACAACCACTAGCCAATACTTTGTTATTTTTTGTGGTATCCTCTTTGTGTTCTGGATTGTATTTTAAGCCTGGCTATCAAACATAATAAAGGCAGATATTTTGGCTCAGATGTTGGAATATTTTTAACCTCTCAGCATGATGTGGGCTATTCTAAGGAGACTTTGATGCATTTACTATCAGTCATTTTACTTGGAACCGCTTAGAACATTTTAGGAATCAAGTTTGTTTTAAAAGAAAAGATAACAATTTACATTAATAAAGGCCCATCACACACAATACATACAATATATTTTTATTTAGAGTTTGAAATTCCTGTTTTGATTTTCTCTTTTTTTGAACACTGTGACAGCAGAGAAAAACCTCTAAAAGGGATTTGTCTATGACGAATAAATCTGTTTTACGCTTCTGCTTAAAGAGGAGTTCTGGCCACAATTTCACTTTTTAAATATAAATACCCCTGTAATACACAAGCTTAATGTATTCTAGTAAAGTTAGTCTGTAAACTAAGGTCCGTTTTGTTAAGTTGTTACAGCATTTAGACACTTTATAAAATAGCAATTGACTGGGGCCATCTTAAGTGTGTGCATCATGAAGACAGACTGTATGACTTCCTGGATTTCAGCCTTGCAGATCTCGCACATGCTCAGTGCTGCACAAGCAGTGTCAGATCAGGTTTCAGCACCTGTGCTGTCCAAGTCACATGATTCTTTGAGACTGGGGAGTGCACAGACTCCTGGAAAGTTACACCCACTACATTCCCAGGAGTCTGTGCGGTGTAGGATAGGAAGCATTAAGCACCTAGGTGTAGGAAGTGGGAAGATTAACTATTCTGCCTAGCAACAACACTTTGAAGGCATCTAAAAAAAAAAAAAATTCGTAAAGGACTAATGACATTTTTTTAAAACTACTGATGTAATGTTATATTTATGGGTGGAACTCCACTTTAAGGTGAGTCAGTCAGTATTTTTATTTTAAATTCAGATTTTTAGCCTTACGGAAAAAAAGAGGATTATTGATACACTGAGTTAAAGCGATTTTGTACCTTAGACTCTATAATCATGTTCACTTTTCATTCAACTTTCGACAGAAGTAAAAAAAAAACACAGACAGATTAATGTAGTTATATGCTCAATACAAATCATTACGTTTATTTTGTTCTATTCAGTTAGTGTAAATACCTTTAACTTGATTACAGCTTCCGATAACCTCATCAAAAGCCACAAAAGCATGGGAGAAAGAGGGGCAGTGCCAGGGGCCAATCAGGTATGCTGCAATGTTCATGTGTTGACCAGTAACATGCTGACAAGAGGAGAGAGCAGACAGGTGACCTGTTGCTGCTTCTTTAATGTCCAATCCAATAGAAAAAAGTCTGGTCATCGTCCTGGCTAGCTGTGTGGCAAAGCTGTGTGAGTTTTAGGATTGGACAGTGGCAGTGCACCCATAAGGGGCGCATTGGCGCCGCCCCCTCTCACCATAGATAGATTCATGCAATACATGAATCTATCTATGGCTGCCGCTGACACCCCCTATTTAGGTGTCCGGTCCCTTTTCGGGTGCCAAGCACCTGATTTACTGCAGTAGGGGAGTTTTTTGGAAGCACCTGATTAGAGCCATAGGGCCAGATTCCCGTAGAACTCCGGCGGCGTAACGTATCGTGTTTACGTTACACCGCCGAAAGTTTTCAGCGTAAGTGCCTGATTCTCAAAACACTTACCTGTAAACTTGCGGCGGTGTATCGTAAAGACGTCCGGCGCAAGCCCGCCTAATTCAAATGGGGCGTGTACCATTTAAATTAGGCGCGCTCCAGCGCTGAACATTCTGCGCATGCTCCGTTTGCAATTTTCCCGACGTGCTTTGCGCGAAATTACGTTGCCCCGACGTGTTTGTGAATGGCGACGTGCGTAACGTACTTACGCCAAAACAATTAAATAAAAAATTTTAAATTTGAATCGGGAACGACGGCCATACTTTAACATGGCTGGTGTAAAGTTAAGCAATGAAAAAGATTGCTTAACTTTGCGACGGGAAAAAACGACGTTACGCACGCAAGTCGGTTCGTGGATCGCCGTAAATGCTAATTTGCATACCCGACGTTGGAAAACAACGCAAACTCCACCCAGCGGCGGCCAAAGTATTGCAGCCTAAGATCCGAAGGCGTACGAAACCGTAAGCCTGTCGGATCTTAGCCAAAACCCATCGTATCTTGTTTGTGAATCACAAACTAAGATACGAAGCGGCAAATTTGAAAATACGCCGGAGTATCAGAAGATACTCCGGCGTATTTGTTCTGTGAATCTGGCCCATAGGCTCTAATAGGCGTCCAAAAAGATGAATAGCAGGCACCATGCTGGTAACTCGCTGTTTAATCAGCGTTGTGTTAGGAAATTGAAGGAATTTTCTTTGCTAACACTGAACTGCCTCTCATCCAATCGGGTGCTCGGGTCTGTTACCTGTGGGATCACATGCTAATAAAAGCTCTCTTATGAACATGAATACCAGGTCAGGTCTTTCCCAAACTCCTCAAAGCCACGTGATTCCTCTAGTCGGCATGATGACATCCTCTTGTCACGCCCAAAATGTTTCATCACAAGGCTTCGTAAGGGGAAATTCTCATAATAAGCATCCTAAGTATGTGTTGGGACATGATTATAAATGTAAAGAGTTATTGTATTCATTTATTTATGTATATATTAAATGAAATAATAATAATAATAACAACAATAATAATAATTCTTATTATTTATGTTATGTTAACCTCTTGCCGACCGCCGCACGCCGATTTACGTCAGGCAGAATGGCACAGGCAGGCAAATGGACGTACCTGCATGTCCCTTTGAATTTTCCGCTTAGCAGGGACACGCACCTGCGAGGGCCGTGGGAGTGTGCCCAAGGGTCCCGCGAACTTGATGTTTGCCGGCGGCCCGCAATCGTGACATGGAGAGGCAGAACGGGGAAATGCCTATTTAAACAAGGCATTTCCCTGTCTTACCTAGCAACATGACAGGGATCTACTGCTCCCTGTCATTGGGAGCAGGGATCTCTGTCATGTTGTAGTGATACCATCCCCCTACAGTTAGAACACATTCCTAGAACACACTTAACCCCTTGACTGTCCCCTAGTGTTTAACCCCTTCCCTACCAGTGTCATTTATACAGTAAAAGGGGCTATTTGTAGCTCTGATCGCTGTATAAATGACAATGGTCCCAAAAAGTATCAGATGTGTCCGCCATAATTTCACAGTCACAATAAAAATCGCAGATCGCCGCCATTACTAGTAAAAAAAAATATAATAAAAATGCCATAAATGTATCCCCTATATTGTAGACGCTATAAAAAATTGCTTCAAAATCACCTGGAATACGTTCTGCTCAGGTTTGAATGTAGGCTAAAGAGATTCTATAACTGATTAGCAAACTGGTGTAGGTACCTAGAAGTGCACATACCTGCAGTATATCTGTCATGGCTAAAAATCAGGCCACCCTGACAGGCCAAGCTTCAATGCTTCTGCGTAGTATCAGGGTTCTGCTAATGCCCACACACATTCCTATTGGCCCACCAATATGATGGGTAACCTCCATGGCCAATAGGAATGCATTTCAGTGCATGAATGGACATTTTATCTTTGGTATTTTTGGATAGTTCTGAAGCTGGTCTACACCTTCCTGTTCCATTTGACTGCCAAACAGACACAAATTCGACCATAAGAGGAAGGCTGGGGGTAGGTGGCTGCACTTTGTCCTTCAGAGGTTTGAAAGAGTCTCCTTAAGGACCAGGTATGGTCTTAGATATGTCATCTTGATAATTAAAATTGTTTACGCATGAGAATCAGTTATCAAAGCCTCTTTTTCAGAAGGGATGCGTGCTGGATGTCTTAACCAAGCAAAGATTTTGGAAGAGCTGTTACCCAGCACCTCTGGTCAGTGAAA
Source organism: Rana temporaria (assembly GCF_905171775.1). Taxonomy (NCBI): domain Eukaryota; kingdom Metazoa; phylum Chordata; class Amphibia; order Anura; family Ranidae; genus Rana; species Rana temporaria. The sequence continues at coordinate 643,994,647 of NC_053489.1, read as the reverse complement.
GTCTTGAGCCTGCAAAAGTGGCGTTAAGATGCACCAATCTTCTTTATCCATTTCATAAACCACTGGCTTCTTCACTTACTGTTTTCCCAAGCAGCCAGATCATAATTTTTCAGCTGTAATACAACCTATTACCAATTTCCCATAGGGCTGCTGTAAGACGTAACCAGATATAAATACCCAGTTACCTCTGGATGGCCAGCTTAGTCATTATTTCTCAACCTTTTTTCAGTTGCGGCACCCTATAAAATGATTCACAATATCGAGGCATCCAAATCTAAAATGCTAAAAACAAACTTACATATCGCATCAGCATCCACATATGTAATACACCCAACATTAAGACCAGTTTCACACTGGGTACGATTTCCTTCGATTTGAGATGCGATTTCACATGTGAAATCGCATCTCAAATCGGCGGCATTTGCCGGCAATTGTCGGCAATGACACTGTCTTAATCGGTGCGACGCCGCATCTGCGGCGCTGCACCGATTTAAAAAAGTAGTTCCTGTACTACTTTTTGCAATTTCGGGCAGCGATTTACATAGACATCTGTGCAGAAACCTGCACAGATGTCTCTTAAATCGCGGCCGAAATCGGGACTGCCAGCGGGAGTGAAGCCGTGCGAGTTCAGCTGAACTTGCACGGCTTCACTCCCGCAGCCCAGTGTGAACCAGGGCTAAAGGTGATTTAAAAGTCCCTTTTGCACACTGGTACTGAATAAAACTGCAGGGTTTGCTCTCTGTGTCAGGGCCTGGACTTGAACCTGTGAACTCCACTATTTCTGACAATGACTCTTCTCTCTGAGTTACCTGAGATGCTGAACAGCACCCTGCCCGATCCATTGGACAACCCTGGCTTGTGCCTTGACTATTGCTGAACCTTGAACTCTTTGCTCCTCCCACCAACTTCCTGATTTAAGCCATGTCTCTGCACTTCCTGTTTGCCAGATTACTGTGCTCCACATATTAACAAACATTAAAGAGCTACCTCTATTGCTACTTGGAATCCACTTTGGTTTGTGAACCCCGACTACAAAACTCTTCTCTTGCACTGACCTTTGCTTGTGACTCTTGACTTTCTGCAATAGGAATTTAATTGTTGGTATGATACTCCATCAGGGTTAATTACTTAAAGGGTTTGTAAAGAAATGTTTTATAAAAAAAATAAAAATAACAAACATGTTATACTTACCTCCACTGTGCAGCTTGTTTTGCACAGAGTGGCCCCGATCCACGTCTTCTGGGGTCCCTCGGTGGCTGTCTCTAAACCTCCCCACAAGAACTCCACACATTCATATGAGCTCCCTCACATTGTGTGGAGTCCTTGCGGGCACGCTCCTGTGATACAACAAGCGGCCATAGCCGCTCACTGTATTACTCGGCTGCGCCCCTCAGCGCGTCGCGTCATTGGATGTCATTGACAGCAGCGCCAGTCAATAGCTGCACTGCCTTCGATCCATCCGCTCTAGCCAATCAACGGCCAGGCTGAGCGGCGAAGAGGATGTCGGGGCCGAGCGCGGGACTTTCGAGGGTTCAGGTAAGTATGACGGGGGGCCGGGGGGGGGGGGGGCGGTATAGTCTGAAGTTTTTTCACCTTAATACATAGAATGCATAGAATGCATTAAGGTGAAAAAACTTTTACCTTTACAACCCCTTTAACTACTTGCCGACCAGCCTCTGCAGTTCTACGGCGGCAGGTCGGCTCCCCTTCGCGAGAGCACATAGTATAACGTCACCTCGCGAAGCGGCCATTATCGTTCCTGATCCCGACGTGCGTGCCCGGCGGGTGCGATCCCCGCCGGGCACCCAGCGATCGCTTGTTACAGCGGACCGGGAGCTGTGTGTGTATGAACAGCGATCAGTCATTTGCCCTAGTGAGGCCACCCCCCCTACAGTTAGAACACACCCAGGGAACATGCTTAACCCCTTCCCCGCCCCCTAGTTTTAACCCCTTCCCTGCCAGTGGCATTTTTATAGTAATCCAATGCATTTTTATAGCACTGATCGCTATAAAAATGCCAATGGTCCCAAAAATGTGTCAAAAGTGTCCGAAGTGTCCGCCATAATGTCGCAGTACCGAAAAAAAATCGCTGATCGCCGCCATTACTAGTAAAAAAAAATATTAATAAAAATTCCATAAAACTACCCCCTATTTTGTAAACGCTATAACTTTTGCTCAAACTAATCAATAAACGTTTATTGCGGGTTTTTTTTTTCGAAAAATGTAGAAGAATACGTATCGGCCTAAACTGAGGAAAAAAATTTTTTTTTATATATTTTTGGGGGATATTTATTGTAGCAAAAAGTACAAAATATTATTTTTTTTCAACATTGTTGCTCAATTTTTGTTTATAGCGCAAAAACTAAAAACCGCACAGGTGATCAAATACCACCAAAGGAAAGCTCTATTTGTGGGAAAAAAAGGACGCCAATTTTGTTTGGGAGCCACGTCACACGACCACGCAATTGTCAGTTAAAGCGGCGCAGTGCCGAATCACAAAAAGTGCTCTGGTCTTTGACCAGCAATATGGTCCGGGGGTTAAGTGGTTAAGGGATGCAGACACTGCAATTTTCCTGATTAAAACACTGAGAGTGTTGGTGTTCTGTACACCAGGTGATTATAATGAACCAGATCTGTCCATTCGGGAATCCGTCGGAAAGACATAGTGGAGAGAAGATTTTTCTTCAGAACAGAAAAAGGTAGAAATATGCTACAAAGTTTGTTAAAATCTTTGAAACATACATATGCCTTAGATACATTGCTGAGATCTTCTTCTAAAAAAATGTTAGTTGTTGGGCTTTTATGTTAACCCTCTTACTTTGATCCAGTGGTTTAGAATAATTATTCATATAAAGAATTCCCTCTTTTTTCTTACTTTCCTGATCTGTGTTTCCTGTAACTCAGAAATTACTTAAACCAGTAGATTAGCCTAACAGCTAGACAGCTAGTCATTTCAAAAGGAGAGGTCAGCAATGGAACACCCATATCACTTTGATGACAAAATTACTTTAAATATACGTTACAAACTTAAATTAAACTCCAAAATTCAGCTACTACCATGTCTTGAAGTTGTTTTATACTCTAAATGTTTTTTTTTTACTTTAATTCTCTACATTAAAAGTAAAGTTATTTTTTTTTTTTTTTTTTTTTTTTTAGGAATCATACTTACCTAGGTGGATGCAGCATCTGTCCCCCTGTCGGCTCTAAGACTGAGTACCGAGCGATCAAACACCGCTGATTGCTCAGTTCTTGGGGCTCTGTGAGCAGAGAGCTTTAGCTCCCCCCCCTCTGCTGGACAGAGGAGGATAGTGCAGCATAACATCCGTATCTCAGTAGAGGGAGACAAGAATAAAAAAAACTAATAGCTAGATTCAGGTAGCCGGGCGCATCTTTGAGGCAGCGTCGCATATCGTATTTACGCTACGCCGCCGTAAATCAGAGAGGCAAGTGCTGTATTCACAAAGCACTTGCCTCCTAAGTTACGGCGGCGTAGCGTAAATGGGCCCGGCGTAAGCGGGCCTAATTCAAATGAGGATGAGGGGGGCGTGTTTTATGTAAATGGGTGGTGACCCGACGTGATTGACGTTTTTTACGAACGGCGCATGCGCCGTCCGTGTACATATCCCAGTGTGCATTGCTCCAAAGTACGCTGCAAGGACGTATAGGTTTCGACGTGAACGTAAATTACGTCTAGCCCTATTCACGGACGACTTACGCAAACGACGTAAAATTTTAACATTTTGACGCGGGAACGACGGCCATACTTAACATTGGCTAGGCCACCTAGGGGGCAGCTTTATCTTTACGCCGGCGTACCTCTTACGGAAACGGCGTATCTCTACTGCGACGGGCGCACGTATGTTCGTGAATCGCTGTATCTAGTCATTTGCATATTCTACGCTGAACTCAACGGAAGAGCCACCTAGCGGCCAGCGTAAATATGCACCCTAACATACGACGCCGTAGGAGACTTACGCCGCTCGTATCTTAGCCTAATTTAAGCGTATCTGGTTTCCAGAATACACTTAAATTTGCAACGGCGTAGATTCCGAGTTACGACGGCGTATCTACTGATACGCCAGCGTAACTCTTTATAAATCTGGCTATAAAGGCGAATCGACTGTACACTTTTCAAAGTGTAGTTGCACTCTGGGAGTGCAGTTGCTCCAGAGCTTACTAAAAGAATACCCAATCACATGCAAGGTAAATAAAAATTAAAAAACAGCATTTTTGCTTGCACGTGATTGGATGATGGAAGTTAGAAGAGCTCCTGCTCATTCACTAAGCTCTGGAGCAACTGCTCTTGCACAGTGCAAGTGCACAGTCTATTTGCCCACTATGACCGTCTCAATATTGCTATCCCCCAGCACTTAAGCTACACTTACACTATGCAAAACTGCATACAAAGTTTTGTTTTTAGGGGAAAAAAATGTAATAATTTTATAAAATTGAAAGTGGTCTACTGAGATGGTATTTGGCCCTGGTCAGCTGCAGAGACCCTGACCGCAGTGAGTAATAAATGACACATATTGGCATGTTAAAAGCTAATGAAAGTTCCATTGATTCTGAATAACATTTTCATGTAATGTCATGAGTTTGATTTAAAAAAAAAAAAATGTCATGTCTTTTTTGACATTTTATTATAATTTCTTTTTCTATATTTATAACAATATTCTAATTGAATGAGTCACAGCTGTGACATTTTCTTTTTCTGTTCGAGTTTTGCAATAAAATTTGTAAAATTTTACCAAAATACATTTTATATGTTTATTCTAAGAAGAATCTTAAAAACAATTCCTTAAAAGGGTAAAGCAAAGCTGGTCGAAAACAGTTACTAATGAATAAAGCAGTCATAGTTAATTCAAGATTTTGGTAAAGTACAGAAAAGGAAACAATGGGGGTTATTTACAAAAGGCAACTCCACTGTACACTACGGGCCGGATTCAGAAAGGACTTACGACGACGTATCTCCAGATACGCCGTCGTAAGTCCAAATGTGCGCCGTCGTATCTATGTGCTTATTCAGGAAATCACATACGCCTAAATTTTGGCAAGATACGACCGACGTAAATCTCCTTACGCCGTCGTATCTTGGGTGCATATTTACGCTGGCCGCTAGGGGCGCTTCCGTAGATTTACGCGTCGAATATGTAAATGAGCTAGATACGCCGATTCACTAACGTACTTGCGCCCGTTGCAGTAAGCTACGCCGTTTACGTAAGGCGTACGTCCGGCGTAAAGTTACCCCTGCTATATGAGGCGCAGCCAATGCTAAGGTATGGACGACGGAACAGCCGTCGGATTTTACGTCGTTTACGTAAGTCGTACGTGAATGGGGCTGGGCGTAGGTTACGTTCACGTCATAGGCATTGAGCCGGCGTAAGTTAGGGAGTAAATTCGACGTGATTCTGTGCATGTTCATTCGGCGCTTCATTTACATGGGGTCATGATTCATTTTATTACAACACGCCCACTACCTGCCTACTTTGAATTACATCGGCTTACGCCGGCCCATTTACGTTACACCGGCGCACATTTGGGAGCAAGTGCTTTGTGAATACAGTACTTGCCTCTCAATGTTACGACGGCATAGCGCATATGAGATGCGCTACGCCTATCTAAAGATGCGGCGATCTCTCTGAATCTGGCCCTACAAGTGCAAATACAAGTGCAAATTACACTTGGAAGTGCAGTCACTGTAGATCCGAGGGAGACATGCAAGGATAATAAAAAATAGCATTTTAGCTTGCACATGATTGGATGATAAAATCAGCAGAGCTTCCCCTCATTTCAGATCTACCCCTCAGATTTACAGCGACTGCACTTCCAAGTGCACTTTCAGTGCAATTTCAAGTGCACTTTGCACTTGTAGTTTGCACTTGTAGTGCAAAGGGGATTTGCTTTTCGTAAATAACCCCCAATGTTTTATTTTTTTAGATGGAATGTTCCATTGAGCATAGCGAAACAGTGGTGCCTACTGTAACTCTGATTTATTTACTTGCTGCCCACCCATCGTCAAATGACAGAGGGACAGTGCAGCTCTCATTCTGGATGGACGTCATATGACAGCGCACCTGAATGGCCGCTCCCGTGACACGGCACAACCTGGATCTCTGTAAAGAGCCGCTAACACAGCTCTTTAACCATGTGATCGTCTGTGTCCAATCACAACCTGTCACATGTAAACAAGGAAGTGCTGTTAATCGGCGCTCCTCGCCTCACACTGACAGATCAGTGGCATTTTCTCGCAGGGGACAATAAGAGATGTAATCAGGGCACTGATGATCAATAGAGTAGTACCAAAAATCAGTGCCCACCAATGCCAGCAATCAGTGCCCACCAGTGACAGCAATCAGTGCCTATTAGTGAAGCCAGTCAGTGCTGGCTTTCAGTGCCCATCAGTGCCGCTTATCAGTGCTGCCTATCAATGCCCATCAATGCCCATCAGTACAGCCCATTAGTGCCACCCATCAATGCCCATTAGTGCCGCCCATCAGTGCAGCCTATCCATACCGCCTATCCCACTAGCAGTGCCGATCCTGACCTCCCTGGGGCCCTAAGCAAAATTACATGGCACATTAAAAATGAGAATCGGGGGGGCGCTGACGACAGTGACATGTCACATTAAAGAAAGTTGAGAAGCGGGGGAGGGGGTGTTCTGCTGTCGGAAATGACTCAGCCAGTGAGTTTAGAAGCGGGGTGAGGGGGCGAAAATGACTTCTCACCAGGCGGGGCCTCTAGTCATTTGGGGGGCCCTTCGCAGCTTTGCAGGGCCCTAAGTGGCTTGCATAGTGAGCCTATAGGGAGGATCGGCCCTGCCCACTAGTGCCGAATATCAGTGCCTACCAGTGCCACCTATCAGTGCCCACCAGTGCCACCTATCAGTGCCCACCAGTGCCACCCATCAATGTCACCTATTAGTGCTCATAAGTGCCACAAATCAGTGCCACCTAATCAGTGCCCATAAGTGCTGCCTCATCAGTGTCCATAAGTGCCACATCATCAGTGGCCATTAGTGCCGCCTCATCAGTGAAGAAGAAAAATTACTTATTTAAAAAGTTTACTGACAGGAACTTTTTTTTTTCCAAATTTTATGTCTTTTATTTAATTATTTTAAATCAAAATCCCAGCAGTGATTAAATACCACCAAAAGAATGCTCCGGTTGTGTGAAGAAAATGATAAAAATTTCACATGGTTACAGTGTAGCATGACCGTGCAATTGTCATTCAAATTGTGACAGCGCTTTTTGGTTTTGGTGCATGTATTTATTTGACATTTTAAATAAGGGACTGGCAGCATGGGATCCTTATAAAGCAGCTGCCCATAGCTTGAACATGTTTTGCAATATAGCATGAAATAGTTTCTTACTTATTCAAAGTTGGCTAGAAGTGCATAACAGAATAAAGCAGTATGCAGAATGTTCATTAAGAAAACTGAGTAAAGACATTTTGCGGAACCACAATTTCTTTGTTTATGGTGGCTAACAGAAATGGCCTGAATGCCTGAAAAGTATCCAAGGAGCAGCCATTCCATGGTGCAGTAGGGTACATCATGTCATGAGATGGTGTGAGTAGAAAATATTTTCTTTCTGAGATATTTTCTTTTGTGTATGCGGCAATTTTCATCCTTTTTGTTACGTTAAAGTTGATGGAAAGCAGATGAAACCTGCAGGGTTTGTTTTCATTCCTTTGTTAATCCGTTGTAATTCTTCTTTCCTAGTTTTGTGCAACAACCATCAGAAAAGCAACTGGGAAAATAAGATCTAAAATTGGAAATGAGTCAGTCAATAGTAAAATAAGAATGTGCATGATGTTGTAGTAAACAGCAACAATGTTAATCGCTCCGATCAATTTAAATGCTACAAAAAGAGAAAATCTTCACGCTATTCAATCCCCAGAACTATTTTTGTGTTTCAGTGGTTGCGGGATTGATTGCTTCTCCCTGGTTATCCTGAAATATTATGTAAGTTAGTGAGCAGAAAGGGTCTAATCAGCAGCTAAATATTTATACAGCCCTGGCCAATCCCTGGGATGAGGTGCCCAGATGGTGACTGGAGGTCTGTATATATAATCTAAGACTGAGGGTTGCATGGTCTTTTTCCCTGAGGTGCAGATCGCAGTCTGGGGGGGGGGGGGGTCTGTTGGCCCCACCCCCACGGGCCATTCAGCCATGTACCTGTGGTTTGTCGAGGCTTCAGCTGTGCTACCTGGAGGCCTACTTTGCTGAGAGTTGTTGAAGCTGGCTGAGGGACTATCTGAGGATGTAGTCTAATACCACAGGGTGAAATTGGCTGGGAGGATATTGGAAGGAGACAACCAATTTTCCAAGGACATTTGTGAGTACAGATAGGTTAGAGAGATCCTAGAAACTCTGTGCTGTTGCCATCCCTCTTGTGCTAGCGTCATCGTGTTTAAAGGGGACATTATGTTTAATGTCCTGAAGAGATCAGGCTATTTAATTCAAAGTGAAAGGACTGTCCAGTGAGGAAGATACATCTCTTTAAGGCCACTGACAGCTGATGACTCATTGGTTGTTAAAGCGGGGGTTCACCCTATAAACAAAAAAAACATATTTTTTTTCTTCTAGCATAAAAGTAGGCATAGTAGCGCGAGCTACAGTATGCCTGTCTCGATTTTTTTAGCCCCGTACTCACAGTGCAATCGTACATTGAAGATACCGACTCCCCGCGGGGAATGGGTGTTCCTATCCAGACGGAGGATGATTGACGGCCGGCTCTGGCACGTCACGCTTCTCCGGAAATAGCCGAAATAGGCTTGGCTCTTCACGGCGCCTGCGCATAGTCTGTGCGCAGGCGCCGTATAGCGCCGTGAAGAGCCGAGACCTACTCCGGCTGTCTTCGGGGAGCCTGACGTGCCAGAGCCAGCCATCAATCATCCTCCGTCTGGATAGGAACGCCCATTCCCCGCGGGGAGTCGGTATCTTCAATGTACGATTGCACTGTGAGTAACGGGCTAAAAAAATCGAGACAGGCATACTGTAGCTCGCGCTACTATGCCTAATTTTATGCTAAAATGTTGCTATGGAGGGTGAACCACCGCTTTAAGGACACTGCGGACGGTTTTCCAGTATTCTCCTTAACAACCAGCTTTTACTATGCCCTGATTGGGCAATGCTTTGCCCAATCAGGGCTTAGAATGCACTGTGCAGCCTGCAGCACATTGTAGGATACTCGGTGGGCAAACATTCCACCGAATGCCCTGCAAGTTTGGGTGTTCGCCGAACAGGCGATGTTCTTGCCGAACTTTTGTTCGTTCCGAACCATTCGCCCAACACTACTGACCAAAAATTATTCAGAGAATTTTATTGCTATTCTTATTCATCATAATGTTTCGGGGGGGTATTTATCTAAACATAGACACACTTAAATAAATATGTAGTGGTTTTGGATCCCCCCTATTTATTATAAATATGTATTAACCAATCTATTACTATAGTTAGCTAGTCTATCAACACTCTTATAAAGTTAATGGTGATGGTGCAACAACAATGCTAGCTGTAAAATAAACACACTGCTTAAACAAGCAAGGATCTCATTTATTTAGCAAGAAAGTAGAAATGCTGACATAAAACACTAAACGAATATTACAGAGCATATAAAACAAAAGAACATATATAAAGCCTCGTACACACGATCAGTCCATCCGATCAGAACGGTCTGAAGGACCATTGTCATCGGTTAACCCATGAAGCTGACTGATGTACTGTTGCGCCTACACACCATCGGTTAAAAAAACTATCGTGTCAGAATGCAGTGACGTAAAACACAACGACGTGCTGACAAAAACGAAGTTCAATGCTTCCAAGCATGCGTCGACTTGATTCTGAGCATGCATGGATTTTTAACTGATGGTTGTACCTACAGTACTAACGATCGTTTTGACCTATCGGTTAGGAATCCATCGGTTAAATTTAAAGCAAGTTGGCTTTTTTTTAACCGATGGATAAATAACCTATGGGGCCCACACATGATCGGTTTTGACCGATGAAAACGGTCCATCAGACCGTTGTCCTCTGGTTAACCTATCATGTGTACGAGGCATACTACGTTACGTAAGGTTGTCCTCAAAATGCTGTCTGGGCTGAGCTCAATAGAAAAGAGGAAGTAACTCTCACTGGCCATTACTTTTAAATCTCACTCAGACGCCACTCATACAAACACCCTGCATAGCCCTCTGTCCAATGAAAAATCCATATGAGGCAGTCCTACCTAATCACCAGAAAGTATATTCTTCTTCTTCCCATCCTCCAGGAAGCATTCTGTAGTATATCCACTAGTCCATGAATCACAGCTATTTGACCGGGATCATCCTTTAGTAACAGCTGGTTTTTGATGTTGGTGTTCCTCTACCCCCATTCCTCACATCAGGAGGCCTATGCGAGAACATCCTGTTACCCCTACTGGGTAAACTTGCTGTACTGGCATTCCAAGAGGCAATTTCCAACATAGGCCAAATTCCTGTATCAACCAGGCAGGTAAACTGCAGAAATAAGATATTAAACCAAGTTGCCTTCCAACACACACCCATTTTTTGCCTTAACTCTTCAGTTTTAATACAAAGCCAAAATATGGATATAGATGAAAATATATTAGAAATGAAAGGTAGAGGTAAGCATCTCTACAGTTTTTGACCTATTAAATTTATAAAGTAAAAAATAAAGTACCCAGTGATGATTAACCTCCACATAAAGCAGGGGTGCCCAACCAGTGGCCCGCGGAGCCCTCCAATGTGGCCCACGGCCTCCTGCTCTGGGATGGCTGGTTGGCAAGCCCAGATTGAAGGTTGCTGACCTGCCATCTCAGAGAATCAGTGTTGTGAATGAAGCCGGCAGTAGAGGAAGCAAGTGGCTTTTCAGAAAGTGCACCATACCTGCAGGATATAATAGATGTCTACAGGGCCGGCGCTAGGCATAGGCAAGTCAGGCGGCTGCCTAGAGCGCCAGGGTAGGGGGAGCGGCAAAAACAGATCCCCAGCCACTCGCTGGGGATTCGGATCATTAAAATACTGTCACTCTGAAGCCGGGAGTGACAAACTGTTCCTGAACAAAAGTTATGCTGCCAGACAGTGCAGCCGCTCTTATCTAACTCAGCAGCAGTACAGGCACAAAGCGCACCATGACAGGCAGCACAGCCCCCCCCCCACACACACAATATGAACTTCGGCCGCTGTTTCCACTCCCCCCTGTACCGCTGGCATCTCTTAATATACAGGGGAGGGGGGCGATCAGCAGCTCTGTGATGTCTTCTACCCAGCAGTTCACGTCCCGAGTGTCAGTGTGTGTACAATGGACAGGGGAGGAGGGGCTTCTGACCCGAGCAGAGACCAGATTCAGTGCACAAGTTTGTCCCTCTGCTTGTACACTCTGCAAACTTGTCAATACATGCTGGGGTCAGAGGCTCCTCCCCTCTCCATTGTATACATGACACTCAGGAAGTGACCTGTGCTGGCTGGAGGGACATGATGCAGACATCGCAAGGGAACACGTTCAAGGGCTGCTGCATTTATACTTCTCATGTAAGGTAAGCCTGACACTGACTGCCCCCCCCCACCACCTGTGACACTGCCCTCTCCACCTATGACACTGCCTGTGACACTGGACCCCCCCCCTGTGACACTGACTGCCCCCCCCCACCTGTGACACTGACTGCCCCCCACTTGTGACACTGACTGCCCCCCCAACTGTGACACTGATTGCCCCCCAACTGTGACACTGCCCCCTCCACCTATGACACTGCCCCCTCCACCTATGACACTGCCTGTGACACTGGACCCCCTCCACACCTGTGACACTGACTGCCCCCCCACCTGTGACACTGACTGCCCCCCCCCACCTGTGACACTGACTGCCCCCCCACCTGTGACACTGACTGCCCCCCACCTGTGACACTGACTGCCCCCCACCTGTGACACTGGCCTCCCCCACCTGTGACACTGGCCTCCCCCACCTGTGACACTGGACCCCCCCCCCACCTGTGACACTGACTGCCCCCCCACCTGTGACACTGACTGCCCCCCACCTGTGACACTGGCCTCCCCCACCTGTGACACTGACTGCCCCCCACCTGTAACACTGGACCCCCCCACCTGTGACACTGGCCTCCCCCACCTGTGACACTGGACCCCCCCCCCCCACCTGTGACACTGGACCTCCCCCACCTGTGACACTGGACCCCCCCACCTGTGACACTGGACCCCCCCACCTGTGACACTGCCCATATTAGCGGCATGCTAGCAGTCTCCATGCCGGCTCTCAGCGTCTTCGATCCAGTGTGCCAGCAGCCTCCATGCTGGCTCTCAGCGGCTCCGATCCCGGCTCTCAGCGGCCCTGATCCTGTGTGCCAGCAGCCTCCATGCCGGCTCTCAACTGACCTGATCCTGCCTCTCAGCGTCTTGTGCAAGGTAAGCGGAATCATGGTGTTGCTATGGGGCAGGGGGGTGCAGGTCACACCGGGTGACGCCAATCCGAGGTCCCGGGTAGTAAACATGCACTGAATTATCCTGGGTTTAGCAGCGCTCCTGTTATGTGAGGGGGGAAGGCCAATGACATTCCTGGTGCCAGGGGAAGTCATCCATCCAGGCCTTCTGCTGCCATGTTGACTGCTGTAATAGTGTGATTTCCGGCACCCACAGCATCTTCCCTGCAGCTATCCTATCCACATCCCCATTCCAGCAACAAACAGGTCAGTTTCAAATTGATGACATTGTCTGCAGGAACAGATCCCATCTTCCCCAGATCCCTCATACCAATATCTGCTATCACCAGATAACAACTCCAACTAGTCCAGCTAGCTATTGCCCTCTCGGCCCCCCATGGTGAGCCCTCCACATCTCTGACTTGGATCTGTCCAGACATGACAGATGAGAATGTATTGGGGGGGGGGGGATTTGTGTGAGGAGGGGGTATTTGTGTGAGGAGGGGGGATTTGATGCGAGAAGGAGGGATTTGTGCAAGAATGACCAATTGGGGGGATTTGTGCGAGGAGGAGGGATTGGAAGGATTTGTGCAAGGAGGGGGGATTTGTGCGAGAAGGGGGATTGGTGCTTGGAGAGGGGATTTGGGTGATTTATGCAAGGAGAGAAGGAGATTTGTGCTAGAAAGGGGATTTATGCAAGGAGGGGGGATTTGGGGGATTTGTGTGAGGAGGGGGGAATTTTGGGGATTTGTGCTAGGAGGGGGGATTTATGCAAGGAGAGGGGATTTAGGCAAGGAGGGGAGATTGGGGGATTAATGTGAAGAGGGGGGATTTGTGCAAGAAGGGGGATTGTGCTAGAAGAGGGGATTGGGGGATTTGTGTGAGGAGGGGGATTTGGAGGGGAATTTGTGCTAGGAGCAGCGACAGGACAACATGGTGTCACCCCCATGGACGGTAGACACCATATTTTACCACACTGAGGGGAACTTCACACATAAGCACTCCACCTGCTTCTGTGTGTTTGCACCAGGCACCCAGGGGGGACATGCCCACATTTGCTGGTGGGAATGCCGGAAGTGTCTTTCCCCACCTGTCAGGACTGTCGCATGGAGCTACAAGTTCTGTGAAGCTCCTCCTAGGCTCCATGCTACAGTTCTGACACTCAAAGGTGTCAGCAGCACTGTGTTTAAAAAAAAAAAAAAGCACAGGGAGACATATCAGTCTGCGCATTGGTAAGAGAGGAGGAGGGAATTGGTGAGAGAGCTGGGGGGAAATTAGTAACAGAGGAGGGGGGACATGGTCAGAGAGACGGGGGGCATTAGTAAGAGAGGAGGGTGGAATTCGTGGGAGAACTGGGGGGGATTAGTAACAGAGAGAGATTGGTGAGAGAGCTGGGGGGACATTAGTAATAGAGGAGGGTGGAATTGGGGGCATTAGTAAGAGAGGAGGGGGGGGAGTTGGTGGGAGAGCTGTGGGGGGGGGCATTAGGGATTTGAGGTGTGAAGGTTCAAATCCAGTTTTGTAAAAAAATAAAAATAAATGCAGATCCCTTTGCAGGTCAAAAAATTTGCATTTTTTATTGTTTTTACTAGGAGTGTAGCATTGTCAGTGTATCTGTCGCTCGTACAGACAGGCAGTTACACAGTTGGCCTCTCTGTATACTGCTTTAGCCTAGAAATAGGTGAAGAGGCACCGCAAAAATCTCAGTGAGGGGCGGAGCGAATGGTGCGGGGGGGGGGGGGGGCGTCAAAATGAGGCTTCGCCTAGGGTGTCAAAAATCCTTGCACCAGCCCTGGATGTCTATAGCAAAATGCAGCTAACTGGCGGGAAAACCACAGGTACACTGCACCGCACTCACGGTGTGGGTAGACTGCAGGAATTCAGTGTAAAAGCAGCCTTAGGCCCTTTTCACACGAACGGTTCAACCCAATCGGACCCTCCATTCACCTCTATGGAGCAGAAGATGTAAGGCTCTGTACACACGATCAGACAAAACCGATGAAATCGGACTGAAGTTCAGTTTCATCGGTCCAAACCGACCGTGTGTGGGCCCCGTCGGTCAGTTATCCTTCGGTCCAAAAATGCTTTAAAATTCAACCGATGGACGCCTACCCGATAGGTCAAAATCGATGGTTAGTACGCAAAAGCATCGGTTCCAAACCTGCGCATGCTCAGAATCAAGTTGACGCATGCTTGGAAGCATTGAACTTCATTTTTCTCTGCACGTTGTTGTGTTTTACGTCACTGCGTTGAACTCGATCGTTTTTTGAACTGATGGTGTGTAGGCACATCAGACCATCAGTCTGCTTCATCGGTTAACCGATGAAAACGGTCCTTCAGACCGTTCTCATCGGATGGACTGACCGTGTGTAAGCGGCCTTAGACTTATTGTACATTTACACCCTGCCTACCTCCAATCCGATCTGCTAAAAAACATATGCAGAGTGGACACAGACCTGTTATCTGCCCACTCCACTCATTGTGGCCCGTGACTGGTTACTAAGTCGCTTAAAGCGGTGGTTCACCCTTATTGACAACTTTCCATCATTAAATTAGGCATAGTAGCGCGAGCTACAGTATGCCTGTATTTATTTTTTTAGCCCGGTACTCACTGTGCAATCCTAGCGAGACGATTCCGACTCCCCGCGGGGAATGGGCGTTCCTATCCAGAGGGAGCATGATTGACGGCCGGCTATGGCACGTCACGCTCCCCAAAGATAGCCGGAGTAGGTCTCGGCTCTTCACGGCACCTGCGCACAGACTATGCGCAGGCGCCGTGAAGCGCCAAGTCCTATTTCGGCTATTTCCGGAGAAGCGTGATGCGCCATAGCCGGCCGTCAATCATGCTGCCTCTGGATAGAAACGCCCATTCCCCGCGGGGAGTCGGAATCGTCTCGCTAGGATTGCACAGTGAGTACCGGGCTAAAAAAAATAAATACAGGCATACTGTAGCTCGCGCTACTATGCCTAATTTAATGATAGAAAAAAAAATGTTTTATTAGGGTGAACCACCGCTTTAAGTGGCCCTCGGCCTTCAAAACGTTGGGCACCCCTGACATAAAGGTTTTATCTGTCTCAAAAAACGTGGGTACAGTGTTGCATTAGAGTAATTGTTGTTCAAACTATAACAGCACTGAGAACTGGAAAGGAAGGTAGTGTAACATGTGACTATTGAGGTGGTTAAGAAAGTCTTTATGTTCATCAAAACAAGAATAATAATATAATAAAATAACAGTGCATACTGCCAGCAGGTACAGTAGATCCCTCCTTTAACTGCCTTACAGGGGTTGATTTACTAAAGGCAAACTGACTGCTAACTTTACAAGGGAAATTGTACTCTGCGAGGGAATTTTCTCAGAGTTTAGTGAACTAGGTGAAGCTCTGCTGACTTCCATCATCCAATCATGCTTCTTTATTTTCCTTAAAGGTTATTGTGTATGCTTTGCAAAGTAAAATGTCACCACATTCACACTCTAGGGGGAATTATCTTGCAAAGTGCAACAGCCTATTTTCCTTTAACCACTTCCCGCCCGGCCTATAGCCGATTTACGTCCGGGAAGTGGTTATGAAATCCTGACAGGACGTTCCACAACGTCCTGCAGGATTTCATGCCGCGCGCACCCGTGCGGGCGCGCATCGCGGCAATCGGTGATGCGGGGTGTCAGTCTGACACCCTGCATCTCCGATCTCGGTAAAGAGCCTCCGGCGGAGACTCTTTACCACGTGATCAGCCGTGTCCAATGACGGCTGATCACGATGTAAACAGGAAGAGCCGTTGATGGCTCTTCCTCACTCGCGTCTGACAGACGCGAGTAGAGGAGAGCCGATCTGCGGCTCTCCTGACAGGGGGGGGGTTCGCGCTGATTGTTTATCAGCGCAGCCCCCCCTCGGATCGCCACACTGGACCACCAGGGATGCCCACCCTGGACCACCAGAGTGGGCAAAAAAAAAAAAAAAAAGCCTGCAAAAAAAAAAAAAAAAGTTTAAAAAAAAAAAAAAGCATTCAAAAAAAGAAAAAAAGATGCCAATCAGTGCCCACGAATGGGCACTGACTGGCAACCTGGCAAAATCAGTGCTGCCCCACAGTGTCCATCAGTGCCACCCCAGTGTCCATCAGTGCCACCCCACAGTGTCCATCAGTGCCACCCCACAGTGCCCCATCCATGCCCAGTGCCCATCTATCAGTGCCCATCTGTGCCACCCATAAGTGCCGCCCATGAGTGCCCATCTGTGCCGCCTATGAGTGCCCAGTGCCGCCCATGAGTGCCCATCAGTGCCGCCTATGTGTGCCCATCATTGCCGCCTATGTGTGCCCATCAGTGCCACCTATGTGTGCCCATCAGTGCCGCCTTGAGTGCCCATCAGTGTCGCATACCAGCGCCGCCAATCAGTGCCACCTCATCTGTGCCCATCAGTACTACCTCATCGATGTCCATCAGTGCCATCTCATCGGTGCCCATTAGTGCCGCCATATCAGTGCCCGTAATTGAAAGAGAAAACTTATTTACAAAAAAAGTTACAGAAAAAAATAAAAACGCAATTTTTTTTCCAAATTTTCAACCTTTTTTTAATTGTTGCGCAAAAAAAAAAAATCGCAGAGGTGATCAAATACCACCAAAAGAAAGCTCTATTTGTGGGGAAAAAAGGACGCCAATTTTGTTTGGGTACAGTGTAGCATGGCCGCGCAATTGCCATTCAAAAAGCGACAGTGCTGAAAGCTGAAAATTGGCTTGGGCGGGAAGCTGCGTAAGTGCCTGGTATGGAAGTGGTTAATAAATCAACTGCAATGTCACCAAGGGCTGTGTATGAGAAAACACAGTTGATTTAATAAAAACAACTAGACTGTTCACTTTGCAGGGGAAGCTGCACTTTGTAGCATTTAGTGAATGTCGTTAAATTTCATTTTGCAAAAAATACCCACCTACAAGAAAAAAAAAAAAGGAAAAAACAGCATGTTTGTTTGCACTTAATTGGATGGTGAAAGCCAGCAGAGCTTCACTTCATTTACTAAGCTCTGGGGAGAAATTCCTTGCAAAGCACAACTTCTCTTGCAAAGCAAACAGTCTATTTGCCTTTAACAATGGATGTGTGTCTTTTTTCAACCTTGCCTACTATGTAACTATGTAAATTAAAGTGAATGTAAACCCACTCTCATCCTTTCTAAACTACTGCCATAGTGCTGATCTATAATGATATAGATGCCTCCTGCATGTATCCTCACCTGTCAAATGTCTCCCCTCTGTCTGTTATAAGAACTGAAAAACTGCAGATTCTGTGGGTGGATCTGTTGTCCGGAACTCGGTGGATAGAGTCGCGATGTCAGTAGACTCCCCACCCACCTCTACACTCCCCTTGTCAACATGCATTTTCTCCTGTTCATTTCTAACACTGAACTTTTGCTGGTTTTGTGGATTATGCCCCATGATCACCAACATCCAGTCAAAATCCAGAAAAGTCACTACATGAATTCAGTATGCCCAATCATGTTGAGATGTGGAACAGTCACTCCTGAGAGAGCTGGAGAAGAAAGGAGGAGGGGATCTGAAGTACACAGAATGTCTCTCTCAGGCTCGTGCCTGAGATATGTAAATCACCTGTCACTCACAGCAAGGGGGAAGAACTGACTCCTATTTCTCTGTGTGTCAGTTTTTATCTCACTGAAAGAGGACTGTTCAGAGCTGTATTACCCACTTAAGCCCCGGACCAATATGCAGCTAAATGCGAAAACAGAGGTGTTTTTACAATTTGGCACTACGCTGCTTTAACTGGTAATTTTGCGGTCATGCAATGTTGTACCGAAATGAAATTTGCGTCCTTTTCTTCCCACAAATAGAGCTTTCTTTTGATGGTATTTGATTGCCTCTGCGATTTTTATTTTTTGTGCTATAAACAAAAATATAGCGACAATTTTGAAAAAAAATCAATATTTTTAACTTTTTGCTATAATAAATATCCCCCAAAAATATATAAAAACATTTTTTTTTCCTCAGTTTAGGCCGATCCGTATTCTTCTACATATTTTTGGTAAAAAAAATCGCAATAAGCGTTAATCGGTTGGTTTGCGCAAAATGTATAGCGTTTACAAAATAGGCGATAGTTTTATTGCATTTTTTTTTTTTTTACTACTAATGGCGCGATCAGCGTTTTTTCGTGACTGCGACATTATGGCGGACACTTCGCACAATTTTGACACATTTTTGGGACCATTGTCATTTTCACAGCAAAAAATGCATTTAAAATGCATTGTTTATTGTGGAAATGACAGTTGCGGTTTGGGAGTTAACCACAGGGGGCGCTGAAGGGGTTATGTTTCACCTAGTGTGTGTTTACAACTGTAGAGGGGTGTGGCTGTAGGAGTGACGTCATCGATTGTGTCTCCCTATAAAGGGGATGACACAATCGATGCAGCCGCCACAGTGAAGCACGGGGAAGCCGTGTTTACACACGGCTCATCCCGTTCTTCAGTTCTGGGGACCGATCGCGGGACCCCAGCGGCGATTGGGACTCGAGGTCCCGGAGCTTCGGACCGGGTCGTGGGTGCACGCCGCGGGCACGCGCCCGCGACCCACGGCTGGGTAGATGTAAAGGACGTATTATTACGTCCATCTGCCCAGCCGTGCCATTCTGCCGACGTATATCGTCGTGCGGCGGTCGGTAAGTGGTTAACTGCTCGTAGCAAGAGTGGGCACAGATGACATGAAATCCTATACTGTACAAGGTGCAAGCCTTAATTAAAAAAAAAATATTTTTCAGGTTTACATCCACATTAACCACTTCCCGACCGCCGCATGTACATTTACGTCGGCAGAATGGCACGGACAGGCACATCAACGTACCTGTACGTGCCTGCCCAGACGTGGGTCGGGACCCCCCCCCCCCCGGTACTTGCGGCCGTCGGATTCCCTCAAGGAAGAGATCCGGGACGACGGCGCAGCTATTCGTTTATAGCCGCTCCGTCGCGATCGCTCCCCGGAGCTGAAGAACGGGGAGAGCCGTATGTAAACACGGCTTCCCCGTGCTTCACTGTGGCGGCGTATCGATCGAGTGATCCCTTTTATAGGGAGACTCGATCTATGACGTCAGTCCTACAGCCACACCCCCCTACAGTTGTAAACACACACTAAGTGAACACTAACTCCTACAGCGCCACCTGTGGTTAACTCCCAAACTGCAACTGTCATTTTCACAATAAACAATGCAATTTAAATGCATGTTTTGCTGTGAAAATGACAATGGTCCCAAAAATGTGTCAAAATTGTCCGAAGTGTCCACCATAATGTCGCAGTCACGAAAAAAATCTCTGATCGCCGCCATTAGTAGTAAAAAAATTTTTTTTTATAAAAATGCAATAAAACTATCCCCTATTTTGTAAACGCTATAAATTTTGCGCAAACCAATCGATAAACGCTTAATGCGATTTTTTTTTACCAAAAATAGGTAGAAGAATATGTATCGTCCTAAACTGAGGAAAAAAATGTTTTAGATATGTTTTTGGGGGATATTTATTATAGCAAAAAGTTAAAAATATTGAATGTTTTTCAAAATTGTCGCTCTATTTTTGTTTATAGCGCAAAAAATAAAAACCGCAGATGTGATCAAACACCACCAAAAGAAAGCTCTATTTGTGGGGGAAAAAGGACGCCAATTTTGTTTTGGGAGCCACGTCGCACGACCGCGCAATTGTCTGTTAAAGCGACGCAGTGCCGAATCGCAAAACCTGGCCTGGGCATTTAGCTGCCTAAAGGTCCGGGGCTTAAGTGGTTAATAACACAAGCCCAAAGGTTCACAATAAATGGGTAAAACTGCAGTGCAATTTCCTGTGCTTTATTTCTCAATATATTATCTTCATGTTTTATGATGGAATGAATGGTGCCCGATGAACATCCTATAACTGCGCAGACCTCCGTCACACCATTCACACAAATGAATCTCCGCTGCCAGTCAAACAGCAGGCTGCAATAGGAAATATGGGATGAAATGAGAATTATATGGAGGTTGGAGATGTCGGGGTCTATAAACAATCTGGTAAGAGCCATTACAAGATAAGAGGGTTGCTTGGGGGCAGACAATGCTGCGCTCTTCTCTTTCCTGACACGCTATTATGGAATAAGAAATCTGGATATGTACAGTGTGCAGAAGGATACAGCTGGGGATGATTAGCTTACTGCAGCTGGATCCGAACTCTACCCCACCGAGCGCCTTCCAAAAATAGCCGGTCTAATAGGAACCAGTCTTTGCACACAGCCAAAGCTCCATGTAGACGTAGACAGCAATACTTATCTCTCCAGGCCTTGGATGAAAAAAGACACGAAAAGAAAGGCAAAGTGGATTTTTAGCAAGCACATATTTTTAGGTTCTTATTACAGTATTTACTTTAAATGAGTGCATATTTGAGCTTACTTATTCTAGTAAATGCAGAGATTTGTAGATTAGCCACTACTAGAGACAGCAGAGCCATTACATTCACTCTCCCTCTTTGCTCAACCACTTCAGCCTCGGGAGAATTTACCCCCTTCCTGACCAGAGCACTTTTTGCGATTCGGCACTGCGTCTCTTTAACTGACAATTGCGCGGTCGTGCAACGTTGCACCCAAACAAAATTTACGTCCTTTTTCCCCCACAAATAGAGCTTTCTTTTGGTGGTATTTGATCACCTCTGTGGTTTTTATTTTTTGCGCTGTAAACAAAAAAACGTCAATTTTGGAAAAAAGCAATATTTTTTACTTTTTGCTATAATAAATATCCCCCAAAAAATATAAAAAATATATTTTTTTTTCTCAGTTTAGGCCGATATGTATTCTTCTACATATTTTTGGTTACAAAAAAAATGCAATAAGCGTATTTTGATTGGTTTGCGCAAAAGTTATAGCATCTACAACATAGAGGATAGATTTATGGCATTTTTATTATAATTTTTTTTATTAGTAATGGCGGCGATCTGCTTTTTTTTATCGTGATTGCAACATTGCAGCAGGCATAACTGACACTTTTGACAGTATTTGGGGACCATTGTCCTTTATACAGCGATCAGAGCTATAAAAATGCACTGATTACTGTGTAAATGACACTGGCAGGGAAGGGGTTAAACACTAGGGGCAATCAAGGGATCAAGTGTGTCCTAGGGAGGGATTTTAACTGTTGGGGGGATGGTCTCACAACAACATGACAGAGATCACTGCTCCCGATGTTGCTAGGCAGAACAGGGAAATGCCTCGTTTACATCTCCCCGTTCTGCCGCTCCGTGACATGAGTCCATGCTCACGGAGCACAATGGCGCAATTTAAAGGGGAAGTACAGGTACGCCTATTTGCCCACCGCTGCCATTGTGCCGACGTATATCAGCGTGCAGCGGTCGGCAAGCGGTTAAAGTGGTCCTAAAAGCAGAAGGTTTTGATCTTAATGCATTCAAGGGCCTATTCCCGACAACCCTGGGCTGTGGTTGTTAAGGTCTGCGGGTGGGGGGCTTATTGGAATCTGGAAGCCCCCTTTAACAAGGGGGCCCCAGATCCTGCCCCCCCCTATGTGAATGGGTAGGGGTACATCATACCCCTACCCATTCACCAGAAAAAAATCTGAAATGTTTAAAAAAACAAGAGCTGGCTTTTGACAAGTCCTTTATTGAAAAAAAAAGCACCAAGTTGTCTTCTCCCCAAGCTGTCTTCTCCCCGAGCTGTCTTCTTCCCGAGCTGTCTTTTACCCAAGCTGTCTTCTCCCCAAGCTGTCTTCTCCCTGAGCTGTTGAACCTCGGTCCATTCTCATCGGTTTTGTCCGACCGTGTGTACGGGGCCTTAGTAATTTTGTCCGTGTTGGTTTATAAAGAGTAAAGTTTGTTTTAGGGAAAATCTCCTGAAAGCAATAAGAAAATCATTAGTGGTCAAATACGTTTTATTTCATAGAAGACAAGAGTCTGCTCATGGATTGTGAGATTCAGCTTATTAAATTCTGAAAAGCTATCCACCTAGGTAATTATAACCTTGAGAAATTTGTGTTCCTGGCATCTGATCATTTTCTCGAGTCCCTTTTTAATTGCTTTTTGGGAAAACAGCACTCTCTGTCTGTTCTAGAGGATTAACTCGAAGAACTTTGCGGAAGGCGGCATATTTTAACAAATATAATACATAGAACAAAAGGAAAAGGTTGTGCTAAAAAGTTGCTCAAAAAACATACTTTCAGGTAATTCACTAGGGGGATACACTATATTATTAAAAGCATTGGGACACCTGCCTTTACACTCACATGAACTTTAATGGCATCCCAGTCTTAGTCCGTAGGGTTCAATATTGAGTTGGCCCCCCCTTTGCAGCTATAACAGCTTCAACTCTTCTGGCAAGGCTGTCCACAAGGTTTTGGAGTGTGTCTATGGGAATGTTTGACCATTCTTCCAGAACCACATTTGTGAGGTCAGGCACTGATGTTGGACAAGAATTCATCCCAAAGGTGTTCTATGGGGTGCAGGCCAGTTAAGTTCTTTCACCCCAAACTCGCTCATCCATGACAAGGCCATTTTTTGTGATACGGCACTGCGTTACTTTAACCACTTCCCGACCTCCTCATGTACATTTACGTCGGCAGAATGGCACGGACAGGCACATGTACGTACCTGTACGTGCCTGCCTAGACGTGGGTGGGGGGTCCGATCGGGACCCCCCCCGGTACATGCGGAGGTCGGGTCCGCTCGGGGAGCGATCCGGGACGACGGCGCGGCTATTTGTCGCGATCGCTCCCCGGAGCTGAAGAACGGGGAGAGCCGTGTGTAAACACGGCTTCCCCGTGCTTCACTGTGGCGGCGCATCGATCCCTTTTATTAGGGAGACTCAATCGATGATGTCAGTCCTACAGCCACACCCCCCTACACTAGTAAACACTAGTGTTGCTCACGAATATTCGCATTGCGAATATTCGACTCGAATATAGCATATTCGAGAAATCGCGCTATATTTCGAAAATCGCGGTGAATATTCGCAATTCCGAATATTCGATTTTTTACAATTTTTTTTTTGAATCAGATCACATCCTAGATATCTCCATCGACGTCTAAAAGCATTGCTGGTATCATTAGAGACCCTGGGCCGAGTAGCTGAAGCGTTCATTGAATTTTCCAGAAAGATCGCAATGCGATTATTCGGCAAACGCAATATCGCGCGATTACTTTCCTCGCCCCGATCTTCCGCATCAGAGCGATTTTTACAGTTTCATTTTTAAAACAGATCACATCCTAGTGATCTCCATAGACGTCTGAAAGCATTGCTGGTATGATTAGAGCCATTGGGCCGAGTAGCTGAAGCGATCATTTTATATTGCCGAATATTCGCAATGCGAATATTCGGCAATAGGAATATTGCGCGATTATTTGCTCCGCCCTTTTGCATCAGAGCCAATCAGAGTTCTCCTTCCACACTCGTCACAGGTTAGCAACCAATAGGAACCTGCCTGCATGGACATTATATAAGCTCACTCCCAGCACCATTTCATTGCAGATTCAGAAGCTGGCTATAGAGTGTGGAGGCTGTTTCTGTGTTCCTGGTTTCCTGTGTCTTTGTTCTTGATTGATTTAGATCATCACCAGCATTGCTATTTAGTGATTCCAGTGGATCTTTTCCAGTATATCAACTGCTTTTTTCAAAGCAATAGACCCAAGAGCTTTTTTCAAAGCTACGTTTTGTGCTGTTTTGTGCTGTTTTTTTCATTTGTGTTACTGTTTGATCCTGCAATCCTCCCTGTTCAGTTATATTTGCAAGAGATTTCAGAACACGTTTTGCTGAGCTTTATAAAAGAGCTTTTCTAAAAGCTAAGTTTTGTTCATCTTGTGTTACTGTTAGATCTTGCAGGTTCGCTGTTCAGTGATATTTGATAGGCATCTCAGTTCAAATTTTGTTTAGTTTTCCCTAAAGAGCTTTTATAAAAGCTAAGTTTTGTGTTCAGTTTAGTTAAATTTTGTGTGGTAAGTGTACACACTGTTAGTGTACATTTATTTCATCTAGCTTAGCTTAGTGTGTGTTTAGTGTCTGTGTTTTGTGTTTAAAAAAAAAAAAAAAAAAAAAAGTTAGTGTTTGTTTAGTGCTTTTTTTTTTTTTTCTTTAATTTTGTAGTCCTTGTCTGGTGTACTACTTTTCTTATAGTTTAGTAGCTGTCTGTGTACGTCTTTGTCTGCGTGCCTGTCTTGTAAAAAAAACACAAAAACACATTTTGTTCACATTTTCCCCCCCAATAAAGTTTAACCCCCCCACACACATATCAGCAATAATGAGCGGCATCCGTGGCCGTGGCAGCAGGGGTAGGGGAGTTACTCCCAGTGCTGGATCGCTGCCAGCACGGGGTACCTCTCGTGCCCCTACTAGTGGTAGAGGATCGGGTGCAAGGGGAGTACGCCTGATCCGGGAGTTCTTCCCATCGGGCAGCCGCCCGATATTGCCATCTCAGGCTCAAGTAGTGGTGGACTACATGGGGCACAGCAGTGCCACTGAGTCGTCGGTCCCGACTCACAGTAGTACCAGCATTACACCGTTGCCTGTACTACCCCCCCCCAGCCCCCAAGAGTCCAGCATCTTACTGTTCGACAGCGACAGTGATAGGGATCTCTTGGGGGAGGCCATGCATCAGGCAGACCTCCAGCTCTGTCCTGATGGTCAGGACCTTTTTGAAGGGATGGATGAGGAGGATGGGATACCTGCTGGCAGTATCCCAGAGACATCCCTTCAAACTGGTGCTGCTGTTTTGGTGCAGGAAACAGCAGCACCTAGTCAGACCCAGGCGTGGGTGAGGGGACAGCGGAGCCAGGCTAGAGGCTCCATGTCACGTGGTTCCCTCAGACCAACACATCTCAGCCCTTGGTCTGACATCTCTGGGGGCGAAGAGGGTGACCCATCATGGTTGCCATCTGACGCGTCGGCTCACTACGTCAGTGACGACGGGGAAGGTAGGCACCCTGGTGAAACGGTGCGCCAGGTCACCACCAGGGAGACCATCGTCAGGGTCTCCACTGGTGATGGCAGCAGGAGGTGTCAGGAGGAGGAGCAGCAGCAGCAGCAGCAGCAGCAGGCAGCTCCACCTGTGCGCACCGAATCCCAGCAGGTGCAAGTAAGCGTCACCCCATCTGACAGGAGGGCGGTGCTGAAGTCACCTGTCTGGAATTTCTTTACCCTGGTGGCAGACAACCCTACCGTGGCCATCTGCCGGATTTGTAAAGTGAGGGTGAAGAGAGGGAAGTGTTTGGCTCGGGTGGGTACCACAGCCCTGAACCAGCACCTGAGGATAAACCACTGGGCGTTGTATGACGAGATGAAGCGTGGTGGTGGTAGCAGCGCCACCACCACAAGTGAGCAGGGTACAGCAGCCCCTGCCACATCTTCATCTGTTTCCAGCAGGTCATGCCCCCCCGCTCCCTCTAGTAGAGGTACTGGTACCGGCAGCCAGACCTCTACTTCCACAGCACCCTCCACGTCTGTGTCCCGCACTGCCGTCCGGCGCCAGGCGTCGATTTCAGACGCCTTTGACCGCACCACTCCCTTCCCCCCTGGAGACCGACGTGTGCGTTCCCTCAATGGGCTCCTGGCAAGGGTTATTGCCCAACATCTGCTGCCCTTCAACATAGTTGACAGCAACCCCTTCAGGCAGATGTTGGAGCAGGCCCAACCCCAATGGCGTGTCCCCAGCCGCCATTTCTTTGCCAGGACTGGTGTCCCTGCCCTACACCAGCACATTGTGCAGAATGTAACCCTGTCGCTGGATCACGCTGTCAGCGACAGGGTTCATCTGACAATGGATGGCTGGACCAGCAGGCATGGGCAGGGACGCTACATCAGCTTCACGGCCCATTGGGTTTCCCTCCGAGGCGTCGGTGAGGGATCGTCGGCAACCGATCTTGTGGTGCCGCCCCGGGGTGTCCAGGGGAGAACTGCTGGTCTCCCTCAAGCCACTGTCTCCGCAGCTGCTGAGCCTCCCAGCAAGCGCCCCCGTAGCTACTCAAGTGTGGGGCACGTGCGCTGTCAGGCCGTGCTCCAGCTTGTTAGTTTAGGGGACCGGAGACACACTGCAGAAGAAGTGCTGAAAGCACTTCAAGCTCAGGTCCAGAAGTGGCTGACACCCCGAAGGCTCCAGCCAGGTATGGTTGTCTGCGATAACGGCAGCAACCTACTCGCCGCCCTCCATGCTGGCAGTCTGACGCACGTGCCCTGTCTGGCACATGTCCTCAACCTGGTGGTGCAGAAGTTCCTGCGCACTTATCCAGGGTTGAGTGACATTGTGGCAAAGGCGCGTAGGATTGCCAGCCACTTCAGGCGCTCCCCAACCGCTACCGCGTCCCTGTCCAAATTGCAGCGGAAGTACAATCTGCCCCTTCACAGGCTGATTGTGGACAGTGTGACGCGGTGGAACTCCACCCTCCACATGCTGAAGAGGTTGTGGGAGCAGCAAAGGGCGGTGAGGGAGTACCTGATGGAACTAGGCACTGAGAGGGCTTCACCACAACTCCCTTTCATCGCCTGTGCGGAGTGGGGGCAGATAAACCAGGTCTGCCAAGTGTTGTCCTCCTTCGAGCAGGCGACCAAGATGGTCAGCAGTGAGCAAATTGGCCTCAATAGCGTGCTGCCAATACTGTTCATGCTGGAGAGGACACTAGATCGCCTGCTCGAGGCTGGGGAGAGTGCCTTGGTGGAGCAGGAGGAGTCAGCAATGCTCCACCGAGACCAGGGCCAGGACCAGGAGGAGGAGGAGGAGGAGGAGGATGATGATGAAGAGGAGGAGGAGGTGGTTGCTGGTGTCGTCCCGGAGTCAGGGCCTGGTCAGGAGGGAGAGCCGGTGTTGGGGGCACCGATAGTCCGGGGGTTGGGCATGTCTGAGTTTGACCAGCAGCGCCTCAGGGAAGAAGAGTCGCACCTCATTCACCTGGCCAGCATTGAGGAGTCACAGCGGGCTGTGCTCTTCCCCATGGCTGCCCACATGCTGAGATGCCTCAGGAGGGACCCCCGGGTTAAGACCATCAAGACGAGGGATGATTTCTGGATGGCCACCCTTTTGGATCCCAGGTGCAAGGGGAAACTGGAGCAGTTCATCCCAGCCAGCCGGAGGCAGCACCGGATGGAGGAACTGCAGGCAGCCATTGTCAGACGGTTGGAGCAGGCAACTCCCCGGCCTCCAGTTGTCCCCCCTCATCTCACCCAGCAGGTGGCTGCACCCAGCTGCAGCCGAGCAGGGGACCTAATGGAAGAGATGAGGATGTTCTTCCAAACCGAGCGACCCAGTACCACCACCAGCAGCAGCAGCAGCAGTCACCACCAGCGGCTGGCCCACATGGTGGCAGACTACATGGCGTCCGTCGGTGCTTCTGACAGTATGAGCACCGACGACCCCATGGAGTACTGGGTTGCCAGATTGGACACCTGCCGCGAGCTCGCTCAGTATGCGCTGGAGTTATTGTCTTGCCCCCCCTCCAGCGTACTATCTGAGCGGACATTCAGCGCGGCAGGTGGGGTGGTCACGGACAAGAGGACCCGTCTGTCCACAGACTCCGTGGACAGACTCACATTCATAAAGATGAATGAGTCCTGGATCGGCGGTGACTTTCTGGCACCCGTCGTCGGTTCAGGGCGCTGAAGGGTCCCTTGCCATGCATTCCCTGATGAAGCCCCGGACCTGATGTATTTACAGTGCTGAATATAACTATTTCAACATCAGAGAAAATCAATGTTAATATTTGGTACAGTAGGCTTTCTTTGCAATTACAGCGGTCAAACATTTCTTGTAGTTTTACACCAGCTTTGCACACACTGGAGGAGGGATTTTGGCCCACTCCTCCACACAGATCTTCTCTACATCAGTCATGTTTCTGGGCTATCGCTGAGAAACACGGAGTTTGAGCTCCCTCCAAAGATTCTCTATTGGGTTTAGGTCTGGAGACTGGCTAGGCCACGCCAGAACCTTGATATGCTCCTTACAGAGCCAATCCTTGGTTATCCTGGCTGTGTGCTTTGGGTCATTCTCATGTTGGAAGACCCAGCCTCGACCCATCTTCAAAGCTCTAACTCAGGGAAGGAGGTTGTTGCCCAAAATCTTGCAATACATGGCCCCGGTCATCCTCTCCTTAATACAGTGCAGTCACCCTGTCCCATGTGCAGAAAAACACCACCAAAGCATGATGCTACCACCCCCATGCTTCACATTAGGGATGGCGTTCTTGGCATGGTACTCATCATTATTCTTCCTCCGAACACGGTTAGTGAAATTATGATCAAAAAATTATATTATAGTCTCATCTGACCACATGATTTTCTCCCATGACTCCTTTGGATCAGTCAAGACAATTATGTCAGCAGTTATTTCACACCCTATATACTCTTATTAAGACTGCTGTACATCATGGCAACTCCTGCCCATGTGATATGACTCTGTATCAACTACTACTGTTAATACTGCTACTGCTGCTTCTGCTGCCCAGTCAAGACACCTATGTCAGCAGTTATTTCACACCCTATATACTCTTATTAAGACTGCTGTACATCATGGCACCTCCTGCCCATGTGATATGACTCTGTATCAACTACTACTGTTAATACTACTACTGCTGCTTCAGCTGCTGCTGCCGCCCAGTCAATACACCTATGTCAGCAGTTGTTTAACACTCTATATACTCTTATTCCTACTGCTGTTCATCATGGCACCTCCTGCCCATGTGATATGACTCTGTATCAACTACTACTGTTAATACTACTACTACTGCTTCTGCTGCTGCTGCCGCCCAGTCAATACACCTATGTCAGCAGTTGTTTCACACTCTATATACTCTTATTAAGACTGCTGTACATCATGGCAACTCCTGCCCATGTGATATGACTCTGTATCAACTACTACTGTTAATACTACTACTGCTGCTTCAGCTGCTGCTGCCGCCCAGTCAATACACCTATGTCAGCAGTTGTTTAACACTCTATATACTCTTATTCCTACTGCTGTTCATCATGGCACCTCCTGCCCATGTGATATGACTCTGTATCAACTACTACTGTTAATACTACTACTACTGCTTCTGCTGCTGCTGCCGCCCAGTCAATACACCTATGTCAGCAGTTGTTTAACACTCTATATACTCTTATTCCTACTGCTGTTCATCATGGCACCTCCTGCCCATGTGATATGACTCTGTATCAACTACTACTGTTAATACTACTACTGCTGCTTCTGCTGCTGCTGCCGTCCAGTCAATACACCTATGTCAGCAGTTGTTTCACACTCTATATACTCTTATTAAGACTGCTGTACATCATGGCAACTCCTGCCCATGTGATATGACTCTGTATCAACTACTACTGTTAATACTACTACTGCTGCTTCTGCTGTTGCTGCTGCCGCCCAGTCAATACACCTATGTCAGCAGTTATTTGACACTCTATATACTCCTATTCCTACTGCTGTTCATCATGGCACCTCCTGCTCATGTGATATGACTCTGTATCAACTACTACTGTTAATACTACTACTGCTGCTTCTGCTGCTGCTGCTGCCCAGTCAAGACACCTATGTCAGCAGTTATTTCACACCCTATATACTCTTATTAAGACTGCTGTACATCATGGCACCTCCTGCCCATGTGATATGACTCTGTATCAACTACTACTGTTAATACTACTACTGCTGCTTCAGCTGCTGCTGCCGCCCAGTCAATACACCTATGTCAGCAGTTGTTTAACACTCTATATACTCTTATTCCTACTGCTGTTCATCATGGCACCTCCTGCCCATGTGATATGACTCTGTATCAACTACTACTGTTAATACTACTACTACTGCTTCTGCTGCTGCTGCCGCCCAGTCAATACACCTATGTCAGCAGTTGTTTCACACTCTATATACTCTTATTAAGACTGCTGTACATCATGGCAACTCCTGCCCATGTGATATGACTCTGTATCAACTACTACTGTTAATACTACTACTACTGCTTCTGCTGCCCAGTCAAGACACCTATGTCAGCAGTTATTTCACACCCTATATACTCTTATTAAGACTGCTGTACATCATGGCACCTCCTGCCCATGTGATATGACTCTGTATCAACTACTACTGTTAATACTACTACTGCTGCTTCAGCTGCTGCTGCCGCCCAGTCAATACACCTATGTCAGCAGTTGTTTAACACTCTATATACTCTTATTCCTACTGCTGTTCATCATGGCACCTCCTGCCCATGTGATATGACTCTGTATCAACTACTACTGTTAATACTACTACTACTGCTTCTGCTGCTGCTGCCGCCCAGTCAATACACCTATGTCAGCAGTTGTTTCACACTCTATATACTCTTATTAAGACTGCTGTACATCATGGCAACTCCTGCCCATGTGATATGACTCTGTATCAACTACTACTGTTAATACTACTACTACTGCTTCTGCTGCCCAGTCAAGACACCTATGTCAGCAGTTATTTCACACCCTATATACTCTTATTAAGACTGCTGTACATCATGGCACCTCCTGCCCATGTGATATGACTCTGTATCAAGTACTACTGTTAATACTACTGCTGCTGCTTCTGCTGCCCAGTCAAGACACCTATGTCAGCAGTTATTTCACACCCTATATACTCTTATTAAGACTGCTGTACATCATGGCACCTCCTGCCCATGTGATATGACTCTGTATCAACTACTACTGTTAATACTGCTACTGCTGCTTCTGCTGCCCAGTCAAGACACCTATGTCAGCAGTTATTTCACACCCTATATACTCTTATTAAGACTGCTGTACATCATGGCACCTCCTGCCCATGTGATATGACTCTGTATCAACTACTACTGTTAATACTACTACTGCTGCTTCTGCTGCCCAGTCAAGACACCTATGTCAGCAGTTATTTCACACCCTATATACTCTTATTAAGACTGCTGTTCATCATGGCACCTCTTGCCCGAGTGATTTGACACTGTATTGTCAATGTCTACTACTACTATTACAGCTCAGTCAAGACACCTGTGTCCCAATTTTTTGGTACACTATTGACTATTATGACCACTACTAATGCTGTAAAGTATTCCCCAAGTGTTTTTATGCTATGTATTACTATTACCACTACTGCTTGTAAATCGTGCCTGTGTGATACTTAGTGGGAATGCTTTAATAAGCATTCCTAGTATGGATACCCGTAAATGTATTAATCTTAATTAGTGTGAATGCTTTAATAAACATTTCCAGTATTGATATCCGTAAATTTAGTAATCTTATTATTCCTTACGTTTTTTGGTTCTGCGTAACTTCGGCATACTTTCAGCTATTGAGACCATTCAACTGTAAAAATGTTCGTCTCTTTCAGCAAATGATGGGACTTGTTCAAGTTTTTTCCTACTTTTTACACTTTTATAAATTTTTAGCTTTTAAGACCCTTTTTTTAACATTGAAGTCAATGAGAACATCCTTTTCCCCTTTGAATTCACATGCCCTGCCAAAAGTTTCAGCTACTTCATACTTTCACTTACAGACACTGAAAAAACTGTAAAGCGGTCACAAAATATTTAGCTATCCGGCTATGACTTTTCAGATAGTTAGCGTTTACAATTTTTTGGTGAAAACGCAATTTACGTTTTGCGAATTTTTCACAAAAATGCGATAGGTTATAATGTAATCCTATGGAGGGGATTTAGAGTCTGTCATGTGACCTTAACATTCTAGATCTTTGTAATTAAAAATATCTTTACAAAAAGGGGAAACAAATTGGTCTCACGCCCACAAGATCTACTTTTCATACACAATTTTTATATCAAAACGTAGCTATGCTTGTCTGGTTTATGGCAATGTGATCAAGTCTGCGATACGTATTTTAGTTTTAGTTATTGGAGCAACAGCCAGAAATTATGTCTCATAGACTCTCATGTTAAATTATCTAAAAAATGTTGCTGCAGAACTCACAAAGACGCTCTTTTCTAAATCGCAGACATGGCCACATTTTTAAGTTTATCTACATAAATTTCATATCGATGCGTTTACAAGGGCCGTGTATTTCAAACGGTGTAGTCGTTGTATCAATTGCATGTACGTTTGAGGATTTATTAAGCTTTGTTTGGAGGCTTAAATCATGTATTAGATCTGTGAATTAAAAGCGTTTGTAATGTTATTTCTTTCTATAAATCACTTTCCTGACCTCAGTGCAATATTCCTCCTCACTGACCTGGGGGGGAGGGGAAACCTATTGAGGGGGGAGGGGCGACCAGGAAGTCAGCATACGCTATACTTTGCAGATAGAGAAAGAAGCTGTGTGTCCTAAAGATAGTGTAGTGGTTATGGTGAATGTCTTTGGCAAGGGGCTCACCAATTAAGCTATTCAGCATTCCCACTCGCATTTTCCTCAGGAAATGCATTGTCTAGTTATATTATATTTTAATACTCCTGCTGCTGCCTCCATGCTGAGTAAAGCTTCATGACCTCTCTGGCACAGCGGATCCACCAACAGCCTCCGCTACAAGCTACCAGACCGGATCTAAACAGCAAGTGTAACTATAACAATGAACCTTATGTTAAACACTGTTTTGCGGCATTTATACTGCAACCATTGGGCTGTCTGCAAGAGCTCATCTGCATTCTCTCTCTTTCTTGCTCTCCCTCTCTCTCTCTTTGTATATATATATATATTGTTGCTTTTGTTATGTTCATTTTTCAACTGTTTATTTTGTGTTCGTCGTGTCTGTGTCGTGTGCTTTAGTTTGTCCTAGGTTACTGTTAAATAAAATAATAGTATAAAATGTTTTTGCTTATTATGAAGTTAAATGTGTTGATGTTGATTTGTTTGATGTTAAGTTAGATGTGTTGAAAAACCTACAAATCTATCTCAAAAAGAAATGAAACATTTCCAAAAAATAATATTTATTAATAAAAACATAATTTCAGATATAACTCTGATTGAGCTTCTGAAGGCGCTCCAGCTTCTCTATATTTTTTAATTGCTGCTGCTCCAGCAGCACATTTTGCTGAATAAGGTAGCGGATCTGGCGCTGATTTGCCTGGATCCTCTGGTGGGTTGTCTTTATGAGCGCGGTCTGCCTCCTCATCTTTCCTGATACTGTTAGGATATAATAAAAAAAAAAATTGGATTTAAAATAACGTTACCAAATAAATAAAATTTTTTTTTTGCTTATTAATCAATCATTATCATGTGTATACACTTGTTATGTGTCTAACACATCCCGGGAGTGCAGAATTATTAGGCAAATGAGTATTTGGACCACATCATCCTCTTTATGCATGTTGTCTTACTCCAAGTTGTATAGGCTCGAAAGCCTACTACAGATTAGGCATATTAGGTAATGTACAACTCTGTAATGAGAAGGTGTGTGGTCTAATGACATCAACACTCTATATCAGGTGTGCATAATTATTAGTCAATTTCCTTTTCTTTGTCAAAATGGGCCAAAAGAAGGATTTGACAGACTCTGAAAAGTCCAAAATAGAGAGATATCTAGCAGAGGGATGCAGCACTCTTAAAGTTGCAAAGCTTCTGAAGCGTGATCATCAAACAAAAGAAGCGTGTGGAAAAACAAAGGTGCAAAATAACTGCCCATGAACTGAGAAAAGTTAAGCGTGCAGCTGCCAAGATGCCACTTGCCACAAGATTGGCCATATTTCAGAGCTGCAACATCACTGGGGTGCCCAAAAGCACAAGGTGTGCAATACCCAGAGACATGGCCAAGGTAAGAAAGGCTGAAAGACGATGACCACTGAACAAGACACACAAGCTGCAACGTCAAGACTGTGCCAATAAATATCTCAAGAAAGATTTTTCGAAGGTTTTATGGACTGCTGAAATGAGAGTGAGTCTTGATGGGCCAGATGGAAGAGCCCGTGGCTGGATTGGTAAAGTGCAGGGAGCTCCAGTCCGACTCAGACGCCAGCAAGGTGGTGGTGGAGTACTGGTTTGGGCTGGTATCATCAAAGATGAGCTTGTGGGGCCTTTTCGGATTGAGGATGGAGTCAAGCTGAACTCCCAGTCCTACTGCCAGATTATGGAAGAGACCTTCTTCAAGCAGTGGTACAGGAAAAAGTCACCATCCTTCAAGAAAAACATGATTTTCATGCAGGACAATGCTCCATCACACGTGTCAAAGTACTCCACAGCGTGGCTGGCAAGAAAGGGTATTAAATAAAAAAAAGTAATGACATGGCCTCCTTGTTCACCTGATCTGAACCCCATTGAGAACCTGTGGTCCATCATCAAATGTGGGATTTACAAGGAGGGAAAACAGTACACCTCTCTGAACAGTGTCTGGGAGGCTGTGGTTGCTGCTGCACGCAATGTTGATGGTGAACAGATCAAAACACTGACAGAATCCATGGATGTCAGGCTTTCGAGTGTCCTTGCAAAGAAAGGTGGCTATATTGGTCACTGATTTGTTTTTGTTTTGTTTTTAAATGTCAGAAATGTGTATTTGTGAATGTTGAGATGTTATATTGGTTTCACTTTTAAAAATAAATCATTGAAATGGGTATATATTTATTTTTTGGTTAAGTTGCCTAAAAATTCTGCACAGTAATAGTAGTCACCTGCACACACAGATATCCCCCGAAAATAACTAACACTAAAAACAAACTAAAAACTACTTCCAAAAAAATTCAGCTTTGATATTAATGAGTTTTTGGGGTTCATTGAGAACATGGTTGTTGTTCAATAATAAAATGAATCCTCAAAAATACTACTTGCTTAATAATTATGCACTACCTGTATACTTCTAGCATCAATACCATATTATGGTTCTACAATCTGACAGGTGCGCTTTATATGTTGTCCATTTTTATATCTACATTTTATTGTTGAAATGTTATTAATCATTGTGCACATATTTACCTTCCTGAACGAGGCTCACAGGACCGCTCTCTTCCTCCTGCTCTTCTGCTTGAGAAGTTGGGGTGGTGGGGGGGGGAAGCTCCTCAGCTTGCTCCTCAGCAGGAGCTGGGGTTGGGGAGTGGGAGGGCCCTGGCTGCTCCTCTTCATCCATCTCCTCCTCTGCCGCATCCTCCTCTGCCGCATCCTCCTCCTCCTCCTCATCGGCCTGGCGCCTTCTGCGCTTGGCGCGGATAACTGGCATTGGAGCTCCTATAATAACACAATGTTCATATATTATAAAAATGTTTTCTAATGACGTATGCAAATTCTGTGTACTCTGCTGTATTGTATATGAATACAAATTGATTTATATAGACAGTTAACCAATGGGACAATGTTATATTAAAGGGTCTTGTGGGCACTACAGGGGACTGAGCGTGAGCTGGGATGCAACCATGTTAAAATGAGCTGTTTTTGTCTACTTTGTTTTGTTCAGACCATCTCATGTTAAAAAAAGGGCCTGATGGAGCACACGGGATTACTATAACAACCCCACTCCTAACACAGGAATTTAGTGGTAATCTATATATATAAAACTCAACGTGTGTGTGTGCATAAATGTATGTATGTATGTATGTATGTATGTATGTATGTATGTTCCAGCATCACGTACAAACGGCTAAAGATATTTATATGAAACTTGGCACACAGGTTACTTATATGTCAGCCACAAACATAGGATAGGTGGTTTAAACCTTACCCACCCCCACTTGCCATGGTCGGGGTTTTTCTTTAAAGTCCCATGCAAAGCAATGGGAAAATTATGTTCCCACATAACTTCTGTGTTCCTGTCTGCTGCCCCATGTCTTTTTTCAACAGTACTATGAATACCTTGGCCGGTGGTGATATATGTTAGCACAACATGGCATCTTGGTTAACAACATCTGACCTTACATGAATTACATATGACCTTACATAACTGTCACCAAAGGAGCTGCGGTGGCTCCACGCGATTGCCACTGCACTGACAACTGATTCACCTCTGCAGCTAGGGGTTCGGATCCCGCTCTCGGCTACCTGTGAATTGAGTTTGGTGGTCTCAGCCCCGCCCGTGGTGGGTGTGCTATGCGAGGTTGGGTTGGGAGGACCCCCTCACACCCGCCATTGCCAACCGGGGCATGGAGAAAGGTGGCAGATTGCCTCTGGGGGAGGCCTCCCAACTCCTGCAGGCCGGCTCCTCTCTCTTTCGAGTTCACGCACAAAATACACTTTTTTAAAAAAAAACATAACTGTCAACAATAACTTACCTGGATGATATTTAGCCCGAAGACGTCTGACATGAACCATTTGGCGCCTCTTCAGGTCAGACCACTTCTTAACAATGGCCTTGTGGTCATGTTGGCCGCCAAAGTCAGCGATTAGGGCGCTGACCACAGCCCTTTTCTCTGGCTGCCTCCGCAGCTCATCGTATCCTGTTTCCAGGAACTTCTGCAAGATGAAGAACAAAGTATATTGTAATACTTCTGTTGACAGCCTTATGGATATATGACGTAAATGTATGCTATTCAACAATTGGAAGCATTCTCGCCTTATTAATCAATGACAGGGGTAACATGAAAGATTTTATATCCTGCCATTTCGGTCGCCACCTTTTTTGCATAAATATAGCAGCCATTATCATTTGCATAATTATGAATATATTATTAACAACACAGGATACACGTATAGGGGAGATATGCGTTGCTAACTCTTTTCCCTGTCAGGAGCCTAACGCCCCGGGGGGTCAGAGACGGGACCTTTTTCGGAGGACCACTGACGTATGTACCCGTCGCAGTTTTTTGTGATGTCACTCTTTAGGTGTGTGCACATTTTTCACTGCATCCGGGTGGAGTTTTTGGGTTGTGTTTTGCACGCCACAGGCTTTTCAACAGGAAAAAAACAGCTGGAGGCAGAATGGTTGCAAAACACTACGTGTTTGTTACTTAACTCTGGGTTTCAAGACCAGTCCACCTCCAGCTGTTGCAAAACTACTACTCCCATCAGCCACGGTCTGTCAGTGCATGCTAAGAATTTTACTTTTGCTGCATCTAGGGTGCCACAGTTTAGAGACCCGTGCATAAAGGCCTGAAAAATGGGGGCCTGCAGAACTTACAATACTAGAAGTGCCAGCATTCCCAGGCATGCTGGAAGTTGTAGTTCTGCAACATCTAAAGGGCAATATGTATTCGAACGTCCTTGGGCCTTGAGGACACTGAAGTCAGGACGTTCGCATACGTCCTATGTCCAAAAATTTTTTAAATTCATTATGCTAAATAACAAGGAAAAGTGCCTAAATACACATTTGCCAACCAGGGTGTCTGCAGCTGTCCAGGCATGCTGGGACTTGTAGTTTTGTAAAAGCAGGAGACACATTTTTTGTGAAATACTAATATATGATCATATATACTAACTTTTAAACTAGACTAAAATGCTGGGCTGGGCTGGGACTTGTAGTTTTGTAAAAGCAGGAGACACATTTTTGGTTAAATACTAATATCTGATCATATATACTAACTTTTAAACTAGACTTAAATGCAGTTGAAGATGATGAAATAACAGTGGTCAAAATACTTACACAAATCAGCAACTTTTCCTCAGACTTAGTGAAATTGCTTCCAACCATGTTGCTGTGTGATTGCGCTGCGATCATAAGTTGGAAACTGGCAAGGCTCCAGGAAATGGTCGCGTGTTGTTCGCGTGTTGATTGCGCTGCTTGGACCGAGATGGGTCCATATGGCTTCGGCTGTATGGACCACAGTAACTCTTTTCCCTGTCAGGAGCCTAGGAGCCTAACGCCCCGGGGGGTCAGAGACGGGACCTTTTCGGAGGACCACTGACGTATGCAACCGTCGCAGTTTTTTGTGATGTCACTCTTTAGGTGTGTGCAAATTTTTCCTTGCACCGGGTGGAGTTTTTGGGTTGTGTTTTGCACGCCACAGGCTTTTCAACAGAAAATAACCAGCTGGAGGCAGAATGGTTGCAAAACACTACGGGTTTGTTACCTAACTCTGGGTTTCAAGACCAGTCCACCTCCAGCTGTTGCAAAACTACTACTCCCATCAGCCACGGTCTGTCAGTGCATGCTAAGAACTTTACTTTTGCTGCATCTAGGGTGCCACAGTTTAGAGACCCGTGCATAAAGGCCTGAAAAATGTGGGCCTGCAGAACTTACAATACTAGAAGTGCCAGCATTCCCAGGCATGCTGGAAGTTGTAGTTCTGCAACATCTAAAGGGCAATATGTATTCGAACGTCCTTGGGCCTTGAGGACACTGAAGTCAGGACGTTCGCATACGTCCTATGTCCAATAAAATGTTAAATTCATTATGCTAAATAACAAGGAAAAGTGCCTAAATACACATTTGCCAACCAGGGTGTCTGCAGCTGTCCAGGCATGCTGGGACTTGTAGTTTTGTAAAAGCAGGAGACACATTTTTTGTGAAATACTAATATCTGATCATATATACTAACTTTTAAACTAGACTAAAATGCAGTTGAAGATGATGAAATAACAGTGGTCAAAATACTTACACAAATCAGCAACTTTTCCTCAGACTTAGTGAAATTGCTTCCAACCATGTTGCTGTGTGATTGCGCTGCGATCATAAGTTGGAAACTGGCAAGGCTCCAGGAAATGGTCGCGTGTTGTTCGCGCAATTGCGCATGCGCGATCGAAAAATCGCAATCGCAATATGTATTTTGGTTAAAATATCATACATATTCGATTTCAGAGTGCTGCTACAGCAGTTTTCGAAATATCTGCAATAAATTTCGCATTCGCATGTTGCGATATTTCGATAAAATATCAGGAATATTCTGAGCCAATCAGAGCGCTCCTCCAGCATATCTCGAAATTGCGCAATAAATATCGCATTCGCATGTTGCGATATTTCGATAAAATATCAGGAATATTCTGAGCCAATCAGAGCGCTCCTCCAGCATATCTCGAAATTGCGCAATAAATATCGCATTCGCATGTTGCGATATTTCGATAAAATATCACGAATATTCTGAGCCAATCAGAGCGCTCCTCCAGCATATCTCGAAATTGCGCAATAAATATCGCATTCGCATGTTGCGATATTTCGATAAAATATCACGAATATTCTGAGCCAATCAGAGCGCTCCTCCAGCATATCTCGAAATTGCGCAATAAATATCGCATTCGCATGTTGCGATATTTCGATAAAATATCACGAATATTCTAAGCCAATCAGAGCGCTCCTACCGCAGTTATTAAAAAAATCGCAATTATTTTCGCATTCGCAATAGCGAAAAATCGCATTCAATTAATTTCGATAAAATATCACGAATATTCGAATTTAGCGAATATATCTCGAATATTCGAATATATATTCGAGATATATCGCGAAATCGAATATGGCATATTCTGCTCAACACTAGTAAACACATACACAGTGATCCCTAAATGTTACAGCGCCCCCTGTGGTTAACTCCCAAACTGCAACTGTCATTTTCACAATAAACAATGCAATTTAAATGCATTTTTTGCTGTGAAAATGACAATGGTCCCAAAAATGTGTCAAAATTGTCCGAAGTGTCCGCCATAATGTCGCAGTCATGAAAAAAATCGCTGATCGCCGCCATTACTAGTAAAAAAAATAAAAAAAATACAAATGCAAAAAAACTATCCCCTATTTTGTAAACGCTATAAATTTTGCGCAAACCAACCGATAAACGATTATTGCGATTTTTTTTACCAAAAATAGGTAGAAGAATACGTATCGGCCTAAACTGAGGAAAAAAAATTATATATGTTTTTGGGGGATATTTATTACAGCAAAAAGTAAAAAATATTGCATTTTTTTCAAAATTGTCGCTCTATTTTTGTTTATAGCGCAAAAAATAAAAACCGCAGAGGTGATCAAATACCACCAAAAGAAAGCTCTATTTGTGGGTCTTTAGCCAGCATATTGGTCCGGGGCTTAAGTGGTTAACTACAGTGTGACACTGTACCCAAATAAAATGTATGTCCTTTTTTTCCCACAAATAGAGCTTTCTTTTGGTGGTATTTGATCACCTTTGTGGTTTTTATTTCTTGCGATATAAATGTAAAAAGTATATGTTTTACTTTCTGCAATTTTTTTCATCAATTTAGACGAATATGTATTCTGTTACATATTTTTGGTAAAACAAAATCCCAATAAGTGTATATTGAATGGTTTGCACAAAAGTAATAGCGTCTACAAACCATGGGATATTTTTATTTACTTATTTTACTAATAATGGTGGCGATCTTGCGGTGGTCATTCTGACACAAACTGACACTTTTTTGGAACCAGTGACACCAATACAGTGATCAGTGCTAAAAAATATGCACTGTCAATGTACTAATGACACTGGCTAGGGAGGGGTTAACATCAGGGGTGATTAAAGGGTTAACTGTGTGCCTAGCTAGTGTTTTACTATACTGTGGGGGAGTTACTTTTACTAGGGGAAGAGGTGAAATTTATTTCCTGCTGTGCAGGGACACAAACTCCATCCCTTTCTCCTGTCAGAGCGGAGATCTGCCTTGTTTACATAGGCAGATCGCCGTTCTGTCTCTCTGCCCGACGATAGGCAGGTGCCGGCAGACATTGAGCAACCGGCACCTTCCGATGGGCTTTCGCTGTGTGTAATAACAGTGTAAGTGAGCCACCGGCAGCGCGCACGCATGCCCCTCACCCAGAAGTGTTGGATCATGTATACTGTATATATGTGATCCAGCGCACAGCTGCTGAAAGTGGTTAATGCGAAGAGTGCAGTTCATTGTAAATTATTTTGTTTAGTTGTGTTACAATTAGTGCACATGTCAACTGCAGTTGTCACAACTTGTGTTTGAGGAATGCACAAGCTTGGTAGTTAATTTCTAGACATGTGCAATTCGTTACAAATTTTTGGATGTATCGGAATCTCCGAATGAAATAGTAACGAATAGTGACAAATTTAGTTAATTTGTTAACATTTGTTTTGTTTATTTGTTTTCTAATTCCAACTTATCAGAACAATTAGAATTCATTAGAAAATAAATAATAAATGAAATACATTTTACCGAAAACTAAACAAAATTTACGAAAACTAAACAAAACTAAATTCCGAAACCAAACTAAACGAATTCCATAACAAAACAAAATTAGTAACAGAACAAATCTATCCAAAACGAAACAAAACAAATTTCTATGTTCTGCACGTCTATTTATTTCTATTTAAAATGAATGTAATCTAGCATGTATCAAGGGCGCGGAACAATTTCCTTTTGCTTAAAGGATCACTAAAGGAAAACATTTTGTTTTGCTGAAATGACTGTTTACAGGGTATAGAGACATAAAAGTTAACTGATTCCTTTTAAAAATGATTAAAAATAGATTAAATTCAATCATATAATGTGCCTGTAGTTTCACTTTAGTTTTTAAACTGGTTTCATGTTTATGTGAAGTAAAGAGACCCACAGAACAAAAACAAACAAATCCAGGGCAGTGTTTTGTTTTTAAAATTAATCTGATTGGTCCTGTTAAGTTTTAGACACACAGTAATGACAGCTTAGACCATCGTGAAAAGCGCCCAGTATGATGGTTATAAGGAGCCAGACAAGCAGGAAGTGTGGAGATCACAGCAGAATTACAGCAACATCAGAGCAAAAACGAACAATGAGGACATGAAACCAGTACTGCAGTAAGGTAAAGGAAACTATTTAGCTAAAAAAAAAAAAATCCTTTAGTGACCCTTTAACTCCCTTGTGAAGCTGGTGATAAAGGTGCATGAGTTTTCCACATGAATCTTATGTACGATATTGACAGAAAGAATTCATCCATCAGCATGGATTCATGAAGAATCCTTCTTGCCAAACCAATCTATTAACCTTCTATGAGGAGGTAAGTTGCCATCTAGATAAAGGAAGGCCCATAGACGTGGTGTATCTGGATTTAGCAAAAGCATTTGACACAGTTCCCCATAAACGTTTACTGTACAAAATAAGGTCCGTTGGCATGGACCATATGGTGAGCACATGAATTGAAAAATGGCTACCAGGGCGAGTTCAGAGGGTGGTAATAAATGGGGAGTACTCGAAATGGTCAGGGGTGGGTAGTGGGGTCGGCCAGAGTTCTGTGCTGGGACCAATCCAATTTAATTTATTCATTATTGACCTGGAGGATTGGGTAAGCAGTTCAATCTGTATTTGCGAATGATACTAAGCTAAGCAGGGCAATAACTTCTCCGCAGGATGTGGAAACTTTGCAAGAAGATCTGATCAAATTAATGGGGTGGGCAACTACATGGAAAATGAGGTTTAATATAGAAAAATGTAAAATAATACATTTGGGTGGCAAAAATATGAATGCAATTTATTCACTAGGGGGAGAACCTCTGGGGGAATCTAGGATGGAAAAGCACCTGGGGGTCCAAGTAGATGATAGGCTCAGTGTCATGACCTTGCAGTAATACTTTCATGACCTGTCTGTCTCTTACCTTGTCTGTGTATCAGCCTTAGGGCTTGCTCTCTCACACCTGCATGGTTAAGTAATCTTCCCTCAGTGTGGCTCCACCCTAGCCTCAACAGGAACCACTATTTAACACTGTGTTCTCCAAGCCTGCCTTGCCGTGCAATATTGTGTGGTTGGTTTCCTGTTTGCCGTGTGCTCTACGTTCGTCTCTGTTACCAATCTTGGCATGTTCCCGACCATCCCCGCTTGCTTGTGAATCTGACCTTTGGCGCGTTCTCGACTATCCCTGTCTGCTTGTGCCCCTTGACCTTTGGCTTGTTCACCGTTTATCCTTGTCTGCTTGTTGCCCCGACCTTTAGCTTATCCTCCTATAACCTACCGTGAGCATGAGCTGGGAGACCCTGGGGGCCGCGACCTGGAGTAAGCTGCAGCGAAGTCCATCCTCACCACTAGAGGATCTGGTGAACATCCACTGGCTTTTAGACTCCGCGCCCTGGGGAATCTTATGTTCTAGCTCTCTGTGGGATCCATGTTGGTGGCCCCAGTGCACCTGCCTATTTGCACCACCCAGGGTTCCAACCGCAGCAGTCAGCCGTAGGGTCCACTGTCATAGCGGTGTACTCCTGACCCAACAGTGTGCATCTGTCACCTGGACTTAGGTGACTTGACAGTTTGCACGGCCATGGACCCGGCTGATGTGCCGCTACCTGCCGATTATCAGCTGCAGGGCATAGTCCAGACCCAGGAATCCATTCAGACCCAGGTGATGCGATTCCTTCAGGATTTGGCTTCCCGCTTTGAACAACTTCAAGCCTCCTTAGAATCCCCAGTTCGACAACCTCAACCGCA
This sequence comes from Rana temporaria, assembly GCF_905171775.1. NCBI lineage: Eukaryota > Metazoa > Chordata > Amphibia > Anura > Ranidae > Rana > Rana temporaria. Next base: position 643,951,084 of record NC_053489.1, on the reverse strand, counting down.
ACCTGCTGCCGTATCAGCTCCACCTACTGTCGCATAAGCTAACCGGTTGCACTTACCTGCTCTGTCTCGTTACTCTAGGGATTCCAAGGCCTGCAGATGGTTCCTTAGCCAGTGTACCATTCACTTCGAACTCCAGCCTCAAAGGTGACGCCAGCACTCCTTGGTCCTTAGTCAGCCTGAGCTCCCCTCTCTTCAACCAGTGGAGCATCTCCTGCCAGCTGAGGAACCCATGCAGTTGGACCAGATTATCCCCTGAGGAACGTGCTAGGTGCAGAACTCTGGGCCTGTGTCTCTACTGTGGGGGCAAAGGTCATTTTCGTGACTCATGCTCATTTAGTCCGGGAAACGCTTGGGTCTAATACATCTGGAAGGTGGAGTATTGGACCCAGAAAAGTCACCTTCTCGTCTCCTTCTTTCTGTGTTTTTTCATGTTGGCGCTTCCTCCCACTCAGCCTTGGCTTATCTGGATTCCCGGAGCAGCTGGCAACTTTATGGACTGGAGAACTGCATCTTCCATGAACTTACCCTTTCATCCCTCACCACTCCATTGGTGGTCTTAGCGATCGATGGCACTGTTCTTCCAGGGGGCCCTATTCGCTTCCAGACCCTTCCTGTTAAGATGTCGCTAGGGATACTCCACCAGGAGTGGATATCCTTCCTACGGTCTCAACCCCTATTGTATTGGGGCTTCCTTGGTTGCAGCTCCACTCTCCACACGTTAATTAGACTTCTGGGCAGATCCTGGCTTGGGGTCCCTCCTGTTTCTCATCCTTCCTACTCAAGGTTGCCCCTAAGGAGAGACTTCCCGTGGCCACCACCTCAGTATCCTCTGCCCTTCCCGCTGCATATAGTGATTTCCAGGATCTGTTCTGTAAAAAGTCAGCTGAGGTGCTTCCTCCCCACAGGTCCTTTGACTGTGCCATTAACCTTGTACCCAGAGCAACTCTGTCCAGGGGTCATACCTACCCCTTGTCCATCCCAGAGACCCAGGCCATGTCTGAGTATGTTGCGGAAAATCTAGAAAAAGGACTCATCCGGAAATCCTCATCGCCTGCGGGAGCAGGGTTCTTTTTTGTTGCCAAAAAGGATGGTACCCTAAGACCCTGCATTGATTATCAAAGGCTTAAACGCAGTAACGATCATAAATCGATACTCCCTACCTTTAATATCAGAGCTATTCGACAGGGTGAAAGGTGCCACCATTTTTACCAAGTTGGATCTCAGGGGTGCATACAATTTGATCCGATTACGGTCATAGCGGTGCACTCCTGACCCAACAGTGTGCATCTGTCACCTGGATTCAGGTGACCTGACACTCAGCAATGGCATGCAATGCCAAGCTGCTGCTAACAAAGCAAACAGAATGTTGGCTTGCATTAAAAAGGGGATTAACTCCAGAGATAAAACAATAATTATCCCACTTTACAAGACTCTGGTCCAGCCGCACCTGAAGTATGCTGTCCCGTACTGGAAAAGAAGGGCAACAAAGCTAATAAAGGGTCTGGAGGATATTATTTATAAAGAAAGGTTATGAGCACTGAACTTATTCTTTCTGGAGAAGAGACGCTTTAGAGGGCATATGATTTCAATTTACAAATATCGTACTGGTGACACCACAATAGGGATACAACTTTTTTGCGGAAGGGAGTTTAATAAGACATGTGGCCACTCATTAAAATTCGAAGAAAAGAGGTGTAACTTTAAACTACGTAGAGGGTTCTTCACTGTGAGAGCGGCAAGGATGTGGAATTCCCTTCCACAGGCGGTGGTCTCAGTGGGGAACATCGATAGTTTAAAAAAATTATTGGATAAGCACCTGAACGACCACAACTTACAGGTATATACAAGGTAATACTGACATATTATCACACACATAGGTTGGACTTGATGGACTTGTGTCTTTTTTCAACCTCACCTACTATGTAACTATGTAACCTCCAAATACTGTTGCATTTGTTTTCCTTTCGAAATTGTGCATAGCTGATGTATTCACACTTCTGTGTTTAATGTAGTCAAATACAAGAAATGCTGCTTGAAGCACAATGTTGGTTGGGATGGATAGATGACCAGGATTAATTATGTAACTGCAGTAGAGAAAAGTCGGGTCAACAACTTGCTGTGCTATCATGTAGGGAAAATCTCAGAACTAGATGGCATGTAAAACAACTTCCATTTTTATAATTCATACGTGTTTTGGGATTTTGAAATCAAAAGCAAAGAAGGAATACAGAAAATGAAAAGAGCACTCTTCTCCAAATTCCTTGGGGTGGGTTCATTTGAGTTTGTCTCACACCCCAAGGGAAAGAAGTGTGGAGTTATCCTCGGTTGCAAAAGTTTTAATGCATGCATTTGTTATTTCAGCAGTAAGATTATTGAATGGAATTCTTGTTATCAGGCCTGTCGCTACCACAAGGCGAACTAGGCAGCCGCTTAGAGTCCTGGTTCGATGGCGGCGGGAGAGGGGCAGCAAACTCCTCCTTTTCAGACAATACTGCTCCTGTGTTCTTCTCTATCTCATTTATATGGTTTGTGTTGATCATATGTTGAACTGTCCTTTGGATTAGTTTGACAAAAAACAATAAAACGTTTATTTTAAAAATAAAAGTCCTCACTGGGTTGCATTTACAAAGGTAGATTTTTACAAGCAGTGACCATCATTTCAAGTGAATCAACATGTTGTATCGATAATCTGCACATCTTTGGAGGGACACATCTTGGAACAGTGATGGGCTACCCTGAACACATAGGAGAAGTGGCACAGGACAAGGTGGGCTAGAAAGCAGGAAACGGAATAGGAAAGGGTGGGAAATAGTTTAAGGATATGAGATAAGGAGCAATAAGGAAGTGGTTAGAGTTTTAGGATACCCACTCACCGTCTTGGTAACAACATGGTTGCATATGATTAGAGGAACATATCAGTGGCGGCTAGTGCAAACAAACTAAAAATTCTGAATTCTGACAAATACTGAAAGAAAAACATCAATTGCAGCCTCACTGTGCCATCAATTGCAGCATCACTGTGCCATCAATTGCAGCCGCTGTGCCCAACATATGCAGCCACTGTGCCCCAAAAAATGCAGCCATTGTGCCCCATAAAATGCAGCCACTGTGCCCATCAAATGCAGCCACTGTGCCCATCAAATGCAGCCACTGTGCCCATAAAATGAAGCCACTGTGCCCATCATATGCAGCCTCTGTGCCCATAATACGGAGCCACAGTGCCCATTACATGTAGCCATTGTGACCACCCCGTCTGACTGGCACTTACCCCATCCTGATGGCAGGTCAGGCAGCCGTGATGGCGGCGAGCTGTGGGACAGGCGACAGCATCCTCCATCATTCCCGTACATCTCTTCTTTAGTTTTGTTAGGCATCCGATAGGGATGCCTGTGCCTTCAGCCAATCAGGTGGCAGGTATTAGATCCGCACTTCCTGATTGGCGTAGAGGCAGTTCAGTGTTAGAAAAGCAAATATTAATTTGCTTTTCTAACACACTCAGGTGAGCTCCGAGCGCAATGATCTGCACGCCTATGGCTCTAATCAGGTGCTTCAAAAAAACACCTCCGCCGCTGAACAGGGGGTGGCTACAGCGGCCATGGATACATTTTTTTTTTTTTTGCGTAAGTCGTCCGTGAATAGGAAAGGCCGTTCAAAAAATTACGTTGGTGCAACGTCATTTCGCACAAAGCACGGCGGAAAATTTAAAAACGGAGCATGCACAGTACGTGCGGCGCGGGAACGCTCCTAATTTAAATGATACACGCCCCATTGGAATTAGGCGGGCTTGCGCCGGACGGATTTACGCTACGCCGCCGCAAGTTTACAGGCAAGTGCTTTGTGAATCAAGCACTTGCCCGTAAAACTTGCGGCGGTGTAACGTAAATGCGATACGTTACGTCGCCGCAATTCTATATGAATCTGGCCCCTAGTTCTGAATAGAGGAGGGAACCGTTTAGACCCACGTCAGTTGTTTTTTCGTCTGAGCCACATCAGTGAGATTAAAAGCAGATTGTAATCTATTGATTTAACGGTTTCCAAAACACAGTTGCTTGTGCTTTTAACTGAACTGTCCTGTAACAGCTCTGTTGGTTTTCTGATCATCTTCTGTACCAGGGACACTGGTCACCAGGACAGATATGGAGGATGGAGTTTTAAGACTTCCCTACTCCATCCAAAACGTAACCGAAAAAAGTTTCCATACTGTACAAATTGAGTGTGCAGTCTCATGCCACGTACACACGATCATTTTTCGGCAAAGTTTTTTAAAAATGTCATTTAAAATGATCGTGTGTGGGCTTCACTTAATTTTTCGGGTTCTGAAAAACAACAAAAAAAAAAATTCGAACATGCTCTATTTTTTAACGACGTTTTAAACAATGTCGTTTTTCGGGTTGTAAAAAATTATCGTGTGTGGGCTTTAAAGACGTGAAAAAAACGCGCATGCTCAGAAGCAAGTTATGAGACGTGAGCGTTCGTTCTGGTAAAACTACTGTTCGTAATGGAGTAAGCACATTCATCATGCTGTAACAGACAGAAAAGCGCGAATCGCCTTTTACTAACACGGAATCAGCTAAAGCAGCCCAAAGGATGGCGTCATCCGCATGGAACTTCCCCTTTATAGTGCCGTCGTACGCGTTGTACGTCACCACGCTTTGCTAGAGCATTTTGTTTTAACGATCGTGTGTGGGCAATGTCGTTGTATGATGAAGTTGGAACGACTTCATTTTTTCTAGAGGCTGAAAAAATTACGTTTTTTACAAGCCGAAAAATGATCATGTGTACGCGGCATAACACACCAAAATTCACCACAAAAAGTGAATATTTTGGACTACAGTGTATGACAACACACGATAGTATGTTGCTGTGCACCGTGGTGTGTTGGTAATATGCATTGGGATGCTGTCAGGGGAGGGCTGGCAGCCTTAGGCCTGGGGGGCAAGTCCAGTCAAGCGGCCCATAGAGCGTGGAAAAGTGATGGATCGAGGAACACAGTCTAAGATTTTTCATGATCACAAGAGTCCGCACAGAGGCCCCCTTACATCAGAGTTCGTACAGAGGCCCCCTTACATCAGAGTCCACACAGTGGCCCCCCTTACATCAGAGTCCGCACAGTGGCCCCCCTTACATCAGAGTCCGCACAGTGGCCCCCCTTACATCAGAGTCTGCACAGAGGCCCCCCCTTACATCAGAGTCCGCACAGAGGCCCCCCTTACATCAGAGTCCGCACAGAGGCCCCCCTTACATCAGAGTCCGCCAGTGGGAGGTGAGCAGCGGCCGTGAACTGTGTCAACAGAGCTCCAGCAGGCATAGTCCTGCTCTGCAAAAACAGCATTTGGTAGTGGCGGCCGGTGGCTGTGCATAGTGTCACCAGCCCAGGGGGAGATTTCCACCCTGCCCCCCCTGCCAGCCCTCCCCTGGATGCTGTTAAGAATGAATGGCACCAATGCGCCTAACATTGCCCCAGCTCAACAGTGTAAACCCGGCCTAAGAAATTACTCAAATTTTATTTTATTTTCCCATTCTCTTTAAAAGCAAAAATGAAGTATTTCTAGATAAACATGTCTCTCGTGATATATGCCATGGTGGTATTTTTCTTTTGCTTTTAAAAATAAAATGTTAATTTATGAGCACTGGTTCACTTTATCCATGACAGGTTAAACTCTGAAGGATTATATTAGGATAAGTAAGTTGGGGAGTTGTTTTTTTATTTAAACCATTTAATTCCAAAGGTCACAAAGTGTTGAAAACTCCTAAATCTTGTAGCTGAACTTTGGCAGGGAAAAGCCAGTGATTTGCGGAGGAGTGATTACCTTTTTCGCTGCTGATTTTTACCGGCTTGTTGTAAGGAGAGGTGACAGTTTCATTGGTGCTACACAACATCCTGACAAGCCCGGAGAGAATGAAATTAATCTTTATCCAACTTCTGAATTAATCGGTACAGTTCGAAGGGAACAAGATCATGTTATTGTTTAGTAACGTTTAATCAATATTGTAAAACAGACTGCTGCATCTGAACCTGTTTAAAGACAAACCCCAGAGCAAACCTTATCCAAATCATTTTTTGCCCTAATCTAAAAATAATGATTTAACAATTATTTGTATTTCTTAAAATTGGTAAGAAAAAAAGGCATGACTCCTGGTACACTGTACAGCTACTTAATGTAAATAAAAATGCAAAACATTTAGTTTTAGTTTTGAATAGGGGAGCGAGGGGAGAATTAAAACTTCAACCAAGTTTTATTGTCTTATTTTTTAATACGTGTTAGAAAAGGTGCAGTAGTTGATGACAAATAATAAGACTATAAAAAGACTATAAAAAAACATATCTCAATTGTAATAAATAATAACAAGAAAAGGAAAAAGAACCTCAGAAAAATAAATTCATGGCAGGCAACCAAATATAAAAATTTAGAAAATATGTCTAAAAAACTAATATAAGGAAAAATGTCACTAAATCATTTTTTGTAAATGGTCTAGCAATGTAATGTAGTTTTTTTCAATTTTTTTTTCTATTATTATTTTACTACTGTTGATATTCCAGATGATTGTAAAATGGTTTACATTCTACCTAAGTTAAACTTTATTAAAAACATTGAAAAAGAAACATAGAAGAGCAATATATATATATATATATTATTATTATTATTATTATTATTATTTTTTTTTTTTTAACAAACTTTTTGAGTATGAGTATAGATCTGTTTGTCTCAAGCATGTTGAATCCACTTACTGTTGACTGACCACATTACTTCTGCTGGAAGTCTATTTCAAGCAATAACTACCTTTTTGGTAAAATAATATGTTCTCAGATTAGTTTTGAATTTTCCTCCTGCTAGTTTGAAGTCCTGTCCCTGTGTTCTTGATCTTGGTTTCATAATAAAGATACCGCCCTCCTGAACCTTATTCACACCCCTGAATAGATTAAGGGGTATTGCCTCATTACCCCTTAATCTATTACTCTATTATTATTACTACTATTATTAGAAAATGTTTCATTGGTAGCTTGCTACAATATTGCTTCCAAATGCTCTCTGATATTGTAATTATGAGACTGTGGGGGTTATTTACGAAAGGAAAATCCACTTTGCACTACAAGTGCAAACTACAAGTGCAAAGTGCACTTGAAATTGCACTGAAAGTGCACTTGGAAGTGCGGTTGCTGTAAATCCGAGGGGGACATTCAAGGAAAATAAAAAACAACATTTTAGCTTGCATGTGATTGGATAATAAAATCAGCAGAGTTTCCCCTCATTTCAGATCTTTCGCTCAGAATTCAGTGCAATTTCAAGTGCACTTTGCACTTGTAGTTTGCACTTGTAATGCAAAGTGCATTTGCTTTTCGTAAATAACTCCCTGTATTTCTTTATAGATGTTCTTGGTCGACTCCTCCTTAAAGGGGTGGTTCCCCCTAAAACAAATTTCTAACAATAGATTCGTAAGACCCGTTACACTGCGGGTAGGCTGGCTTTTGTTTTTGTTTTTTCGTACATACCGAGATCTCGCCGTTTCGTCCCTTGGCGGTGGGCGTTCCTAGTTGATTGACGTTTCTCCGACGGGCACATACGTGACGTCACGACTTTCCGAAAGAAGCCGAACGTCGCTGCGCAGGCGCCGTATAGAGCCGACTCTATACGGCGCCTGCGCAATGACGTTCGGCTTCTGTCGGAAAGTCGTGACGCGCAGTGTGCGCCCGTCGGAGAAACGTCAATCAACTAGGAATGCCCACCGCCAAGGGACGAAACGGCGAGATCTCGGTATGTACGAAAAAACAAAAACAAAAGCCAGCCTACCCGCAGTGTAACGGGTCTTACAAATCTATTGTTAGAAATTTGTTTTAGGGGGAACCACCGCTTGAAGAAGCGACTTCTGTCGAGAAACATGTAGAGGACCGTGTTTGAACCTACATCTTTGTGTCTCCACATATCTGTGGGGTTACTATGTTCTTTAAGTGTGAACTTGAAGGGTTTGTAAAGGTAATTTTTTCGCCCTAAATAGCTTCCTTTACCTTAGTGCAGTTCTCCATCACTTACCTCATCCTTCGATTTTGCTTTTTAATGTCCTTATTTGTTCTGAGAAATTCTCACTTCCTGTTCTTTTGTCTGTAACTACTCACCGTAATGCAAGGCTTTCTTCCTGGTGTGGAGAAAGCCTCTTGAGGGGGCGAGCAGGAGTGTCAGGACACTCTCTACTTTGCAGATAGAGAAAGGAGCTGTGTGTTAGTGGGCGTCCAAACACTCCTGCTCGCCCCCTACCCCCTCAAGAGGCTTTCTCCACACCAGGGAGAAAGCCTCGCATTACTGTGTGGAGTTACAGACAAAAGAACAGAAAGTGAGGATTTCTCAGAGGAAATAAGGACATTTAAAAGCAAAATGGAAGGATGAGGTAAGTGAAGGAGGACTGCACTAAGGTAAAGGAAGCTATTTAGGGATTTTTTTTATACCTTTACAACCCCTTTAATGGAATCATTTACAACAACCATATTCTGTTTTTGTTGTATTTTGTTGCATTGTATGTATCTTTTTTCAAATAAATGTATATTTTATAGATAACCTTGCCTAATTTCTGGGTACCAAGATATTCCTCAACACTATTGGCCTCTCGGGGGCAACACTTTGGAGTAGCCCTTGACAATCCCCATATTCCCTTTCATTATTCACACCCTTAATGTATTTAAAGATTTCCCCTTTCTCTTCTTTCCTCCAGGACTGGAGTTGAAATGAGGTGAGTAGTTTAGCAAGGTTATTTACACACTGTTGAGTTTTGTATTTCTAAAAATAAATGTGAAAAGTGGAGATAAGCTTCAAGATTGCTACAGCTGTGATATGTGCAATGTAGCAAGAAGACTACATTTGACCCTATTCAACTGCTGATGCATACACAGGTATCTTCCATAGCAGATGTTCTCTCAGATGCTACATACAGGTAGCCATCCCTTATTCTAACTTTATTTTTCTGGATGGTTTGGCAAAACAAGGCAGCTCAGGTCCCTCAAGCCTTGGCATAAGTCAACTAGCTGGGGCAAGGCCCAAAACGAGTAGATATCCTCACAATAACATTCTTCACCGTGAGAAGCCTGGCCAGGAAGGGCCCTTTTAGTAAGAAGCCCAAAATACTGACCTTAAAGTGTTAAAGCGGGGGTTCACCCTAAAAACTAATTTTTAACATTAGAGCCAGCATACTAAGGACATTTACTTTCGGCAGGTAATTTTTATTTTTTCTCCGTATATACCTTGATATTCTGATTTTGTCCAGGGCTTCCGCGTTCTGATGACTCCGGGACTGGGCGTTCCTATCCCTGCCTCAGGGTTCCGATGACTGCGGGACTGGGCGTTCCTATCCTTCGGTTCGATGATTGACGGCTTGTGAAACAGATCCCCTGTCACACAACGCGCGTCACCAGATTTCCGGAAATACCCGAGCTGCGAGTCGGCACTATACGGCGCCTGCGCCCGCCGTCTAGAGCTGACGGCGCAGGCGCCGTATAGTGCCGACTCGCAGCTCGGCTATTTCCGGAAATCTGGTGACGCGCGTTGTGCGACAGGTCACCTGTTTCACAAGCCGTCAATCATCGAACGGAAGCATAGGAACGCCCAGTCCCGCAGTCATCGGAACCCGGAAGCCCCGGACAAAATCAGAATATAAAGGTATGTACGGAGAAAAAAAAAATGACCTGCCAAAAGTAAATGTCCTTAGTATGCTGGCTCTCCTAGATGTAATGTTAAAACATTTTTTTTTGGGTGAACCCCCGCTTTAAGCAAAGAACTCTTCATGCAATATCTTACAGCAGCAGCTGCTCTGCAGATCTCCAGGACACTCTTCAGCAAAACAGATTACCTGTAACCTACTCCAAACAGGAAGCCATCTTCTACAGCAGATTGTCTTCAAGATGTTCCATACATGCCACAATACATACAGAATTTCTCTAATGCCCCGTACACACGATCGGATTTCCATCGGAAAAACCTTGGATGTTTTTTTCCAACGGAATTCCGCTCAAGCTTGGCTGGCATACACACAAAGGTTCTCTTGTCAAGAACGCGGTGATGTACAACACTACGACGAGCCGACAAAATTAAGTTCATCGCTTCCGAGCAAGCGCTGAATAGTTTCCGAGCACGCGTCAGAATTTTGCGCGTCGCAATTGCTACAGACTATCTTAATTTCAGATCTGAATTTTTTTTGTCTGAAAAATTGAGAATCAGCTCTCAATCTTTTGTTGGCGGAAATTCAGACAGCAAAAGTCCAATGGAGCATACACACGGTCAGAATTTCCCTTTGAAAGCTCACATCGGACTTTTGCTGTGGGAAAGTCCGATTGTGGGTACGGGGCATCAGATGTTCCATAGAGTTAGCCATTTCTTTTTTTTTGTTCTGGATGCACCTTTGACAGGTAAAAACAGTCCAGATTCTGTATGCCAGCTATCTTTTCTGCCTAAAGAAAGTCAAGCATTGGGAAATGCAATGCTTCGTTGCATTTTTCAGATTTGCATTCCACTTTCTAAATTCTCCATTTGCTGGGTTTAAATGTATTAAATGTACAGTAGAAGAAATTGGATTAGAGAGCAATTTAATAATGGCAAACACATAACAACTTCCATCAATATATTGAGTTCTTTTTCTTTGGAAAACAAATGTGCACCTAATTGAAACTGATGGAGCAAAGCCCTGCAGCCAGCTCCTGATAGCTAATGTTGAATTAAGTGAAATTGTAGATATTTCCCCATTTGAAAAGCTTAAACATGCTACATGAAAGTTACAACATTTTTGCTAGGAAACATGAAACAGCTGTAAACAAGCTGAAACACATTGATTAGTATTTTAAGTCAGAGAGAGATACAGTAAAAGGAAGAGGATACACTGGCCTAGTGCATTATTCCACACATTTGTATTAAAATGAAAGAAATAGATACTACTCACAAACATAGGTAGTGTAAAAACTCATCTGACAATTCTACTTGGTAGCACTCTTCAAAACTAGGGATGAGCTTTGTGTTCGAGTCGAACCCATGTTCGTCTCGAACATCGTATGTTCGATCGTTCGTCGAATAACGAACGTTATGGGCCGTTCGCGACAAATTCGAGTGGCGTGTCACAGGCCATAATTCACGGCGGCATCGCAGTGCATTGCTGGCTGATGATTGACCAAGCATGCGCTATGACCCGCATGCTTGGCCAATCACAGCGCGCAAAAAACGGAGAGCCATAATTGGCTCAAGGGGTTTAGTACACGCCCCACACTATAAAAGGCCGCCTGCAGGTCGGCCTTGTGTAGTGTGTTGCAAAGGTTAAGAGAGAGAAGACAGAGAGAGAGAGTGTCATTTTTTCTAGGTAGATAGAGCAGGCAGGCAGTAAAAATTGCAGTAAAAGCTGTTCTTTTATTTCATAATTTTATTTGGCTATTCTTTTTTCTTTTTGGCTGGATTTCTCCTTTAACTTTGTAGTATGGCCTCTAAATTAACCTCAAGCTATATGTCCACTTCTTATAAAATCTCATAGCTTATAGCAGCCTTTTTCAACCAGGGCACCTTGGCAAAAAAATGACAAAAAATTGCCCAAAAACGGTATATAAGCCAGCAGGTGGATCAAGCCTTCCTTTTAGGCCCCGTACACACGACCAAACATGTATGCTGAAACTGGTCCGCGGACCAGTTTCAGCATACATGTTCGGTCGTGTGTAGGCGCGAGCGGGCCGAATTCCAGCAAACATTTGCCCGCCGGGCCTTTTCCCAGCAGACAAATATTCCTGGACGTGTTTTAAAACCATCCGCTGGAATCCTGCCCGCTCGGACATGTACGGTCGTCAGTACAGACCTACCGTACATGTCCGAGCGCCCGCCGTCCCTCGCATGCGTCGAATGACTTCGACGCATGCGTGGAAGCCTTTAAATGGCAGGTCATTATGCACCATTACAATATTCTAGTCGCTGGCGTCCTAAACAACCAATGATGTCATTGGTTGATAAGGGGGGATGTCAGGCACTTTCACAGCATCCTTGTCTGCTCCTCCCCTGCTCCCTGTCAGCACTGGGGTCACATTAGCTGAATTCAGGGCTGGACTGGGACAAAAATGTGGCCCTGGACTTCATCCAGACCGGCCCAGGGCACAACACATCAGGGTACAGTGCACATCAGGGCATGGTACAGAGCTCAGCACATCAGGGCACGGGGCACATAGCACCTCAGGGCACATAGCACATCAGGGCACGGGGGACATAGCACATCAGGTCACATAGCACATCAGGGCACGGGGCACATAGCACAACAGGGCACGGAGCACATAGCACATCAGGGCACGGAGTACATAGCACATCAGGGCACATAGCACATGAGGGCACGGGGCACATAGCACATCAGGGCACAGGGCACATAGCACATCAGGGCACATAGCACATCAGGGCACAGGGCACATCAGGGCACTGGGCACATCAGGGCACGAGGCACATTAGGGCACGGAGCACATCAGGACACGGGGCACATGGCAAATCAGGGCACATGGCACATCAGGGCACAGGGTATATCAGGACATAGGGCACATCAGGGCACATAGTACATCAGGGCACATCAGCACACGGGCACGGGGCGCACATCAGGGCACATTGTTTACCAGCCAGCATGCAGAGTAGCGCAGGCAGGAAGCGTATGTAATAAGTTCAGTGTCTCATCATATGTCTGGCTGCGGTTACTCTGCATGCTGGCCAAGTGGCTAAATCTCGATCTACCAGTCAAGCGCCAGCTATCGGCAATTGACGGACCTACGACCGGCCCACTGACCGGCCCACTGAGCCATTGGCCCACCTGGAATCTCCCGGTAGTCCCGATGGCCAGTTCATCCCTGGCTGAATTAGGGAGAGAAACTGAGGGAGAAGAGAAACATTGGAATACTAGTCAGTACCACTGACACACTGGCTTATAGGACCTGTTAGAAAGTACTTTGGGCGATCTCATCTACAAATCGAATACAGGTACAGTACAAAACAAGTACACTTGTTAAGAAAATACAAAAATACATTTCTGGTTGTGTCACGTACCTTACCAGAGGCCGAAGTGCTGAGAGGGCTTCCCTTGCGACTGAGTGCAGAACGCCCCCTGGAGGTGAGACAGGGGGTGCTGTGCCCGGAGATGCAGGGGTTGCCAGCTGCGACTTGCTGAGAAGGTGTAGAAGCTCAGCTATCCACCAGGATACGTAGTTAGGCAGGGGTACCATGGAAGTACCAGATGAGGTAGGTACGCAGGGAAACCCAGGGGCGGAGTCAGGAGCCAAGCCGGAAGTCATGCACAGGAAGCTGGATGTAGTTGGAGTAGGTCAGAAGGCAAGCCGAGGTCATACACTGGAACAATCAGGCAGGAACAGGATAAGGGTAATCCGAAAGACAAGCCGGGGTCATACACTGGAGAAGTCAGGTCAGGCAAGCCGGGTCGTCAACAGGTAAACAGGAACACTGGAACAAGGGCTCAGGAACACACAAAGGCTAACGATCATGCAGCAGTTGGTAACTGCTGCAGCAAGTCTTTAAATAGGGCACTGACGCCAGGAGTTCCGCCCGCATTGCGTGCGTACTGGCGCACACGCGTGCGCAGTGAAGAATACAGGATTTGCAGAGTTGTTGCCCGTTTGCGCGTGCATGTGCGTTGCATGCGTTTGCGAGCGCATGCGCACTGCGCTTGCTGGTCCGTGAAGAGCACGTCTGACAGCTCTTCCACGGTTGGTTCCCTGACAGTGCCCCCCCCCTCAGGGGCAGCCTCCGGATGCCCAGACGTACTTGCTTCTCTGGATACTTCCTGAAGAATTCAGCCAATAGTTTAGGGGTATGAACATCCTTTGCAGGTTCCCAAGAGCTTTCCTCGAGAGAGTAGCCCTTCCATTTTACTAAATATTGAATTTGTCTACCTCTCTTTCGACTATCCAAAATGGCTTCCACTTCGAATTCTGTGTCCTCACCCACTGTAACTGGAGGTGGAGGTGGATCTTCTCTTCCAGGAAAGGAACCGGTAATGGTTGGTTTGAGAAGTGAGACGTGAAAGACTGGATGAATCTTGTAGGTATTTGGCAGGGATAATTCGAAGGCCACAGGATTAATTTTTTTCTTAATTTCGAAAGGACCAATGAACCTAGGACCCAGTTTCCGGGATGGGCAGGACAGTTTAAGGTTCAAAGTGGAGAGCCAAACCTTGTCTCCTACTTCCAAAGTCGGACTCTCCTTCCTCCTTCTGTCATAGTATTTTTTATAGTCCTCCTGGGATCTTTGCATAGTTTCTTGAAGAATCTGTAAATTGTCTTGGAGAAAGGTTAATCTGTCTTGTACGGCAGGCACCGTTGCTTCAGGAACGGTATTGGGCAAAAAGGACGGATGAAAGCCGTAATTTGCCCAAAATGGAGACTGGTTAGTGGTGGAGTGTACCGAATTATTGTATGCAAATTCGGCACATGGAAGTAGGGCTACCCAATTGTCCTGAGAGGAGGTGGAAAAACAGCGGAGATATTGCTCTAGTGTTTGATTGGTTCTCTCTGTTTGGCCATTACTTTGTGGATGATAAGCGGATGACAAGCAGATTTCGATGTTCAAGGCTTTACAGAGAGCCTTCCAAAATCTTGAGGTAAATTGCACCCCTCTGTCGGATACAATACTACTGGGCAGGCCATGCAATCTCACAATCTCCTTGATAAATGTATGTGCCGTGTCCATGGCCGAGGGGGTCCCTAATAACGGCAAAAAATAGGCCATCTTCGTTAGCCGGTCGACCACCACCAGGATCGTGGTAAACCCTTCAGAGGGGGGTAATTCCACTATGAAATCCATAGATATCGCTTTCCATGGACAGGTAGCGGTCTTAACAGACCCCAGGCTTGCGTGCGGCTTCCTTTACTTCTGGCACAAACTGTACAGGAACTTACAAAGTCCTTGCAATCCTTCCTCAGGTTCGGCCACCAATAGGATCGCTGAATCAACTCAGAAGTCTTATGGACCCCAAAATGACCCGCAAGCTGGTGTTCATGAAGGGTCTTGAGAAGCTGAAGTCTGGCTCCCTCAGGTACAAAAATCTTATTTCCGTGCCACAGGAGCCCTTCTTGTTTTCTGAATGCAGAACTCTCGGATTCAGGACATTGAGCAGAGGCTTGTTTCAGAGCTGACTTTAGGTCGGGCTGAATCAACAAAAAATTCTGTGGGGACAGGATGGTGCTAGGAACGACAGTCTCTGGAGTTTCTGGGAACATGCGTGAAAGGGCATCTGCTTTACCATTCTTGGACCCCGGGCGATAGGTAAGATGAAAATTAAATCTTGAAAAGAATAAAGCCCATCTGGCTTGCCGTGGTCTTAATCTCTTGGCAGATCTGAGGTACTCAAGATTCTTATGGTCTGTGAATACCATGACGGGATGAGCAGCACCTTCCAAGAGATACCGCCACTCCTCTAAAGCAGTTTTTATTGCCAGTAACTCCCGGTCCCCCACGTCATAGTTCTTTTCCGGCTGGCTCAATTTTCGGGAGAAAAAGGCTATTGGGTGTAACAAAACTTTAGGGCCCTGTCGTTGAGACAGGACGGCCCCTACGGCAACTTCTGATGCGTTGACCTCGAGGACATAAGGTAGCGTTGGATCCGGGTGTCGTAAGATGGGAGCTGAGGTGAACAGAGTCTTTAGTTTACTAAAAGCCTCCTGGGCCTCCTGGGTCCACTGAAAACGGGTATGCTGGCGGGTCTGCTGGGTAATGGGGGCAATGATGCCAGAAAAGTCTTTAATAAACCTCCTATAAAAGTTTGCGAACCCGATGAACCTTTGGATGCCCTTCTTATCAGTAGGGGCTGACCATTCCAAAATAGCGGACACTTTCTGAGGATCCATGGAGACTCCGGACGTGGAAATGATTAGACCCAGGAACTGTATGGAAGATTTTTCGAATTCGCACTTTTCCGCTTTTGCGTAGAGCCCGTGCAACCTTAATGTGGCTAGTACCTTCCGGACATGGGTTCTGTGTAATTCCAAGGTAGCAGAAAAAATAAGAATGTCATCTAAGTAAACAATAACAAAGTAATCTAGGAACTCTCTAAAGATGTTGTTCACGAAATGTTGAAACGTCGCTGGGGCATTACATAGGCCGAAAGGCATAACGAGATATTCATAGTGTCCAAAACGGGTTCTAAAGGCAGTCTTCCATTTGTCCCCTTCCCGGATGCGCACAAGGTTGTAGGCACCTCGAAGATCTAGTTTCGTAAAGACTCGTGCAGTACGGAATCTTTGAAAAAGTTCGGGGATGAGAGGTAGAGGGTAGCGATTCTTGATGGTGATTTTATTGAGTTCCCTGTAATCCACACAGGGCCTGAGGGTGTGATCTTTTTTCTCCACGAAGAATATCCCGGCACCGGCTGGAGAGGAAGATGGGCGGATGAACTTCTTTTCTAGGTTTTCGTCAATATATTGACGCAAGGTCTCGAGCTCAGTCTCTGAAAGTGGGAATATTCGCCCAAAGGGGATTTCTGCACCAGGCAACAACTCAATAGGGCAGTCGTAAGGACGATGGGGTGGTAACGTATCGGCCTTCTTTTTGTCAAAGACATCTAGAAAATCATGATAGACTGACGGAACATCTGGGTTAGAAGTGGAGACTGGCTGGACGGTGAGACAACTGGGATGAACTATAAGCTCGGGCCTCATGCAGTGCTGGCGGCAGTAACTTGATTTGAAGGAGATACTCCCTGTGCTCCAGTCTATCTGTGGGCTATGTGCCCGTAGCCAAGGGAGTCCCAGGATCACAGGAAACATCGGTGAACAGATAACATCAAGACAGAGGAACTCTTGATGACCAGAATCAGTTGAGGTGAATATAGGGTAAGTCTCTTGGGTAACAGGCCCTGAACAAGGTGGAGATCCATCAGCTAAATGAATCTCAAGTTTATGTGTTTTGTTCCACAGAGGAATTTGGTAGTCTTTAGCAATGGAAATGTCCAAAAAGCAACTACAAGCCCCGGAATCGATGATTGCTGAGAATCTGACCTCCCCACTTGCCAACTGTAATGCGACATGGAGAACCAGGTGAGTTGAGGAGGGGTTCGGAATTCGGAGATGCAGCAGGTTGCGGGGAGAAGATCTACAGGGTCGGATTGGACAGTTGGAACGAAGATGCCCGGCCTCTCCGCAGTAAAAACAAAGGTTCGCCTGCCGGCGATGAAGTCTTTCATTGGGGGTCAGGGCAGGGCGAACCATGCCAACCTGTATAGGCCTCCTATTGAACGTGGCCGAAGAGGAGGGCGCGTGAGCTTCTGGAGCCGTAGACTGACAGTGAAAGGGCCGGCAGGCACGTTCAGACAGACGCTCCCGCAGGCGCCTGTCAAGTTGAATGGCGAGTTGAATGAGCCCCTCCAGGGTGGCAGGAGCCTCTACTCGTGCCAGTTCATCCTTAATAAGTTCAGACAAGCCCAGGCGGAATTGATGCCTGAGGGCGGCCTCGTTCCATCCCGTGTCTGCAGCCCAGTTACGGAAGTCCACCGTATAGTCCTCTACAGGGCGCTGTCCTTGTCGTAGAGCATGGAGAGCTGCCTCCGCGGTGGCCGGACGTAGAGGATCATCGTATAAGGTGGCCATAGCTTTAAAGAAGGAGTCCAAAGTGTTGATGGCGGGGTCTTTTCGTTCCAATAACTGATGGGCCCAGGATTGGGGTCCCCCAGACAGCAGAGTGATAACGAACCCCACTTTAACAGTTTCTAAGGCAAAAGTTCTTGGCTGCAGGGTCAGGTACAGGATGCAGGAGACTTTGAACGCTCGGAATTTCTTTCGGTCACCTGAGAAATGTTCAGGAGTGGGTACACGGGGCTCCGGAGGAGGGAACATCGTTTGATTCGGAGGGTCGCTTTCAAGCTGGGAGTAGCGGTCCTGTAGGCACGTCACTGTTTGCGTAAGGGCTGCGACCTGCTGGCACAAAGTCCCAAGCGGGGAAGCACCTCCGTCGGCCTCTGAAACTTCTGGCTGCTGCATGATACTGTCACGTACCTTACCAGAGGCCGAAGTGCTGAGAGGGCTTCCCTTGCGACTGAGTGCAGAACGCCCCCTGGAGGTGAGACAGGGGGTGCTGTGCCCGGAGATGCAGGGGTTGCCAGCTGCGACTTGCTGAGAAGGTGTAGAAGCTCAGCTATCCACCAGGATACGTAGTTAGGCAGGGGTACCATGGAAGTACCAGATGAGGTAGGTACGCAGGGAAACCCAGGGGCGGAGTCAGGAGCCAAGCCGGAAGTCATGCACAGGAAGCTGGATGTAGTTGGAGTAGGTCAGAAGGCAAGCCGAGGTCATACACTGGAACAATCAGGCAGGAACAGGATAAGGGTAATCCGAAAGACAAGCCGGGGTCATACACTGGAGAAGTCAGGTCAGGCAAGCCGGGTCGTCAACAGGTAAACAGGAACACTGGAACAAGGGCTCAGGAACACACAAAGGCTAACGATCATGCAGCAGTTGGTAACTGCTGCAGCAAGTCTTTAAATAGGGCACTGACGCCAGGAGTTCCGCCCGCATTGCGTGCGTACTGGCGCACACGCGTGCGCAGTGAAGAATACAGGATTTGCAGAGTTGTTGCCCGTTTGCGCGCGCATGTGCGTTGCGTGCGTTTGCGAGCGCATGCGCACTGCGCTTGCTGGTCCGTGAAGAGCACGTCTGACAGCTCTTCCACGGTTGGTTCCCTGACAGGTTGGTTATAAATTCTGGCTGCAAACTGAAACAAAAAGGTTATTTTTAATTTTTACTTTACAAAACAAATTGAGTAGTAATTTTATAAGTTATATAATTTTCCTGAGTCATTGCCAGTCTTCTTCTTAATGACTTCAACTTTCAGAACTGTCGTTAGTCTATTAAGAGCCTGTTTAAGAGCCTTCAGGGAAATCTCCAACATGTTCTTTCACTCACAGCTGTTTCCACCTCCGATGTCGGCTTTCCCACTGTCGTCCCCACACTGTTCATTTATTATATATAGACGAGAGTGGGAAAAAAAAAATTTAAAGGGCAACTTCAGTTTTGAAGAAAAAAATATAATAAATATTATATTATATACAATCAATTTTAAATTTTGAATGTAACCAGTTCCCCCTTAGAGCATTTTTTTCTTTTTTTGGCACATAATCTGCATTTATTTGCTATAAAATTACTTAAAAAATCCCATCATATTATATATTTTCTGAAAGCAGAGGCCCTGTAGAATAAAACGATGGTAGTTGCAGTTTTTTATGTCGCATTACACTACAGCGCAGCTGTTTATCAAATGATTTTTTTTAGCAAACTAAAATTTATTTTGATGCAAACAATCACAATATAATACCAAATGTTTTGGTAAAAAATAAAGAAGAGGTTGCATCGAGTAAGGCGATACCGAATATGTCAAGTCTTAAGACTGCATTGCGATACCAGGAAAAATGATAGTACCTAAAATCCTCCACAGACAACAATTGATAAGGCCTTATCAGTTCAGAGAGCCAGATTACAGACCTAAAATTATGGCTCTCCATTTTTTGCAAGCCGTGATTGGCCAAGCATGCGGGTCATAGTGCATGCTTGGCCAATCATCAGCCAGCGATGCCGCAGTGAATTATGGTCTGTGAAACGTAACTCGAATTTGGCGCAAACGACCCAAAACGTTCGTAATTCGACGAACGATCGAACATACGATGTTCGAGTTGAACATGAGTTTGGCTCGAATACGAAGCTCATCCCTACTCTCTATTGCTTTTGACACAGTGGACCACCCCCTCCTTCTCAAAAAACTCCACCACGCCTTTGATCTCCATGACTGTACTCTTCGCTGTCCTGCTCCTGCCCTGCACCTATGACCTTCTCCTGATCTTGCTCTTGCCCTGCATTCTGTACCCTGCTGCTTTGTACCTGTTTACCTTGTTCCTGATCCATGTCCTGGTTCCCCACTTCCTTACATCTACAGTTTTACCCTGTGATCTGTATTCCTCATGTTGTATAATAGTTAGCTTATTAGGTATTTTGTCTTTGGCTTATGGTTCACTTGTGTTTGAAAGTCTTTTGTTTTACTAATAATACATTTACTTTACTATATATAGTCTAGTCTCAGTTTCCTAGTGTAGTTATGCAGATATTCCCATTCCTGCTGTGGAAACCTGACATAATTCTTTTGTTCAAAGAGTTCCCTGCATGCTTTGACTTCTGCCCTTAAAGGAAGTTTTTACTGACAATGCTACATAGGCTGCCATTGGTAACTTCCATCTGAAAATTCCAGTCGCCTGACTGTCTCTGGCCTCAGTCTCCAAACTGTTAACCCAGAATAAGCATGCAGCCAATGAAAGTCATAGCTCTTGATTTGCATACATGCTTTAGGTTAGTGATTCCAATGAAGCCAGTGGCAGTCAGACAATAAGCATTTTTAAAAGAAAAGATAAGCATTTCACTTGTATGTGACTCTTATGCCGCGTACACACCATCACTTTATGTGATGAAAAAAAATGACGTTTTTAAAAACATCACTTTAATTGACTGTGTGTGGGGGAAAACGTTGTTTTATGTCTTGTAAAAAACGACCAAAAAAAATTGAAGCATGCTTCAATTTTATGTGTTGTTTTTCAAAAGTGCACTTTTTACTTCACAGAAATTGACCGTGTGTAGCAAAAAACGTCGTTTTCTAAGACGTTTTTTCATCCACGCATGCCCAGAAGCTACTTATGAAGCAAGCTTCAATGGTAAAACGTGGTGAACGTAACCTCACTTTGCAAGATCATTGTGAGAAAAACGATGGTGTGTAGGCAACTTCGTCTTTGAAAATTGAAGTTTCAAAAACGTCATTTTTTACTTCACAGAAAGTGTCGTTTTTTTTCATCACATAAAGTGATGGTGTGTATGCGGCATTACACTAACTCTAAGGCCCCGTACACATGTCCGAGGAACTCGACGTGCCAAACACATCGAGTTCCTCGTCGAGTTCTGTGTTGAAGCCGCAGAGGATCTCGGCGGGCCAACTTTCCTCATTGAACAACGAGGAAATTGAGAACATTTTCTCTATTTGGCCCGACGAGTTCCTCGTCGGCTTCCTCGTTGAAAAGTGTACACACGACCGAGTTTCTCGGCAGAATCCAGCTCCGATCGAGTTTCTGGCTGAATTCTGCCGAGAAACTCGGTCGTGTGTACGGGGCCTCACGCTTAACCCTTAGGCCTTGTACACACGGTCGGACCAAACCGTTTTCAGCGGTTCACCTCTGAAGTGGCCTGACGGCCTGATATGTGTACACACCATCAGTCCAAAATCCGATCGGGTCAGAACGCGGTGACATAAAACACAGGACGTGCTGAATAAAACGAAGTTCAATGCTTCCAAGCATGCGTCGACTTGATTCTGAGCATGCGCGGGTTTTGAACCAATGCTTTTCTGTACTAACCATCGGTTTGGTCCGATCGTCCAGCGGTTCCGTTTTGAAGCATGTTTAGAAATTTTGGACCGAAGGAAACCAGACCGCTAGCCTATACACACGGTCGGTTTGGTCCGATGAAACTGAACTTCGGTTCATTCTCAGCGGACCAAACCGACCGTGTGTACAAGGCCTTAGGCTGACTCCAAGAGGGAGGAAACTCACCAATAAAACCTCATCCCCGAACCACTAACCCTTACCCATTGAACCCATTATGATCTTCTTTAAAGCTGTGCTCCTGACCCACTTGTTTGTACCTTTGCCATGATCTCACGCTCCTCCGTCAGAGCCACTGGAAAGTGCGTTCAGGCAGTAATGGCTTTTTCTTTTGGGGGGCGGCAAACAGCCATACCCCCCCGGTCGATCGGCCGGTGGTGGTGGCAGCAACCGTCCCCTCCCCCCCAGAGGACAGTTGGGATATCAAAGCCCTGCACTTACCTCATCTAGGAAGGGGGCGAGCAGCATGTACGGCATCATTCTTCCGCCTCCTGTGGTGTGGATCACATCTGCTTCCACCGTGCATCGCCCTCCTCCTAGGCATCCAATAGGATTGCCTGACCTTTCAGCCAATCGGGAAACGGGTATCAGACCCACGCTTTCTGATTGGCGGAGAGGTGATTCAGTGTTAGAAAAGTGAATATTAATTTGCTTTTCTAACACACCCGGATGGACTCCGAGTGCAATGCTCTGTGATACGAGTCCACCCTATTTTGAAACCTATTAAAGTCTATGACTCTAATCAGGTGCTTCAAAAAAGCACCCCTGTCGCTGTAATTCATGCGCCCGGTTATATGAAAGGAACTGGATGCATGAATAGGGGGTGACCGCAGTGGCTGTAGATAGATTCATGCTATGCATGAATCTATCTATTAATCATATAGGGGGGTGGCGTGGATAATGGGGGCGGCGCCCAGGCGGCCTTAATGGACGGGCAGCTCCTGCTTCCAGGTATAGGGAATCATGTGACCTTCTCCCAGCATGAAGTGCTTAGGACTGAACAGCCAATCCCCAGTCCCGAACACTGTCACATCACAGAAGTGGTGACATCATCAACCCTATGTAAGCTCCAACACCATCCAAAATGGAGCTGAAAGAGTGTTTGATTTTTGGAACACGGGGTAGTGGGGGATCGTAGAACAGGTAAGAGGGTCAGAGGTGGGTTTTAATTTAAAGAGATTATGTCACTTTACACTTAATAGATAAAGTTTCTATAATTTAACCCCCAAACTAATTCCAACCAGTCCAGGCTCAGGCAAGAGTGTAATAATGTACTTGGGATCTACAAACATACCTGGACCAGCACCCGGCTTAGCCTCTCAGTGAGCCACTGAGAGCCTGAGTCAGTCGCTCCCACCCCCTCCACAGTCCAGCACTCCAGTGAGTGCAGGGGGGCACAGCAGGGAGCGGTGACTGACAGTCACCAGCTCTCTGCCCAGGGAGCTGTGAGAATCGAGCGATCAGCGGTGTTAGATCGATCGGTTCTAAGTCTTAGGCCCCATACACACGATAGAATCCATCCGCTGAAAAATCCCAGCGAATGGGTTTCAGCGGATAGATCCTATGGTGTGTACACTCCAGCGGATCTGTTTCCACGGATATTTATCCCCTGGGATGGATTCCAGCAGATAAATATTTGCTGACATGCTAAGCAAATCTATCCGCTGGAATCCATCCCAACGGATGGATCCGCTGGTCTGTATAGACTCACCGGATCCATCCGTCCGAAAGGGATCCCCCGCATGCGTCGTAATGATTCCTTATATGACAGCGTCGCGCACGTCGCCACGTCATAATCGCGGCGATGGCGCGACACGTCATCGCCAGAGGATTTCGGCGCGGATTTCAATGCGATGGTGAGTACACTCCATCGCATTGGAAATCCGCACAAATCCTCGAGAGGATTTATCCGCGGAAACGGTCCGCTGGACCATATTCGCGGATAAATCCTCTTGTGTGTATGGGGCCTTAGAGGTGCCAGGGGACATATGCAGCATCGGACTGCATTCACCTAGTATGAATAAGTATGAATCTGTAAAAACCCCAAACCCCATACTTCTCTTTTAAGCTTGCCATACTTTATACAATTGTCTTATTCAATTTCCTTTAGATTTACCTTTAACTATGTAGTGCAAGGGCCTGCCTCATTGCATACACATTTAAAGTATTTAGGTTTGACCTCATATTACATGGTTTTGGTAAATCTAGAGGAAAATTGTATAATGTATGGCCAGCCTTACTTTATGATTACAGACCCACACCCATACCAAACACAATGGCACCTGTGGTTTGAATGACACTTCTTTAACAAAAATACATTAAAGTGGATGTAAAGTCAGAAGGTTTTTCATCTTAATGCATTATGCATTGAGATAAAAAAAGTCTTATGTGTGCAGCAGCCCTCCTCGGCCACCTTATTACTTACCTGAGCCCCATCTCTGTCTGAAGATATCCATGAATGTTGCGTCCTGCCGGGACTCTCCCTCTTTATTAGCTGAGACACATTAGCGGCGCGATTAGCTACCGCTACTGTCAAAGTCAGCTAGCCAATCGGGAAATAGAGGGGGTGGGGCTGAACTGCCGCTCCTTGTCTGAGTGGAAACACAGAGCTGCAGCTTGGCTTGGTTGCCCCCATAACAAGCTGCTTGCTTTGGGGGCACTCAACAAGAGGGAGGGGTTAGGAGCACAGAAGAGGCACCCGAGAAGAGGGGGATCCGAGCTGCTCTGTGCAAAACCACTACACAGGGCAGGTAAGTATATCATGTTTATTAATTTTATAGAAAGAAAATTAGACTTTACAATCACTTTAAACATACATTTGATAAATTGAGATCCTTTACAATGGCAAGAGATCAGACCTGGGAACTCAAGTACAGAGATATCACATGAGACATAAGAAATTGTTAAGCGACTTAACTCTCCAACATCTAGCAGGCCCTGTAATATCAGATCCTCGTGGACTGACCCTTCGCAATATTTTCTGTTATTTAAAATGTAATTATGCTTGGGTTATGAGAATTTTGATTTTGATTTTTCTGCGCTGCAAACACAGCTGTAAGAATTTTTAAAAGACTCGAGGGACTGTAGAGGAAGAATATCTTGTCCACATAATTTCACCCAGTCCCACATCCACCTCGTGTTTCCCTTCTCTAGAATTATCACTACAACACAGATTTTCTCATACCCTGACTTGTAGCCGCTAGGATAAAAGGAGACCGCAAAGATTGTGAAGTTTAGCCACATGTTTTGTATATTCCTAGGCCAGTAAATTATGAATGTTTTTCTGAACTTTAAAGAGCATCTCTGGGCACCTCCACTCCATGGCCTCTGCTAATTGTATTTTTTTAATATATATATTTTAATACTTATCTTTTCTGAAAACTTAAGGCCAGTTACATAAATGTGCTATGTCCTCCTAACCTATATCTCTTCTATGGGCTGGTAGGTTCTTATTAAACTGTGCTGGGGAGGGGGTTGCATGACGCTCTGTACTCACAGTAGATTCCTCAGTCTTGTTGTGAAGATTGCGCTTCATTTTATCCAGTAGACTGATGACATCTTGTAATATATGTGGGGAATACAGCGCAGGTCTATGAATATAATTTATAATGACGTGATGTCAAAATATATTAATGAATGTGGCTGCTGCAGCAAAAAAAATTGTGAGATAAACAAATGATATAGAATGTAAAAAGAATAAATGCTGCGCTGCTAGTATGGTGTGTGTGAGTAAATCAATACCAACATGATAGGGTAAACATTATACACACCACAATAAACAAAGTGCTTAAATGTGCAACAAAATACAAAAGTGAAATGGTGCACAGAAATAAATAGTCCATATAGCTGTGGTCAGCTAAGAAATGGTTGAACGTAAAAAATCTTCATGTAAGCACCCGAGTTGTGTTGGAAAGAAAATCCACAGCAAGTGTAAGACAGCTGATTGAAGCACCTCCACCTCAAGTAAATATTCTGCTTACCGAACACCAAATAATAAATCTCATGTAGCACTGTATCTGATAGATAACCTCCGTTCCCCAGCTAGGTTCCTCCACACCAGATGGAAAAAATGGATAATCCTTAGCCAGAACGCACTCATGCGTTGAACCCAGGAGTAAAAACAAGAAGGGCAAACATAGAGTAGTACTGCTAACAAAATGATTTATTGGTAAAACAAAAATTATGCACTCACATGTCCAAAGTAGTACATTGGCGTGTGTTTAAAATATAAAGCCGGCAGGCTTGAATAATCCGCTCGTTCCTTCCGGATAGTCGCGGGCAAACAGTGATGACGTCAGCACGCCGTTCCTCCCTACGCCGTTTCGTCAATGAGATGACATCTTCCAGGGGCACTGATGACATTTTGTGCCCAATAAACAACACTGCAGGGGACAGCCTTGGAGAACAGGGGGGTATTGCAGCCAGCGTGGGGTTACTTTGCCGGGAGTGCATCATCAACGTTCCTCTCTTGATCGTGCTGCTTTGGATTCAGCTGATCACAGATCGGGGTAAATGGCTAATCACAGCGTCCCTTTATCGTGTGATCAGCTGTGTCCAATGACAGCTGATCACAATGTAAACAGAAGCCAGTAAATGGCATTTCTTTCCTCATGCTGTCAGATGAGGAGAGGAGAGCCGATAACTGTCTTCTGTTAAAGGGACATCTACACTGATAATCAGGGCACTAATTCTCAGTGCCCTGATTATCAGTGCAGTCCCACATATACTGTGGAAGGGCGGCCCTTAAGTGCAAAATCATGTATCTGTACATAGTTTTTTTCTTCGGCTCTGGGGAGTACGGGCGCTGCCGGAGCCCACCTCTCGATGTGATTGGACGCAGTGGGAGCCAGTCAGCAGGTCCGGCAGACGCGATTATTTTTTACAATTTTTATCTTTTTATTATATTTTTTCACTATACTTCATTTTTTTTGGGGGGGGGAGTGGGAGTGGACAGTGTAAGTTTTTTTTTTATAAATGTTTTATTGTTTTTACAATTTTACTTAAATATTTATTTATTAAAATGTTTCCTTTCTTAATTTTTTTTATCAACCCTGTTGAGGGGGGGGGGGAGTTGGTGACATATCAGGGGCCTAAAGAGACCCCTGACATCTGCCTTTTGAGACAAGGAAAGAGAATGAGGACATAGATTCCCCAGTCCCTTTCTCTGCAGCCTCAGCTGCACTAAAGATGAATGGACAGGAGACAGAGGCTCCTCTCCATTCATAAACAGAAGCAACGTAAACACAGTTTACGATGCACAGTTATAAATGGACAGAGTCAGTGATCAATGACTCTGTCCATTCAGAAAAGGAAGGAGAGACGGTAAATGATAGATTTACAGGCTTTTTCATCTGCTCTCCATCCTGACAGATCTCGGACCGGGGCGGACTGGAGGAGGACCCAGAGGGGGAGCAGAGGAGGATCGGAGGAGGACATGGAGGGGGAGCAGAGGGGGATCGGAGGAGGACACGGAGGGGGAGTGGAGGAGAACACAGAGGGGGACCAGAGGGGGAGTGGAGCAGGACACGGAGGGGGAGTGGAGGGGAAGCGGAGGAGGAGCACAGGAAGACTGGAGGAGGACATGGAGAGGCACCTTAGGAGCACGGAGGAGGAAAAGGACATTCAGCGATGATTGGTGCAGTGGTGGGGGGAGTTACAACCACCGAACCCCCTGTATAGATTTTAAAAAAGTCGCCTGTAAGCTAGGGGGGGGGGGGCAGCTGTCAGGCTTTATTGAAATCAATACAGGGAGATTGGTTCTTGTAGCTCCCCCCACCTCTGTACCGATCATCCCTGACTGCCCAGGTATCTGATTAGGCATCGGAGCATTTGCACAAGTACAAGCACTCGTGCAAATGCTTGGTATCTGCACCAATACCGATACTAGTATTGGCATCGGTGCAACCCTAGTAAAAAAAAAAAAAAAAAATTCTAAATTGTCAGTCCTTTTTTGTTTAAAGCAGAATAAGTAAAAAACAACGGAGGTGATCAAATACCACCAACAGAAAGCTCTATTTGTAGGAAAAAATGGACATTTGTTTTATTTGGGCACAACGCAGCACAATCGTGCAATTGTTAGTTAAAGCAATGAAGTGCCATATCGCAAAAAATGGCCTGGTCTGGTAAGGGGGTAAAACCTTCCGGAGCTGAAGTGGTTAAGAACTCAGAGACTGTAACCTCTTCTTGCCCAAACCCATGGTGTCTAGATGCCCAGTTTTTATAGATGTTATCTTTAAAGCGGAGTTCCACCCAAAAATGGAACCTCCGGTGTCACATTTGGCACCTTTCTGAGTGAGTGAGTGAGAAACTTATATAGCGCAACACATGCGAGGAGGAGGGAGCAGATAACTGAGTAATCCAGGTATTTGCTCCCACTTCCGGGCATAGATCACTGCGGTGACCTACACCACATCCAGCGCCTACTCTCCCCCCTGCTGTCTTCTGGGAGACACACAGGTCCCAGGAGACAGCATGGACCAGTGGGATCGTGCAGCGCGACTCGTGTATGCGCAGTACGGAACCAGGAAGTGAACTCTGCTTTAAAATAGTGGAAGGTGGAGATTCTGTTTATATATCTGTAGCGCCCTGCTCCTGTTAAGTAGACGCTATGTGTAAATTTAGGGGTTATCTGAGCTGTAAATGGCTCAGAGTGGTTATGTAAATTGTTACTTCTGTTCTAATTCAGCAGTGTTGTGTGCATTTCCCACTTGACAGTAGGTGTCGCTGTCACCACAAGTCAGTGTTGGAAATACAGTAGGCTGGGTGCATTGAGTACTCATTTCCCAGAGACAGCCCAGTGGGAGTGTTCTTGCCGCTGTGCATTCTGGGCGAGGATACTTAAGGGACAGATGCCATTTTCTGCTTTCTCTGACCTGATGGCCCTTCTGGCCTAAGGTATGTCATAGCTGTTCTTCTGCCTCTGGGCCTGCTGGCCCAAGGCTGTGTTACTGGAAGTAGGTCCAGGAGTTTCTGGAGTCTACTGGTCCAGGGGTGGTCCTGTGCTGTCTTGCCTGCCAGGAGAAGCCGAGCAATTGGAGGAGCCAGGGGAGGACCTTTTCCGGGAGAGGACTGAGTGAATGGCTGGTATATTATAGGAAGGGGCCTGGTGACTCAATTGGACCAACCAATCTACCTCACAGTAGTGCCGGACAGCTTAAAGACTCTGGTACTGTGTAGCTGTGCTTAAACTTGAAAATAACTGTTTGGTTATGCAATCCTGTGGCAGAGGATTGTGCAACAACACCATTGTATTGGTTAAGTCTGTGGCAAAGA
The DNA here is from genome assembly GCF_905171775.1 of Rana temporaria. Lineage (NCBI taxonomy): Eukaryota > Metazoa > Chordata > Amphibia > Anura > Ranidae > Rana > Rana temporaria. The sequence continues at coordinate 643,922,413 of NC_053489.1, read as the reverse complement.
CTTTGTCCGTGCATCGCACCGGCTTCTAGGTTGGTGAGAGAGGCCTATCGGGTGGTTGCGAGATCCAGTGCTGGAAGCTGTTTGTCCTCTGGATCCTAAGAAGTACCTGTGATCTGCAACCAAGGTATGTGAATCTCCCCTAACCCTCCATCACTCTATTGCCGCAAGTTGTTTAATAAAAGAGAGAAATAGAGTTACCGCTCCAGATGGGTGTATGGAAACAATCCGTGTCCTCTGAGAAAAGCCCAGGTGCCGGCAATGCACAAAGCAAAACTAGAAAGAATGTCTGGACAGCCGCACTCTGAAAAAACCTTCCGGTTGCCTTTTATTGGTAAAAAAGCTTTAAACTCCACACATCACAGCAAAAATAGGGGATTCAGCTGACGCGTTTCACACTATTGATTAGTGCTTAGTCATGACTAAGCACTAATCAATCTAATTTTGTTTAGTAAAAGCATTGGAAAAGAACAAGACTAAGTCCTTGGTGCATACATCTTTGGACGTATTTTCCCATACGGACTCTTAGTTCTGATACGGTGAACAGTGAGGTAGCGGTAGACCCAAATCTAATCCAACAGCTCCTACGGGGGTAGTGCTACATATCTTTTTCTTTAATTGTTCAATAATAAACTTTTTAACTTTTTCGATTATTGGTTTTGCATTATTGAGATACTATTTCCATGTGGCTCTACTATGTGGTACTTCTCTAGTTTTGGTATAGTTCTATTCTTTATATGCTGGTCTCGCCACTGAGCCACTGAGCCCCACTGTTATTAGAAGTGAGTAGATAAGTATATAGCGGTACTATTTTGTACCTACTATTTAAATTGGTTCCCATTCTTTTTGTTCATTTCTACATGATGGGCTATTACGCCTGGGGGAGAGAAGATCTGCCTTATCACATGACCACTGTGATTGGCTGCCACAGTGGTCACATGATTGTGAGCCAGTCCCACTAGTGTCAGATCATTACTAGAGACCGAGGGCTGTCTTCGACAGCCTGATCACTCTAAGAGAGAGCAGTGAATGTGCTCACAGCACAGAAACCTCTGCCGCCCATAGACATATATGTGCAGCATTAAAGAACACCCTCTCTGCTTCACATATCAGTTAAGGAGACCCTACTATTTCAGAGAACAATGACAATGTCTTAGCCCACCCCTTCAGCAAGTTTTACTCACCCATCTAATATCCTTCTCTGCCTCACCACTCCTTTGGAACAGAGAGGGGCACTTGGCTCATGGGGGACCATATGACCAAAGTCCTTACCACCTATGTATATTCTGACACCATCCAGTAAGTGCAGGGAAGGGGAGGGCAGAGGGGCATGCTTCTGTTTTCTTTCATAAAGGTTTTTTGGAAATGTGAAGGACGTCCAGTGTTCACAAGTGGTTAAAAAAAACATAAAAAAGAATGTAATTTTCTTCTTAGACGCAAATATACACTATATTACCAAAAGTATTGGGACACCTGCCTTTACTCGCACATGACCTTTAATGGCATCCCAGTCTTAGTCCATAGGGTTCAATATTGAGTTGGCCCACCATTTGCAGCTATAACAGCTTCAACTCCTCTGGGAAGGCTGTCCACAAGGTTTAGGAGTGTGTCTATGGGAATGTTTCACCATTCTTCCAGAAGCGCATTTGTGAGGTCAGGCACTAATGTGGATGAGAAATCTTGGCTTAAGGCCCTGTACACACGATCAGTCCAAACTGATGAAAACAGACTGAAGTTCCGTTTCATCGGTTAACCAATGAAGCTGACTGATGGTCTGATGTGCCTACACACCATCAGTTCAAAAACCGATCGAGTCTAACGCGGTGAAGTAAAACACAACGACGTGCTAAGAAAAATGAAGTTCAATGCTTCCAAGCATGCGTCGACTTAATTCTGAGCATGCGCAGGTTTTGAACCAATGCTTTTGCGTACTAACCGTCGGTTTTGACCGATCGGTTAGGCGGCCATTGGTTCAATTTTAAAGCAAGTTCTAAATTTTTCGACCGAAGGATAACGGACCGATGGGACCGACCCACACACGGTCGGTTTGGACCGATGAAACTGAACTTCAGTCCGTTTTCATCGGTTTGGACCGACCGTTTGTACAAGGCCTAATTCATCCCAAAGGTGTTCTATCGGGTTGAGGTCAAGACTCTGTGCAGGCCAGTCAAGTTCCTCCACCACAAACTCACTCATCCATGTCTTTATGGACCTTGCTTTGTGCACTGGTCGAAATCATTTGGTGGAGAGGGGATTATGGTGTGGGGTTGTTTTTCAGGTGCTGGGCTTGGCCCCTTAGTTCCACTGAAGGGAAGTCTTAAGGTGTCAGCATGCCAAGGCATTTTGAACAATTTCATGATCCCGACTTTGTAGGAACAGTTTGGTGATGGTACTGCGACATTATGGCGGACACATCGAACACTTTTGACGCTATTTTGGGACCATTGTCATTTATACAGCTATAAAAATGCACTGATTACTGTGTAAATGACACTGGCAGGGAAGGGGTTAACCACTAGGGGGCAAAAGAAGGGGTTAAGTGTGTCCTAGGGAGTGATTCTAACTGTGTGGGAGCTGGGCTACCAGTGACACGACATTGATCACTGCTCCTGATGACAAGGAGCAGAAGATCAGTGTCCTGTCACAAGGCAGAACAGGGAAATTCCTTGTTTACACAGACATTCCCCCATTCTGCCTCTGCATGACAGGATTGCGGGCCCCCGGCGAACATTGAGTTTGCGGGGGCCAGTGGGCACGGTTGCAGAGAGTGCAACAGGTACTTTTGCCTACAGCTGCCATTCTGCCGACGTATATCGGCGTTCAACGTTCAGCATGTGGTTAAACAAAATATCCTAATTTTGCTTATCCCTATTGGTGGAGAGCATGCTTAAGCGGAGTTCCACTCAAAAATGGAGCTTATGCTTTATGTGCAGGTGACCCCCTGACATGCCACATTTTGCGGATATCCTCTTTTTAGAGGGATTCAGCTCCTTCTTCCTCCCGGGGCTCCGTGGCCCCGGAAGGGAGTTCACCTCTCCCCCTTCCTCTCGGCAATCATCTGGGACACGTCACAGGCCCCAGATAATTGCAGTGCGTGCCTGGCTGTGAAGCCACAGCCGGGGGTGCCCACAGTGACAATGCTGGCACCACAGAGAGGAGGGGGAGAAGAGTGGGGCTTCGTAAGCCTGCATCGCTGGACAGGTGAGTGTCTGATTAATAAAAGTCAGCAGCTACACTTTTTGTACCTGCTGACTTTTATATGGGCGGAACTCTGCTTAAAGAAGGATCCTGGGCATTATTTTTTATTTTTTTTTGCAATCCACAATACATTACATTCAAAGATCTTTTACAATTATCAAAAAAACATGATCGGTACATAAAACAGTGTAAACACTCACCTGATATCTGCTCAGCGATCTTGTGGCCGTTTCCATGTTAGCTGTGGGCATGAGAAGCCCAGTTCCTGTGTCTTCCTGGATTTCCCTAGAGAGGTGCATGCAGGGATTTTTAGGCACAGTAATGCCCAAAGACTCCTGGGAAATGAGTGTCATCATTTCCCAGGAGGCAATGGGGTCTTAGGACAGGAAGTTGAAACAGATTACGAAATCTGCCTAGTACCAGCCACATACTGTACAAGTGAGTAAAAAAAAGTTTTTTAAGATTTTTTTATTTTTTTTTACATTAAAGGCAAGCTGTTAATAAAAAGTAATTTTTTAGGGTGGAACTCCACTTTAAGGAGAAGGTAATAATAAGCTTATCTACCATATCTACATTCATCTTAAATGCCTATATTATTTTCACATGCATGCTGGAAAGTGTTTTGTTGACTTTAATCCTCAAAAGTAAGCATAATGAAGGAAAACACACAAAAATCCAAAAGGCTTCCCCATTTGAACAAAAAAAAGAAAGAAAAGCGCTTAGGCTATGTAAATAAATACAAGCTTCTTTTTTTAAACTTTGTTCACAAGAGGTCAGAAAAACGGATGTGGGCTGAAGCTTTACAATATTCTATAGCGTGAGAAATATGTTTAAACCGCAGAGCGACCTTATAGGCCGAGATCACTCCAAATATTTGTGTTGTGTGAGTGACCATGTAAATTGGATACCGGGTTTAATGTCCTGGGGCACAGGCTTGCAGCGCTGAAGTCGATGACATATATCCCACGGATGCACACTGGACAATATAGAACATTCTATCGCTCCTTGTATACATATTAAAAGGAGATAACAGACTTTCCAACACTTTTTTATTTTTGGATTAGTGCCACAGCTCAATGTTTTATTGTATGAAATATTCCATCTTCCAGCAGTGACAGATTGAAAAGCTGCTGTTTAAACACATTCCAGACATTCTTGCTATTGCAGTGTTTTAAGCTAAGGAACTTTAAGCTCTCTATATCTTTTTGCCAAAAAACATGAGATCTGTTTGTTTCATTTGTGCATGGAGGAAGGTCATCAAAGGTTGTGTCAGATGTTGTTCCCTTCAATTTTGCAGAAACACTCTCCATTAGTCCCAGCATTCAATATAGACATGTATTTTACGTCCAAAAACGTAAAAACCCCACTTTTTTAGCGTTGATCAGTGTTTGTTTAAAAACAAAAAAATAAAAACTATATAAATATACACAGTTGTATTCATAAGTTTACATACCCTGGCAGAATGTATGATTTCTTGGCCATTTTTCAGACAATATGAATGGTACACACAACAACTTTTCTTTCACTCATGGTTGGTGTTTGTCTGAAGCATTTATTATCAATCAACTGTTTTTACTCTTTTTAAATCATAATCACAACAGAATAGTGCCCCTGGAGTGGCAGTTCAGGGGTGCCATACATTGCACAAGTGTCTGAGGGGCACTTACCGTATGGCACTTTGGTCACGATCTCCACAACACACTTTTTAACACCTGCCTCTAGGGCCAAGCCTTTTGGCTAGGACCAGGGGAATTTTTGTTTCCTGGCCGGAGGGCCGGCCATCGTATTGCACGATGGTCACTTTCCACTCACCTCTCCTTCTCGACCACTTTCTTTTTTATTTTACCCCCTTGTTTGTCACCTTTATGTCTTTTTTTGTTGGTGCACTTTTTTGTACACCTTTGTGTGTGATTAGTAGGGTGCTGGTCCTCGGGCCTGACCTGAACGTCTTGGGAGTAGGTGGACATGGCCTTCTGGCTTAGTTCGCCAGCTCTCATGGGGCCTCCTTTTTAGAGGGGGCCTCACAGAGGAGGGTTCTGTTTCGGCAGACCCTCCAAGGAAGTTGGGTCCGTGTCGGCTTCGGCTGCATGGACCACAGATTACCTCAGTCCCTGCCAGGAGCCAAACGCCCCGGGGGATCAGGGTTGGGTTCTTTTCGTCACAGTTTTTTGTGTATCACTCTTTATGTGTGTGCACATTTTTTCCAAAAGAAACTACCCAAATGACCCTGATCAAAAGTTTACATACCCCAGTCCTTGATACCATGCATTGCCCCCTTTAACCCCCCTGGCGGGATTCCCGAGTCTGGCTCGGGGTGGAATTTCAGGACCAAAAGCGGTAACCCTGAGCCAGACTCGGGATCGCCTCGCAGAGTCCACAGGCACAAGTTACTTACCTTGTCCCTGGATCCTGCGATGCCGCCACGCTGTGTGATCGAGCGGTGTCCTTCTTCGCTCGATTCACAGTGCCGAGTGCCATGCGTTCCCTGCGACGTTATGACGCACGGGGGCAGAGACCGGCGCCATATTTAAAAAAGTAAATAAACACAATACATACAGTATACTGTAATCTTATAGATTACAGTACTGTATGTACAAAATACACACCCCCTTGTCCCCAGTGGTCTGCTCAGTGTCCTACATGCACTTTTATAAAATAAAAACTGTTCTTTCTGCCTGCAAACTGGAGATTGTCCATAGCAACCAAAAAGTGTCCCTTTATGTCAAAAGTGGTTTTAGCTAGAAACAGCGATAATAAATTAGAATCACTTGCAGAATTGAGCGATAGCTTTTTGTGGAGAAATTCGTCATCAAAAAATTCAAAGTAATAATTGTTATTATTATTATATTATTTGTTATAAATTTTTATATATATTTATTGTATTATAATTTATGATTTTGTGTTTCAAATTTTATTATACCCGTGATGTCTACTAGACTCTTGTTTGGACAGATTTAAGTGAGTTATTTCTAAGAATTACAGGCCTACAGTATAAAAACGCCAAATTTCCATGCAAAATATGGTACCGTTTTCAGCATCTAAAATCTGAATTAATCATACCGCCAGGGAGGTTAACATCAATGAAAGCTTGAAGTATTTTGTGATATTTGTGGATGAGGATCTTTATCTTCTCAGATTAAAGCTGCCCATTCCTCTTGAAAAAAAGCCTCCAGTTGCTGTAAATTCTTGGTCTGTCTTGCATGAACTGCACATTTGAGATTTTCCCAGTGATATTGAGGTCAGGGGACTGAGATGGCCACACCAGAGGCCCTGTCACAATAGATTCCTATTACAAGGGGTGTTTACATTCCTTGTAAATGGAATAAAATTAATCCCCCCAAAAAAGTAAAATAAAGTGTAAAAAAAAAAAAAAAAAAGGAAAACACCCCTGTCCCCGGTTGCTCGCACTCAGAAGTGAACACACACGCAAGTCTCGCCCACATATGTAAACACCATTCAAACCACACATGTGAGGTATCGCCGCGTGCATTAGAACGTGTGCAACAATTCTAGCACTAGATCGCCTCTGTAACTCTAAACTGGTAACCTGTAAAAAAAAGTAAAGCGTCGCCTATGGAGATTTTTAAATACTGAAGTTTGGCGCCATTCCATGAGTGTGTGCAATGACATGTTAGGTATCTATTTACTCAGCGTAACATCATATTTCACATAATAAAAAAAAAATTGGGCTAACTTTACTGTTTTGTTATTTTTCAATTCATGAAACCGTTTTTTTTCCCAAAAAAAGGCGTTTAAAAAATCATTGCGCAAATACTGTGCGAGATAACAAGTTGCAATGACCGCCATTTTATTCCCTAGGGTGTCTGCTAAGAAAAAAAAACATATATATTGTTTGGGGGTTCTGAGTAATTTTCGAGCAAATTTTTACATGAAGGAGAGAAGTGCCAGAATAGGTGCGGTATGGAAGTAGTTAAACACATAGGTTGCTTTTTATTTATTCATAAACACTTTCTGCACATATGAACTTTCTTGCACTTTGAACTTTTTTTATTTATTTAGCCCCATATGAGGTTGGATTTTTCATGAATTGTATGTTTTATGTATTTATTGATAGTTTGATGATATTTACATGTGTTAACGCGTTATAATTGAATCTATTTTCATCATCATTTGGCAGCGCAACGCGTTTAGGGTTTGTCCATTTCTTCACATCTGCCTAAAACTTTTGCACAGCACTGTGTATTTACAAGCTTTGCTTTAAAACAGAAGGTTTATACATATCATTACTCCACCACAAGGAAAAAAGAGAAGTTATTCCCTGCTTTAGAACTGTGAGCAGAGGAGCGTACACGTGAGGACGCGCGCGCGCTCGTAGGTGGGGGGAGTGAAGATCTCGGAGCCTGAGGAGGGATGAGGACGGACCGCGCTCAGAGAGGAAGAGGAGCCGACAGCTTCCGTCTGCTTGCCGCACGTGAGACGCGGCTCCCGTAAACCGGCTGCCTGGAGACCGCTGTGGCGGGGGAAGGGGGGAGGCTCCTCGCATAGATCGGAACAGTACAGCTGGTAACACGCCATGGGGGCTGTAAGTGTGGAGGGCTGCAGCAGATGAGAGGCGGTGACGGACGGAGACGGAGGAGAGGAGAATGCTGCTGGAGGCTCGGATCCCCAGGGAAGCGGTAGAAACATCTTAATATACAAACCACCAGGATTAAGGTTGGATCTCATATTATAAACACTGCTTTTTTTATGTGTATCCCTGCCCCATTAAGCACCTTGAGGAGGAGGTAGAGGTAAAGTTACGGACTGTAATGGGGAGAGGATTAAATGTTTAAAAGGTCAATGAGGTAAAGCACTACCAGAAACTGTGATGCTGTTCAGTTGCTGTTAATGTACTAAGAAGAAGTAATATTTTTGCAAAATGTTCTTTGTATCAATGATAAGTGCCTATCAATAATCCATCCAAGAGAGACTTCCTTACCCAAGGGGCGCGGCAAAAACTGACTTAAGGGGGCCACACTACTTTTTTAATAGGGGACACTCCCCTATTTACATATAGAAGCATTTTATATGGGGCTGATAAGGAGATCCAAAGGAACTATATCAACATAAGAACGCCATAGACACCCCCCCATACCTGGCTGCTCTACAGTGCGCAGTGTGCCTGGCTGGGTACAGGCTCACAGCGGATTAAAGAGGTGGAAATAGAGGGGTGAGGTGAAAACCGGGTCGTGCGACAGGGGGTCTGAACCAGCCCGAAGCACATGAAAGGACGGTAAATTTCTGTACCTGAAAAAAAAAAAAAAAAAATCACCACTGCAGGGGACAAGGTTGGACCTCCCCTCCCCCCCTCATCGCTCACGATTCTACCCGAAAGTACCCCCAGGAAGGGTGGACCCGTGGAAGGTGGGTAAAGGCAGCCCCTAGAGGGCCCTGGAAAATCGTAGTTGGAGGAAGCGCCGGGGGTCTTTTGCTGCAGGATACGAAGGGGAAAGCGATAAGGCAGCTACAGCCTTGAATGCCCCCCTTCCTTTTTTTTTTTTAGGGGTTCTCCCGTTTTCCCTTCTATAAACTAATTAACCCCACGATTTTGAAAGGGGTGAATCCACCTCTGATATAACAACCTTCTTCCACCGAGTGCATAGAGAGACCTCTAGAGTCTTGAAAGGCGAACACTGAACAGGACCCTAAACTCTCAGAAGACTCCCCCAAATCTCCTAGGCCTAGGCAGATAATTATACATATAAAGACGGGAGGGATCACCCCCCACCCCCCCGGGACAAGGAGAACTACAAAGTTGCTGGACCTATACCAAATCCGCACCTAGAGTAATTCGCTTATGGTTAGCAATCAAGGGACACTTAGAAAACTTTGAAGGGCGGAGGGTTAAGGGGAAAAGAGGAGAGAAGAAGGGAAGGAGAAAGGGAAGGAAGGGGGAAGAGAGCAGGCATTCCACCCAGTGTTTCCCTCCTCGCCATTTGGAGGGAAGGGGGGAACTGAGGGGAGCGCAGACAGGAGATCAGGGAGACAGGAGAAGAGGCAGCAGATAGTCAAACTGGGGAAAAGAATCAGAAAAAGGGAAAATAATATGAGCAGAATGACGAGCAGGTCTACAAGGGGGGGACCTCCAACAACCCCGAGCAACACATCAACAACAAGCTCTATTAGACCTTTCATGACCAAAGGAGCAAGCCCACAAACACAGGGAGCCCAGGGAGGAATAAAGCAACAACAACTTAATAGAGAACAAAAATCAGTAAATAAAAAACCCCAGGGGGGAAACACTAGTGAAATATCAATAGAGTCTAGAGAAGAAAGCAGTACAGAGCACGGACCTGAAGGAAGGGGGAACAAGGAACACCGACCAGACATACAGTCCCCGTTAAACGGGGAAATTGCAGAGATGCTGCGAAGGATGGAAACGGCGATTAAGGAGGAAATCAAAGGAGAAATTCAGAACTTACGCACAGACCTTGGACACTTTATGTCCAGAATAGTAACAATAGAAGAACGAACAGAGACGGTAGAACAAGAAGTTAAAGGAATAAAAGACCAGATAGACCAGACACAAAGACAGCAGAGACTTATCCTTTACAAAATAGAAGATCAAGAGAACAGAAACCGTAGACAAAACCTGAGGATAAGGTCAATCCCAGAAGAAAGAGGAGAAGATCTCAGGAAAATAATGAGGAAGATTTTCAATCCCCTCCTGGAAAAACCAATAGAAGACCCCATCAGGATCGAAAGGGTCCATAGAGTAGGGAACCCACAAAGAGCCAGCTCAGAACGAACAAGAGATGTCATAGTCAGGTTCCGACTCTATGAGGACAAAGAAAAAGTGTGGAAGAAACTGAGGGGCCAACCCCCGATAGTCCTCGAGGGGATTGAGTTACAGATTTTCTCGGACTTATCAGCTGAGACTCTAGCAAGACGACGAGTATTGAAACCACTGTTAAAGCAGATGATCGACCTAAATATAAAATACACTTGGGGTCACCCAGCATGCCTAATTGGCACAAAGGAAGGAAGATCGACGATACTTAGATTCCCGGAGGACCTAGAAGAATTCTGTAGAAAATTGGATATTCAGATCCCTGATATACCAGGATGGGAATAGAGGAGAGGGAGTAAGGGAGAGAGAAAGATTAGAGAATTTGCAATGACCAGGTTTCTATAGAACTTAGTTCTTGATAGATGGTTTCTTTTTTTTTTTCCCCCCTTTACCTTCTTGATTTTTTGGTTTTTCCCTGGGGGGATGTCCGGTGGTTTGGAACCTATCTGTCCCCCCTCTCCCCCGCTCCAGAACTGGAGCGGGGGGGAGGGTACCCCAGGACCCCACCTAGAGGAAACTGGACCAGACATGGAGGAAGGTCCAGTGGCCAACAATTGGCCGAAAGGGGAGAGAGGAGGGAGGGGGGAGGGAGTAGGGGGGAGGGGAGGGGGCGGGGAGGGGAGGGGAGGGGATGGGGAGGGGAATGGGAGGGGAGGGAGGGGAGGGAGGGGAGGGGACCTATCTCACCAAAATAATCAGATAAAAGGAAAAAATCAAAGATGCCACAAATCAAATGTATATCTTATAATGTGAAAGGTCTCAATAGCCCAACTAAGAGACACAAGGTGCTCAAGGAACTGAAGGGATATAAAGCAGACATCGCCTTTCTTCAGGAAACACATATCACCCTGGGATCAAATATTAGACTACATGCTCCAGACCTCCCTATTTGGTACTATGGGGATACCATATCTAAAAGAGCTAGAGGGATAGCAATTGGAATATTTAAAAGGATACGGTTTGAAGTGGCCGATAGACTGACAGATCCAGAGGGAAGATTCCTTTTCCTGAGAGGGAGATTGGAGGAACTGGAATGCACCCTAGTAAATATTTACGCCCCGAATGTCTTGCCTATAAAATTCATGTTGGGAATACTAGGGAAACTAACAGATTTTAGGAGAGGAAGAGTAATTATGGGAGGAGACTTAAATTTTTGTCTCAACCCAAAAATAGATAAGACATCCCAGACATCGAGTGTTCGGTGCACACAGTTAAGAAAGCTTAGGGAGGCTTTGTTTAGGAGTCAGTTGATTGACACGTGGAGAGTCTTTAACCCTGACCTACGGGACTATACATTCTATTCCCCGGTCCACGGGACATACTCAAGGATCGACCACATATTGGTGGATCACAGGACCTTAGATACAGTGGTAGAGACAAAAATAGAAACCATGACGATTTCTGACCATGCTCCAGTAAGTATCACAATAGACATCTCAGGAATCCTGAGACCTAAACAAAACTGGAGGCTAGATGAACACTTATTGCTAGAGGAGACCAGTTTAACAAGGGTAAAAAAGGAGCTGGAAGAGTATTTCACGTTAAACGATATAGAGGGTCTTTCAGCGGCAACACTATGGGACGCCCACAAGGCAGTGATAAGAGGAACCCTGATCTCGGAGGGAGCAAGGAAAAAAAAAGAAAAGAATAGGAAAAAAGAAGAACTAATTAAAGAGATCCTCCTCATAGAACAGGAACACAAAAAAATAGGGAAACAACGCGATCTGTATTTCAAATTGGTCAACAAACGAAACGAACTAAAGGATATCATGGAACAAGAAACCCGAATGGAATTTAAATTAATTGCTAGGGAAAGATATTTGTGGGGAAATAAAACTAATAAACATTTAGCAAGAATAGTCCAGAAAAAAAAATCAAAAAACTATATAGAAAAAATCAAAAATGAAAAAGGAGAGACGATGCATACAACAAAGGAAATTGCGGAGACCTTCAGGCTTTACTATGAGAGACTTTATTCGGTAGAACAAAAGAAGGAGCAGGAGGGAGAAAAAATAAAGAAAACTGTAAATTTTCTGAGGAAAGCTAGACTGCCAAAAATAAACAGTAGTGAGGCATCTGTCATGGATAGACCAATATCGGAAAAAGAGATTAATACAGCACTAACCGGTACTGCAACAGGTAAAAGTCCGGGGCCTGACGGCTTCACTATCTTGTATTATAAAAAATGCAGGGAGATTCTTCTTCCAAAACTATGTCAATACTTTAATGGGCTGGGTAAAGATTTTTTATTAAGCCGGGAGGCATCAGAGGCTATTATAACAGTTATTCACAAGGAGGGCAAGGACAAAGGGGACTGTTCCGGGTATCGACCAATATCTCTGTTAAATACAGATGTGAAACTGTTTGCAAAGATATTGGCCGCGAGAATAAAACAAGAAATGGCAAAAATGATACACCCAGACCAGACAGGATTCATCCAAGGAAGAGAGGGGAAGGACAATGGAGTCAGAGCACTGTTGATAATGCAAAAAATGAAAATGACCGGGGCCCCCAGTCTACTCCTGTCGATAGACGCGGAAAAGGCGTTCGACAGGGTAGACTGGGGATTCATGCTACGCACCCTGGAGAAAATGGGGTTCGGACAGAGGATGAGAGAGTGGATAACAACCCTCTACCAGGAACCGAGGGCAAAAATAAAAATAAATGGGAGTCTATCACAAGATCTGACAATGAAAAACGGTACTAGGCAGGGATGCCCCCTGTCTCCACTCTTGTTTGTGCTCTCTCTGGAGCCACTATTATCCAGGATACGCAGGTGCTCAGACATAAGAGGAATTAAAATAGGGGAGGAAGAACACAAACTCTCGGCATTCGCCGATGATGTCCTCTTCTATCTGTCGGACCCTAAAACCTCAATACCAAATTTATTAGACCTATGCTCGCTATATGGGAAAATATCACATTTCAAAATTAATGTTGCCAAAACCGAGATCTTAAGTTTCAATGTTGACAGACGAGAAGAAAGAGATCTAAAACTGAAATACCGATTCTCATGGGTAAAGGAATTAAGGGAACCTGGGTATTTTCCTAGTAAAATCAACCAAAAAAATGTATGAGAAAAATTTTATCCCCTTGTTAAACGAAATCAGGGAGGAAATGGGGAGGATAAAAAATAGACCATTATCCTGGATAGGACGAATAAACTTTTGTAAAATGGTAATTCTACCAAAGATTACCTATAAATTCCAGATGATACCTATAAGTTTACCTGGAATACTCTTCTCAGCGCTCAAAAAACAGATTATGAATTTTATTTGGAGAAATAAAAAACACAGAATATCATTCCAGATCCTAAGACAACCTAAAATAAAGGGAGGACTAGCAGTACCAGACATTAAAACATATTACGAGGCGGCGATCTTGTCAAGGGTTGTTGAGTGGGCTAGGGCCAGCAAGGAAAAGAGGTGGGTTAACATAGAAAATGAATTGTCAAAGGCAAGTCTTAATAAGATTATATGGAACCCCCCTCAACATAGGACACTTGATAAGAACACACATGAGATCACTAAAAATGCACTAAAAATCTGGGACATTAAGTATAAAAAAATTGAAAAGGAATTTAATTCACCACTATTAGCACTAAAAAAATAACGACTATTTTGCACCGGGTAAAGCACAGGTTGGAGGAAACTGGATAAAAAAAGACACGACCCAATTAAGAGACGTAATAAAAGATGGGCACATTGCAACTCTGCAAGAATTAAAAGAGAAAAAAAATCTATTTTTAGAAATTGACGAGTGGAGATACCGTCAGCTGGCCTACTTTATACAAAGACTCCCGCACCCATTGAGGTCAGGGGAGCGGCTTTCGGACTTGGAAAAATTATGTATATCAGAGAAGGTCAAGGGAACCATCTCAAAATTATATAAGATCTTATTAAAGGTGGACGAGCCGATGGTCCCTCCTTTCGTCAAAAAATGGGAGAGGGAATTAGGATCAAAACGGGATAGGAACACAATAGAGAAAATGCTGACATTGACCCACTCCTCGGTAGTAGATTGCCGCACAGCTGAGATGAGCTATAAATCCTTGACTGGATGGTACATGACTCCGGATAAATTATCTAAATTCAAGGACGAACAAACGGGAGAGTGTTGGAGGGGATGCAGGACCCTGGGAACCATGGCTCATCTGTGGTGGAAATGCCCTAAAGTAGAGGAATATTGGAGAAAAATGTTGGGATGCATTGAAGAGATCATTAAAGAGAAAATTAAATTTGATCCTTGGGTGGTACTGTTTCATGGGGGAGGGGAAAATATCAAAAATTACAAGAAAACCCTAGTCCCACATCTCTTAAATGCTGCCAAAAGGATAATACCGAGAAAATGGCAGGAGGTAGAATGCCCCTCAATCTGGGAATGGATTGACTCCGTAGAGGAGACCTATAGAATGGAAGACATGAGAGAAGGAATAGAAGGCAATAACATAGCTCAAGATAAGAAGTGGGACAACTGGAGGAAATTTAAGAGATCTTGGAGCTACGTAGAAAAACTTAGGGCTGAGACCTAAAGAAAATTCTAAAATTAGACGATGGCATCAGGAGGTATTTTGGATGGTCTATGGTGAGATAGGGGGAGGGGGGGAGGGAGGAGGGGAGGGGGGGGGAGGAATTGGGTGATGGAACGGTAATATCACTTCGTGTTTTTCTTTTGGAACTAGACACTTTAAAAAAAAAAATATATATATATATATAACCTATATATTTTTATAAGAGAAATGGTAACTCAAGAATAATGACCACACTAATGATGCGAAACCAGATTAGAGGCGCTAAGGGCTGGTAAACGGAACATGAGCGCACAAACGCACACTCTATAAGGTTGAAGTCTGAAGTGAAAAAAAAAAAAAAAAAAAAGAACTGTGAGCAGATATACAGAGGATGTGTTTATAACCCTGAGGATAAATGTGCCCCAGTGTCATAAACACATGGTTTATAGCCTAAAATTATAGAGCCACTTATAAAACGTGTATACAACTAGTACATCCTTGCTAGCTATTATTAATGATTAATTGTACCACTGATACCGTGAAAAGTTGTTGGGTATTACTGCACACTGTAAAACTCCAGTTGTGAGTTATATTAAAATAACTGGATTTATTGATAATAATATAAAAAGTTATTGTGATTGATTTTGCAAAAAAAGAAAAGAAGAAATAAATAAATAAAGCAAAATCAAAAAATAAATACAGACATTTATATACAAAACACCAGCCTCAACTATACAGCATATGAAATACTGTTTTTTTTGTATATGTATATATATATATATTTTTTTAAATTATGTGTTTTTAGAAGATTCCCTTGCCCGTCCCTTTCCTCTGCTCTGTTATTTTGCTCATCCATGAAATTACCCTGTTGTGACAAAGACTAGGGCCCGGATTCTCGTACGAGTTACGCCAGCGTATCTCCAGATACGCCGATCGTAACTCTGAGTCCGAGCAGTCGTATCTATGCGCCTGATTCTTAGAATCAGTTACGCATAGATTTGTATTAGATCCGACAGGCGTAAGTCTCTTACGCCGTCTTATCTTAACTGCTTATTTACGCTGGCCGCTAGGGGCGTGTATGCTGATTTACGCCTAGAAATATGTAAATCAGCTAGATACGCGAGTTCACGAACGTACGCCCGGCCGACGCAGTACAGATACGCCATTTACGTTAGGCTTTTCCCGGCGTAAAGTTACCCCTGCTATATGAGGCGTACATGCGGCAAATCCCCCCTGTCAGGAGAGCAGCAGATCGCCTCTCCTCTACTCGCGTCTGTCAGACGCGAGTGAGGAAGAGCCGATCAACGGCTCTTCCTGTTTATATCGTGATCAGCCGTCATTGGACACGGATGATCACGTGGTAAAGAGCCTCCGCCGGAGGCTCTTTACTGAGATCGGTGTTGCGGTGTGTCAGACTGACACACCACACCACCGATCGCCGTGATGTGCACCCCTAGGGGCGCGCGGCGGCTGTTATCCTGCAGGACGTCAATAGACTTCCATTCAGGATAACACAACCACTTCCCGGACGTCAATATGCTATTGACCGGGCGGGAAGTGGTTACTGTTGTGATGCACGTTCTCATTATTATTAATATGAGATTCATTTGCACTAACTTTATTCACATAGCATTTTGTTAAATAGTAATTAGCGCTACTTCAATATATTTAAAACTGTTTAAAAAAAAACCCATTGTTTAAATAAATTATGCATTTTTAGAAGATTTATTACATTGTACCCTGAAAATCTCAGTTGTATTAATTTCTTATTTTTTTCAAGATAAGTAAAATATGGGGATGTTGGTAGAACTTTTTTTAGCAGGCATATCTATCTATTATTAGATACTATGGGCCAGATTCACGTATTTCCGCGTAACTTAGCGGCGGCGTAAAGGAAGCACATTTACGTTACACCGCCGCAAGTTTTACGGGCAAGGGCTTGATTCACAAAGCACTTGCCTGTAAAGTTGCGGCGGTGTATCGTAAATCTGCTTGGCGCAAGCCCGCCTAATTCAAATGGGGCGGGGACCATTTAAATTAGGCGCGTTCCCGTGCCGAACGTACTGCGCATGCTCCGTCCCTAAAAAATTTCGACGTGCTTTGCGCTAAATGACGTCGCAAGGACGTAATTGGTTTCGACTTTAACGTAAATGGCGTCCAGCGCCATTCACGGACGACTTACGCAAACGACGTTAAATTTCAAATTTCGACGCGGGAACGACGGCCATACTTAACATTGGCTAGACCACCTAGGGGGCATGTTTATCTTTACGCCGCGTAGCTCTATGGAAACGCCGTACATTTACTGCGACGGGCAAAGCGTACGTTCGTGAATCGGCGTAACGACTCATTTGCATATTCTACGCCGACCGCAATGGAATCGCCACCTAGCGGCCAGCCTAGAATTGCAGCCTAAGATCCGACGGTGTAAGTCACTTCTATGAATCAGGCGCATAGATACGACCTTCGTATCTCAGAGATACGACGGCGTATCAGGAGATACGCCGTCGTATCTCTTTTATGAATCTGGCCCTATAGAGTTACTATGGTTGATTTTGCAAATAAATAAATAAAATGAAATCAAATAATAAATGCAAACGTTAAAATACAAAACATAACAAATGTTCATAAATGGATGGGTTTACAAATGGTTGTTATCTAGCATTGATGCATAAAAAGGGGGGGGGGCAAATAACCATTGATTATTGTAGTGAAGTTATCCTTCTCGGAACATTTAACATTTTGGCATTTTATAAATAGATAAAGGACGCAGACTGCAAAATCCTGCCCCCCACTTTTAGCTCCAATCTCTATCGGCTCCATGCACACTAGCTTTTACTTGATGGTTTAGCAAGTGCGAATTCTTTCGGTGTCATGGCATGGACATGGAGCGTGTATAGAAACTGTTGTCCCTTCCTATTCCGGGAATGTCAGTGAGTACATTGGCCTTTTTGTTTCTAAAATGTGCAATTGTTCAGCAACATATCACCAGGATGTTCTAATCTTGTTCAGGCTGCCCATGCTTTCTCAGAACAAAAATAAATTAATTAAATGAAAAAGAAAAAATACAGTGTATTTCTAGTGAGGGCATATTTTATGGTATTATTGCAAAAGTCTAACTTTTTTTATTTATTTTTTATGGGCAGTGTAAATAAATAAAAATTCTCAGGCTGCAATTCTCAACTTTAATCAGAGGTTTTCCCTTGCAATTGTAGAACTTATCCCTGAGGGGATGGCTGGAAATAGACAGGTTCTCCCAAAGTAGTACAGATTCTGCCAGTCACACAAGCACAGTCCTAATCTCTCTGGGGTAGATTCAGAGAGCAATTACGCCGGCGTATCCATAGATACGCCGCGTAATTGCTAAGTTGCGCCGGCGTATCTACTTTCTGTATTCAGAAAGCTAGATACGCCGACTGTAGCCTAAGATACGACTGGCATAAGTCTCTTACGCCGTCGTATCTTAGGGTGCATTCTGACGCTGGCCGCTAGGTGGCGCTCCCGTAGTTGTCAGCGTAGAGTATGCAAATTGCATACTTACGCCGATTCACAAACGTATGTGCGCCCGGCGGTAGTTTTTTACGTCGTTTGCGTAAGTCGGTTTTGT
The DNA here is from genome assembly GCF_905171775.1 of Rana temporaria. NCBI lineage: Eukaryota > Metazoa > Chordata > Amphibia > Anura > Ranidae > Rana > Rana temporaria. Next base: position 643,904,311 of record NC_053489.1, on the reverse strand, counting down.
CGTAACGTTGCTCCTGCTATTAGGGGGCGCAGCCAATGTTAAGTATGGACGTCGTTCCCGCGCCGAGTTTTGAATTTTTACGTCATTTGCGTAAGTCGGTCGCGAATACGGATGGCCGTAATTTATGTTCACGCCGAAACCAATGACGTCCTAGCGACGTCATTTGGAGCATGCACACTGGGAAATTTCACCGGCGGCGCATGCGCAGTTAAATCGGCGCGGGGACGCGCCTGATTTAAATTGTACACTACCCCTAGCCGCGGAATTTGAATTCCGCCTGGGGGAGTTACGATCCTCCGGCGCAAGTTTGGAGGTAAGTGCTTTCTGAATACTGCACTAGCCTCTCAAATTTGCGCCGGCGGATCGTAAATCAGATAGATTTACGCGGATCTAAAGATCCGCAAATCTATCTGAATCTACCCCTCTGACAATACAGGTTCAGTATATGGGATGTCTTTTTAGTATTTATTGCTGAAGAATTTTAATAGGAGAAGGAGTTTAGGGTCACAGGATACTTCAAAAAAGGACCAGTAACAGCAATAGGAGGACAAGCTTCTCTCTAAACTTTCAATGGCAGCTTTCTAAAGGTGACAGGGAATGGCTAGTATGTCTATGATCCTACAACAGCAGTCCACAAATGCCACTTCTGGCACTTAGACCGGCCATACACGGTCTAAATCTCATCTGGTTCAGCAGAAACCTGCCAAGATTTAGGGTGGGGTTCACACCATTGCGAATTGGATGCAAATTGGATGTGGACATGAAACAGTGAACCAGGACGCAACGGACCCCTGCTGGGAGCTGCATGTGGCCATGGTGTGAACCAGGCCTCAAACCATTAATGGGCAGGCTTGTCTTTCAAGCCTAGGAACTGTGTCAACCCGGGCCGTCTTTAAGGCAGGGCAAAAGGGACAGCTGCCCTGGGCCCTGTCGTTGTGGGACCCAAAGCAGCTGCCTCATACTTGCCAACTATCCTAGTTTAAATTCCCATGTCCCTTGAAGTTTTAGTCATGTGCTGTGTCCTGATATCTCAGTGTGAAGTGCTGCTACTAATGCTGACCAGCTCTGCCCTATTGTTGTGTACAGATGACTCAGCTGGCTCCCTGCTGATGGTGGCTTGCATGTGGATTTTCTGAACTTAAGTGGAATTTTGAATTTAAGTGGAGAGTTAAAAACCAGGCGTTGTGCCTTCGACTGCTTCTGCTTGCAAGTGTTGCATTTTAATTTTTTCCTCCTTTATTTGATACGTTTGCTATAATGTGAGAGCTCACTCTTTCCTGAGCACAGACTAGCATGTTTCATTGTTTTGCCTGGCTAACAAGTTGTTACCATCTGAACGGACGTCTGAGTGCAGAGCTCCTGCAATCCGTGCTACACCGCAACTTGTCTTCCTGGCTAGCTATAGCTAGCCCCATAGACCCGGAGACCCCCCAGCCTGCAGCTTGCCGCCCGAGGCCGCCATCTGCTACGGCAGCTGCCTGCAGGATAGACTACGGCTGCGGCCTAACTCCTGCCATCCCACTTGCTTACTTTTTTTTCGCCCCTAGCGGGCCCGCCTTGTAGCCTCCACCTTGGAGGTCCCCCCAGCCTGCCAGTGTGCCGCCCGCCTCCTGCCCCCCAAAGCCACAATCGCCGGGATAGGACAGACCACGGCTCTGGCCTAGCTCCGTACGTGGCGGCCATCTTGGTCCACCCAGCCGCGACCTCAACACTTCTCCCGGCGGCCCTGAGACCATTCCGCCCAGCAACATCACTGGACCTCACCCGCTAGATTGCCTGGAGCCCCCACTGAAACACTCCTATCGGCAGCCGGGAGGACGAACCGTGGATCCTGGTAAGTAGCGGCCATTTTAGTACACCAGGGCGTTTTACTTCCAGCACTCTCTCATCAAAGAAAAAAAACTTCAACTTTTCTGTACTTTCTACTTATACCTCCTCCCTGAATGACTCACCCAGCCGGCCCCAGTCTGCAGCACCGGTCACCACTACTCGCCATCTTTACTACCCTCTATATCTTCAAACTTTTTTTCTACTTGCTACTGATATTTCCTTCCTCCATCATCATCATCACCAGCGCATCATCATTACTATCGCATCATCATCACCATTGCATCACCATCTCCATCGCATCACCATCACCATCGCAGCACCATCACCATCGCAGCACCATCACCATCGCAGCACCATCACCATTACATCACCATCACCATCGCATCACCATCACCATCGCAGCACCATCACCATCGCAGCACCATCACCATTACATCACCATCGCATCACCATTGCATCACCATCACCATCGCATCACCATCACCATCGTATCACCATCGCAGCACCATCACCATCGCAGCACCACCACATCACCATAACCGTCGCATAATATCTCATATCATCATCATCATCATCATCATCATCATCATCATCTCATCATCATCAGCACTTTCCCATCATGCGCACCATCAAATACTCAAGTGATGACATCCGCAGCTCAATTAATACCGCCTCAACACTACCAATCACCAACCAAAAAATACTACGAAAAGAACAACTTCTAGGAATTAATTGGCAACCGAACACCAAAAACAGGACTGCACCACTTTGAGTACAACACCTATCATGCACCCTGATCAACACTAGATCAGCAGTCAATCACAAACAGGAAATCCCCGACTTCATCACTCAACACAACACAGACTGTCTCTGTATCACAGAAAGCTGGCTAACACCCGACTGTAATACCATCCTAGCAGAACTAGTGCCTGAGAACTACTGCATCCTAACTGAGCACAGAGTAGGGCAAAGAGGAGGCGGCCTAGCAGTGATCTACAAATCTCACCTCGCTCTCACCAAACCAACTCTACAGAGTGCTTTATCATTCATAGAAACTCTCACGCTTCAACTTCAACCAACACCCCAGGACACCATCCACATACTACTATGCTACAGACCACTGGGACCAAAGACACACCTCCTCACACCTTTCACCGAATTCATATCTACTAAGGATGAGCTGAACACCTCCCTGTTCGGTTCGCATCAGAACTTGCGAACACACCAAATGTTCGTGTGAACTTTAGAACCCCGTTAAAGTCTATGGGATGGGGACAAGGGCCTCATCCCCACAACCCTTGCCCGGTGGTTGTGGGGGTCTGCGGGCGGGGGGCTTATCAGAATCTGGAAGACCCCTTTAACAAAGGGGACCCCCAGATCCTGCCCCCCCCTATGTGAATTGGTAATGGGGTACACTGTACCTCTACCATTTCACGAAGGAAGTGTAAATAGTTAAAAAAAAAAACACACAGACACCGTTGAAAAAATTCCTTTATTAATAAAAAAAAAAAAAAATCCAGCGGTGGTAATCCACTCTCGATGCGGCTCCCTGCTCCAACGTTGTCTTCTATCCAGCGACGGATAATCTCCCCAGCGACGGGTGATCAGCAGTCCGGTCCAGCGATAAGAAGATCCATCCGTCCAGAGCACAGCAGGCGAGCTCCTCTCTCCGCTGGACACAGCCCAGCGGAATGACGCGCTGGAGCTTTGACATTTCTTATATAGGGGAAGCGGCCACCCGTCACGTGACCCCGCCCCCTCTGACGCACCCTCGTACGTCACTGGGTAAGCTGCAATACATACATTTTTGCTGTTCCTGGGTTTAGATGCGTTTTAAGTCTTGTTCAATGAAAAGTGATTTGGAATTGTTACTAATGATAATGAGACCTACAATAAGGACAGCTCATTAAAATCCAATTAAATAAATGGTTTGTTTTGAACATTTCCTGAAGCTCATTTGAAAAATGCAGTCTATTTGAATACCAAAATATTCAAAAAGAATGAAAAGCAGCCCTATTCGGCAATAGATTTTGTATAGTTTTATATAACCATAAAATGGTTCACTCTGGGCTAAATATGTTAACATATTTTAGATAATAATATCCATTTCGCATATGAAGATGAATTAAAAAAAGGTAAATGACTAGACATAAGGTGAAATATTTTTTTTTCTAAGTATATGTCTGGAAATTAAAAAAAGTACAGAACACCCTGCAGCTTGTCCTTTAAAAATAAGTATACGCAAAATTATTATAAGTATATTTTTATATTATTATGTAAATATATATTCAAAAGTGTGAATTTATGGGCTAAAACATATGGTCATTATTCTGTGTGGATGGCCCACCAACGTTCACACAGACTGTATATTAGGGTAAAACATAGGAGAGATCTCTCTCTCTCTCTCTCTCTCTCTCTCTCTCTCTCTCTCTCTCTCTATCTATCTATCTATCTATCTATCTATCTATCTATCTATCTATCTATCTATCTATCTATCCCTCTTAGCTTTATTGGCAGGACCAAATACATTTTAGCCCCTTAGTTCCAGTTAATGGAACTTTTAGACCCCTTTCACACTGCGGCGCTTTGCAGGCGCTATAGCACTAAAAATAGCGCCTGCAAAGAGCCCTGAAAGAGCTGCTCCATTCACTTAAGTGTAAAAGCCTGAGTAGTGGCGCTTTTAACTCCTTTTCGGCCGCTAGTGGGGGTTAAAAGCGCCCCACCAGCGGATGAAATGTGCCGCAAAAACATCAGTAAAGCGCCGCTAAAAATAGTCCGGGAGCTGTTAGTGTGAAAGCACTCTTAACCACTTGAGGACCGCCGCAAGACGATAAACAGCGACAAAATGCCACAGCTGGGCACAAGGGCGTACATGTACGTCCCCTTTAAGAGCCAAGCCGTGGGTCGCACAGCGCGCCGCCGGCGGCGTGCAACCCGGTCCTCTCCTCCGTGACCGTCCCCGCGGGAACAGAGGACCCGATTGCCACTGGTGTCCCGTGATCGGGTCACAGAGAGGAAGAACGGGGAGAGGTAAGTGTAAACAAACCTCTCCCCGTGCTTCCTAGTGTGGCTGTCACTGATCATCTGTTCCCTGTGTTAGGGAACGCCGATCAGTGACATCACACGCACAGCCACGCCCCCCCCCCCCCCACAGTAAAAACACTCCCTTAGGGCACACTTAACCCCTACAGTGCCTCCTCCTGCCAGTGTTATTTTCACAGTAATCAGTGCATTTTTATAGCGCTTTTCGCTGTGAAAATGACAATGGTCCCAAAAATGTATCAAAAGTGTCCGATGTGTCCACCATAATGTCGCAGTCACAAAAAAAAATCACTGATCGCCGCCATTTCTTGTAAAAAATAAATATTAATAAAAATGCCATAAAACTATCCCCTATTTTGTAAATGCTATAACTTTTGCGCAAACCAATCAATAAGCGATTATTGCAAATTTGTTGCCAAAAATATGTAGAAGAATACGTATCGGCCTAAACTGAGGAAAAACATTTTTTTTTATACATATATTTTTGGGGTATATTTATAGCAAAAAGTAAAAAATATTGAACTCTTTTCAAAATTGTCGCTCTATTTTTGTTCATAGCACAAATAATAAAAACCGCAGCGGTGATCAAATACCACCAAAAGAAAGCTCTATTTGTGGGAAAAAAAGGACACCTATTTTATTTGGGAGCCACGTTGCACGATCGCGCAATTGTCAGTTAAAGCGAAGCAGTGCCGAATTGCAAAAAGGGGGCCAGGTCCTTCACCTGCATAATGGTCCGGGTATTAAGTGGTTAAAGTACAGCTAAAGGCAACAAACTTTTTAGTATAAATATACGTTTTTTGTATAAACATTTTAGTAAATTCTCATATAAATACCTGAAAGTTACACATAGTAATAAATTTAAACATAATAACCAAAATGATTATTTTCCTACCATATAGCTGCCATTGGGGTTTCTAATCCCCTCCAACAGTACTTCTCTGCTAGATAATGCTAGGGATGGTGAGAGGAGTTCTGCAGAGTTAGCATATACTGTATATACAGTGGGCTAGATTCAGATAGCCCGCCGTAACTTCTCAGATACGCTACGCCGCCGTAACTTAGTGAGGCAGGTTCTGTATTCACCAAGAACCTGCGCCCTAAGTTACGGCGGCGTAGCGTAAATCTGCCGGCGTGAGCACGCCTAATTCAAATTGTGAAGAGGTGGGCGTGTTTTATGTAAATAAAACATGACCCCACGTAAATAACGTTTTTGACTAACGGCGCATGCGCTGTCCGTAAACGTAACCCAGTGCGCATGCTCCAAATTAACCCGCAAAAAGCCAATGCTTTCGACGTGAACGTAAATTACGCACAGCCCTTTTCTCGAACGACTTAGGCCCCGTACACACGACCGAACATGTCTGCTGAAACTGGTCCGCGGACCAGTTTCAGCAGACATGTTGGGTCGTGTGTAGGCCCGAGCGGACAGGATTCCAGCGTACATTTGCCCGCCGTGCCTTTTTCTAGCGGGCAAATATTTCTGAACATGTTTTAAAACATGCCCGCTGGAATCCTGCCCGTCGGACATGTTCGGTCGTCTGTACAGACCTACCGTACATGTCCGAGCGGCCGCCATCCCTCGCATGCGTCGAATGACTTTGACGCATGCGTGGAAGCATTGAACTGGCAGGGCCGCGCACGTCGCCGCGTCATCGTCGCCACGCATCGAGTACGCGCGGATTTCTGTATGATGGTGAGTACAGCCATCATACAGAAATCCCCGGGCAGACATGTACGCTGAAAACGGTCCCGCGGACCGTTTTCATCGTACATGTTTGCCCGTCTGTACAAGGCCTTACGCAAACCACGTAATCGACGGAAAAATTCGACGCTGGCCCGACGTCCATACTTAACATAGGATACGCCTCATATAGCAGGGGTAACTTTACGCCGGAAAAAGCCTAACGTAAACGACGTAAAAAAATGCGCCGGGCGGACGTACGTTTCTGAATCGGCGTATCTACCTAATTTGCATATTCCTTGCGTAAATCGACGGAAGCGCCACCTAGCGGCCAGCGTAAATATGCAACTAAGATACAACGGCGTAAGAGACTTACGCCAGTCGGATCTTAGCCAAATTCCGGCGTATCTTGTTTTCTGAATACAGAAAAAAGATATGCCGGAGCATCCTAGAAGTTACGCGGCGTATCAATAGATACGCCAGCGTAACTTCTTTATGAATCTACCCCAGTACATATAAAATGAGGAAGACTAGATGGGCCACTTGTTTTTTTTTTCTGCCATCGCTCTTTTATGTACCTATGTCTCCATGCTTCAGAGTAATGGGAGACGTTTCTCACATTCCCTGCTGCAAACTTCGCTGTAGGCTAAACAACCAGCTGGCAGGGGGCACTACAAACACACACATGCATGGTATTATATTAATGTGCATTGTATCAAGGCTGCGGTTCATGCATTAATAGACTATCAATGCACCACAATAGACAAAAAAGCAAATGCCCGACTTTTACAAAGCAACATTGTGGTGTGTTGTGTGTTAGATGCCACTGTACCGTGAGTTGGAGACCCACTGAAATAAATGGCAGTGGCACCAGAGTTCGGAAGATGTGTTGAGCTGCATTGTGATAGTGTATGTCAACTTGTGCCACATCCCCAAAAAATGTAAAGTTTACAAAGTAAAGAAAAGGAACTTTGGCAGTCCATAGACATAGCATTCTGTAATAAAAAAAGAGTGAAGTAACAGAAAGTGCAAGCAATATAATTCCGAGCTTTTTATTCGTATCGTAAGAGAACATAGTTATCTGAGATAAAAACTGTCCTTTTCCACGTAATTTCAGCACAAAACATTGAATGTACTGAAGTATCTATGTTCAGAACCTAAGACAATAATCTGAGATGAGAACAAAGCTGTTCTCTGTGGATGATATTAAAAACATTCAACAAAAAATGAAAGAGCTTTTTATCTGCTGTAAGTACTCAATCACCAAATGATTGAAGTAATGCACAACATCCTCAAGTGTTCCTCTTGAAATGTAATGTATCAAACTTTATTTAAACTCTTCAGAGAAGAAGAATTATTATATTATGTGCAGAGTGTACCTTCATGGTTCCTGTGGCAGTGGTTGATTTAGAGAAGAACTCCATACAAGTTCAAACAAAAAAAAGTTTGTTCAGTTTTGTATCTCTTAGGCCTAGTACACACAAGAGGATTTATCCACGGATATGGTCCAGCGGACCGTTTCCGCGGATAAATCCTCTCGAGGATTTCAGCGGATTTGGATCCGATGGAGTGTACTCACCATAGGATCGAAATCCGCACCAAAATCCCCTCGCGATGATGTGTCGTGCCGTCGCCGCGATGATGACGCGGCGACGAGCGCGACGCTGTCATATAAGGAATTCCACGCATGCGTCGAATCATTACGAAGCATGCTGGGGATCCCTTTGGACGGATTGATCTGGTGAGTCTGTACAGACCAGCGGATCAATCCGTTGGGATCGATTCAAGCGGATAGATTTGTAGACATGTCTACAAATTTTTATCTGCTGGAATCGGGAAATTTCCGCGGATAAATATCCGCAGGAATGTATACACCATAGAATCTATCCGCTGAAACCGATCCGCTGAGATTTTTCAGCGGATGGATTCTATCGTGTGTACGGGGCCTTAAGCCTCGTACACACGATAGGTTACCCAGAGGACAACGGTCTGATGGACCGTTGTCATAGGTTAACCGATGAAGCTGACTGATGGTCCATCACGCCTACACACCATAGGTTAAATAACCGATCGCGTCAGAACGCGGTGACGTAAAACACAACGACGTGCTGAAAAAAATGAAGTTCAATGCTTCCAAGCATGCGTCTATTGATTGTGAGCATGCGTGGATTTTTAACCGATGGTTGTGCCTACTAACGATCGGTTTTGGCCTATCGGTTAGGTATCCATCGGTTAATTTTAAAGCAAGTTGGCTTTTTTTTAACCTATGGTTAAATAACCTATGGGGCCCACACACGATCGGTTTTGACAGATGAAAACGGTCCTTCAGACCGCTGTCCTCTGGCTAACCTATCGTGTGTACGAGGCTTAAGTAAATCATATTTCCGTTGAGACCGAGCAACTTCCTTAAAGGGTTAGTTCACCTTTTCATTAAATATGAAAAGGTGAACTAACTTACAACATCCTCCCCACCTCTCTGGTCCCAGCTGCATGTACCTTATACCCTCCATCTTACGCTGTCAGCTGGTAAAAGAGTCCAACAGTTTAAATTATCACTATAGCGTCGGAAACTGTGTAACAGCAGAATGAGAACAATGGTGATCTTTTCTTGGTCAGCGCCGGCTACGACTGATGTGAACGAGCCATTAATTTGGAGAAAAGCCTAATGCCCTGTACACACGATCTGAAATTCCCCCAGCAAAAGTCTGATCTGAGCTTTTGAACAGAAATTCCGACCGTGTGTAGGCTCCGTCGGACTTTTGCTGGTGCTCCAATTTTCTGACGGAAAAAATACCTATCGGAAAATCCTGTCGTCTGTAGCAATTCCGACATGCAAAATTTCGATGCATGCTCGGAAACAATTCAACGCATGCTCGGAAGCATTGAACTTAAAGGGGTTATAAAGGTTAGTTTTTTATTTTCTAAATAGGTTACTTTAAGCTAGTGTATTGTTGGTTCACTTACCTTTCTCTTCCATTTCCCTTCTGAATGCTTTTTTTTCTTTGTTTTCTTTGTCTGAATTTCTCACTTCCTGTTCCTCCTCAGTAAGGTGTTCAGTAAGCTGTTCTAAATGACTTTTCACTGCTCGGATGATGGTGAAAAGCTTACTGAGGAGAAACAGGAAGTGAGAAATTCAAACAAAGAAAAAAAATATTTAGAAGGGAAGTGGAAGGAAAAGGTAAGTGAACTAACAATGCACTAGCTTAACCTCCCTGACGGTATGATTATTTCAGAAAAAAGGTGCTGAAAGCGGTACCATTATTTGCAAGGAAATTTGGCGTTTTATACTGTAGGCCTGTAATTCTAAGGCCTCGTACAGACGAGCAAACATGTACGATGAAAACCGGTCCGCCGGATCGTTTTCACCGTACATGTCTGCCCGGGGATTTCTGTATGATGGCTGTACTCACCATCATACAGAAATCCGCGCATAAACAATACGCGGGGCGTGGCCGCGCCGTCGCCGCGACGATGACGCAGCGACGTGGGCGGCCCTGCCAGTTCCACGCATGCGTCAAAGTCATTCGACGCATGCGAGGGATGGCGGGCGCTCGGACATGTACGGTAGGTCTGTACAGACGACCGAACATGTCCGAGCGGACAGGATTCCAGCGGGCTGTTTCTAAACAAGTTTGGAAATATTTGCCCGCTGGAAAAAGGCCCGGCGGGCAAATGTACGCTGGAATCCTGTCCGCTCGGGCCTACACACGACCAAACATGTCTGCTGAAACTGGTCCACGGACCAGTTTCAGCAGACATGTTCAGTCGTGTGTACGGGGCCTTAGGAATAACTCACTTAAATCTGTCCAAACAAGAGTCTAGTAGGCATCCCGGGTATGATTTTTTTTTAAAAACAAAATTATAAATTATAATATAATAAATAATTATAACAAGTAATAATATAATTATAATAAAAATTATTCAATAATGTAATCAACTCAAAATCACTGAAATTTGCTCAGTTGCAGAATTGTCGCTGTCATTACTTTTATTTTTTTATGACGAATTTCCCCACAAATCGCTATCGCACAATTCTGCAAGTGATTAGAATTTATTATCGCTGTTTTCTAGCTGCTCTAAAACCATTTTTGACATAAAGGGACACTTTTGGTTGCTATGGACAATCTACAGTTTGCAGGCCGAAAGAACAGTTTTCATTATATAAAAGTGCATGTAGGGCACTGGGCAGACCACTAGGGACAAGGGGGGTGTGTATTTTTTACATACAGTACTGTAATCTATAAGATTACAGTATACTGTATGTAATGTGTTTGTTTACCTTTTTGAATTTGGCGCCGTTCTCCGCCCCCGTGCGTCGTAACGTCGCAGGGAACGGAGCTCAGAGGCACACAGAGGCACTGTGTGAATCGAGCGAGGTCCCGCTCGCTCACACAGCGTGGTGGCATTGCTGGATCCAGGGACAAGGTAAGTAACGTTGTCTCTGGCTGCAGCAAGGCGAGCCTGAGTCTGACTCGGGGATACCGCTTTTGGTATAAAAATTCCACCCCGAGTCAGACTCGGGAATACCGCCCAGAGGGTTAAAGGAACCAATTTAGAAAATAAAAGATGAACCTTTACAACCCCTTTCATTTTCTTGGCTCGTCGTAGTGTTGTACGTCACCTCGTTCTTGACGGTTGAAAGTTCAGTGTGCTGTCTGTTAGCCGCTACTGTACCGTGAGTTGGAGCCCCACTGAAATAAATGGCACCAGAGTCGGTCAGATGCGTTGAGCTGATTTGTGATAATGTATGTCAACTTGTGCCACATCTAAAAAGACCCAAAAAGTTTACAAATTAAAACAGGGACTTTGGCAGTCCATAGTCATGGCATTCTGTAATAAAAAGAGTGAGGTAACAGAAAGTGCAAGCAATTATAATCCTGAGTGTTTTATTTGTATTGTAAGAGAACATACTGTAGGTATCTAATTTCAGCACAAAACATTGAATGTACTGAAGTATCTATGTTCAGAACCTAAGACAATAATCTGAGATGAGAACAAAGCTGTTCTCTGTGGATGATATTAAAAACATTCAACAAAAAATGTAAGCGTCTGCTGTAAGTACTCAATCGCCAAATGATTGAAGTAATGGACAACATCCTCAAGTGTTCCTCTTGAAATGCAACAGATCAAACTTTATTCAAACTCTTCAGAGAAGAAGAATTATTCTATTATGTGCAAAGTGTACCTTCATGGTTCATTGGTTCATGTGGCAGTGGTTGACTTATGCCCTGTACACACGATCGGTTCGTCTGATGAAAACAGACCGATGGACCGTTTTCATCAGACGAACCGATCGTGTGTGGGCCCCATCAGTTTTTTTCCTGTTGGTGAATAATAATATAGATAATAAAATAGAACCTATAGTAAAATTTTCGTATGGTTAAAAAACCCATAGAAAAAAAACGATCGTCTGTGGGGAAATCCATCTGTCAAAAATCCACGCATGCTCAGAATCAAGTCGACGCATGCTCGGAAGCATTGAACTTAATTTTTCTCAGCACGTCGTTGTGTTTTACGTCACCGCGTTGGACACGATCAGATTTTTAACTGATGGTGTGTAGGCAAGACTGATGAAAGTCAGCTTCATCGGATATCTGATGAAAAAATCCATCGGTTCGTTTTTATCAGACGAACCGATCGTGTGTACAGGGCATTAGAGAACAACTCCATACAAGTTTAAATAAAAAAAGTTTGTTCAGTTTTGTATTTCTTAGTAAATCGTATTTCCGTTCAGACAGTGCAACTTCCTTAAAGGGATTGTTAAGGTTGTTTTTTTTTCTAAATAGGATTCTTTTAAGCTAGTGCATTGTTGGTTCACTTGCCTTTTCCTTCAATTTCCCTATATGTTTTTTTTTTGTCTGAATTTCTCACTTCCTGTTTCTCCTCAGTAAGTTGCCCCCCATCATCTGAGCCGTATTGGCTGGGGGTTAGTCAGCGTGCTCGCCCCCTCCCTTGGGACTACATAACTGCAGGGAGATGTGGTGAACACAGCGTCTCCCCGCAGGGATGTAGTCCCAAGGGAGGGGGCGAGCACGCTGACTAACCCCCAGCCAGAATGGCTCGGATGATGGGGGCAAGCTTACTGAGGAGAAACAGGAAGTGAGAAATTCAGACAAAGAAAAAAAACATTTAGAAGGGAAATCGAAAGAAAAGGTAAGTGAATCAACAATGCACTGGCTTAACTACTTAAGACCTGGACCTTTATGCAGGTAAAGGACCTGGCCAGTTTTTGCGATTCGGCACTGCGTCGCTTTAACTGACAATTGCGTGGTCGTGTGACATGGCTCCCAAACAAAATTGGCGTTTATTTTTTAATATCTATAAACAAAAATAGAGCTACAATTTTGAAAACAATTCTATATTTTTTACTTTTTGCTATAATAAATATCCCCCAAAAAGATATAAAAAAAACTTTTTTTCCTCAGTTTAGGCCGATATGTATTCTTCTACCTATTTTTGGTAAAAAAAAAATCACAATAAGCGTTTATCGATTGGTTTGCGCAAAATGTATAGCGTTTACAAAATAGGAGATAGTTTTATTGCATTTTTATTAATTATTATTTTTTTACTACTAATGGCGGCGATCAGCGATTTATTTCGTGACTGCGACATTATGGCGGACACATCGGACAATTTTGACACATTTTTGGGACCATTGTCATTTTCACAGCAAAAAATGCTATAAAAATGCATTGTTTACTGTGAAAATTACAATTGCAGTTTGGGAGTTAACCACTAGGGGGGCGCTGTAGGGGGCGGGGCTGGACGTGTGACGTCATTGATCGTGTTTCCCTGTCACGGAGTCTCATACCGGGTCGCGGGCGCACGCCCGCGACCTACGGCTGGGCACTTAAAGAGGACGTACAGGTAAGTGCTTGTGCCCAGCCGTGTCATTCTGCCGACGTATATCTGTAGGAGGCGGTCCTTAAGTGGTTAAAGGAACCTATTTAGAAAATGAAAAACAAATCTTTTCAACCCCTTTAAAGGGTTAGATCATCTTTTCATTAAATATGAAAAGGTGAACTAACTTACAACATCCTCCCCAACCTCTCTGGTTCCAGCTGCATGTACCTTATACCCTCAATCTTACACCGCCAGCCGGTATAACAGTCCAACAGTTTAAAAAACGATATCAGCTGAATGAGAACAATGATGAGTTTTCCTTGGTCAGCACAAGCTATGACTGATGTGAATGAGCCATTAAAGTGTCAGAAAAGCCTAAATCTAACTATTCTTAAATATCTTCCCTCTCCCCTCCTTCTATCTATTCTGTATAAAAAAGTTGCATATACTTACCTATTTTTATTTCACTCTAGTCACTTGATCCTGCAGCACCGGCTCTCCTGTGTCAGTGTGCCGCTACTGCAGGGGAGATAAGTAAGTGCCAAAAAGGGCTGGGCTATGGGTGCCTGTGGGTGATGCCAATTCCAGGATTTCCCAGCCATTGTCGAGACCTTCCTGAGCCAGAGCGGTAGAATCTCATGACCTGAACCACAGCAGAGAGGGTAAGTACACTCTTTTCTGCAGGTTAGGAAGCTTCCAATTTAAAGTCTGAGGCCTCGTACACACGACCGGGATTCTTGGCAAAAAACAGCAAGAAAACTGCTTCTTGCCGAGATTCCCGTTCGTGTGTATGAGGCATTCAGGTTTCTCGTCTGGAAATCTGGCCAGAATCTCGACGGGAAAAAAAGAGAACCTGCTCTCTTTTTTCTTGTCGAGATTCTTGACGGCCTGTTTCCCGACAAGAAACCCGTGAGTGTGTATACCTACCTGTCGTAGTGGAAACCCACGCATGCTCGAAATGACTTTGACCCATGCGCGGTAGCTTCCACGGCATAGGTAGGGTGAAGCAAGATGGCGGCGACGGCATCGAATGTGACGAGCGCATGTTCGTCATACGCGATGACGTCACTGCATTCTTTCCTTTCAAGAGACCCGCGGTTCTTTTGAAATGAAAGTCAGTACACTCCGGCGGCAAGAGTTTCTTGCCAAGAATCTCGTCAGGGAAAACGACGGGTTTTTCCTGACGAGATTCTCGGACGTGTGTATGAGGCCATACTGTTAAGGTTTCAATCTATTTTAAGATGAGAATAAAGATCACATACCGTGTCAACATAATATTAGATAAGCTAAAAAGGAAACCTATGTGAGTGAATCTAATGTTATCTTGACTTACCAGACTTTTTCTGGTAGGTCCTGCTCACTTCTTCACAAATGGAATTCCCTGATTCTTTTAACAAAATGGTGGCTGCCTGCACACAGAAACCGTCTCCCTGTTGCATAAATGTGAATAAAATGGGTAAAAGATAGCTTCAGCACCTGTTCGTCACCTGCAGAGAACTCCTCCAATGCATTTTGCCCTTTTTGGGGCATAGTTGTAGAGGACCTGATTTTGTATATTTCGTTTATCTCCAACACTGTCTGCCCAAAGGTTCACTGTTCTGAATTCCAAGTCTAGTTCACCCACTATTATTTGGCCTCATGTCGAGCCCAGAGAGTGAAGGCTCTGGCTCCTAAAGGTGACATTAGTTGCCCTGGAAAATATCCTGGAAAAATCATTAGATTATTTAGTGGTTACATGCTCTGCAGGATTCTGGACAAGCCAACTGTTGGAGGAAGAAGAAGAGGCTTGACATCACATGACCAGAATAAATACTGTATATACTTGAGTATAAGATGACCTGAGTATAAGCCGAGGTACGTAATTTTACCTAAAAAAAACTGTGAAAGTGTATTGACTGGAGTATAAGCTAGGGTGAGAATGCAGCAGCCACTACACGCAGAAAAGAGGGTCAACAATGCTCATTTGCACACTTCACTGTGCCCATTGCAGCTTCACTGTGCCCAACCTCACTTGACCATTGAAACCTCACTGTCCCCATTGCCACCTCACTGTGTCCAACCTCAATGTGTTCATTGCCACCTCACTGTGCCCATTGCCACTGAGTCCATTGCCACCTCACTGTGCCCATTGCAGCCTCCCTGTGCCCAAGTCAGTGTACCTGAATTTTTTACAGGCTGCAGGCATCCATTCATTGTTTAAAAGTAACGGTCTCCTCCTGGTCCCGTTCCGTGATAGGCGTTTCCCAGCAGCCTATCACAGACGTCTTCTCATCCTCGGACTCCAAGCAGACTCTGTGTTCAGTGTTCCACCTATGACGGACGTTCTTTTGTCCGAGGATGAAAAGACATCCGTGATAGGCGGAACACTGAACACAGTGTCTGCTGGGAAATGCCTACCATGGAAGGCACCAGGGGGAAACAATGGACGCTCGCAGCCCTTCAGGTACACTAACTCGAGCCCTAAAAAAAGGGCTGAAAAACTTGGCTTATACTTGAGTAAATACAGTAACTACTTAAAAAAAAATAAGTGAGTCTACAATAAAAAGAAAAAACTTGAGTTGGGCTTCAAAAATCAGTAAAATAATCCCAAACCAATTGTCAGGAATGCTGGTAGATCAGACTGTGTGACCGCACAGAGGAACCAAACAAGGTGAGTAGTGAAATAAAAGGTGTTTATTTACAAATGTGTGAACCACCAGTGCACAATAAAACGACAAACAGTATGTACAAATAAAGAGGAATACCGTATTCATAAACGAGCCAAGCCAAGGTCATACACATGGGAGGTCAGTAGATGGGTGAGGATGGGAACACAGCGGATCAGGGAGCGGATGGATGGACAGGCTGTGGGCAGGAATCCAAGAGGGAACAGGCAAAGGGAAGAACGGGTCCAGGAAAAGCTCAGGATGGGGAACAGAAACAGAGTCCAGATAGCAGGGTCAGATAACAGGCTCAGGTCCAGGAGGTATGACGATACCAGGGCAAGGAGTAATTACACACGCCTGGTATTTATAGAGGCGTGCTGATTGCATTCAGGTCACACCTGAATGCAGGAAGGGCTGTATGCTCCATACTGCCAAGAACGCCCCGCTGGTGGACGCCAGTACTGCAGCCCAAGGATCACATAATACCACCAGGGGAGAGCTCCCCTGGCAGTCCAAGACTGCCGGGAGACACCTGGTGGTGGGCCACAGTACTGCACGCCAAATATCAGGCAGTAACACCAGCGGGGGGAACCTTCCCTGACACCAATATATATTTTTTTACTTTATATGTAAGCAATTTTCACATTGCCTTGGATTTCTGTACAACTCTGTGATCGTCATATGTAAAAAAAAATTGAATAGAACACCTTGTTTTTTAGATGTGCAACAGTAAAGACAACCGCCTTGTATCGGTATTATACGTAGTACTTTAAACAGCATTGTATCATGTATTATGGAAAAGAAAGTGTGAATATTACAATTCACATTTCTATGTAAGGAGGCCAGAGGGATTAAAACTCTGCTAAATGTCAGTTTCGGAACTCCGTCTTCACATGAATATGCTAAAAAGATCACTTCTATTATGCTATTGATCAAATCATCCAACGTCAAACAGTCCTTGAGGGAAATTAATTCCTTTATTTATCACTTCGGGGTGTTTGACTGGCAGATAATTAAAACATATGCTACCCTGTTTACAAAAACCTAACGAGGTGGAACAAGTGATATTCTAGGAGGGGGAAATGTGTTGGGGTAAAGTACTTCATAAGTCTCATTTTGTTTCCTAAAACCTAAAGTGTGATAGGGTTGTATATGTTCTATGTTGGAGAAATAACCATGGTGTTTGTGGGTTATGACTCACGTATCCTCCAAACCAACAAGCACTATTTAATAGCTTCCCACCCACACTCTGTAGAGTAATATTCCTTAGCACAATGCCCTATGTTAATGGAACACTAAACAACTTTATTTTAAAACTAGGAGCCCACAGACCGTGTTGTCACAAACAGGGCTGACCTCACCTAATGAGCATAGTAGGGTTGTAGGGCCTACTGTATTTCCAAACAAATCTGATGGTCATCATTGTGCCTCACAGAGAGAGAAGCACTTTGACAGCTGTAGACTAAAACTGTTATGCCCTGTACACACGATCGGTCCATCCGATGAAAACGGTCTGATGGACCGTTTTCATCAGTTAACCGATAAAGCTGACTGATTAAAAAAACGATCGTGTCAGAACGCGGTGACGTAAAACATAACGACGTGCTGAAAAAAACGAAGTTCAATGCTTCCGAGCATGCGTCGACTTGATTCTGAGCATGCATGGATTTTTAACCGATGGATGTGCCTACTAACGATCGTTTTTTTTCTATCGGTTAGGAATCCATCGGTTAAATTTAAAACAAGTTGGCTTTTTTTTAACCGATGCATAAATAACCGATGGTGCCCACACACGATCGGACCGATGAAAACGGTCCATCAGACCGTTCTCATCGGTTTAACCGATCGTGTGTACGCGGCCTTAAAGTGTTAAAGTGTTACTACTCATCACAGCTGGAACATTATATCCCAGAGATTAAAAAAAAAATATTTGATCAATATAGTAGACTTTCTGGTTTGTATATAACCTTTAACAAAAGCGAGATACTACTAATTACAACTATACACCATAAAAAATGGGAACAACATACTATGTTTGTGGTAATAAAGGAATATATCACGTATCTAGGGATAAAGATTGGTAAAATGTCATCTTCAGTTAAAGAGTCAGAGATGTGTGCTGATCTTCCACTCTCGCTATTTGGGAGAAGATGATAAGTTTAGCTCGTCTTCTCTATCCTTTACAAACATTACCAACTCTTCTTGAACATAAGGATGTGAATAATTTAATCAAAGCTATTACTAGGTGTTCATGGCATGGGAAGAGACCATGGGGCATATTCTTAAAGATCTGAGGCGGCGGAACGTATGTCCTTTACGTTACGCCGCCGCAAGTTTAAGTGGCAAGTGCCTGATTCCCAAACCACTTACCTTTAAACTTGCGGCGGCGTCGCGTAAAGTCCACCCGCGCAAGCCCTCCTAATTCAAATGATCCTGGTAGGGGGCGTGGATCATTTAAATTAGGCGCGCTCCCGCGCCGATCATAATGCGCATGCTCCGTCAGGTAAATTACCCGACGTGCATTGTGCTAAATGACGTCTCACGGACGTCATTTGTTTTGACTGTAACGTAAATGGCGTCCAGCGCCATTCACGGACGACTTACGCAAACGACGTTAAATTTTCAAATTTCGACGCGGGATCGACGGCCATACTTAACATTGAGTACGCCACCTAGGGAGCATGTTTATCTTTACGCCGCGTATCGCTTACGGAAACGACGTTAAAACACTACGGCGGGCAAGCGTACATTAGAGAATCGGCGTGACTAGTCATTTGCATATTCTACGCTGACCTAGCGGTCAGCGTAAATATTGCAGCCTAAGATACAACGGCGCAGGCCGTCGTATCTTAGGCATGTTTAAGTGTATCTCAGTTTGAGAATACACTTAAACATAGGATCGGACTTACGTCGGCGTATCTGCTGATACGCCGGCGTAAATTATTTGAGAATAAGGCCCACGAGTTTCCATATCTAATCTTTGCCTGCCTAAAAATAAAGGTGATCTTGGCCTTCTCAAAATTTGAATTTACAATTTGTCTTATCTACTGAGACACGCTTTGGACTGGCTAACATGGTCATCAAGATATTGTAACTTAAATATAGAGGTAGAATAGGCCTCATCCTGGAAGATAGAGCAGATAAGTATAATTTTATTTTATATTTCAACGGAAAAAACGAGACTTTAGATTTAAATTAATTGAGTTGCGCCTTATCAATTTTTAGAGTTAAAGGGCCAGATCCACAAAGGAGTTACGCTGGCGCATCTATTGATACGCCGCGTAAATTCTAGTTTGCTCCGGCGTATCTTTGTTTTGTATCCACAAAACAAGATACGCCTGAAGCTGGGCTAGATCCGACTGGTGTACGTCTTAGTACGCCGTCGGATCTAAGGTGCATATTTACACTGGCCGATAGGTGGTGTTTCCGTCGATTTCTGCGTTGAGTATGCAAATTAGCTAGATACGGCGATCCACGAACGTACGTCCGGCCGGCGCATTTTTTTACGTTGTTTCCGTAAGGCTTTTTTCAGCGTATAGTTACCCCTGCTATATGAGGCGTATCCTATGTTAAGTATCGACGAGGTTCCCGCGTCGAATTTTAAATTTTTTACGTCGTTTGCATAAGTCGTTCGCGAATAGGGCTTTGCGTAGAATGACGTTCACGTCGTAAGCATTGGCTAGTTGCGGGATTAATTTCGAGCATGCGCACTGGGATACCCCCACGGACGGCGCGTGCGCCGTTCAGAAAAAACTTAATTTACGCTGGGTCAAGTAAAATTAACATAAAACACGCCCACATCTTTAACATTTGAATTCCGCTCCCTTACGCCGGCAGATTTACGCTACGCCGCCGTAACTTTAGAGGCAAGTGCTTTGTGAATACAGCACTTGCCTCTCAAAGTTGCGGCAGCGTAGCGTTAATACGATACGCTACGCTGGACTAAAATTACGATACGCTACGTGGATCTGGCCCAAAGTCTGCTTTTGTTTTCTTTTTTTAGGCTTATTCTTTATTATCACCTGGTGACCCAGCCAGTAAGTCCAACATGAATAACCACAGAATCTACCTGAAAATTAATTCAGGCCTTCCTTAACTATTGGAGGTATCAAAAATAATATTCCTCATTAATTCAAACATAAATCCATAAAGCATGCAGAAGAAAAATGTTTCTCAGCAACAGTTTTCATTATATAGATTCAATATACTTAACTGAACATTTTCCCAAATCCAGTATTACAGCAGGATTTCAACAAAACATAAACACCTTCAGTTCCTTTTATCCTCGGGGCCGAGGGTCTTAGAACGGAACATTTTACCCAAATACATATTATGACTCAGAAGTCAGCCTCCCAACTTTGCAAACATATCTGACCATTAGCAACAAACAAAACATTGATGAATAAAGACATTCAATTATTAACACTTTACGGTTCAAATTCTGGAAATTCAAAAAGTAATATAAGCAGATTAGTCACTGACTTATTCAAACAAACTTTCCCCTCAAATTTTAGCATTTCACGGACTCAATATATGCAACATTTTATTTTGGTCCTGATCACTTAATTACAGTAATTCCCTGTACACACGATCGGTTCGTCTGATGAAAACGGACCATCGGTGAAAAAAAATAGAACCTGTTTTAAATTTTTATTTTCTTATGGTTAAAAAAACGACAGAAAAAAACGATCGTCTGTGGGGAAATCCACGCATGCTCAGAATCAAGTCGATGCATGCTCGGAATCATTGAACTTTATTGTTCTCAGCACATCGTAGTGTTTTACGTCACCGCGTTCTGACACGAACGGATTTTTGACCTCTACTTCCAAAATAAGAGAACACAATATTTCTTGAGATCTTCTCTTTCTGTACATGATCAAATAATACAAATTTCCCTTGCCACACAATGCCGCTTTCTCATTCCACATCCATTGGCCATTTCATTCATACTCCATTTAGAAATTCTTCCATATTCTCCTCTAAAACACCTTTTAACATACACATATATATATATATCAATTCCATGTCATATATATCTTTGTTATTTAATACATAAATTCCACAACCTTAATTTACTTCTCTTTTTCTTTCTTAACCACCATTTCTTTGGATATTTCTTACTTACGTTAACTGACAATTTTGCAGTCAAAATGTATATAACTTTTTTCACACGAATAGACATTTCTCCTGTTGGTTTTTGATCACCACTGTTTAATTTTTTTGTGTTATAGACGAAAAGAGAACGATTTTTTTTTAATAAAAAACATTTATTTTTATTAAACAAAAAGCAAAAAAAAAATGAAATTGCTTCATGAATTTACGCCAATATGTGTTTTCAAAAAATATATTTTTGATTACATCCCTTGTCACAGTAAAAGTTGGTGACAGGTACTCAATGGAGGGATCTGAGGTCTTAAAGACCCCAAATCCCTGGAGGGATCTAAGGTCTTAAAGACCCCAAATCCCTCCTTTGCACAAAGTATTCAGATCACCATTTTTTTTTTTTTAAACCAAAGCCATTGGCAGCCGAGTAAACCGGAAGTGACGTTGTGACGTCGCTTCTGTGTTTACATACAGGAGACTGGAACAAAGCCATTTCCAGCTTCACACCAGTCTGTCTCTAGCCGTTTCCAGCTTTGTGCCAGTCTGTTTCTAGCTGCTGGAAGTGGTGGATCGCGGATCGGGACTTCTGGTGGGACAGGATGTGCCCTCCCGCTCTGCCGGTATAACAGTCAAGCGGCTTTTACCCATATCGGTTGTTATCCCTGGAAAGCCGACCACCTGCTCTAAAAAACGGTACCTGGATGATGCCTGCAGCTGCGGGCATCATCCCGGTATAACCCCCTAAATCCGAGGCCGCATATATGCGTACACTCGGTACCAAGGGGATAACAGCTTTACGCTCAGAGCGTTCTCCCGGGAGGGGCGGGGTAAGTCGGGATGACGTCACCCAGAAATCTATTTTTCCGGTCGCATGCATTGATGCCGCATCGGGGACACCCGAATCGCGATGCATCGATGCAGCTATTAATTTCAGCACCCCTACCCACAAGTAATTCTCTTTCAAGAGTAACACACTCACTGGATTTTATCCAATAAGATATGTTGTTCTTCCCAAAGTGGCTGCCTTGAGCCCACGGCAGAAGACAAACTAGACCTCAATGGTCTCTTGCCAGACTGAAGAAATGACACAGTGCCACCTTCAGGTCGATGTATGCACTGCAGCCCAACACATGCCACCAAGCAGGGGCGGACTGACCATTGAGGCACTGCCCGAGGGCCCCATGCCACTAGGGGGCCCCATCAGGGTTGTCAGGCTCAGTAAAACCAGGGACAGTATGTAAAAATCAGTGGTTTTTTTGCATCTGTCCCTGATATGTCCGAAACCGACATGTTTTTGATGTGAAAATCCCGAGAATTTAGCTGCCCCGCCTCTGCACTGCCTCCTGGCATGGTGGCCATCTGTAAGCCCAGGGGTCTCATAATCTTCTATTGCCCGGGGGCCCATGAGTTGTCAGTCCGCCCCTGCCACCAAGTATAGAGCAGATAGGTGATGGTCCTTTGCTAAGGAACAATAGGGATTTTGATAGACCATAAATATCACAGAACCAGTTACTGCAGTGAAAGTTTTTCTAAACAGCACGTTCGTGAAAAACCTGCCAGAAATCCTAAAACTAAAACCTTAAATTCTACAGGAAGGAAAATATTTTATTAAAATAGGTTTTTACCCTCACAGATCTTATATAATTCATCTTCATGACATCCTGTATAATCTTTACAAAATGGAATTAATGCGATTATAAGCTAATCAAAAGAACAATTTGAATGACAAGATGTACAGAGACATCGCAGGAACAAAAAAGATCGAGTTCAATTAGCCCACGCCTAATAAATGAATTCATAAAATTTTTAGTTAGCATGAGTTATACCGCTGATCAAAGGTTACAAAAAAGCAATCTTAATAGCACCCATACAGACATCTAAAAAAAAGGACGGTTGTATTTTTTCAGAGCAAGGTCATGAGACTCCATTAACAAAATAACATTAATTTGCTGAAGTTTAACCAAGGAGATTTTTTTTTTTTAATTTAAATTTTTTTTTTTATAATGAGGACAAACCAAAATCTCCACTCGTTTCCTAAATAATCTTTCCCATCTGTCTGAAAAATGTGACGTTTTTATTAAAGCAAAAATTAACCACATCCATCCAAAGCTCAGTTCTTTCCAATCATTATAAAGTAAGCCTCGTACACACGCACGGTTTTCTCGGCCAGAAACAGCAAGAAAACTGCTGGCAGAGCTTTCTTGCCGAGTAAACCGAGCGTGTGTACGAGGCTTTGAGGTTTCTTGTCAAGAAAACTGCCCAGAATCTAGATGAGGAAAAGCGTACCGGGAACTAGCATTTTCGATATGTGGTTTTGATACCATGATTTTTACACATTGCACACTTCACTGGGCTACCCTGCTCCTTTTTAGGCGTCAAACTTCACACAATTTTTAACCACTTAAGGACCACCTCCTGCGCATTTACGTCGGCAGAATGGCACGGCTGGGCACAAGAATGTACATGTACGTCCTCTTTAAGTGCCCAGCCGTGGGTCGCGGGCGTGCGCCTGTGGCGTGCTTCCGCGACCCGGTCCGAAGCTCCGTGCCCGCGGGACCCGCGGACCCGATCGCCGCTGGAGTCCCGCGATCGGTCCTCGGAGCTGAAGAACGGGGAGAGCTGTGTGTAAACACAGCTGTCCCATTCTTCACTGTGGCGGCGTCATCGATCGTGTGATCCTTTTTATAGGGAAACACAATCGATGACGTCACACCTACAGCCACGCCTCCCTACAGTTAGATACACAAATGAGGTCACACATAACCCCTTCGGCGCCCCCTTGTGGTTAACTCCCAAACTGAAATTGTAATTTTCACAGTAAACAATGCATTTTAAATGCATTTTTTGCTGTGAAAATTACAATGGTCACAAAAATGTGTCAAAATTGTCCAAAGTGTCCGCCATAATGTCGCAGTCACAAAAAAAATCGCTGATTGCCGCCATTAGTAGTAAAAAAATAAATGTTTATAAAAATGCAATAAAACTATCCCCTATTTTGTAAACTCTATAAATTTTGCGCAAACCAACCGATAAACGCTTATTGCGATTTTTTTTTACCAAAAATGGGTAGAAGAATGCATATCGACCTAAACTGAGGAAAATTATTTTTTTTATATATATTTTTGGGGGATATTTATTATAGCAAAAAGTAAAAAATATTGAATTTTTTTCAAAATTGTCGCTCTATTTTTGTTTATAGCGCAAAACATAAAAACCGCAGAGGTGATCAAATACCACCAAAAGAAAGCTCTATTTGTGGGGAAAAAAGGACGGCAATTTTGTTTGGGAGCCACGTCGCACGACCGCGCAATTGTCAGTGAAAGCGACGCAGTGCCGAATCGCAAAAACTGTCCGGGTCCTTTAGCTGCCTAAAGGTCCGGGTCTTAAGTGGTTAAAGGCGTGGTTTGCCCATAAGATCCTGTCTTTTGACAATCACAAGAACCACATCACGTTTGGGGTGCCATTGTAGGATAATGGCACCAAAATGCATTAAATTCTGTCTGCGCTTTTCAGATCCTGAAGTGTGAATAGAGCCTTTGTGCTCTGGACTGGGAAAAGTGCACACAATAGAGGGATATGCTTTGTTCATATTTCATGTCAGAAATTTCCAACCACTTTAAATTCTGAAGCCACAGAATTCAGGCAATATTTTTTATGACATGACATTTTTATTATTTTGTATTTTTTTTTTACTGTATTTATCATCACAACATGTTTTTTTCCACAGTTATAAGCAAAATTCAATCTTGGCTGTCTCCAGAAGAAGGGGCAGATGTCCCCATGAAACGCGTAGAGATAACAGCCCTTATGAATTAGGAATTACATGTTCCAGAAATTACACGTGTTACTTTATATACTGTATACATGCTTTTCCCTTCATCCATTGAAAGTGCTGAACTTACACAGGATCTCTCAGCTCTGAAACGAAAGGGGGTAGAGAGCTGAAGTTACATTAGTGAAGAGAGCTCTGAGATCTGATTGGAGGGAAGGGACACTCCCATTTATGATTGCACAGTCTGTCTTGACCGTCTGGGTGAGCTGATCTCTGTATTACATTATTGGCTGTTTTACTATGTTTGCACTGATTGTATCATACTGTATCTATTATGTATCTTACTGTATTATCTGTTTCATAGACAACTCCTCCTGAAGAAGTGTTTCCATTCCGTGAAACTAGTTGAGGAAAGACCTGTCTATACTCCACTTCAACAGAGGTTGATATTTTATTGATTTTTTTTTGTATTTTTCTTTATGTTATTTTATATGTATTAAACCTTTTTTTATACAAAAAAACGTTGTTGTATATCAGTACCGAGATCTTGGCTGTCTTAATGAGAGGGCACACCTGGGCAGTGCCCAGGGGCCCCAGCTGCATGGAGGGCCCCTGCACTTTCCCCAAAGCAGCTAGTCCTTGAGAACGCGCTGCCCCGGAATTGGGGGCCCCATGATGGCACCGAGAGTGATAGATGCACAGGGGAGGCAGTCTGCCTCATACCTACTCGATGTCTGTTTACCTGCACTGTCATCATTGTAGGGGCTCCAGAGCATTACTTTGCCCAGGGGCCCATGATGCTATTAAGATGGCCCTGACCGAGATAGTCCATTATAACACTTTGGAGTGGGTATACGCAGTAGTGTATTTAGGTTTTGTGCTGCCCTAGGCCTGACTAAACTTGTGCACCCCCTAATTTAACTATAACCCACCCCTTTCTGTCAAGGCCATACCCCTTGCTGTTTAGGAACCGTCCTGAAAATGTCAAGTAGGGGCCCACTAGTTCTGCGGGCCTTGGAGGGCAAAGGATTCCCTTAATTTTGCATAGATTACCTCTCACTTCCTGTTAGGCTATGGGGCAGGAAGTGAAGGGAAATCTCTGCAATGGGACAGGGATGGTAAAAAATAAACCGGGTCTTGCCTAGGTGTTGATTATTTATGGTAGGTTTGAACCTGCACTACAGACACAGATTTAGTCGTTCCAATTAAGTTATAGTCTTTTGACTAAATACCATTTTAGTTTTAGTCGTATTTTTGTCTTTTGACTAAAATGTTGTTTTAAGTCGCGTACACACGATCTGAATTTTCGATGGAATTTTCCACCGGAAATCCGATAAAGCTGACTTCCATCAGTCTTGCATACACACTGTTTAAATTTCCGATCGTCTAAAACGCGGAGACGTAAAACACTACGACGAGCCGAGAAAAATTATTTCAACGCTTCCGAGCATGCGTCGACTTGATTCTGAGCATGCGTGGGTTTTGCACACAGACGATAGGAATTTCCTATTGTTTTTTTTTTCATCTGAAATATGTTCTATTTCTAAACACTGACGGAAAAAAGTCCGATGGGGCCCACACACGATTAGAATTTCCGATAAAAAAAGACCATCAGAAATTCCGATCATTTTTATGCCGCGTACACATGATTGGAAATTCCAACAAGAAAACCGTGGATTTTTTTTTCAGACGGAATTCTGCCTCAAACTTGTGCTGCATACACACGGTCACACAAAATTTAGACCGCCAAGAACGCAGTGACCTACAACACTACAACTAACCGAAAAATTAAGTTCAAAGATTCCGAGCATGTGTTTGATTCTGTGCATGCGTGTTTTTTTGCGCGTCAGAATTCCATACAGATGATCGGAATTTCTGACAAGAACTTTTCCCGTCTGAAAAATTGAGAACCAGCTCTCAAATTTTTGCTGTCAGAAATTCCGACAGAAAAAGTCAGATGGAACCTACACGCGGTCCGAATTTCCGACCAAAAGCTCACTTTTCTTGTCTCGGCAGTAGTCGTTATTTAGTCATCTGAATTGGTTTTTTTTTTTAGTCGTATTTTAGTCAACTAAAATAGTATTAATTTAGTCGCTGAAAATATTGATTCACTCCAAAGTCAAATTAGTTTCAGTTCGCTATAGATTAAACAATTTTTTTTATTCATCTCATCTAATGTAAATATTTTCCATGCAGTTAATTAGCAGACAATAACGTATGTATTACTTCTATAGAATTTAACCCCTTTCCCGACCAGGGGCCGCAGTTATACTGCAGCATGTATGTCGGCTCTTTAAGACGTTGTAGCAGGCCCGCAGGCACACGCCGGGCACACACAATCACTCGTGACAGAGCAAGAACCGGGATCTGTGTGTGTAAACGCACAAATCCCGGTTCGGTCAGGGGAGAGGAGACCGATCGCATGTTCATACAATGTAGGAACAATGATCTCTCTTCTCCTCTAGTTAGCCACATTCCCCCCCCCCCACAGTTAGAACACATCTAGGGAGGGAACCCAGTTAACTCCTTGATCGCCCCCTAGTGTTAACCCCTTCCCTGCCAGTGACATTTATACAGTAATCAGTGGCTATTTTTAGCTCTGATCGCTGTCTAAATGTCAATGGTCCCAAATAAGTGTCAAAAGTGTCCGATCTGTCGCAGGACCAGTAAGAATCGCAGATCACCGCCATTACTAGTAAAAAAAAAATAATGCCATTAATCTATCCACTATTTTGAAGACACTATAACTTTTGCGCAAACCAATCAATAAACGCTTATTGCGATTTTTTACCAAAAATATGTAGAAGAAAACATATCAGCCTAAACTGAGGAAGACATTTTTATTTATTTATTTTAATTGGAGGATATTTATTATAGCAAAAAGTAAAAAATATTTTTTTTCTTTCAAAATGTACGCTCTTTTTTTGGTTTATAGCACAAAAAATAAAACTCGCAGAGGTGATCGAATCCCACCAAAAGAAAGCTCTATTTGTGGGAAAAAAAGGACGTCAATTTTGTTTTTGTACAAGGTCACACAACCGGGCAATAGTCACTTTAAAACGACGTAGTGCTGAATCACAAAAAATGGCCTGGACATTAAGCGGGCAAATCTTCTGGGGCTGAAGTGGTTAAAGACTGATGTGATATATGAATATCCTGATGTGTCTAACAAATACATTGTAATATAAAACACTGAAGAATGGATTATGTCAAATACTTCACACTCGGTACATTTTTGTAACAAAATGAATAAAGTCAATAATATAAACGCAAAATGTATTTTCTGATCACAGCAGTGTTTGGACTGTTACTTTTTCTATACAGCGCTTTTAGTATGAATGCACCATGCTGGGTCTAATTTGAGCGGATGAACTTTAGCAGACGCCTATTAAGCTCCATTATTGTGGTTCTTTTTTTGTCCAGTGTCTCGCTTTTACAGATTTGAGAGTTCCAGCTTTTGTGCTGGAGTACATGTTATTATAGAGCCGGTTATATAAGAAGTGCGTAAATATATATATTTTTATAGAGCAGGAAAAAGTTTGATATTCTGTCAGGTTTAAAATGTTGTTTCCATTGAGGGGATTGTTCTGTCAAAGATTAAAGTAGAACTACAAGCTTCTTCGGAGAAATTTGATAATGAAAAGAGTCCTTGTGGCTTGACTTTTAGTGTTGCGCCAGTCATGGGGTGGACTGGGCCGGGAGGCAAATCAGTCTAGTGCCCCCATAAAGTGGCCACACTACTGCCGGTATAATAATATTGGCAGGTCCACCATCAGGGGGGGAAGCCCATACACATGGAGGAGGCTAGGGCCGCAGACCCCAACCAATGAGTTGTTGTGTGGGCGGGCGGCGTTCCGCAACTGGGGGGGGGGGCTTTGCGTCGCTTCTAGTTTTGACTGTCCTATAATAACAGTGGACCTCCCACCTGAGTTCTCAGCTAGAGAGAGACAGATGCCATATCGGGAGGCTAAAAACTGTCAAAAAGTCAGCTGACGGGCTCCATAGCAAAACAGGAAGTCAGAGTAAATTGATGCAAATTAAGGGACTCTACTGCCCCCAAGGCCCTCAGAACTGGTGTCCTCACTGGAAAATGTCAGGGCGGATCCTAAATGGGGGTGTGGCCTTGACCGGAAAGGGTGGGAAGGGGTGGGTCATATTTAAGGGGAAGGGGTGGGTCATATTTAAACTAGTCATATTTATGACTAGGGGGTCATATTTAAACTAGGGGGTGCACGAGTTTCGTCAGGCATAGGGCAGCACCACTGCCCACGTGTCACACATATGAATCTGTAGCACCTTCCTAGATATGGCTGGGAGAGTCAAATCTAAAGTACGAATGTTTATGTGGTCCCAGCCAGTCTCTGGGGGAGGGTTCCCAGTAGGTGGCTGGAAGGGAGCATAAATAGTTAGCGATATGAAAATGAATGGAAACTGTGCATATAGTGAAAAAAATTGGTAAATCTGCAACCACAAAATAAAGATACCCCTTCTAGTGTCAAAAAGTAAAATAAATGTGCTGCGCTAGAGTACAAAAAAAAAGCATTATTCCTACTCAAAACTTGAGAAAAAAATAATATAAATGTACAAATATCTTATACAAACATTAGCAAAATGTGAAAAAAGGGTCCATGCAAAGATGAATCAAAAAAGTACTATAACCATAGAAGATCCCTTTTACTGGGTAGTATTTACAGATTACTTCCGGTATGCAATCACATCATAAGGAGGCTCCGCCCGAAGCGTTTCGTCATCAAAAGGGAACCGGAATCCACTGTGTGTGCACAGGTGCTCTGCCAGCATCTGCCAGCTACCAAATGTCTGGAGCTGGCAGGTAATTTAGGCGCAGTTAACGTTCACTAGGAATAGGAGTTAAAGGGGACTGGGGCTAGGCAGAAAGGAGTATACGTATATATAAACCCTAGAAATATACTTCCTATTTCTCTTTACTGTTGCATCATTCTCAGCTATCTCTGTCCTGGAGTTCCACTCCCTGTGTTCTGTAGTCTCAACACACTTCCTGCCCTGGAGTGACAACGCTGCTCCATAGATACATTGTGGTGAAAAAGTGTTGTCACCCTAGAACAGGACGTGTGTTACTGACAAGATGGCCAGATAAAAATAATGTAAAAAAAGCCTGAAAAAACGAATGCCACCACTATGTCTAATGGATGGTATGTTGCAATAAATTACATTTGTGTTTTTGGATTTAGAAATATTTCATCATTTGAATTTAACGTCATTTGGATATTGCCCCATTATTCAGCCAATCAGAAGGAAGGGACTCGGCCCCCCTGAACTTTGGGCTGCACAGTATAAGAGGGAACTCCAAACTCCCCTTTCAAGTGATATCCGCCCACATTGATCCTCAATACACTCAATTCATTAACTCTCACAACAAGAACAATGACAACCACAGTTATAAAATACTCACAACAGCCTGATACATCTATCTCAGCTCATTTTAATAATGCATTGGTGATGGATTGCTTCATTTCTGAATTAATGTACCACTAATTGCATTGACAACTAGCTACTATTCTAGACTAAGAAAAAAAGACACATTAATAATCTGAAATTCAGCGTAGGTGTCGTTGAGTAGTAGATGGCCTAATTGCTCTGCTGTCATTTATTACTCACTTGGGAATAAGCTATTTGGTTTGTGTGCAGGGCCAAATTTGTTGCCTGGCAGAAAACGGCTACTGCTAAAGGTGTCATTATTTGGTGGTGCATCTGCTCTCACTTTTAACTCCCCAACACTTTCTACCATATGGTGTTAATGAAAGTACTTTTTCTGCAGTAAAAGGTGTATGCGACTTTGGAGTCGCATGACAAGTTGCTCCCCATGGTTTCCAACGAGTACAGTTCATATCTGTGAGATTTAAAAGCCACAGTCACTTCAAAATAGTTCCTGCACTACTTTGATCTGACTTTCCTGCAACTTGAGGGCCAGATCCCCCCCCCCCCCCAATACACGTGCCCGGCCCCTAATTTACATGCAGGGTGCCAGACGCATGGATTCCAGGGGATCAGGATCTTTATTTATTCAGAACAAAGGAAAGAATGATAGACCATAAAACAGGTACTATGGCGTTATCGGTTTACCAGTACTACAAACTACAGTAGGGTTGCACCAATACCGTTTTTTGATCAGCGCTTATCAGTACAGATACTTTTGGTCAAGTACTTACCAATAAGCGATACTTTGCGATGCAACGTGCATCAGTACAAAAAATTGATGCAACTCGCACTGCAAAAAAATGTGCTCCTGTGGGTGTATAGAAAAGTGCCATTTAGTGAGCAGTTTATTAACCGGTTAAGACCCGGACCAATATGCAGGTTAAGGACCTTGCCCCTTTTTGCGATTCGGCACTGCGTCGCTTTAACTGACAATTGCGCGGTCGTGCGACGTGGCTCCCAAACAAAATTGGCGTCCCTTTTTCCCACAAATAGAGCTTTCTTTTGGTAGTATTTGATCACCTCTGCGGTTTTTATTTTTTGCGCTATAAACAAAAATAGGGCGACAATTTTGAAAAAAAAGCAATATTTTTTACTTTTTGCTATAATAAATAAACCCCAAAAAGATATAAAAAACATTTTTTTTCCTCAGTTTAGGCCGATACGTATTCTTCTACCTATTTTTGGTAAAAAAAAAGAAGCGTTTATCGATTGGTTTGCGTAAAATGTATAGCGTTTACAAAATAGGGGATCGTTTTATGGCATTTTTATTAATATTTTTTTTTTACTACTAATGGTGGCGATCAGCGATTTTTTTCATGACTGCGACATTATGGTGGACACATCGGACACTTTTGACACATTTTTGGGACCATTGTCCTTTTTTACAGCGAAAAATGCTTTACAAATGCACTGATTACTGTGAAAATGACAATGGCAGTGAAGGGGTTAACCACTAGGGGGCGCTGTAGGGGTTAAGTGTGACCTCATATGTGTTTCTAACTGTAGGGGGGCGGGGCTGGACGTGTGATGTCAGTGATCGTCGTTCCCTATATCAGGGAACAGACGATCACTGACATTGCCACAGAGAAGAACGGGGAAGGTTTGTTTACACTCACCTCTCCCCGTTCTTCAGCTCCTGTGACCCGATCGCGGGACACCCGTGGCGATCGGGTCTGCGGGTCCCGCGGGCACGGTCATGAAGCTTCGCCCACGGCTGGGCTCTTAAAGGGGACGTATATATACGTCCATGTGCCCAGCTGTGCCATTCCGCCGACGTATATCGTTGTGCGGCGGTCCTTAAAGCTGGAGTTCACCCATTAATATATTTTTTTAAACAATCCCCTTAGCTTCCTGCTCGTTTTGTCTAGGGGAATTGGCTATTTGTTTTAAAATATGAGCTGTACTTACCGTTTTCGAGATGCATCTTCTCCGTCGCTTCCGGGTATGGGTCTTCGGGAGCGGGCGTTCCTTCTTGATTGACAGTCTTCCGAGAGGCTTCCGACGGTCGCATCCATCGCGTCACTAGTAGCCGAAAGAAGCCGAACGTCGGTGCAGCTCTATACTGCGCCTGCGCACCGGCGTTCGGCTTCTTTCGGAAAATCGTGACGCGATGGATGCGACCGTCGGAAGCCTCTCGGAAGACTGTCAATCAAAATAGGAACGCCCAGTCCCGCAGCCCATACCCGGAAGCGACGGAGAGGATGCATCTCGTAAACGGTAAGTACAGCTCATATTTTAACCACTTCCATACTGGGCACTTAAACACTCTCCTGACCAGACCAATTTTCAGCTTTCAGGGCTCTCACACTTTGAATGACAATTACTCAGTCATGCAACACTGTACCCAAATGATTTTTTTGTCCTTTTTTTCCCACAAATAGAGCTTTCTTTTGGTGGTATTTGATCACCTCTGTGTTTTTTATTTTTTGCGCTATTAATGAAAAAAGACCGAAAATTTAGAAAAAAAATGTTTTTTTCTTAGTTTCTGTGATAAAATTTTGCAAAATATTAATTTTTCTTCATAAATTTTGGCCACAATTTATACTGCTACATGTCTTTGATAAAAATAACCCAAATTTTTTGGAAATTATTTGGTCTGTGTGAAAGTTTTAGAGTCTACAAGCTATAGTGCAAATCATAATAAATTATCGCATCTGATCACACCTGATGTTTTGAAGGCCTATCTCATTTCTTGAGACCCTAACAAGCCAGGAAAGTACAAATGCCCCCCAAATAACCCCTTTTTGGAAAGTAGACATCCCAAGGTATTTAGTAAGAGGCATGGTGAGTTATTTGAAGTTGTAATTTTTTTCCCAAAACACTTTGCAAAATTAAGATTTTTATTTTTTATTTAAAAAATTTCTCAAAAGTGTCATTGTAATAGCTTATTTCTCTCACATGGCATGTGCATACCACAAATGACACCCCAAAATACATTCTGCTACTCCTCCTGAGTAAAACGATACCCCATGTGTGAGACTTTTCCACTGCCTGGCCACATACCGATGCCCAACCTGCAGGGAGCGCCATCAGGGGTTTTAGGAGCATAAATTGCACATCTAACTAGTTGACAACCTATTACAATTTAGAAGGCCCTGGAACACCAGGACAATGGAATTACCCACAAAATGACCCCATTTTGGAAAGCTAACACCCTAACGTATAATCTATGAGGCATAATGAGTCTTTTGAACGGTTCATTTTTTTCCAGAAGTTTTTGGAATATGTGGAAAAAAAATGAAAACGCATTTTTTTTACACAAAGTTGTCCATTGATAAGATATTTCCAACACATAGCATGTACATAGCAAAAATGACACCCCAAAATACATTCTGCTATTCCTCCTGAGTAAAACGATACCCCATGTGTGAGACTTTTTCACTGCCTGGCCACATACAGATGCCCAACATGCAGGGAGCGCCATCAGGGGTTTTAGGAGCATAAATTGCACATCTAACTAGTTGACAACCTATTACACGTTTGAAGGCCCTGGAACACCAGGACAATGGAATTACCCACAAAATGACCCCATTTTGGAAAGCTAACACCCCAACGTATAATCTATGAGGCATAATGAGTCTTTTGAACGGTTCATTTTTTTCCAGAAGTTTTTGGAATATGTGGAAAAAAAATGAAAACGCATTTTTTTTACACAAAGTTGTCCATTGATAAGATATTTCCAACACATAGCATGTACATAGCAAAAATGACACCCCAAAATACATTCTGCTATTCCTCCTGAGTAAAACGATACCCCATGTGTGAGACTTTTTCACTGCCTGGCCACATACAGATGCCCAACATGCAGGGAGCGCCATCAGGGGTTTTAGGAGCATAAATTGCACATCTAACTAGTTGACAACCTATTACACGTTTGAAGGCCCTGGAACACCAGGACAATGGAATTACCCACAAAATGACCCCATTTTGGAAAGCTAACACCCCAACGTATAATCTATGAGGCATAATGAGTCTTTTGAACGGTTCATTTTTTTCCAGAATTTTTTGGAATATGTGGAAAAAAAAATGAAATCGCATATTTTTTACACAAAGTTGTCCATTGATAAGATTTTTCCAACACATAGCATGTACATAGCAAAAATGACACCCCAAAATACATTCTGCTACTCCTCCTGAGTAAAACGATACCCCATGTGTGAGACTTCTACACAGCCTGACCACATATAGAGATCCAACATGCAAGGAACACCGTCAGGTGTTCCAGAGACACATAGCATGCACATACCAAGAATTACACCCCAAAATACATTATGCTGAGCAAAGCGTAAACAAAAGATTACCTTGGTAATAGTAGCGCAGTTCTACACAGCAGGATAGCACTGGTCCAGGCAGCAGGCAGGGACTGGTCAGCAACGTCCAGGCAGGGATACTGCAGGTGGTCAGTTCATGCAACAGGCAGAGGCATGATGGCATAGGTCCTACAGGCAGCAGGAGGGCCTCGTTCAGGACAGAATGGGGACAGGGGTAGAGGCTTCTCCCACCCAAATCTCTTTGAAGCCTCCGGGCAACCAGACCCTAATCTAGCATGAGAAAACAAAAAAGTTTTCTTCATCCAGAAAAACTTTTCTGGCGCCCCTCACATATGTGAGACCCCTGTGTTGAATCCCACTAGTCCAGTAGCAGGGTACAAGATCAGTCCAAGAGGCAGGCAAAAGGCATGGTCAAACAGTCCGAGGTCAGTTCCAGATCAGGCAGAGGCAGTACAGAATCGTTAGGCAGAAGAATGGTCGAAAAACAGTCCAGGGTCAATTCCAAATCGGGCAGCGGTATTACAAAATCATTAGGCAGAAGGGTGGTCCAATAACAAGCCGGGGTCAGTTACAAAGCAGGCAGTGGCATAAGGAGTGAGAAGGCAGGAACGGAGGATTACGTTTACCATACTAAACTAATACTTTAGTTTAGTATGGTAACGTTTGAAACAGTCAATTATACAGAGGCCTGGTTGTGAAGGACACTCTGCACAATAATAAACTGTGTCCCGTCTGACTCCTACACTGGCACACACTCTACATTTTTTTTGAGCTCGTCTTCCTGATGCTGTGGGAGGGACCTTATCTGGGAAGTGCCGTTCGGAGAGCCGACTTAGGACATCTGATCGGATGTGTTGGGGCAGGTCGTCCGGGAATATCAGGGTAGTGGTAATTTCCTCCAGGTAGCCAAGGAAGGGTAGGGGGTTTTGGGTGGATTTGCGGTAAATAATATGGGAGTTGTAGACGGTCAAATAAAAAAAAAAAATTGCTACTTTCTTGTACCAATGGTACATGCGTCTTGTGGGTAGATATGGTTCCATCATTTGATCATTTAGGTCGACTCCCCCCATGAACAAATTGTAGTCCTGAATGCAGGTGGGTTTTTGGATGGTGGTGCCACGCCTTCTGCGGGTTTCTACCAAGGAATCGTTGTGGATGGACGACAACATGTACACGTCTCTTCTGTCCCTCCACTTCACTGCCAGAACCTCCTTGTTGCGCAGACTCGCCGATTCCCCTTTCTTCAGCTTTGTATTCACAAGGCTTTGAGGAAAGCCTATCCGGTTCTTTCTGGCGGTGCCACATGCTGGCGTCTTCTTTCGGTGCAGGTTGTGGAACAGAGGAAGAGACGTGTAGAAATTGTCCACGTACAGGTGGTATCCTTTATCCAGGAGGGGGGTGATGAGTTGCCAGACAACTTTTGCACTTGATCCCAAGTAGTCTGGGCAATCGGGGGGATTCAGCTGGGTGTCCTTCCCTTCGTACACCAAAAAGGAATACAAGTACCCTGTGGCTCGTTCACATAACTTGTACATCTTCACCCCATAGCGGGCTCTTTTGCTTGGCATGAACTGTTTGATCTTAAGTCGGCCACAAAATTTTACTAGGGACTCGTCGACACAAATGTGTTGTTCCGGGGTATATATTTGGGGGAATAATTCTGAAAAATAATCTAATAAGGGGCGAATTTTGAAAAGCCTATCAAAATTTGGGTCATTTCGGGGAAGGCACTGGGTGTTATCATTGAAGTGGAGGAACCTCAGGATCATGAAATATCGGTTTCGGGGCATTGATGCAGAAAAGACGGGCATATGATAAATGGGGCGTTTGGACCAAAATGAATGTTTTTCGTTTTTTGGGTTGAGTCCCATACAAAAGGTGAGGCCTAAAAAAATTCTGAACTCCTCCACTGTTAGATCTCTCCAATTGTAGGGACGGGCATAGGACGATGTGGGGTTGTTGGTGATAAACTGTTGGGCATATAGGTTGCACTGGGCCACAACGCTAGAAAGCAGTTCCTCAGTAAAAAATAAATTGAAAAAATGTATTGGGGAAAAATTGTCCGTGTTTACCTGGACTCCTGGCTGGGCAGTAAAAGGGGGAATGTTGGCTTCTCCGGAATTTGGAGGAAGCCACAAGGGGTACTGAAGGGCATAGGGAAGGCTTGCATGGGTCCTTGGCCTTTGCTGCCGAGGTACTGCAGTGCTGGTGGATGGCACTTCGGTGCTGGTGGATGGCACGACGGGGCTGGTGGATGGCATGACGGGGCTGGTGGATGGCATGACGGGGCTGGTGGATGGCATGACGGGGCTGGTGGATGGCATGACGGGGCTGGTGGATGGCATGACGGTGCTGGTGGATGGCACTGCCTCACCAGAGCGCCTTCTTTTGGCGGGCTGATTATCTTCCCCCTCTGAGCCTGTATCGGTTCCACTGCTGTAGACTGGCTCGTAGTCTACATCCACATCCGAATCCAGCTGTGAATCGGAAGACGAGAGCTCCCCGTTGCTCTCGTCACTTGCGGCAATAATTGCAAATGCCTGCTCGGTGGAATAGAGACGCTTAGACATTGTTGCTGGCGACAGATGTGCACTGAGGCGACACAGATGGGCAGAGATGGGTACTGAGGTGGCAGAGATGGGTACTGAGGTGGCAGAGATGGGTACTGAGGTGGCAGAGATGGGGTGGAATAGATGTGCACTGATGAGGCGGCACAGATGTGCACTGATTGATTGCACAGATGTGCACTGATGAGACGGCACAGATGTGCGATGATTGATTGCACAGATGTGCACTGATGAGGCGGCACAGATGGCACTGATGAGGCGGCTCAGATGGCACTAATGTGGCGAAACAGGTGGGCACTGAGATGGGTACTGATGTGCACCGATGAGGCGGCACAGATGTGCACTGAGGTGGCACAGGTAGGCACTGATGAGGTGGCACAGGTAGGCACTGATGAGGTGGCACAGGTAGGCACTGATGAGGTGGCACAGGTAGGCACTGATGAGGTGGCACAGGTGGGCACTGAAAAGTACTGAGGTGGCAGGTGGGCACTTGGCAGAGGTGGGCACTTGGCAGAGGTGGGCACTTGGCACAGGTGGGCACTTGGCACAGGTGGGCACTTGTGGCACAGGTGGACACTGGTGGCACAGGTGGACACTGGTGGCACAGGTATCACTGGGCACTGATTGGGTACTGAGGTGGCAGGTGGGCACTTGGCACAGGTGGGCACTTGGCAGAGGTGGGCACTTAGCACAGGTGGGCACTTAGCACAGGTGGGCACTTAGCACAGGTGGGCACTTAGCACAGGTGGGCACTGGGGGCACAGGTGGACACTGGTGGCACAGATGGACACTGGTATCACTGGGCACTGATTGGGCACGTTTTTTTTTTTTGACGTTAGATGCTTTTTTTTACTCACAGACAGACAATCTCTCTCCTCACACGCGCTGTGTGTGTGAGGAGGGAGAGCCGGCAATGAGAGATGATCTCATATGTTTACATTTGAGATCATCTCTCATTGGCCACAGAATCGCGCTGTAAATAGCAGCTGTGATTGGCTATTTACCGCGATCTGTAATTGGCTGTGTCCAAGGGACACGGCCAGTACAGGAGTTCCCCGATGCGCGCTCGGGAGCGCGCGCGGGGAACGAGGAAAGGGGCGGCCGTAAAAACACGGCCTCCCAGAGATTCAGAGCCACCCGACGGCCGTACAAAGTCGTACAGCCGTCGGGAACTGGTTAAAACAACTAGCCGATTCCCCTAGACAAAACGAGCATCAATCTAAGGGGAAAAGGTATATTCTACCGGTGAACCTCCGCTTTAAGTGGTTAAAAATGTTAGAACTCACAGTACATATGTGGCCAAATGCAAAATCTTCATAGGTGTCCCGGACCTGCAGATGATAGCAAATCATGGCCGCTGCAGGTGTCTCATAGACTCGCTGATCACAGAGCTAGCAGCGGGCGCCCTGCAAGGGGCGCACAGGCCGCTTGAGCACGGAAAGGTTATCTATTGACGGCCTCCCAGCAATTCATGTAGCCGTCATTCGGCTATGGCGCGGAAGCCAAGAGGTTAAAGTGATAACAAACGTATATTTATAGTAAACAGCTATTTCAGTTTTGCATGGCTGCAGTCAAGTTGAATTATATGCCATTCTCCTTTTATCTCAAGTGAACTTGATTGGTGATCTATCCCTGCCAGCATTCCAAATTCTATTCAACAGCCATGTTTTCTTTTTTTTATAGCCAAATGATGGTGTGTCGTGCTTTTTGACTGGAATCTCCATGCAGAATAAATATTTATGGAGTCCAGCTACAATGAAGCCGTGACCTTGTGGGAGTTGTAGAGATACCACTGTGGGAACATTTCACGAATGTGGAGACTGAACTCCCACTAACAGCATGCTAAACTGATATCAGTTATGGGTGAAGTGAACAATGAATAAATTACAACAATTACATTCTAGCAGCAGAATGGGGTAACCTAATGCAGAATTCCAGGCATTTGTCATTCTCCTCTAATGCCCCTTGCCACACAGGGGGTGTGTCCATGACAGCCTGGACTCAGAGGAAGTGGGCTGAATGGCACTGGACGTCATTTAATCCAGAGGACTGGCAACATATAGTGGTGTTAAGAAATTGCATCAGCCAGTGCTAGATTGAAAGTGAGTATTGCAGAAATATATGATTTTTCTTTTAATAATGCTGGGCTCTATTTCCAATAATTATATAAAAAAAAAAAAAAACGACTTGAGTTCTACTTTAACCGCTTGTCACCTGGCTGCAATTCAGCACACATTACACATTGTTGGGCACACAGTTAACCACTTGATTGCTCTTAATTGTTAACCCCTTCCCAGCCAGTGCCATTAGTACAGTGTCAGGCCCCATACACACGAGAGGATTTATCCGCGGATACGGTCCACCGGACCGTTTCCGCGGATAAATCCTCTCGAGGATTTTGATCCGATGGAGTGTACTCACCATCGGATCGAAATCCGCGCCGAAATCCCATCGCGATGACGTGTCGCGCCGTCGCCGCGATGATGACGCGGCGACGTGCGTGACGCTGTCATATAAGGAATTTCACGCATGCGTCGAATCATTACGACGCATGCGGGGGATTGATTCGGACGGATTGATCCGGTGAGTCTGTACAGACCAGCGGATCAATCCGTTGGGATGGATTCAAGCGGATAGATTTGAAAGCATGTCTTCAAATTTTTATCCGCTGGAAATCCATCCCAGGGGATAAAAATCCGCGGAAACAGATCCGCTGGATCGTACACACCAGGGGATCTATCCGCTGGAGCCGGTCCGCGGATCAATTCCAGCGGATGGATCCTCTCGTGTGTATGGGGCCTCGGTGTACTGCATTACAGTATTGATCACTGTATTAGTGTCACTAGCGACATCAGTGTCAGTTAGTGACCTTCCCAGATAGTGTTTGTTATTATTATTATTATTCAGGATTCATATAGCGCCGACAGTTTGTGCAGCGGTTTACATTAGCACCAGATTGTCCGCCACACAGTCCCACTATATGCCGATGATCACCACCATTACAATATAGGCCTAGATTCTCAAAGGAGATACGACGGCGTATCTCCAGATACGCCGTCGTATCTCTGAGTCTGAGCGGTCGTATCTATGCGCCTGATTCTGAGGCCCCGTACTCACGACCAAACATTTCTGCTGAAACTGGTCCGCAGACCAGTTTCAGCAGACATGTTTGGCCGTGTGTTGGCCCGAGCGGACCATTTTCGGGCCGATCGGACAGGTTTCCAGCGGACAACTGTTTCCTGGACTTGCTTTAAAACAGTCCGCTGGAAACCTGTCCGCCCGGACATGTACGGTCGTCTGTACAGACCTACCGTACATGTCCTGCCGCCCGCCATCCCTCGCATGCGTCAAATGACTTCGACGCATGCGTGGAAGCATTTTAGGCCCCGTACTCACGACCAAACATGTCTGCTGAAACTGGTCCGCGGACCAGTTTCAGCGGACATGTTCGTTCGTGTGTAGGCAGTAACGTACAGGATTCCAGCAAACAATCGTCGGCCAGACCGTTTTCCAACGAACAACTGTTTCCTGGTCTTGCTTTAAAACAGTCTGCTGGAATCGTGTCCGTCAGACATGTTCGGTCGTCTGTACACAAAAGCAGCGTACAAAAACCCCGCGCATGCTCAGTCCAAATGAGGAGACGGGAGCGCTCGTTCAGGTAAAACTCGCGTTTGTTTGGGATATGGCACATTCGTCATTAGAAACCTTTTATTCTAGCAAGAGAACAATGTCTTAAAAAGGTGCACTAAACCACATTTTCTTGCCTCGTTTTATTAATTCTTCTCTTGCTAGAATAACCCCGTTCTCTTGCTGATGCAATTTCAATAGAGTTGTCCCATACTGAAATGTCACATTTCTTGCTTGTGATGTAATCCTTTAATAATGTTTTCTATGCCAGACGTGTGTTTTGGTTGGTGGTCCTCCATAATTTATAGTAGTCATTTTTGTAAAGGAATGTGCATTTTTTTTTTTTTTTTTGTTTCTAGTTATGTCACCATTTATAAAAAAAATTTTAACATGTTTTTTTCTTGTTTTTTTTTTTTTTTTTTTTGTTTCATTTGAGAATATTAAACCATGTTGGCACACCAAATGTCCCCCCCCCCCCCAAGGAGTGTGTCCTTTGTAAATTACCCATTGTATATTTATTAAAGGTTTGCTGCCTAATAATCCCCACAGTATAACAAACAATAGACATGTTTTCAAATGAAAGCAAAAAGCCTTTTATTCAGGCAAATGTCATCACAAAAAATAAACAGAACGGCAGCACTAGAATAGATAGCAAACTATATGCAAACTTGCATTTCCAACATGGTGAAGGATAAACTTCCAAGCCTCAGGAGCCAAACACAAAAATATGAAGCAGCAGCACAGAAACAAAGGAACCCAAACTGTGGTAGTCCAAACAAGATGTCCTTTATGTGGAAGGAAATGGAAGGCAGAGAATCAACGTTTCCTCCTCTTTCCAGCCTTCCCTCCAGGCAGCCTTCCAGCGGATCTAACACGGGGTCTTGCAGGTGGGGTCGATGTGGCAGCAGGAGGATGGTGTTCCGCAAGCCGGGCCGGGTCACATAGCCCAGTCTCTGGGGTCAGCAGGCCCCTCTGCATCCACCAAAGGACCTGGTTCATCAGGGCCTTTGCCAGTCTTCTCTGGTCCTCCTCCCCTTCATTTAAATCGTGGGCCAATGAGGCACTGAAGGCCTCTGTGGGGTTGAGGGGGGCCCTCATGATGGCGCTTGCCTCCTGTATCATGCGGAGGCTTGCCTCCTCCACAGGCCTCAACTGCCTCCTTCGGCCTGATGGCCTCACCTGGGGGGGAGAAGACTGGCTGGTGGTTGTTCTCCTGGCCGGGGGGACCTGCTGCAGGCCACTGGGCCCAGCCTCCTCCTGGCTGCCACTGACCCCGGCCTCCTCCTGGCTGCCACTGACCCCGGCCTCCTCCTGGCTGACAGACACCTGAGGATCTGCCACCTCCTGGCTGATCTCTTCTTCCTGTGTGGAAAAAAAAGGACATTTTTTACAATTTCGCAAAATAAAACCACACTCATTTTCATGTTTTTCGTTTAGTATTTTCTGTTCATTATTACTTGAATACACTCTACTTCTGACCCCTGCAGTTGTCATCTCTGACACCTATTTGTCTGAACACCTTTTTTTTTGCTTTTTCCCAGCTTGGCTTTTTTTTTACAATATCTAATCATTAATCCACCAACAATTATTTACGCCAGAAATATAGAGGAAACTACTATACCTCCTCATCGAAGGGTGGCAGATCTGCATCTCTGTCAGCCAGGCCCTCTTCCTCCGACTCTGCAGGGCTGTGGTCATCTGGGGAAGGTCCGCTGGAAGGTAGCATGGAGGAAAGGTTGGAAGAAAGACTCGACATCGTTTTCCTGCCTTCCATTTCGTCCCGCAAAAAAGCCATCTGTTTATAATACCACAGTTTGGGTTCCTTTGCTTGTCTTGCTGCTGCTCCCGATTTTTTGCTTTTATTAGCTTTGTATGCTCTCCTGTATGTGCTTCTGAGGTTGGCAAGTTTATCCTTCACCATGTTGGCAGTGCATCCTGGCACCCAAGTTTGCATATAATTAGCTAGCTCTTCTAGTGCTGCCGCTCGTACCTCTTTATTGCAATATAAAGAGTGCTTGGAATTCCACAGGATGGGCGTCTCCTGATATTTTTGGAGTAAGGCCTCTATAGATTCCTTGGTTTGTAGGAGGTCCATTGAATTGTTTGAAAAATTATATTTCTTTTTGAGTCTAGATTACAAAAACATAAACCACAGAAAAATAAATATTCCAAAGGATCAGCGTTGACCTTGATCTAATATGTGTCTTCAAATTTCTTACCTATATCTAATTACAAACACAGTCTCTCTTGTTTAAACAATGATTGGCAGCTCGGCCGCATTGCTTGTACCAAACATTGATTTGCTAGATGCAGAGCCATTGTTCACATTGCAGTAAATATTTTTAATATAGGAAAATAAACAATGCTTACAAATGACAGTATTCATCTAGGCACTCTTTTATGTGTAAATCTCATGCCCCTGACAATGGATGACATAAAAGACACTTCCTAATGACCTCTGTACAAGCAACACTTGAACAATACTTTGCCTGATCTGAATACACCATTCAAAAACTTGTCAATGA
This sequence comes from Rana temporaria, assembly GCF_905171775.1. Taxonomy (NCBI): domain Eukaryota; kingdom Metazoa; phylum Chordata; class Amphibia; order Anura; family Ranidae; genus Rana; species Rana temporaria. The sequence goes on along the minus strand of NC_053489.1, from coordinate 643,860,945 downwards.
GGTACAGCATTGTTCACATCTCTATTTTGTGAGGTGTCCAAAAGCATTTGTAAACCAAAATAACATTGTGGTACCCCATAGACAGAATAGCTTAAAAAGGGTGCAACCAACAGCCCAAACCCCCATCCCATGTGTCTACATTTTCAAGGCCTCTGCTGATCACATTTTTAATTTCCTTACCTTCCTGTCTCTCGCTCCTCGTTTCTCACGCTCGCCTAATTACCGCGTAAGATGCGTAATCACGGCGTAAACCTTTTAAACACTCCGCGTATTTATTAAACCCCGCCCTCGTCACCTTTGCGAGGCCCCTAATCAATGAGTTTAGGAAATATGGCGTTAACTGTGTATGTTCTGGATGCGCTCGAAGATTCTCCGCGTAACCGACGTAAACACGTTGTTTGCATTCTCTACACTCCGCGTATGTATTAAACGCCGCCCTCTTCTCCGCCCATGGCGTAACAATTCATCTTTTCCACGCCCATAATCTCTGTGGGAAAGGAAAGATGGCGATGTCACACGAGCGGGCACGATGCTCTCATGCCACAAGTGAAGGGACAGAGGCAGGGACGTCCCGATCAAGGCAAAGAAGATATAAAGCCACTAATATGCGGTTCCAGGAAATGGTGGAGTTAGATTACATCATGCGAAAGAAGGACTATGATGGTGAATTAGGGCCATACAAGACCCCGAACCGCCGAAAGGCACATATTATGGACAAGGTGGCGAGGAGAATGCAGAGGATGTTTGGGATCACCAGGTCCAAGGAACAGCTGAGGAAACGATGGTCAGACTTAAAATTGAGGGAGCCACATAAGATGAAGAAAATACTTAAAATTCTGCGTAAAAGTAAGTAAATATATATTGGGGTTGGGGGGGGGGGGTGATTGTCTGCAATAATGTGTTGCCATGTATATTTCACCATCTGCCTCCTTGGCCTGCTTGTAATTTTAAAGACATGTTGTCATTTATTTTTTAGGACATAAATAACTACATATTTACAAATAGTGTTCTTAGTAAACAACGTAACATCACATAGTTTCTCAGAAAGGCTCGGTTATTCCAGGAACAACACACCTGGACATGGCTCACTGGCCAAAAACTTTGTTTGTAAACATTGTGTAAAAGCTAGTTCTAGAAAAAAAAATTATGAGAATGGGAAAGGCAAACAGGATTCATTCTAAAAACAGTGGTAATAAAGCAGATGTTTTCACATCTGCAATGCAGAGCACCTGTGTCTCCCCAAATCAAAAATGGGTTTTGGTAGGGTCTCCCAGAAATACAGTTTAGGGGGGACATCCATGTGTGTCACTTTGCTAAAAAGGGGCAGGATCAGAGCTTGCCATATAGAAGTAATTGCAAAATGTAGGTTTGGTGAAAGATAAAAGTAACTAAATGAAAGCATCTTCTAAGCAATGTGTGCGATTTATGCTCTCCAATATCTGTGTGCTGATGAGTCTACATTTTTTTTGGTTTATTTCAGGGGAAAGAAGTCGCCAGCATTTGGAGGAGGCAGAGAGGGCCAGACAAGGCCAAAATCTGCCATCTCAACATGTGGAGGAGGAGGAGGATGTGGAAGGAGAAGAGGATGTGGAAGGAGAAGAGGATGTGGAAGGAGAAGAGGATGTGGAAGGAGAAGAGGATGTGGAAGGAGAAGAGGATGTGGAAGGAGAAGAGGATGTGGAAGGAGAGGAGGAAGGAAGAAAGGAGGAAGGAAGAGAGGAGGAAGAAGTAATTTTGGACTTAGAAGTTATAGCAGATGAAGGGCAAGTGGCGGAAGAACAATTTGGCGAATTGAAAGAAGGTGGATTGATGGATGAAGGAGGAGTCCAAGATGATGGGGAAGTGGTGGAAGAAGGAGGAGTGATAGAAGATGATGGGGAGGTGGTGGAAGAAGGAGGAGTGATAGAAGATGTCGAAGAGGTGGAAAGGAGAAGCCCATCAGGTCAGTGTCACCCTAGCTTGATTATAAAAAACATATGTAGATAGGCCTCATCGAAAAATAATGTTGTAAATGCCCTTTTTTTTTTTTATTTTAGGGGAGGAGGATGGTGTGCCAATATTTTCACGTGCAAGTGCTGCTATAATTATTCAGCAGGTAATGGAGTGCAGCACTGAAATGCACAATATGCGTGAAAGGATGGTTGTCATGGAAGAGAATTTAACAAATGTCCTTTTGGAATGCTGCACGGAAATGGACAATATGCGGCAAAGAATGATGGTCATAGAATCTAATTTTAAAAACATTATTGACATGATGGGCCGTGTCAAAGACTGAAACACCCCCCGCCCATCCCCCGCCCCCACAAACATTTTTACAGTTTTAATAATGAATACGCCAAAATTTGAAGATACACACACAGTGTGCCAACATGTGCTATCTGCCATCACAGAATATCTAATGTCTGTGCTTTGTGGGTCCAACCCCCTCCTCCATCCTCAAGTAGTTGAGAGGAAGGGTTTGCTCCCACAGAACACAGACATTGATCACCCATGATGTCAGATAGCACATGTGGCCATTTGTCTGTTGAACCAATGACATTTGTCGAGTTTGCACTGAATGTGTGTATCTTCCAATTTTGGCGTGTTCCAGTGTGAAAGCACACCATGACTGACTGCTGTTGTGATTTTTTATATTTTTTTAATTGGATTTTGTTACTTTTTGACCATGTTGAACATTTTGGGATACTATAAAAGTTTAGACCATAAAGAATAAACAACGCCAAAAAATTAAAAATATATATATATAGAATTATAAATCTCTCTAATCACTGAATTTAGTGAAGTCGAGATTTGACTCCAAAATCTCCCCAAAAAACCTTATTTTTGAAAAACACACCAAAAACAAAAAAAAGGTAAAAAAAATATTGTTTTTTGTGCATAAAAAATATGCCCAAAAAAAAAAAATAAGGCGGTAAACACCCCACCAAAAATAGTCTATATATATATATATATATGTAAACAATAAATCTAACTATATTTGAGTAACAAAAATGTGAACTTGTTAATAAATGTATAATCTGCATAATATTTTTGGTTGAATTACCTGAAAAAACAAAAAATAATAAAAAAAATTTGTAGACTCCTAAGTACAAAAGCAGGGAGTAATGAAAAAAATATAAAATAATTTTTGGGGTCATGAACAAGCAAAAATTAAAATACTTGACCTCAAAATTTACAAATGGAGTTGCTTCTTATTTCTAGACTCAATACCCTGTTTGTAGATGAGTGAATACTGTGCAAAATGTGGTTAGTTACTAAAAGTGGAGAAATCAATTATGCATTACAATTGAAGAAGTTAGTTAGAGAACCAGGAAGACAGAAAAAGAGAAAAAGCATTAATGACAAACAACTGTATAAAGTCCAATGGTCTAATTATTTATTATTTTTTAGAATATTCCTTTCTTTGGGGGCCGAATTAGAAAGAAATATGATCTGGCATAGCAATGGCCCCCCGACCCATGAAGTACTCAACATATTTGTCGCGTACCTCACAAGCTGATTGGGGGGCCAAGCCAGCGCGACCAGTGTCCAGCCCGGGAAGGGGATCTGAGGGTAGTCTTGCCTCAGAACCGATGTCGGGTAGGTACGTCTGGGAGTGCCTGCGTAAAAAGTTGTGCAAAATGCAGCAGGCAAATACAACGGTGTCCAATTTATATTCCGCCAGATGTATCGATGTCCTGAACAGGCGGAACCGGTTGGTGAGTATCCCAAAGGCATTCTCGACTACCCTCCGAGCCCTAGCCAACCGAAAATTAAACACACTCCTCTCTGAGGTGAGGGTCCTCTGGGGAAAAGGCCGCATGAGGTGAGGACCAAGCCCGAAAGCCTCGTCCGCTAGGAACACAAACGGAAGTCCTTCCACATTATCTTCATCTGGTGGCAATGCCAGACCACCAGCTTGGAGACGATCATAGAAATCAGTCCGTGCGAACACTCCCCCATCAGACATCCGGCCGTTCTTCCCCACGTCCACATATAGAAACTCATACTGTGCCGACACCACCGCCATCAACACAATACTATGATAACCCTTGTAATTATAATAGTAGGACCCCGAGCGGGGTGGGGGCACAATGCGGACGTGTTTCCCATCTATTGCTCCACCGCAGTTCGGGAAATCCCACCGCTGGGCAAATTGGGAAGCCACAGACTGCCATTCCTGTGGTGTGGAGGGTAGCTGTGGGGACAAACAAAAATAGAGATTTAGTACTTTGTAACAAAAACATCCTACAAGCATCCTTGTGACAGTTCACAGTATTAAAATTGCATTAGAAAAATGTGCATGGAGAATTTGGGAAATGAAATATATAGGGCCACTTCATTAAGAGACTCCACAGCCCTCTGATGGGGACAATAAAAGTTTGAAGGGGGGGGGGGGACACAAAAAACAAAAAGTCCTGTTTTAAAAAATGGCAAGGTGGGTTTGTCCCTAGGATAGCATGCTGGACAGGTTAATATTGGGTAAGGGACAAATATGCAGGTAGGCCAAGAATAAAACATGTAAAGCTGATATCAACATGCATAGGGAGAAAAGGTAACGTTAGTTAAACACACAGCATATCTGGGAAAATAAAAATAAAGTTAGTTGGCCACATTATTACAGCCAGGAAACTTACCTTAATATACTCCTCATGCATAACTTTGATGATGGCAGCACACGTGTCCGGTATGATGACCCCAAGCGCCTGCGGAGAGATGCCTGTCGAGAACTTGAGGTCCTGCAGGCTCCTCCCAGTCGCCAGGTACCGCAACGTGGCAATAAGCCTCTGCTCGGCCGTGATGGCTTGGCGCATCACAGTGTCCTGCCTCGTGATATAGGGGGACAGAAGTTCCAGCAGACTGTGGAATACGGGGTCCGTCATGCGGAGAAAATTCCTAAAGTCATTAGGATTATTCTCCTGGAGTTCCCTAAGCAGAGGCATATGTGAGAACTGGTCACGCTGGCGCAACCAATTCTTGGTCCAGAAACGCCTCCACCCCCTGTTTCTGGCCAAAGTACTGGACAAATGAACATATCCAGCAGCCATCCCATAAACAGCACCAACTCGCGAAAATTGACGCTGCTGCTCCATCATGGCTTCAAGCCGGCTGGTCAGTCAAGAACACACTGAAACAGAAAGCACTCGCAAATCCAGCACTACCTGCGACAAACGCGTGACAAACAGATACGAGCGCACAGGATGCAACTGCTAAAGCAGAAACAACCTGCTAGCCTATAGCCGAATGACAACTACGTTACCGCAAGCACACGCACTGAACCCGTGAATACACGCTGTCAAAGCCTGGAGACCGAGAAGCGCGAATCAGCTCTAACCAAACCTTCACTAACACGAGCAAACCCGTAACTAGCAAAAGAGGAACAGAGGGCGGCGCCATTAACTTTGGTCTTCCCCTTTATAGTGACGTCGTACGTAGTTTACGTGCACGCGTTCCGGTACGACGGTAATTTGGTCCGCTGGTGTGTACACGCCAGCGGAACAAAACACAAATCAGCCTTGTACGCCGGAAACTGTCGGGCAGACAGTTTCCAGCGCACAGATCCGGTCGTGAGTACAAGGCCTCAGAGTCAATTATTATTATATTATTATTAACATTATTAATATTATTATTATACAGGATTTATATAGCACCAACAGTTTATGCAGTCCTTTACAACTTGAGGATAGACAGCACAAATACAATACACTTTAATACAGTAGGAATCAGAGGGCCTTGCACCTTAGGCCTAGTACACACGAGAGGATTTATCCGCGAATAAATCCTCTGCTGTCATAAAAGGAATTCCAAGCATGCGTCGAATCATTACGACGCATGCGGGGGATCCCTTCGGACGGATTGATCCGGTGAGTCTGTACAGACCAGCGGATCAATCCGTTGGGATGGATTCCAGCGGATAGATTTTAAAGCATGTCTTCAAATTTTTATCCGCTGGAAATCCATCCCAGGGGATAAAAATCTGCGGAAACAGATCCGCTGGATTGTACACACCAGGGGATCTATCCGCTGGAGCCGGTCCGCGGATCAATTCCAGCGGATGGATCCTCTCGTGTGTACGGGGCCTCAGAGCTTACAATCTAAGGCCCCGTACACACGATAGAATCCATCCGCAGATAAATCCCAGCAAATGGGTTTCTGCGGATAGATCCTATGGTGTGTACACGCCAGCGGATCTGTTTCCGCGGAGAAATCTCCTCTGGGATGGATTCCAGCAGATCGGATATTTGCTGTGCTGCACAACAAATCCATCTGCTGGAATCCATTCCAACGGATGGATCCGCTCGTCTGTACAGACTTACCGGATCCATTCGTCCAAAGGGATTCCCCGCACGCGTCGTAATGAATTGACGCATGCGTGGAATTCCTTATATGACAGCGTCGCGCCCGTCGCCGCGTCATAATCGCGGCGACGGCGCGACACGTCATCGGCAGAGGATTTCCGCGCGGATTTCAATGCGATGGTGTGTACACTCCATCCCATCGAAATCAGCGGAAATCTTTGAGAGGATTTATCCGTGGAAACGGTCCGCTGGACCGTATCTGCGGATAAATCCTCTCGTGTGTACGGGGCCTTAGAGAGAAGGTCAAATGATACATGAGGTAATAACTGTGAGGGATATGCTGATGGAGAAAATACATGTACAGTTGTTATTTGGGTTCCAGATAAGGCTTCTCTGAAGAGAGGAGTTTTCAGGGATTGTCTGAAAGTGAACAAAGTAGGATTAAGTTGGACAGATTGGGTTAGAGCAATCCAGAGGATGGGAGAGGCTCTGGAGAAGTCCTGGAGACGAGTGTGGGCTGAGGGTTCAAGTGAGCGTGAGAGCAGGAGGTCTTGGGAAGAGCGAAAATAAACGGTTTGGTTGGCTTTTTGAGTCCAGGTTAGTAATGTACCTGTGGCCAGGTTGTGAAAGGCTTTGTAAGTTATTATTAGTATCTTGAATTTAATTTGTTGGTTGAGCGGCAGCCAATGGAGGGATTGGCAAAGGGGCATAGCAGACGCTGAGCGGTTTGTAAGGTGGATGAGCCTGGCAGCATCGTTCATGATGGACTGAAGTGCGAAAAGCCTATTTAGAGGTAATCCAGCGAGGAGGGCGTTGCAGTAGTCGAGGCGAGAGATGACCAGAGAGTGGATTAGAAGCTTTGTGGTGACATTGGTTAGGACGGGGCTTATCTTGGAGATGTTGCGGAGGTTGAATCGGCAAATTTTGCATAACGATTGGATGTGGGGCCGAAAGATTAGTTCAGAGTCCAGGATTACATCTGGGAACTTGGTGTGGGGAGCAGTGGCGGCTGGTGCTCAAAATTTTTGGGGGGCCGCAAACAAACTGAAAAAGAAAAAACATCAATTGCAGCCACTGTGCCCATCAAACGCAGCTACTGTGCGACAAGGGACAAAACATTTATAAATGTGAATGGATTGCAGAGATGTAATGCATGTTTCCTTTTTTTTCTTATTCTCCTCACATACGCTTTAATCTTCCTCTTACAGGGAGATGATATTTAGTACCCTGCTGTGTGTGCATATTGATTTGCTCATTACCAAGTCAGTGCTTTGCTTTGTCTCAAATGCATTGCTATTTATAAAGGTCAGAGATAATCGGGTAACTATTTAGTTTGCTGGGTCTCTGCTGCACTTTAGGGGCCAGATTCACAAAGAGTTACGCCGGCGTATCAGTAGATACACCGACGTAACTCCGAATCTAAGCCCGTCGTATGTCTAAATGTATTCTCAAACTGAGATACACTTAAACATGCCTAAGATACGACGGCCTGCGCCGTCATATCTTAGGGTGTAATATTTACGTTGGCCGCTAGGTGGCGCTTCCATTGCGGTCGGCGTAGAATATGCTAATGAGTAGTTACGCCGATTCACGAACGTACGCTTGCCCGTCGCAGTAAAGATATGCCGTTTACGTAAGCAATACGCGGCGTAAAGATAAACATGCCCCCTAGGTGGCGTATCCTATGTTAAGTATGGCCGTCGTTCCCGCATCGAAATTTTGAAATTTAACGTCGTTTGCGTAACTCGTCCGTGAATAGGGCTGGACGTCAATTACGTTCAGGTCGAAACCAATGACGTCCTTGCGACGTCATTTAGCACAATGCATGTCGGGAAATTTTAGGGATGGAGCATGCGCATTAGGTTCGGCGCGGGAACGCGCCTAATTTAAATGCTCTACGCTACCCGGTTGATTTGAATTACACGGGCTTGCGCCGGGGGATTTACGCTACGCCGCCGCAACTTTACAGGCAAGTGCTTTGTGAATCAAGCACTTGCCAGTAAAACTTGCGTTTACGTAACGTAAATGAGATACGTTACGCTGCCGCAGATCTACGTGAATCTGCCCCTAGATTTTCACAATTAAAGTGGAGTTCCACCCATTTAAAAGTCTGCAGCTACAAAAAGTGTAACTGCTGACTTTTCATAATCAGACACTTACCTGTCCCATGGTCCAGCGATGTGGGTACAGGAAGCCTCGCTCCTCTCCCCCTCCTCTCCAGGGCGCCGGCATTCTAACTGTGGCTTCACAGCCGGGTGCACACTGTGCATGTGCGAGCTGCGCTTTGTGCCGTGATTGGCCGGGCAATCTTCTGGGACCTGTGACATGTTCCAGAAGTTTGCAGGGAGGAAGTGGGAGCTGTGTGCCTGTAAAAACAGGGTACCCGCTCCTCCCCCAAAAAAGTTACATTCCAATGCACTTAAAGTGGAAGTTCCATTTTTGGTTTGAACTCCGCCTTAAAGGAGTTGTAAAGTAAAAAATGTGTTCACCTTAATGCAATCTTTGCATTAAGGTGAAAAACATCTGATGCTGCAGCCCCCCCCCTGAGCCGCCGTTATACTTACCTGAACCCCTCGACAGTCCCACAATCCTCTTCGCCGCTCAGCCTGGCCGCTGATTGGCTAGAGCAGATGGATTGAGAGCAGTGCAGCCATTGGCTAGCACTGCTGTCAATCACATCCAGTGATGCGGCGGGCCGAGGGGCGGGGCCGAGTGATACAGTGAGCGGCTATGGCCGCTCGCTGTATCACGGGAGCGCGCCCGCAATTACTCACCACCATGTGAGCTCTCTCGCATGACTGTGGTCAGTACTTGCGGGGAGGACCAGAGACGGCCGCCGAGGGACCCCAGAAGACGTGGATCGGGGCCACTCTGTGCAAAACGAACTTCACAGTGGAGGTAAGTATAACATGTTTGTTATTTTAAAGGAAAACATTTTTTTTCCTTTACTAACCTTTTAAGATTAAAGTAAACAACATTTGTTTTTGTTGTGAAAAATTCTAACATTTCAAGATATATGCAAATCATTTTTAAAGGTTGCATTTCAATATTTGATACACAGCATTTGACTTTTTTGACTATTGCCGCGTACAGACGATCGGACATTCCGACAACAAAATCATGGATTTTTTTCCGACGAATGTTGTCTCAAACTTGTCTTGCATACACATGATCACACAAATGTTGTTGGAAATTCCAAACGCCAAAAACGCGGTCGCTTACAACACAGCACTATTAAAGGGAAATTCAATACCAGTTGTGATAGTAGAAGTTTGGTGAGAGAGACGATTCGCGCTTTTCAGTCCGTTACAGCGTGACGAATGTGCTATCTCCATCACGAACGCTAGTTTTACCAGAACAAGCGCTTCCGTCTCATACTGTACTTGATTCAGAGCATGCGTGGAAGTACACACGATCGGAATTTACGAGAACAAATTTTGTTGTGGGAAAATTTGAGAACCAGCTCTCAAATTTTTGTTGTCGGAAATTCAGACAGAAAATGTCCGATGGAGCCTACACATGGTTTGAATTTCAACAAGTTCCCATCAAACATTTGTTGTCGGAAATTCCGAGCGTGTGTACGCAGCAGACATGTTTTAGACCTGGGTTACTATGGACAGGTCACCCTAGAGATGTAGCCCCCCTCAACATAATTGTATGACAATTGTTCCACTTATGGTCATAATATAAAACAAAATGTAGACTTACGTTTTCTGCCTTCCTCTTAGCAACGTACCTGGGAGATGTCAACTTCCCTGGAGTGTATATTCATCTAGATCTAATTTTTCACGCTGGGTGGACCATAACGTGTTCTCTTTAAATTCACTATAGTTAACTTACATTTTTGCTCCTTTACTCAAATCCAACAAATGTATGACTTTCCTAACTCTGAAGGATTTTAAATACGAAACGCGTAGACGCACAAGGGATGCAACTCATACTTTTTAATATCTTGTATGCTTTTTTATTTTTAAAACACTGTGTTGTTTGGTTTATACTTTTTGTAATAAAAGAATTTTTTTGCTATTTCTGTTGTTGTCTTGCCTTCAAAGTCTGACCATTTTTTGAGTAATCCCCTTCCTTCTCTCATTTTAAATACCTACAAATTTAACACTTTTTCAGCACCAACTACACACTGACCCTCAAAGAAACCCTTCACCACTTTCAAACAGTTATGTCTTTTTTTATGGATAAAGGATTGATGGCTTCTTTAACCTCCCTGGCGGTATGATTCTGTCTGAAAAAACATGCTGAAAGCGGTACCATTATTTGCAAGGAAATTTGGTGTTTTATACTGTAGGCCTGTAATTTTTAGGAATAACTCACTTAAATCTGACCAAACAAGAATCTAATAGGCATCCCGGGTATGACATTTTTTTAAAAACAAAATTTTAAATTATAATATAATAAATAATTATAAATAATTATAGCAAGTAATAATATAATTAAAATAAAAATTATTCAATAATGTAATCAACTCAAAATCACTGAAATTTGCTCAGTTGCAGAATTGTCGCTGTCATTATTTTCTTTTTTTTATGACGAATTTCCCCACAAATCGCTATCGCACATTTCTGCAAGTGATTATAATTTATTATCGCTGTTTTCTAGCTGATCTAAAACCATTTTTGACATAAAGGGACACTTTTGGACAATCTACAGTTTTGAGGCAGAAATGACATTTTTTATTTTTATAAAAGAACATGCAGGACACTGGGCAGACCACTAGGGACAAGGGGGTGTGTATTTTTTACATACAGTACTGTAATCTATAAGATTACAGTATACTGTATGTAAAGTGTTTGTTTACTTTTTTGAATTTGGCGCCGTTCTTCGCTCCCGTGCGTCGTAACGTCGCAGGGAACGGAGATCGGCGGCACACGGAGACTGTGAATCGAGCGAGGAGGTCCCGCTCGCTCACACAGCGGGGTGGCATCGCTGGATCCAGGGACAAGGTGAGTAACTTGCCTGTGGATCCAGCGAGAAGGTAAGCCGCGCCGCTGCACACTCTGCACGTCCACCCCGAGCGTGACTCGGGGTTACCGATCCTAGCATAAAAAATCAACCCCGAGTCACGCTCGGGTTTACCGCCAGGGAGGTTAACGGCCTTCAGCTCCCAGGTACTGTAAATCCTCCCCGATGGTCAAATGGGAAGCTGAAGCTGCATTGGAATTAGAATTATCTCTCGCCTTGACTATTGCAACTCCCTTCTCATTGGCCTGCCTCTCCATAGGCTATCCCCTCTTCAGTCTATCATGAATGCAGCTGTCAGACTTATCCACCTTACCAACCGCTCAGTATCTGCCAACCCTCTCCTCCAATCCCTACACTAGCTCCCGATCGCCCAGCGAATTTAATTCAAAACACTAACCACAGCTTACAAAGCCATCCACAACTCTGCCCCGAGCTACATCACCAATCTTGCCTCCAAACATATCCCAAACCGTCCTCTCCGCTATTCTCAAGACCTCCTACTGTCAAGCTCTCTCGTCTCCTCCTCCCCTTCAGACGATCCCTGAAAACTCAGCTCTTTAGGGAAGCCTATCACGTCTCCAACTAATCTTTTACCACTTCTATCAGCTCATTCCCCACAGTTACAACTTTTTGTACCACCTGCCCCAACCTATTAGATTGTAAGCTCTTCTGAGCAGGGCCCTCATAATCCTCTTGTATTTTATTGTATTATAACTGTATTGGCTCCCTTTTATATTGTAAAGCGCTGCGTATAAATCCTGTATAATAATAATAATAATAATAATAATAATCAACCTCTGATTGGTTAGACATCTGAGTCCCTATAAATGTACACATTCTATTGAGGTTAGGGAAACAGCTATTAAGCTTCATACCAGGTGGAACATGAAGCCAGTCGAACGCCATACATTACACTGTATAAAAAATCCGGCAACTCAATGCGCCTTTTATTAATCTTTATTAGCTACATAGCATGTATAGAGTACAAAATGCTAATGTATTTTGGCCATTTGTTTAGTGTGAGGGGGCACTAATTAGTGGGCTGTAGCCCAATTAAACAAAGTGCATGTACTAATGTGAATATGAGAGTATGTAATTGTATATGTGCTATAAACAAAACTAAGATAAATCACTTAGACAACAATATAAGTGCCATATAAAAAGTCCATCAACAATAGATACTGTTCATCAAATTGTGAATTCAATATAATAAACATCTGTAAGTCAATAAAAAGTACCGTTTCTAAACATCTTCAGTTCTTGTCATCTTCAATGTGACATCAAATAAATAAACTGTCACAGACTGTGAATGAGACACTCAAAGTGCTCCATAAGTAGATACCACTTACCAGAGGGATATTACCTCTTTAATTAAAAAGAAGGTCATACAGAGCTTTTGTAAAGTATTGAACTTGCTCAATATAATGGAGACTTTTACTTAATGTGAATCCTTCCTCCGCAAGCCCATGAGGGAGGTATAAAAGAGATACAAGGGAATCAATAGCGTAATCCAGTTTTATTGAAAGAAATTTTAAAATACATAGCAGGGTGGCCGCTTACATCAGTGAGTGCCTTGTCCCGTCACTAGGATATCTCACGTACTGGCAGGAGCGATAATGCTTCCTTGCTCACTCTGATATGTCGGCGTGTGTTCCACCGCCTAGTACGATCCACCAGAGAGACCTGCATGTAACGTGCAATTTTGGCGATTGCAGCCTTCCTCATAGTAGGTCATCTTTAAAAAAAAATATGTGATATTTAAAGCGGTGGTTCACCCTCAATAACAACATTCTAGCATTAAATTAAGCATAGTAGCGCGAGCTACAGTATGCCTTTATTTATTTTTTTTGCCCCGTACTCACTGTTTAATCCTATAGTGAAGATTCAGACTCCCCGTGGGGAATGGGCGTTCCTATCCAGATGGAAGATGATTGACGGCCGGCTATAGCGCGTCACGCTCCCCGAAGATAGCCGGAGTAGGTCTCGGCCCTTCACGGCGCTATACGGCGCCTGCGCACAGACTAGGCGCAGACGCCATGAAGAGCCAAGGCCTATTTCGACTTTTTCCGGAGAAGCGTGATGCGCCATAGCCGGCCGTCAATCATCTTCCCTCTGGATAGGAAAGCCCATTCCCCGCGGGGAGTCTGAATCTTCACTATAGGATTAAACAGTGAGTACGGGGCAAAAAAAATAAATACATGCATACTGTAGCTCGCGCTACTATGCTTAATTTAATGCTAGAAATTTTTTTTTTATAGGGTGAACCCCCTCTTTAAAGGGGTTGTAAAGGTACAATTTTTGTTCCCTAAATATCTTCCTTTACCTCAGTGCAGTCCTCCTTTACTTACCTCATCCTTCCATTTTGTTTTAAATGTCCTTATTTCTTCTGAGAAATCCTCACTTCCTGTTCTTCTGTCTGTATCTCCACACAGTAATGCAAGGCTTTTTCCCTGGTGTGGAGTGTCGTGCTCCCCCCTCCCTTGGACTACAGGAGAGTCAGGACGCCCACTAACACACAGCTCCTTTCTCTATCTGCAATGTAGAGAGTGTCCTGACTCTCCTGTAGTCCAAGGGAAGGGGCTAACACGACCATCCACACCAGGGAGAAAGCCTTGCATTACTGTGTGTAGTTAGACAGAAGGACAGGAAGTGAGGATTTCTCAGAAGAAATAACGACATTTAAAACAAAATTGAAGGATGAGGTAAGTGAAGGAGGACTGCACTAAGGTAAAGGAAGCTATTTAGAAAAAAAAAATTGTACCTTTACAACCCCTTTAAATTCTTAGCCCTTACCTCACACTAATTGTTTTTTAATGAGTGTAACTCTGTATCCACAATTGTGCGAAGTAGGGGCTCATGCCGCGTACACACATCATTTTTCGGCATGAATAAAACGTTTTTTTTAAAAAATGTAATTTTAAATGATCGTGTGTGGGCTTCACATCATTTTTCAGGTTCTGAAAAACGACCATTTTTTTTTCTAACATGCTGCATTTTTTAACGTCGTTTTAAACGATGTTGTTTTTCGGGTTGTAAAAAATGATCATGTGTGAGCTAAAACGACGTTAAAAACCCGCGCATGCTCAGAAGCAAGTTATGAGACGGGAGCCCTTGTTCTGGTAAAACTACCGTTCATAATGGAGTAAGCACATTCATCACGCTGTAACAGACAAAAAAGCGTGAATCGTCTTTTACTAACAAGGAATCAGCTAAAGCAGCCCAAAGGCGAATGGAACTTCCCCTTTATAGTGCCGTCGTACGTGTTGTACGTCACCGCGCTTTGCTAGATCACTTTTTAAAAGCGATGGTGTCTGGGCAACGTCATTTTAATGATGAAGTTGGAAAAACTTTGTTTTTTTTCAACATGCTGAAAAACAAAGTTTTTTTTCATGCTAAAAAATGATCTTGTGTACGTGGCATAAGAATATAAATATCATGGATTTTTTTTTAAAGATAACGTGCTATGAGGAAGGCCACAATGGCCAAAAAATGTTAGCATTTTGTATTGTATCCATGCTATGTAGCTAATAAAGATTAGTAAGAGGAGCATCAAGTTTCTTTCTACAGTGGACTTTATTACATGGGGCTAGGGAAGAGCCGAACACCCCCTGTTCGGTTCGCACCAGAACTTGCAAACACACCAAATGTTCGTGTGAACTTTAGAACCCGTTAAAGTCTATGGGACTCGAACATTTAAAATCTAAAGTGTTAATTTTAAAGGCTAATATGCAATTTATTGTCCTAAAAAGTGTTTGGGGACCTGGGGTCCCAGGGGACATGTATCAATGCAAAAAAAGTTTTAAAAACTAACGTTTTTTCGGGAGCAGTGAATTTAATAATGCTAAAAGTGAAACAATAAAAGTGAAATATTACTTTAAATTTCGTACCTAGGGGGGGGGGGTAAAGTTAGCATGTGAAATTGCGCATGTTTCCAGTACATAGAACTGTCTCTGCACAAAGTGTCATTTCTGAAAGGAAAACAAGTCTTTTAAAATCGGACTTGCGGCTATAATGAATTGTCGGCTCTGGCAATTCAGAGCGAATTCATTCATAAAACAAACAAAAAAATAGCGTGGGGGTACGCCCAAATTCCATTACCAGGCCCTTCAGGTCTGGAATGGATATTAAGGGGAACCCCGCCATCAATTTAAAAAAAAATTACGTGGGGTTCCCCCCAAATATCCATTCCAGACCCTTCAGGTTTGGTGTGGATTTTAAGGGGAACTCCACCCCAATTTTTTTTTTTAAATGGCGTGGAGTTCCCCCAAAAATTCACACCAGACCCCTTATCCGAGCACGTTAACCTGGCCGGCCGAAGAAAAGAGGGGGGACCGAGTGCGCCCCCCCTCTCCTGAACCGTACCAGGCCACATGCCCTCAACATGGGGAGGATGTCCCCATGTTGATGGGGACAAGGGCCTCATCCCCACAACCCTTGCGCGGTGGTTGTGGGAGTCTGCGGGCGGGGGGCTATTCAGAAACTGGAAGACCCCTTTAACAAAAGGAACCCCCAGATCCTGCCCCCTCCCTATGTGAATTGGTAATGGGGTACATTGTACCCTACCATTTCACGAAGGAAGTGTAAATAGTTGGAAAAAACACACACACCATTGAAAAAAGTCCTTTATTAATAAAAAAAAAAAGAAAAAACTCCAGCGGTGATAATCCACTCGTTCCCGGCTTCCTGCTCCAACGTTGTCTGTATCCAGCGACGGGTGCGGGTGATCTCCGGTCCAGCGATGAGAAGATCCATCCATCCAGAGCGCAGCATCGCCGACCTCCTCTCACCGCTGGACACAGCCCAGCAAATGAGGCAGCTGAAGCTGTGACATTTCTTATATAGGGGATGCGGGGCCACCCGTCACATCACGTCACCCTCTGACGCACCCTCTGCTACGTCACTGGGGATGCCCAGCAAGAGGGAAGATTGGCTTTCCGGTGAGTACCGCTCTCTAGATCAAGGTGTGCCTCGATATGCTGTTCTAGTTCTACCCACTCTGATCCATGCCTAATGCACATCCTTCTCCACCCTCCCTCAAGATAATCTCCCATAATACTCAGGGTCTTAACTCCCCCGTTAAACGCAGGAAGCTTTTCCAGCAATACCACTCCATGCATGCGGACATTCTCCTGTTACAAGAAACCCACTTTCAAACCCACATTCCACCATCAGCGTTACCCTCAATTTTTCCTGGCTTCAGCAGGTAATAAGACAAAAGGGGAAGCTATATGTTTTGCTAAACACATTAATCTTTCTCAACCGGAGACTGTTGTGGACCCGCATGGGTGCTACATCCTGGTCTCTGGTCATATTGACGGAGAGCTTTATACCTTTGTCTCATACTACACCCCTAATAGAGGTCAGGAACCTTTTTTTGACTCTTTACTGCACAAATTGCGAGAATATCTCAAGGGGACAGTGTTCATTGGCGGAGACTCTAACACCACCTTCAATTTCTCGCTAGATAAATCTAGGAATGGGAAACCGATACCCAAGCGTCCCTCCAAACAAAGCGTTAAAATAGCTAAACTCTGCAGGGTTGATCGATGTTTGGAGAGAGGCAAACCCCCACACACTATACTATAGGACTATACACATTTCTCTGCCCCTCACAACTCATTTGCCAGGATAGACCACATTTTCACACGCTCATCGATAATACCTTTCATTAGAGGTTCCAAGATCATAGAAACCCCCCTCTCGGATCACTCAATGGTCACTTTGACCACGTTGCGATCTTCGGGCGTTCGAGTGCCCCCTTGCCGGCATTTGCAGGAGTCCCTACTGAGTGACCCTATACAGTGTATCCTTCTTGAGAAAGCAATTAAGGAATATTTCCTTATTAATGCGACGAGCAAAGGTCTCGGCGGCTACTGTCTGGGCGGAGCACAAGTCAGTCATTCGGGGAAAACTCATTCAGATGGTTTCGAAACTCAGGGCGGAACACAGGGCGGACACGCTGAAGCTTACAGAGGAAGAGTGAATATGCCGGATACCCGGGCCCTGGGATGTGAGGTCCATGACAGATTCTGACTCCGCAGAGACTCAGATGGACAGCATCAAGAGGAGGAAGCAGAAAAGGTGTAAAAAAAGAGAGGAAGAATGAGAAGCTGGTTACATACTGGCGAACCAAACAAAATAACTGTACTATGAAAGTAAGACCAAAAAAAACAAAGAGCCCGGGGATCCCCTGATCCCCTCCCACCCAGGGCTCGGGATGGACTAGCCATCTCCTACCCTCAAACCTGAGAGGACCGGAATTCCCTGGTTATAGGGAATCTGTGAAAGAACCTAGAAGCACAATAGGCGCTCCCGGTCCTAAAATGAGGTGCACTGGGTCCACCACAGCCCAACCACCCAAAAGCCTATTGAACTGAAGGCTAATACTGGAGCCCACGATAATCAAAAGAAACAGAGCACCCCAGAAATAAACACGCAATATTAACCTAATGACTCCAGACACCCCCCTCGAAACCCGCCCCCACCCCCCCCTGACTGCCCCCCACTCAAGGGGCCAGGGACCACGGGGGGAGCAGGACACGAATGGAGCGTGAAACGTTACAGACAGCTCAGTATGGGGGACACCCCAGGGCTCATTTTAAACACAATCCCCCTACCCATGGGAGACGGGACCTTAGCCGGCCTCGCAGAGGATCCCTTCATAAAACATTTACGGCATCAGAACAGTTACCTTAAAACGAGAGAATTTTTAAAAAAAAGCAAAATAATGCAAAACAGTCGAGAACTGAGAGATTCCCCACAGGGAACCATCAGCACGCTAAAGGGGAAGGACCACTATGGGCGATCCACCACCCCTGCAAGTTCCCTGAGCATAGAACGGGCAATATCCACCCACCCCAACCCCAGTCCAAGAGAAAAGGTCCCTTTCTCTACCATATAATCCTCCCACACTTCTACTGTGTTTCCTTGAAAACAAGCCCTACCCCAAAAATAAGACCTAGCAGGATTTTTGTGGAATGCTACAATTTAAACCCTAACCCGAAAATAAGCCCTAGTAAGTCTTTGCAAAAATATGCAATCCATTTTGTAAAAAGAGTATATAATGTCCAAGTGTCTCCATTTGTAGCGTTATTGTAAAAAATATCTTGTTTACAGCACCGCTGGGCACTCACGTGACTCGCCTGAGATGGTCTCCTCTCCTCCTGGCTGATGTCAGTGGCCGCTCTCTCTGCAGTGCTTAGAGTGGGGCTGACGTCAGTGGGGATCTCGGCCCCTCCCTCGGCACTGCTCAGAGCAGGGCTGACATGAACGGGGATCTCGGCTTCTATCTCGACAGTGCTCGGAGCAGTTAAGAAGAGCTCCGGAGGATCCCGTGAGCACCCGGCGGTGCTTTAAATAAGGTATTTTCTACAATAAAGTTACAAAAGGATACACTTGGACATTATATACTATTTTTAGAGACACACTGGACGATATAGGCCCGGATTCACATACATCGGCGCATATTTATGCCGCCGTAGCGTATCTTCTTTACGCTACGCCGACGCAGCGCAGAGAGGCAAGCACCGAATTCACAAAGCACTTGCCACCAAATCTGCGCTGTGTTTCTTAGGCGGAAGTGGAAGTGGGCGTGAGCCATGCAAATGAGGTGTGACCCCCAAGAAAATGATGGCCAGAGCGCCATAAAGCTATGAATAACGAACGGCGCATGCGCCGTCCCGCGGACGCATCCAGTGCGCATGCTCAGAATCACGTCGGAACTACTCCCTAAGATACGCCTGATCACTGCCTACGACGTGAACGTAACCTACGCCTAGTCATATTCACGTACAATGTATACGACAAAAGATACGACGGCTTGTGTTCCCTGGTCCATACCTTTGCATGGGATGCCCTTCATATATGGGGAATAACTTTACGCTGGACGTACAGTACGACTTACGCAAACCGCGTATATTATGCGCCGGGCGCAAGTACGTTCGTGAATCGGCTTATCTCCCTCATTTGCATATGTGCATAGAAAATCAATGGGAGCGGCAAATGCGCCCAGCGTAAATATGCGTCCACGATATGACGGCGTAGGCAAGTTACGTCGGTCGTAGGAAGCCTATTTTTAGGCGTATCTTAGTATGTGGGTCGGCGCATAGATACAACGGCGCACATTTGTACTTACGTCGGCGTATCTTGAGATACGTCGGCGCAAGTGCTTTGTGAATCCGGGCCATAGAATCTTTTTTTTATAAAGTTACAAAAGGAGACACACTGGACATAATCTTTTTATAAAGTTACAAAAGGAGACACACTGGACATTATAGAATCTTTTTACAAACAAATTACATATTTGAAAGTTTATTTTCGGGATTAAAGATGTCATATGATGACTCCTGAGGGATAGAGGGAAGACAGGGGACACGGATTTTTTTTTAAAAAAACATTTTATTGTTTTATTCCAAGTTTTTTAGAACATAGAGGGGGTAAATGACACAGCACAATCACTGTGCTGTCTATCATGCTTTAAAGGATCAGGATTTTTTTTTTTTTTAAGACTGACAGACAGACTCAAGACTTATTGCGCACTTCATGCGTACAGTATATTACAGCATTTTGATCCCCAGACAAGATGAGTGCTAAAATAAAAAGCTATTCCATCGAGTACAAGAAAGGAATCACGGAGGACTCCAAAGGCAAGAATCTTACGGCTCTCTGCAAAGAGATGACGTTAGATCTCTGAACGGTCAGAAAATGGCAAGCAGAGTACGATAACCTCAGTCAAAAGGTGGCGAGGGAAATGCTAAGTAGCACAAGTGTGGATCAGGTCGGCAGCCATTATTTCTTGAGCTGGAAGACATCATCTGTGAATGGATTGTTGACAAGAGAGCAAAAGCTTTGGTTGTGCGTAGGCTTGATATTCAAGAATGTTCCCTTGCAATGGCACCATAGTTTTAACTATCCCCAGAAGAATTCAAAGCATCACACCACTGGCTGGATGGCTTTCTTCAGCAAAATTAACTTTCTTTAAGAAGATCGACACAGTGTTTAAGCTGGAAGATACTGAAGTTGTTAAACATGCACTTGCATTCAAGTTCTTTGTTGATGGCATCGACTTTTCTGAATACCAACTCTCCAACATGATTGCAATGGATGAAACTGCAGTGTTTATGGGCCAAGGATTCCAAAGGATAATTGATCAGAGGGGCCCCTCGTCAATCTACCTTCCCTCCACTTGTTGTGAAAGTGCATGTGTTACCTGTATTTTGGCAATTTGTCTGGATGGAAAGAAAGCCACACCTCTAATCATCACAAAGGGCAAGAAAGACAAGATTGAACATGTTTCAGGCATTTATGTTCTTGAAACTGAAAAAGCCTGAGGCACACAAGCAGTTATAAGGAAATGGGTCGATTTAATGCTGCCACTTGTTTTGAGAGGTGGCCAAAGAGGTTTGCAAGTCTGGGATTCAGCCAGCATACACCGCGCAAAAGACATAAAGAACTTCCATGCAGAGAGAAGAGTAGATCAAGTAATGATTCCCGCAGGAATGATTACTTATCTTCAGCCTCTTGATATTGCATTAAACAAGCCATTCAAGGACCATTTGCGCACGGAAATCAATGAATACACTGAAAATAGATTGGAGAGAAATCAGCTTGGAAGCCTAACTTGCAAGAGGTCGTGATATGGGTAAAGAATTCATGGGATAAAATCTCTGATAGCTGTGTTGCCAATGCACTACGAGCAGGCTACATGGACAAGTAGTACTCGTTTAAGGAGAGCTCCATTGCTGTACATGAGAGATTAGGCCCAATGATTCAAAAGGCAATGGAGATGCAAAAAATTCAGGCAGGAATTCAGGTAGCTGGATTCAGGTAGGGCGGCTTACTTTTGAGGCGGCGTAGCGTATCGCATATACGCTACGCCGCCGTAAGTCAGAGAGGCAAGTGCTGTATTCACAAAGCACTTGCCTCCTAAGTTAAGGCGGTGTAGCGTAAATGGGCCAGCATAAGCACGCCTAATTCAAATGAGGATGAGGGGGGCGTGTTTTATGTAAATTACTCGTGACCCGACGTGATTGACGTTTTTGATGAACGGCGCATGCGCCATCCGTGGACATATCCCAGTATGCATTGCTCCAAAGTACGCCGCAAGGACGTATTGGTTACGACGTGAATGTAAATGACGTCCAGCCCCATTCACGGACGACTTACGCAAACGACGTAAATTTTTCACATTTTGACGCGGGAACGATGGCCATACTTAACTTTGACTAGGCCAGCTATTTGTTCGACTAACTTTACGCCGGAAAAACGCCTTACGTAAACGGCGTATCTTTACTGTGACGGGCAAGCGTACTTTCGTGAATCGGCGTATCTCGCTGATTTACGCATTCTAGGCGTAAATCAGCGTTCACGCCCCTAGCGGCCGGCGGAACTAGACAGCTAAGATACGACAGCGCAGGCCATCGTATCTTAGCTAGGTTTAGGTGTATCTCAGTTTGAGAATACACTTAAACATACAACAGCTTAGATTCCGCGTTACGACGGCGTATCTACTGATACGCCAGCGTAACTCTTTGTGAATCTAGCTAAGGGTTTTTAGAGTTGTGACAATGTTCCAGAAGAAAATTACATGACTGTATTTGAATAAATGTAGACTATTGTACATACATACCGTAAATGAATAAATGAGATATCCACTGAAAATAAGCCCTAGTTTATTTTTTGCAGCCAAAATCAATATAAGACCCGCTCTTATTTTCGGGGAAACACAATATGTGTAGATTCACTTCTGTGTGACCAGTCTGCCCATACATGGATTGGAATTCAGCCAGCCCCTGCTGAACCTAAAGCTTATGCTGTATGAGTCTACTAAATAGAATGGAATGTGACACCATGCATTTAGCCAAAATTGAACAAACATTTACTGGGTAACAGTCACTCTATTCATTGCGCACATTTCCTTGTAAATGTGTCCAACATTTACCTGGCAAAAAACATGTGAAAAGGTACTAACTGTACATTCCCACTCCAGAAATGGCTAGCCTAACAAACCAGGCATGCCGACTGGTATGTCTATGGCAAGAATGCATGACCCTCAGTATTGGGGGGGGGGGGTGCTTTAAGAGGGTTCCCTAAAATCATGGTAGCACTGGTGCCATATGCTGATGGGTACCGAGCTCTTTAGCACCTCTAATAACCAAGATGGAATATTGGCAAGGGAGGGGGAACTTATGTGAAAGTCGGTTGTCTGCCTTTTCTTTTTAACTGTTTTAGGGCCCTTTGAACTCTTATCCAATTCATAATATGTGTGAGTATGGAGGGGGTAAACTTTACACTTGGATGGTTTTAATTGTTGCAGGGAACTCTGGAGAGGTGACATCACAGGCCATTTTTGATAATTTAGTTGCCCATTTATAGACATATTAGAAACAATCAAACAAACAAAAAAATTAATTTAACTCTGTAAAAACACTGGGGGAGATTTACAAGGACTGGAGAGTGCATAATCTGCATAGAGACCAATCAGCTTCCAGGTTTTATTGTCCAAGCTTAATTGAATCAGCTGAAGTTAGAAACTGATTGGCTACCATGCACAGCTGCACCAGATTCTGAGTGTTCCAGTTATAGTAAATCTTCCCCACTGTTACAGAGAGATCCAGCCAGCAAATGCCACTGGCTTTTAACAGCTTACTGTAAACTTGACATTTGACAGCTGTCTACATTGCCCTGGTGCACATTCACCCCACAATAAACAGCATATTTGGGCATGAAAATGCCAGGAGAGAAAAACTGGTATGAAAATATCACGGGACACAGAGCCTTAATTACTTAATGGGTTATGTAGTCACCACAGGTGATTGGACACTGGCAAACTCAATTAGAATTGAGTTCCTCCCCTATATAACCCCTCCCAAATGGAGCGTTTTTTCACCAGTGTCTAAGGTGGTTGGTCACGTTGAACATGTGCTAAGAAGAAAAAGCTCTTTTGATGGTCTTCTGCGGGGTCCTAGGAGCTATAACCAGATCCATACCTTGGGCCGAAATCAAAAGCCTAAGATGGGTGGTACCCGGGCCTCGTGTAAAGAAGAAACAAGGTTTGCCTGTAATGTCTCTCTGCGGAGGTCTGGGCTCTGGGATCCAGGCTTTGGTGTACTAATGCAACTGTGGCATGAAATGTTACTGGCAGAGTCTTCTACAGGTCCAGGTATGAGGTTCCTCTAAGTAGGAACCCATGGAAACCTGAAGGTTGGCACAACATTACCAGTCGTGATGGGTGAAGGCTTGATCGACTATTTTTAGTAGCTTGCCTGCGGCGGGGATAAAGGTAAGAGAGGATCATTTTTAAATAAATGCTTCTGTGAGTAGGATGTCTTACCTGGTTTTTGACCACTAGAGGGAGTAAGTTACATACCTGGTGTATTCTTACAAAGCCATCCAGGACATGCTCAGTGAAATCGGTTAGTTTAAACACCACTCACCTCCTCCGCTGCAGGCTCTGCCACAAAACACATACAAGGATCCCCCAAAGTCCCCAGTGTACTGCTCTCCTTCCTCTTTCACCATAGAGCACCGCCATGGCAGTCAACATGCGCGTGTGCGCGCACAGGGAGCGTGCTTGTGACTGTATATAGGCAGGTGGAGGGGGGCCATGGTTGCTCATGCGTGTGCACGGCGCACCTGTGTGCAGGCACCAAGAGGCTTGTTTAAAAGGCCCAGCACACCAGAGCCTTCTGTAAAGCGGCATGGACACAGAGCTGTGGGCTGTAAGCATTGCTGTGGATTGAACCAGGCAAACCTAAGACTCCTACTCTGCATCAGGTTGTGCAGTGAGCTAATATTTGTGTATTTTAAGACTATAGCACAACAGTGATTGCATTTTTGTGATAGTACCTCTGCTTTGCAGTAAGGACTAGCGTTGAGCAGAATATGCCATATTCGATTTCGCGATATATCTCGAATATATATTAGAATATTCGAGATATATTCGCTAAATTCGAATATTCGTGATATTTTATCGAAATTAAATGATTGCGATTTTTCGCTATTGCGAATGCGAAAATAATTGCGATTTTTTGATAACTGCGGTAGGAGCACTCTGATTGGCTCAGAATATTCGTGATATTTTATCGAAATATCGCAACATGCGAATGCGATATTTATTGCGCAATTTCGAGAAATGCTGGAGGAGCGCTCTGATTGGCTCAGAATATTCGTGATATTTTATCGAAATATCGCAACATGCGAATGCGATATTTATTGCGCAATTTCGACAAATGCTGTAGGAGCACTCTGATTGGCTCAGAATATTCGTGATATTTTACAATACAAAATAATTGCGAATATTCGGCAAATGCGGAAGGAGCACTCTGATTGGCTCAGAATATTCTTGATATTTTACAATACAAAATAATTGCGAATATTCGGCAAATGCGGAAGGAGCACTCTGATTGGCTCAGAATATTCTTGATATTTTACAATACAAAATAATTGTGAATATTCGGCAAATGCGGAAGGAGCACTCTGATTGGCTCAGAATATTCGTGATATTTTACAATACAAAATAAAAAGTGTTTTGCATTGGTGGTGATTCTTTACTCTATCCATCTGTCACAGCCGTTTGTCAATCAAACACCTTGAAGATTGAACACGTTCATGCTGCATGCTTTGGACTTTTTTTCACTTCACATATCAAAGACATTTTTATGAAAGATTATTTTTCTATTATTGGGACTATATTTCTTTATATATTTGTTTCACTGTGTATTTCACAAGTTATTTGCGCTTGCTTATTTTATAATTTGCCCACATGTCTTGTCACTAGACATATTTTTTATTCTTGTAGAGCGACTCCATTTTCTGTCTTGTATTAATTTATGTTGTATAACATTTTTGAGTTGCTGCTGTATTCTCCCCTTTTTTAAGGTATGCGCAATTTTTTCCTTCTTACAAAAAATAATATCAAACATACAAATATTCATAACAGAAACATACACAAAGCCCCCCCCTTTTGCATCAGAGACAATCAGAGTTCTCCTACCACAGTTATCGAAAATTCGCAATCATTTTCGCATTCGCAATAGCGAAAAATCGCAATTTTTTTTTTTCAATTTGGCAACATAAAAGGATCGCCTCAGCTTAGCTACTCGGCCCAGGGTCTCTAATCATACCAGCAATGCTTTTAGACGTCGATAGGATGTGATCTGTTTTAAAAATCAAATTGAAAAAATGCGAATATTCGGAATTGCGAATATTCACCGCGAAATTCGAAATATAGCGCGATTTCTCGAATATGCTATATTCGAGTCGAATATTCGCAATGCGAATATTCGTGAGCAACACTAGTAAGGACTATGTCCCCCAGAAGAGTTACAAGGGCGAGTAAAAGAGGCACTCGGAAATGCCTGCTTATGGCTAAGGATTCTGAGATTGCCTGCAGTTTACCATCCCCCTCTGTCAGTTTGGTAGCAGCCTCACAGGATGATCATGTGCCCCTATCTGGTTTTTCAGCTTCTCCTATGGCAGCTCCTGTATATGTCACTGAGGATGCTTTAAAAGTTGCTTTGGATGGCTTAGAAGGAAGGATTGCTACTATAATCGTAACCTCCTTAAAAGGTGGCAGAAAACGGGGTAGATCCCCTTCATCTGCTCGGACTCTCTAATCAGATGAGCATTCTGAGGGTGAAAAATCCCTCTCTGGAGATGAGGATCAGGTGCATTCTGAGGATTTAGAGGATGAGAGAATTCCTTCTACCTCTCAGTCACTAAAGATGCAGGTGCAATATTATGCAGAGATGGTGCGTGCCACTTACAAATTGCCTCCTGTTGAAGCTTCTATGTCCTCTGTTTCCTCTTTGGGATCTCGGAAATCCCCACAGGCTGCATGCCTCTTTTCCAGTTCATCCCTTGCTGGATAAACTGATGTATGATGACTGGGTTCACCCAGATAAATAGTTTTCTCCTCCTAAGCAGTTTTCCCTCCTTTATCCTATGGAGGAAGGTTTCACTAGGAAATGGGGGGTACCTGCTATATATGCAGCTATTTCTTGTGCAAACTAAGGCCTGACCTGTCCTATAGACAATGCTCAGGGCTTTAAGGATCCAACTGATAAAAATCTGAAATCTTTATTGAAAGCCTCCTCCTCTATGGCCGGTGCTGTAGAACAACCTGCAGTTGCAGCGATTGGCATATGTCAGTTCCTTAAGAAACAGGTGAAGCAGATAAATAACCTTCTTCCTACAGAGGAGATTGAGGTTTATGAGGACCTTCCTAAGGCCCTATGTTTTATGATTGATGCGATTATGGACTCTGTTCAGCAAGCATCCGGCTTGAATCTCCTGCTGGTTCACATGCGCAGGTCCCTTTGGTTGAAACATTGGGAAGCCGAGGTTTCTTGCAAAAGATACTTGGCGGCATTCCCCTTTGGTGGAGGATGCCTGTCTGGGGATGATTTGGATAAATACATCCAAAAGATTACCGAAGGCAAGTCTACTCTGTTGCCGGTTAAAAAGAGGAGTAAACGTCCTTCATTTAAGCGCTCTCTTACCCCACCCCCTGGAACCTCATTCTCCAGGTAGTGGTGACGGCCTCCCCAGTCTAACACTAGGGGAAAGGCCCAAAGCCAAGCCCAAGGGCAAAAACGGACTTGGGGTACAAAATCTAAGCAGAACCCCAAAACGTCCCTATGAAGGGATGCCCCCACTCGGCCTGGCGGGAAGAAGTTCAGGACAAGTGGGTCATCTCCACAGTGTCCTCAGGCTACAAGCTGAATTCAGAGAACTTCCGCCAACCCGTTTTCTGAGATCAAGAATTGCCAAAGACCCAGAAAAAAGAAGGCCTTGGAATGCATGTTGTCCCAAGAGGTAATCAAAGAGTCAGCCCTGGAAGATCAGGGATCAGGGTTTTGACTCAAAACTTTATTCTAGATCTGAAAAGCCTGATTTAGTTTCTGAACATCCGCTACTTTCGCATTGGAGTCTGTACGTTCAGTTGTCTCTACCCTCCAGGGAGGAGAATTCCTGGCATCAATAGACATCAAAGATGCATATCTACATGTGCCAATATTCCCCACTCACTAAAGATTTCTAAGGTTTGCAGTGGATCAGCGCCACTTTCAGTTGGTGGCTCTTCCTTTCGGTCTGGCTACAGCACCTCGAGTATTCACGAAAATACTTGCCCCGGCCTTAGCAAGGCTGAGGGCACGGGGCATAGCAGTAACAGCTTATCTGGATGATCTGTTGCTCATAGATCAGTCCACTGCACGCTTGGGCCACAATGTGCACAGCACAGTGGAGTATTTAAAGTACCTATAGGCTGGGTCTTCAATCTGGAAAAATCCTCCTTACAGCCTCAGAAAAGGCTGGAATATTTGGGCATGATTATAGACACATCCCAAAGCAGGATATTACTTCCCGAGCCAAAGGCAAAAACCATAGGAGACTTGGTCCGAGTGATAAAGGCAAAAAGAAGGCCTTCAATCTGAAATTATTGGGAAAGATGGTAGCCTCATTCGAGGCTGTCCCTTACACCCAGTTTCACTCAAGGCCGTTATAGGACAGAATTCTGTCCGCTTGGAACAAAGATGTTCAGGCCCTGGACCTTCCTATGATCTTATCTCCAAAGGTTCGCCAGAGCCTCAATTGGTGGTTGCTCCCCCAAAATCTATCAAAAGGAAGATCTTTTACTCCAGTTACCTGGAAAATGGTAACCACAGACGCCAGCCTTCTAGGCTGGGGGGCAGTTCTGGAAGAGGCATCTGACCAGGGGAAGTGGTCCGTAGTCGAAAAGCTCCTACCCATCAACATTCTGGAGATTAGGGCAATTTATCTGGCCCTTAGAGTCTGGTCTTACAGTCTACAGGGTTGTCCTGTTCAGATACAGTCTGACAATGCTAAAGCTGTGGCCTATATCAATCACCAAGGGAGCACCAGAAGTCTGGATGCTCAAAGAGAGGTGAATCACATCCTGTCCTGGGCAGAAAGGCACATTCCTTGCCTGTCTGCGGTCTTCATTCCAGGGGTAGAAAATTGGCAGGCAGTCAGCAACTGAGTCCAGGAGAATGGTCTCTACACCCCGACATATTGTAAATTATATGTCAGAAATGGGGTACTCCAGATGTGGACCTGTTGGCTTCCAGGTTCAACACAAAACTGGACAACTTTGTGTCAAGGACAAGAGATCCTTTTGCTCAAGGGTCAGATGGCCTTACAATTTTGTGGGATCGATATTCTCTGATTTATGCGTTGCCTCCAGTTCCACTTCTCCCATGATTCCTTCAGAGAGTCAAGAGGGAAGGAAAGCCGCTGATTTTGGTTGCCCTGGCCTGGCCCAGGAGACCCTGGTACGCAGAAATTGTAAGGATGGCAGAAGGAAGACCTTGGGTTCTCCCACTATGCCCGGACCTACTATCACAGGGTCCAATATTCCATCCTGCCTTACAAAGTCTAAATGTGATGGTTTGGCTGTTGAGACCCACATTCTTATAGAACATGCTAGGAAGTCGGCCTCCGGGCTCATCTACTCCAGAATCTGGAAGGCATATGTTTCCTGGTGTGAACCCAGAAGATGGCATCCTAGGAAGTATGTCATTAATAGGATTATTGCCTTTCTTCAGTTGGGCTTAAATATGAAGTTGGCCTTGAGCACTATCAAGGGCCAAATCTCGGCCTTGTCGGTATTCTTTCAAAAACCTCTTGTCTCTCATTCCCTAGTCCGGGCCTTTGTTCAGGGAGCACTGCGCTTGAATCCGACGGTTAAGTCTCCCGTGTGCTCATGGGATTTATATTTGGTATTACCATTTGAACC
Source organism: Rana temporaria (assembly GCF_905171775.1). Lineage (NCBI taxonomy): Eukaryota > Metazoa > Chordata > Amphibia > Anura > Ranidae > Rana > Rana temporaria. The sequence goes on along the minus strand of NC_053489.1, from coordinate 643,831,935 downwards.
ATTACACCATGCTTCTTTTGACAAAGAAATTGTTTTTTCTCCTAGCCATATCCTCAGCAAGGAGAGTATCGGAATTGGCTGCTCTTTTGTGTATGATTATTCATGATGACAGGGTGGTGCTGCGTCCTCACCCGACTTTTTTTTACCTAAGGTGGTTTCAGGATTTCATCTAAATCAAGATATAGTCCTACCGTCTTTTTTTCCAGATCCACAGTCTGCGGAGGAAGAGAGTCTACACTCTCTAGATGTTGTAAGAGCTGTAAAAGTTTATCTGCAAGCTACGACTCAGATATGAAAGACTGTTTGTCTGTTTATTCTGCCACAAAGCCCAAGGAAGGGCCAGGCAGCATCAAAATCTACTATTGCATGTTAGATTCGACAAGTCATTATTCAGGCATATGGTTTAGAAAAGAAGATTCCTCCTTTTTTTAGGTGAAAGCGCACTCGACTAAAGCAGTTGGTGCTTCATGGGCAGTGCATCATCAGGCCTCCATGGCTCAGATCTGTAAGGCTGCTACTTGGTCTTCGGTCCATACATTTACTAAGTTCTACCAGGTAGATGTGAGAGGGTACTAGGATGCCGCTTTTGGGAATAGTGTACAGATCCTCTTGCACAATGGCGGTCTTATTTCTGATCTGTGTCTCCCTCCCCTCAATTCAAGCATTGCTATGGGCCATCCCATTAATTAATTAAGGCTCTGTGTCTGGTGATGTATGAGCAAGAAAATAGGATTTTTTTTAATATAGCTTACTTGTGAAATCCTTTTCTTGTGAATACATCACGGGACACAGAGCTCCCGCCCCTTTTCGGAGTTAAATGTGGGACACTTTTTGCTTTGCTACAAAACTGAGGTACTCTCCATTTGGGAGGGGTTATATTGGGGAAGAACTCAATTCTAATTGGGTTTGCCAGTGTCCAATCACCTGTGGTGACTACATAACCCATAAATTAATTAAGGCTCTGTGTCCCATGATGTATTCCCAAGAAAAGGATTTTACAGGTAAGCTGTATTAAAAAAATTATATTTTTTACTTTTATTCCAGACCTTTTAATGTTTTTCCAACACACTGCAACGCATTGTGCTCTATCATTAGTAATGGAAACAATTCTAAAAATAATGCATTGTACCATGCTGACGAAATATGTTTACAAAATTACTGAGTCTTCTTCTTCGTTTTATGTTGCTTATTTTTATTTCTTTGGAAAAATGCTAGTAAATTTAATTAGCATTTAATCAGTTTAATATAATCAGCGGAATACTTAGGGAATTAACAAGTATGCTGAAACAATCACAAACACAGGCTGTGTCAGTTCAAACTTAGTCATTGTTATGCTTCCTGGGTATTTTTTTTATGAATGGCTTTATGAAAAGCCACATGAGAAACTGTTTTATTACTAAAAAACACTTGTAGTTTGTAATAAAATATTAAATTAGTGCAGTTTTATTTTTGTGTGTGCACACATAAGGGTATAGTTATAAGAGAGAGTATATACCCCTATTTACTTATTTTTATTTTATTTTTTATATTTTTTTAACCACTTCAAAACAGGGCATTTTCACCCTCTTCCTGTCCAGGCCAATTTTCAGCTTTCAACGGTGTAACATTTTGAATGACAATTTATCATTTTTTTCCCCACAAATAGAGCTTTCTTTTGGTGGTATTTGATCACCTCTGCGTTTTATTTTTTTTTGTGCTATAAACAAAAAAAGACCAACAATTTAAAAAAAAACACAATATTTTTTACTTTTTGCCATAATAAATATCCCAATTTTTTTTTTTTAACAATTTTTTTCTCAGTTTAGGCCAAATCCTCTACATATTTTTGGTAAAAAATTGCAATAAGCATATGTTAATTGGTTTGTGCAAAAGTTATAGCGTCTACAAAATAGCTGATAGGCCCCATACACACGAGAGGATTTATCCGCGAATACGGTCCAGCGGACCGTTTCCGCGGATAAATCCTCTCGAGGATTTCAGCGGATTTCTCTGCGATGTACTCACCATCGCATTGAAATCCGCGCCGAAATCCTCTGGCCATGACGTGTCGCGCCGTCGCCGCGATTATGACGCGGCGATGTGCGCGACGCTGTCATATAAGGAATTCCACGCATGCGTCGAATCATTACGACGCATGCGGGGGATCCCTTCGGACGGATGGATCCGGTGAGTCTATACAGACCAGCGGATCCATCCGTTGGGATGGATTCCAGCAGATAGATTTGTTTAGCATGTCAGCGAATATTTGATCTGCTGGAATCCATCCCAGGGGATAAATATCCGCGGAAACAGATCCGCTGGAGTGTACACACCATAGGATCTATCCGCTGAAACCCATTCGCTGGGATTTTTCAGCGGATGGATTCTATCGTGTGTGTGGGGCCATAGATTTATGTCACTTTTATTATATATTTTTTTACTATTAACTGTTGGGGTCCCCAGGCCTGAGTCTACACTGATGGAGGCTTCTGTACTGAGGGGTAGTCTATATTATGGGAGGGGGGTCTGTACTAAGGGGGAGGGGGTCTATACTTAGTGGGGGGGTCTATAATGAGGGAGGGGGCTTTGTACTTAATGGAGGGGGGTCTGTACCTAGGGAGGAGTTTCTATATTATGGGGGAACCATACTTGGTGGAGGGGGATCTGTAATCATGGAGGGGGTCTATACTTAGTGAAGGGGGTCTGTACTAAGGGAGGGGGTCGGTACTGAGGTAGGGGGTCTGTATTGAGAGGGGACTATGCTTAGTAGAGGAGGGTCTGTATTGATGAAGAGGGGTCTGTACTGAGGTAGGGGGTCTGTAATGACAGGGGACTATAATTGGTGGAGGGAGGTCTGTACTGATGGAGGGGGGTCTATATTTAGTGGAGAGAGGGTCTGCACTGAGGAAGGAGCATCTATACTTAGTAGAGAGGGGGTCTGTACTAAGAGAGGGGGGTCTATACTTAGTGGAGAGCAGGGTCTGTACTGAGGGAGGGGGGTCTATACTTAGTGGAGAGGGGGTCTGTACTGAGGAAGGGGGGTCTATACTTAGTGGAGAGGGGGGTCTGTAATGAGGGTGGGCTATACTTGGTGATGGGGGGTCTCTACTTACTGGAGAGGGGGTCTCTACTTAGTGTAGTGGGGGTCTGTACTGATGGAGGGGGGCCAGGACTGAGGGTGGACTATGGTTGGTGGGGGGGGGGGGGTTGACACCATGTTTTACAGCAGTGTGTGACACCAACCCTAGTGACGCCACTGACGTGAGCCCGATTTTGATTCAGCAATGTGCACAAAAGCAGAGGCCCCCATAGAAAGCAGAGCGCCGGTGGGGGACCACAGAATAGCAGGATCGGGGAGCAGGTAAGTATAGAATAATATATTTACTGTTTTAAGAAAAAAGTGAATTGAACGCTTACAGCCACTTTAATAAAGAATTATGAGAATTTTGTTTCCCTTAGATAAGCTAGGGATTTTGAAGTTATTTTTATTTTTTTAAACTTTACATAACTTCTTTTCAACCTATGTAAGTAAGACTCCTGGAAAACCAGAAAATTGATAATTATAAACAGCAGACTTATTGTTGTTTTTGATATTTCCTCCTTTTCTCTGTAATGTATATGCTTACCTGGCCTGAAAATTTTTTCTGCTTCTCCCATAAACCCTCCATAAACATGGTGGTGAAAGTGACACGTTTAGTATGACTTTAACAGAAACTTCAGAACCTGATGATGTCCCCACGCCATTTTATGAGTTAGAATCACATTTGCTGTTTGAACCTGTCCCTCGGGACACATTCTGGGTTCAATTATCACTTGTGTTGTGTGTAACATGGCAGGCAGATTATTCATTGAAGCAATGGGAAAACGTGTTTGGAGCCTAGACGTTTCCCATTAAGGGGGATCTTTAGAAGAAGAATGTCATCACAAATCCTAGGGGGTTTAACTGGTACTAACTGATGTCCTCTGCGGTTATTATTTTTCAGGAAAATAAAGTATCTGCCAGTCACAATAAATAGATAATAAGATATGTGAGCATATAAATAGATAACCCAAAGAAGGGAATCTGAGGCCTCGTACTCACGACCAAACATGTCTGCTGAAACTGGTCCGCGGACCAGTTTCAGCGGACATGTTCGTTCGTGTGTAGGCAGTAACGTACAGAATTCCAGCAAACAATCGTCGGCCAGACCGTTTTCCAACGAACAACTGTTTCCTGGTCTTGCTTTAAAACAGTCTGCTGGAATCGTGTCCGTCAGACATGTTCGGTCGTCTGTACACAAAAGCAGCGTACAAAAACCCCGCGCATGCTCAGTCCAAATGAGGAGACGGGAGCGCTCGTTCAGGTAAAACTCGCGTTTCTTTGGGATATGGCACATTCGTCATTAGAAACCTTTTATTCTAGCAAGAGAACAATGTCTTAAAAAGGCGCACTAAACCACATTTTAAAGCCTCGTTTGATTAATTCTTCTCTTGCTAGAATAACCCTGTTCTCTTGCTGATGCAATTTCAATAGAGTTGTCCCATACTGAAATGTCACATTTCTTGCTTGTGATGTAATCCTTTAATAATGTTTTCTATGCCAGACGTGTGTTTTGGTTGGTGGTCCTCCATAATTTAGACTAGTCATTTTTGTAAAGGAATGTGCATTTTTTTAATTTCTTTTTTTGTTTCTAGTTATGTCACCATTTAAACTATTTTTTGTTTACATGTATTTTTAAATTTTTTTTTTTTTTTTTGGTGTTTCATTAGAGAATATTAAACCATGTTGGCACACCAAATGTCCCCCCCCCCCCAAGGAGTGTGTCCTTTGTAAATTACCCATTGTATATTTATTAAAGGTTTGCTGCCTAATAATCCCCACAGTATATCAAACAATAGACATGTTTTCAAATGAAAGCAAAAGGCCTTTTATTCAGGCAAATGTCATCACAAAAAATAAAAAGAACGGCAGCACTAGAATAGATAGCAAACTATATGCAAACTTGCATTTCCAACATGGTGAAGGATAAACTTCCAAGCCTCAGGAGCCAAACACAAAAATATGAAGCAGCAGCACACAAACAAAGGAACCCAAACTGTGGTAGTACAAACAAGATGTCCTTTATGTTGAAGGAAATGGAAGGCAGAAAATCAACGTTTCCTCCTCTTTCCAGCCTTCCCTCCAGGCAGCCTTCCAGCGGATCGAACACGGGGTCTTGCAGGTGGGGTTGATGTGGCAGCAGGAGGATGGTGTTCCGCAAGCCGGGCCGGGTCACATAGCCCAGTGTCTGGGGTCAGCAGGCCCCTCTGCATCCACCAAAGGACCTGGTTCATCAGGGCCTTTGCCAGTCTTCTCTGGTCCTCCTCCCCTTCATTTAAATCATGGGCCAATGAGGCACTGAAGGCCTCTGTGGGGTTCAGGGGGGCCCTCATGATGGCGCTTGCCTCCTGGATCATGCGGAGGCTTGCCTCCTCCACAGGCCTCAACTGCCTCCTTCGGCCTGATGGCCTCACCTGGGGGGGAGAAGACTGGCTGGTGGTGGTTCTCCTGGCCGGGTGGACCTGCTGCTGGCCACTGGGCCCAGCCTCCTCCTGGCTGCCACTGACCCCGGCCTCCTCCTGGCTGCCACTGACCCCGGCCTCCTCCTGGCTGCCACTGACCCCGGCCTCCTCCTGGCTGCCACTGACCCCGGCCTCCTCCTGGCTGACAGACACCTGAGGATCTGCCACCTCCTGGCTGATCTCTTCTTCCTGTGTGTAAAAAAAAAGAATTTTTTTACAATTTCGCTAAATAAAACCACACTCATTTTCATGTTTTTTGTTCAGTATTTTCTGTTCATTATTACTTGAATACACTCTACTTCTGACCCCTGCAGTTGTCATCCCTGACACCTATTTGTCTGTACACCTTTTTGTTTGCTTTTTTCCAGCTTGGTTTTTTTTTTACAATATCTAATCATTAATCCACCAAGAATTATTTACGCCATAAATATAGAGGAAACTACTATACCTCCTCATCGAAGGGTGGCAGATCTGCATCTCTGTCAGCCAGGCCCTCTTCCTCCGACTCTGCAGGGCTGTGGTCATCTGGGGAATGTCCGCTGGAAGGTAGCATGGAGGAAAGGTTGGAAGAAAGACTGGACATCGTTTTCCTGCCTTCCATTTCGTCCCGCAAAAAAGCCATCTGTTTATAATACCACAGTTTGGGTTCCTTTGCTTGTCTTGCTGCTGCTCCCGATTTTTTGATTTTATTAGCTTTGTATGCTCTCCTGTATGTGCTTCTGAGGTTGGCAAGTTTATCCTTCACCATGTTGGCAGTGCATCCTGGCACCCAAGTTTGCATATAATTTGCTAGCTCTTCTAGTGCTGCCGCTCGTACCTCTTTATTGCAATATAACGAGTGTTTTGAATTCCACAGGATGGGCGTGTCCTGGTATTTTTGAAGTAAGGCCTCTATAGATTCCTTGCTTTGTAGGAGGTCCATTGCAATTTTTGAAAAATTATATTTCTTTTTGAGTCTAGATTACAAAAACATAAACCACAGAAAAATAAATATTCCAAAGGATCAGCGTTGACCTTGATCTAATATGTGTCTTCAAATTTATTACCTATATCTAATTCCAAACACAGTCTCTCTTGTTTAAACAATGATTGGCAGCTCGGCCGCATTGCTTGTACCAAACATTGATTTGCTAGATGCAGAGCCATTGTTCACATTGCAGTAAATATTTTAAATATATTAAATTAAACAATGCTTACAAATGACAGTTTTCATCTAGGCACTCTTTCATGTGTAAATCTCATACCCCTGACAATGGATGACATAAAAGACACTTCCTAATGACCTCTGTACAACCAACACTTGAACAATACTTTGCCTGATCTGAATACACCATTCAAAAACTTGTCAATGAGGTACAGCATTGTTCACATCTCTATTTTGTGAGGTGTCCAAAAGCATTTGGATACCAAAATAACATTGTGGTACCCCATAGACAGAATAGCTTAAAAAGGGTGCAACCAACAGCCCAAACCCCCATCCCATGTGTCTACATTTTCAAGGCCTCTGCTGATCACATTTTTAATTTCCTTACCTTCCTGTCTCTCGCTCCTCGTTTCTCACGCTCGCCTAATTACCGCGTAAGATGCGTAATCACGGCGTAAACCTTTTAAACACTCCGCGTATTTATGAAACCCCGCCCTCGTCACCTTTGCGAGGCCCCTAATCAATGATTTTAGGAAATATGGCGTTAACTGTGTATGTTCTGGATGCGCTCGAAGATTCTCCGCGTAACGGACGTAAACACGTTGTTTGCATTCTCTACACTCCGCGTATGTATTAAACGCCGCCCTCTTCTCCGCCCATGGCGTAAGAATTCATCTTTTCCACGCCCATAATCTCTGTGGGAAAGGAAAGATGGCGATGTCACACGAGCGGGCACGATGCTCTCATGCCACAAGTGAAGGGACAGAGGCAGGGACGTCCCGATCAAGGAAAAGAAGATATAAAGCCACTAATATGCGGTTCCAGGAAATGGTGGAGTTAGTTTACATCATGCGAAAAAAGGACTATGATGGTGAATTAGGGCCATACAAGACCCCTAACCGCCGAAAGGCACATATTATGGACAAGGTGGCGAGGAGAATGCAGAGGATGTTTGGGATCACCAGGTCCAAGGAACAGCTGAGGAAACGATGGTCAGACTTAAAATTGAGGGAGCCACATCAGATGAAGAAAATACTTAAAATTCTGCGTAAAAGTAAGTAAATATATATTGGGTTTGGGGGGGGGGGGGGTGGTGATTGTCTGCAATAATGTGTTGCCATGTATATTTCACCATCTGCCTCCTTGGCCTGCTTGTAATTTTAAAGACATGTTGTTATTTATTTTTTAGAACATAAATAACTACATATTTACAAACAGTGTTCTTAGTAAACAACGTAACATCACATAGTTTATCAGAAAGGCTCGGTTATTCCAGGAACAACACACCTGGACATGGCTCACTGGCCAAAAACTTTGTTTGTAAACATTGTGTAAAAGCTAGTTCTAGAAAAAAAAAGTATGAGAATGGGAAAGGCAAACAGGATTCATTCTAAAAACAGTGGTAATAAAGCAGATGTTTTCACATCTGCAATGCAGAGCACCTGTGTCTCCCCAAATCAAAAATGGGTTTTGGTAGGGTCTCCCAGAAATACAGTTTAGGGGGGACATCCATGTGTGTCACTTTGCTAAAAAGGGGCAGGATCAGAGCTTGCCATATAGAAGTAATTGCAAAATGTAGGTTTGGTGAAAGATAAAAGTAACTAAATGAAAGCATCTTCTAAGCAATGTGTGCGATTTATGCTCTCCAATATCTGTGTGCTGATGAGTCTACATTTTTTTTGGTTTATTTCAGGGGAAAGAAGTCGCCAGCATTTGGAGGAGGCAGAGAGGGCCAGACAAGGCCAAAATCTGCCATCTCAACATGTGGAGGAGGAGGAGGATGTGGAAGGAGAAGAGGATGTGGAAGGAGAGGAGAATGTGGAAGGAGAAGAGGATGTGGAAGGAGAGGAGGATGTGGAAGGAGAGGAGGATGTGGAAGGAGAGGAGGAAGGAAGAAAGGAGGAAGGAAGAGAGGAGGAAGAAGTAATTTTGGACTTAGAAGTCATAGCAGATGAAGGGCAAGTGGCGGAAGAACAATTTGGCGAATTGAAAGAAGGTGGATTGATGGATGAAGGAGGAGTCCAAGATGATGGGGAAGTGGTGGAAGAAGGAGGAGTGATTGAAGATGATGGGGAGGTGGTGGAAGAAGGAGGAGTGATAGAAGATGTCGAAGAGGTGGAAAGGAGAAGCCCATCAGGTCAGTGTCACCCTAGCTTGATTCAAAAAAACATATGTAGATAGGCCTCATTGAAAAATAATATTGTAAATGCCATTTTTTTTTTTTGTTTTAGGGGAGGAGGATGGTGTGCCAATATTTTCACGTGCAAGTGCTGCTATAATTATTCAGCAGGTAATGGAGTGCAGCACTGAAATGCACAATATGCGTGAAAGGATGTTTCTCATGGAACAGAATGTAACAAATGTCCTTTTGGAATGCAGCACGGAAATGGACAATATGCGGCAAAGAATGATGGTCATCGAATCTAATTTTAAGAACATTATTGACATGATGGGCCGTGTCAAAGACTGAAACACCCCCCGCCCATCCCCCGCCCCCACAAACATTTTAACAGTTTGAATAATGAATACGCCAAAATTTGAAGATACACACACAGTGTGCCAACATGTGCTATCTGCCATCACAGAATATCTAATGTCTGTGCTTTGTGGGTCCAACCCCCTCCTCCATCCTCAAGTAGTTGAGAGGAAGGGTTTGCTCCCACAAAACACAGACATTGATCACCCATGATGTCAGATAGCACATGTGGCCATTTGTCTGTTGAACCAATGACATTTGGCGAGTTTGCACTGAATGTGTGTATCTTCCAATTTTGGCGTGTTCCAGTGTGAAAGCACACCATGACTGACTGCTGTTGTGAGTTTTTATATTTTTGGAATTGGATTTTGTTACTTTTTGAGCATGTTGAACATTTTGGGATACTATAAAGTTTAGACCATAAAGAATAAACAACGCCAAAAATTTTTGTAAATATATATATATAATTATAAATCTCTCTAATCACTGAATTTAGTGAAGTAGAGATTTGACTCCAAATTCTCACCAAAAAATTTTCTTTTAGAAAAACACACCAAAAAGAACAAAAATGGTTACAAAATTATTGTTTTTTGTGCCTAAAAAATATGGCCAAAAAAAAATTTAAGGCGGTAAACACCCCACCAAATATAATCTATATATATATATATATGTTAACAATAAATCTAACTATATTTGAGGAAAAAAAAAGTGAACTTGTTAATAAATGTATAATCTGCATAATATTTTTGGTTGAATAACCTGAAAAAAAAAAAAAAAACTTTTAAAAAATTTTGAAGACTCCTAAGTACAAAAGCAGGGAGTAATGAAAAAAATCAAAAAATTTTTTTGGGGTCATGAACAAGCAAAATTAAAAAAAAATTGACCTCAACATTTACAAATGGAGTTGCTTCTTATTTCTAGACTCAATACCCTGTTTGTAGATGAGTGAATACTGTGCAAAATGTGGTTAGTTACTAAAAGTGGAGAAATCAATTATGCATTACAATTGAAGAAGTTAGTTAGAGAACCAGGAAGACAGAAAAAGAGAAAAAGCATTAATGACAAACAACTGTATAAAGTCCAATGGTCTAATTATTTATTATTTTTTAGAATATTCCTTTCTTTGGGGGCCGAATTAGAAAGAAATATGATCTGGCATAGCAATGGCCCCCCGACCCATGAAGTACTCAACATATTTGTCGCGTACCTCACGAGCTGATTGGGGGGCCAAGCCAGCGCGACCAGTGTCCAGCCCGGGAAGGGGATCTGAGGGTAGTCTTGCCTCAGAACCGATGTCGGGTAGGTACGTCTGGGAGTGCCTGCGTAAAAAGTTGTGCAAAATGCAGCAGGCAAATACAACGGTGTCCAATTTATATTCCGCCAGATGTATCGATGTCCTGAACAGGCGGAACCGGTTGGTGAGTATCCCAAAGGCATTCTCGACTACCCTCCGAGCCCTGGCCAACCGAAAATTAAACACACTCCTCTCTGAGGTGAGGGTCCTCTGGGGAAAAGGCCGCATGAGGTGAGGACCAAGCCCGAAAGCCTCGTCCGCTAGGAACACAAACGGAAGTCCTTCCACATTATCTTCATCTGGTGGCAATGCCAGACCACCAGCTTGGAGACGATCATAGAAATCAGTCCGTGCGAACACTCCCCCATCAGACATCCGGCCGTTCTTCCCCACGTCCACATATAGAAACTCATAATGTGCCGACACCACCGCCATCAACACAATACTATGATAACCCTTGTAATTATAATAGTAGGACCCCGAGCGGGGTGGGGGCACAATGCGGACGTGTTTCCCATCTATTGCTCCACCGCAGTTTGGAAAATCACACCGCTGGGCAAATTGGGAAGCCACAGACTGCCATTCCTGTGGTGTGGAGGGTAGCTGTGGGGACAAACAAAATTAGAGATTTAGTACTTTGTAACAAATACATCCTACAAGCATCCTTGTGACAGTTCACAGTATTAAAATAGCATTAGAAAAATGTGCATGGAGAATTTGGGAAATGAAATATATAGGGCCACTTCATTAAGAGACTCCACAGCCCTCTGATGGGGACAATAAAAGTTTGAAGGGGGGGGGGGGGGAAACAAAAACCAAAAAGTCCTGTTTGAAAAAATGGCAAGGTGGGTTTGTCCCTAGGATAGCATGCTGGACAGGTTAATATTGGGTAAGGGACAAATATGCAGGTAGGCCAAGAATAAAACATGTAAAGCTGATATCAACATGCATAGGGAGAAAAGCTAACGTTAGTTAAACACACAGCATATCTGGGAAAATATAAATAAAGTTAGTTGGCCACATTATTAGAGCCAGGAAACTTACCTTAATATACTCCTCATGCATAACTTTGATGATGGCAGCACACGTGTCCGGTATGATGACCCCAAGCGCCTGCGGAGAGATGCCTGTCGAGAACTTGAGGTCCTGCAGGCTCCTCCCAGTCGCCAGGTACCGCAACGTGGCAATAAGCCTCTGCTCGGCCGTGATGGCTTGGCGCATCACAGTGTCCTGCCTCGTGATATAGGGGGACAGAAGATCCAGCAGACGGTTGAATACGGGGTCCGTCATGCGGAGAAAATTCCTAAAGTCATTAGGATTATTCTCCTGGAGTTCCCTAAGCAGAGGCATATGTGAGAACTGGTCACGCTGGCGCAACCAATTCTTGGTCCAGAAACGCCTCCGCCCCCTGTTTCTGGCCAAAGTACTGGACAAATGAACATATCCAGCAGCCATCCCATAAACAGCACCAACTCGCGAAAATTGACGCTGCTGCTCCATCATGGCTTCAAACCGGCCGGCTGGTCAGTCAAGAACACACTGAAACAGAAAGCACTCGCAAATCCAGCACTACCTGCGACAAACGCGTGACAAACAGATACGAGCGCACAGGATGCAACTGCTAAAGCAGAAACAACCTGCTTGCCTATAGCCGAATGACAACTACGTTACCGCAAGCACACGCACTGAACCCGTGAATACACGCTGTCAAAGCCTGGAGACCGAGAAGCGCGAATCAGCTCTAACCAAACCTTCACTAACACGAGCAAACACGTAACTAGCAAAAGAGGAACAGAGGGCGGCGCCATTAACTTTGGTCTTCCCCTTTATAGTGACGTCGTACGTAGTTTACGTGCACGCGTTCCGGTACGACGGGAATTTGGTCCGCTGGTGTGTACACGCCAGCGGAACAAAACACAAATCAGCCTTGTACGCCGGAAACTGTCGGGCAGACAGTTTCCAGCGCACAGATCCGGTCGTGAGTACAAGGCCTTACATCTTGCTGCGTGGTAATGCCACAAGGCATATCTTCACTTGGTCTGATGGATAATCAGAGTTCTATCTGTAGCTCTGTATCCCGACGTCCCATGGTTATAGAGAAATCCCTGCACTCACAATTATAGGAGATGCTACCACAAAGAGTAATGCCCTAACCTAGGGCCCTACTCATGCAAACCCTCCATGTGATCCTTACACAGACCTTACCCGTGACCCGAGCACTGAGCCTCATACTTATCTTTCCTGTAAATATAACACTAATCTTTTCTGTAATTCCAACACTAGCCCTCCCTATGATCCTAAAATTAGGTACCTTCGATTGTAAGCTCCTTGAGAACAGGGACTGATATGAATGTACAATATACATATTAGGGTTGTCCAGATACCGATACCAGTATCGGTATCGGGACCGATACCGAGTATTTGCGGGAGTACTCGTACTCGCGCAAATACCCCCGATACCTAAATAGAATACTTTCCCCACCTTTCCCCCCCCCGCCGCTGCCGCATCGCGCCGCCGCATCGAGGGACATGGCTAGAGGGACATTGCTGCATATGTGAGGGACATAGCTGCATATGTGAGGGACATGGCTGCATATGTGAGGGACATGGCTAGAGGGACATGGCTGCATATGTGAGGGACATGGCTAGAGGGACATTGCTGCATATGTGAGGGACATGGCTAGAGGGACATTGCTGCATATGTGAGGGACATGGCTAGAGGGACATTGCTGCATATGTGAGGGACATAGCTGCATATGTGAGGGACATGGCTGCATATGTGAGGGACATGGCTAGAGGGACATGGCTGCATATGTGAGGGACATGGCTAGAGGGACATTGCTGCATATGTGAGGGACATGGCTAGAGGGACATTGCTGCATATGTGAGGGACATGGCTAGAGGGACATGGCTGCATATGTGAGGGACATGGCTAGAGGGACATGGCTGCATATGTGAGGGACATGGCTAGAGGGACATGGCTGCATATGTGAGGGACATGGCTAGAGGGACATGGCTGCATATGTGGGGGACATGGCTGCATATGGGGACACATTTAAAAAAGTATCGGTATTCGGTATCGGCGACTACTTGAAAAAAAGTATCGGTACTTGTAAAAAAGTGGTATCAGGACAACCCTAATACATATATATATATATAAAAGTGCTGTGTAAATTGTCAGCGCTTCATAAGTACCTAGAATAATAATAATGAAAATTCCAGTAACCCTAAAACAAATTCTCCCTGTACCCCTAACAATAACCCACCCTGTGACCCTAGACCTGACCCTCACACATATACTCCCTGTAATCCTAACCCTCCCTGTTATGCTAGCACTAACCCTTCTGGTAGCCATAACAATAACCTAACTAACTCCAGTACCTTACCACTAACTTTCTATGTAACCCTAACACTAACTTTCCCTGTTACGCCAACATTAGTTATGCCTGGAGCAATAACCCTACTTTAACCATAACACTAACTCCCCCTGGGATGCTAACCCTCCCTGTAACCTCAACACCAAATCTCCCTGCAACCCTAACACTAACTCCCTTTTATCTGAACATACAGTATTCACAAGCCTCTATTATTACCTTCCATGTGACCCTAAGACTAATTCTCATTGTAAACCCCAACCTACCACTCCCTGTAACCCTAACATTAACTCTTCCTGTAACCTCAAAAATTACTTTCCTTGTAACCTCAACACTAACCTTCCCTGTAACTCTAACAGAAACTTTCTATGTAACCTCAACACTAACCTTCTTTTTAAGCCTACCCTAACTCTACTTGTAACCTCAACACTAACCTTCCTTATAACTCTACCAGTAACATCAACACTAACCTTCCTTGTAACCCTACCCTAACACTAACTCTCCCTGTAACCTGAACACTAACCGTCCTTGTAACTCTAAAGCCTCGTACACACGATCAGATTTCCATCGGACAAATCCATGGAATTTTGTCTGAAGGGCGTTGGCTGTGAACTTGTTCTGCATACAGACGGCAGAACTTTTTTAACCAACAAACACGAAACTGCGTGTTTTTTTCAGCTCTTTAGCACCACCCTTTGGACAACTTCTGCTAATGTGCCATGGTTAGCATTGGTTCGGAGCATACGTGTTTGTTTTCCGATGGACTTGTGTATACACAATCGCATAATCCGACAAGACACATTTGTTGTTGGAAAATTTTAAAGCATGCTATAAAACATTTGTTGTCAGAAAATCCTACAACAATTGTCAGATGGAGCATACAAACAGTCAGATTTTCTGACAAAACCCTTCCATCACACAATCCGATCGTGTGTACGAGGCTTTACTCTCCCTGTAACCTTAACACTAACCTTCCTTTTAACCCTACCAAAACACCAACTGTTCCTGTAACCTCAACACCAACCTTCCTTGTAACCCTCCCCTAACTCTAATGCCCTGTACACACAATCAGTGCGTCTGATTAAAACGGACCGTTTTCATCGGACGAACCGATTGTGTGTGGGCCCCATCGTTTTTTTTCCCCATTGGTGAAAAAAAATAGAACCTGTTTTAAATGTTTCTTATGGTTAAAAAACCGACAGAAAAAAAACCAAAGTCTGTGGGGAAATCCATCGGTCAAAAATCCACGCATGCTCAGAATCAAGTTGACGCATTCTCGGAAACATTGAACTTCATTTTTCTCAGCACGTCGTAGTGTTTTACATCACCTCGTTCTGACACGAACGGATTTTTGACTGATGGTGTGTAGGCAAGACTGATGAAAGCCAGCTTCATCGGATATCTGATGAAAAAATCCATTGGTCCGTTTTCATCAGACGAACCGATAGTGTGTACAGGGCATAACTCTCCCTGTAACCTCAACATTCAATTTTCCCTATGACTTAACATTATCCCTCATTTCCTCATTTAAAGTGGTAGTAAAGTCATGTTTAAATGGGCAGGCTCTAATGACATCACTGCCACCCATGCACACAAGAGTTGCAATCGCGGTATGAAACTCTACATTCTACAGCACATTCTGTGTGCACTGAATGCAGACCATCATGCGCATGCCTGAATGATGATATCGTCAGATGTTAATATCTCAGAAACGTTGCCTGTTTAGGACATATTCATTGTACCCAGGGGTGCCCCGTCCATTAAGGGTGCACGGGTCCCCCCAAATCCATGCATCCGGCCTCCATGCAGGACGCCGGATGGATGAATTCCAATTGGGGTGATTTCTGAAGAACGTGATTAGAGCCAAAGGCTTAAAAAAAACGGTGGGCGTGGGGTGCAGAGCACTGCAAACCGAACCCACCCAGTTGTGTGACAATAGCGAATAAATATTCAATATTTTCACACAGATTCTCCTCCTGGTCAATCAGGAAGCAGGTCTGAGCCCCGTTTCCCAATTGGCCAAAAGGAGAAGCTTTCCAATTGGCCGCCCAAGAGGAGGATGGAGACGGAAGCCGCCGTGATGCCCGCAGAGGAGAGCAGGGGGAGGGGAAACTGCATGTGATGTCCGTCATAGATGGGGTAAATGTTCCGGATCCGACCTACCAGACCAGGGGATGGGGGCTGGATGTTGTGGTGCGGGTTACCTGACCAACGGGGGTGGCTGCAGGTTTGTCGCCCCCCCAAAAAACAATTGCCACCAGCCGCCACTGATTGTACCTACATGTAAGCCTTATTGTAGGTTTACCTGTAGGTACAAGTTAAAATCCAAAGTTTACTACCACTTTAATTACCTGTATTTTGCAATTACTCTCACTTTAACCCTAATACTAGCTTGCAAGTAAATTTACATCCGTGTTTGCATACTTACTGTACCTCTGCGTCTAGATCTTCTGCTTCAAAGAACATCACATTCTGGGCCCAAAGATACCAGTACCAAGGAGTCCTTGTGCCACAATGTTCTGCTTGCCATATACAACCCATGCCATGCAAAGCAAAAAAAAATCTGTTTTAGGAACCTGTTCTTGTAACTGGTGCCTACTTATTAGAGGTTCTGATTATGGCTTCAAGTGCCCATATTTCATTATTCTCTGGTTTAATGCGCTGCAATTGGTGAAGATCAGAAGAACTACCGATTCATTAATTTTGATCCATTTGAATCTCTATATCCATTAAATCTTTGAAAATTATGCAATCCAAAAATCCAGGCAATCTTGGTTAATTAACCAAATTTTTTCTGGATTTTTGGATTGCATAATTTTTAATTAATATCATTATCTGCAACCTGGATACTCAATTCAGAAAGTACATAAATTAGCAAGTTGTCTTTTTTATTGACTGAACTGATTCATCATTTGATTGCTTATTACCAATTTATAATTTTAAGTCATTAAAAGTCATTTTGACCTTCAGAAGATAAGAAATAGTAAAAAAAAAAAAAAAGTGAAAAAATAAGATTAATTCCAACACATAAAACAGAAAACTCAGAGACCCATATAATATGTATTAAGAAATGCAATTTCTATCAACAAAGAAAAGATTATTATGAGGGCTGATGTATGTTGGTCGAACAAAAAGATGTTTGAAAAAAAAGAATAGGGGAACATATTAAGAACATCCGAATAGGTTATAAAAACCACAATGTCTCACTCCATTTTAAAATTCATCATGACCAAGACCCCTCTGGTCTAAAATTTTGGGGTGTGGACCATATAAAGCCAGCATGGAGGGGATGTAATATGGTGAGGGAATTATCAAAACGAGAAACTCTCTGGATTTATTTATTGGATACACTCACCCCTAAGGGGTTAAATGTTGAGCTTGACGTTAATTGTTTTATTAGTGACTTAATATAAACAATAGGCTTACCATTCAGAAACTATGTGTTGGGTACGATAATCTTTAGGATATAGAATTATCCAAATACATAGGCTATGAATTTAGAGTGAAAATAAATATTTGGATATACAGGCCCGGATTCAGATACCAGTTACGACGGTGGAACTCATTCACAGGAGGACATTGCTGTGTTGCTTTAAAGACGCTTTATGGTACGCCAGGAACCGCCGCGTACACCACCGGCAGAGGATGTCCATTGAGGACTGTCGCAGACTGACCCTCAGTCTGCTGAGAGACTATACCTTGATAGACTTTAAGGAGGAAGAGGACGTCTAAAGATTTCCCCTTCCCCCTGACATTGACATTTCTTGACACGCTTTTTTGAACTACTGTTTTCAGGGTAATGCGGCGTCATGCACGATGTGATGTTTCGGGGTTAAACAACTCTGCGCAACACATCAGGCATCATACCGCAGAATGGGTTGAATGAATGTAATTTAATTGAATGCTTGCAACTGTATTGATATGTAGTGTATTTATGCGCTGCGTCGCAGTACAGAGAATGTACCCTGTCAAAAGTATTTGATTTTTGTATATTTGCTTTGCAAAATAAACTTAAATATTGCCGTTCCTAAAAAACGTCAAATACGTGGGGTCACACTAAATTTACATAAAACACGCCCACATCATCCACATTTGAATTAGGCGGGCTTACGCCGGACCACATACGTTACGCCGCCGTAACATAGGGCACAAGTTCTTTCTGAATACGGAACTTGCGCCCTAATTTACGGCGGCGTAATGTATCTGAGATACGTTACGCCCCGCCGATAGATACACCATTGTATCTGAATCCGGGCCACATTCTATAGAATATATGATATTATGGAGAGATTCTTTATACGTTTTGATCAATTAATTATTTAATACATTTTTTAACATATATATATATATTCTGAATATAACCTTTTAGTGTCTTTTATCAGTGTAATATATATTCTAATGATTGGGTTTAATTTTAGAGAAATATATTTATATGATTCCTTATATATATTTTAGAGCATCAGATCAATTGCGGTTGTTTTTTCTTAATCTGTAACCTGTGTGAATATTGAGTGGTGTTGTATAAAGCTGCTTTTATTCAGTACCATTGAACTAAACTTCCATACATTGATATTATATGGATAGGAATTTTGGTATCTATGCTGTTTGTAATACTATTGGAGTAAATGTATTGGAGTGTCAGCAGGGCATATCCCCAGTGAAATGGCAGCTCTTTACTTCCCAGGTGTGTGGGGAGCATGGACTGGTACTGGAGGGGTTAAGTCGCTGTCTCCATAAAAACTCTGATGCTGTGCTGTGAGATCAAACCCTCAGAAGAAGTCGTAAGGATGAAACGTCAGGGTTGATCTCACAGCATCAGGAAGTGACGTTGTAACTTAACGACGCTGTGTGCTCCAGGTGCGTTCCAGACACAGGGAAGTAAGGCTGTGTTTGTCTGCGGTGGACGCGACCAGCATGTCTGTGCGATCTGTGCAATCCCATCTTTGAATGCTATGGACGGCACGTCTATACTATTTACTATTTAACCACTTAAGGACCGGACCAATATGCAGCTAAATGACCCAAGGGGTTTTTACAATTCGGCACTGCGTCGCTTTAACAGACAATTGCGCGGTCGTGCGACGTGGCTCCAAAACAAAATTGGCGTCCTTTTTTCCCCACAAATAGAGCTTTCTTTTGGTGGTATTTGATCACCTCTGCGGTTTTTATTTTTTGCGCTATAAACAAAAATAGAGCGACAATTTTGAAAAAAAATTCAATATTTTTTACTTTTTGCTATAATAAATATCCCCCAAAAACATATCTAAAACATTTTTTTTCCTCAGTTTAGGCCGATACGTATTCGTTTACCTATTTTTGGTAAAAAAAATCGCAATAAGCGTTTATCGATTGGTTTGCGCAAAATTTATAGCGTTTACAAAATAGGAGATAGTTTTATTGCATTTTTATTCATTTTTTTTTTTTTTTACTACTAATGGCGGCGATCAGCGATTTTTTCGTGACTGCGACATTATGGCGGACACTTCGAACAATTTTGTCACATTTTTTGGGACCACTGTCATTTTCACAGCAAAAAATGCATTTAAATTGCATTGTTTATTGTGAAAATGACATTTGCAGTTTGGGAGTTAACCACAGGGGGCGCTGTAGGAGTTAGTGTTCACTTTGTGTGTGTTTACAACTGTAGGGGGGTGTGGCTGTAGGACTGACGTCATTGATCGAGTCTCCCTTATATAAGGGATCACTCGATCGATACGCCGCCACAGTGAAGCACGGGGAAGCCGTGTTTACATACGTCTCTCCCCGTTCTTCAGCTCCGGGGAGCGATTGCGACGGAGCGGCTATAAACGAATAGCCGCGCCGTCGTCCCGGATCGCTCCCCGAGGGGATCCGTCCGCCGCATGTAGCGGGGGGGTCCTGATCGGACCCCCGACCCACGTCTAGGCAGGCACGTACAGGTACATTGATGTGCCTGTCTGTGCCATTCTGCCGACGTATATCTACATGAGGCGGTCGGGAAGTGGTTAAATACCCGCTGTAATTTTACTTGGAACTGTATCGATTTTACTGATGAAGTGAAAGATTTATAAATAAAAGAAGGAAAACGGTAATACACTATTGTGAGCCTTTTTCCCTTTATAAACCTGGACATCTGAGGAGATTGACAGTGCCAGTTTGGGAGATCGATTGGAGTATCAATACAGGAGGAAATGAAACATATTGCTGTTCAAGGCTTATTACACTCAACCTTCTGGTGAGTATATACCCGAAAGGGTGTGTGACACACGGTGGCTTGTTGTTTGGAGTGAAGAGCACCTCATAGACCAGCATTAAGCACTTGGTGGTTTCACCTGGATATCCCAGCTTCTTTCCCACACCTCTTATGAACTATGATAAGAAAGGATTGACCACGCTGAGAGATTTGATTACTAGCGCTGCTTTAGTGAATTACAGGACTCATTCAGACCTTGTGTTATACTAATTTTTGTTTTAATGAAAGTTTCATGTAGCTTAAACATTCCTGTGGATTGCAAATCTCATTTGTTTAGTTCTCATCTAGCACTTTATAAATGGCACTTAAATAAATCATTTCAGTCACCAACTCCTACTGAGTTTAAAACAAAGTTTTGAGAGTGCTAATCATCTCCATATAAAGCTGGCGATCATTATGCAATAAAAACAAGCTAATAATTACAGTAGATAAATGGGACTGTGGAGTGAAATAAAGTTAGATATTTGGAATTAAATGATGGATTATCAGCAAAAAAATAAAACATACTGTGCTCTGTAAAGGACATCTAAGGGAACATTGTAATATTTACTAAAATCCTAATCATATATACAGGGGATGGACAAAATTATGGAAACAAGTATGGTAAAAGAAAAAAATCATTACCCAATATGGTGTTGGACTAAATTTTCCTGGGAATTGACAAATGGTGGATGGTGGACAGGGATGGACTGGCCATTGGGACTACAGGGAGTTTCCCGGTGGGCCGATGGCTCAGTGGGCCAGCTTCAGTGACAGCGGACCGCCTCCCCCCTCAGCTCCTCTGTCTCTCCCTCCCCACAGCACTCACCTGGGGGGAACAAAGAAGCAGGGGGAGGAGCAGAGAAGCAGGAGGGATGACAGAGGAGCATTACAGCTGACTCAACAGCTATGACCTGGGAGCTTCTCACTTCTGCCTAATCTTGTCCCATTAGGGGGGGCACCCAACTGATTCTTTGTCCCGGGTGAAATAATGTCTAGCTTCCCCACTGGTACTGCCAAAAAAGTACCAGTACCAGCCGTTCTACTCTAATAAATAGAACGGCTAGTGGCTAGTGAAGGGGGAGAGGGGGCTTGGGTGGCCGGGGGGGTGCAGGAGTTGTCCGGCCGCCATGGGAGAGACCTGTCAAAGTGGGCCAGTCTGGATGAAGTCCAGGGCCAAATTTCTGTCCAGGTCCAGCCCTGATGGTGGATAATGAATCTGATACCACTCTTCGTGCAAAAATCTGGGTCACAATCCTGCGCATTGTCCTCTTTTCTCTTTTGGTCAGTTGACTATTTTGACCGTGCTCATGCTTATCAGAGGACGCTTTCCTGGAAACTCTATATGCCCTCATGACCTTTGATACTGTACCTTGCAACAGCGTCACATTCACACCTGCAAATCATGTAGTGTTTCCATATTTTTGACCAACCCCTGTAGAGAGATGTAAGGTTTGCATTGAAGCTTTCCTGCTATCGATATATGGCAAGAATTAGCCTTTCAAAGAATATGTAAACTCCAAGGGCACATTCACACCATTGTGGGGCATTAGGTTTAGGAAGGCCAATTCGTTAAGCACATGCAAAAAAAGGTGCAATTTCCAGCAGACCAGCACACATTAATGCATTGCAGTGCATTGTCCTGCTTTGTAACACGCGTGTTGGCAAAGCATCTGCAAGGGGTACCATTCAAAATAAATGGCAGTGGACTGCGCACATGCCTAACAGGGTGTGTTCCCACAATGGAATAATATGAATGGGGTAGATTCAGAAAGAATTTATGCCGGCGTATCTATTGATACGCCGCGTAAATTCAAATCTGCGCCGGCGTATCTTCTTTCTGTATTCAGAAAGCAAGATACGCCGACATTAGCCTAAGATCCGACTGGCGTAATTCTCTTACGCCGTCGTATCTTAGGGTGCATTCTCACGCTGGCCGCGAGGTGGCGCTTCCGTTGTTTTCGGCGTAGAGGATGCAAATTACCTAGATACGCCGATTCACAGACGTACGTGTGACTGGCGGTAGTTTTTTACGTTGTTTGCGTAAGGCTTTTTACGGCGTAACGTTGCTCCTGCTTCTATGAGGCGCACGCAATGTTAAGTATGGACGTCGTTCCCGCTTTGATTTTTTTTTTTTTTTACGTCGTTTGCGTAAGTCGTTCGCGAATAGGGCTGGACGTAATTTTCGTTCACGTCAAAATCAATACGTCATTGCGGCGTACTCAGGAGCAATGCACACTGGGATATGTACACGGACGGCGCATGCGCCGATCGTACAAAACGTCAATCACGTCAGGTCATCATCGATTTACATAAAACACGCCCCCCCTTCCAGATTTGAATTCCGCGCGCTTACGCCGCCGCAACTTACGGAGCAAGTGCTTTGTGAATACGGCACTTGCTCCTGTAAGTTGCGGCAGCGTAGCGTAAATACGATACGCTGCGCCGCCGTAAGCTAAAGAGCAGCTACCTGAATATAGCCCAATGTGTCCTAACTTCATGACATTTAGCTTTCTACCATATACAACCGCTATGCTTTTTTTTTGTTTAGAAAACCTTGTTTTCACTTTTTACCATCCTTTGTTGCAGCTAATTTTCTGCAGGCATGTCAGCAATGTTTTTTTAATCTGTATTTAAAAAAAAAAAGAAAGAAAGAAAGAAAGAAAGAAAGAAAGAAAGAAAGAAAGAAAGAAAGAAAGAAAGGATTTGTGAATTGAACAGTACTAAAGCAAAGGCCAGGCAATTTGCATTTTAAGGAGGGGTAATGACACTGAATGTCAGATTGCATCAGGGTGTGACAAACTTTATAAGATAAGAATAATCTTTACAAGTGAGTATTCTAACAAGAAAGAAATAAAGAGAAAGAAAGATACTGGATTTGTGAATCGAACAGTACTAAAGCAAAGGCCAGGCAATTTGCATTTTAAGGAGGAGTAATGGCACTGAATGTCAGATTGCATCAGGTAATGACAAACTATATGGAAAAAGATGACAATGATCTTTACAAAGTGAGTATTCTAACTAGAAAGATAGAAAGAAAGTAAGAAAGATGGACGTCATCGTACTCTCATGAGAACTCTCTGGATTTTGAACACATACAGTACTCTGGTTAATCAGTTTAATTACTGAGCCCTTTGGCTACTGGGAGGTTCCTGTGGCTCAGCTTCTGATTTCCTGCAGCATTGCCTTTTGATTCCTGGATGGTTTGATGACCTGTCTCCGGTGGCTAAGCCCTTAGGCCCCTTTCACACAGTCGGACCTTTCAGGTCTGCCTGTCAGTTTTGTCAGCGGACCTGAACGGCCACTCCATGCAATCCCATGGAGCATCAGATGTCAGCGGTGACACGTCCGCTGACATCTGACCCGATCCGCCAAAATCAGACGCATGGCGATACGTCCCCATCCCTCCATGGTGGATCGGATTGGGACATGCTGTCCGTTTTAATCAGATCTCTCCATAGGAGAGAGCGGCGCTGCACAAGCCCCTCCCCGCTCAGTGAGCAGAGAGGGACTTGTCATCCGCTGGCTCAGCGGAGATCAGAGGAGAGATCTCCTGCTGAGCCGGCGGGAGCTGGCGGACTCCGTAGCGACAGAGTCAGCTTCATGTGAAAGAAGCCTTAAAGTGGTTCTAAAGCCTAAATGTGCTTTTACTTTAATGCCTTCCTTGCATTAAAGTAAAAAATATTTAGGTAACAGTATCACCCCCTTATACTTACCTGAGCCCCCACTCAATCCGGCTCTGTGCCCACCTGTCGCGGCTTTCCCCACACTCATAGGCTTTACTGCGGCAGAGGAAGTGAGCTATTGGCTCCCGCTATTATCAGTCAAATCCTGTTGTGAGGGAGCCAGGAGTGGGGCCGATCCCGACTGTCTGTGCCTATGGATTCAGGCAGTGTGGCTTGGGATCTAGCCCGTAGAGATGCAACCACAAAGGCTTCCTATGGTGGCACACCAAGAGGAGGAGGAGCTGAGTGTACCAGCGGGGGACTTGAGAAGTAAAGGATCTGGCCCACTCTGTGCAAATATATTGCACAAAGAAGATAAGTATAACATTTTCATTATTTTACAAAACATTATACTTCACAATCAATTTAAGGCCCTGGGCTAAGAGGAATTTGGTTGAGTAATAGTGAGTTCATTCAACCCAGATGATGACCTGTGGTGGATTACATACTGAGTCTGTGGGGTAAAACAATGGTGGTAGGGTGGTTATTGGATTGATTTATTTGTATTTTGTATATGCAGGACAATAGATTAAAGGATTTTAAAAAAATGGAATTGCTCCTAAACCCCTTAGGATCAGGGACGGGGCAGGGATGGACCAATCAAATGACCTCTGTGATTGGCTGAGAGAGTGATGTCACCAGTACACCAAGATCTCCAAAATGGGTCCATAGCTTTTATCAGTAAACACATCGTTACAGCAGATAGCAAAATTTTTGGAGACACGCAGGACTCTTTCATCGGGCATGTGATCCCTTCATCAGGCATGTGAAAGGGTCCTGCGTGGCTCAGAAACATTACTATCGGCTGTAACGCTGTGATTGCTGATTAAAGCTTTGGACCCATTTTGGAGATCTTGGTGCAATGGTGACACCACTCTCTGACTATTCACGGTTCCAGCCAGTAGTCGTTTCAGCACCCACTTACACATAAAGCCATCTCTACAGGAACGTGCACATTGAGAATAGTGCGCCGGACTCTGTGATTGGCTGTCACAGTGGTCACATGACCAGGAGCCCATCCTGCTAGCTTCTGATCATTACTAGAGAGCAGGACCCATCTATGACAGCTCAGTCACAGTGCTGGCAGTGAGCAGTGAGCATACTCCCAGCACAGAAACGTCTCCCATACATGGACACGTGCAGCCTGTGCATCCTCTTTGCTGACGGACATATGTGGGCTGCAAGGGGTTCATGAAGGCATAGGCCACCAACTGAATTTAAATGCGGTTTTTCAATTTTCTGGCACGTCGGACTTTGCCTCACTACTCCGGCCTTACTACTCCAGCCTCCTAAACTTCATATTGACCAGTGACCACATCACTCGCAGGCAGGCTCATTGACCATTTGGGGCGACTTGGGGAACATTTGGCAATCTATATTTTCTTGAGCTACTGCTAATTCCGACATGCAGGTTTCACTAAAGGCAATCCCTGCTTATGTATTTTTTCATCATATGCTCAGTATGATAACTTGAAGAAATAACATCCATTTTTATTGAACGCCCAGGAACGATGCATGGTAAGAAGGGGTTAAGTGCTCACAAACCTTTTAGCCCCCTGTATTTTATGAAACACATATCTACAATCTTGATTTCCTGGTAAAATGGCTGCAATTATAAACGTAGAGCCAGGTCAGTCAGAAGAATGTAAATTACAATGGCAGGCAATTTACCAACATGCCACAGCTTCACAACTGATTACACTACAAGCTAAGACAAAAAGATAAGATAATCACTGTACACAAAGATACCACCAAAATGCAATTACACAAACTATGCGAAACAACAACCTTGCCACGTAAAGCCATGTTTCATTAATTGTGAGATGTAACCAAAACAAAGATCATATTTTAGATGTATTTGAGGACTTGACTTATAAGTTAATTAAGATGCCGTACGGTTTTCCTAGTGGAGGGGATTTATGAAACATGTAGGTAGTATTAAGGGCCATGGATGCTTGTAGGTGATTTATTCCTAAATTATTACATCTGCAGAAAAATAAGCCATAGCATCACCCCATTATAAACACAGTTAGCCAGATTCAGAAAAACCTGGCTTAAGTTTGTGCGGGCGTAGCGTATCTCAGATACACTACGCCGACGTAACATAGTGAGGCAAGTACTGTATTCACAAAGCACTTGCCTCCTAAGTTATGTCGGCGTAGCGCAAATGGCCCGGCGTAACCCTGCCTAATTCAAAATAGGCAGGTAGGGGGCGTGTTGTATGTTAATGATTCGTGACCCCATGTAAATGAGGGCCGTTGGTACGGCGAATGCATGTGCATGCTCAGAATCACGTCGCAAATACTCCTTGCTTTCGACGTGTACGTAACCTACGCCCAGCCCCATTCACGTACGCTTACGCAAATTATGTAAAATACGACGGCTGTTCCGTCGTCTATACCTTGCATGGGCTGCGCCATCTTTTTGGTGGTTCATCTTTAAGCCGGAAAAACGCCTTACGCAAACAGCGTATCGGGCGCAAGTACGTTCGTGAATAGGCGTATCTTGCTCATTTGCATATTCTAGGCCTAAATCCACGTACACGCCCCTAGTGGGCAGCGTAAATATGCAGCTAAGATACGACAGCGTAAGAGACTTACGCAGGTCGTATCTTAGCAACATTTAAGCGTATCTCAATTTGAGAATGCGCCTAAAGGTACAACGGCACCGATTCGGACTTACGACGGCGTATCTACCGATACGCCGTCGTAAGTCTTACTGAATCTGGCTAACAATAAACAACCAACAAAAGGCTGATCCTTGTTTGGAAGTAAATCCCACATATTTTAGAAACATGAAGAAATGTATATATTAGGGGCAGCAAAACTACGTGTTACTCAGAATAGATAACACATATGTATGAGTTGATAGTGCTGCACACCCCGATTCATTAAAAATTGAATGGAAGATCCCTCAAGGTTTTTTTTTTTAGCAGCAAGATTATGATAGAAAAAAATAGCAAATGATTTAGATAAAAATTATTAATTTATTTGTTTGTATCATAGTTTTAACACAATTACATTGGAGTCGTAAAAAGCAATTCTGGCCTTGACATATAAAAACATAACTCATCAACAATAGGAAAAATACACACATAAACTCAAGTTATATAAAAACATTAAGCTTGTGTAGAGTTTCACATAGTAACCCTACGCGTTTCGACCTATTAGGTTACAGAATCACAAGTATGTAGAAATTACTATTATAAAGTAAAACTTCCTAATGTAAAACAATTTTCATGTTGAAACAAATGTGAGTGAAAGATAGGTAGGTGACCTGTGTAGAAATATATGGTCTATATCAGGAGTCTCCAAACTTTCTAAATGTAGCCAGGAGCTGGCTATTATGTCTGCAATTCAGGGACAGTGTACAGCGTTGTTATTGTAGAACTGTCTCCCTTTAGTGTTGACTTGCACTCCATGTGTCATTTCCTTTGAGACAAAACTTAGAGCAGAGCAAAGCATCGTGGGATGTATAGTTCAGAATACTGGGGTTTCAATTCCAGCGGGACTGATCTGAACTACCACTACCAAATTGCGGAGGAGAGGAGAACAGAATGCTGGGAGAGGATATAAAAAGGGTGGATGTGGCCTAGATCGCTCCCTTGGGATGCCGACTTAGATCTTCTAGCAGGGGTTCTGTGAGAGTAGCTGCTGAATTGTAGCCTGTACAGCTTCCCTGCTGCATCCATAGGGACACCTGCAAAAAGCATCGCTTCCCATCTCCAGCGGATCAGGGGCTGTTCCAGGTCCTCCAGCCACGCATGCACTTCATCATGAAAAGGATGCACGTAGGAGGAGAGAAAGCATGAATGAGGGTAAGTCTACTTATTCTAGTTTTAGGTCATCTAAAGAGCGTGGGGGGGTCCTCTTTAATCAACCAACAAAGCAATTTTCAACTTAGATTCCAAGCAGAACAGGAAAGACAAAAAGCCAATATCCACTTTACTTGATTTTACCTGCCCCAGTCCCTAATGCATCCCTATGGGATTATGGGACCTCCAAACCAGCTTATCATTAAAACAACAACTCTCCCAATTTAACCTGAATCCACAAACAACAATTTGATCTAAGAGGAGGGGGGTCCCTTCCCTCTCCCTATCCCACCCCTTCACACCTTCCCCGTATCTTTCCCTTCTCTCCCTTAACTCCTACGCCTAAATTCAAGGCCAAAGGACACCACTATGGGGTAGATTCAGATACATTGGAGTATCGTTCTGCGGGGCGTAAAGTATCTCAGATACGTTACGCCGCCGTAAATTAGGGCGCAAGTTCCGTATTCAGAAAGAACTTGCGCCCTATGTTACGGCGGCGTAACGTATGTGGTCCGGCGTAAGCCCGCCTAATTCAAATGTGGATGATGTGGGCGTGTTTTAGTTAAATGTAGGGTGACCCCACGTATTTGACGTTTTTTTACCAACGGTGCATGCGCCGTTCGTGAAAGAATCCCAGTGCGCATGCTCGAAATTAACCCGCAAAAAGCCAATGCTTTTGACGTTAACGTAAATTACGCACAGCCCCATTCACGGACGACTTACGCAAATGACGTAAAATTTTCAAAATTCGACGCGGGAACGATGTCCATACTTAACATAGGATACGCCTCATATAGCAGGGGTAACAATACGCCAGAAAAAGCCTAACTAAACTACGTAAAAAAATGCGCCGGGCAAACTTATGTTTCTGAATCGGCGTATCTACCTAATTTGCATATTTGACGCGTAAATATACGGAAGCGCCACCTAGCGGCCAGCCTAAAATTGCAAATAAGATACGGCGGCGTAAGAGACTTACGCCGGTCGGATCTCAGTCAAATCTATGCGTAACTGATTCTATGAATCAGGCGCATAGATACGACGCCGCACACTCAGAGATACGACGGCAAATCTGGAGATACGCCGGCGTATCTCCTACATAAATTTACCCCAAAATATTCAAACATGGTGAAAAATTACTTAAACCAATGTAGAAAAAGTCATCAAACTTAACAGAGTACTAACACGTGTAACTGCAAATTATGAGCTTTATCGTCTTATTTTATAGCATTCACAGGATGACCAAAGACTTGTATTTTATCATATGAGTTATTATTTCTACTAATGTATCCAAAACTGTTTCTATGTATTTGTTATGCTTATGTAAAACATATACATGTATGTTTCATTTTCTCTAATAAAAACTTCATGGAAAAAAAAACATATGCCTAGTGGTTGGAAATATATTTTTTTTCTATATCTAATGCTGCGTAATGTACACACAACCGTTTTTAATGTCATGCAAAAAACGACATTTTTCTCGACGTGATTCTTGTCAAGCCTGCCTTGCATACACACGATTGTGAAAAAAAAATGCTTGAGGAAAACGCGGTTACGTACAACACGTACGACGGCACTATAAAGGGGAAGTTCTATTCAGATGGCGCTACCCTTTGGGCTGCTTTTGCTGATTTCGCATTAGTAAAAGTTTGGTGAGAGACGATTCGCGCTTTTCAGTCTTCGTGCTTTTTAGTCTGTTACAGCGTGATGAATGTGCTATCTCCATTACAAATGCTAGTTTTACCAGAACGAGTGCTCCCGTCTCATAACTTGCTTCTGAGCATGTGCGTTTTTTTTTTTCCGTCGTTAAAGCCCACACACAACCGTTTTTCACGACGTGAAAAACGGTGGGAAAAATTAGAGCATGTTCTAAATTTTGAATGCACATTTTTCACATCGAGAAAAATGCTCTGGAGCCTACACACGACCGTTTTTAATGACCAATTTAAAACATTTAGTTTTTCTCATCATAAAAAACGGTTGTGTGTACGCGGCATAATAGTTTATATTTTCCGGACTTCAGAAAGAAAAATAAACTATTCTTACGTCCCTGATCTAATTTATCATGGGGAATCTCTGTGTAAAATGAATGAGCATAGAATGTTTATTGTTGCAACATTTTTAATGTGTTCCTTTGTTGAAGTCACTTAGGCATTCACGGCCTGATGTTTTCTGTTGATTCTTACCATATTTCCTGACTAATTTCCCTACTGGTAACAGTAAATCATGGTATTTGATCAGATACCTTTCATCTTTACAGAGCCAGAATTAATGGACTGCGCGTGTATCTCTCTGGATAAGCTAGTTGGGGGAAAACTTATGATCGATGGAGGCCGGCTCCCCGGGAAATGCTGTAGGTCCTAGCTCTGACATTGCCTTAGCTTCTTCTTGTCCCATAGAGCAAGGATCAAAGCCGTGCTTATACCTCCAGCATTGAGAGCTTAATAATGCAAATCGTTCTGTAACGATCTCTACAGTTTCATCTCCAGGCGAAGAGACATTTCCTGTGTGGTAGGGCTGATTCCAGAACTCCTGCTAAATGCTCCTCTTATATAATACAATTAAAGGGCAGGAGAATGGATCTGTGGAAAGATCACTTAGGCCTTGTACACACGACCGAGAAACTGGTCGTAAAAGAAACAGTTTTCCTCGAGGAGTTCCTTGTCAGGCTTGTCGAGAATCTTGTCAAGCTTTCTTTGCGTACACACTGTTAAGACAAAATCTCGTTGTTCTCAAACGCGGTGACGTACAACACATACGACGGCACTATAAAGGGGAAGTTTGATTCCACTGGCGCCACCCTTGGGACTGCTTTTACTAATCTCATGTTACTGCGTGTTAAGTAAAAGTTTGGAGAGAGACGATTCGCACTTTTCAGTCTGTTAGAGCGTGACGAATGTGCTATCTCCATTACGAACGCTACTTTTACCGAAGGTGCACTCCCGTCTCATACTTTATTATGAACATGCACAGGTTTCTAAGCATACACACGAACGTGTTTCTCGTCGTAAACAAGCCGACGAGAAACACGACGAGGAAATTGAGACTCCCGACGAGAAAAAAGAGAACTTGTTCTCTTTTTTTCTCGTCGAGATCCACGACAGTTTTCTCAACGAAAAAAATACACACAACCGTTTTCCTTGGCAAAAAAGCTCTGCCACCAAGTTTCTTGATGGATTTTGTCGAGGAAAACGGTCGTGTGTACGAGGCCATAGGCCTGTGGCTAGGGCTAAAGAGGACCAGTCACAACTTCAGTCTTCGATATTATTATGATAGTGGTTCTAAAGGCTTTCTCCAAATTAAAGTTTTACTAAACCCAGGACCCTGAATTCACTATATCTGGTCTCCCACAGTACACGGAACATGGCAATGCAATCGTTTTAGTAAATATAAACTGTGACTATTTATGGGGTGTGTTTTAAAAAGACACACGACATGTTATCAGCTTAAAGTGTTATAAAATCCACAACAGTAAAATCAGTCTGTATATGCAGTAAAGCATGCTTGTTATACTCACTGTGGAACCTAAGGGGTTAATCCTCTGCATTGTGTAAAAAGGCAGTTTGATCCTCCCCTTTGTCCCCAGTCCATCTCCTGTTAGAACAGAGCCTTTGGAGTCAGGCCGCACATGCTCAGTTTAGTGTGTATTGCTACAGAGATTTTTTTCTTGGGAGGGTGCATGTGATCAGCACAGGGCCAATCAGCACTGTCCAGACAGAGGGTCAGGGGTCGATCAGCCTCATAGGACAATTAAGGAAGAATGAAAACTCCTACAAGTTTTAACCAGACACTGATAGAAGTCACAACACTGCTATATACTGCTGAGGGGAAAAGGTTTAGCAGTTTATGCAAAAATTGATGAGGAAGACTAGGACAGCCGCTCTCCAAAAAAGCGTTCCTTTTTAATAAAATAGGTCACAAAATTGACATGTCACCGCAGAGATTAGAAAAACACAGCTGACGCGTTTCACACTGTCATACAGTGCTTAATCATAGCATAGTTTAGCAGTTTATATTTACTAAAACTATTGCATTTCCATGTTATGTGTACTGTGATGGACCAGATATAGTGATTGCAGGCTCTTGGGTTTAGTAACACTTTAAGCACTGGGGGGTTTATTTACTTAAGGCAAATCCATTTTGCACTACAAGTGCACTTGGAAATGCAGTCACTGTAGATCTGAGGGGGACTGGCAAGAAAAAACAGCATTTTTGCTTGTACATGATTGGATTATATAAATCAGCAGAGCTTCCCTCATTTTGATCTTCCCCTTTAGATTTACAGTGATGGCACTTCCAAGTGCACTTGTAGTGCAAAGTGGATTTGCCTTTAGTAAATCAACAATATTGTGTTTGTCTATTGTGACTTAGATGAGGATCAAATCACATTTATGGCAAATTACTGCAGAAAACCAGTTAATTCCCAGTGGTTCACCTACCTTTTCTTGTGTATATATATATACACAATTTCTTTTTTTTTATACTGTACAGCGTCATCAAAAAACTGGTGTGGCGGAGAACAGGGACACTGACTGGTGACCGACTGGTTAAGATTTTTCTAAAAAAACACTGTGACCAGAGTAACACAGTGTTACCATTTATTTGGCTCAGGGCTAAGCTTGAGCTGTGAATCTGGGTCAGGGTTCAGTGACTCAGGGCTGTATGACTTATCCTGACAGCATCTTTAGTGCTTCCCCTTGGTCTAGAAAGTTGTAGAAACTTCTAGGAATAGTGGGCAGGAGGTTAGGAGGGGCTGCCTAGAATATTTATGAGGCCTCGGCCAATCCCCAGGAGTGGGCTGGCAGGGGCTGGGGCTTACCTCATAAATAGGCATAAGCCATGTGTTATACATGTCTCTTTCAAAAGCTCCCCAAGCCCCTCCCACCCATTTCCTGCATACACCAACTTCCTGTCTCAGCTCCAAAACCTATCCATCTGGTTTATTTACATATCAATGGTGTGGGAAAAGCCTCTGTAAACATATGCTCTTACTAAATCTAACTCTCTATTATTGCTGTCAGACAATACAAATAGCCATAGCAATACACCATGCCACCAGGGACAGTCAAGTGAAAGATGGAGATATAGAGTTGAGCAGGCTGTTGGTGGCCCTGAGGGTACCCCCTAGTATTTTTGACCTTGGGCCAGGGCTCGGGTGCTGGACGGATCCTGTCACAAAACATGGAGCATGCCCTTCCTGGAGGCATGGGAGCAAGAGAGAGGACAGCCTTACTAGGTCAGCACTACTGGAGACTTACAAGGTGGGAGACTGCCACACGTAGCCAGTTCTCCTTGAAGACAGCTGTGTGCTTAAGTCTTCGAGATCTCCTGAGATTCATCCAGGTGGGCTGGTGAAGAGTTAGCCTGGAGGGCTAGGGAGAGGGGCAGCTGCAGTCAGGTGGTTTGGCAGTGTCTGAAGAGGTGGTGCTGGTGCTACATCGGAAGAATGTCCCCAAAGTTGATGACGCTTTTCTGAAATGGGCAGACCATAACCTCCTATCCCTATCAAAGTTATTAACCCTCAATAAATAACAAAAAACTAAGTCATGGACTGTTCTCTGTCTCTGGAGTGCCAGTGACAATTTGGTGTACCTGGCTGCAGGAGTAGGGGATCCAGTTCATCTGAAGCTTCTTAAGGAGTGCGCTACACATGGTACCAACAGCGGGCCGGTACACTGATCAGTCATCAGCTGTGTCCGATGGACACAATCTGTAACAGATTGTGCCAGAGTACTGCCCATTGGTCGTGAGCAGGGTGCGTTCTAGGAGGACGTCATATGATGTCCACCAGAGGGACAAATGCCCCGCCCAGGCATCATGTTTCAATAGGTTAGATGGGAAATGGTTAACATAATGGTGCTGATGGGCCTGTGGCTAAGGCAACACCATGACTTAAAATGTACAAATTGTAATAACATTTCTCTAATTTTCTTTCCATCTTTGGTTAAATTTATGGTTGATGAAAAATTCAGAACTTCCCATTAAAATGAATGAAAAATGCATCAAAAACAGGGCAAAAACACACTAACAATGCAACCACAGGGTATTTGAGTCACGTGTCTTGTTTTCACAAGTGCAAAATTCACCGGAAACACGTCAAAACACGTATGATTTTTTCCTGGATTTTTGCAATGGAGCAGTGTGAAAGAACCCCTACTTTTTCTATATAAGTGGATTATACAGCATGGATGGGTGGGGAGTGGGGGGTGGCATCCCTGCGCCCCTTAGGGACAGGCTGCCGCTGAGAACCACCTCTATTTGGTGTTCCATAGAGTTGAAATGTAGATCTTCTTACAAAGCAGACCTCATGCTGTCTCTAATAGAAAGTTTCACTAGTAACTTTAAAGCGGAGTTTCGGCCACATTATTATTCCGAGCATGCACCTCTTGATCTCGCGCATTCACTATTCACTGGCGGCCGTAGCACCGATTGTTTGCCATAACAATGGGCAGCAACGGAGTAAGGTCTTGCCTCAATGTTATGGCAACATAGATAAACATATCTTGGCGCTGTGATCCACCCTAAATCGCGTAATTTCCTGTCAGGAAATAATGCAATTTTTGATCACAGTACTGCCAACAGACTCCTGGGAAATGATGGTGAGCACAGGCGAGGGAGGAAGTGACGAAGAGCTCCGTGGGCCATTTAAAATCCACAGACTTCCTGACCAGCTGTGTGAGACCTGACAGCTTGGCATTCTGGCATTGCAAATCGCAAGAGGCAAGTACAGCAGGGATTAGGGGGGATGGGGAGGATGCACAGTGTTGGTTCATCTTTTCTGGAAAGGTGAACTAACACTTTAAATAGGGCTCTGGGGATTTAACAAATGCTAACATACAAGGGTTGGTCATTGCTGTTGTCACAAACCCTGTCCCTGTCCAGCTTGGCCTGCATGCAAATACCAAGAAAAATAAAAAATGCACTGCAAAGGGAACAATTTGCTCTTCTTTGTAGAGGAGAACTGGAGTTAAAGAAAAAATTAACTACCCATTAAAAGATTTAAAAAAAAACTGCGTTTGCTGGAGTACTATTTAAAGTTTTACTAAACCCAGGAGCCTGTATTCACTATATCTGTACACAGAACATGGGATTGCAATTATTTTAGTAAATATAAACTGCTAAATACCTCTTCTCATCAGCAGTATATAGCAGTCTTGTGACTTCTGTCAGTGTCTGGTTAAAGCTTGTAGGAGTTTTCATTCTACTCTGACTGTCCTATGAGGCTGCATGACCCCTGGCCCTCTGTTTGGACAGTACTGATTGGCCCTGTGCTGATCACAGGCACCCTGAAATAAATATGGGGTGGTTTTGGATTCCCCCTATTTATTATAACTATGTATTAGCTTGACTATTCCTATAATTAGCTTTGATAAAGTTAACGGTGATGGTATAAGAATAATATTAGCTGTAAAAATAAATACACTGCTTAAATAAGCAAGGATATCATTTATTATAAAGAAAGTAGAACTAACAAAACACAAAAAGTAGACTTCAGAGCAAATAAAACAAAATAACATAGATGATACGTTACAAAAGGGCATCCTACCTATTCAGTGTCTTTAGCTGGGCTCAATGGGCAAGAGGAAATTAGCCCAGCCGACCAGAACTTGTAAACTGCACTCAGACACCACCCACACAACACCCACTGTCTGCCTATCTAGCCACCTGTATCCAATAAGAATCTTTAAGAGGCAGTCCTTCCTAATCACCAGGAAGTATTTTTCTTCTCATCCTCCAGGAAGTATTCTTCTTCCCATCCTCCAGGAAGTATGCTGTAATGTTCACTAGGGACAGCATCCTGTAACTCTGATGATGTCGACGAAACGTTAGGGTTGTCTCATCAACAATCAAACATTACAGTCTCAGTACGCTACCTGGAGACACGGATCTCACTATCACTGCTGTCATTGCTGCTTGTGTTGGTCCTAGGAAATCCGATTTAAATTGGATATCACAGGTTTTTTAACCAGCATTATTTCCTGCCTATTACCTCACTATTTCTGGTAAGAGTTTATACAGAGGGCGATGTGAGTACTCCCCTTTCTTTGCACGTGTGGCGGTGTTGGTGAAAGGCTAGGCATCTTCCATATTAAGGAACCTCCTTTTCAAAATTTCCGTGGACTATTCATCATCCATTCAATATTCATTTTATGGACTTTATTATCTATGCACTTTAATGACTCTTTAGTTTATTATGTATTATCCAGTTTACATCTTTTCAGGTGTTTATTTTAGCACTGCCTACATTTTTATGTGTGTTGGTATATAGACTGATTTTACTGTTGTGGGTTTAGTAACACTTTAAATCCAGAACTATCACCTGTAGTATGTCTTTTCTGCCTCCAGTTTTCCTTAAAGTGGATGTAAACCCTCACATATACCCAGTGAAGTGAACAGCCTCAGATGATACACAGAGATGAATCCATTCCTCCTACATGAGTTTTACATGTAAATCTGCTGTATTCAGCTTTATATACTGTTTAGAAAGTGCACGTCCTGTTGGAATTTCCTCTTCCTGATTCACCTGTGGGTGTGAGCTGGTTGGAGAAAAGATACACCCCCACTCCACATAGGCAAAGACTTGCAGAGCTGTGCTGTAAATAGACCAGCTCTCTGCTAACCAATTTATAGCACCAACCCTGACACAAAATTCAGCTTGGTTTTATCACAGTTGTCGGAGAACTTGTCAGAAGTTTTAATGCTGATAACAGAAGAACGGAGGAGGAGAAAGACACGGGACTTAAGGCCCCGTACACACGACCGAGAAACTCGACGGGCGAAACACATCGTTTTCCCCGTCGAGTTCCTTGTTCGGATGTCAAAAAACTCGTCCAGCCAAATGTTCCCATTGCCCAACGAGAAAATAGAGAACATACTCTCTTTTTGGCTTGACGAGTTTCCCAACGGGTTTCTTGGCGAAAAGTGTACACACGACCGGTTTTCTCGGCAGAATACGTCTCCCATCGAGTTTCTTGCTGAATTCTGCTGAGAAAAACGGTCGTGTGTACGGGGCCTTAGAGCTTTGAAGAGAGATGATAAAACACTACAGATATATGTGGCAAGTGTCAAATTTCATGAATTGGGTTTACATCAACTTTAGGCTACTTTCACACTGAAGCAGTTTTCAGGCACTTTAGCGCTAGAAATAGCCTCTAAAAAAGCGCCTCCCATTCATTGCAGTGTGCCTTTTCACACTGGGGCGGTGCGCTTGTGGGACGTTACGAATAGTCCTGCAAGCAGCATCCTTGGGGCGGGTTGGGAGCGCTGTAAATAGTACTCCCAAAGCGCCCTGCTCATAGCAATGAATTGGCAGCACTTCCAAGGCGGCCCACTAGCGGCTGAAAAAGCACTGCAAATGTGCTAATAAAACCAGCCCTAAAGCTCCACAAAAACGAGCGGCGCTTTGGCGCTTACGGCAGTGTGAAGGTAGCCTAAATCTAAAGGCTGGTGCAAATCCGCCCCCCCCCCCCAACCCCCCCGACTTGAAACAGTAAACTGATGAGATCATCTCTATGTCACTTTGCTCTTCCCTCCTATGAGTATACTTCTTATTACCGGTAATTCAAGAACTGATTGGCTACTTGTGCTATTTTTATTCTTCTTCCACTCTGCTGTACATGATCCCAAGTCTAATTCACGTATTTACACTGCTTGTATTTAAATAAATACTTTAAATAATGCAATAAATCAAACTTTATTACATTTTTTTATTTCGTTTTTTTAAGTTGAAGACAAACTTTAGTAAATGTAATAAATGTTTTCTTTTTTTAGACTTTAGCAGTCTGTAATATGTTAAGTCAGAAGAACGCCTAGATAAATCATTTTCTGAGTAAACTAACATATTATGAATGTGATGCAATAAAAGTCATTTGTTTGCTTCAAGCAAATTGCTAATTGAAAGTAATCATTCCTTATGCTGCACAGTCGTCTGTGATTTTCCTTTGTGCTTGTTGTGTTTATTATTTAACAGGAATCTGTGGTTGAAAATAAACTGTTGTAATTTAAGTGTACCTGTCATTTTGTAAAGGGGAATATAATTTTTTAAAGGATTAATCACATGCCATTCTGTAATGCCAT
Organism: Rana temporaria; assembly: GCF_905171775.1. Lineage (NCBI taxonomy): Eukaryota > Metazoa > Chordata > Amphibia > Anura > Ranidae > Rana > Rana temporaria. The sequence goes on along the minus strand of NC_053489.1, from coordinate 643,794,300 downwards.
TTTATCTTTTTTTCCTTCTTCTAAAAGCTACAAGCAGCAGATCAGATTAAAGCGGTTCACCCAAAAATCCACTTTTTGACATTAGCTCCAGCATACTGCTAACATCTGCGGTATGCTGTTTTTTTTTTTTGTACTTATCGTTATATAAGCCCTTGTTATCCGGCTCCGAGCGGGGAATCCTGCGGGAATGGGCGTTTCTAAGCGAAGAGGAGTTGATTGACGGCTGCTAAGGCGCGTCACGCCTGCCGAAAATACCCGAAGTGACAGTCGGGCGTTTACGGCGCCTGCGTCTGCCGTGTAGAGCTGACTGCGCAGGCGCCGTAAACACCCGAGTGTGACTTTGAGTATTTTCGCAAGGCGTGACGCGCTTTAGCAGCCCGTCAATCAACTCCTCTTCGCTTAGGAACGCCTATACCCGGAAGTAATCCTCCGCTCGGAGCCGGATAACAAGTACAAAAAAAAAAACAGCATACTGCAGATGTTAGCAGTATGCTGGAGGGATGTACCTAATGTTAAAAAGTTTATTTTTGGGTGAACCCCCGCTTTAAGATCGATGTCAAGCACTTTCATACTACGGTCCAAGGGTGCTTTAGAGCAGGGGTCCCCAACCTTTTTGGCACCACGGACCAGCTACTTGGAAGAAAATTATGCCAAGGCCCGGGGGGAAGGAAGTGGCTTTTTTGCAGGCAATTTGTCGGGACAATGGCTGGTGTTGGTGCTTCAAGCATTACGGCGCCAGGGATGGTATGGTGTCAGGGCGATTGAAGCACATTATTTCTATTATTACATTGTAATATAAAATGAAATTTTTCAACTCACCATAATGCAGAATCAGTGGGATCCCTGAGTGTTTTACTTGCCACGTCACCTGCCACCAGATGCAGCTTGTCACTTGCCACATCACCTGCCACCAGATGCAGCTTGTCACCTGCCACAGATGCAGCTTGTCCCTTGCCACGTCACCTGCCTCCAGATGCAGCTTGTCAATTGCCATGTCACCTGCCACCAGATGCAGCTTGTCCCGTACCATGTCACCTGCCACCAGATGCAGCTTGTCCCGTGCCACGTCACCTTCCACCAGATGCAGCTTGTCAATTGCCAAGTCACCTGCCACCAGATGCAGCTTGTCAATTTCCATGTCACCTGCCACCAGATGCAGCTTGTCCCGTGCCATGTCACCTGCCACCAGATGCAGCTTGTCCCGTGCCACGTCACCTTCCACCAGATGCAGCTTGTCAATTGCCGAGTCACCTGCCACCAGATGCAGCTTGTCACTTGCCATGTCACCTGCCACCAGATGCAGCTTGTCACTTGCCATGTCACCTGCCACCAGATGCAGCTTGTCCCTTGCCACGTCACCTGCCACCAGATGCAGCTTGTCACTTGCCATGTCACCTGTCACCAGATGCAGCTTGTCAATTGCCAAGTCACCTGCCACCAGATGCAGCTTGTCAATTGCCGAGTCACCTGCCACCAGATGCAGCTTGTCACTTGCCATGTCACCTGCCACCAGATGCAGCTTGTCACTTGCCATGTCACCTGCCACCAGATGCAGCTTGTCCCTTGCCACGTCACCTGCCACCAGATGCAGCTTGTCACTTGCCATGTCACCTGTCACCAGATGCAGCTTGTCAATTGCCAAGTCACCTGCCACCAGATGCAGCTTGTCAATTGCCAAGTCACCTGCCACCAGATGCAGCTTGTCACTTGCCATGTCACCTGCCACCAGATGCAGCTTGTCACTTGCCATGTCACCTGCCACCAGATGCAGCTTTTCACCTGCCACAGATGCAGCTTGACCCTTACCACGTCACCTCCCATCAGATACAGCATATCATGTCGCCTGTCACCAGATGCAGATTGTCAATTGCCACTTCACCTGCCACCAGATGCAGATTGTCACTTGCCATGTCACCTGCCACTAGGTGCAGATTATCACTTGCCACCGTCGCCTGCCACCAGATGCAGCTTTTCACTTGCCACCTCACCTGCCACTAGATACAGCATATCATGTCACCTGTCACCAGATGCAGATTGTCAATTTCTACTTCACCTGCCACTAGATGCAGCTTATCACTTGCCATGTCACCTGCCACCAGGTGCAGCTTATCACTTGCCAATGTTGCCTGCCACCAGCTGCAGCTTTTCACTTGCCAAGTCGCCTGCCACCAGATACAGCATATCATGTCGCCTGCCACCAGATGCTATTGTCACTTTCCACGTCACCTGCCATCAGATGCAGCTTATCACTTGCTACCATCACCTGCCACCAGATGCAGTTTGTCACTTGCCATGTCACCTACCACCAGATACAGCATATCATGTTGCCTGTCACAAGATGCAGATTGCCACTTGCCACGTCACCTGCCACCAGATGCCGCACATGTGCATTGGCCGGGTCCCAGAGAAAAAATGTACTGCCCAATAAAAGATAAAAAAAAAAAGTTTTTGTTGCAGTACTATTTAAAGTGTTACTAAAAATCTGCAGCTGCACAGTGAGGGCGGAACAGCGGTGATGCAGGGCAGGCGGTGAGAGATTATGTCATCTCGTACTCTTGTTCGCCCGCCATCTCTCTCATGCTGGCTGCCGGCTCACTGGCTCTTTCATGCTGCCCTCCCGCCTGCCGGCTCGTTGGCTCTCCCATGCTGCCCGGTGGTTGGGGACCCCTGCTTTAGAGCATCAAGAAAGATTTTTGTTAAACGTTATGTAAACATATGACACATTAGAGCAGGGGTGTCAATCTCAATTATGGTGATAACACATTTAATTTATGTTCCCTTTTACTCTGTAAAGTGACATAGAATTGATTGGGATATTCAAAGTGTACCTCTCCTCCTGCTGAGGTATGTACCCGTCGCAGCCAGTGGTGGCTAGTGCTCAAAATGTTTGGGGGGCGCAAACAAACATCAATTGCAGCCTCACTGTGCCCATCAATAGCAGCCACTGTGTCAATCAAATGCAGACACTGTGACCATCAAACACAACGACTGTGCCCATCAATAGCAGCCACTATGTGATCAAAGGCAGCCACTGTGCCCATCAAACGCAGCCACCGTGCCCATAAAACGCAGCCACTAAGTGATCAAACGCAGCCACTGTGTCCATCAAATGCAGCCACTGTGCCCATAAAACGCAGCCACTGTGCCCATAAAACGTAGCCACTGTGCCTATCAAATGCAGCCACTGTGCCTATCAAATGCAGCCATTGTGCATATCAAATGCACTCACTGTGCCTTCAAACGCAGCCAGCTCTCTGTCTGCTCGGCACTTATCCTGTCTCGGTGGCTGCGGGTGATGGCGGCAAGCGGTGGGACCTTGCAGCGGGTCAGACAGCGGCTCCTGTGTCCTCTGTGCATCTCCTCCTCTCCTCCCAAAAGGAGTCCAATCGTAGCGCCTGTCATTTCAGCCAATCAGGTGACAGGTAACAGACCTGATTGGCTGAGAGGTGGTTTAGTGCATGCATGAATCTATCCATTATACACAGAGGGAAGTGGCTGAAGAGAGGGGGTGATGCCCATGCGCCCTTAATAAACGCACCACAGGGATGTGAAGGGCGGGTGCAGAGTGGCACACAGAGTCCACTTACCCTCATGTAGCAGATCACGCAAGTCTGAAATTGAGGGTCACACACCACTAGTATATCCACAGGAAACTTTATTGGAGACTGCTCAGACAGAACATCTATGTCTTTCTATGCACTCTGAAATAAAGTTTCTTGTGGATGATACCAGCGGTGTGTGACCCTCCTTTTCAACTGGCATAGAATTGTAGTATGCTCATAATAATACTAAGCAGGTGCCCAGAGTACCCCCCCACATCAGAATTAAAGAGTCCCCCCACCTGCCCTTACATCACAGTACACTCCCCTTACTTTGTGCTGCTGTGAAGAAGCTGGAGGCAGAGCTGGGAAGCAGAAAGTCCAGGGTCTGGTGCACTCAGAATACAGTGCAGCTGTGCACATTAGCCAATCAGCTACTAACTTTAGCTTGTTCAACTAACGTTGGCAATAAAACTTGGAAGATGATTGGTCTAGGAACAGCTGCGCCAGATTATGCGCCATGCAGTTTTAGTAATTACCCCTCAAAATGTCACATCTGCCTTGTATTTAAGCTGATCAAGCACAGATTGTGCCCAAACAGCTTTTACTCCGGCCAGAGCAGAGGCTTGACAATTGCGAACCCGGAAGGGCTCAGAGCTCAGCTCTTCTGGGTTCATATCACCCAGGGGATATCAGTGGACTGGATGCTCTTTATTCTGACACTTGCCATGGCACCCAAAAGGGACAGGTGAGCCACAGTGATGGTGGTGGTGGTGAGGAGAAAAGAGTGGGTGGCTTCAAAGTAAACAAACAAATTGCTTTAATACTTGGGTGGCTGTTTACTTGCCAGGGCTGCCATCAAGGGGGACAGTGAAAGGGTATATGAGCAGCCAGAGTAAGTAACAGAATATTAATGGAATTAACCTCTTTAAAATAGAATTCAGACTGGAAGAGGGAAAAGCGGCACAAGGAGCGGCACAAGAAACCAATCAGTTGTGGTGCCATGCTCATTAACATGACGATTAGGGTTGTCATCTGTTCAGGATTCACTCGGACAGTCCGGGTTTTGAATCATGCAGATCATCATTTCAGGCAGATTGAAACATGGACACAATGTTCAAACCGGGCTGTGGCTTCCCAAGTAACCAAAATAGTCACACTGTGGGCGGCTGTCTAGGGGGCAGGTTCGGCATAACTGGGGGGCAGGGAAATTATGTCAGCAAGAGCAATTTGGCCACACCCACTCTTCACTACGGCACACTATGAGCACCACATTATTACTCTACTTGGGGCACCCAAAGGTGTCCCAGGCCGCTAAAGTGTTCGGGTTTGGCTGCAAGAAGAGGTGGCAACCCTAATGCTGACAGGAGGAGAGTGATGAGCTTATTAGTGTGTTGCGTCTTCTTCACTGTCCAATCACAGTCTGGAGGCAAGGACTCAACTTTGCTGCATTAGTTCACTGCAGTATTATTTATTTGTAGTAAAGAGGTATCAGGGCTGGCTGTGCTATATGACAAGGCTGTATAAATCTCAGGAATGTAGAGACATCAATACAAAACTTTTGGCAGATACAAAAGCTCTCATATCAGCATTTCATCTCTGTGTTTCGATGCTTACCTGGAGTTTACCTTTAAGTAATCATTAAACCTGTAGAAAATTGTTGAAGGATCTCCATCTCCGCTTCGTATTTGGAGAAACAAAACATACCCGCATTCACAGCGCCGAGTAATATTTCACACCTTCTGCAAGCAGATGTCTCCAATGTTTATCCATATGCTTTGGAAATTGTGTCCTGCATTGCGTTCAGAAAAACACAAATGAAAATGAGTTCTAGCAATCGGATATTCATGTTTCTATAGAAATTGTCGTCATCAGGGGCCGGCGCCAATTCAGACTTCTACAGCTGGCCACCAAATGAACGAACAATCCAGCAGCTTGTTTCTGACAGGTAAATCGCTTTTCAGAAAAGCTGCCCACTAATTGCAGTTGTATAAAGAGAAACATTTGTGATTGTGAGTACATGAAGAACACTACAAAACCAATATTAGAAATAATAAACTTTAACCCCTTAAAGGGTAACCCTACTTTCATGAGGAAAAAAAATGTCAAATAAAAAAAAAAAATATCAAAAATAATATCAACAAATCAAAAAACCTTTTTCGCACTCACCCCTAAGAAATGTCAAATAGTATTAGAAATTAAAATCAACAATCAAAATCAACTAGAGATGCATCAATACTTTTTTTTAGTCCTCGTTGATATACTTGATATACTTCAGCTGTCTGCAATCATACAAAGCATTAAAAAGTTATTTACAAATGAAATAAAAAAGCTATTTAAAAAATGTTGCGCTTTTTTTAATGTGAAACATGTAAACATATCCACAAACAAAGCATACAAAATAAAGTCTGAATTATTAAAAGTTCATAAAATAGAAGTGGAAAAAAAATAAAAAGATTTGAAAAATCATGAGCATGAGCATGAAAATAATAAATACATGGAGAAGAAGAATAAGGAGTTAATAAGGCTGATTTGAGTTAATTGTGTGTTAATAGAGGGTTAAACAGAGGAACAATTTAAAAAACAATTATATATATATATATATATATATATATATATATATATATATATATATATATATATATATATATTTATTTTCACTTCACAGGTTGCTTTAAACCGACATCACCTGCAGATCGAAGTTCATCTGTAGATGAAGAAAAACAGTAAGCTACAAAAGAAACATGGTTTCTTTTTATCTTTCGGCTGAGTGGCTGAGCAATGTTGTTGATAAACATTGCCGGCTGGGTTTTTTTAAACATTTTTTTGCTTTTTTCAATGTTCAACATGTAAATATGTGTAAACATATCCACAAACAAAACATACAAAATAAAGTTTGAATTATTAATAGTTCATAAAATAGAAGTGAACAAAAAAAATTAAAAAAATCAGCATGAAAATAATAATTTCATAAGAATAAGGAGTTAATATGGCTGATTAGAGTTAATTGTGGGTTAATAGGGTGTTAAACAGAGGAACAATGTAATCTGTAGATGAAGAAAAACAGTAAGATACAAAAAGAAACAATGTTTTTTATCTTTTGACTGAGCGGTTGAGCAATGTTGTTGATAAACATTTCCGGCTTTTTTTTTATTAGCTTTTTTAATGTGAAACATGTAAATATGTGTAAACATATCAATGAACAAAGCAAACAAAAAAAAGTTTGAATTATTAATAGTTTATAAAATAGAAGTGAACAAAAAATAAAAAAATAAAACAGCAGGAAAATAATAATTAAATGGAGGAGAATAAGGAGTTAATAAGGCTGATTACAGTAAATTATGGGTTAATAACGGGTTAAAAAGAGGAACAATGTCATATATATATATATATATATATATACATAACATTTTCCTTTATTTAACCCCTCATATATATCTTTTTTTTTATTTATATATATTATTTTTTACTTAAAAGCTTCATCTGCAGATCAAACTTCATCCCTTTGATCTTAAATTGAAGAAAAACAGTAAGATACAAAAAGAAACAATGTTTCTTTTCATCTTTCGGCTGAGCAGTGATGTTGATAAACATTGCCGGCTGTTTTATTTTTCATAGCTCCAATTGCCTGGGACTTCAGCTTACACTTCAGCTGTTAACAGGGGAATCCCACTGACAGCTGAATAAGTCATTGGTTGTTAAAGAGGAACTGCACTCTGCTCACATAATTTGTAATAAAAATATCTTTGCCAATCTGAAGCTTCCCTCCAACCACTTTGCATATTATTTTATATATACTATGATTCTGTACTTGCCAAATATGCTGCAGAAATCTCCCTCCACTGAGTCTGGCTGCAAGCATTCTAACTGTAGGCAGCTGAAGCTGCTGCCTGTTCACTTCCTGGACTTACACAGACACACAAAGGCACACCTCCAGCTCTGCAGCTTTCATTGGCCCTCTTATGACTCCCCCCCCCCCTCTCTTCCTGACAAACTCTCAGACACACCAGATACCCCCCTCCCTCCACCACCACACACACCTTGGCTTTACCAACCCCTCAGATTTTACCAGTCCTGCTGCCCCTCCTCCAGGTGATGTCAGTGAAGGAATCTGCAGTAATCAGGGTGGGTTAGCCTTCATTAGGACAGGCATGACAAAATCTCAACTGAATGATTGGTAGTGGGGGCGGAAGCGGCAGCTGCAAAGAGCAGGGAGCCTCCTCTATCCTGAGCTCCTCTTCCGCCGGCCTGACTTCAGTGTGCACAGCCAGCGCACACCTCCATGCTGCCTGACAGCGGGTCCCCCGCCTCCTCCCTGCACACAAGGAAATCCGCCCACCGATCCGCCTTCACTATACAGACCAGCAGCTCTAATTGGGTGCCCCCATAGCAAGCAGCTTGCTGTGGGGGCACTCGGCAGGAGGCAGGCGCGGGATCCAAGAAGGGGAGGATCTGGGCCGCTCTGTGCAAAACCAACACACACAGCAGGTAAGTATAACATCTTTTCCTCTCCAGCTATTCGGACCTAGAATCCAGGTTGAGGTTTGGATGTTCCAGACTGCAGGAAGCATCCCAAAAAAAAACTTTAATATCACTTTAATCTGTCTCTGTTCCAATAAGGTAATTTCGGTGGGCATGTGAATCCTGCTACTTGTTGCTGAGAGCAAAGTTGATGGCACACTGCTATATTCTTCTATTCAGACTGCAAGCTACGGAACCCTGAGATATGGTATCAGCTTGGGATTCGGTTGGCTGTCGTAGTTAGGTCATTGCTTATTTTTTCCTCTCTTTCAGAACAATTAGTTTGTGTGTAATTCTAAAGAGAAAGCTGCATTATTTCATTAAAATAGAAAAAAGCTATTTCAATTACATTAATTACGTTAATTACCTTAATTAAGACACGCTCCTAAAAGCTCTCTTTTGACATTCATTTCTATTGGTGTAGAAGTCAGAATTGTTCCCTTTCAAGATATGAAATATGAAAGGTGTTCTGAGAGAATATAGAAACTGCTATTTATTATTTAAATCGGCTGTCGTGACTGTACCATGTGCTAAAATAAATCTGTAAAAGCAAATGTTTTGTCACCTGCAGGACTTTTAAGGGAACAAAAAAATAACAGTATTGGTTTATTGGTACAAAATATAAAAGAATAACAACATAAAAAGTTCTCGGATAAAATTGCATGGAAAACTGCACTGTGGGCACCAGCTGCCTGCATTAAGAAGATATTCACCCCGAAAGGTGCACGTGCATTTGGATGTATTTTGACTTATGCCGCATACACACGATCATTTTTTGGCATGAAAAAAAAGGACGTTTTTCGGCATGTAGAAAAAACGAAGTTTTTTTTCAACTTCATCATTAAAACGACGTTGCCCACACACCATCGTTTTTTAAAAATGCTTTAGCAAAGCACAGTGACGTACAACGGCACAATAAAGGGGAAGTTCCATGCGGATGACGCCACCCTTGGGGCTGCTTTAGCTGATTTTGTGTTAGTAAAAGACGATTCACGATTTTCTGTCTGTTACAGCGTGATGAATGTGCTTACTCCATTACGAATGGTAGTTTTACCAGAACGAGCGCTCCCGTCTCATAACTTGCTTCTGGGCATGTGCAGGTTTTTAACATCGTTTTAGCCCACACACGATGATTTTTTACAACCCGACAAACGACATCATTTAAAACGTTGTTAAAAAATGCTGCTGTATCTCAGTGCTTATTCATAGCTGATGAATAAGCACTGAGAGACAGTGCGAAACGCGTCAGCTTTTTGTTCTGATTCTTTTGGCCGTGGCATGTAATTTTGTGATCCATTTTTAATTAAAAAAAAGAACTTTTTTTGGAGTGCGGCTGTCCCAGCTCTTTTTCTTCAAGTTTGCAGACAAATTTCCAGAACTGAGAGCCAATAGTGCGAAAGAAAAGAGGCGGAAGCTTGATAGCAGGGGTTGCTGTAGAAAGGGGATCCGAGGTAGCACTGTCATTTTGAGGGCATTGCTACGGCCATGTCAGGGTTAAAGAATGCCAGTGCACCAGGTCCTCCTTCAATGTTATAAGAAGTGGCTCAAAGTTGGATTCATATAGTTTGAATGGTTCAGAAGTGATGTTGGTACCTAAGTATTTAACCACCGTTGATGCCCACTGGAAGGGAAAAGAAGGCTGGAGGCTCCGGATCATGCCAGAGTCCACAGAGATGTTAAGGGCAGAGGATTTCCCAAAGTTAATTTTGAAATGGGAATTTTTTTTTTTTTTATGCTCTTTTTTCGTTTATAGTGCAAAAACATAAATAACAAAAAACAGTGGTGATCAAATACAATTGAAATAAAGTTCTATTTGTTTGGAAAAAATGGATATAAATTTTGTTTGGGTACAGTGTTGCATGACCACTCAATTACCAGTTAACCACTTCAGCCCTGGAAGGTTTTACCCCTTAACCACTTAACCCCCGGACCATATTGCTGGTCAAAGACCAGAGCACTTTTTGCGATTTGGCACTGCGTCGCTTTATTTGACAATTGCGTGGTCGTGCGACTTGGTCCTTAAACAAAATTGGCGCCTTTTTCCCCCCCACAAATAGAGCTTTCTTTTGGTGGTATTTGATCACCTCTGCGGTTTTTAGTTTTTGCGCTATAAACAAAAATAGATCGACAATTTTGAAAAAAATGAATATTTTTTACTTTTTGCTATAATAAATATCCCCCCAAAACATATAAAAAAACTTATTTTTTCCTCAGTTTAGGCCGATACATATTCTACATATTTTTCGTAAAAAAAAAAAAAATATATCGCAATAAGCGTTTATTGATTGGTTTGCGCAAAAGTTATAGCGTTTACAAAACAGGGGGTATTTTTATGGCATTTTTATTAATATTTTTTTTTACTAGTAATGGTGGCGATCAGCGTTTTTTTTCGGTACTGCGACATTATGGCGGACACTTCGGGCACTTTTGACACATTTTTGGGACCATTGGCATTTTTATAGCGATCTGTGCTATAAAAATGCATTGGATTACTATAAAAATGCCACTGGCAGTGAAGGACGTAACACTAGGGGGCGGGGAAGGGGTTAAGTATGTTCCCTGGGTGTGTTCTAACTGTAGGGGGGGTGGACTGACATGGGGAAATGACTGATCTTCTGTTCATACATTGTATGAACAGAAGATCAGCATTTCTCTCCCTGACAGGTTTACACACACAGCTCCCAGTACTCGCTCTTTAACGAGCGATCGCGTGTGCCCGGCGGCGATCACACCCGCCGGGTACTTGCACGAGCCTGCGCGAGAGCCGACGTATAGCTTTTCTTTATTTTTCCCCACAAATAGAGCTTTCTTTTGGTGGTATTTAATCAACTCTGTGTTTTTTCTTTTTTGTGCTATAAACGCAAAGAGCGACAATTTTGAATTTCTGCTATAAAACATATCCAATAAAAAAACATAGACGTGCACTGCTGAAAAATCTGTTCGTAAATTTGAAAATTCGTATATTCGTAAATTCAAAAATGTGTAAATACGTACATTGCGGAATCCGAAAATTCTAAAATTCGGAATTCGAAAGTTTGAAAATTCGGAATTCGTAAATTTGAAAATTTGCAATGCGGAAATTTGAAAATTCGGAATTCGAAAGTTTGAAAATTCGAAATTTTTCAAAAATGAAAATTCAGTTTGAAAATTTGACAATTCGGAGATTCAATAATTCAGAAAATTTAATATTTAGAAATTCAAAAATTTGGAAATTCGAAAATCCAAAAATAATAGAGGAAAATCTGAAAATTAAAAAAAAAATTTAAATCCAAAAATTATAAATAATAACTAACTATTTTTAAAACGGGGAGTCTCTAGTCCCCCCAAAACGCATTGGCCTCTTTTTATTGCTTCATATAAAATTGATCTCTTTGATCACTGGTCATTCCTTTATCCTCATTTCTTCTAAATAGCAAAAAATGTCCTGGGGGAGCTTCCGGAGCTGAAGTGGTTACTTTTGACCCTCTAATCCGGGAAACGCATTAAGCTAAATCATCTATAGGAGCCACCATAGGAGCAAATGATTGTTACATTAGAGGAGTTTCCCCATAATTTAATAATATATGCTCCAGAATAGTGGGTGATAGAGCTATACTAAGTTTGGGGATCTTTGGGGCAGATCCACATAGAAATAGATTGGCGCAGCGTATGTGAGATACGCTACGCCGCTGTAACTTACTTTTTGCTGGTTCGAATCCCCAAAGAATTTGCGCCGTAAGGGGGCTCAATTTGGGGGCTTGTTTCATTTAAATGAAGTGCATCCCCTGCCGAAAGAACTGCGCATGCGCAGTCCCTAAATTTCCCGCCGTGCATTGTGCTAAATGACGTTGCAAGGACGTAATTTTTTGGAACATAGACGTGACTTACGTCCATCCCGATTCACGGACGACTTACGCAAAAAAAAAATATTCAAATTAAACGCGGGAACGACGGCCATACTTAACATAGCAAATCTAACTATATGCCGCAAAACAGCAGCTTTAACTATATGCCGGAAAAAGCCGACTAGAGACGACGTAAAAGAATGCGACGGCCGCGCGTACGTTCGTGGATCGTCGGAAATAGCTAATTTGCATACTCAACGCGGAAAATGACGGGAACTCCACCCAGCGGACGCCGAAGTATTGCATCTAAGATCCAAAGGCGTACGAAGCCGTATGCCTGTCGGATCTAACCCAGATGCCGTCGTTTGAAGATACGACGCGGGAAATTTGAAAGTACGCCGGCGTATCAGTAGATACGCCGGCGTACTCTGTCTGTGGATCTGCTCCTTTATGACTATATTGCTCTTATTGCTTCATCCCAGAACCTTTTTACATTAGTTTTCTTTTAAATTTTGTATCAGTCAAGCTATACTGATTTATGGAAACGGCATTGCTTATACAGCCTTAATAGAAGAAACTGCTATGACTTACCTCTCCTTATGAAAATGTTAGTTGTCTGGCTGTCTGGTACTTTCTAGACATGTCCACACTGACATTTTTTGTTTCGGAATTTCATTTTCGTCTGAAAAATAAATTCATTTAGTTACTCCCGAAATTAGTTTTTATTTATTTTGTTTTGTTAAAAAGTGCATTAGTCCGAAAATCCAAATACTTAAGGTCAAATCTGTCATTGAAGGCTTATGGTGTCTGTCGAATGTTCTAAGAAGATTCGACGGAGAAGCTAAACTGTACAGCGCCTCAATTGTAAATTTCCGGTCAAATGTTCTGCCTACAAGCTATGGAAGAATTTGAATGTTGTATGACACTAGTAATAATTATATTTATAAATTATTATTACTAGTCAACCATCATTCAAATTCTTCTATAGCCTATGGGCCGAGTATTTGACTGGAAATGTATGATTGCGGCGTTGTGTAGTTTATCTGCTTGTCGAATCTTCTTAGAACTTTCGACAGACACCATAAACCTTCAATGACAGATTCGATGTTTGTATGTTTTCGCTGCTTCGTCGAATCTTCGTCGTTCGCGTCGAATGGTCTACTCCAACACTGTCTCTATAATGTCAAATCTTTTCTCTCTATGTCGAATCTTTCCTCTCTATGTAGAATAATCTTGGACTATTAGGGTTAGGAACATTCGACTGCAGATTCGATAGACACAGATTGCTATTGTCAGCGTCATGTCAAATCTCCTATCTATATCGAACTGTTGTAGCAACGAAAACGAAAATAAAGCATTTTTTTTATGTCGGATCTTTCGGATTCTGCGCGTTAGTTTTCGTTTGTTAAAACGATAATGAAAATACCCGAAATTCAGATGAAAACAAATGCACATGTCTAGTACTTTCCGAGTCACTGACCTGGAACAATTGTATATATCAGGACATCCTGGTCAGCTTGGTGGTGAAGCCAAAGACAGCCAAGCAACTAAAATTTCAGAAGTGGGTGAGCCATGGTAGCTCCATTATTATTTTTGATAAACGTTTCTTGGTAACAGAAGAGTTCAAATATTGGTAAAAAGATGAGGGATGGACAGCCGCACTCCAAACCAAACAGGTTGTCTTTATTCAAATCAACAGCATGAACACAGCAGATCACAGCAATAGGAACAGGAGAATACCGACGTTTCGCACTGGCTTCAGTGCTTATTCATGGCCATGAATAAGCACTGAAGCCAGCCGTCGGTATTCTCCTGTTCCTATTGCTGTGATCTGCTGTGTTCATGCTGTTGATTTGAATAAAGACAACCTGTTTGGTTTGGAGTGTGGCTGTCCATCCCTCATCTTTTTACCAATATTTGCCTTAGTGCATTGCCTGCACCCTTGGAGTCCTATATTTTTGAAACGACCCTACAATAGACCTACCTTGAGCGGTGATCTTCTCTAACAGAAGAGTTCCAGTGATCACAATATATAAGTATTCCCAGGCTCTGTTCCCTATTTGTCCCCACATTTCTTTTTGGAAACTACACTCTGAGCTCTTCAAAACCACACTAGCGACCAAAATAGAAGTACCAAATCTGAACCACTCAACGGATCAAACACTCAACGCCTTAAACAAAGCATTACTGCAAACAGCTGACACAGTCGCTCCAAAACGCAGAGCTCTCAGCCGGAAAAACAACTCGGGCTGGTTTAACAACACTCTCACTCTACTGAAACAGGATCGCAGAAGAGCTGAAGGAGCCTGGAGGAGGAACCCATCAATAGAAACCCACACAAGGTACAAAACCCTCACCAAGATTTATCACAAAGCGATCTTTAAAGCCAAAAAAGAACACTTTGCAAACACCATCTCAAAAGCGCTAAACCGTCCACGGGAACTTTTTAAACTAGTCACTAAAACTATGAACCCCTCCTGCTTGGAGCCCCCTGCAAGTGAGACACAAGAATTCTGTAATGAATTATCTGACTTTTTTATCAACAAAATCGAAAAGATTCGGACAACAGTACAACAGAAAAAAAACATTAACCCCACTCAGACACAGCAAGAAGAAGCAATCAACTTAAATAGTCCACGATCGACGAATTTCGAGCTGGTCCCAATTACCATCGATACCACAAAAAACATCATCGGAAGCCTTCGAGACAACACATCACCAAACGACATCATCCCTACAAAACTTTTGAAAGAATGCACAGACATCCTGGCACCCATCATAACGCACATCATAAACCAATCGTTCAGGGAAGGGAGTGTTCCGAGCACCCTCAAGCAAGGCATAATAAAACCCCTCCTAAAGAAACCCAACCTCGATCCCAAAGACCCAAACCATCGCAGACCGATAACAAGCCCGAACACCATCTCCAAGATCATGGAGAAAGCAGTAGTACAACAGCTTCAGTCCCATCTGGATGACCACAAACTCCTAGATCCCCTACAATCAGGTTTTTGCCCAGGCCACGGCACAGAAACGGCTCTTCTCAAGGTATGGGACGACGCTCTCGAAGCAGCAGATGACGGAGAATCCTGTCTCCTAGTGCTGCTGGACCTTAGTGCATCCTTCGACACGGTAGACCACAACATATTGCTCACGCGACTCAAAGAAGTAGCAGGAGTCTCTGACTCGGCCCTACCGTGGTTCGCATCTTTCCTAGAAAATCGCACTCAGACCATGAAACTTGGAGGTTTTACATCGGAAACACGGACTATTACATGCGGAGTTCCTCAAGGATCACCCCTCTCACCTGTACTCTTCAACATCTACATCCGCCCGCTCCTCAAAATCATCAGCAAACAGGACCTGCGCTACCACTCCTATGCGGATGACACGCAGCTGTACCTTCAAATCACCAACAAAAAAGACCAATTTCATGAACTAGGAAACTGCCTCACACAGATCGACAATTGGATGACTGAAAGCTCCCTCAAACTCAACGGATCCAAAACAGAGCTGCTCACCCTTCACGCAAATAGGAAATCCATTTCCAGGACCACATGGACACCACCCACCATCCTCGGACAAACCATCGCGCCAAGCAATAAAGTCAAAAGTCTCGGAGTCATCTTTTTTTTATTTCCAAAATATTTTATTAAGTTCGTATAATAAGAAACAGGTACAGGATGATCAAGGTACATGCGTCAAAGACTTTACATCACATATCTGAACTAAAGTATATGTCTAAGCATTTCAACATATTAAAGTGACTCCTGGAAAGGGCTAAGTGCCCATAATGTAGGAAGGAGGAGAGGGAAAGGGAGAGAAGAAGAAGGAGAGAAGATGAGTAGAATAGGCATAATAAGAAACATATATAAAATATATATGATAAATGAGAGATGATGAGGGTGAAGGACAATATATTGACCGAAAACTGTGTATACGCAGTATAATATAACCGAACCAATGGCACCATCTACACAAAACACAAACAGAACACAGTACACCAGGCTAAAGGTGGTCAGAGATTCAGAGATTCAGGATGGGGATTTTGGATTCCGGATGGGGGGAGAATTATTACTAACATTGAGTCAGGCATTGGGGAGAGAGCCTCCCAAGTGGTCAGAGTCCCGGAATATGAAGGAGTTGGATATCAGAGATCGTTGCTCGGAGGTGGACAGGCTAGACTTGATGAAGGCTGACCATTTCTGCTCAACTTTGATCCTAGATTGTGGTGAGGCAGAGAGCAAATCAAGGTTTTCCTTGTATAGCAGGGACTTCAGACCCTTTATTGTAGCTGAGATGGATGGGGGAGCAGAAGTAATCTAGTGTTGTAAGATAGTCCTACGAGCAATAAGTAAGGTAAGAAGTATCCAGTGACGAGTGCTTCGAGGGAGCATGTTATATGCAGATGAGTAAGGCTCAGTGTGAGGAGGGCATCGGAATATCAGAAGCTTAGGTTCTGTTTCCAAGGAGAAGTGCGTCACACTGGTTATGAAGCGTGTGACCGCTGTCCAGAAGACAACAATGGGAGGACAAGTCCATAGCCGATGTAGTAGAGTCAGTTTATTGGTCAGACACCAAGGGCAAGCCGGGCCTATGTCAGGCGAGCGTGATGCAGAAAATGGATAGTATGCCCTGTGTATGATCTTAAATAGGGTTTCTCTCCAAGACTCGCATTGAGTGATAGTTCTAGTAAGACTGTATCCATGAATAATGTCTCCTACGTCCAAGTGGCCTGGTAGGTCCTTGATCCAAGAGGACATGGAAGTATTCTGTAAGGGCTTTGAGAATTTTGCATTCAAGGGAGTATATATTGCTGATATAGAATGCCTGTTATCTGCTACTAGTGTGTCTATAAACGAAGATTGGAGCCTAATGGAGTCATCTTTGACGCAGACATGACGATGGATGCACAAATAGGATCAGTCGTCAGCGGTTCTCATCATCTGCTCCGCATGCTACGTAGACTCATCCCCTTCATCCCGGAAGAGGACACGGCAGTAGTGGTTGGAACAATCATCAACTCACGACTCGACTACGCAAATTCCCTCTACTTAGGACTACCGAAATACCAGATTACACGTCTACAAGTCGTCCAGAACACGGCAGCCAGACTGGTAACTGGTAAAAAGCCGTGGGAACCAATCTCCCCGGCCTTGAGGTCCCTCCACTGGCTGCACCGGGTGACATTCAAGACTCTCTGCCTCACCCACAAATGTACACAGGGTAAAGCTCCTCAATACTTAAGCGAGAAAATAAAACCCTACGTCACCCAGCGCGTGCTCCGATCAACCAACCAAAACCTTCTCCAAATCCCCAAATCTCGCTACAAATCTAAGGGAGAACGTAGATTCTCGGTCCAAGGACCACGGCTCTGAAATGCTCTACCCACGACCATCCACTTGGAAGAAAACCATCGGGTTTTTAGGAAAAAACTGAAGACCCACCTCTTCTGAAAGACCTGTACAACTCTGGACGCCAGCGCCTTGAGGCGATAAGGTTTGCATTTGTTGCGCTATATAAGTTTCTCACTCACTCACTCACTCACTCACTCACCATTAACCACATCTTTTTTTACTCTGAATTAAAATTCAGCCACTTCCTGCCTGGTGGTGTCTTCTCTGTGTGGGAACACATTAAATTATAGTCCCTAGTAATTACTCATTTCAATTCTGCATGATAAAAGGATAGATTGCAATATATTGGGCAATTAAGACCACAACTTATTTAATTGATAGGCTGCAGTGTCAGCACCGAAGGCCTGAAAATGTTTTGTTTTTTCATGTTGTACTTTTCATCTAATGTGCCATATTAACTGCTTCAGCCCCAGAAGATTTTACCCCCTTCCTGACCAGAGCACTTTTAGAATTTAGCATTGTGTCACTTTAACTGACAATTCGGCGGTCATGTAATGTTGTACCCAAACTAAATTTGCGTCCTTTTTTTTACCACAAATATAGCTTTCTTTTGGTGGTATTTGATCACCTCTGCGGTTTTTATTTTTTGCGCGATAAACAAAAAAAGAGCGACAATTTAAAAAAATAAATATATGTATATTTTTTACTTTTTGCTGTCTGCAAGGGTGACATTCTGATCACCACTGTACGAGGGGCATTCTTCCCAATGACCACCAATGTAAAGGAACATTCTTCCAACTTCCAACTAATTCGTTTTAGCTGGGGTTCCCTGAAGCCTGAACATTATTTTAAGGGTTCCTTTAAAGTGCAAAAATTTTGTGTTTCAATATGTTTATTGAGTATTTGAAGGGTAAAACATAAAAACAAAGATAACAAAAGGTATCATAGGTATTGTGACATACAAGCTTCCAAAATGTATTTATACAATGTAGTCATAGCAGGGTGGAAAGTATTACCATGAAGCAGGAGTATCGGGCCACGTAGCCCAGCAGTCGTCAAAATGCTTACATCTCATTGAGTTAATAGCTATCAGTCTCTCAAAAGTATAGTTCCTATGGGTGGCTGTTACTATATCTGATAGGTTTAAGGCCTGACTGGATTTCCAATTTTGTAGAATCTTGGAGCGTGTCTCTAAAAGTATGTGCGTAACCATCGGTCTCAAGACATGTTGAAATTTGTCAATGTTCAAATGTAAAATCGCCAAGTCAGGGTCTGGAGGTGTGAGTACACCTGTCAGGGAAGAAATAAGACGGAAAACCTGGTTCCATAAACTTTTTATATTCGGACAATGCCAAAGCATGTGAAGTAGGTTCCCCGGTTGTCCACAATTCCTCCAGCAACTAGGAGATGCGCCTGGGAAGAACTGGGCAATTCTGAGCGGGGTGTAATGCCATCTGTTTGCTAACTTGATCGTTAGTTCCCAGTGTTTGACACAGTGTGAGGCCGTATGTATGGTCTTGAATGCTTGTGTCCATTGGGAGTCAGAAAAAGTGGTACCAAGGTCCGATTCCCATTTTTTCATTGCTATGGTTTTTGAAAACGTCAACCTATCCCTAAGCGTATTATAGAAGAAGGATATGCCTTTTGTGACAGGTGTGGCTGAGGAGTAGAAATGCCATATCCTGCTCGGGAGTAGTGTTGAGCAGAATATGCCATATTCGATTTCGCGATATATCTCGAATATATATTCGAATATTCGAGATATATTCGCTAAATTCGAATATTCGTGATATTTTATCGAAATTAAATGATTGCGATTTTTCGCTATTGCGAATGCGAAAATAATTGCGATTTTTTTATAACTGCGGTAGGAGCACTCTGATTGGCTCAGAATATTCGTGATATTTTATCGAAATATCGCAACATGCGAATGCGATATTTATTGCGCAATTTCGAGAAATGCTGGAGGAGCGCTCTGATTGGCTCAGAATATTCGTGATATTTTATCGAAATATCGCAACATGCGAATGCGATATTTACTGCGCAATTTCGACAAATGCTGTAGGAGCACTCTGATTGGCTCAGAATATTCGTGATATTTTACAATACAAAATAATTGCGAATATTCGGCAAATGCAGAAGGAGCACTCTGATTGGCTCAGAATATTCTTGATATTTTACAATACAAAATAATTGCGAATATTCGGCAAATGCGGAAGGAGCACTCTGATTGGCTCAGAATATTCTTGATATTTTACAATAGAAAATAAAAAGTGTTTTGCATTGGTGGTGATTCTTTACTCTATCCATCTGTCACAGCCGTTTGTCAATCAAACACCTTGAAGATTGAACACGTTCATGCTGCATGCTTTGAACTTTTTTTCACTTCACATATCAAAGACATTTTTATGAAAGATTATTTTTCTATTATTGGGACTATATTTCTTTATATATTTGTTTCACTGTGTATTTCACAAGTTATTTGCGCTTGCTTATTTTATAATTTGCCCACATGTCTTGTCACTAGACATATTTTTTATTCTTGTAGAGCGACTCCATTTTCTGTCTTGTATTAATTTATGTTGTATAACATTTTTGAGTTGCTGCTGTATTCTCCCCTTTTTTTAAGCTATGCGCAATTTTTTCCTTCTTACAAAAAAAAATAATATCAAACATACAAATATTCATAACAGAAACATACACAAAGCCCCCCCCCTTTTGCATCAGAGACAATCAGAGTTCTCCTACCACAGTTATCGAAAATTCGCAATCATTTTCGCATTCGCAATAGCGAAAAATCGCAATGTTTTTTTTTTTCAATTTGGCAACATAAAAGGATCGCCTCAGCTTAGCTACTCGGCCCAGGGTCTCTAATCATACCAGCAATGCTTTTAGACGTCGATAGGATGTGATCTGTTTTAAAAATCAAATTGAAAAAATGCGAATATTCGGAATTGCGAATATTCACCGCGAAATTCGAAATATAGCGCGATTTCTCGAATATGCTATATTCGAGTCGAATATTCGCAATGCGAATATTCGTGAGCAACACTACTCGGGAGGTGTATTGTTGGTGGAGATGTAGTTCTGAGGAAGTGATTGATTCCTAAACACGTGAACAGTGTGGTGTTAGTAAGGCGATATTGTGCCATAATTTGGCATGTCGATTTAAGTGTAGGGCCTGCATAAAGGTCAGAGATATGTGTAATGCCTTGGTCCATCAAGTCCCTCACCTTCAACATTGGGAGTTTGACCTCCAGCAATTGTAATGGGAGTTTGTATTTCGTGTAATTGCATGTCTTGTTGATGGTGTTCCAGTAGGAACCTCCAGGCCCTCATAGAGGCCTGTACGGTTGGTGGAAGTGTAATCAGGTCCCACTGCACCCACCTATCACTTAGGAGTAGTAGTTTTAGGTCTGTAGTTACTGACATGTCCCTTTCTAGGTCGACCCAGAGAGGCGTATCCCTCTCCAGGAACCAGTACTTGATTTGGTCCAACCTCACCGCCCAGAGATACTCATATACATCTGCCAATCCCGCCCCTCCTACTCGTTTATGGGAAGTTAGGTTGTTTCGTGAGCATCTTGCTTTTTTACCTTTCCATATGTACTTCCAACCCATAGATGTGAGTTTCTTGAGATAGTGCTGTGGTATATGGATTGGCAGAGTGCGGAACACGTACAATATTTGCGGTAATATGAGCATTTTGTATGCAGCGATTCTACCCATCCAGGATATTTCTTTTTGTGCTATATCCCTGAATTGGTTCTCCAGTCTAGCTATGAGTGGGGATAAATTGGCTCTGACAAGCGCTGATATTCTGTTTGTAAGCGTAATGCCGAGGTACGTGATTTTCCCCGAACTCCAAGTGTAGGGCAGAGTAGTTTGTAACAGGGATTTAGTACGGGAGGTACCCCCAGGTCTAAGATCAGAGACTTGGCAAAATTGACTTTGTAGTATGATACCTCCCCAAAGGACGTGAGAATGTTGTGTGCTTCTTTCAAGGATGTATGTGGGTTGGTCAGGAGCAGAATTACATCATCAGCAAACAAGTTAATAACATGCCCCCCAGAACCAAACTGAAAGCCCGTAATCCGGGTGTTCGACCTGATAGCTTCCGCTAGGGGCTCTATCATCAGGTTGAAGATGGATGGGGACAGGGGGCAACCCTGTCTTGTTCCATTGGAAATGGTAAACGTTGATGACAGAAACCCCCCAGAAAGCACCCTTGCCGAAGGGCAGGAATATAAAGCCATAATAGCATTCAATATGGGTCCCCTGAAACCAAACCTATCTAGAACTTTTTCCATATAAGTCCAGTGGACTCTGTCGAACGCCTTCTCTGCGTCTATAGACAGCAGCAGAGAAGGCGTTCGAGTTCGCTCAGCATGATGTATAATGTTAACAAGTCTCCTCGTAGCGACGGAGGTTTGTCTCCCCCGCACAAAACCCATCTGGTCGCGTTGAATGATATGGGGGATAATATCTGTCAGTCTCTTGGCCAAGAGTTTCGCATAAATTTTTGTGTCCGTGTTGAGGAGAGATATAGGCCTGAAGTTTGCCGGTGTCGTGGGGTCCTTGCCTGGTTTAGGGAGGGTTACTATGTGGGCTATTAGCATTTCTCGTGGCAGGGAAGCCGAGACTGTGGCTTCATTAAAGATAGTGGACATGTGGGGAGACAGAGTGGATTTGAATATCCTGAAGTATTCATTGGAGAACCCGTCGGGTCCGGGGTATTTCCCAGGAGGGAGTGAGTGAATTATTTTTTCCACTTCCTGTTCTGTAATAGGGGCATTAAGTAACTTAAGCTGTTGCTCAGACAGGGAAGGAAGGTGTATCTTCCGCAGGAAAGTATTGATGGTTTCCTCGTTTGGTTGGGGGGTGTTAGGGTCGTCTCGGAGGTTATATAGTGAGCTATAATACTCTGCAAACTGGTTAGCTATTGCCTGGGGGTTGATTATTTTGTGTGTGGAAGTTTGGTTAAACAGATATGCAATTCTTGTCTTAGTGCGAGCTGCTTTAAGCCTATTTGCCAGGTATTTTCCTGCTCTGTTAGCATTAGAATAGTAATTCAGCCTGAGATTTCTCAAATGTTTGTCGTATTGTTGAGATAGGAGTTCTCTAATTTTTTCTCTAAGGGCATGTTATTTTTTTGCTAAAGGGGCCGAGGGAGATTGTTTGTTCTGGTCCTCTATATCTCGTAATTCTGTGAGTACTGTGTTGAGCCGACTGGCCTGCTTTTTTTTTTCAGTAGCCCCTAGTTGGATCAGTATGCCTCTTATGAAGGCCTTGTGCGCGTTCCATATAGTAAATGGATCCGCCACCGAACCTGCGTTATCGAGAAAGTAGTTGTGTAAGTGGGTCGCTATGGTTTTTTGGTAGTGGGTGGTGAAGAGGAGACTCCCCTTTCTTTTATAGACAGTGCAATAGCTGCATGGTCTGACCATGTAATGTCATGAATTGTTGTGACTTCCACATTTTGCAAAAGCCACTTATCCAACAAAAACATATCTATGCGGGAATATGAGCAGTGTCTGTTCGAAAAAAAGGTGTAGTCCCTTTCATTCGCATGAAGGCACCTCCATGCGTCAAATAGTTCCTCCCTGTGGATCAGGGACTTGAGTGCCAAAGCTCCTTTGACCTTGCCTGAGGAAGAGTCTATGGATGGATCGCATGTAACGTTGAAGTCCCCGCATACCAACAGGTTACCGTAGTTCAGGGCTTTTGCTTTCTTGAGGACTTTGGTTATAAAGCGTAGTTGGTGCTTGTTAGGTGCGTATAATGTGGCTATGGTGTAAGGTTTGGAGTTGATATCCCCCGCCACAATAATATATCTGCCACCGTCATCCAGAACCACGTTTCTAGGTTGGAAGGAAAGAGTGTTCCTGATAGCAAGCAGGACCCATCCGCTCTTGCCGGTAGGTGTGTAGGCTGTATATACATTCGGAAAGTCTTTATGGGAGCAGGCTGGGGCGTTGCCTAAGTGAAAGTGGGTTTCCTGCACACATAGGATGTCGGCTCCTCGCTTACGGGTTTCTTTCCACATGGAGAACCGTTTAGCAGGGTGGTTTAGACCCCGAGTATTCATTGATAGTATTTTAATCGTCATTGTGACAGAGACAGTGTATTCTGGGTGGCAGTGTTGTTCAGGTACTCACAGTTCTTTGGTCTATCGCACCTGAGTGCCGGTAATGTGGACGAGGGTGAAAGCCTGGGTAGTCGGTCTTCGACGATGCTGGGCTTATTAAGACGGAAGCGGCTGTGTACATCACAAAAACATGGATATATGAGGGAAGAACAAAAAATGCAAAAAAAAAGAAGAAAACCAACAGAAACAGTTAACAGGGTTGATTTAAGAAATGGATCCATAAAGCGATCCTTGTGCAGTCGTAGCTGCTATTGAAAAACAGGGGTGAGTGGGAGAGTTAGAAGACAGTAACTCCTCCCGGTAGGAGAATGTGGCTCGGCAGTTAGGCGTGAGCAAATCCACTATTATTCTTTTTGGAGGATCTCTTGCGTGACACCACCTGTCACTCATTTTGCAACGGTTGTGGGGCGGAGGCGGAAGGTGGGAGTGCGGACTGATCCGGGAGTATGCCCCATTGTCGTAGGGCAGCTAACCCTTCTTCCAATTTGGACACCGTGACAGTATTGCCATTGTGGGTGATTGAAAGCGTAGCTGGATATTTCCACTTATGGAGGATATTGTGGTTTCTCAATGCTTTGGTAATAGATAACAGGTTCCGACGACGTTGCAAAGTGTGCCTGGATACTGCATACTGCTGAGGCATACCTCCAGGTTTACGGGACATTAGCAAGATTTGGTCCTTGATATGAAAAAAATGCACTCTTAACAGGACATCTCTCGGAGTGTCATCAGGGAGGAAGGATGGTTTGGGGATTCTGTGGATTCTGTCCACGAGGAGATCCTGAGCCGTCGCCTCCGGCATCAACGTGGAAAATAGGGTCTGCGCAAATTGTAAGAGCTGATTAGGCGCAACAGACTCAGGAACACCGCGTAGTTTGAGGTTATTCCTCCTGGATCTGTCTTCGAGATCCGCTATTTTGTCCTTTATCCAGTCCATTTCCTCCCTCTGATCTGTGTGGGCCCCAACCAGCACATTGTATGATGATGTGCACTCCTCCATTTTGGTTTCCACCTGAGTGACTCTGTTCCCCAGGGCGTGGACCTCTGCCCGACATTCTTTAAGCCCTGCGTATAGATCAGCCTGCAGGGATGATCTCAGGGACAGCAGCATGTCCTTTAGCATCGTGTCAGACAGAGGCCTGTTGTCAGTGGGAAAGTCCGTTATGGGATCCCCTCCCTGAAGCCTCTGGCCAGTGCTGTCACGCTGGGGTCCGCTTACCTCCATGTCCGGAGCGTGGTGCGGCTGTGACGGGGAGTGCCTCCTCTGCTTAGTCTTGGCAGGGCTCCGGGTAGTTGGGCTGTCCGTCCCCGACGATGAGCTGCTGATCGGAAGCAACGGGCGGGTGTCATCAGACGGGAGATCGCGTCCTCCGTGCTGCGCTCCGTGCCTGTCCTCTCGAGTGCTTCTGGCGTCGGCGCCATTTTGTTGAAAGCCGCGCGCTGCTGAGGAGAAGAAGTTCTCCAATTTCTGCGGCTGAAGGGTTTTTTTCCTGTTCTTCCCCATTCGCAGATTGTGCGGCCGCGGTTCGCAGGGCAGGCGGTGGTGTTTGCGGCTGTGGATGCTGCCTGTGAGCGCTGTTGGGAGCTGATTTTCTCCTGGGGATCACGGAGCTCCTAAGCTACACGTCCATCTTAGGGTCCGGTCGCCACGCCCCTCTAAAGTGCAAAAATTTTAAGAAGGCTGCACTACACAGATAAAAAAAATTTAGGGAACCAGAAGGGGCATTATAACCATCCTATGTTGATGGTATTATTGTTCTTATTATTTTTATTATTATTTTCTTCTTATTATTATTATTACTACATTATTCAAATATGTTTTTATCATTATTATTATTATTATTATTATTATTTTTATTATTCTTTACTATACTTTAATATATATATATTTTTTTGTTTATTTATTCATTATTTTTATTTTTTGCTTTGTTTATTTAATATTTTTGATTGCTGGTTTTCCTTAACCCCTTTCCGACTGCCGCACGCCAAAATACATTGGCAGAATAGCACGGGTGCGCAAAAGGGTGTACCCATACGTCCCTTTGTAATCCTAGGCTAGCGTGCGCACATGCACCGTGGGTCCTGCGGTCTCGATGTCCACCGGTGGTCCACGATAACAACGAGGAGAGGCAGAATGGGGAAATGTAAACAAGGCATTTCCCTGTTCTGCCTAGTGACGTGACAGGGATCTACTGCTCCCTGTCATCGAGAGCAGTGATCTCTGTCATGTCCTAGGTAGCCCATCTCCCCCACAGTTAGAACACGCTGAGGGAACATATTTAACCCCTTGATCGCCCTCTAGTGTTTAACCCCTTCCCTGCCAGTGACATTTACACAGTAATTAGTGACCTTTTTTGTGCTCCGATCGCTGTATAAATGTCAATGGTCCCAAAATAGTGTCAAAAGTGTCCGATCTGTCAGCTGCAATGTTGCAGTCCCGATAAAAAGATCACCACCATTACAAAAAAAAAAATAATAATAAAAATGCCATAAATCTATCCCCTATTTTGTAGACGCTATGACGTTTGCGCAAACCAATCAATATACGCTTATTGTGTTTTTTTTTTTTTTACCAAAAATATGTAGAAGAATACATATCGGCCTAAATGAGAAAGAAATTAATTTTTTTATATATTTTTGGGGGATACTTATTATAGCAAAAAGTCAAAAATATAGATTTTTTTCAAAATCGTTGCTCTTTTTTTTGTTTATAGCGCAGAAAATAAAAACTGCAGAGGTGATCGAATACCACCAAAGAAAGATCTATTTGTGGGAAAAAAAACACTGCGCAATTGTCAGGTAAAGCGACGCAGTGCGAATCGCAAAAAATGCTGTGGTCATAAAGGGGGTAAATTCTTCCCGGGGCTGAAGTGGTTACAGCCCATCTCTGGACTCTGTCATACTCCCATACATCTCAACTCTTCACACCTATTCAGTGCATTCTTTATAATAGCTTTAATCGATTATTTATACTTACCTAAAGTGATACAACATTTTTGTGTTTTTTTTTTTGTTTAGAAATAACAAACTTGTTATACTTTCCTGCTCTGTGCAGTGGTTTTGCACAGAGCAGCCCAGATCCTCCTCTTCTCGGGTCCCTCGCTGGCACTTCTGGCCCCCCCACAGCAAGCAGCTTGCTATGGGGGCACCCGAGCAAAGCAGCTCTATTCAGACATGTATTTGCCCCACCCCCTCTCTCTTCTCATTGGCTAACTGACTTTAATTGATGAGGGGAGAGAGTCCATGCCAGCCGAGACTCTTGCGCAACATAGCTGGATCGAGATGAGGCTAAGGTAAGTATTAGGGGGGCTGGGGGTCTGCTGTACCCGGAAGATGTTTTTTCCTAATGCATAGAATGCATTAAGATAAAAAAAACTTCTGACTTACAAACCACTTAAGTTTACCACCGGTGCCCTTTGCTGGCACCTTTTCCAGGGTATCATGACCAATCGATCCAATGCTGCAGTCAAAGCTGGAGATGGAATTCACTGCTGGATATCCAACAAAAAGTGTCCCTTCACCCAGGACATGACATGGACACCCAAAGAAGGAGCCACATCCTCTGCAAGAAAGGAGATAGAAGACTTGGAAGTCTGGGCTGTCAAGTTACCACAGATTTAGGTAAGTATTTGGCTTCCCGCAAATCCCTCTATGGATGCCCAACAGGAATGGCTCTAATCTCAAAGTAGGCTGAAGGAACTGTTGGAATCTAGGGCAAGGAACAAACTCCTCTTTCAGAGGAGACTCAGTTGGGCTGAGGGAGAGGTAAATGGTAGACTGCTGGCTCAGATAGTAAGGTCTTAATCCAATCCTACATATGTCTCAGCTTTAATGAATGGCGAGGGTGAGGTGTTTAATCAGACTAGCCCTATTATATCTATTTTTAAGTCCTATTATCAGGATTGATATACTTCTAGGGCTGACTACACGTTAGCAGCGCTATCTATCTACCTGGCCAAATTAATCTCTCAAGTCTTTCAATAGAAGAGAAAGAGATCCTCAATGCTCCACTTACTCTACTGGAATTGGAAAGTGCAGTGGTTATTTTCCCTAACCCCAAAGCTCCAGGGACTCATGGTCTCCCTATAGAGATCTATACAGAATACATTAAGGGGATGCTTT
Organism: Rana temporaria; assembly: GCF_905171775.1. Lineage (NCBI taxonomy): Eukaryota > Metazoa > Chordata > Amphibia > Anura > Ranidae > Rana > Rana temporaria. Next base: position 643,766,789 of record NC_053489.1, on the reverse strand, counting down.
CTGTCCTTCTTAATACATTAAATGAGGCTTTCCATCTAGGTCGGCTTCCAGACACTATGGGTCAATCTGTAATAGTAGTTATACCTAAAAAGGATAAAAACCTGTTACATCTTGAATCCTATAGACCAATTTTTTTTAACCACTTAAAGTGAAGGTTCCATCAAAAAAACTATTTTGCTTTAAACTCTAGCTTACGACTAAAAAAGAAAAGAACATTTTTTTTTTTTTACTCATCTGGAAATGCCTGTTGCTATGCGGTCCCACGAAATCTGCCTTTGAATCCACCTAGGATTCTGACATCATCTCCCTCTAATGCTCCTGGGAAATGTGTGTCATCATTTCCCAGGATGCAGTGCGTCCAATTATCACTCCCCATCCAAGACTTCCAGGAAGTAAGGGCCAGATTCACCAAAGAGATACGACAGCGTATCTCCTGATACGCCGTCGTATCTCTGTTTCTATCTATGCGACTGATTCATAGAATCAGTTACGCATAGATATCCATAAGATCCGACAGGTGTAATTGTTGGGGGGAGTTCGCGGCGTAAACCAGCGTCGGGTATGCAAATTAGGAGTTACGGCGATTCCCGACGGATTTTCGCGTTCGCTACGTCGCTGCTAGTCTAGTTTCCTGTCGCAAAGTTAGTCGTCGTTTGACCTGCCCTAACTTTACTCAGCAATCGTATTGCTGTTTAAAGTATGGCCGTCGTTCCCGCGTCAAAATTTAAAATTCAACGTCGTTTGCGTAACACGTCTGGGAATACGGAAGTACGCTACGCGCGTCGCCGTTTGAAAAAATGACGTCACGGCGCGCAAAGCACGACGGGAATTGCGAAACTGAGCATGCGCAGTAGGTCCGGCACGGGAGCGCGCCTAATTTAAATGGCACACGCCCATTTGAATTGGCCCGCCTTGTGCCGGAGGCTGCCAGCATAGTTTTCATCGCAAGTGCTTTGTGAATCAGGCACTTGCGATGAAAACTTGCAGCGGTGTAACGTATCTACGATACGTTACGCCGCCGCAGTTCTATGTGAATCTGGCCCTAAGTGCCTGTAGGCTTCACATTGCCCACAAGCAAAATGACAACGGTGTAGACATAGTTTTATAAACTATCTTTTTTGATTATCTATGCGGATCGGCGGCAGATTGTAAAATAATAAGTGACCGGATTTATATTATAAAAACGCAGGATGAAAGGACATACATTTAAAAAATGCTAATTGTGGTTGGAACTCCGCTTTAAGGATCTTGGCTGTTTTTCAGATTTGGGATTTATTTATTTATTTATTTATTAAAATTCTTAAAAGTACAAAAAAGTACAAAACGCAGTCAGTTACCCGTAGGCCTCGAGGATTTACAAGACTAAAACATTTTTTTTTGCTAGAAAATTACTTAAAACCCCCAAACATTATATATATTTTTTTCTAACACCCTAGAGAATAAAATGGCGGTCATTGCAATACTTTTTGTCACACCGTATTTGCGCAGCGGTCTTACAAGCGCACTTTTTTTGAAAAAAGCTATCACATAAATGTATCAATGTGTATTCGTCCCTTGTTTGCTAATATCCCCTAACCAGAGTGTATTAGGCTTAAGGCTACAATGCTAGTTTTAAAGACTGACACAATTGCTAGTTACACACTATTAGCTGGATTTATGTAGACGGGCGCAAGTACGTTCGTGAATCGGCGTATCTCGGTCATTTGCATATTCAACGCGTAAATCAATAAACGCGCCCCTTGCGGCCAGCGTAAATATGCGCCCAAGATACAACGGCGTAGGAGACTTACGCCGGTCGTATGAAGCCCAAATTCAGGCGTATTTAATTTGCTGAATAAGGCGCATAGATACGACGGCGCATCCGTGGACTTACGCGGCGTATCAGTAGATACATCGGCGTAAGTTCTTTCTGAATCTGGGCCATTGTATTTATTTCCTTCAAAGTAGGAATATCACATTCTAACAACAGTTATCTATACAGCCTACAACAATACTGGTAATAATAATGAAAGATACTTAACACTTCCTTTTTGGCTATATCCTCACTGACTGAGCTCAGATGTTCAAAGAGAAGGCCTCGGCTTTGACCACATGTCTTACGCCTAGGCCAGTCTGGGCCTCAGTTAGGCCCAAGCACAAGCTGTAGGCCTTCACCAGCCTAGGTCCTCACTCAAACTTGCGTCAAAGAGAATAGACTGAGCTCTGTGTTTCAAACTCTTTTTACAAAAACTTACTCATTACTCATTCAAACTCCCTCCCATTGCCCGCCCATCTGATGTTCGACCAATCATTGCACTCCCATGACTCACATCTTTGTTACTGATTGTCATGCCATACCTAGCCTCGGGGGGCGATATTGCCCATATAATCTACAATAGATTGCTGGTCCTTTCATCATTGCAACTATGTTGATGGTAGCACTTCCCCTTTGTCTGCAAAGGGGCTAATCAAAGACTTTCGTAGACATTTCGGAGTTGGGTGTAACAGCTTACATTCCTGCGGTGGGGGGGGGGGCTTATCTGACCGTTGGGTCTGGAAACAGACTATGTTCAAAACTCAGATATTTTTTTCTTTGCAACAATGGGATAATGATAGACTCCCTCAATTATTGGCTCTTGTAGGTTTTCAGAGATGGGGAAAATCAGAAATAACAACTCTAGCTCATCTGTACGAGAGCGGTATACTTAAGTCCTTTGAAGAGCTAAGGGGAGAATTCTCTCTACAATCAAATTGGTTCTATCAATTTCTTCAATTGAGACATGCTCTACATGCCCAATTCTCTTCTGCTAAGATATTCTTCCCCCTCACCTCTGTTTTTGACAACTAAAAGGGCAAAAAGGGGAAGGGGATTTGTGGGACTTTATATGAAGCCACGGCCTGGAAAGGCTATGTGCCTTCATCCCTAGCAGTATAAGAGAATTTTGAAAACATAGTACAGGCAAGGTCAACAGAAGGTCTCACCTCTGTTACATACAGGGTACTGTTAGATTTTTACTGGGATGACATTCTCCGGTCCTCGCCCCGGGTGTCTCTTTGTCCATCACACAGATTGACCCAGATCTTTATCCTTCTAAAGCCCCGTACACACGGTCGGACTTTTGGCCAACCAACTTCAAAATCTGCAACTTTTCAAATTTGTTCGACCGTGTGTACGCTCCATCGGACCAACTTTTTCTGGTTTCATCCGACAAAAAGTTGGGTCTGCGAACGGACCAACTTTTCAGCAACAAAAGTCAGATGGTGCTTTGTGTGACCGTGTGTACAGCAATCCAACCAACTTTTGGACAAAGTGCAAATACGAATGCTCAGAACCAATGTTAAAAGCAACAAACAATAGCAGAAGTTAATCAAAGGGTGGCGGTAAAGAGCAGAAAAGAGCAAAAAAAAAACATGTGATGTTAGGAAACTTTTAGAAAAGTTTGCAGAAAAGTCTGACTGTGTGTATGCTATGGGTGTGGCAGGACAAATCAATTAGGACAAAAATCCAAGGGAAATTTTGTTGGATGTCCTACCGTGTGTATGGGCTATAGGGTTTATAGAACTCCTCAGTTTTTGTATGCAATTGGCTCAGATCTCAAGCCAATTGCCTGTGCTAGATGTGTGTTTTTTTTCTTTCCCTATTGGGTTCTGTTTGGTTTAATGTGATTCTGTCTGAATAATCTGTCTGTATTGTTTTAATGCTGTTTGCATATAAAAATAAAAAGAGATCCGATTAAAAAGTAATTGGCATTCCCAAAAGTACTAAGGCAATGAATAATCGAGGGGTAGGGTAACAAGGCAAAGGGAATGCTCAAGGTTTAACCCTTCCTATCCCTACTAGTCCCCATTGGGGAGATTTCTCACTTCCTCTTTTAACCCTTCCCGATTTAACCCTTTCTAACCATAATAAAGTGTGTTTGTTTGTTTTTTGTCTGTGTCCTTATTGGAGAGGTTTCTTTCTTCCCGTCCCGAGTAAATGTTCATGTTTGACCAGGCTGTCACTTTAAATGTGCCCTTGTCCTGTTTGTGAAGAGTGAAAACCTTTTGAAATGAGAAAGAATCCAGTTAATTTCCTGTGATGTGGGCACCTCAAATTATACTCCTCTCTGGTTATAATGGACTTGCATGCTCAGGCTTTTAGTCTAATAGCACTGAGCAATTTTGAAATGATTTCCATCAGATTTTGGCACTTTTTCCAGCTCACTGAAATCTCATGACCAAATATGTAAATGGACCATTGCCATTCTTCTTTGTTGACAGGATGAATGGTTTATACGGGTCAGAGACAAGCCTTGGCACAACATTCCACCACTGAAATATTATCGTAACAACATAAACATTCCTCACATTGGCTCAGCTGGGTACAGCGGCTACAATTTCAGACTTAAAATTAGATTGCCGAAAAGCCAAATTCTTATCCTCACCTATATAATTAAATAATAAATATATATGTTGCAATACCCCCGAAGGAGCTGCTGTTTTTTTTTTGTGTGGCACGTTACCTAGTGGCTTTTCCGCCGTCCTAGGGGTGTAGAGTGCATGTAGCAGTAACGGAATGTCCACGAGAGGTGTTTTTTTCTGTGCTCTTTATAACCCTCGGGTAAAAACATTAAAACTTGTGATGTAGAGTAGAGGTGAAACAAAAGGAGAAGTAGCAGACTCAGGCGTAACAACAGGGAAACAGTCCTGCTCCCAACAATACTTGGTATTCTTCACCACTCTAGCCAGAGTGGGTATAGCGTACATGGACAGGCCTCTCTCACTGACCTGGCAGCCAAGATATCGCTCGAACTTGAAGGAAAAGTCTCTGCCACAGACCCTCCTGGAGTGAACTCAGGGAAAAGACCTCTGCCACGGGCCCTCTCTGTGATTGTGATTACGGAGGTGATCCTCCTTGATAGAATTGCACCTGGATCTCCCTCAGTTAGTTTTTTTAGGTACAGACTGACAGGTGGCCAGCCTCTCAGTGTCCGGCTACCTTGATCTACGGTGGTTTGTCGAGACCTTATTGGATCGCCAGCCTCTCATTGGCTCTCCTCAGATGGACTCCCCACCGAACAGCTACCTCGCTTGGGATCTTCAGGATTGGGAAACCCAGTCGACTACTGGGCTCCCAGCCACAGCTCAAATGGTCCCGGAACCAGGAACAACGCGTAGCACGCGCAAGCTGGCCTGGATGGCCATTACATCGGGACGCTGTGATGCAGTCACCCTGAAGGTGGGTGCCGCACTCCGAAGAAGAACCCAGACCAATGGTGTCTGTCTCATAAATACCCTCCCCCAGCATGCACAGCGAGGCTGAACCCTCCTGATAGGCTGCTGGGAAAGAACACCCAGACCTCGACTCCACTGCTGCCACCCATCGCCCTGGGGTAGGAACTACACCCCAGCCACAATAGACAAACTACAAAGAACACGTGCAGTACACACCAAGTAGCTTTAGGTGCAAACTAAAGAGGACACGTGCAGTACACACCAAGTAGCTTTAGGTGCAAACTACAGAGCACACGTGCAGTACACACCAAGTAGCTTTAGGTGCAAACTACAGAGAACACTTGTAGTACACACCAAGTAGCTTTAGGTGCAAACTACAGAGGACACTGCAGCTAGCACAATCAACTGCCTGCCAGTAAATTAGGAAGAACTGATCTAGCTAAACTATACAGTGTATAAATATATGTACAACACCTGGAATGTATATATATCCTCTACACACTGGGGTAGATTCAGGAACAATTTCCGCCGGTGTAGACTGAGATGCGCGGCGTAAATGCCAATTTGCGCCGGCGTATCTCCGCGCCGTATTCAGCAAACAATATTACGCCGTAACGTAGATTTTTTTTTTCCGTTTGGACCTTTCCACGCCGGTGCGGCGTGGGCGCCCATTTACGCTGGTCTGAACTAGCGCGGCCCTGGTTTTTCTATTTTAAATATGCAAATGAGGGAGTTGGTCCGATTCAGCAAATTACGAATTGCCGGCGCAGGCTACTCCCGGTGCGTGTAACTCTGGTTTGCAGCGGAAAGTTACCCTTTATAAAGCAGGGGTAACTTTGCACTAGACTTGCTCAAGTCAGCTGGAGAGGGCCCGGATGGCCCGGATGGAACCCCCTTAAAGGTCCGGAGGCCACCAGGGCCCCAGATGGCAACCCCCCTTTTTTTATAAAAATAAATTACCAAATAAAGGGGGCTTTCCATCCGGGACCTCTGGGCCCTTTAATAATAATAATAATAATGATAATAATAATAATTATATATATATTTTTTTGTCCGAAAGGCACTGGCCGTGAACTTGTTCTGCATACAGACGGCAGAACTTTTTCAGCCAACATTCACGAAACTACGTAGTTTTTCTGCTCTTTTGTCCGATGGAGCGTACAGACAGTTTGATTATACGACAAAACACGTCCATCGGAATATTCGATCCCAAAGGTGTTGAGGTCAGGACTCTGTGCAGGCCAGTCCAGTTCCTCCACCCCAAACTCACTCATTTATGTCTTTATGGTCCTTGCTTTGTGGACTGGTCCAAATCATTTGATGAAAGGGGGGATTATGGTGGGGGGTTGTTTTTCAGGGGTTGGGTTGGCCCCTTAGTTCCATTGAAGGGAACTCTTAAGGCGTCAGCATACCAAGACATTTTGGACAATTTCATGCTCCCAACTTTGTGGGAACAGTTTGGGGAGGGCCCCTTCCTGTTCCAACATGACTGAGCACCAGTGCACAAAGCAAGGTCCATAAAGACATGGATGAGCAAGTTTGGGGTGGAGGAACTTGACTGGCCTGCACAGAGTCCTGACCTCAACTCGATAGAACACCTTTGAAATGAATTAGAGCAGAGACTGCAAGCCAGGCCTTCTTGTCCATCAAAAAAATATAATTACAAATATATTAAAAAAAATATATATTTTTTTTTTAAAAAAAGGGGGGTTCCTATCTGGGCCCCTGGGGACCCCCGGGCCCCTTACAGGTGTACTGCCTGTACCCCCCTGATGGCGGCCCTGGTCATAAGTCTCCATTGCTGTTATGAGGGCTGACATCTCCTGGGTGTTAAAGTTTTTTTTCCTCCTCTGCCTGTGGGGAACGGGAGTAGCCATCTCACAGCAAATGTACCTTCCCTGGGGGGGGAATAAAACTGGATGTACATTTGCATCGGCTGGGCGTAAGTTGGGCCGGCGTATCTCTGTAAGTTGGGCCGGCATAGTTGTGAGCATGCTCAGAAGGGAACGAACGTACTGAGCATGCTCCGTTCAAGATACGCCGGGCGTAAATCACTGCTCCACGTTCAGAACATCATTTGCATAAGGTCACACCCACTTCCACTTACGCCGAGGAAATTAAGTTAGGCCGGTGCAAAGTTAGGCACAAGTGCTTTGTGAATACCCTACCTGCCTCTCCACGCTGGTCCGGCGTAGTGTAAAAAAGATGCACTGCGCCGGACCAAAGATCCGCTGATGTTCCTGAATCTGGCCCACTGTAACTTTAACTGACTAGCCTGCCTGCTCTATCTACCTAGAAAAAAAAGACACTCTCTCTCTCTCTCTCTTAGACAGATCTCTAACCACCGCCGCAACACACTACACAAGGCCGACCTGCAGGCAGTCTTTTATAGTGTGGGGGCGTGTACTAAACCCCCTGAGCCATAATTGGCCTGTCTTTGGCCAATTATGGCTCTCCATTTTTTGCGCGCTGTGATTGGCCAAGCATGCGGGTCATAGTGCATGCTTGGCCAATCATCAGCCAGCAATGCCGCAGTGAATTATGGGCCGTGACACGTCACTCGAATTTGTCGCGAATGGCCCGTAACATACGATGTTCGAGTTGAACATGGGTTTGACTCGAACACAAAGCTCATCCCTACTCTGGAGAGAAAGAGGTAGGTTGCCCTGGAAAAAGAGTAATTAAAGTATATGTAAACCCTCAACTTGTAAAAACAAGAGCGGAGGAGAGACAGGGCGGTCTCTGCACAGTGTGCGGGGACCGCCCTGTCCGCCGACAGCTCAGCGGGGATTAACGGAGGAATCCCCGCTGAGCCAAACGGGCTAACGGAGCGGATCAATACGGATCCGCTCCGTGTGAAAGAGCCCTTAATGCTTTGACGTTCTATTAAAGAGCAAACTTGCACTTGCAGTAAATGCGCTTACGTGCGATTAAAGAGCAAAATTGCACTTGCAGTAAATGCGCTTACGTGCTATTAAAGAGCAAACTTACACTTACACTAAATGCGCTTAGTTGCAAATAAACAGGACACGTGCAGTAACACCCAGTACGTTTAGGTGTAAACTACACAGCACACAGGCAGGCAATACAACACGTAAGAGCACTGCAGCTATGCACAATCTCCTGCCTAACAAATACTAATAGCAGATCTAGCTAAGCTATACAGTGTATAAATATATGTACAACTCCTAGGGATGTATATATATTCTCTACACACTGTATTTCAAGCTAAACTGACTACCCTGCTCTATCTATCTAAAAAGATAATCTCTCTGTCTCTCTAACTGCTCTCTGTAACAAGCCGGAACACACTACACGAGGCCGCCCGGAAGGTGGCCTTTTATAGTGTGGGGCGTGTGCTAAAGCCTTGAGCCATAATTGGCCAAAGCAACCCAGGCTTTGGCCAATTATGGCTCTTAGTTTTTTGCGCGCTGTGATTGGCCAAGCATGCGGGACATACAGCATGCTTGGCCAATCATCAGCGCTCAACGCCGCAGTGAATTATGGGCCGTTTTGCGTCATTCTAATTTGGCACGAACGACCCGTTTTGTTCAAATTTCGTCGAACGATCGAACGGCCGATGTTCGAGTCGAAAATACGTTTGTATCGAACGCGAAGCTCATCCCTAGTAAAGACTGCTCTAGAGAGAGGGAGAGACTGCCCTGGAAAAGGGGAGAGACTTCCATAGAGACAGAGGGAGGTAGATAATGTCTTGGGTTTAGAGACTGGCTTGCTGGCTATGGGGGTAGGTACCATTTTCCTTTACTAGCCATGGCAGACTGCACAAACTCAGTCACTGGAACTCTGGAATCTGTCAAGACCAGGGGTCCTTACCCTAGGGTCCATGGACCCCTAAGTGTTCCATGGATGGGTTTCAGGGGGTCTGTGGGAGTCAGATAAAAAATAACTCTTACGCTGACTTTCTAGCACCCTCTCACTTTTCTCAATCAATGGTTTCCCATTAAAATAAATGATAGAAAACCCAACCTGCCGCTTTTAGCGCCAACTGCTAAGCACCTATTGACTCACTTTACCATTTAAATTTGTATTATCAGGGGGGTCCATATCTTCCATCAAATTCTTAAAGGGGCCTGTGCCTCAAAAAAGGTTCAAAACCACTGGTCAAGGCTAATAAAGGAAAATAAGTACGGTATTCCCTAAACAACCCTACAGACCCAGTAATAACCATTATACCACTAATTGTTAATTTGCTATCATCCAGCTTCCCCTCCCACGCACATCTAGACCCACCCGGCCCTATCCCACTGTGGACCCCATAGTTGTCGCCTGGGCTGCTATGGTTGTAATTACTCCCTTGTTCACGTTGGTGCTTTTTCCCCACCTGTGGTTTGTACACACTTCCCATTATACCCGATGGGCCAGATTCACAGAAGAGATACAAAGGCGTATCTCCTGATACACCGTCGTATCTCTTGTCGTAGCTTTGCGGTTGATTCATAGAATCAGTTCCGCATAGATAGCCCTAAGATCCGACAGGTGTAATTGACTTACACCGTCGGATCTTAGGATGCAATACTTCGGCCGCCGTTGGGTGGAGTTTGCGTCGTTTTCCTGCGTCGGGTATGCAAATGAGGTTTTACGGCGATCCACAAAGGTTTTTCGCATTCGTTACGTCGTCGCAATAATTTTTTCCCGTCGCAAAGTTACACCTGCTTTAACATGGCTTATCTTTAGATCAGCCATGTTAAAGTATGGCCGTCGTTCCCGGGTCAAATTAAAACATTTTTTTTTGGCGTAAGACGTCCGGGAATACGAATGTACGTTACGCACGTCGCCGTTCTAAAAAATGACATCACTTCGCGCAAAGCACAGCGGGAATTTCTAAACGGAGCATGCACAGTACGTCCGGCGCGCCTAATTTAAATGGTACACACCCCATTTGAATTAGGCGGGCTTGCGCCGGACTTCTTTACGATACACCGCCGCAAGTTTACAGGTAAGTGCTTTGAGAATCAGGCACTTACGCTGAAAACTTGCGGCGGTGTAACGTAAATACGATACGTTACGCCGCCGGAGTTTTTTGTGAATCTGGCCCGATAAGACTAGCAGAGGGATGTCACAGGTATAATCTGTCTGCTACCTTCAATCTACAAATTTTTTCCTTGGCATACATTTTTTTCTATTGACAGTTTCCATACACCGTCAGTTTCACGTTCACCTTCACCATCCTATAAAACTATAAAGTACCGGTAAATATGTACTTCTATTAAACTCTGTCCGAGCTCACTAAAGTCTATTGATATTGATGATTCCTAGGAGCAGTGTGCTCTGTGAAGAGGGGGAGGGGGGGTATAAATCACACAGAAATGGAAACATATGATGTTGCCTCATAACATTTTGTCTTTCAATAAACATTGTGGCCTTTTAAATCCCTGTGTAAACTATCAGAAAACCTCAGAACTTCCTGAACCCAAAATTGTCCGGTACCTTCTGTTCATCAAAGCTACAGAGAAAACATTCATTCATTTTCATGCCACATGGCTATGCTTCCTTGTGATCACACACAGTCATTGAATTGTATTGAATAGTAAATATTTACTTACATTCCCACCTCCAATTTATCAAGTGGATTTTTTCGGTGGCTTTTGCTTTATTGGAAACATGATTTGTCTGGTTGTGAATGACTGTAACTCAATGTGCAAACAAACAATTGAAATACAAAGGGGGAGAAGGAAAGAAGGTAAGCAGGGAGCATGGGAAATAGGAAGAAAGTAAAAATAGACATGGAAGTAATAGAGGAAAACTAAAAAAAGTTAAAGATGAGTTCCAGCCGTATGTTTAGTAAAAGCCAGCAGCTACAAAAAGTGTAGCTGCTGACTTTTAACCACTTGCCGACCAGCCACGCAGTTTTACTGCAGCAGGTTGGCTCTGCTGGGCAAATCCACAATAGCTTACATTGCTTCCCATTGTGGCCACTAGGGGCGCGCCAATGCGAGTGCCCAGTGAGCGCAATGACTGCCGGGTACCCGTGATCGCTCGTGACAGAGCAAGAACCAGGATCTGTGGGCCAAATTCACAGTCGGAATACGCCGGCGTATCTACTGATACACCGGCGTATTTTCAAATTTGCAGCGTCGTATCTTTAGTTTGAATTCTCAAACCAAGATACGACAGCTTCTGGCTTCGATCTGACAGGCGTACGGCTTCGTACGCCTTCGGATCGTAGGTGTAATACTTCGGCGCCCGCTGGGTGGAGTTTGCGTCGTTTTCTGCGTCGGGTATGCTAATTAGCTGTTTACGGCGATCCACAAAGTTACGTGCGCTCATCGCATTCTCTTACGTCGTCGGTAGTCGGCTTTTCCCGTCGTAAAGTTACGGCTGCTATTTCATGGCTTATATTTAGACCAGCCATGTTAAAGTATGGCCGTCGTTCCCGCGTCAAATTTTAAAAAAAAATTTGCGTAAGTCGTCCGGGAATAGGAAAGGACGTAACGCACGTCGCCGTTCAAAAAATTACGTCGGTGCGACGTCATTTCGCGCAAAGCACGGCGGGAAATTACAAAACGGAGCATGCGCAGTACGTTCAGCGCGGGAACGTGCCTAATTTAAATGATACACGCCACATTTGAATTAGGCGGGCTTGTGCAGGACGGATTTACGCTACGCCGCCGCTAGTTTACAGGCAAGTGCTTTGTGAATCAAGCACTTGCGCTTAAAACTTGCAGGTCGCCGCCTAACTAGTAAAAAATAATAATAATAATAAAAAAATGCCAAAAAACTATCCCCTATTTTGTAGATGCTATAACTTTTGCACAAACCAATCAATATACGCTTATTGCAGTTTTGTTTACCAAAAATATGTAGAAGAATATATATCAGCCTAAACTGAGGAAAAAAAATAGTTCTGTAAAGCAAAAAGTAAAAAATATTGCTTTTTTTCAAAATTGTCACTTTTTTTGTTTATAGCGCAAAAAAAACGCAGAGGTGATCAAATATCATCAAAAGAAAGCTCTATTTGTGAGAAAAAAAGGACATTAAAGGAGTTCCCTAAGCTAAAACTTTTAACCCCCGCTGTGCCCGGGCTGTAAAACTATACAAAATAAACCTTCACTTACCTGCCTACGATCCCCCGTTGTTCCGATATCGCCGTCCCGTTCTCCGGTCCCAGTCTCTTCCACTTCCTGGGGGTCGGTGACTCACAGTGCGCTCAGCCTATCAGCGGCCGCGACGGGACATTGCTGCGTCCGCTGATAGGCTGAGCGCACTGTGAGTCACCGACCCCCAGGAAGTGGAACAGACCGGGACCGGAGAACGGGACGGCGATATCGGAACAACGGGGGATCGTAGGCAGGTAAGTGAAGGTTTATTTTGTATAGTTTTACAGCCCGGGCACAGCGAGGGTTAAAAGTTTTAGCTCAGAGAACTCCTTTAATTTTGTTTGGGTACAGTGTCGCACGACCGCGCAATTGTCAGTTAAAGCCATGCAGTGCCGAATCGCAAAAAGTGCTCTGGTCAGGAAGGGGGTAAATCCTAAACACACATCCCACTTGATACATGGTTCAGCGATGCGGCCACCTGAATCTTCTCTCCCCAGCAGGGCCGCTGATAGGGGGGGACCACCAGCCCTCCTGTACGGGGCCCGGGCGCACAGGGGGCCCGGACAGCAGGAGGATCGGTGGAGAAGAGAATGACAGCGTTACGAGGCATCATCTGAAGGGACTATTTTTCTGCTTCCCCCGGCTCCCAGGTGGCCTAAGATATATTCCCTTGGCCCCATCAGTTTATTTAGAGGGGCCCAGTAGTGTCACTATAGGGGTGGGGATTGCGGTGACACCAAGACTGCTGCTACACACCTGCAGAGTAGCAGCAGAACAGTGCGAGTGATGCTTCACTTCCCTGTCAGGCGGAGTGATCTCCACCCGACAGGAGCTTCCTAGTCCCGGCTGGTCTGACGTCATCATTCAGAGGCTGGGGAGCGCGGGATTGAAGAAAAGATGCTGGCAAGAGTCAGGACCTGTAGCCAGAGCTCAGTGTCTCAGTGTCTGCAAGTGAGTAATCACGTAGCTCATTTGCATAACAATGCCGTTTTTAACACCTCCGTTTTAGATATGTGAAGTGGACTGGTTAATGCTTTGGGGGAGGGGGGGTTAAATAATTTACAATGCAAATTGTAATATAGCACATGGAGCCTGGAGGGGGTTAATGTACTCACCTAAGTATTATTGACCTGTGGCAATTAACCCCTTTGTGTGCTGCATTAATGACAGTCATTGGCACCATCAGTGTTAATTAACCCCTTTTATGCTACAGCATGAAGGGGTTTATAAACATTGCCACTAATGCAGCACAAAGGGGTTAATTATTTATCACTGGTCAGAGAGTACATTAACCTCCTCCATGTGCCATATTACAATTACCAATCATTATCATTATGATCATCACACAGTACAGGTGCATTGAGCACCTGTATTGTGTGATTATCATGATAATAATGATTATATAGAATGACAGAAAAATTAATCTTTAGGCTTTATTCACACAGGGCATGCTGCAGACATGCGTCTAGCATGCAGAGCTGTCTTTTACTGGCTTGGGGATGTTTAAAGTGTTACATGCATCCCAATGCCGGCATCCCATTTATTTCTACTGAGACACACAGCCGCTATATCCCAATATGTCATGCGTGCGGGTCCCAGAATGCATGCAGGGTGCGTTCAGGGACCTGCACCAGCATGTCATATTGGGATAAAGTGGTTGTGTGTCTCAGTAGGAATAAATATGATACGGCATTGTGATCAGATGCATGTAACACTTTAAAACAGTGTCACTGTTGTAAACAAGGTTAGGAGACTGTATGATACGTTAAATATGTTAAATACAGTTCTGTAAGCAACACGTTATTTTCCGGGATTGCCCCTACCGAAACTAGACTCTGGATCCGTCCCTGGTACACACACCGCCCCCTATCCACATTAGTTGCTGCTGGGAGGTGAGCACTGAGCAGCCTTTGGAGGAGATGGGGGCGCTGTGTGTGTGTGTGTACAGTGCAATGCAATCTACAGTAAGAGCGATCCGGTCTCATGTACTATAAAGACCAGCACTCTTCTGACAGGAGGGGAGAACAAAACACAGCACACCTCTTCATGGCTGTGTTGGCAAATGTAATGGTGATTTGGGGAGGGCGATATGTGTCAGGAGGAAGAATGGGGGGATATGTGCTGGGAGGAGAGACTGGGGGGGGGGGCAGAGGGGTAATTTAGAAGGGGTTGTGCTAGGAGGGGGATTTTTGTTTGGAAATTTGTGCACGGGGGCCCCGTCAGGTAGGCTGTACGGGGCCCCGTGATTTCTATAAGCGGCCCTGCTCCCCAGCACCGGCTTCACTAGTGTAGACACCGGGCAGTAACAGCTTGCGGCTTCACAGCCGGGTGCACACTGTGCATGTGCTAATCATGCTGCGCATCCTGAATGGCCGGGCAAGCTTCTGGGACCTGGGACATGTCCCTTAGGCCCCATACACACGGGAGGATTTATCCGCGGATACGGTCCAGCGGACCGTTTCCGCGGATAAATCCTCTCGAGGATTTCAGCAGATTTTAATGCGATGGAGTGTACTCACCATCGCATTGAAATCCGCGCCGAAATCCTCTGGCGATGACGTGTCGCGCCGTCGCCGCGATTATGGCGCGGCGACGTGCGCGACGCTGTCATATAAGGAATTCGACGCATGTGTCGAATCATTACGACGCATGCGGGGGATCCCTTCGGACGGATGGATCCGGTGAGTCTATACAGACCAGCGGATCCATCCGTTGGGATGGATTCCAGCAGATGGATTTGCTTGGCATGTCAGCAAATATCCGATCTGCTGGAATCCATCCCAGGGGATAAATATCCGCGGAAACAGATCCGCTGGAGTGTACACACCAGGGGATCTATCCGCAGAAACCCATTTGCTGGGATTTTTCAGCGGATGGATTCTATCGTGTGTACGGGGCCTAAAGATTGCAGGGAGGGAAGGGGAAGGGGGGATCTTCTGCTTGTGGCGCCGTGGCGCTCCAAGCAGAAGTGGGAGCTGTGTACCTGTCAAAACTAGAATGATATGCCATGTGGCATGTCAGGGGGTCAGTAGTCCTTAAAGCAGAAGTTACACTTTTATGTGGAACTCTGCTTTAAGAGTCATGCAATAGATAAATGAAAAAATAAGGAAAGAAGGAAGAAAGGGGAAAGAGTTGAATGGATGAAAAATGAAGGCAGGAAGAAGGAAGGGGAGAAAGTAAAATGGATGAAAAATTAAGGAAGGAAGAATGAAGGGGGAAAAGTGGAATGGGTGAAAAATGAAGGAAGGGGGAAAAGTGGAATGGGTGAAAAATGAAGGAAGGAAGAAGGAAGGGGGGAAAGTGGAATGGATGAAAAATGAAGGAAGGGGGAAAAGTGGAATGGATGAAAAATGAAGGAAGGGGGAAAAGTGGAATGGATGAAAAATGAAGGAAGGAAGAAGGAAGGGGGAAAAGTGGAATGGATGAAAAATGGGGGAAGGGGGAAAAGTGGAATGGATGAAAAATGAAGGAAGGAAGAAGGAAGGGGGAAAAGTGGAATGGATGAAAAATGAAGGAAGGAAGAAGGAAGGGGGAAAAGTGGAATGGATGAAAAATAAAGGAAGGAAAAAGGAAGGGGGAAAAGTGGAATGGATGAAAAATGAAGGAAGGAAGAAGGAAGGGGGAAAAGTGGAATGGATGAAAAATGAAGGAAGGAAGGAGGAAGGAAGGGGAAAAAGTGGAATGGATGAAAAATGAAGGAAGGAAGGGGAAAAAGTGGAATGGATGAAAAATGAAGGAAGGAAGAAGGAAGGGGGAAAAGTGGAATGGATGAAACATGAAGGAAAAAAGTTTTTTTTTTTTTTAAAGGTATACAAGGGATGGAGATAAAACTAAGGAAGGTAAGAAGAAAGCATAGATAGAATGGGGGGGGAAATTAAGGAAGGCAAAAAAAGAAGTTGGCAGTTATGCAAAGGATGGAGGAAAAAAATGAAGAAGGAAGAGGGCATACATTGAATGGAGGAAAAAAATAAGGTAGGAAGAAAAGAAGTTAGGAAGCATGCAAGGGATAGGAGGAAAAAATAAGGAAAAAAAGGTAGATGAAAGGGAAAGGACGTTGAAAGAATGGTGGAAAAACGAGAAAGGAAAGAAAGAACTAAAGAAAAGGAAACATGGAAGGAATAGAATAAAGGTAAGAAAAATTAAAAGGAAGGAAGGAGAAAAAGAAGGAAGAAAGAAGGAAGGAAGAAAGGAAGGAAATAACTAAATATTGATTATGCAAAGCTGTCATGCCTCCACACTCATACAACTTCTATGGATAAAATGCAGCTGTTATGGATGGAGCAGCAGTTTCTTCAGGTCTCCTGTTCCTCGAGTACATGACTGTACAAGCAGCACCACGCTCCTTGACATACTCAGGCTGAAGAGGGGATGTTTATTGTCCATATACTGTACATTTGTTTTCGTCCGAATGCATTTTCAGGTATTTTCGTTATCGTTTTAACAACCGAAAGATCCGACATAAACAAATGCTTTATTTTCGTTTTTGTTGCGGTCGAATGTGCCTAACCTTAACTCTATTAGTCCAATATTATTCTACATAAAGATAGAAGATTCGACATAGAGAGAAAAGATTCGACATTATAGGGACATGAAGAAGAATCGACATAGAGAGAAAAGATTCGACATAGAGAGACATGAAGATTCGACATAGAGAGACATGAAGATTCGACATAGAGAGACATGAAGATTCGACATAGAGAGACATGAAGATTCGACATAGAGAGACATGAAGATTCGACATAGAGAGACATGAAGATTCGACATAGAGAGACATGAAGATTCGACATAGAGAGACATGAGTCAAATTTTTTTTTTTTAAAGATTCTATCGCATCTTCTTTTTTTTTTTTTCTTAGAACATTCGACAGACACCATGGGCCAGATTCACAGCTGAGATACGACGGAGTATCTCAGATACTCCGTCGTAACTCTCAGAGTATCTATGCGACTGATTAATAGAATCAGTTACGCATAGATATCCCTAAGATCCGACAGGTGTAATTGTTTTACACTGTCGGATCTTAGGATGCAATACCGCGGCCGCCGCTGGGGGGAGTTTGCGTCGTAAACCAGCGTCGGGTATGCAAATTAGGAGTTACGGCGATTCCCGACGGATTTTCGCGTTCGCTACGTCGCCGCTAGTCTAGTTTCCCGTCGCAAAGTTAGTCGTCGTTTTTGGTGCCTTAACTTTACACAGCAATAGTATTGCTGTATAAAGTATGGCCGTCGTTCCCGCGTCGAAATTTAAAAATGAACGGCATTTGCGTAAGCCGTCCCGGAAAATACGGAATTACGCTACGCGCGTCGCTGTTTGAAAAAATGATGTCACGGCGCGCAAAGCACGACGGGAATTGGGACACTGAGCATGCGCAGTAGGTCCGGCACGGGAGCGCGCCTAATTTAAATTGCACACGCCCATTTGAATTGGCCCGCCTTGCGCCGGAGGCCGCCGGCGTAGGTTTTCATCGCAAGTGCTTGGTGAATCAGGCACTTGCGAAGAAAACTTGCGGCGGTGTAACGTATCTACGATACGTTACGCCGCCGCTCACCTACGTGAATCTGGCCCTATAAGCCTTCAATGACAGATTCAACCTTAATTTGGATTTTTGGAAGAATGCATTTTTTAAACGAAAAACAAAATAAATAAAAACAATTTTCGGGAGTAACTAAATAAATGTATTTTTCGGACGAAAATGAAATTACGAAACAAAATATTTCAGTGTGCACAACATGTCTACTGTACATGTATAAATATATCATTTTCTATTGTCAACTTTACAATACAGTCTGTTACAATAGTCTGTATTAAACCCTTTCCCGGCAGACCAGAACGTTAGGGCCCAGATCCTGCGGTGGAGCACTCAACATATGTTCCTCCCAACACAGGTTTTAATAGGGTGCAGTAGGATTTAGCCAATGGCCTCTCACCAACTCCTGCAGTGTCAGCTGGACTTCCTATGTTCTTCTTTGGTGAATAAGAGATGTCAGTGGCATTGTCCCTAATGATCAGGCAGCAACATCAGTAAAAAATTTTGACATTATCCCCAATAATCAGATGGCAGCATCATACAGTAACAGTGATGTTGTTACTCCGCCTCTCTGCATCCCTGACAGCATGGTCTGTCTTCCATAATGTCTTTACTACACCTGCCTTGAGCCTGGGAACAGACCTTCCTTTTCCTATCTACAGAGCTCTGGTAATGCTGGGATCTGCAGTCTGAAGACTATGGGGCAAATCCACAAAAGAGATACTCCGGCGTAAGCCGTCGTATCTCTGGTTCTAACTTTGGAACTGATCCTCAGAAGCAGTTTTCCTAAGTTAGGCAGAAGATCCGACATCTGTAAGGGACTTACACTGCCGGATCTTAGGATGCAGTACCGCATCCGCCACTGGGGGCATTTCGAGTCGAAATGCCTCTGTTAGTATGCAAATTAGCACTTAGGGCGATCCTCAAAGCTTTTGTACCTAGTTTTTTCGCCGTAAGTGTTAGTTTGCCTGGTGTAAAACTAGGGCTGCTTTTACAAGGTGTAAAGTTAGTCACACCTTGTAAAGGCCCATTCAAGCGACGGCATTTGGTATGCATTCCCGAGGGAGAACTCCATGCCAATTTTCAATGAAAAAAACGGCATGGGTTCCCCCTCAGGAGCATACCAGGCCCTTAGGTCTGTTATGGGTTGTAAGGAGACCCCCCTCCGCCGCAAAATTGACGTAGGGGGTCCCCCTACAATCCATACCAGACCCGTATCCAAAGCACGCTACCCGGCCAGCCAGGAAGGGAGTGGGGACGAGCGAGCGCCCCCCCCCCCCCTCCTGAGCCGTGCCCGGCCGCATGCCCTCAACATGGGGGGGTTGGGTGCTCTGGGGCAGGGGGGCGCACTGCGGGCCCCCCCACCCCAGAGCACCCTGTCCCCATGTTGATGAGGACAGGACCTCTTCCCGACAACCCTTGCCATTGGTTGTCGGGGTCTGCGGGCGGAGGCTTATCGGAATCTGGGAGTCCCCTTTAATAAGGGGGCCCCCAGATACCGGCCCCCCACCCTAAGTGAATGGATATGGGGTACATCGTACCCCTATCCATTCACCTGTAGGCAAAAAGTAAAAGTTAATAAACACACAACACAAGGCTTTTTAAAATATTTTATTATTCTGCTCCGGACGCCCCCCCTGTCTTCGTTATTAGCTCAATTACCAGGGGGGGCTTCTTCTTCCGCTCTCCGGGGGTCTTCTCCGCTCTCCGGGGGTGTTCCGCTCTCCGGGGGGGGCTTCTCCGGACTCCGGGGGGCTTCTTCCATCTTCTCCCCTCTTCCGCTCTTGACTCGGCGAACCCCGGTTCTTCTGCAGCTCTCCGGTGCCTTCTTCTTCAGCGCTGGCTGCCTGCTATGTTTGTGTGTTAGCTCGATTTCAAACAGGCAGCCGGCGCGGTCTTCTGTGACGTCAGGGTCTTCTGGTCTTCTGTTCTTCCTATGTTGCCTCGTCGCCTGTTGTCGCTGTAATGATGGAAGCGCGCCTTGCATCACATTTATATAGGCATCACCGTCCCATCATGCTCCGGTAGGTACCCACGTGGTGGGTGCACGTGGGTAGGCACCCACCACGTGGGTACCTGCCGGAGCATGATGGGACGGCGATGCCTATATAAATGTGATGCAAGGCGCGCTTCCATCATTACAGCGACAACAGGCGACGAGGCAACATAGGAAGAACAGAAGACCAGAAGACCCTGACGTCACAGAAGACCGCGCCGGCTGCCTGTTTGAAATCGAGCTAACACACAAACATAGCAGGCAGCCAGCGCTGAAGAAGAAGGCACCGGAGAGCTGCAGAAGAACCGGGGTTCGCCGAGTCAAGAGCGGAAGAGGGGAGAAGATGGAAGAAGCCCCCCGGAGTCCGGAGAAGCCCCCCCCGGAGAGCGGAACACCCCCGGAGAGCGGAGAAGACCCCCGGAGAGCGGAAGAAGAAGCCCCCCCTGGTAATTGAGCTAATAACGAAGACAGGGGGGGCGTCCGGAGCAGAATAATAAAATATTTTAAAAAGCCTTGTGTTGTGTGTTTATTAACTTTTACTTTTTGCCTACAGGTGAATGGATAGGGGTACGATGTACCCCATATCCATTCACTTAGGGTGGGGGGCCGGTATCTGGGGGCCCCCTTATTAAAGGGGACTCCCAGATTCCGATAAGCCTCCGCCCGCAGACCCCGACAACCAATGGCAAGGGTTGTCGGGAAGAGGTCCTGTCCTCATCAACATGGGGACAGGGTGCTCTGGGGTGGGGGGGCCCGCAGTGCGCCCCCCTGCCCCAGAGCACCCAACCCCCCCATGTTGAGGGCATGCGGCCTGGCACGGCTCAGGAGGGGGGGGGGCGCTCGCTCGTCCCCACTCCCTTCCTGGCTGGCCGGGTAGCGTGCTTTGGATACGGGTCTGGTATGGATTGTAGGGGGACCCCCTACGTCAATTTTGCGGCGGAGGGGGGTCTCCTTACAACCCATAACAGACCTAAGGGCCTGGTATGCTCCTGAGGGGGAACCCATGCCGTTTTTTTCATTGAAAATTGGCATGGAGTTCTCCCTCAGGAATGCATGCCGAGCGACGCTGTCATTTTTTTTTATAATTATTTGTTTTCCCGGCGCGTCTTTTTTTCACCCGTCGTAACTTTAGTGTCCCGTCGCAATCCACAAAGCCGCCCGGCGTCAATTACGTTCGCGCGATGCACGTCGGGAAAATGACGTCACACGCATGCGCAGTACGGCCGGCGCGGGAGCGCGCCTCATTTAAATTGTAAACGCCCCCCGGAGAGGAGGAACGCCTTACGACGGCGGCACTTAACTTACACTGCTTGAAATTTTTACGTAAGTGCTTTGAGGATCAGGCACTTAGGTAAAAACTTTAAGTCAGTGTAACTTAACTGCTGAAAGTTAAGTTACGCCGCCTGGCTGAGGATTTGGCCCTATATCTCCCACAAGTCATAGTGAAATATTTTTTTTTCGTAATTTCGTTTTCGTCCGAAAAATATATTTATTTAGTTACTCCCGAAATTCGGTTTTATTCATTTTGTTTTTCGTTAATAAAATGCATTTGTCCGAAAATCCAAATTAAGGTCGAATCTGTCATTGAAGGCTTATGGTGTCTGTCGAATGTTCTAAGAAAAAAAAAAGAAGATTCGACATAACCATAAAAAAAAAAAAAAAAAAAAAAAAAATTGACTCTTCATGTCTCTCTATGTCAAATCTTCATGTCTCTCTATGTCAAATCTTCATGTCTCTCTATGTCGAATCTTCTTGTCTCTCTATGTCGAATCTTCATGTCTCTCTATGTCAAATCTTCATGTCTCTCTATGTCGAATCTTCATGTCTCTCTATGTCATCTCTTCATGTCTCTCTATGTCAAATCTTCATGTCTCTCTATGTCGAATCTTCATGTCTCTCTATGTCGAATCTTCATGTCTCTCTATGTCGAATCTTCATGTCTCTCTATGTCGAATCTTCATGTCTCTCTATGTCGAATCTTCATGTCTCTCTATGTCAAATCTTCATGTCTCTCTATGTCAAATCTTCATGTCTCTCTATGTCATTTCTTCATGTCTCTCTATGTCAAATCTTCATGTCTCTCTATGTCGAATCTCCATGTCTCTCTATGTCGAATCTTCATGTCTCTCTATGTCAAATCTTCATGTCTCTCTATGTCGAATCTTCATGTCTCTCTATGTCGAATCTTTTCTCTCTATGTTGACTCTTCTTCATGTCTCTATAATGTCGAATCTTTTCTCTCTATGTCGAATCTTTTCTCTTTATGTAGAATAATATTGGACTAATAGAGTTAAGGTTAGGCACATTCGACCGCAACAAAAACGAAAATAAAGCATTTATTTATGTCGCATCTTTCGGTTGTTAAAACGATAACGAAAATACATGAAATTCGGACGAAAATGCATTCGGACGAAAACGAATGCACATGTCTACTAACTCCCAGCAAGCTCTGTCTTTCCCACAATCAACAGCAGCTCAGTTTCTTCTCCCTCTCTGTGATTCCGGGTGGTAGGCTGGGCTTTCCTCAAGCTCTCTCTGTGGCTGCATATAGTCCTGCAAATGGCCAGTGTCTCTCTCTGCCCTCTCCTCACTGGCAGTCCAGGATAGGAAGAACGCTGCAGCTGTGGTTATGTGTGAACTGTTGCAGTATGTGTGATAGTGATAACCTGGTCAGAGGCACAACTAGAACCTTCAGGGCTTCAGTGCAAGAAACCCTCCGAGCCCATGGCCTTTTCTTTTGAGCCCATGGCCCTTCCCTTCAAGCTCAGGGCTCTTCCCACTTATCTAAAGGCCTTTTACTCCTATTGAAGGGCCCTTTATAAGCCCTGCTTTACACTGCTGTGACTTATCATGCAACTTGCAAAACAAAGTCACATGACAAGTGAAAAAACTTTTTTTCAATGGGTGCCATCGTAATCAATGCGACTCAAGTTGAACCACCTTCCTGTAATTTGGGTGCAATTTGAGTGCCATAGACACCCCCAAAAAAAATCACAAAAGTCACAAGAAAGGTGTAAGGAAGTCACAAGCAAGTCGCAGCAGTGTGAACCGAGCCTTATGGTCCCACAGAGGGACATTTTCACATGTTCTTCAGTGGGGCCCCCCCCAAACTGACAGAATGTCGCAAGTGTGACCTTTGTGATCCTGGAGGTTCTGCCACTGAATTTGGCCATGCAGCTGTAGTCCAGGGAGTGCCTCAGACTGGGGCTACAGGGATGTTTCTGCATTTCATTATTGAACTACTTGCAGACCACCTCGTTATACAGTAGCTCAGCTGTTTGATGTTGAATACTGTTGTTATGGCAGCAGATAGCTGCCATAACCCTGGTTTCTATTTTAAAGCAGGGGTTCACCCAAAAATACATTTTTAACATTACATTCAGCCGGCTGTTTTTTTATTTTTTTTCATACATACCGTATTTCACCGCCGCTTCCGGGTATGTCTTCTCCGGGACTGGGCATTCCGGGTATGTCTTCTCCGGGACTGGGCAACTCGTGACGCATACTAAGCGTCACGAGTTGCCGAAAGAAGCCGAACGTCGGTGCGGCTCTATACGGCACCTGTGCACCGACGTTCGACTTCTTTCGGCAACTCGTGACGCGTAGTATGCGACGGTCGGAGGCCTGTCAATCAGATAGGAAAGCCCAGTCCCGCAGAAGACATACCCGGAAGCGGCGGTGAAATACGGTATGTACGAAAAAACAAAAACAAAAAACAGCCGATTGTCATTAGGACAACTCGACTGAATGTAATGTAAAAAATGTATTTTTTGGGTGAACCTTCACTTTAACAGTGGGTGGTCCGCTTTCAGATAAAAAAGTCACCGCAAGATCACTTTTATCCATGGCGGGAGAAATGCCCCCCACTCCCGCCGTTCCCTGGTGGTCTCCACCGCTTACCGGAGCCGTCGTAGCAGCGGAGACAATCGGGTCCTTTCCCCTCTGAGGCATTGAGTTAAGTGATAAGAAGATGGTCCCCACTCTGCTCCATACCCTTGGATGATGGAAGCAATGTCTATCGTCACTTACGCGCAATGGTCTTAAAGGGGGAAAAATAAATTATTGGGAAAAAAGAGATCTCACATTAATGCTTTTTTTCTATTACTAATTTCTAATTTTCTATTACTATTATTAAGGGATGCTTACATTCCTTGTAATAGGAATAAAAGTGACTCTATTTATTTTATTTTTTTAAAAGACAGTGTAAAAAAAAAAAGTTAAATAAATAAGATTTTTTTTTGCTTGCGCACAGAAGCAAACGCATATACGTAAGTCAAGCCCGCATATGAAAATGGTGTTCAAACCACACATGTGAGGTATCGTTGCAATCGTTAGAGCGAGAGCAATAATTCTAGTAACCTGTAGAAATAAAGTCCATAACATAAATGTCAAAACTGATGAAAAAAACTGATGAAAAAAATCCTTATTTCTGTGAATCTTCCACCACACCACTGTGCTGTGATAACTCCCCTCGGAAAAACGCACTCCCCTCGGATTTGCCTTTCACCCTCGTGTTAGGCTAAATCGCTTGTGTATTATCCCAAAAATGGATTAACAAATCTCAGCTGGATCACCGTGATATTTTCTCAACAATGTACATGAAAACAAAAGAAGTGCTCCAATAGTGTAAAATTGTACCACCAGTTTAATTCAAAATCACAGCAGCACTTCGATCATTAAACTCATGTAGAAAATTAAAAATCAACTCCAAATAAAATCACAGCAAACATCAGTGTTTAGTTGGCTCTGCAGTGCTAGACGGTCACGGCGAGCCTGAGGTGTGTGCTTGGTTGGTAAATGCTCACCACACTCCAGACTCCCGACCCCCAGTAGCGGTAAGTTGTCTAAACAGCAGCGGCGTCTCTAGTCAGTGAAACTAGTGTTCCCAGGGAACGTGGCTACAGTTACACTAGTTTCACTGACTTCACGCCGCTGCTGTTTAGACAACTTACCGCTACTGGGAGTCGGGAGTCTGGAGTGTGGTAAGCCTTTACCAACTGAGCACACACCTCAGGTCCGCTGTGACCGCCTATCACTGCAGAGCCAACTAAACACTGATGTTTGCTGTGATTTTATTTGAAGCTGATTTTAAATTTTTTACATGTGAGTTTAATGAACGACGTGTTGCTGTGATTTTGAATTAAACTGGTGGTACAATTGTACACTATTGGAGCACTTATTTTGTTTTCATGTACATTATTGAGAAAATATCATGGGGATCCAGCTGAGATTCGTTCATCCATTTGTGGGATCTAGGGGTGTTTGAAGGAATTTGGGGGCCCTACGCAAAATGGGTGCCCCCAAGCACCCACCCCGCACATAAAACCTACATTAGTGCTACATTTATTTTTTACACCCATGTTCTTACCCCCCCTCCCTAGTCCCTATGTTTTTCTATTCTCACCTCCCCTTCTTCCCTGTAGGCTGTAGTGTGGCCGAGCTCCTCTTTCTCCTCTTAGTCCGGTGTTCTATCATTATGGGTCCCCAGTCCCCTATTAGATAGTACCGGGGTCGGGTACCGCGCGGTACAGGACATTCAGTTTTCTGTGTTCCCGGCCGGACTGAAAGGAAGTGAGCACTCAGTGTGCACTTCCTGTCAGTCCGGCCCGGGAACCGGAAACTGAATCTCCTGTACCACGCGTGGTACCCGGCCGGACTGACAGGACTCCAGGAGAAAGGAAAAGGAGCTCGACCACGCTACAGCCTGGGAAGGGGAAGTTGCGGACCCCAGGCAAGCTCGGGGCCCCAAGCAGTTGTTTGTTTTGCCTGTCCTGTAGCGAC
The DNA here is from genome assembly GCF_905171775.1 of Rana temporaria. NCBI lineage: Eukaryota > Metazoa > Chordata > Amphibia > Anura > Ranidae > Rana > Rana temporaria. Next base: position 643,741,234 of record NC_053489.1, on the reverse strand, counting down.
GGGCCTGGTGGGATCATACACAAGTGATTTAGCCTAACACAAGAGTGAAACGCAAATCCATTTGGTGAGTGAGTTTTTCAGAGGGGAGTTATCACAACACGGCGGTGTGGTGGAAGATTCACAGAAATAAGGAATTTTTTTCATCAGTTTTTTTCATCAGTTTTGAAATTTATGTTATGGACTTTATATCACTCATCACGTGGTATTATTGAGTTTAAATGTTATTGTATTATTATTTTAGTATTATATTACATTAATTAACACTGCAATCTTCTTATCTCATTTAGATTATTTTGGGTTAACCACTTCCCCACCAGCCGCCGTCTGGAAACGGCGGCAAGGTGGTTGCTTAACTGGGGGTCGCCGTTCTGAAACGGCGCCCCGCAGAAGCAGCAATGCGCGCCGCCTCGGGCGCGCACACAGAAAATTCTGTGCGCGCCGGGTCTATGAGACCCGGCGCTACACAGATCTAGGTAAATGACCAGCAACAACGGTCATTTACCATGTGATCGCGCCGTCCAATGACGGCGCGATCACAATGTAAACAAAGGAGGTCAGGGAAAGTTTACCTCCTCTCCTCTCCTCACACAGTATCAGCGGGAGAGAAGAGGAGATAAACTGTGAGTTTAATATTGCCCATAGTGTCACATCAGTGCCCATAGTGCCACATCAGTGCCCAATCTGTGCCCTAAAGTGCCCAATCTGTGCCTAAAGTGCCCAATCTGTGCCTAAAGTGCCCAATCTGTGCCCAACAGTGCCACATCTGTGCCCAGTAGTGCCACATCTGTGCCGCATCAGTGTCACCAGAGCCGCACCAGTGTCACCAGAGCCGCACCAGTCACCAGAGCCGCACCAGTCCTATAATATTGCCACAACAGTGCCGTACCAGTGCCGCCTGTGCCCACCAGTGCCGCCTGCGCCCACCAGTGCCGCCTGCGCCCACCAGTGCCGCCTGTGCCACCAGTGCCGCCTGTGCCACCAGTGCCGCCTGTGCCACCACGGCCGCCTGTGCCCACCAGTGCCGCCTGTGCCGCCTGTGCCCTCCAGTGCTGCCTGTGCCCACCAGTGCTGCCTGTGCCCACCAGTGCTGCTAATCGGTGCACACCAGAGCCACCTGTGCCCACCAGAGCCACCTGTGCCGCCTGTGCCCACCAGAGCCACACCCGTGCCACTACAGTGCACATAAGTGCCGCCTGTGCCCACCTGTGTCCACCAGTGCCACCACAGTGCTCTGCAGTACAGCCTCACCAGCCACCAGTATGGCAAAAAAATTATTTACCGGCGAGCAGGCCGTACATCTTCTACTTGCCATGAGCGATGAGAGCAGCGAGGAGTCTCTGTCCGATTCTGATTCGGCCTATGAACCCGTTATAGACAGTGGGTCCGATTCAGAATCTGAAGAAGAACATGTGCCCAGGAAAAAAAGGGGTGCTGGCGTGGAGAAGCGGCCTACTCCCAGACGCGCAGGGCCGTCCACCTCAAGCGCTGTGCCTACCACCTCAAGCGATGTGCCGTCCACCCCAAGCACTGTGCCGTCCACCCCAAGCGCTGTGCCGTCCACCCCAAGCGCTGTGCCGTCCACCCCAAGCGCTGTGCCGTCCACCCCAAGAGCTGTGCCGTCCACCTCAAGAGCTGTGAAGTCCACCTCAAGAGCTGTGCCGTCCACCTCAAGCGATGTGCCACTGCAACAAAGCCCAGGCACCAGTAGGGTGTCATCTCAGCCCCAAAGGGATAGGGGCCATGCCAGCCTTCCCTATGGCCTTCAAAACCCCCTGTGGCTTCCCCCTAATTCCGGAGCAGCAAATATCCCCCCTTCACTGCCCAGCCAGGTGTCCAGATGAACACAGAAAACTTTTCTATGATTAATTTTTTTAATTTACTTTTCACTGAAGATTTCCTATCCTTCATTGTGGCCCAGTGCAATCTCTACGCACAACAGTACGTAAGAAGTAACCCTGGTTCCAGATATGCCCGCCCCTTTGAGTGGAGAGAACTAACCGTGGACGAATTTAAAATTTTCTTAGGCCTAACCTTTACTATGGCACTTTCAAAAAAAAACAATTGTATTCCTACTGGTCCACCAAACCCATTCACCACATGCCAATCTTCTCCTCCCTTATGCCAAGATCCCGATATTTAAAAATTATGCGGTTCCTCCACTTTAACGACAACGCCCAGTGCCCTCCCCGAAATGACCCTGCTTTTGACAAGCTACATAAAATTCGGCCACTTCTAAATTTTTTCGCTCAACAATTTCCCCAATTATATACCCCTGACCAGAACATATCTGTGGACGAGTCCCTTGTCAAATTCTCAGGCAGGCTGGGCATCAAGCAGTTCATCCCCAGCAAAAGGGCACGATATGGGGTCAAAATGTACAAGCTTTGCGACAGAGCCACAGGGTACCTCTACTCATTCATGGTGTATGAAGGGAAGGACTCCCAACTGCATCCCCCTGAATGTCCAGAGTATATGGGAGTCAGCGGAAAAGTGGTCTGGGATCTGATGTATCCACTCTTTGGAAAGGGATACCACCTTTATGTGGATAATTTCTACACCAGCTTGCCCCTGTTTCGCTGTCTTTACCTTCCGAATACCCCAGCATGTGGCACAATAAGACCCAACAGGAAAGGCTTCCCGCAAAAACTGGTGGATCAAAAGCTCAGACGAGGGGAGTCTGCAGCATTGAGGAACCAGGAGATATTGGCTGTCAGGTGGAGGGACAAACGGAACGTCCACATGCTCTCATCAATCCACAATGACATCGGTGAAAAAGACTATTGCGCTACTGCGAGTGTTGGAACGTGAAAAAGAACTTGTGTATATAATATATATGCAGCTGCTGAATCTAGGGGTGCACCAATCCGTGAAATAAAGTGAATGAAATATTATGATCAGCGCTTACATAAAACAAAATAAGGGATAAGGAACCACGTGACACAGGCAACCAACCGGAGGCCAGCAGACTGTAGCAGGCTAGTCTGAAGCCGAGCTCTGTGCTGGGCGGCGAATTTAAAACCGCACTGTAACGGTACCATCGAGAATAAATATTTTTACCCTTTACCTGGACGTGCTTCACCATTTTTTATACATCTCCCTCCACACCGGGCTCTACTTTTGTCACACATACGGACGGACCGGAGGACACCGCACTCGAGGACCTTCCGTCTCTTTAGGATACAGTGGAGCTCTGGAGGAACAGGGGACTGGTGACGGCAAATCCACAGGAGAAGACAGCATCTGCCCTTCATGCTATTTTACCACTTATTGAAGGTAAGGGCATTGTGAGATTGCTGTTGGATGCATACACCAGATGTAGAAGACTCATCTCCCACCTTCACTTATGAGTGTTACCACACTAGCACAGTGACTTTTGTAGCCATTTATTTATACTGACCATTTCCTTCATTCCCCAATTATTTATTCACTGTGTTTTCTTTTGGCTAGAGATCACTGCCTGTTGTATTTGGTCTGACAGCTAATTGGTTTATCACCCTAGGGTGACCAGCTGCTGCAGCCAATCATTTAAGCACAGTATTTATTCCATGACAGGTTTGCACTGTTATATGTGATTACTACATATGATTTGGTTTTATTTTGTTTTATGTAAGCGCTGATCATAATATTTCAATCCACAATGACACCCACGTGGAAGTCCCCAAAAGAACCGGCCCAATCCAAAAACCAAAATGCATCTATGACTATAATTTGTTCATGGGGGGAGTGGACTTCAATGACCAGATGTTAGAACCCTACCTGCCCACAAGAAAATCCCGCCACTGGTATAAGAAAGTGTCCATTTATTTTTTTAGTTTGGCCTTCTACAATTCCTATGTAATTTACAAAAAATCATCCGAGAACCCCGTATCATATCTGGACTATCAAGAAGAAGTCATCACCGCCCTTTTGTACCCTGAAAACCCACCGGAAAATATTCGCTCTGATTCTGTGAGCAGACTGCACGAGCGTCACTTTCCTGAGCAAACCCCCTCCCGTGAAACAGGCAACAGAAATCAGAAGAGGTGCCGGGTGTGCTCCAGAAGAGGAATTCGAAAAGACACCACGTATTACTGTCCCGATTGTCCTTCCCAACCAGGCCTCTGTATTGGAACATGTTTCCGCCGTTACCATACGTTTCTTCATTATTAGGGACGTATGGTAAACGCAATTCTAATTTCCTGTAATTTCCCCCCCACACCCCTTATGCCACTGCACTCATACCTCTGCCTTCTCCGGAACCGACCATGGCCTGTTATACGACCACTCTTTTGCCTAACCCTAAACATACTTCTGCCTTCTCCGGAACCGACCATGGCCTGTTATACGACCACTCTTTTGCCTAACCCTAAACATACCTCTGCCTTCTCTGGAACTGACCCTGGCTTGTTATACGACCACTCTTTTGCCTAACCCTAAACTGTACCTACCTCTGCCTGCTCTGGAACTGACCCTGGACTGTTTGACCACGTTTTTTGCCTGCCCCTTGGATTGATCTTTTACCCTGCTATACTAGTGGGAACACAGGGGTCTCACATATGTGAGGGGCTCCAGAATTGTTTTTCTGGATGAAAAAACTAATTTTTTAGTTTTCTCATTCCCGGATTAGGGTCTGGTTGCCCGGAGGCTTCAAAGAGATTTGGGTGGGAGAAGCCTCTACCCCTGTCCCCATTCCCCTACCCATGGCCCGCTACTTGGACCATGTTCCTACCAGGACAAATATTTTGCCACTGCTGGCACTGTACTGACTATGGACAATATTCCTGCCTGCTGCCTGCTGCCTGGACAATTCCATTCACTGTCGCTGACCAGTGACCACGTCCCTGCCTGCTGCCTGGATCGGGGCTCTCCTTCTGTGGACAATTGCACTACTAAAACCACAGGTAATCTTCTTTTTTTTTTTACCCATTACTCAGCAGAATGTATTTTAGGGTGTAATTCTTGGTATGTACATGCTGTGTTAGAAATATGAAGGCCCTTCAAAAATGTGATAGATTGTAAGGAAATTGGATGTGTAATTTATGTCCCTAGAACACCTGATGGTGCTTCTTGGATGTTGGGCCTCTGTATGTGGCCACGCTGTGTAAAAGTCTCACACATGTGGTATCGCCATACTCAGGAGGAGCAGCAGAATATATTTTGGGGTGTAATTTTTTCTATGTACATGCTATGTGTTGGAAATATCCTATAAATGGACAACTTTCTGTAAAAAAAAAAAGCGTTTTTATTTTTTTCCACATTTTCCAAAAACATCTGGAAAAAAATTAACTGTTCAAAAGACTCATTATGCCTCATAGATTATACGTTGGGGTGTTAGCTTTCCAAAATGGGGTCACTTTGTGGGCGTTTCCATTGTCCTGGTGCTCCAGGGCCTTCAAAAGTGTAATAGGTGGGTGAGAGATTAGATGTGTAATTTATGCTCCTAGAATGCTTGAAGTTGCTACTTCGGTGTTTGGCCTCTGTATGTGGCCACGCTGTGTAAAAGTCTCACACATGTGGTATCGCCATACTCAGGAGGAGCAGCAGAATATATTTTGGGGTGTAATTTTTTCTATGTACATGCTATGTGTTGGAAATATCCTATAAATGGACAACTTTCTGTAAAAAAAAATGCGTTTTTATTTTTTTCCACATTTTCCAAAAACATCTGGAAAAAAATGAACTGTTCAAAAGACTCATTATGCCTCATAGATTATACGTTGGGGTGTTAGCTTTCCAAAATGGGGTCACTTTGTGGGCGTTTCCATTGTCCTGGTGCTCCAGGGCCTTCAAAAGTGTAATAGGTGGTTGAGAGATTAGATGTGTAATTTATGCTCCTAGAATGCTTGAAGTTGCTACTTCGGTGTTGGGCCTCTGTATGTGGCCACGCTGTGTAAAAGTCTCACACATGTGGTATTGCCATACTCAGGAGGAGCAGCAGAATATATTTTGGGGTGCCATTTGTGGAATATACATGCCATGTGAGAGAAATAACCTGTTATAATGACAATATTGGTATGAAAAAAAAAAAAAAAAATCTTGATTTTGCAAAGAATTGTGGGAACAAATGACAACTTCAAAAAACTAACTATGACTCTTACTAACTACCTTGGAATGTCTACTTTCCAAAAAGGGGTCATTTGGGGGGTATTTGTACTTTATTGGCTTGTTAGGGTCTCAAGAAATGAGAGAAGCTGTCAGTACTTCAGGTGTGATCAAATTGTTCAATTTTCAGAAATTGGTACCATAGCTTGTAGACCCTATAACTTTCACCCAGACTAAATAATATCCAAATTGTTTTTTTTTTTTACCAAAAATATGTAGCAGTATGCATTTTAGGCCAAATGTATGAGGAAAAATTCATTTTTTACAAAATGATATGATAGAAATGAAGAAAAATTCATTTTTTTACAAAATTTTCGTTCTTTTTTCATTAATAGCGAAAAAAAAAAAAAAACGCAGAGGTAATCAAATACCACCAAAAGAAAGCTCTATTTGTGGGGAAAAAAGGACAAAAATTTCATTTGGTTACAGTGTTGTATGACTGAGTTATTGTCATTCAAAACATGAGAGCACCAAAAGCTGAAAATTGGTCTGGTTATTAAGGGTGTTTAAGTGCCCAGTTGTCAAGTGGTTAAAGAGGAGTTCCACCCTCAAAATTGACCTCCGCTTAACCCACTCCTCGCCCCCTTACATGCCACATTTGGCATGTAATTTTTTTGGGGGGGGAGTGGGGGCTTCAGGAGAAGGGGACTTCCTGTCCCACTTCCTCCTTCCGCCGAGGGGCTGCAAAGGCGATACATCATATTGCCTTTTGGCAGCCCCACCCTGTAGGCGATCGCCTAGGACACATGACAGGTCCTAGGCGATCGCCTGTCCAATCAAACAGCGCAGCGCCGGGCCGCGCGCGCATGCGCAGTGCCGCTCGCGCATGCGCAGTGGGTGCCCGGCCGTGAAGCCGATAGCTGTCACGGCTGGGTGCCCACAGTGACAATGAAGACGCCGGCCGGGGAGGGGGGGTGAGGAGCGGAGCCCCGGCCGGCGCGTCGCTGGAACGTGGAGCAGGTAAGTGTCAGTTTATTAAAAGCCAGCAGCTACACTTTTTGTAGCTGCTGACTTTTAATAAACTTAAAAAATGGGTGGAAAACCCCTTTAAGTTTGTTTCTGTTTAAATATTCATTCACTAAGCAGCAGCTGTAGTTTATTTCACTTTTTGATCATTGGTGCAGTGGTGATATAGGTTACCCAGGGCGTTTGTATCCTATATGCCATCTGTGAAAAAGCTGAAGTTAAAGAGAGGATGGCTTCTACAAATGGATAATGATCCTAAACACACCTCAAAATCCACGGGGGATTACATCAAGATGCGTAAATTGAAGGTTTTGCCATGGCCTTCACAATCTCCTGCAAAACAGTTGGACAGAGGATCGTGCAGTCAAACGTGGGTTTTGAATTGCTTTTCTCACAATCCTGCGAGCTGTTCTGTCTGATTTTTTTCTTGGTCTTCCAGATCTTGCTTTAACTTCCACTGTTCCTGATGACTGCCATTTCTTAATTACATTCCGAACAGAGGATATTGACATCTGAAAACGCTTTGCTATCTTCTTATAGCCTTCTCCAGCTTTGTGAGCGTCAATTATTTTCAGTTTCAGTTTTCTAGACAACTGCTTAGAAGAACCCATGGTGCTGATTGTTGGGGCAAGGTCAGATGAGTCTGGGCATTTAAAACCTTTGAGATTGACATCACCTGGTCTTCCCAGACGATGATTGAGAACAATCCATGACACTGGCAGGTCTCAGCTTTGCAAAAGGGGGCAGTGCATGCTATAAATTCAGCAGGGTGCCCAAACTTTTGCAGACGCCATTTTTTTGTTTTCTGTAATTTTGAAAGTGTAAATGATGGAAATAAAATATATATTTTTTTTTTTACATTATAAGAATGTCTAATCTGTAATTTGATGCCTTTTGGAGATTTGTCCATCTTTCCTTGGCTTCGTTATGCACATTAATACAAATTTATACCTGGGGTGCCCAAACTTTCGATCTCCACTGTAACCTGTAGAAATGTTTAGGGGTCACAGTTTGTCGCCATTTCATGAGCGGGCAACGTTTTGAAGCATGACATGTTGGGTATCAATTTGGCGTAACATCATCTTTCACAATATAGAAAAAAATTGGGCTAAGTTATCTGTTGTCTTATTTTGTATTTTTAAAAAAAGTGTATTTTTTCCCCAAAAATTGCGCTTGTAAGACGCAATACGGTGAGACCTAAAGTACAAGATCGCCATTTTTTTCTCTAGGGTGTCTGAAAATATATTTATATAATGTTATAAAAATCTATAATATATAATGTTTAGGGGTTTTAAGTAATTTTCGAGCAAAAAAAAATGTTTTTAACTTGTACACAACAAGTTTGAAAAATAGGTCTGGTCCTAAGCAGTTAAAGTATAATGTGTTTCAGTTCTTTGTAACAGTTTAGTATGAAAGTTATTTACTTCCAGCTTGACATGTCACTACCAATTTACTCTGTGTCAGGTAGTGTCATACTGTGTACCTCCAGGGAAGAGTCATTAAATTCTATACATAAGAGACCTAAGCCTCTGGATTTAAACATAACATGTTCTCTGGAGACCAGAAAAACGCAGGGAAAACTTTCCTAAGCAGAGGATGCCCTGGAACCAAAAGAAATAAAGGGTGACTGAGTGTAAGAGGGGACAGCGAGCGCAGGTCAAGAGACCAACAGATGGCTGGAAAATGTGGGAGGAAAGACATACTTCTGAATGGATCATCATTTCTAGGATTCTAGATTCAGCAGCTGAACACTCACCCCCAAGGGACACATCGAACATAAGAAAACTGCTGTCGGTGGAAGTCATAAGATGAAAGCTCTGCAATAAAATGTTGTTTTCTATTTTTCCCCAAAGTACACACAGAGATAAAAATCTTATGCTATAAGTCTAAGCAGCACCCTCCAAGGTTATTGCGATCTTGTATTATAATGTTTACTGCATGCAAGGGATTCTACAAAGAAACATCATAAGAGATTGTCTGTAATACCTGAAGCTTCAAGTATTAATGAGATGGGGTTTTTAGTAAAAATTTCTAAAAATTGATCTGTTCAATTTTTCCTTGAGGATATAAGTTTGTAGGGCTAAAGAGACTCTTCTACTTGGCAAACAATAGATTAACAAAATAATTGGATATAAGTAGTACATATTCCTGTTTTACATTCTTTACTCGATGTTCCCCAGAGAAGTTTACAGTCCATTGCATATGTAGATTGGAGCTACTGCAGGGGTATTAAAGGGGTTTGTAAAGGTTTGTTTTTTATTTTCTAAATAGGTTCCATTAAAGCGGAGCTCCACCCTAATTGCAAGATTACATTAATAGTACAGCCGATATTAAAAATGCTTAAAATGGTTGTTTATATTTTTCATACGTGTACAGTACCTTTACTGTCCAGATGCTTCCGGTCAGCACAACTGCGGGTATTCTTCGGGCATGAGGTCACTTCCCCTACCACACAGTGTGCTCTGGGAGCTTCTCCCATAGCTCCCTGTGTTCCTGTTTAGAGCTGTGATAGCAAATATTGCGCTACTTCTCTACCAGGAAGTGACGCGCAACATAAACAAAGGAAGGAGGGCGGGCGTATTTTTACATGAGCCTGGGTTTACATCAGGGGCGGTAACTTTTAATTACAACGCCTGCCGTTGTTATGGCAACACAGACGCTGACGCCGCTGCCCCCCGCTGCGAGTGCGCATGTGCGAGATCGAGCGGTGGATGCTGGGACAACAGCATCACCGCAACCAGGAAGTTCCTGCTTGTGGGATTCTAATGCCCACAGTTAAAATGGCAAGGGCAGACACAAAGGAATATAAGTGTATATTGCAGGCAGAAAGAGAGAGGAGCGGACGTTGGAGACGAGATACGTGAGTTTATTTAAGCCCTGCAATTAACTATTTAACTACCCCCAACAACAAAAAAACGTATTTAAGCTAGTGCATTGTTGGTTCACTTACCTTTCCCTTTCTATTTCCCTTCTAAATGTTTTTTTCTTTGTCTGAATTTCTCACTTCCTGTTTCTCATCAGTAAGCTTGCCCTCATCATCCGAGCCTTTCTGGCTGGGGGTTAGTCAGCGTGCTCTCCCCCTCCCTTGGGACTACATCCCTACGGGGAACATATAGCTAGACTCAGTAAGAGCGCCACATCTTTAAGGCGGCGTAGCGTATCGTATTTACGCTACGCCGCCTTAAGTCAGAGAGGCAAGTACTGTATTCTCAAAGTACTTGCCTCCTAACTTACGGCGGCGTAGCGCAAGCGCGCCTAATTCAAAATAGGCTGAGGGGGCGTGTTTTATGTTAATTTTCTTTGACCTGACGTGATTGTAGTCCCACGGGAGGAGGTGAGCACGCTGACTAACCCCCAGCCAAAACGGCTCGGATGATGGGGACAAGCTTACTGAGGAGAAACAAAAGTGAGAAATTCAGACAAAGAAAAAAAACATTTAGAAAGAAAACTGAAGGAAATAGTTAGTGAACCAACAATGCACGATCTTAAAGGAAACTATTTAGAAAATAAATAACGAACCTTTACAACCCCTTTAAAGTAGATCAACAGTTTTGGATAGAGCTGGAGGTGTGTAGCGCTACCCCCCATGCGGGCCACTTAAAGATTCTGTACCCTACTGGTTGCCAACTTGACCTTCAAGTCCCCCGACACCTCTGACACTCTGGGTTCTGACATTCTTGTTGTAAACAAAGGAACCTAAAGATACACACATGCAAAGTAAACTAGTTGGATGTGTTTACTGAAAGATTAGAGGCAAATGACATCAGCCACAGAAAAGTTCTAACATGCAGGTGATAAAATACGATTATTAAACTCAATGGTAGAGACAATTAAGAAAACAAACAATTAGAACACTTTAAAGTGGTTGTAAAAGCACAAGGTTTTTTACCTTCATGCATTCTATTCTACCTCCGGTAGGATGGTGTGTCTCTGCTCTTTCCCTCCTCATCTGAAACCTCTCTCTTCCACTAATTACTGTCCCTGACAGATGGGTGACCTGTCCCTACATTTCCCACACACAAAATGCATGCCAAGCCTGGGAGCCAGGGTCTTAAATAGACTCTGCTCTACCCAAGATGGCCACCAGAGTCACTTGGGGTACCAGCATCCAAACAGATAGCTCCCCCAGTGACCCAGGAAACCATACCTGTGGTTGAGCACCACCTGCTGTGGAGAGGATAGGCTGCACCTGCCTACATGCATGTTGGACACCCGTGTCTTATAACTTTATGCTGCACTGTTCTATTTCATTGGGATGAGACAGAACCAAGATTACACCGAGAGTGGACAAATCATTATGAGCTAATGTTTACCAATCGACTGGGTAAATTGATCTACACTTGATAAGCCGGTATAGAGGTCAATGATATCACACATTCAAGGATTCTAACCCTGGCCTTCCAATCACTTATTGACTGGAGGTCAGAGGTGGAGTATGTGTTCTTCAGTGAACTCTTAAGGGGACATCTGATGTTAAAAGGAACATAGCTTTGTATAGAAGCATATTTAAAGGTATTGTCCCCAAGGAGATTTTGGGCATTTATTAACCGCTTAAGGACCGCCGCACGACTATTTACGTCGGCAGAATGGCAAGGCTGGGCACATGGACGTACAGGTATGTCCCCTTTAAGATGCCCAGCCGTGGGTCACGAGCGCACCGCCGCCGCGTTTGCAACCCGGTCCTGTCCTCCGTGACCGCACCCGCGGAACCATTTGCCACTGGTGGCCCGCGAGGTGAGTGTAAACCGACCTTCCCCGTTCTTCCTAGTGTGGCTGTCAGGGATCGTTTGTTCCCTGTGTTAGGGACGACGATCAGTGACATCACACGCACAGCCACATCCCCCCACAGTAAGAACACTCCCTTGGAAGACACTTAACCCTTACAGAGCCCCCTCCTGGTTATCCCATTCACTGTCAGCGTAATTTTCACAGTAATCGGTGCGTTTTTATAGCACTTTTCGCTGTGAAAATGACAATGGTCCCAAAAATGTGTCAAAAGTGTCCGATGTGTCCACCATAATGTCGCAATCATGAAAAAAATCGATGATCGCGGCTATTAGTAGTCATTTTTTTTTTAAATGGCATAAAACTATCCCCTATTTTGTAAACGCTATACATTTTGCGCAAACCAATCAATAAATGCTTATTGCGATTTTTTTTACCAAAAATATGTAGAAGAATACGTATCGGCCTAATCTGAGGGAAAAAAAAGTTTTTTATATATTTTTGGGGGATGTTTATTATAGCAAAAAGTAAAAAATATTGTTTTTTTTTTTAAATTGTCACTCTATTTTTGTTTATAGCGCAAAAAATAAAAACCTCAGAGGTGATCAAATACCACCAAAAGAAAGCTCTAAAAAAAGGACGCCAATTTTGTTTGGGAGCCATGTCGCACGACTGCACAATTGTCAGTTAAAGCGACGCAGTTGCCGAATCACAAAAATTGGCCAGGTCCTTTACCTGCATATTGGTCCGGGTCTTAAGTGGTTAAAAGGTTTATTTTGACTTGACATTACCATGTCGTACCTAATTATTATTTTTTTTTTTTTAAAAGCTTTATCATTTCTCTGTCCATATGTTTCAGATCAGTGGCTGCTAAACGTGCAAATTTTGTCCAAAATGTTAAAGACCTCTTGCATGTTCTTCCAGTACATCAGTTGACTGATCATTTTAAATGTGGCAAAAAAAGTTGGCTTCCATTTTCCGAAAAAGTGGCATATGGGGGAAATCACTTTCCTTTTTCAGTAGAACACCTAGAACAAATAATCTCCATGTGTCACGGGGAAAATGCACATCACTCTGTTTATTGGCAGTGAACATAGACATCCATCCATCACAGGGGAAAATGGAATGCATTACCAAGAGATCAGGCCAAAATGCCATGAAAGGTCTCATCCGTCATGGATGAAACTACCAAACAAAACACCTTGATGACAGAGGCGAGAATACAGCACAGAATGTGGTTCCAACACAAGATCATCATTCACAGGGGAAAATAAATGCTACACAAAACGTAAAATGGAAAAATCTTTGCGAAGAATGTTTACCAAGGGAAAATGCCACAAATATCATTGTCAGTCACAGATAACATGTCACACGGAATACCTATCAGTCACATGGGAAAATGTCAGCTATAATAAAATCACATGATGGCGGAAATGCTACAAACAGTGATGAACACTGCCTGTTATAGAAGATGCCACACAAAATGTCGATCATTCGCATTGGAACTAGCTATTTTTTTATTTTATTTGTGTATAATCATGGAAATAGCAAATACTTCTGTCAAGTGGTGAATGTCTTGCTTTGAGAACCCTTTGTCAGGTAATAAATGTTACCAAAAAAAATACAAGGATTGTGTGTATATTGGAATTAGAGGGTAGGGGGCGCTAGTTGTGCTATATAATCAAGTGAAAGTAATAATTAATGAATCAGTGAAAATCATCAATAGAAACTGATAATAACATAAAGTGTTCATCAATATGAAAAATAGTCCATGCATGAATCCAACAAAAAATGAAAAAATGCAAATGTGCAAGAAAATGTATCGCCAGTGATACAATCACTATAGAGTCCTCAGTGATGAGTGATATATAGGGTTGTCCAGATACCGATACTAGTATCGGTATCGGGACCGATACCGAGTATTTGCGGGAGTACTCGTACTATTTATCAACATGTTCTATGAAAATTCTTTGAGTTTTTTACTACTGCGTGACAAGCAAATAAAACATTTTTATTCATTTTTACTCATTTTTATTCTTTTATAATGTCTTGAGTTAGAGTTCTTCATAATTCTAAAGAAAATATCCTTAGTCTGTATTGTGGTTTGAAAACTGTCACATGACATTTAAAAAAAGTATCGGTATTCGGTATCGGCGACTACATGAAAAAAAGTATCGGTACTTGTACTCAGTCCTAAAAAAGTGGTATCGTGACAACCCTAGTGATATATATTTGAATCAAGTTGCGTGATGAGAATAGGTCATCAAAATAAAGAATCCACCTTCACCAAGAACTAATATTTCACCCGATGTGATCAAGTAAAGGATGGCACCTTACCAACTGTAGTTGACCCTTTAATTAAAAAGAAGTCAATAAAGCTTGTTTTACACAAAGTGTAATCCTCCTTTGCAGGACCAGGGATTGCCAATCAAGCGATCATATTCCAACAGTGGCCCACGGGATATATGATAAAAGAAAGGACCGTAATAGTATAATATTGTTTATTAAAACGATTAAAACAAAAGCTGCCAAATGGCTCCTTACTGTGTGCGGTGCCCGAATCCCGGCACTGAGGCTGTAAAGCGTGTTCAGTAGGAGAGATGGTTTCCGTCGCTGTGAAGTCTGGCGTGTGCTCCACCACCGACGACCAGCTGACCCGGAAGGAACGTGACTGTGCGTGACCAGTATGCGCCTCGACGTACGTTTCGTAAATTACGTCATCAGGAAGCGTCTAAAAAATATATATATAACACATTATAATTTAGAATTTTGATATAAAAGTTATAGATCTATAAACTTAATTATATATATAAAAAAAGTAAAAATATATGAAATAGAATAAAATAAAATTGATCCAAACCATTATAGTTTGCCTTTAAAGTCCAAATCAAGGCTCCCCCTTCCCACCTCCCAGTGCTACAAGCCCCCCCCCAGTCTTCCCTGCAGGAAAAGCAGGGTCCTCTTCAGATCTTCAGTTGGTAGTAGACATGTGCATTCGTTTTCGTTCAAATGCATTTTCGTCCGAATTTCAGGGATTTTCGCGTTCGGTTAAACAAACTATAAGGAACGTGCAGAATCCTTTATTTGTGTTTTGTTGTGACAAGCGTTCGATATAGATAGCAGATTCGACACAATGGTGACAATAGCGATCTGTGTCTATCGAATGTGCCTAACTCTATTAGTCCAAGATTAATCGACATAGCGAGAAAAGATTCTACATTACAGAGACATGAAGATTCGATGAAGTAGCTAAAAACATACGATCGCCGCGAGCGGACATTTATGGTCAAATGCTCCGCCCAGAGGCTATAGAAGAATTCTAATGTTGGTTGACTAGTAATAATAATTAATAAATATAATTATTACTAGTCATACAACATTAGAATTCTACTATAGCTTGTGGGCTGAACATTCGACCGGAAATGCGATTGCGGCGTCATACAGTTTAGCTGCTTTGTTGAATCTTCTTAGAACATTCGACGGACACCATAAGCCTTCAATGACAGATTCGACTTTAATTATTTGGATTTTCAGACGAATGCATTTTTTAACGAAACAAAATAAATAAAAACAAATTTCGGGAGTAACTAAATACATTTTTCAGAATAGGTTCTCAGTCTTTTTTCCCCCTATAATTGCTTTTTCCAGATGTCTTCGGGTCACGTGACATGCAACCACCACTTCCTGTTTGGATTATCCAGTGGGTGGTCCCCAGTAATGCAGAGAGCAGCAGTAATGAGGTTACATCAGTGCCCTTCTCTGCATCATTATGCTGTAAATCCAAGGCACCATATTGAAGGTCCATGGTGAAGCCTGCTCCTGCACCCACAATAGGTCCTCAGGCTTTTTTTCTCTACTTAACTTTTCTAGATGTTTTCAGGTCAAATGACATGCAACTTCTTCTTTGGATCCACCAGTGGGTGGTCCCCAGTAATGCAAAGAGCAGCACTAACAATCTGTATCATTACATTGGGGACCATATTGAAGGTCCATGGGGAAGCACTGCACGCACATTATGTTCTCAGTCTTCCAGTTTAAATATTGCTTGGTGTCATCGAACCTGGAAGACTTAGGATATCTACATAATTACTTAGTAGGTGAGGTTGAAAAAAGACACAATTCCATCAAGTTCAACCTATGTGTGCGATTATATGTCAGTATTACATTGTATATCCCTGTATGTTGCAGTCGATGCTTCTCGCTGAGACCACCGCCTGTGGAAGGGAATTCCACATCCATGCTGCTCTTACAGTAAAAAACCCTCTACGCAGTTTAAGGTTAACTCTCTTTTCTTCTAATTTTAATGAGTGGCCACGTATCTTGTTAAACTCCCTTCCGCAAAAAAGTTTTATCCCTACTTTGGGGTCACCAGTACGGTATTTGTAAATTTAAATCATATCCCCTCTCAAGCGTCTCTTCTCCAGAGAGAATAAGTTCAGTGCTCGCAACCTTTCCTCATAACTAATATCCTCCAGACCCTTTATTAGCTTTGTTGCCCTTCTTTGTACTCGCTCCATTTCCAGTAAATTCTTTCTGAGGACTGGTCCCCAGAACTGGACAGCATACTCTAGGTGCGGCCGGACCAGAGTCTTGTAGAGCGAGAGAATTATTGTTTTATCTCTGGAGTAAATCCCCTTTGTAATGCATGGCAATATTCTGTTTGCTTTGTTAGCAGCAGCTTGGCATTGCATGCCATTGGTGAGCCTATCATCTACTAGGACCCCCAGGTAATTTTCCATCCTAGATTCCCCCAGAGGTTCTCCCCCCAGTGTATATATTGCATGCATATTTTTGCCACCCAAATGCATTATTTTACATTTTTCTACATTTAACCTCATTTGCCATGTAGTTGCCCATCCCATTAATTTGTTCAGATCTTTTTGCAAGGTTTCCACCTCCTGCTGAGAAGGTATTGCCCTGCTTAGTGTAAAAAAAGGGAAAAAACTGCGCTAACCCAAGAGTAAATGCCAAAAAGCTGCCAGCGCTCCAACAAACAAAGTGTAACAAGAATATAGAATAAATAGTGCAGCGCTAAATGTTAAAATTAGTGAACTGGTGAAGTAATCACAAAGTAAATAAATCAAGCGTATCAAATATATATGATGGTAAGACCACAAATAATTGAAATGATATAAAGTCCATGTATAGTGAACACACGGTGTAAAAAGAATTCTTCCAAGTCACAACATTGGATGCTGAATAACCGATTTGCCTGAAGAATTCAAGGTCACTTCACACAAAGGAAAGATGGGGTACTCTTATCATGTGAGAAGGACTCATCTGTTATGTAACAGTGGGTCAGAAGTGCTTGTGGTCCTGAAAGACCGAAATCAATGCGGCAGGGTCTCACAGACGATCTGGATGGCTTCTCCTGAAGGCTGAAATGATGAACCAATGGACTTTCTGCTGCACAGTAGATGTGGGACAGTAGATATGGGCTCCAAAAAAAGAAAACAAGAAAAAAAAAGAGTGCTCCCAATGGCGCAGGTCATAAAACCACTACAGGTTTATTATGATAAAAATGGTCATACAATAAATAAGCCGAAACGCGTCGGGTTTTGCATCATTGCACCCTATACTGCTTTTATTTCCACATACGTGATCACTTTTACTCTTTTTTTGTGTGTGTTATTTATTGTATGACCATTTTTATCATAATAAACCTGTAGTGGTTTTATGACCTGCACCATCGGGATCACTCTTTTTAGGGTTGTCCCGATACCACTTTTTTAAGACCGAGTACAAGTACCGATACTTTTTTTCAAGTACTCACCGATACCGATACTTTTTTTTAATGTCATGTGACGCACTGATGGATGGCACTGGCTGATGGGCACTAAAAGGTGGCATAGCCTGATGGCTGGCAGTGGCACTGATAGATGGGCACTGATAGGTGGCACTGATTATGCAGCACTGATGAGCACTGATAGGTGGCACGCACTGAAAGATAGCACAGATAGCTGGCACTGAAAGATAGCACTGACAGGTGGCACGCACTGATGGCTGGCACTGACAGGTGGCACGCACTGATGGCTGGCACTGACAGGTGGCATGCACTGATGGCTGGCACTGAAAGATGGCACAGATATGTGGCAATAATGGGCACAGGTGAAGTGGCACTTATATGGCCGGACTGATGTGTGGCACAGATAGGTGGCAATGATGGACACAGATAGGTGGCACTGATAAGGGGGGGCATTGATATAAGGTGGGCTGTGAGCTAATGGGGGTCTCCAAGGGGGGTGCTGCTGATCTAATGGTTGGTTACCACACATTATATCAGCAGTCAGTACCCCCTCTTAGAGACCCCCATTAGCTCAAAGCCCCCCCCCTTCCTTAGAGACTTCCAGAGATCAAAGAGCCCCCCTTATAACAATTGGCCCTGCCCTCTTTAAGACATCATTCATGTCTTACCAGCGTGACCCGGGAGGGAAGTGTGAGAGTCGAGCTGGGGGAGGGGGGCAGAGGCGCTCTTGGGCTATGCAGACAGTGTGTGTGTGTGAACAGATCGACATGTTATGTTACTCACATGCACACTGTTCCCCGCAGTGCCGGCAGCACTTTCTTCCTCTCCTCCCGAACTGCTGAACGATGTCACGACGGGGCGGCACTAGAAGGCATCTGTCGGGCGGGGAAGAGAATATGCTGGGTGCACCGCTGCCATCCCTGTACAGTGAGTTATTTTCTCTGCGCGCCCGCTGTTGTTCCCGCCTCTCTCTCCCATCCCAGGTATCGGTGAAGCATCGGCAGCATTTGCGCGAGTACAAGTACTCGCGCAAATGCTTGGTATCGGTCCCGATACCGATACTAGTATCAGTATCGGGACAACCCTAACTCTTTTGTTTTCTTGTTTTCTTTTTTGGGATCCCATATCTACTGGCCCACATCTACTGTGCAGCAGAAATTTCATTGGTTCATCATTTCAGCCTTCAGGAGAAGCCATCCAGATCGTCTGGTCATCCTGTAAGACCCTGCCGCATTGATTTCGGTCTTTCAGAACCACACGCACTTCTGACCCACTGTTACACAACAGATGCGTCCATCTCACATGATAAGAGTACCCCATCTTTCCTTTGTGTGAAGTGACCTTGAATTATACAGGCAAATCAGTTATTCAGCATCTAATGTTGTGACTTGGAAGAATTCTTTTTCCACTGTGTGTTTACTATACATGGACTTTATATCATTGCACTTATTTGTGGTCTTACCACCATATATATTTGATACGCTTGATTTATTGCCCTGCTTAGCTTCGTATCGTCTACAAATAGTGGCAGAAAGAAATTACTTGGGCTTTTAAACTGATAAAGCCAGTCTTGGTAGAAGTTGAATACTTAAAGGGTCACTAAAGGATTTTTCTTTTAGCTAAATAGCTTCCTTTACCTTACTGCAGTCCTGGTTGCATGTCCTCATTGTTCGTTTTTGCTCTGATGTTGCTGTAATTCCTCTCTGTTCTGGACACTTCCTGGTTGTCTGTTTCCTGATCACCACAGTGCTGGGAGATTTCTCACTGTGGTGACTAATCAAGGAGGTGTGATTACAGTGTGTCTAAAACCCCTCAGCACCAATCCAGTTTCGTTTTGAAAAACCTTCACTGCCCTCTATTGGCTCTCTGGCTCTGTACATCAGAGAACCAGGAAACAACAGCAAAAATGAAACTAAACTGTAGGTACATTATATGATTGTTTTTTATCTATTTTTAATCATTTTTAAAAGGAATCAGTTAACTATTATGTCTCTATACCCTGTAAACCGTCATTTCAGCAAAATAAAAATTCCCTTTAGTGACCCTTTAAGGTGCTGTATCCTTATTTGTTTTCAATAAGATTCTCCAAAACAATTTGCATTATGAATAGCAAGTAGATGTATTATTCTAGTAAAAATCTATGACATAAAACATTGAGTGTTACCATTAAATTCTAAGAGCTTGCACTACTGATTTCTGATACTGATCATGTATGCAGCTCTGCACTAATGGCCTGTGTGAAATCCGTGGTAGGATATCCAACTGAAATGTATACATTGGAAATTTGCATGGCTTTAATATGGTAAATCTAACTTTCCCAACAAAAAACTGGAATGTATGAATCATAAAGGTTTCCCATCGGGAGAGAAAAACAAATCTGGTTCTGAATACAAACTACGATTGAAAACAGAACAAATACATGACTAAACAGTACATTTCCATGTGACCACAATGGCTCGTGGTGTCCATACCCAGACAGTTTTTTTTCTTTGCTTATTGAAAGAATTGGATTATTGTTTGTTTTTTATGTATTTTTTAGAATAATTATTTTTTTGAGGTCCCTTCTGGTGGCTCCCGGGGTTGAATATCAGGGAATCTGCTGGCATTATACACTTCTAGGGAAATGTTCCCAACCCCTAAATTCTTGGCAGGTACTTTGCTAATTATAAATTCACAAGCTGATTTTTCTTTTTTTCTTTTGGTGTTTAAAATGTATGAACAGCCAGAACTGAAAACCATTCAATGTAAAAAAAGTGAGTAACTTGTATAGCGCTACAAATGCAAACTAAATCGCCGCAAGGCGCTTTTTGCATCCACTGCCATCCAGTGTCTTCAGTAGAGGTTAGTCTTAAGTTTTTTTCTGAAGGCCTGATGGTTTTCTTCCATGTGGATGTCCGTGGGTAGAGCGTTCCATAGCCGTGGTCCTTGGACTGCAAATCTTCGTTCTCCTTTAGATTTGTAGCGGGTCTTGTGGATGTGGAGGAGGTTTTGGTTAGTTGACCGGAGGGCACGACTAGGGGTGTAGGCCCAGATTCACAGAGAGCGGGCGCACATTACGCCACCGTAGTGCAAACAATGTACGCTACGCCAACGCAGCGCACAGAGGCAAGCATGGAATTCACCAAGCCAGTGCTCCCAACGATGCGCTGGGTTTTGAAGGCGTACGCCAGTGTAGGTGGAAGTGGGCATGAGCCATGCAAATGAGGCGTGGCCCCATGCAAATGATGGGCCGAGCGCCAGACAGATAAGTATCACGAACTGCGCATGCACCGAGACGTGGACGCATCCCCCTGCGCATGCTCACAACCATGTCGGAAAAACTGCCTAAACTACGCCGGATCACTGCGTACGGCGTGAACGTAACCTATGCCAAGCCAGACACGTCCAACGTAAAATACGCCGGCTTGTGTTCCCTGGTGCAGATCTTTGCATGTCTGCTGCTGGGTTACACCTCCTTTATGGGGAATAACTTTACGCTTATTGAAAGAATTGGATTATTGTTTGTTTTTTATGTATTTTTTAGAATAATTATTTTTTTGGGGTCCCTTCTGGTGGCTCCCGGGGTTGAATATCAGGGAATCTGCTGGCATTATGCACTTCTAGGGAAATGTTCCCAACCCCTAAATTCTTGGCAGGTACTTTGCTAATTATAAATTCACAAGCTGATTTTTCTTTTTTTCTTTTGGTGTTTAAAATGTATGAACAGCCAGAACTGAAAACCATTCAATGTAAAAAAAGTGAGTGAGTAACTTGTATAGCGCTACAAATGCAAACTAAATCGCCGCAAGGCGCTTTTTGCATCCAGTGCCATCCTGTGTCTTCAGAAGAGGTTGGTCTTAAGTTTTTTTCTGAAGGCCCGATGGTTTTCTTCCATGTGGATGTCCGTGGGTAGAGCGTTCCATAGACGTGGTCCTTGGACTGCAAATCTTCGTTCTCCTTTAGATTTGTAGCGGGTCTTGTGGATGTGGAGGAGGTTTTGGTTAGTTGACTGGAGGGCACGACTAGGGGTGTAGGCCCAGATTCACAGAGAGCAGGTGCACATTATGTCACAGTAGTGCAAACAATGTAAGCTACGCCAACGCAGCGCATAGAGGCAAGCATGAAATTTTCCAAGCCAGTGCTCCCAACGCTGCGCTGGGTTTCGAAGGTGTACGCCAGCGTAGGTGGAAGTAGGCATGAGCCATGCAAATGAGGCGTGACCCCATGCAAATGATGGGCCGAGCGCCAGACAGATAAGTATCACAAACTGCGCATGCGCCAAGATGTGGACGCATCCCCCTGCGCATGCTCACAACCACGTCGGAACAACTGCCTAAACTACGCCGGATCACTGCGTACGGCGTGAATGTAACCTACGCCAAGCCAGACATGTCCAACGTAAAATACGCCGGCTTGTGTTCCCTGGTGCAGATCTTTGCATGTCTGCTGCTGGGTTACACCTCCTTTATGGGGAATAACTTTACGCCGGACGTACAACTTACGCGCACTGCGTTGGGCGTGCGTATGTTCGCGAATCGCCGTATTTCACTCATTTGCATATTTGAATGGCTAATCAATGGGAGCGCCACCATGCGTCCAACCTAAATGTGCGCCCACCCTACGCCGGCGTAGGCAAGTTACGTCGGCGGGATAAAGCCTGTTTTTAGGCGCATCTTAGTTTGTGGGTCCGGCGCACAGATACGACGGCGCACATTTGCACTTACGTCGGCGTATCTTGTTATACGTCGGCGTAAGTGCTTTGTGAATCTGGGCCGTAGTGTTTTATTTTCTCGCATAGGTATTGAGGAGAGTTTCCTTGTGTGCATTGTAACCTCAAAGCAGTAGTATACTGAAGTTGATGGGAAAAAAAATGTATCGCATACTAGCACATTATGAGAGACTTACCTTAGAACGAAGACCTCCAGCGTCATGCTGTCACTGCTGAGAGGGCTGATATCTTCCCATCGGTCTTCCTTCTGCATTTGCATCCTGCGGCTACATGAGTGGCCGGGGGCACAATGACGTCACTCCTGCATATGCGAGCGGGAGCCGCTTTTTATGGCACAGGCTCTGAAGGTCTGGTACTGTATGCCAGACTTTTAAAGCGCATGTACTGGCAACGTGTGAAAGTGTAAACCTGTGTAAGTTTAGGAGATATTCACATTACCTGCAGGTAAGCCTTACTATAGGCTTGCCTGTAGCTACAAGTGGTAGAACAGAGATTACTACCACTTTAAGAAGTATGTATCTTTCTCTATTGTCCATTGCTTTATTGCTAATCATACCTGTTGATTCTGCTAGTAAAAAGTGCTGAAATCCTACTTACTGCTTCAAACAACTCTGAAATCCCTATGAGTAAGCTCTCGTTAGAGTGAAACGTGTTGGAGTGCCTGTGATTCACGTGGAACAGTTCGTATGTTGGAGAGTTTAATACAATTGAACAAGGCTTTTAAAACAATGAGCGGCTTCCCTTCCTCTTCATGGGTTTTGTGGATGGAGTCTTTGGAGGGGACAGCGACTGCCAAGAGCCAGCACTGTGGGAAGGTGTCATTGTAGCGGAACATTGCCCTTTGTATTATACTGTTAAAAAGGTTATGTAACCAGGTTCTGGGCTTCTGCAGTATGGAGATAATGAAAATTGGCCCAGATTCACAAAAGAGATACGACGGTGTTTCTGTGAAACGCCGTCGTATCTCTCAGAGTATCTATGTGACTGATTCATAGATTCAGTTACGCATAGATATCCCTAAGATCCGACAGGTGTAATTGTTTTTCACTGTCGGATCTTAGAATGCAATACCGCAGCCGCCGCTGGGTGGAGTTTGCGTCATATTCCAGCGTCGGGTATGCAAATGAGGTTTTACGGCGATCCACAATGGTTTTTCGCGTTCGGTACGTTGTCGCTAGTCTAGTTTCCCGTCGCAATTTTAGTCGTCGTTTTACCTGCCCTAACTTTACACAGCCCACGTATGTGCTGTTTAAAGTATGGCCGTCGTTCCCGCGTCGAAATTTAACATTTTTTTTTTCTTGCGTAAGACGTCCGGGAATACGAAAGTACGCTACGCACGTCGCCGTTCGAAAAAATGACGTCACTTCGCGCAAAGCACGGCGGGAATTTTAAAACGGAGCATGCGCAGTAGGTCCGGCGCAGGAGCGCGCCTAATTTAAATGGCACACGCCCCTTTGAATTACAAGGGCTTACGCCGCCGTAAGTTTTCATGCAAGTGCTTGGTGAATCAGGCACTTGCGATGAAAACTTGCGGCGGTGTAACGTATCTACGATACCTTACGCCGCCGCAGTTCTATGTGAATCTGGTCCATTGTTTTTATTCTGTGCCCCCTTTGCTGAGATAATGAAGTTATGCTGCACCATTCTCCTCTGGTCAGCAGGAGGGGGATTAAAGCCAAGCAAACTCATAGAATTCCATGCAGGATACTGTGAATCTTGGCAGGTGTAGTCCAAAGCAACAGCCATGTAAAGGAACAACTGGGTTGCTGAACTACAGATCCCTATATGCTTTGGGGCACAGGGGGGATTTAAGTAGAATCGCCCGGGAAAAGCTGCTGTCTTGGTGCCACAGGATTTCTGGCAGACAAATCCTGTGGGCCTTGTGTCCAGGGAAGCCAAGCCATTCAGGCTTAGGGCTATCCGCCAGTGGGAGTGCGCTACATCCAGAAGCCTTACCTGCATAACGGCTTCTTCTCTCAACGCTGCCGGGAGACTCAAGTGTACCCAGGCTCACAGCTACAGACCTCTGGACTCTTGCTACATCATAGTGGAAATGAGGGAGCCCTTCCAACACTGCAAAGCCCAGTCAGTGGGAGGGCAGATCCACAAAAGTATTACGCCGGCGTATCTCTTTTGCGCGTCGTATCTTTGTTTTGTATCCACAAAACAAGATACGACTGCATCTCGGCTAGATCCGACAGGCGTACGTCTTAGTACGCCGTCGGATCTAAGCTGCAATATTTCGGCGGCCGCTAGGTGGCGTTTCCGTCGAATTCCGCGTTGAGTATGCAAATTAGCTAGTTACGGCGATCCACGAACGTACGTCCGGCCGCCGCATTTTTTTTACGTCGTTTGCGTTCAGCTTTTTCCGGCGTATAGTTAAAGCTGCTATATGGTGGCGTACTCAATGTTAAGTATGGTTGTCCTTCCCGCGTAGAAATTTGAAATTTTTACGTTGTTTGCGTAAGTTGTTCGCGAATAGGGATTTGCGTAGAATGACGTCACCGTCGGAAGCATTGGCTTGTTCCGGGTTAATTTCGAGCATGCGCACTGGGATACCCCCACGGACGGCGCATGCGCAGTTAAAAAAATATGTCGTTTACGTCGGGTCACGACGTATTTACATAAAACACGCCCCCATCACAGAGATTTGAATGGCGCACCAATACGCCGCCAAAGATACACTACGCCGCCGCAACTTACAGCGCGGATTCTTTATGGATTCCAAAAAAAGTTACGGAGGCGTAGTGTATCTTAGATACTCTACGCCCGGCGCATAAATGCGCCGCTGTACGAGTATCTGCCCCAGAGCCACTAAGTGCAGGACATTTAGGCATCAGAACCCTCCCACTGCACTGATAGGTGACACAGATGAGCTGCACTGATGGGCACTGATAGGCGGCGCTGATAGGTGGCACTGCTGAGCTGCACTGAGCTGCACTGATGGGCACTGATAGGTGGCACTGATAGGTAGCACTGATGAGCTGCACTGATAGGCGGCACTGATAGGCGGCACTGATGAGATGCACTGATGGGCACTGATAGGTGGCACTAGCACCGATGGGTGGCACTGATGAGCTGCACTAATACACACTGACTGATAGGCGGCATGAATAAGCTGCTCTGATGGGCACTAAGTGGCACTGATAGCCTGGAGCTGCAGCTCCAATAGCCCCTACGTTAATCCGACTTTGGGCACATTAAATGCAAACTACAGACATTTATAAGCTAAAATAAAATTTTTTATTGTATTGTCCAGACAGGAGACCCTTTATCAATCTACCTTGCAGCCATGAGAACCCACCATTTGGGAATTACTGCTTTTACTTTCTCCTCTACATGGGTACCCCCAGGATTTACGCATGAAGGATATTATAGCTGGGTAGATGTAAACCAGAATAAAGGACACACGTTGGCCAATCAGCACGAGAGCCAAATCAGATAAAAGAGGTTGATCTGGAGTGGACCTGGAGACAAAGAGCTTTTAATCCACTAAGTCACAAACTGAGGTTTACTTTGCGCAACTACAGCCAGTAGGTCAATTTAAATGGGCGGTGACCGAACAGGAGTAAGCTGGATAACAAGAAAAAAAAAGTAGGGTTTTGAAGCAGACGTACAGGGAATCCTGCACATGCTACAGGTGGGCAGGAATAACATGGGTGGGTGCATAAAAACAGAGGGGGTTTAGTTGCTTTTATGGAGGAGTGATGTAGCTGCTATGAAGGAGGTAAGGCCCCTTTCACACTGGGGCGGGAGGAGCGGTGGCGGTATAGCACCGCTAAAAATAGAGGCGCATTGCGGGCGGTATTGCCGCGGTTCCCATTGTTTTAAATGGGAAGGAGCGGTGAAGGAGCGGTATACATACCGCTCCTCTCACCGCTCCAAAGATGCTGCTTGCAGGAGATTTTTTTCTCTCCCGCCAGCGCATCGCCTCAGTGTGAAAGCCCTCGGGCTTTCACATTGAGAAAGCTGAGCAGAAGTTTTTCAGGTGGTACAGCAGCGCTATTTTTAGCGCTGTAACGCCTGAAAAACTCCTCTCTGTGAAAGGGGTCTAAGGGAGAGGCATTTCTGACATACTGAGGGAGATTTACTAAAACTGGTGCACACAGAATCTGTTCTAGCTGTACATAGTAACCAATCAGCTTCTAAGTTCAGCTTGTTCAATTAAAGTGGATGTGAACCCCAATTATTATTTTTTTATGTCACAATGTAGAGTATACGATATCCTATCATCTGTGCCCAGTCTTGCCAAACATGATTTAATCCAGCTTTTATTGTTCAGTGAAATAAAACAGACTTACAGAGAAAAACCTTAGTCCGTTCCGCCCCCTTGCTGTGAGTGACAGGTTATTTACATATCTCATGCACTAGCCTGGAGACGGCCATTATTTTTCAATTCCCACCCCCACTCCTTTTCTGAAGTCATGTGGTTACTTTTCTGGATGTTAGGGATCATAGCAGAATTTAAGGAATAGACAAGAGAAAATGCACGTTGACATGGGGAGTGTAGAGGTGGGCGGGGAGTCTACTGACATCACGACTCCACCCACCGAGCTCCAGACAACAGACCCACCCACAGAAGCAGTTTTTTGGGTCTCATAACAGACAGAGGGGAGACATTTGACAGGTAAGGATACATGCAAGAGGCATCTATATCCTTATAGATCAGCACTGTGGCAGTAGTTTAGAAAGGATGAGAGTGGCTTTACATCCACTTTAAGCTTTCACAATAAAACCTGAAAGCTGGTTGGTTACTATGCACAGCTGCACCAGATTCTGTGTGCACCAGCTTTAGTAAATCTTCCCCACTGTATATAATTTTAATGATTTGTATAAAATCTTTATTTGAAAAATTAAGTATTTTTTACAGGGTGCATCCATGATACTCTGTTTAAAATGGATGCTGACAATTCTAATGTATAATAAGCCCAGCACTGTCTTTATGCTTCCTAGCAGGCTGTACTAAGATATTTACAGTATTTGCATGCTAGCATAAGTGGTCCATCAAGTCCAACCTGTGTGTGATTATATGTAGTGTTGAGCAGAATATGCCATATTCGATTTCGCGATATATCTCGAATATATATTCGAATATTCGAGATATATTCGCTAAATTCGAATATTCGTGATATTTTATCGAAATTAAATGATTGCGATTTTTCGCTATTGCGAATGCGAAAATAATTGCGATTTTTTGATAACTGCGGTAGGAGCACTCTGATTGGCTCAGAATATTTGTGATATTTTATCGAAATATCGCAACATGCGAATGCGATATTTATTGCGCAATTTCGAGAAATGCTGGAGGAGCGCTCTGATTGGCTCAGAATATTCGTGATATTTTATCGAAATATCGCAACATGCGAATGCGATATTTATTGCGCAATTTCGACAAATGCTGTAGGAGCACTCTGATTGGCTCAGAATATTCGTGATATTTTACAATACAAAATAATTGCGAATATTCGGCAAATGCGGAAGGAGCACTCTGATTGGCTCAGAATATTCTTGATATTTTACAATACAAAATAATTGCGAATATTCGGCAAATGCAGAAGGAGCACTCTGATTGGCTCAGAATATTCTTGATATTTTACAATACAAAATAATTGCGAATATTCGGCAAATGCAGAAGGAGCACTCTGATTGGCTCAGAATATTCTTGATATTTTACAATACAAAATAATTGCGAATATTCGGCAAATGCGGAAGGAGCACTCTGATTGGCTCAGAATATTCTTGATATTTTACAATAGAAAATAAAAAGTGTTTTGCATTGGTGGTGATTCTTTACTCTATCCATCTGTCACAGCCGTTTGTCAATCAAACACCTTGAAGATTGAACACGTTCATGCTGCATGCTTTGGACTTTTTTTCACTTCACATATCAAAGACATTTTTATGAAAGATTATTTTTCTATTATTGGGACTATATTTCTTTATATATTTGTTTCACTGTGTATTTCACAAGTTATTTGCGCTTGCTTATTTTATAATTTGCCCACATGTCTTGTCACTAGACATATTTTTTATTCTTGTAGAGCGACTCCATTTTCTGTCTTGTATTAATTTATGTTGTATAACATTTTTGAGTTGCTGCTGTATTCTCCCCTTTTTTAAGGTATGCGCAATTTTTTCCTTCTTACAAAAAATAATAATATCAAACATACAAATATTCATAACATACACATACACAAAGCCCCCCCCTTTTGCATCAGAGACAATCAGAGTTCTCCTACCACAGTTATCGAAAATTCGCAATCATTTTCGCATTCGCAATAGCGAAAAATCGCAATTTTTTTTTTTCAATTTGGCAACATAAAAGGATCGCCTCAGCTTAGCTACTCGGCCCAGGGTCTCTAATCATACCAGCAATGCTTTTAGACGTCGATAGGATGTGATCTGTTTTAAAAATCAAATTGAAAAAATGCGAATATTCGGAATTGCGAATATTCACCGCGAAATTCGAAATATAGCGCGATTTCTCGAATATGCTATATTCGAGTCGAATATTCGCAATGCGAATATTCGTGAGCAACACTAATTATATGTCAGTATTACATTGAACCTTTTATAGCTTTTTTAAACTATTGATGCTCCCCGCTGAGACCACCGCCTGTGGAAGGGAATTCCACATCCTTGCCACTCTAATGCCGCGTACACACGCTCGGAAATTCCCGCTGTGTGTAGGCTCCATCGGACATTTTCTGTCAGAATTTCTGACAACAAAAATTTGTTCTCGTAAATTCCGTGTAGACAATTCCGGGGACACAAAATTCCACGCATGCTCTGAATTAAGTACGAGGCGGAAGCGCTTAGTCTGGTAAAACTAGTGTTCGTAATGGAGATAGCACATTCATCACGCTAAAAAAAAAAGGCTGAAAAGCGTTAGTCTCTCACCAAACGTCTACTAACACGACTGGTATTGAGCTTCCCTTTAATAGTGCCGTCATATGTGTTGTACGTGACCGCGTTCTTGGCAAACGAAATTTCTGACAACATTTTTGCGACCGTGTGTACGCAAAACAAGTTTGAGCCAACATCCGTCGGAAAAAAATTCAAGGTTTTGAGTGGCCACGTGTTTTGTTTAACTCCCTTCCACAAAAAAGTTTCATCCCTATTGTGGGGTCACCAGTACGGTATTTGGAAATTTAAATCATATCCTCTCTCAAGCATTTCTTCTCCCGAGAGAATAAGTTCAGTGCTCGCAACCGTTCCTCATAACTAATGTCCTCCAGTCCCTTTATTAGCTTTGTTTCCCTTCACTCTATTTCCAGTACATCCTTCCTGAGGACTGGTGCCCAGAACTGGACAGCATTCTCCAGGTGCGGCCGGACCAGAGTCTTGTAGAGCTAGAGAATTATTGTTTTATCTCTGGAGTTGATCATCTTTTAATTGCATGCCAATATTCTGTTTGCTTTGTTAGCAGCAGCTTGGCACTGCATGCCATTGCTGAGCCTGTCATCTACTAGGACCCCCAGGTCCTTTTCCATCCTAGATTCCCCCAGAGGTTCTCCCCCAGTGTATAGATTGCATTCATAGTTTTGCCACCCAAATGCATTATTTTAAATTTGTCTACATTACATTTGCCATGTAGTTGCCAACCCCATTAATTTGTTCATATAAAAATACTTGATATTTAACCAGTTAACCACTTGCCGACCGCTGCACGCCGATATACGTCGGCACAATGGCAGCGGTGGGCAAATGGGTGTACGTCCCCTTTGAAAAAGCCGCGCTCTCCATGACCATGCCTGCAGGCCCCGCAAACTTGATGTTCGCCGGTGGCCCGCGATCGTGTCACGGAGAGGCAGAACGGGGCGATGCCTATGTAAATAAGGCATTTCCCTTTTCTGCCTATTGACAGGACTGATATCTACTACTCCATGTCATCAGGAGCAATGATCACTGTCGTGTCACTCATAGCCCAAACCCCCCCCCCCACAATTAGAATCACTCCCTAGGACACACTTAACCCCTTCATCGCCCCTAATAGTTAACCCCTTAACTGCCAGTGACATTTACACAGTAATCAGTGCATTTTTATAGCACTGATCGCTGTATAAATGACAATGGTTGCAAAATAGTTTCAAAAGTGTCCGATGTGTCTGCCACAATATCGCAGTCACGATAAAAATTGCAGATCGCCGCCATTACTAGTTAAAAAAAAAATTACTAATAAAAATGCCATACATCTATCTATGTATTCTCAAACAGAGATACACTTAAACCTATCTAAGATACGACGGCTTGCGCCGTCCTATCTTAGGTTGCAATATTTTGGCTGGCCGCTAGATGGCGCTTCCATTGCGGTCGGCATAGAATATGTAAATCACTAGATATGCCTATTCACAAACGTACGCCCGGCCGACGCAGTACAGATATACGCCGTTTACGTAAGAGATAGGCCGCCTAAAGTTATTCCATCAAATAGATGGAATAGTAATGTTAAGTATAGCAGCCGTTCCCGCGTCGAAATTTGAAAATTTTACGTCGTTTGCGTAAGTCATCCGTGAATAGGGATTTACGTTGTTTACGTCCACGTCAAAATCAATAGGCCCGTGCGGCGGACTTAGCCGCAATGCACACTGGAAAATGTAGGCGCCCGGCACATGCGCAGTTAAAAAAAAACGTCAATCACGTCGGGTCAAAGCATATTAACATAAAACACGCCCCCTCAGCCAAATTTGAATTAGGCGCGCTTGCGCCCGCCGCATTTACGCTACGCCGCCGTAAGTTAGGAGGCAAGCACTTTCAGAATATGGGGCCAAATTCTCAAAAAACCTGCCTAACTTAACTTTCAGCAGTTAAGTTACACAGGCGTTAAATTTCTACCTAAGTGCCCGATCCACAAAGCACTTACCTAGAAATTACACGCCGTGTAACCTAAGTGCCTCCGTCGCAAGGCGGTCGTCTGCTCGAGGGGGCGATTCCTATTCAAATGAGGCGCCGGACGTTCGGCGCATGCGTGTGATGTCATTTTTCCCGACGTGCATCGCGCGAACGTACTTTACGCCGGGCTTTGTGGATCGCGACGGGACAATAAAGTTGCGTCGGGTAAAAAGAAAAATACGCGCTGGGAAAATTTTTTCGAAATTTAAAAAAAAACGCGGCGATCGAAAAAAAGGTTTGTTTTTACAAGGTCTAAACAGTTTAGGCCTTGTAAAAGCATCCCTAATTTTACGTATGCAAAACGTAACTTACGCAGAAAACACAAAGCTAAAAAGCTTTGTGGATTTGCCTAAGTCCTCATTTGCATACGCAAAGCGGCATTTCGATTCGAAATGCCCCCAGCGGCGGATGCGGTACTGCATCCTAAGATCCGACAGTGTAAGTGTCTTACAGATTTCGGATCTTCTGACTATCTTTGGAAAAATCCTTCTGAGGATCGTTTCCAAAGATAGCCACAGGGATACGCAGGCTGAACAGCAGTTCCGCCTGCGTATCTCCTTTGAAGATTTGGCCCACAGTACTTGCCTCTCTGACTTAAAGCGGCGTAGCGTAAATACGCTAAGCTACGCCGCCTTAAAGTTAAGACAATATATGTGAATCTAGCTAAATATGTAGAAGAATACATATCGGCCTAAACTGAGGGAAAAAAAAAAAATTATATATACTTTTTGGGGATATTTATTATAGCAAAAAGCAATCAACAATATTAAACAAACAAAGCAAATAATAAAAATAATGAATAAATAAACAAAGAAAAAAGTTATAATAAAGTATAGTAAAGAATAATAATAATAATAATGATAAAAACATATTTGAATAATGTAGTAATAATAATAATAATAATAATAATAATAAAAAGAAAATAATAATAATAATAAGAAGAAGATTACCATTAACATAGGATGGTTATAATGCCCTTTGCTGGTTGTTCCCTAAATCTTTTTTATCTGTCGAGTGCAGCCTTTTCAAAATGTTGCACTTTAAAGGAACCCTTAAAATAATGTTCAGGTTTCAGGGAACCCCAGCTAAAACTAAATAGGATAAGTTGGAAGAATGTCCCTTACATTGGTGGTCATTGGGAAGAATGCCCCTCATACAGTGGTGATCAGAATGTCATCCTTGCAGACAGCAAAAAGTTAAAAATATATATATATATTTTTCAAAATTGTCACTCTTTATTTGTTTATAGCGCAAAAAATTAAAACCGCAGATGAGATCAAATACCACCAAAAGAAAGCTCTATTTGTGGGAAACAAAGCACGTCAATTTTGTTTGGGTACAAAGTCGCACGGCCGTGCAATTGTCATTTAAAGCGACACAGTGCCATATCACAAAAATTGCTCTGGTCAGGAAGGGGGTAAATTCTTCCGGGGCTGAAACGGTTAAACAGAACTTTAAATCATCTGTTTTTATTTCTAATTTCTTGTATTTTTTATTTTTTAAATTGCAGTTTATTAAGCTTTAAATGAAAAAATGCAGACAGCATAGATTACAGCGTAAGGAAACATTCAATAACCCATACTACCAAAATACAGATCGCCATATGATTTCCAAGCATTTAATTACATTGCTTGCTGTTTGTGTTGTGCAAAGTAAGCAATAACTACAGTAAACAAAAAAACAGACAAGCTACTTGCAAATGTTTACCGCGGTAAGCCAATTAGTTATAATTCAGCAGCATGCAAGCAGTTGGTACACAACACAAAAACATGGCTGCTGAGCACATCATGCTTTCCTATTTCTCTGGGCTGGAGCCAGTCATTTTTATTTTTTTCAAAACACAACAAGCAGATAACTTGCATCATAGTGCCTAGAAAGTTCGTTTTTTTTTTTATGTTATACATGTAATACACTTTGTTTCTATTTTACAGCAGTTTTTTTTAGAAGGAGAAACTGCTGTGCAGTACGTGGAGACAAGATTTGCCCATAATGTGGAGAAGCCTGGCTACGTGCGAATCTTTAACTGTATTCAGTAAAGGGTTTCAAAACGGTCTTAATGGACCACTAAAGCCGCATACACACGATCAGTCCATCCGATGAGAACGGACCAATGGACCGTTTTCATCAGTTAACCGATGAAGCTGACTGATGGTCCGTCAAGCCTACACACCATCAGTTAAAAAAAACGATTGTGTCAGAACGCGGTGACGTAAAACACAACGACGTGCTGAAACAAAACGAAGTTCAATGCTACCAAGCATGCGTCGACTTTATTCTGAGCATGCGTGGATTTTTAACCGATGGTTGTGCCTACTAACGATCATTTTTTTCCCATCGGTTAGGAATCCATCGGTTAAATTTAAAGCAAGTTGGCTTTTTTTTTCTCTCAAATAACTTTTTTATTGAAAAAAAGGTAAGATTGCATACAGCATGCAGGAACATATGACACAGAATAAGAAGGGATACGAGGATAAGGCACACATCTGCCTGCATTGCAGGTACTCAAGTAGTAAGCAACGTAAGCCGTCTACAGGTTTCTTAGGCAATAGTTAATACAAAGCTAAGGTCGAGAGTGCCATATCATATCAATACATACAAGTGCATTGCAAAACAATAAACATGCAGGGAGTCACAGTGGTGCTCCCAATAGGTAGGAGAAGGAAAGGGGGGGAGATAAAGGGAATAAGAGGAGGGGTAGAGAGGGAAGAAGAGATAAGGGTCACCGAGTTAGCTCGTTTAATAGATCACAGCGGGTCCTCCCGAAGGCGCCAAGGCCCCCAGACTACGTCGTGGGCTTCCAATCTGTCCTGTATCCTGGCAGTCATCCTCTCCATCAGCTCCACATCCTTGATTCTAGCGTGCAAAGCCTCTGGGTCAGGAGGAGAGTATTTTTTCCAGTGTAGGGCTATGAGGCAGCGGCAGCTGTGAGGATATGGCGCGTTAGCTTTCTACAGGGCATAGGGGTCCTCAGGGGAGGTAGGCCCAAGAGGAAGAATTTGGGGGACATAGGGACCTGTGTGTCTAGGAGGCGGCCCAGCAGTTTTTGCACCTCAGTCCAGTAGGGGACAATCAACGGGCAACTCCAGTAAATGTGAAAGAGGGAGCCCCTGTCCCCTTAACAGCGCCAGCATCGATCAAAACTAGTGGGGTATATAGTGTGAAGCACGTCAGGGGTCATATACCAAAATAGAAGGATCTTATATGTATTTTCCTTATACAGTGTGCAAAGTGAGCTCTTTGCTGCCTGGGACCAAATAGTCCGCCATTGCTCCATAGGTATTACCTCGTTAAGGGCCTTTTCCCACCTGGTCATGTAAGAGTGTTTACCCTGTGAGTCCAGGGGGTAGGCATTCAGTATTTTGTAAATATCGGAGATTAAGCCCTTCTGGGCTGATCCAGCTAAGACCAGCCTTTCAAAGGGAGTTGGAGGGGAAAACTGCAGGGTGGGTGTTATGGACAGGGCGTAGTGGCGGATTTGAGTTGGCTTTTTTTTTTTAACCGATGCTTAAATAACCTATGGGGCCCACACACGATCGGTTTTGACCGATGAAAACGGTCCATCAGACCGATATCCTCTGTTTAACCTATCGTGTGTACGAGGCCTTAGTCTTGGCAAAGCCTGGCAACCATGGTCTGGTTCTTTCTAAGTCAATGAGCTGTTGCTGCTAACAACAGTTTCAATAGCACCGCCATATAATGGGAGGTTCAAAAATATTTTAGCTATGCTGCTGAAGAAAAATAAATGTACTGTAGGGAAGTAGTATTTTACCAAATTCATGTAGCCCATGATATTGCACTGAATTTTAAATAATAGAATTAAATAAGAGAACCAAGAACCAGAACCTTCGCTAAATGGAGAAGCGGTTTGATAATAAAGTTGGCAGTGCCTCCACCCAGGACAGGGCATGAGAGGGGATTCCCTTCCTGAATAATCAACCATTCATCTAAACAAAGTAATTTGAAGCATAAGGCCAACTGGAACCAGCATATAACTTTAACCATAAGTATATAAATGCACACCAGTATAGAAATAAATATAATCGTTATATTAAATAATTTAATTAATAAAGTACATCCGGTACATACAAACGGGTATTATCAGCAAAGGGCCTGATAGGAGTCCTAGTGGAATTGTGCACATAAACCTGGTAAATATAGTTATTAAAAAATATACTGCCAGATGAATGTTTGCAAAGTCCAGTTGCAGGGGCCCTTGAGGATGATGCTGCATTTATTTTTGTGTTAGAACACTTAAGATAAGATCAGCAGTCACAGGGGTATCCTCCAACTGTTGTCCAACCATCCTGGAATGGAACGGTGGTGTGGCACTGGAACTCAGTCAGCCTATATACTATGTGCTTTAGTCCCACCCTAAAAGTTTATAATAGTGTCTTCTGGTCTAGATCAAAATACAAAACGGCAGTGACTCCATGGACAGTTCCATGTGGCTCAGTACTCTCTCAGTCTTCTTTCTGGAAACTCTCCAATCTGGGGTTTCTGACCCAGCTAGCAAGGACAGGAAGTGATGTACATAAATTACTCTATGACAATAGAAAGCACAGCCACCTACAATTGCAGACAGCAGATGGCAGCAGATCACTACATACACTTTTTTGTATTTTTTTTATCTTGTTAGTTTTAGTCAACATAGCAGTGAACTGGCTACTGTTCTCTAAGCATGGAGTGTATTATCTCAGTCATATGCCATGCCAAGCTCGCTGCTGCAGGGATCTGGAGATAACATGATGTGTGAATGCTAAATTCCAGGTAAGGACATTTTTTCAAGTTACATTGGTTCAGCTTAGGTCAATGTAAGTATGAAAGTGCCAAACCTGTGGTGTCCATGATTGTAGCATAAAATATAGCATGTAGCACAGGGCCGTTTGAAGGAATTAGGGGGCCCCAAGCAAAATGGACATGGAGGCCCCCCCCCCCCCCGCACGCACAGCGCAGAACAGCAGCAAGCAGAAAACCAACAGCCGGGTGGATGGAAGGGGTGATGGTGGGGCAAGATGAATCACTAGTGCCCCAACATAGCATGACATATAAAAGAGGGCTGCATATGGTGTAGATCAACCAATGAATTTTATTTATAAAAATATCTTACAAATCAGTAAATATAGCCAAAAAAAGTGATCACACAATGGTAAAATATAAATAAAAGCAATGTGGGAAGCATAAAGATGCCAGCATGACCTACCTGACCCCTACACTGACCAACCTGATCCCTACACTGATCCCTACACTAACCTACCTGATCCCTACACTAACCTACCTGATCCCTACACTAACCTACCTGATCCCTACACTAACCTACCTGATCCCTACACTAACCTACCTGATTCTTACACTAACCTACCTGATCCCTACACTAACCTACCTGATCCCTACACTAACCTACCTGATCCCTACACTAACCTACCTGATCCCTACACTAACCTACCTGATTCCTACACTAACCTACCTAATCCCTACACTAACCTACCTGATCCCTACACTGACCTACCTGATCCCTACACTAACCTACCTGATCCCTACACTGACAAACGCTGTCACTGTTCCATCAAATGCTCCTACTGTGCCCCCCCCTGTCTGATAGAGGGGGTGGCTGGAGAGAGGAGGGTGGCGCCCTTATGGACACACTGCCTCTAGATAAAAAAAACCCCCAGCTAGGAGGACTGTGTGTGTGTGGGGGGGGGGGGGTGATAAGAAGGGGGTCACTAATAAAGGAATCCCCCTCTCTTCCCCCTCCAGTTATGAGGATTGCAGGGGGTGATATTAGGGGACCCCCATCCAGGAAAATAGGAACTCCCCTCCCTCCCCCACCAGTTAAAAAAGACCCCTAGCTTGGAGAACTGCAGGGGGGTGATGTGAGGACCCTGCTCACCCCCTCTAATAGAAAAAAAAGAGCACTGGCCAGGAAGACTGCAGACCCCCCCCCCCCCCCCCCAGAAGGTGAATAGTGTGTGACTGTGAACAGATGCAGAAAGTCATTATACACACAGCAGCCCCAGAGGGGGAGGAGGGGGGGGGGACTCACAGTAAGATAAGGAGGAAGAATTCCTGCACAGCTCCGATGTCTGCAGCTCTGGGCTGTCTGTCACTGCTGCTTCTGTGTTCTCCATGCTGTGTGCTGAAACTTCTTCTCTCCCTTCACCAAGTGAGGACAGACGATCCCGGGCTCTGCACAAGGGGGAGGGTGGAGGCGGGGAGAAATATGTGCCCCCTTCCCTTATTGGTCAAAGCAGTGAAAGCTGATAGTAAGGGAGAGGAGGATTGGTGCTACAGGGCTGCCACTATTTGTTTGGGTCTCGAGCAGATTCAAAACCAAGCACTAGCGCGCCGCAGAGGAGGAGGAAGTGAAATCCTCCTCCACCTTCAAGCAGGGCAGTGACGTCACTGGTTGCCAGATGCTAGGCGGCTATAGCAACCAGTGATTTGGTGTATAGTCAGGTGGAGGCGGAGCCAGAGCCAAAGCTATGGTGGCTCAGTCCCATGATTTCCTGAATCATGTTCCCAGTGTTCTTTTTATTCAGGGACAATGAACGTGGGCACCCTAGTTGGGGGCCCCCTTCCAGCTGGGGGCCCCAAGCAATTGCTTGCATTGCCTCTCCTGTTCCAACGGGCCTGATGTAGCATAAAATATAACTGTAGCACTCCCCCCGCAGGAACTGGTGGTTATATTTTGGGTGGCACGTTACCTCTATGTTCTCACTGTCCAGAGTGAAAGGAGAGTCTGAAGAATTTCAATGTCCACACAATGCACTTCTTTTTCTTGGATTTAATTTGCAGAACTAGTAGAAAAGAAGGATGAGGGGTGGAAGGATAGGTAAGTTCAGGTGCACAGTCACAAAGTAAGGAAACACTCCTGTTTCCAGCAAACAGTTCTCATTGCCACTCTAGCCAGACTAGGTATTGCTCACCTGGATAGGTCCCTCTCATTGGCCTAGCAGCCGGGATGGCGCACAAAGTAAAGTACAGTCTCTGCAACAGACCTTCCTTTCTTGATGCGACACTTTGGTCCGGAATCCTCTGCCACAGGATTCAGCACCCGGATCTCTTTAGCTTTGTTTCTTTAGAACTTTTAGATCTGACAAGCGACACTGTCAAGCCTCTCAAGTGTATGGTGCATTCTTCTATGAAGTTTCCAGGCCTTCTCCCAAGGTACCAGCCTCTGGCTTCCTTCATCAAGTGGCTTCCTCCCGCAGGACGGACAGCACAGGATCACCTTTGCAGTACAGGCCCCAGCCAGACAACTGGGCCCACCAGACGAAGCCGCAGCCCCGGGCCAATGTGGTCCCGCAACTAGGATTCAGAACAAGCACTACAGGCCAGGCGGGCCACGAGGAGCGAACGGACGACCCCACACCAATGGCGTCTGTCCCATAAGTACCCCTCCCCAGCATGCACAGCGGGGCGACCACTCCCACTGATTCGCTGCCGAGGGAGACACTCACTAAACCTTGACCTTGCTGCTGCCACCCTTGGCCTGGGGTGGTAATGACACCCCCAGGCGAGCAATGGTGGATACTCTCAGCACAGCCATGGCTGGAACAGAAGCTAAATTGCCCTTAATCACTCTGGTCTGAGCCAAATAACAGTGTGTGTCCGCCCAGTGTGTTTTACATTTTAAACTGCTTCGGACAGAGCTTAGCATTGACATTGTCACTGGCAGGTGATGGTGGTGGAAGATCTACAGTCACTCCTTATTGTTCACCAGGATCAAGAAGATTCACATGCACATAATTGAATTGAATTTATTTTTGAACATTCACTAGATGTTGTTTTTCATGGACATTATATTTTATGAATTTGTTTGCTGACATTGTTTGTATGCACCTTTAATGCACGTGCACTTTATAGTATATTTAGGTCTTTTGCTTTAAGAGAGAGCGTGGTTCAAATTAATTTACCAATAATTTTTTTTTCACATTGACATTATCACGCCTGGTTGGTCGAGTGGCACTGCTGTTACATGCTATGCTCTTGTTGGCATTATGTGAGTGCCTTTCTTTTTACAATAAACTGTGTTGTTTCATGCTTCCCTTTTCTCCTTTATGCTGGATGTTACTTTTTCTGAAGCTATTATGCCGCGTACACACGATAATTTTTCAGCATAAAAAAGAAAAAATTGTTTTTCAGCATGTTGAAAAAACGACGGTTTCCCAACTTCATCATTAAAACGATAATGCCCACACACCATCGTTTAAAAAAAATTATCAAGCAAAGCGCGGTGACGTACAACACGTACGACGGCACTATAAAGGGGAAGTTTCATTCGCCTTTGGGCTGCTTTAGCTGATGTTTAGCTGTATTAGTAAAAGACGATTTGCGCTTTTCTGTCTGTTACAGCGTGATGAATGTGCTTACTCCATTATGAACGGTAGTTTTACCAGAACGAGCCATCCCGTCTCATGACTTGCTTCTGAGCATGCGTGGGGTTTTTACGTCGTTTTAGCCCACACACGATCATTTTTTACAACCCGAAAAACGACATGGTTTAAAACGACGTTAAAAAATGCAGCATGTTCATAATTTTTTCGTTTTTCAGAACCTGAAAAATAATGTGAAGCCCACACACAATCATTTTAAATGACGTTTTTGAAAAACAACGTTTTTTTTTAATGCCGAAAAATGATCGTGTGTACGCGGCATTAGAGTTGCTGAGTAGGGGAGATTCATCCGAGCTAACCACTGGAAGTGCTATAATATAATATATAATATAATAAATATAATAATATAATAAATATGATAATATATAATATAATAAAAGCACTGTGAGACCCCCTAAGCTTTGAGGTCAGAATTCCTGGTAAGCACTATATTTGTGTGAAGGTAATGGAGCACTGAAGCATCTTTGACTGAAGAAGACAACATACTGCTGCTTTGAATTTTTTCAACATTTTCTTGCTGGAATTCTGCTCTTTAGGGATGGTTCTGTAATATCTGTCATGTCCTTAGGCCTGAGGGTTTTTTGTTTTATGTTAGTATAGATGTTTGTAATTGTCCTTATGGTTCACTGTTATTTGCACCAACGGTATAAGTGTAAGGCTGACCGCAGTTCAGCCTGTATTTGTAGGAGGAGTCGGGAGGTATTTAAACCCACCCTCCTTCCTCCTTCTGGGCAACGGTTTCTTGTGTGCAGACGCTACTTCCGGTTCGTGACGTCAGAGCTCCGACAGGTCCTCCACGTGTCGCACGCTCCAGCTGCTGATCGTGGGAGGTCTCCTCCTTCTGGACACAGCAGAGCGGGAGTCGCTTCCTCTCTCCTTGCGGTTCGGGGGTTCACTCCACCCACGGTTTACATTTTCCTGGCTTTGTGCAGGGGTACCTGCTCGTCCTCAGGGTTCATTAGTCAGTCGGTTGGCCCCACAGGCGGGCGGCCACCTCCATCTGGTCGGTATCGGGCTCTACGGGCTGGAGAGCTCCCCACGGAGTGGACACACGCTCCTTCCGGGTGTGATGTCAGAGCGGAGACAGGTGCTCCAGGAGTCGCATGCTTCGGCGGCTGATGGCTGCATCGTGGGAGGTCTCTTCCATCAGCACGCAGCTGAGCAGGAGTCATTTCCTCCCTCCTTAAGGTTCAGGAGTTCGCTCCACTCTCTGCGGTGGAGTTTTGCAGGGGGAGCGTGTGTTGCTCTTGGCAGCTGGGGGGGCTTGGCTGAGTGGTTGGGGGGGTTCCCCAGTCAGGGGGGAGGGGCAGGTTCTGTGGCTGCCAGCTCTGGCCACATGCAGCTGTATATTTATATGTATACTCCTTACCACATGTTCAGCTCCTTTTATGTGTATGTTCTCCATACTTCACGTCCAGCTCAGTAATTCACTACTGTCCATGTGTCATGCTTCTCCCCCTGTCTCAGGATTCTGGTTGCTTCTTGTTTTTCATGCTTTTATGTTCTCGTGAGTCTACTTTTCCCATTGCGGTTACGTTCTCATGGTTAGGGTCCCATGCGACTACGTTTCCCATGCACTATGTTTCCCATGCGACTACGTTTCCCATGCGACCACGTTTCCCATGGTTTTTTTTATGCGACCACCTTTCTCATGCGACTGCGTTTCTCATGCGACTACGTTTCTCATGCGACTACGTTTCTCATGCTGGTTCTCATGCGATTACGTTTCTCATGATGGTTCTCATGATGGTTCTCATGATGGTTCTCATGCGATTACGTTTCTCATGATGGTTCTCATGCTATTACGTCTCTCATGGTAGTTTATGCGATTACAGTTCTCATGGTAGCTTCTCATGCGTTCACGTTTCTTATGGTAGTTTCTCATGGTAGTTCTCATGCAATTACGTTTCTCATGCGATTACGTTTCTCATGGTAGTTCTTATGCGATTACGTTTCTCATGGTAGTTCTCATGCGATTACGTTTCTCATTGTAGTTCTCATGCGATTACTTTTCGCATGGTAGTTCTCATGCGTTCACGTTTCTCATGCGATTTCGTTTCGCATGGTAGTTCTCATGCGATTGCGTTTCGCATGGTAGTTCTCATGCGATTATGTTTCGCATGGTATTTCTCATGCGGTTTCGTTCTCATAGTAGTTTCTCATGCGATTCAGTTTCTCATGGTGGTTGCTCATGCGATTACATTTCTCATGGTTGTTCTCATGCGATCACGTCTTCTCGTGCGATCACATTCTCATGCGATATATTGCCCATGGTGTTTTTTCATGCGATCACGTTTCCCATGCGTTTATGTTTTTGCATGGTAGGTTCTCATGCGATTACTTTCTCATGGTTTCATGTTCTCGTGCAATCGCATGGCTTATGCTAGTCATGTTCTTGTGTGGTTGCGATTCATGGTCTCATGCGATCACGGTTGTCAAGTATACACATTTCGCTTGCTATTCATGTTCTCGGGTGCTCACGTTGCTCATGCTATTTATGTTCTCATGTTTTTTCCGTTTCTCATGCAATTTCACGTTTCTCCTTTCCGTTTTACGTTACGTTTCTCACGCTATTCATGTTCTCAAGTGTTTACGGTTCTCATACAGGTTTCAGTCGTGATGCTATCACGCTTTTTCATACGTTTACGTTTCTCATGTTATTTTTTATGTTCTCAGGTATTTACGTTTCTCATGTTTCTGTTTCTCATGCTATTCATGTTCTCGGCTGTGTACGTTTCATGCAACTTACGTTTCTAATGCAGGTTTTAGTCGGGATGTTTTCTAGTTGGTAGCATTGGTATGTTAATTTTAGATTCATGGTGTTTCACCGCTGGGGGGGGGTCACCCATCACGTCTATGGGTGCTTACGGATTGAGATGATCGTTTTTAATTGGCTTGTTACGGTGGCAAGTCTCCTCATCCGTTTCTCATACGTTTCATGCAT
This sequence comes from Rana temporaria, assembly GCF_905171775.1. Taxonomy (NCBI): domain Eukaryota; kingdom Metazoa; phylum Chordata; class Amphibia; order Anura; family Ranidae; genus Rana; species Rana temporaria. The sequence goes on along the minus strand of NC_053489.1, from coordinate 643,698,779 downwards.
CTTGACATTTCATTTCTCAAACAATATACCTGACACGTCTTTAGGTTCATCAGGCCAGAGTGTACGTTTTTAATTTGCCTGCTACGCCTCAGGTTGCTCGGTCTTCGCAATTCATGGGATTGTCACATTATCAGTCCAGCTGCACTAGTCCTACACTTACCTACATTTTATTTTCATAGTCTGTGCATACATGTCATGCTCATATCCTCACGTTAGTTCATGGCCACTCTCCACTGCTGGATACCTGTCACGTTTAAGGGTACTGTCGGATTGAGATGTTTAGTTTCTAATTGGCTTGTGCAGTGGCAAGTCCCCTCATCCGCTTCTCACGGCTTTCATTACGTTTTCGTACGTCATGTAATCTTACTACTTACATCACTTGCCTCACATGTCTTCAGGTTCATAGGCTTGAGTGTTACGTTTTTAATTGGCCTGGTTTGCCTCAGGGTGCTTAGCCTTGCTAGTTTCTTGAGACTGACACGTTTTCAGTCTTGTGCTACATATTCGTTCCTGCTCTACGTTACGGAGTGTGTCAATCACGGACACCCGCGTAGGTAGGTAGGTAGGGGTTAGGGAAGGTAGGGTTTTTTCCCTTTCCCTAAGGTAAGTTGGGGCTCGTTGGTCATGTTTTGTTTTTAACGATGTTTGCAGAATTCATGTCACGGCAGAAAATCAAAGATTTTGCCGCCATCCATCCTTCTCCGGTTACGGGTTCTATACTGTACATGGTGGCAAGCCCTCCTTGAACCCCCCGATACGGCCTTCTCTTTTGTTACAGACGAAGCTTGTTCTCAAGTCCTTTTCAATTCAGCCTAGTAGCTCTTGACTCGGCCTGGGATATCTTCCAGGTGTTTCTATCTCAGTATCCTGGGTTCTTTTCTCACAAACATTCTGTACCTACTTGCGGTTTGGTTCTTTTGACACTTTTCAGCTCAACAGGTTTTCAAGCTGGTACCCAGTACAGTCTGGGCGCCAGACTTTCGCGGATGTACTCAGGGATAGGCCACCCTCCTTTCCCTAGCACTCCCTTCCCTGCTAGCACAGGGCATGACACGCAGCCATTCCTTGCTGCCTAGCTAGGGTAGCACTTTAATATTCACTTCGGGCCGTGCTTTCAGTACAGGTGCAGTTCTGCTGCTTTTCATCGAGGGGGTCTGTATTTTCGTTGTTGAGAAGTTAGATTGGCGGTAGTCAGCTTTCTTTTCTGGACATATCCCAGTTCCACATGTCTGTCACAGGCATTCTTGCGTTGGGGGCTTGTGGTTACATACAGTTACTTTCATTTCAATATCTTTACTATCTCATCCTACTGTTTATTTTTGGCCCCTTTTAGGCATACCGACCACGTGACCCCGGCACACCTCAGGTCAATTTCCCTGTTTCCCCTCAGACCTTTCCCTAGCACGATTACCTGAGACTCTGAGTACAAGTGTAAGGCTGACTGCAGGTCAGCCTGTATTTGTAGGAGTCGTCGGGAGGTATTTAAACCCACCCTCCTTCTGGGCGACGGTTTCTTGTGTCCCACCCACCCATCCCTTTTTTTCTTACTATTTCTTCTTTTACTTCTACTTCTACTTGGGTATGCCCCCTTTTAGGCATTCCGACCACGTGACCCCGGCACACCTCAGGTCAATTTCCCTGTTTCCCTTCAGACCTTTCCCTAGCACGATTACCTGAGACTCTGAGTACAATTTATACTATGAGCAGTGATAGATTGGTATTTTGTCATCTTGGTCCTTATTGGCTCTATACAGAGCAATTATTTTTTACCACTTTTTGTATATGACTTTTTTGATACATCAAAAAATAATTATACATTTTACTATAATTGATCCATTATTGCCCAACATTACCGATAGTAGCCGTCTTTCATTCCCTTAGGGAGCCACCTCTTTGATTCCCAATAGGGAATATCTACAGGGAGTGCAGAATTATTAGGCAAGTTGTATTTTTGAGGATTAATTTTATTATTGAACAACAACCATGTTCTCAATGAACCCACAAAACTCATTAATATCAAAGCTGAATATTTTTGGAAGTAGTTTTTAGTTTGTTTTTAGTTTTAGCTATTTTAGGGGGATATCTGTGTGTGCAGGTGACTATTACTGTGCATAATTATTAGGCAACTTAACAAAAAATATATATATACCCAATGTCAATTATTTATTTTTACCAGTGAAACCAATATAACATCTCAACATTCACAAATATACATTTCTGACATTCAAAAACAAAACAAAAACAAATCAGTGACCAATATAGCCACCTTTCTTTGCATGGACACTCAAAAGCCTGCCATCCATGGATTCTGTCAGTGTTTTGATCTGTTCACCATCAACATTGCGTGCAGCAGCAACCACAGCCTCCCAGACACTGTTCAGAGAGGTGTACTGTTTTCCCTCCTTGTAAATCTCACATTTGATGATGGACCACAGGTTCTCAATGGGGTTCAGATCAGGTGAACAAGGAGGCCATGTCATTAGTTTTTCTTCTTTTATACCCTTTCTTGCCAGCCACGCTGTGGAGTACTTGGATGCGTGTGATGGAGCATTGTCCTGCATGAAAATCATGTTTTTCTTGAAGGATGCAGACTTCTTCCTGTACCACTGCTTGAAGAAGGTGTCTTCCAGAAACTGGCAGTAGGACTGGGAGTTGAGCTTGACTCCATCCTCAACCCGAAAAGGCCCCACAAGCTCATCTTTGATGATACCAGCCCAAACCAGTACTCCACCTCCACCTTGCTGGCGTCTGAGTCGGACTGGAGCTCTCTGCCCTTTACCAATCCAGCCACGGGCCCATCCATCTGGCCCATCAAGACTCACTCTCATTTCAGCAGTCCAAAAAACCTTAGAAAAATCAGTCATGAGATATTTCTTGGCCCAGTCTTGACGTTTCAGCTTGTGTGTCTTGTTCAGTGGTGGTCGTCTTTCAGCCTTCCTTACCTTGGCCATGTCTCTGAGTATTGCACACCTTGTGCTTTTGGGCACTCCAGTGATGTTGCAGCTCTGAAATATGGCCAAACTGGTGGCAAGTGGCATCTTGGCAGCTGCACGCTTGACTTTTCTCAGTTCATGGGCAGTTATTTTGCGCCTTGGTTTTTCCACACGCTTCTTGCGACCCTGTTGACTATTTTGAATGAAACGCTTGATTGTTCGATGATCACGCTTCAGAAGCTTTGCAATTTTAAGAGTGCTGCATCCCTCTGCAAGATATCTCACTATTTTTGACTTTTCTGAGCCTGTCAAGTCCTTCTTTTGACCCATTTTGCCAAAGGAAAGGAAGTTGACTAATAATTATGCACACCTGATATAGGGTGTTGATGTCATTAGACCACACACCTTCTCATTACAGAGATGCACATCACCTAATATGCTTAATTGGTAGTAGGCTTTCAAGCCTATACAGCTTGGAGTAAGACAACATGCATAAAGAGGATGATGTGGTCAAAATACTAATTTTCCTAATAATTCTGCACTCCCTGTATGTTATATGCAGTTTTTCTGGCTATGGTACTAACCCAATGGGGAGGGGCAGAGGATCATGTGTCATATACATAAATAATAGAAAGTGCAGGAAAAGTGCTACTTTTTATAAGCACTGAGGGTTCAAAGGCCTAAGGATGTTAAAATCTGAAAGCATCTTCACTCCTAGGAGGCTTCCTTGGCTGCCATGGAGAGCAACTGTTTTGGGTCCAGAGGAAGCAGACTCCAGTTGCCCTCCACATGGAGGTGGTGACTAAGTTGGAAAACCACACAGGAACCCTTCCATGCTGCCCTGCCTTTAACTTTATACCTGAGCTACCACTTGAACCCCAGTTGTCAAGGAGCCACTTTAAAAGTTTAGGAGTCCAGCGAGTATTGGCCTGTCAGAGAGAGACCCAGAAGGTTAGAAGGACTTGCAGAACACCAAGGAGTGTGTTTTTAGTGGATCTACAGGCATTCTGTGCTCCCTCCACCCTCATTCTAATATCTCAATACACATGTGCTGTAAAAGATATACAATCCTAACTAAAGTGACTGGCCACCATCATTCCAAATAATCCAGAGAAAAGATCCATTCCCTGGGATCAATGAGCTTGGGTCATTTATTGTCAAGTGGGTCTGGGAAATCCATAATGTAGCTTTTGGATATTGGAAAAACCAAATTCCTTCTTATGTTGTCTGTCTGGTTACCCATAGCGCTACACAAATAATCCATGTGGATTTATTTCAAGTAGATTGAAAACTTGACATTTAGCTTGTGAAAGCACTGTGTATGATAAACAATTGGCATTGTTATTTTTAAGTGTATGTATAACCATTTTTTTTGTTGATTTTAATACTGTATTTATTGGTGTATAACACTCGCTTTTTTACCCTGAAAATATAGGGTAAACTGTGCCTGTGTGTTATACGCAGGGGGCTGTGAAAAGTTTTTTCCTGAAACTTCCCTTCACTTGGGGTGCATGTTATTCGCCGATAAATACGGCAAATAGGAAAGTGTAATAAGCCCTTTTTGCATACTGTGATTGGCTAACAGCTGTCACATGGTACCTGGCATCCTGTACCATGTGATTAGCTGTAACCAATCGAAGCATCAGAATACAGTAATACATTGGTTTGCAAGTAACGCGGTATATGAGCAATGACGACAAGCCAATTTTTTTTTTTACTTGATATGCGAGCGCTGACTTGATATACAAGCAGTACAATCCATGTAGTAAAGCCATTGGTGTAGGCCAGGGATATGCAATTAGCGGACCTCCAGCTGTTGCAGAACTACAAGTCCCATGAGGCATAGCAAGACTCTGACAGCCACAAGCATGACACCCAAAGGCAGAGGCATGATGGGAATTGTAGTTTTGCAACATCTGGAGGTCCGCTAATTGCATATCCCTGGTGTAGGCAGTACTGTATGTGGCCAGAGGTCCAGGGGGGCTGCTGGCTCTCAGTGCTTCATGGAGAACTTGGAGTTGCTCTGAGACACTGAGAGACATTTCCAGCTGGGTGGGGCAGGCATAAATGTGTCAGAGCACCCAAAAGTTTTAACAGTTCATGAGTATCTCCGAGCATCTCTGAGTTCTCCAGGAAGCGATGGGAGCCACCAGCGCCCCCACAACTCTGGCCACATACAGTAGTGCATACACCAGCGCCCCCGCACCTCTGGCAACATACAGTACTGCATACACCAGCTCTTCCGCACCTCTGGCCACATACAGTACTGCATACACCAGCGCCCCCGCACCTCTGGCCACATACGGTACTGCATACACCAGCACTCCCGCACCTCTGGCCACATACGATACTGCATACACCAGCACTCCCGCACCTCTGGCCACATACAGTACTGCATACACCAGAAGTGGTTGTGGAACAAATCATCTGAGTTTCCATTACTTCTTATGGGGAAACTCGCTTTGATGTAGGAGTGCCTTGGATTACAAGCATGCTTCTGGAACGAATCATGCTCGTAATCCAAGGCATTACTGTAGTAATATAAAGCCATTCATGACAGTTAAAATGATTGCTTATAACAGTGAACATCGCTGTTATAAGTAACAATAGTGTAAAAAAAACTCATCAAAAAAAATCAAATAGATTTTTATTTTTTTTATTACACATTGTCTCCAGTTAGTATCACTGATTGCTACAACACCAGTCATATGATAATGCTGTACTGCATTGGTGACAGTATGTAACAAAATAAAAGAAAAACAGTGCAGGAAAAAAAAAAAACATTTTATTTAATTTCTTCATTTACCAAAAAATTGTGACACAAAATTACAACTTGGAAAAAACTGGACATGCCTCTTACTAAATACCTTGAATTGTCTAATTTCCAAAAAGGAGCCGTTTGGAGGGTATTTATACTGTCCTGGCATTTTAGGGCCATAAGAAATTATATAGGCCATCAGTAAATTAGGATTGATTGATTTTTATTATACAAACTATAACATAGTTTGTAGACTCTTTGGCCGGGATTCACGTAGAAGCGCGTATCTTTGTGCGGGCGTAACGTATCCTATTTAAGTTACGCGTTACGCTTACGTTTGACAGGCAAGTGCCGTATTCTCAAACCAAAGTTGTGGCGGCGTAGCGTAAATAGGCCGGCGTAAGCCCGCCTAATTCAAATGTGGTAGATGTGGGCGTGTGTTATGTAAATTTAATGTGACCCCACGTAAATGACGCTTTTTACGAAGGGCGCATGCGACATCCGTGAAAGTATCCCAGTGCGCATGCTCCAAATTAACCCGCAAGAAGCCAATGCTTTCGACGTGAACGTAAATGACGCGCAGCCCTATTCGCCAACAACTTATGCAAACGACGTAAAATTTTCCAAATTCAATGCGGGAACGACGTCCATACTTAACATTGGTACGCCGTATCTACGCCTCATATAGCAGTGGTAACTTTACGCCGGGAAAAGCCTAACATAAACAGCGTATCTGTACTGCGTCGGCCGGGCGTACGTTCGTGAATTTGCGTATCTAGCTGATTTACATATTTCTAGGCGTAAATCAGCGTACACGCCCCTAGCGGCCAGCGTAAATATGCAGTTAAGAACCGACGGCGTAAAAGACTTACGCCGGTCGGATCTAATACAAATCTATGTGTAACTGATTGTAAGAATCAGGCGCATAGATACGACGGCTCGGACTCAGAGTTATGACGGCGTATCTGGATATCTTTTGATATTTAACCACTTATCTGGAGATACGCCGGCGTAACTTGTACGTGAATACGGGCCTTTATCTTTTACACAGACAAAATGATATACACTGAAGACAGATTATTTGTTTGCAAAACAGAAACTAAGAAAAACATGATTTTTCAAAAATGTCTGTATTTTTTTGCTCATACAGTATAGCAAAAAAATTAAAACACCAGTGGTGATTAGGTACAACCAAAACAAAGCTCTATTTGTGTGAAAAAAAAATTATATAAATTGAATTTGTGTACAGTGTTGCATGACTAAGCAATTGCCAGTTAAAGTAGCACAGTGCTGAATAGCAAAAAAATGCCCTGGTCATGAAGGGGGTAAAACCTTCTGGAGGTCAAGTGGTTAACATATTGCTATTTGTATCCATAAGAATTTCCCCCAAGCCGGGGTTTATTTTTATATTGCTGTACCGTTACATAATGGCTAATCAATCAGCATGTCTGTTAATATGGAAAATGCTTTTCTAGTCTCCTTTCTAAATGGATCATCATGGAATATGCTGAGATTCTTGCCTTGACTTGTTAAATACAACCTTATGTACGTAACATTCTGCTTGTTATGCTATAACACTACCGTATTTTATGAACTTCTCAAAAATTATTATTATTATACAGGGTTTATATAGCGCCAACAGTTTGCACAGCACTTTACAACATGGGGGCAGACATGACACTTACAATACAAATCAATACAGAGGGATCAGAGGGCCCTGCTCAACAGAGCTTACAATCTAGAAGGGAATCAATAAAAGCTTTAGAAAAAAACAAAAAACATGTTGAAAGTTCTAATCCTTCCAAAACTAAAAAAAAAAAAGAAAGAAAGAAGAAAAAAACAAAAACATTGGGGTAGATTCAGGTACATTTGCGCATTTTTTACGGAGGCGCAGGGCAACGTTTTTGCCCTGCGCCCCCGCAAATTTTCTGCGCTACCCGCGATTCACGGAGCCGTAAATTGCGTGGGCGCTCCGGCAAAATGCCCGGCGCAAGCGCGCGCAATTTAAATGATCCCGTAGGGGGCGGGAATCATTTAAATTAGGCGCGTTCCCGTGCTGATCGTAGAGCGCATGCTCCGGCGGGAAACTTTCCCAAAGTGCATTGCGGCAAATGACGTCGCAAGGACGTCATTTGCTTCAAAGTGAACGTGAATGGCGTCCAGCGCCATTCACGATTAACTTACGCAAACTACGTAAAGTTCAAATTTCGCGACGCGGGAACGACAGGTATACGTAATATTGGCTGCCCCTGCTAATAGCAGGGGCAGCCTTACGCGAAAACCGCCGTACGCAAACGACGTAAACTGCGTACGTAGGGCTCGCGTAACGTTGTGAATCGGCGTTAGTATGCAATTTGCATACTATACGCTGAGCACAACGGGAACACCACCTAGCGGCCATCGCAAGAATGCAGCCTAAGATATGCGGGCATAAGAGCCTTATGCCACGCATATCTTAGGCTGCAGTCAGCGTAACGAGGTTCCTGAATCTGGAGCATTCGTTACGCCGGCGCAAGTAAGCAATTGCGCTGCGTAACTATGGTTACGCAGTTGCAATTGCTCTCTGAATCCGGGCCATTGATAAAACGCTGTTGCTACTTCTTTATCTATTCTTGCATCTGAGTAATGCAGATCTCCTCCAACCACTGCTTGCTGCCACTTTTGCGTTGGCAAAAAAAGAAAAAAGAACCTGGATCCTCCTACAGGCACCTGAATCCACTTACTACTGGAAGAAGGTTCTGTTCTTTTGATATTTAACCACTTCAAAACAGGGCATTTTCACCCCCTTCCTGCCCAGGCCAATTGTTAGTGTTCAGCGCTGTCACACTTTGAATGACAATTGCGCGGTCATGCAGCACTGTATGACATTTTTTCCTCCACAAATAATGCTTTCTTTTGGTGGTATTTGATCGCCTCTCTGGTTCTTATTTTTTGTGCTATAAAGAAAAGACGAGTGATAAGTTTGAAAAAAACACAATGGGCCAGATCCACGTACCTCAGCGCATCTTTCCGTCCGGCGTAGCGTATCTCTGATACACTACGCCGCCGTAACTTACAGCGTATTTTCTGTATCCTGAAAGAATTTGCGCCGTAAGTTATGGCGGCGTAGTGTAACTTTGTCGGCGTAAGGGCGCGCAATTCAAATGGATGAGATGGGGGCGTGTTTTATGTTAATACGTCTTGACCCGACGTAAATTACGTTTTTTTTAACGACGCATATGCCGTCCGTGGGGGTATCCCAGTGCGCATGCTCCAAATTAACCCCCAACAAGCCAATGCTTTCGACGTGAACGTAATTCTACGCAAAGCCCTATTCGCGAACGACTTACGCAAACGACGTAAAATTTACAAAATTCGACGCGGGAACGACGTCCATACTTAACATTGAGTACGCCTCATATAGCAGGGGTAACTTTACGCCAAAAAAAACCTTACGGAAACAACATAAAAAAATGCGCCGGCCGGACATACGTTTGTGGATTCGCGTATCTAGCTAATTTGCATACTCAACGTGGAAATCGACGGAAGCACCACCTAGCGGCCAGCGTAAATATGCACCTTAGATCCGACGGCGTACTAAGACGTACGCCAGTCGGATCTAGCCCAGCTTCAGGTGTATCTTGTTTTGTGGATACAAAACAAAGATACGCCGGAGCAACCTAGCAGTTACGCGGCGTATCAATAGATACGCCAGCGTAACTGCTTCGTGGATCTGGCCCAATATTTTTTATTTTTTGCTATAAAAATAAATATCCCAATAAAAAAAAAAAACTATTTTTTTCCTTAGTTTAGGCCGATATGTATTCTTCTACATATTTTTCGTAAACAAAATCACAATAAGCGTATATTGATTGGTTTGCGTAATAGTTATAGTGTCTACAAAATAGGGGATATATTTATGGCATTTCTATTATTTTTATCTGCGATTTTTATTGTGACTGACATCGCGGCGGACATATTGGACACTTTTGACACTATTTTGGGACCAGTCACATTTATACAGTGATCAGTGCTATAAAACAAAAACTGATTACTGTTTAAATATGACTGGCAGTGAAGTGGTTAAGAATAGGGGGTGATCAATGGGGTTAAATGTGTTACCTAGGGAGTGATTCTAACTGTATGGGATGGGAAGTGGTTAAGGCTAGTAAAGGTTTGCCATATACTGTATTTGCAAGGTTGTGTATTATCATTATTATTATTTTATCATAATTTTTTTTCTATTATTACTACTACTAAGAATAACAAATTAAAAGCATAACTAGAATTATCCCAACACCCTTACAAAAATTGTATTCCCAGCGCAATTGTTTTAGTTGAACAAGGAGATTCAGCAGGAAGTAACGTTCAGCTTTTTGAAGGTTTGTGAAATTTGCAGTGTACGGTGCATTCACAGACTGATGATTTGCTTTAGCCCTGGTTCACATTGATGCTACTCTACTTTCGCAACTTTACGTGAAGTAGCGTGATTTTAAAGTAGCAAGGTCAGCGCGATTTCAGCTGTTACTTGATAGACATCTGTTTGGCTTCATGCAGAGGCGTCTCTAGGGGGGTGCGGGGGGTGCGGCCCGCACCCAGGTGACACCATCCGAAGTGTAGTCCTGGCCCTCTTTTAACATTTTTTTTTATTTTCCGCAACACTTCTGGCGCCACGGCCGCACCTGGCCTGTTATTTCCTCTCGCACTATCTATTCAATCTCCAACCGGGCGGCATGGCTACCGCTGCACACTGCGTCCTCCTCTCCAGCTGCTGCATAGAGTATCAGAGACTGAGATCCACTCTATAATTGTGCGGTAATGAGCGGGGGTGTCGGATTGCAACGGGGGTGTCCACTTGCTGCCCGAGGTGCTGAGGTGAGCTGTTGTGCACAGAGTTACAGCTCGGGGGGGGTGTAGGTGTACTGCTGGACACAGCTATATATATATATATATATATATATATATATATATATGTGTGTGTGTAGTAGCTGAGTTGCCCACCCCGAGGGGGGGGGGGTGTAGGTGTACTGCTGGACACAGTTTTTGTTATGTATACTAGTAGCTGAGCTGGTCTGATGACTGCATGGGTGGGTGGGGGGTTTGGACACAGCTGTATTTATATATATATATATATATATATATATATATATATATATATATATATATATATATATATATATATATATATATTTATATATAAATATATATCTATATATATATAGATATAGATATACAGTATATTAGCTGAGCTGCCCACCCTGAGCTGGTCTCATAACTGGGGGGGGGGGGTGCTGCTAGTCACAGCTCTAAATATATATATATATATATACACACACACACACAGCCCTCAAAAAATCCACTCGCCTACTTGCATTTCAGTGGATTTTGAGGGCTGGCGAGGCAGGTCTGCCTGGGAGAGAGGGACTAGTGACATTTATCAAAGTTCCCCGGCCAGGGGGCGGGGCTGTATGTGTCACTGAGCGGCGAGAAATTGAAATGAAAGCTGTTCCAGTGATGTCCCTCTGCGCTCTTATCATCCGGCTGGCAATGCTCTTCCTCTCCTCTGCTCTCCTGCGTTATGGACACAGGTAGCTGCATTGGTGTGCATTGGTCAGGCTGCATCAGTGTGCATTGGTCAGGCTGCATTGGTGGACATGGGTAGGCTGCATTATGGACACGGGTGAGGCTGCATTGGTGTGCATTGGTCAGGCTGCATTGGTGTGCATTGGTCAGGCTGCATTGGTGAGCCCGGATAAAGTTGCTTAAATCTGCATAAAACATTTAAGTGTAATTTCATGAGATAGTTTGAGGGCGTGTTTAGGAGCTGAATTAGGGGTGGGGCAGGATAACTCCACACAGTAATGCAAGGCTTTCTCCCTGGTGTGGAGTGTTGTGCTCACCCTCTCCCTTGGATGTGATCTGGTGCCCGAGCTCAGAAGAAGTAGTGATGTCATCCCTTATGTCATATGATAGCACTCAGGTGCAGTGGCGGGACAAGGTCATCCAGCGCCCAGGGCAAAGTTGCCAAACTCTGCCCCCTTTCCCTTAGGATTAGGGTCAAGGTGCCCCCCCCCCATCCCTGCAATAAACCATTGCGCCACACCTCTTCAAGACCGTGTAAGGAGAGGCTCCTAAGCTCCTCCGCCTGAGGTACAGCCCCACCCAGATGGAGGTACCCTCAGGCACAACAGTCTAACACTCCATCCTTCAGTTCACCCAGCCGACAACTCCTCCCCCAGCAGGCTGACCATGGCTATATGTAGGAGGCCTGCCCCCTGCCAATCCTAGTTGGGGATTAGTCAGAGATCCTCACATGTACCCCATGTCATTCCAGCTCTCTGCCCTGCCCTTTTTCCAGAACATTTTCCCCGGAAATATAGGAGGCGCCCAAGAGTTGAAGTACATGTCAGTCACTCACTGTTACTCTAAACCACCCCCAGATCAAAACAAATAGGCCCAGCTTGCAGCCTAGGCCTGCTTAAATTTACCTGCACTGGCAGCTTACACAAAAACCCTCACACTTAGCACCTACCTAAGGTATAGGGTGCTACACTTATTTACTTGTTTTATCTTTTTATTTTTACTTTTTTCAGTTGCTTTCTTTTTTCTGACCCAGGTCAAAATTATGTCATAAATCCCAGGGGCTTTTTCAGGGAGGGGGGTGTAGATTGCACTGGACTGACTCGATCAGTCACTGCTTTTAGGTATGCAAAAGTGTGGGCAGGTAGGAAGGGTTTGTTTCAAGAGGTTCGTGCCTGGCTTGGGAAGAAGGTGGTGGTGCATCCTGTTTGGGCCTGGGCTGCTGCCTCGGAGTATAGCCTTGTGGTCGACTCTGTGTATGCTTAAGAATAAGTGTAAGTAAAGGCGCGCCCGGCGTCCAGTAAATGCAGGTTTAAAACGTTTTATTTGGCGTAACAACGATAAAATGAGGCCAGCGTGTTTGGGGGAACATGGACTCCCCCTCCATCAGGGCTGCTGTTGAAAGCTTTTAGAGAATAGTCCTGTTAGACACTGCCTTTGGCATATGGATTGGATTAAACACCTCTCGGTCCGATCCATATACCAAAGGCAGCAGGGCCGATCCTAGGGTCACAGACACCTGGGTGCAGAAATATTGCTGGGCCCCTACATGGGCGTGGTCATCTTACTAACTCCTCCCCTTTACAAATGTGTCCCCCATCAGAGCCCCCCCCCAGAGCAGTCTTCCCCAGCAGGTGTCCCCCATCAGAGCCTCCCACGTCAGGTGTCCCAATAGATCAGTACCTGTCCAATAGTTTCCTGTAGCTCGGGCGCGCTGGGAGCAGAAGAACATTACAGGGGGGCCGGGCATACATGGCATCTTTGGTTACTAGGAAAGTGGCACTCAGAGAGCATTTCTGGGAGTGCACAGGATGATTGGCAGCAGCTCCGGTCAACCCAGAAGCCTCTCATCACACTGCCTATGGGAGAAGAGCCGACACACGCAGAGGGGGCGGGGCAAACAGGAGACTGCTCCACGCGCACCGGACAGAATTAATTAGTGGAGCCTAGTACCAGAACGTGTGGTACCCAACCCGGAATCTGGGGACAGCGGTAGGTATGCACTCTTGTCAGTTGCCAGTGGAGAGAGCAAGCTGGATGGGGAACCGCAGCACCCACTACATGCGCTCCGCCTCTGGTCAAGGAGGAGGGAGGGGAGCACTTTAGCGCCCCCACCTCTGTGGCGCCTGGGTGCAGAGCACCCCGCGCACCCTGCCTAGGATCGGCCCTGAAAGGCAGTTCCTAACAGGACCATTGTCTTAAAGCTTTCAACAGCAGCTCTGATGGAGGGGGAGTCCTTGATCCCCCGAAACGTGTTGGTCTCATTGTATCGTTGTTTTTCCAAAAAATACTTTTTAATTCTGCCTTTACTGGACACCGGGCGCTCCTTGATTTTTTCTTATACATCCAGGGGTCTTCTATGACATTTTTATTTTCCTCTGGAGGAGGGTCTTTCTCAGCTAAGCACACTATCCTGCCTGCATTCCTTCACTAAGGGCAGATGGATTCCAGAAAGTAAATGCTACATGGATCATCTGCCCTTACTCAAGATGGTTGCAGCTTGAAATGCTGAGAGGGTGAAAGCAAAAAAATCATGGAGACGGGGACGGATGGGTGAGTTTGCTTTGAATAATAAAAATGAATGAGATAGCATTTCCAGTTTTTGGTGCTCATGACACAAGGTTGAATTCACTAAGCTATATTGCATATGTTATTTGCCATAATGACCGTTGTTCATTGGCTGCCACTTTGCGCTCTGATTGGTTTACATGGAGATGTTTTTAACTCGAGAGATATCAAGTAAAAAACAATCCTCTACTAGCTATGGTATATTTCAGAATTTAGAACTCCTGTGTTGGAAAGGCTTATGTACATGTCTTGAATTCCCAGGCTGAACTGATGAAAAAAAGAGCTAAATAATTTCATATAAAAATAAGCATGACTTGAAACATTACTCATTCGCGTTCTGACCTTCCACGGACCCTCGTAAACACAGGCTGAATGTTATCTGAAACAATCTGCAGCTAATCATTTTCTGGCCGGGGTCTGCTTGGATGGAAACCTCCTTCAGCCGTGATTGGCAACAATCAAAATTTCTGTGATTATTTTCCTTTTTCTGACAGTTTTATGTGGTAAGGAAAGACAGATTATGCCAGAGAAACATCAACTTGTGACTGGACTGCCTCATCCTTTCAAATGATTTCAGAATCTGAAACCTACAAAATTTCCACCTTACTGATAAAACCCAGTATGGCAAGGCAGATAGGCAAAATGCTTGGAAATGTTGTGATGTATCCACTGTTTCGGAGGACGTGTCCTAAAGTCACTTCTGAATTCCAGGAATAGTTTTTATTCATAGGCCCTTGTCTTCAATAACATGGGGATAAAGTGCTTTGCCAGGGAGGGGGCCCTGATGCATTATAGCAACCAATGACTCTGTAACCACCTGTGTCCTAGTAACCCATGTCATTGGTTGCTAAGATGCAGATGGTCAGTCAGCACAGCAACAAGGTTGCTAGGATGCAGACAGTATTTTTGTTTTAGTTGGGTCACCTATATAATCTATACTTATCTAGTGTAAGGGGCTAGCAGTAAGGGCGCACGGGAGCCGCCCCCTCTCTCCAGCCACCCCCTCTATGACCAATGGATAGGCGTAGGTCATAGGCTCTAATAGGCGTCAAAAATGGTGACCTGCAAGCGCCATGCTTGGCACTTGCATTTTACCAAGCTGTGTTAGAACAGTGAATGAATATTCGCTGTTCTAACACTAAACCGCCTCTCCACCAATCAGGTGCTCGGGTCTGTTATCTGTCACCTGATTGGCTGTAACAACAGGCACTGTGATTGGACACCTACTATGCATCCAATCGCCTATAGGAGAGTACAGGAGGACGAAAGGGGAGAAGACCCATGCCATGGAGAACACTGCTCGCCGTCAACCGCTGCCCCACTGAGACAGGGTAAGTGCTGGGCAGATGGCTAGCAGGTGGGGATCACAGTGGTGACATTCAATGGAGACAGTGGGAGCATTTAATGGGCACAGTGGCAGCATTTGATGGCACAGTGGCAGCATTTGATGGGCACAGTGGGAGCATTTGATGGCACAGTGGCAGCATTTGATGGCACAGTGGCAGCATTTGATGGCACAGTGGCAGCGTTTGATGTCACAGTGGCTGCATTTGATGGGCACAGTGGGAGCATTTGATGGCACAGTGGCTGCATTTAATGGCACAGTGGCTGCATTTGATGGGCACAGTGGCTGCATTTGATGGGCACAGTGGCTGCATTTGATGGGCACAGTAGCAGCGTTTGATGGGCACAGTGGCTGCGTTTGATGGGCACAGTGGCTGAGTTTGATGGGAACAGTGGCTGCATTTGATGGCACAGTGGCTGCGTTTGATGGGCATAGTGATGTTGCAATTGATTTTTTTTTTTTTCAGAATTCTTCAGTTTGTTTGCGTCCCCCAAAAATTTTGAGCACCATTTGCCACTGGGATCTAGTATGGATGAAGGGAAACAGTGCAAAGAGGTGTGGACATTTCTCTTACTTTGTACATTGTACAGATGTGCCACTTCACAGGCAAGTTTAGGGCATCCCTCAAATGTGTTATTTAACCGCTTGCCGACCGTATAACTTTCATATACAGTGGCAAGACGGCTCTGCTGTACAGGAGTATGTGATCCTGCACTTCCTGGTCTAGGGAGCGCATGCGCTGCCGGGGGCCCACTTTGATTAGACACAGGGGGAGCTGATCGGTGGGTACGGCCGTCTTGATGTCCGCCAGCAACCACCGATGCTTTAGTACTATGGTCTGCCTATATTAACAAGGTAGATTGCCCTTCTGTCAATACAGAAGGCATGGGGTGATCTGTGTCTCCCCCACAGTAGTAAAGCACGGTTCAGGCGCATATTTAACCCTTTGATCGCCCCTGATGTTAAACCCTTCCCAGCCAGTGTCATAGTACAGTGACAGTGCATATTTTTTTAGCACTGATCACTGTATTAGTGTCACTGGTCCCCAAAAAGTGTCAAAAGTGTCAGTTAGTGTCCCGACTGCCCGCCGCAATACTGCTGTCCCGCTATAATTCCGCTGATCACTGTCATTACTAGTAAAAATAAATACAAATATCCCATAGTTTGTAGACGCTATAACTTTTGCGCAAACCAATCAATATACGCTTTTTTGGATTTTGTTTTACCAAAAATACGTAACAAAATACATATTAGCCGAAATTTATGAAGAAATTCTTTTTTTTTTTTTTTTTATTGGATATGTTTTAAAGCAGAAAGTACATTTTTTTTATTTTATTTTTAAACTTGTCTTGTTTGTTTATAGAGAAAAAAAAAACTGCAGAGGTGATCAAATACCACCAAAAGAAAGCACTATTTGTGGGGGGGGTCATTTTATTTAGGTACAGCGTCTCACGATTGCAAGTGTCAGTTAAATTAACGCAGTGCCGTATCGCCAAAAAATGGCCTGGTCATGAAGGGGGGGGGGGGAGTAAATCTTCTGGAGCTGAAGTGGTTAAATGTCATCCAGACCTGCTACCTAAATATAATCCCAGGCATATTAAACGGGTTATGTGTATATACAAGGGTTCTTCAAACGTTTTTTTTTAACTCTATAAAATATATAAAAGTGAGGAAACTTTTTAAAGATTCCTCATATATATTAAAAAAAAGTTTTCTTTTTGCCCAGTCCCCCCCGTGTTCTTTGTTTTGAAAATGCTTACCAGTTAGTAGACTATAAAACACTTCCTCCTTGTACTATCAAGATGAGAAGAAGGATTGTTTGTAGTGTATTGTGAGTTTCACAATACACTACATTGTTGTTCTGTATTCCTAAATTACTTCTTGTCCAAAGGGAACAACGCTGCTCTCCCATTCCCAGATAGCAGGGTAACTTGCCACAAATTTGCTCCATGCTGCACCGCCGGAGAATACCACAATTATCCCGATCCCAGTGTCACAGACACACCATCTTGGGATCATCTCCATCCATCATAGCATAGAGCAGCAGCCCTGAAGAAGGGGCATTTTGTTCCCCTGAAACGTGTTGGTTTTATTATGCTCTACTATTTCAATCAAAAACGACCATTCATCTTTTATTGACTTCTGATTGGATACTGGGCTCTCCTTTTACCTATCCTCACAAGTTTATCCGGAAACGACCTTGAGGCCCTACCCAGGAGGTAGCAGCTCAAGCCCTCAAAAGGGGCCCATTGCCACCTTTCTGCCGAAATGGGCTGGATTCACCTGGAGCGGACTTCCCCAACACGCCCCCACCATCACTTAATCACAGACTCTCAGCCGAGCAAGTCAGTCCAGCACAGTCTTACACCTCTAAGAGCTGCCACAAATTTGTGGCAGTATCGAATTCTAAGTCTTGTTAACTTGCCTTACATTTTCACTGGTAAGTTGTACACTTGTAGAGCACTTGAAGTTCTAGTTGACACTTTTCCAATTTGTAGAAAATGTGCATGGCAAGTCTCTAGCAATAGCAAAGTTGCAGTGGTGAGTCTACAGCAAGAGATCTGCAAGTCTACAGCATGAAAGTTCAGCCACAGTGCCCCCTTGTGGTGGGCGCACAACATAACTGAACCTAAATTTGCAGCAGACTTGCAGAATGTTTTCAGAGAAAGTTGATGTGAAGCCCGGCAAGTCTAGCAATAGCTTAGCAAGTCATTTTCAAACCTTCAGTACAATTGCTTACTATCTGGGTTGATACAGTATGGTGAGTGAGCTTTGTCATCTAGGCCAGGAAGTGAGTTACCAACATAATCTCCAGATGAAAATAAAGGGGCTAAAAAAATATCAGAATTGTAAAATGTATGCAGTTACCGCATCTAAAGCTAGTAAACTTAAATATATTTCATTTTTTGTTCTTGGATCTTGGATTTATATACACTTTATATACACTTCTTCAATCCCATCCTAAAAAAAAGTCAGCAGCTACAAATACCGTAGCTGCTGACTTTTAATGAAAAGACTCTTACTTGTCCAGGGACCCGGTGCTGTCCTCACATGGGCCAGTTCTTCGCCGTTCTTTGGGTCTCCGGTCGTTTATGTCCACTGGTATGTTTACAAAGGGAAGCTGGCTGTGACTCCTTACAGCTTTACACTGCCCATGTGCGAGCCGCACTGCACTTTGTGAATTGTCCCACAGCCTCCTTGGGCCTGTGATGTATACCAGAAGCCTGCAGGCAAGGGTGGGGAGGTTTCCTAGGCGATCCAAGTGAAAGTGGGTACCTGTGATGGAGTCACTTTGGGCGGGGGGCCCGTGGAACCCAGAATCCCTTGGGGTGGTTGGGAAAACCTTGTTTCAGCTCCCCATGCACCTCATATGTCCAAGTTACCCTGTGTCTCTAATAGGGGCACAGGGTGACCGAGAAATCTAGTCTGATCTTCACTAATAGGTCTCACTGTACAGCCACACTGGAATGTTGTGTGTGTGTGTGTGTGTATATATATATATATATATATATATATATATATATATATATATATATAGATATAGTATATTGTCTCATTTTGTTATGTACTTTTTGCTGGGTCGTTTGGGGTGTGGCTGTATTCCAATGTTCTATTGTGTCTGCCGGCCTTGGATATTATGGGATGTGTATGTAGATTAGCTGTGAGATTGAGGGGTTGAATTCCTCCAACAGCTCTCACTGCTGATTGGACAGTCAATGCCGCCTGAAATGCAAAGGTGGGGGGATTGTTCAGAGTATTACCTGTGTACCTGTGTGTTCAATAAACAGTCCATGTCCAGCAACCAAACGAGTATCGCCTTGTTTTGTGGTTGTTAGCGGTTGAAATATCTGATATCTATATTCAGACTGGGAGGAAGTTGTATATGATGAAAGCACTCAAGCAGAGTGTGGGACGTTTCGTTACAGTACCTGTCCAAACCAGGTACCTACTCTCCCCCAAAAAAAGGGGTCCAAAAGTTGTAGAGAAGGGAGGGAGGAAGCGAAAAATCAGGACTTCCCCTTTCGGGTGAAGTTCCGCTTTAGGTAAAGGAGTTATCTTTATACATGAGTTGTTACAATCCATGTCTCCAGAGACCCTGGCAATTCGCTAATGATCTGGACAGAATATAGCCATTTGACATAACGTGATAATACACATTACACCATTTATTAGCTTCACAATTGAAAAAAGACTCCCTGTGTTAATAACATATCTTGGGGATTTCAGCTAATTCCATTGCAGATTCTTACCTGCACCTGGATACTGAAGCAGCTTATTCGGTACACAAAACCCTCAGAAAAATGTTTCCATGGTTACAAGCAAGTGAAAATTGCATTTTTTTTTGGCAGTTTTAGAGAATCACTGATGACTGTGTTTGAAAATGGAAAGGTCATTTTCAATAGTATTAAATTACAAAATGACTTTTGTAGCAATTAAGTATTATATAATTTAAAAAAAAAAAAGTGAAGTTTTCTTTTAAAGGTAATATAAAAGTTTTGAACTGACATTTTAATCAGATAAATATGAAATCTAAGCAGAGTGGTGCATACCTGATCGTTTATCATTTAACGATTTGAGTGCCCAGCATGCATTGAAAACACTGTGCCATGAGCCCCTTATTAAGTTGTTATATTATGCTGCTTTTTTTTTCTCAGATAAATACATTTCTGGAAAAACTGTTTCACTTTCGGATGTTGTAAAATAAATAAATATAACTATATGTATAAATATATATATATATATACATATATATATATATATATATATATATATATATATATATATATATATTGTGGTGGTGGAACCCTGTGCTACATGAAAGATTGCTGGTTTACACCAGATTTTGGAGAGAAAGACAATTTGAAACTCCGGCGTACTTTCAAATTACCCGTGTCGTATCTTTAGTTTGAATCCTCAAACCAAGATACAACGGCATCTGGGCTCGATCCGACAGGCGTATGGCTTTGTACGCCTTCGGATCGTAGATGCAATACTTCGGCGTCCGCTGGGTGGAGTTTGCGTTGTTTTCCGCGTCGGGTATGCAAATGAGCTTTTTCCGACGATCCACGAACGTACGCGCGGCCGTCGTATTCTCTTACGTCGTCTCTAGACGGCTTTTTCCGGCGTATAGTTAAAGCTGCTATTTTGCGGCGTATAGATAGACTTGCCATGTTAAGTATGGCCGTCGTTCCCGCGTAGAAATTTGAATTTTTTTGCATAAGTCGTCCGTGAATAGGGATGGACGTAAGTCACGTCTAAGTTAAAAAAATGACGTCGTTGCGACGTCATTTCACGCAAAGCATGGCGTGAAATTTCGAAACGGAGCAAGAGCAGTTCAATCGGCGCGGGGAATCACGCCCCCTAATCGCCGATTTTAATTCCGCCGCCAGAAATACACTACGCCGCCGTAACTTTCGCCGCGAAATCTTTCAGGATTCGAACCAAACCCGGAAAAGTTACGTGAATCTGGCCCATTGATTGCACAGCTGTGTGTTCAGCTATTTAGTTCTGACCTGACTATTGCCTCGTACACACGATCCGAATATCGTACGACGGATCGTACAAATTTTTGGTACGGCCGGGCGGTAATTGGTTAAGTCTTTAGCTGTTACTCATGGGTTCTACTGTGTTGTGCCTTGGAAGACATCTTGGCTGGGTGCCAAATTTTAGGAAGAGTAGCCACAGCAATAAACTGTTTCCATTTATAGACAATCTGTCTGTCTATTGAAGGATGATTAAACACTTTGCTTTATATCTCTTTCCAGCCTTATGCAGATCAACTTTTCATCATCGTATATCTTCAGAGAGCTACTTTTTGTAAGGCATGGTTCACATCCAAAAAATATGGTTTTAGCCTGGATCAACCAAATAACTTATATAAAGTAGTAAAGATGTATCTATAAACAATTCACTGTAAAAGTTCCAGCTTCATCCACAAAGGATGCAGTTCTGATGGTCAAACGCATATAACAAAATGAAAGAATAAAGTTCTCCAAAGAAGACCAGTACCAGAACACTCAGGAAGAAACAATGAATTTTATTGAATAGAAAAACATGCAGCAAAAAACGTTGAAAAAAAAAAGGGCAGATAAATAAAGTGGTTTCACAATTAAAAAAGACAACGTTGTCAGGTAATTAAAATCAAGGGAATCGCAGCTGCGCATCACACATGCATAACCCAATCACCATACACAACAGATTCAAGCACTATAATGATGGATCACAGATCAAAAGGAACACCCCAGGAACTAGTTAGAAAATAAGGGATCCAGTAACTAATACTGTCCTGTAAACGGGGGGAGTTCTAGTGAACTATAGGTGCTATTATTAAAGAAGTGACTCCTGATGGATGCGTGAGGGTATAGCTGTCATATGTACGAAAATGAGTGCTTGCCAATCACAACGGCAGTAATACTTCAATATAATCCATAGAGAGGCACATTCGTGATTGAGGCAAATATGCACAATTCAGAGAGTCCACCACACTATATAGTACAGTTGGCTGTACATATATCAGCTTCTGTGAGACACGTGGGTAGCAGGGCTGCATAAGTAGGGGAGAATATAGCATAGGGATCAGACTGATGCATCTGTAGTAAAGAACATTAGGTGGAAGTGGATATTCTCACCAAATCATTGGTTGCAGTCCTCCTTCTGTGTATGATCTCAGTACCCCACAATACTCAGCAGGGAGCAAGGCTCACAATGAGATGCACACCGCACACACAGGAGGAAACGGCTTCCCCACTGTGCAGTCCGTGCCGTGATGAGGCCGTGCGGGTGACGGATGGCTACACGTGTGGCGTACTGGCATGCGCAGTACGTTCGGCGCGGGAACGTGCCTAATTTAAATGATCCACGCCCCCTACCCGGATCATTTGAATTAGGCGGGCTTGCGCCGGAGGATTTATGCTACACCGCCGCAACTTTACAGGCAAGTGCTTTGTGAATCAAGCACTTGCCCGTAAAACTTACGGCGATGTAACGTAAACGAGATACGTTACGCCCGCAGAGATTTACGCCGAGATACGAGAATCTGGGCCCAAGTGTGTAAACTACTGACTCCAATTTAATTTTTTTAATCAACTAGGGATCTGAGGATGGAAGCACCACATCCCAGAAATAGAATAGTAATTTTAAAGGTACAAAAATCGCATTTTAAGGGAGCAAAACAGTACATATCAGTGATGGCAAACCTTGGCCCCCCAGATGTTTTGGAACTACATTTCCCATGATGCTGATGCACTCTGCAGTGTAGTGAAGCACTGAAGCACCATAGGAAATGTAGTTCCAAAACATCTGGGGTGCCAAAGTTCGCCATCACTGGTATATCATTATACAACACAATGTAAAATAAAAAAAACTTTATTTTTAAAGTCTAAAAACATGTACTTTTTATAAAAACCAATGGCGTCAAAATCATGCGGTTTTATTGTACGTACTGTGGTTTCCGCTTAACATGTTTCACGATCAAAATGGCTTCATGAAGCCCTGTACAGAATATCACTATGAATAAGTAAAGAACAATATTTTAAAATAGAATTAAAAACTTTGATGCAATTACTAATGCATAACAATACAAAACATACATTTGTAATACATACTCAATAGGTCAACCGGTGAGTCATCTTACCCTGAATGCAAATAGGATTTAAATTAACACTGACTCCAATTAGTTTTAGGTGATACTGCCAAAAAATAAAAAATATATTAATTTTAGTTGCATTCATTTTTTTTTTTTTCTGTGTATCGGATCATTCGTTATGATCGGCATTAGTTATTTTGTTAATTCGTAACTTTGGATGCATTCAAATTCATTACATTCCATTCGTATAGATGTTGTATTCATTATAGTAAAATCTTGGATTGCAAGCATAATTTGTTTCAGAAACATGCTTGTAATCCAAAGCACTTGTATATCAAAGCAAATTTCCCCATAAGAAATAATGGAAACTCAAATGATTCGTTCCACAACCATTTATTCATAAGTCCTTCTGTTTATAGTCCATATAAAAAGATTATAGCAATGTGACCAGGTTGTGTAACCATAAAATGTCCATCCACAAATGGAAGCCTCCACAAGGGGATTAGAAGCAAAATCCAGCAGGAGCTCCAGAGTATAAAAGAGAAGTGTAGAAGCATGTTGCTAAATGTTGTACCTTCATTAAATGTAACCATATTACTACACTTAGAGGCGCCTCTCTTCTCTTGTATACTCAGTTGTGACATGACACTACTTGTATATCAAGACATCACTTATATATCAAGTAAAAATGTATAAAAAATTTATAAAAAAATGTTGCTTGTCTTGCAAAACTCTCTTAAACCAAGTTACTCTCAAACCAAGGTTTTACTTTATTTTTCGATAATTCGTAACTTCGGATGCATTCATATTCATTACGTTCCATTTGTTTAGATGCGGCATTCGTTATTTCGGATAATTCGTAAGTTCGATAAATTCATATTCGTTACGTTCACTAACAGTTAGCCAAATTTAAAAGGAAATTCCAATACCTATAATTTAATAACTATCATTATAGTTGTTATTATTAGTATTATTATTATTTATTAATAATAAATAATAATAATAATAATAATTATAATAATAATAATAATAATAATACAAAAACTATAATAATGGTTAATAATTTAATTTTGGATTTTTGAATGTTCGGATTTTCGTTCTTATTTTTGGATTTTTTTCTGATTCTCAAATTTTTGAATTTTCGTTCTTTAGAATTTTCGTTTTTTTAGAAAGAAAAATTGGAAGAAAAATGTCAAAGAGTCTTTCATTCATTCGGATGCTTCTGAATGAATGAATATGGTGAATTTTAATGAAAAACTAATTTGTGACGTCACATGTCTAATGCCCTGTCCACGCGCTGACGTAATACACGACGTGCTGAAAAAAACAAAGTTCAATGCTTCCAAGCATGCGTTGACTTGATTCTGAGCATGCATTGATTTTTAACCGATGGACATGCCTACAAACGATCGTTTTTTTTCTATCAGTTAGGTATCCATCGGTTAATTTTAAAACAAGTTTCAGATTTTTTAACCGATGGATAAATAACCAATGGGGCCCACACACGATCGGTTTGGTCTGATGAAAACGGTCCATCAGACCTTTCTCATCGGATTGACCGATCGTGTGTACGCAGCATTAAAGGTGTGTTAAAAAAAGACACAAGAATTTTTTGTGCATGTTATCAGTTTAAAGCGGGGTTCCAACCACAATTAGCATGTTTTAAATGTATGTCCTTTCATCCTGCGTTTTTATAATATAAATCCGGTCACTTACTATTTTACAATCCGCCGCCGCTCCGCATAGATATTCAAAAAAGATAGTTTATAAACTATGTCCACACTGTTGTCATTTTGCTTGTGGGCATTGTGAAGCCCACAAGCACTTACTTCCTGGAAGTCTTGGATGGGGAGTGATAATTGGGTAGAGCACTGCATCCTGGGAAATGATGACACACATTTCCCAGGAGCATTAGAGGGAGGTGATGTCAGAATCCTAGGTGATTCAAAAAGGCAGATTTTGTGGGACCGCATAGCAACAGGCATTTCCAGATGAGTAAAACATTTTTATTTTTTTTAGGTCTAATGAGCACAATAATGAAAAAAAATGTTGGGATGGAAACTCCACTTTAAGCACAGTGGGGCAGATTCAGATAGAGATACGATGGCGTATCTCCTGATACGCCGTCGTATCTCTGAGATCCGACGGTCGGATCTATGCGCCTGATTCATAGAATCAGGTTCCGCATAGATCTCCCTTAGATCCGACAGGTGTAAGTAACGTACACCGTCGGATCTCAGGCTGTAATCTCCCGTCGGCCGCTAGGTGGCGCTTCCGTTTGTATACGCGACGAATATGCAAATGAGGAGATCCGCCGATTCAGAAACGAACGCCCGCCCGTCGCTTTTTTTTACGTCGTTTGCGTTCGGCTTTTTCCGGCGGATAGTTACCCCTGCTATATGCGGCGTATCCTATGTTAAGTATGGCCGTCGTTCCCGCGCCGAGTTTTGAATTTTTTACGTCGTTTGCGTAAGTCGGTCGCGAATACGGATGGACGTAATTTACGTTACCGTCGAAACCATTGACGTCATAGCGACGTCATTTGGAGCAATGCACGCTGGGAAATTTAGCCAGCGGCGCAGTACGATCGGCGCGGGGACGCGTCTGATTTAAATAGTAAACTCCCCCTAGCCGCAGAATTTAAATTCCGCCGGGGGATTTACGATCCGCCGGCGCAACTTTTGAGGCAAGTGCTTTCTAAATACAGCACTTGCCTCAAAAACTTGCGCTGGCGGATCGTAAATAAGATAGATTACGCGGATCTAAAGATCCGCTGATCTATCTGAATCTACCCCATTGTGTTTGTCTATTGTTGTGACTTGGATAAGGATCAGATTTTATGGCAAATTACTGTGGAAAGCCAGTTAATGCCAAGGGGTTCTCATACTTTTTCTTGTATATATAAATATATTGTATGGTTTTAGCTATTTTGAGACTGCAGGGCCTACAAATATTCTCATGTTCTATTTATGTATAATTGCTAAGCATGGCTGCTGAAATACAAGCTCAATTTCAATATTATTCTGATATCCATAAAGCAAATAAAAGCATGGATTTTTTTTTTACAGATGACAGGTTCCCTTTCAGGTTTTATCCTTATAATGAGTGTGAATCATTTTAGCTTACACAGGAAAACATTATGAGAAAAGGAGCCCCTTTTCTTGAAATATTCAGGAGCTCTCACATGAAAAGAACCAAAAATGGCGGAGTCAAGGTGGGATAAGCCTTGTGTTTACTGGAGATTAGGGAGGGTCTGCCCACGCAGCCATTTACAGAAGCTGCTTTCTGCATGGGGTTAGGATACAAAGAGCTTACTGTATAGAATAACATGGCAGAGAATCTCCATGTAAACGTAGGAAATCGCTTCCACATTTTTTAAATTAAAATGCATTAGTCCTCAAAACAGAGTGGTCACGTTGATTTGCCTTTGTAATTTTCTTGGGAAAAAATTAAAGTTAATGGAACTCATGCCTGCATTATTCATGAATGGGCTGATTTTTTATTTATCTTTAAATATAGCCAAGGTTCTGGTATGGTTATCAAATCCCTGAAGAGTTAAAATGATCTACTTCAGTAAGAGAGTGAAATTGATAGAGGTTTTTTTTTTTATGTTCTGTCCAAAAAAAATTATTAGCCAGATTCATGTAGTTTGGCGTATGTTTAAGCCAGCGTAGGGCAGCTCATTTGCACTACGCCAACGTAAAATAGAGAGGCAAGTACAGTATTCACGAAGCACTTGCTCCGTAAGTTACGTCGGCGTAGCGCAAACGGGCCGGCGTAACCCCGCCTAATTCAAAGTAGGCATGTAGTGGGCGAGCTACATTTAAATTAACTGTGACCCCATGTAAATGAAGGCCGTTCGTACGGCGCATGCGCGCGCATGCTCAGAATTACGTCGTAAATACTTAATGCTTTCGACGTGAACGTCCCCATATGCCCACCAGCCCCATTCACGTACGCTTACGCAAACAACGTAAAATACGCCAGCTGTTCCGTCGTCCATACCTTGCATGGGCTGCGGCATCTTTTTTGTGGTTTATCTTTACGCCGGCTTATGTCTTACGTATCTTACGTTCGTGAATCGGCGTATCTTGCTCATTTACATATTTGACGCGTAAATCCACGTACACGCCCCTAGCGGCCAGCGTAAATATGCACATAAGATACGACGGCGTAGGAGACTTACGTTGGTCGTATCTTGGCCAAATTTAAGTGTATCTGGTTTCCAGAATACGCTTAAATATACGACGCCATCGTAAGTCTACCTGAGTCCGGCTATATATGTTTTTTTTTATTTTGCATTTAACAAATCTCTGTCAACAACTTTTTATTGATCTTTGAAATTGAGAAAATTAACAATGGAGGCAAAGATGCACACTACAAAAATCAAAAATTATACTTTTTCCAACATAA
The DNA here is from genome assembly GCF_905171775.1 of Rana temporaria. Classification (NCBI taxonomy): domain Eukaryota; kingdom Metazoa; phylum Chordata; class Amphibia; order Anura; family Ranidae; genus Rana; species Rana temporaria. Next base: position 643,671,618 of record NC_053489.1, on the reverse strand, counting down.
TTAGAATGTGAAATTTTGCATATGGACATTGTATTTATATAAATAGTAAAACTAAAATCTACTTGCTTATTTCTTTTTATTATAAAATATAACATTTTGCCTATTGATCTTTAAATGATGTATTTATTTAATTATTTTTGTTAAAAATTTACTCTATACCTTTTAGTCAAAAAAATATGAAGCATTGCATATGAATACTTTATTGACTTACTTGTAAAAGAAAAAGATGGGAATGGTCCCCCTTTTCAATAATGTGCCATAAAGTAATATACTCAAAGAATGCATATGATGAGTATCCAAACATACAAATAAATAAATGTGAATAAAAGTCCAACTAAAGCAAAATGTTAGGAGTCAGTTCATATAAAGGTAAAAATCTCATAGGGATAACTTGAAAAAAACAGATAAAACATCTATCCAAACATCAACTGTTAAATTTATGAATTGGACGCTCACCTCCAACAATGTCCCAAGGGTCAAACAAGGCTCATCAGATAGTCAAATAAGGAATCCTGCTGATAAATCTGTAAAGGCATTCAGGTTCCAGGCGAAGACGAAGAACTACGTGCAAAGCTTGGCATCAAAACATCTTGGGTAACTCCATATATAGAGGAAACAACTCACTCCAAGAAATGCCGCTTCTTGAATTAATGGCGTTTAAAGGAAACAAAGAACAGTCATAGTGCAATATTGCCAAAGAAAAGTAAATGTATTTAGTAAAATAAACTGCTTACATCAAGTAAGGGTAAAAACCGGAGTAAAAAGCAATGGGAGTAGTGACACACTCGGCTCCCCACCGGAACTGACGTCACAAGGCTCCCTCCGACGCGTTGTGTCACTGGTCACGTGACTTCCTCAGGGAAGGTTTATTGACTTACTTATTTACCTTTAAGCCCTGTACACACGATCGGTCCATCTGTTGAGAACGGTCTGTTGGACCGTTTTCATCGGTTAACCGATGAAGCTGACTGATGGTCAGTCGTGCCTACACACCATCGGTCACGATCGTGACGTAAAACACAATGACGTGCTGAAAAAACTGAAGTTCAATGCTTCCAAGCATGCGTCTACTTGATTCTGAGCATGTGTGGATTTTTAACCGATGGTTGTGCCTAATAACGATCGGTTTTTAACTATCGGTTAGGAATCCATCAGTTAAATTTAAAACAAGTTGGCTTTTTTTAACCAATGGATAAATAACCGATGGCGCCCACACATGATCGGTTTGGACGGATGAAAACGGTCCATCAGACCGTTCTCATCAGTTTAACCGATTGTGTGTACGCGGCCTTATAGTTTAACCGCTTAAGGACCGCCTCACACCGATATACAGCGGCGGCGCACTCGCGACCTGGTCCTGAGCTCCAAGACCACGTCCGCGTGATCTGTGGACCCGCCATCCGGTCACAGAGCTAAAGAACGGGGAGAGGTAAGTGTAAACAGACCTCTCCCCGTGCTTTCTAGTGAGCCTGTCACTGATCCTCTGTTCCCTGTCATAGGGAACAACAATCATTGATGTCACACGCCAAGCCACACCCCTCTACAGTAAGAAAAACACATTAGGGCACACTTAACCCCTTTAGCGCCCCCTACAGGTTAACCCGTTCACTGCCAGTATTATTTTCACAGTAACCAGTGCATTTTTATACCACTGATCGCTGTAAAAATTACAATGGTCCCAAAAATGTGTCAAAAATATCCGATATGTCCGCCATAAGGTCGCAGTCATGATAAAAATCGCTAATTGCCGCCATTACTAGTAAAAAAAATATATTAATTAAAATGCCATAAAATTATCCCCAATTTTGTAGACGCTATAACTTTTGCGCAAACCGATCAATAAACGCTTATTTCGATTTTTTTTACCAAAAATATGTAGAGGAATATGTATCGGCCTAAACTGAAGAAAAAAATATGTTTTTATATATTTTGGGGATATTTATTATAGCAAAAAGTTAAAAATATTTATTTTTTTCAAAATTGTCGCTCTATTTTTGTTTATAGCGCAAAAAAATAAATACCACCAAAAGAAATCTCTATTTGTGGGGAAAAAAGGACGCCAATTTTGTTTCGGAGCCACGTCAAACGACCGCGCAATTGTCAGTTAAAGCGACGCAGTGCCGAATCGCAAAAAGGGGCCTGGTCCTTTAGCTGCAAAATGGTCCGGGGCTTAAGTGGTTAAGTTGTATGAAATTTTTAAAACATTATTATACAATCAAATTATTGAAATTATTCTTTATTCTTTAGTTGGTATCTAAAATAGTTTTATGAAAAATTAGTTACAAGGTTCCATATTTCTGGTCCTAAAATGCATGGTGGGTTTTTCCAAGATGAGAGTCGGGGTCATGGACCACTGTTCTGTACTATACTGTCTCTTCTACTATTAGAGGTAAATGGAGAGATATATCCTCTGCTTTCACATTATTGTCCCCCCTTTCACCCCTATCATGTCAGGAACCTTCCTGCTGTAGGTTCCTTTGCCAGGTTTTTGGCAGTCATTGTTGGTCTTCTCCCCCATCTGTGTTGTATGTGAAAGTCAGGCTCATCTCATTATTGATCCTTCTTCTGTGGCCGCGTGGATGAATCACTGATGTGGGTGAGAGGGAGACCCGAGGGTGTTCTCAGCAGTGTGGGCAGACAGCAACACTTCCTAGAGCTGGTCCGAGAGTCCTTGATGGGCGGAGGTGGAGTCGACGTCACTGTCGGTGGCCGTGGCACACGTTCAAATGTAGTGCCTGAATTGGTTTTCTTTTCTGTTTTTTTCACTTTATTTTCACCTGGTGATCAAGCCAGTAGGTCTCTTATTTGTCTGTACAATTTATGGGTTAGGGAGAACTGGGTGAAATGAAATTTAACCTGTAGAAACCAATCAAATTTTAGCTTTTGTATTACAGATGCTAGAACCTTATTGGTTGCTAGAGGTTAAAGCCCTGATTTTCATTTGATCCAGTTCTCCTTAACCCATAATTGTAAAAAAAAAAATAAGAGACCTACTGGCTGGATCACCAGGGGAAAATAAAAGGGAAAAAAATGAAAACCAATGCAGCCACTAAATTTGAACGCGTGCCATGCCCACCGACAGTGTCACAATTGGCTCCACCTCCACCCATCCATGACTCTTGGACCAGCTCCAGGAAGTGTTGCTGTCCACCCACACTGCCGAGGACGCCCTCCGGTCTCCCTGATGAGGAAAGCCGGCCATCCGGCCACCCACATCAGTGATTAATTCACTTGACAAGCATACCTACCACAATCGTGTAAGTTGTTTACAATTGTAGCTATTAAAGTCTCTTACTGTTACTCTTAGATGGTGCTGCCTACATTCCTGTCTCCCTTGCAGAGTCACTTCTTTTTTTTAACAGAAGGAATGTTTATTAAAGCAACAAAGCATCGTTGTACATGTGGAATAAAAGCAACATTTCTACAATGCAAGAGTATCATATATAATCTTATGAGACATTAAGAAATCAACAGGAACATATTCAAAAATCAAACACATTTGTAACCATCTGTGTACAGTGTAGAGCAGGGGTGCCCAACCTTTTGAAGAGCGAGGGCCACTTAAGCGGATTGGTAACCGGTCGCGGGCCACAATGAGCGGAGCGGGTGGATGGCAGTCCACTCTACTCTACTTTTTTTTTTTTTAGCGGATCAGATTGGAGGTAGGCGTTTGTAAACAGACACAAGTCCATTTACATCTGCCACTCCTTAGAGGTGAATGGAGGGTCCGATTGGGTTGGACTGACCGTGTGAAAGGGGCCTAAGGCTGCTTTCACACTGATGCATGGTTGTTTACCCGCACTACGAGTGCAGCACAGTTCACCTGTGGCTTTCCTGCAGGTTAGCTGCACTTTGCCAAAGACATCTATTATATCCTGTAGGTGTGGTGCACTTTCAGAAAGCTCACCAAACTCGCAGGTAATAGAAGTCTATGGCTCAGTGCAGGTAATCAGTTTAAAAGCATCCAGTTACCACTGCAGAACAGATATGCCCATATATACACTGTGATTTTATTAACAAACTTACCTTTAATAACAGTATTCTATTTTATTGTATTCCATCCCAGAGCAGGAGGTCGCGGGCCACTGGTTGGGCTCCCCTGGTGTAGAGTATCATGCAGTGTATTGCCCTATCCGAAGGGTTTCATTTGGGAGGTGGGGGAAGACAGCCGTCTCCACCGGGACAGAAGATGACCCCGTGGAGAAGGGTGCCGAGTCACGTCTAGTTCCTCCACAGTGGCTGCCACTAAGTTTACATTTTAGGACTTTTCCCCAGTGATTATTATCATTGTTGTTTTATTCATTTCACCAAGGGCTTTTGGTACTGATAGCCTTCAGTGCACCTTCCTCGTGTCAGTTTTCCAGAAGTGCATTTGTGAAGTCAGGCACTGATGTCGAAAAGAAGGCCTAGCTCAGTCTCTTCTCTAATACATCCCAAAGGTATCCCTATCGGGTTGAGGTCAGGACTCTGAGCAGGCCAGTCAAGTTTCTCCACCGCAAACTCGCTCATCCATGTCTTTATGGACCTTGCTTTGGGCACTGGTCCAAATCATTTGATGGAGGGGAGATTATGGCGTGGGTTTGTTTTTCAGGGGTTGGGCTTAGTTCCAGTGAAGGGAACTCTTAAAGCGTCAGCATACCAAGATATTTTGGAAAATGTTATGCTCCCAACTTTCTGGGAACAGTTTGGGGAAGGCCCCTTCCTGTTCCAACATGACTGCCCACCAGTGTACATGTACATCGCTCTAAGGCAATTTCTCTTACCCCGCTGCTCCAAAAAGCCTCTATCCCACGTGGAGGTGCAAGCCCTGTATGCATAAAGATATTGCAATTTCTTTATTCAAGTGCCGGATACAAAGGTGAACTACAGGTATCAGCTTACATGTTTCACACCAAGGTCGGGTTCTTACTCACAGCTCAAAAAACTGGTGTCTACGGACAGGTATACACACAAGAATATAGATAATTACATGAGGTGAAGGTTATCAATCAACACCCTAACTAGCAATCAACTGATTAATTAAACAAGTGTCAGAAGAATGTGTCAAACTGAAACTTCTCATTATCATATAAACGAGTAAATAAACCTCAAATGTGTGTATTTGCTGTGCTCTGTTGTGAACATCCATGATGAATGTTGTAAAAACAATAATAGTGGAACAAAAACAAAAACACATATGTGCTAGCTAGACAGACAAACAGAAAATCCATCTAAAAGTGTAGGTGTATTTAGCATAATTATTTAATATTAATGAAATTGATAAAATAGGGTTTAATTATCAAAGAAGTGTTATCATTTAAATTACAAATTTTATTGCTAAAACCCCTTACAATTTTCTCTAAGATAAAAATCTTTTTATACTGTGATTTTTACAACGTCTAAAATGTTTTTGGGATTATAAAGTGGGTCTTACAAAAATGAGGTGTATGGTGACAAAAATGTACGTATGGTGACAATACCATACATACAGAGACAAAGTATCAGGAAAAAAGGCTATATTGTCCTCTGACCTTAACAGGTGCCTGAATCAAAAGAACAGTCCCTTTTCAAAAGAAAAGAAAATCACCCACTCTATTGAACTCTTACATTGTTATACGGTTCCATAAAACATATTTCCCAACTCCAAAGAGTTATTTTACATTTAAAAAGTATCAATATTGAACCCTACAAACTAAGACGGGGGTGCCATTAGAGTTCATGTGCGTGTAAAGGCAGGCGTCCCAACACTTTTAGTAATATGGGGCCAAATCCTCAAAAGAGATATGACGGAGTAACTGCTGTTACTCCGTCATATCCCTGGTCCTAACTATGGAACTGATCCACAGAATCAGTTTCCCATAGTTAGGACGAAGATCCGGCATGTGTAATTGAATTACACTGCCGGATCTTAGGATGCAGTACCGCATCCGCCGCTGGGGGCATTTTGCGTCGAAATGCCGCCTCGGGTATGCAAATTAGGACTTACGGAGATCCACGAAGCTTTTCAGCTTCGTTTTTTCTCCGTAAGTTTAATTTTGCAAACGCAAAATTAGGGCTGCTTTTACAAGGTGTAAACTGTTTACACCTTGTAAAAACAGACCTTTCTTGCTCGCGACGCGATTTTTTTTAAATTAGAATTTTTTTTTTTGGCGGCGTATCTTTTTTTTTACCCGACGCAACTTTATTGTCCCGTCGCAATCCACAAAGCCCGACATAACGTAATTTCGCGCTATGCACGTCGGGAAAATGACGTCACGCGCATGCGCAGTGCGGCGGGAGCGCGCCTCATTTAAATGGTAATCGCCCCCTGGAGAAGACGAACGCCGGCCCGATTTAAGTTACACCGCTCAAAATTTCTAGGTAAGTGCTTTGTGGATCGGGCACTTAGTTAGAGATTTTGCGGCGGTGTAACTTAAATGGAAAAAGTTACGTTGCGCCATTTTTTTGAGGATTAGGCCCACGGTGTATATCCTCTCCTCTCTCTACCTTTTTGTTTTATTCTCCATTCATTTGTTTCCTATACTCATTCTATCTCTTCTCTCTTTCCACAACCCTTACCCCCTCCTCTACATTCCCATTTTTCTACTGTAGATTCTCATCCTCTCCCTCCCGACCACTATCAGGGGTGCTTTTAATGATCAACTTTTATTTATTCATGGTAAACCTTTATAGCAAAAAAAAAGGAAAACAAACTGTTGCTGTAACTGCTTAAAAATACGGATGAGCCCAATGTTCGAGCTGAACATAAGTTTAACTCGAACATCGGGTGTTTGCCTGTTCTCTGAATAGCGAACAATTTGGCGTGTTTGAAGCAAATTCGAAAGCCGCAGAACACCCTTTAAAAGTCAATGGTACGGTTTCGGAGGGGGGCGCTCTCTCGTCCCCCCTTTTTTCCTGCAGTCTGCCAGGTTGGGTGCTTGAATACGGGTCTGGTATGGATTTTTGGGTGGGACCCCCACGCCTTTTTTTTTATTTTGGCGTGGGGTTCCCCTTAATATCCATACCAGACCTGAAGGGCCTGGTATGAAATTCGGGGGGACCCCCACACAATTTTTGTAAAAAAAAATGGTTTGGGGCTCCCCTTAATATTCATACCAGACTCAAAGGGCCTGGTAATGGACTGGGGGGGGACCCATGAAATTGTTTTTAATTACTTTTATCTGTATTGCCGGGACCCGACAATTCATTATAGCCGCAAGTAGTTTTAAATTACTTTTTTTCCTTTAGAAATTTCATTTTGCGCAGAGACTGTTCTAAACACGGGAAAAATGTGCCACTTTACAGGCATACTATAGACAGCCCCAGGTACGAAATTTAAAGGAATATTTCACTTTTATTGTTTCACTTTAAGCATTATTAAAATCACTGCTCCTGAAAAACGGACGTTTTTAACCACTTGACAACTGGGCACTTAAACCCCCTTAATAACCAGATCAATTTTCAGCTTTCGGTGCTCTTACATTTTGAATGACAATTACTCAGTCATGCAACACTGTATCCATATGAAATTTTCGTCCTTTTTTTTCACACAAATAGAGCTTTCTTTTTGTGGTATTTGATCACCTCTGCATTTTTTTTTTTTTCGCTATGAATGAAAAAAAACGTAAATTTTGTAAAAAAAAAAAAATTTCTTAATTTCTATTATACAATTTTACGAAAAAGTAATTTTTCTTCATAAATGTGGCCAAAAATGTATACTGCTACATATCTTTGGTAAAAAAAAAATTGTGGATATTATTTAGTCTGCGTGAAAGTTATAGGGTCTACAAGCTATGGTGCCAATTACTGAAAATGTATCAATTTGATCACATCTGATGTACTGACAGTAGACATGTGCACAACAAAAAAATTCGTATTTTTTTGTTCCGTTTGGTCTCGCTCCGTAGATTCGTAATTTCGTGAGTTTTCCTATTCGGACCTGTTCGTATTTTCGTAACAGTTTTATTTTCATTTATACTGAATGATTCATAATTCTGCCTAATTTATTTTCGTTCGTTCGATTCGAAATTCGTAATTTTGTTAAATAATAATAATAAATAATAATTTTAATTTAATGGATTTGTAATTTTGTACTTTCATAAATACATAGCAACACGCGGCTAATCCATATTAAGATATACTTTCTCTTAAGCTCCGTACACGCGGTCGGACTTTTTGCCAACAAACTTAAAAATTTGCATTTTCCAAAAAATCCGACCATGTGTAAGCTTTATCGGACAAACTTTTTTGGTTTCAAAAGTCTGGCAAACTCCCTTCAGACAAAAATCCACGGAAAAGTTTGTTTGAAGTCCGATCGTGTGTGCGAGGCTTTACACTGTACAATGTGACTCAGCACAAAAGAGATAAGCTGATTGGCTAAGGCCCCATACACACGATAGAATCCATCCGCAGATAAATCCCAGCAAATGGGTTTCTGCGGATAGATCCTATGGTGTGTACACGCCAGCGGATCTGTTTCCGCGGAGAAATCTCCTCTGGGATGGATTCCAGCAGATCGGATATTTGCTGACATGCACAACAAATCCATCTGCTGGAATCCATTCCAACGGATGGATCCGCTCGTCTGTACAGACTTACCGGATCCATCCGTCCAAAGGGATTCCCCGCACGCGTCGTAATGATTTGACGCATGCGTGGAATTCCTTATATGACAGCGTCGCGCCCGTCGCCGCGTCATAATAGCGGCGACGGCGCGACACGTCATCGCCAGAGGATTTCAGCGCGGATTTCAATGCGATGGTGTGTACACGACATCGCATAGAAATCTTCTGAAATCCTCGAGAGGATTTATCCGCGGATACGGTCCGCTGGACCGTATCTGCAGATAAATCCTCTCGTGTGTATGGGGCCTTAGATATTAAGTAAGATACATCACTCACTAACTACACTGCCCAGTGCCCATTCGAAAGAACGATACAAGTACACAAATTTGCGAACAGACAAAGAAACGGATTTACAAAACACACAAATGAAAATACGAACATACAAATGAAAATACGAACAAAGGATTTAAAATACAGAATGGAAATCGTTCATTATAGATGTAATTTTTGTTCTTTTGCCTTTTCGGTGTTTCGTATTTTAGTAAGATTGTCCAATCATACGTTCGTATTTTCACTTGTTCGTCATTTTGCTTATTCGTAATTTTCGTATTTTGGTTCTTTCAGCTTTTCGGATGTTCGAATTGATCCGAATGTACGAATACTAACAAATTTGTACGAAAATCAATTTGTTACGAACGGGAACGCACATGTCTAACTGACAGCCTCATTTCTTGAGACCCTAACAAGCCAATAAAGTACAAATACCCCCCAAATGACCCCTTTTTGGAAAGTAGACATTCCAAGGTAGTTAGTAAGAGGCATAGTTAGTTTTTTGAAGTTGCCATTTTTTCCCACAATTCTTTGCAAAATTAAGATTTTTTTTATTTTAATTTTTTTTCACACCAAATTGTCATTATAACAGATTATTTCTCTCGCATGTCATGCACATTCCACAAATGACACCCCAAAATATATTCTGCTGCTTCTCTTGAGTATGGCAATACCACATGTGTGAGACTTTTACACATCCTGGCCACATACAGAGCCCCAACACTGAAGTAGCAACTTCAGGCATTCTAGGAGCATAAATTACACATCTAATCTCTCAACCACCTATTACACTTTTGAAGGCCCTGGAGCACCAGGACAATGGAAATGCCAACAAAGTGACCCCATTTTGGAAAGCTAACACCCCAACGTATAATCTATGAGGCATAATGAGTCTTTTGAATGGTTCATTTTTTTCCAGATGTTTTTGGAAAATGTGGGAAAACAATGAAAATGCTTTTTTTTTTACACAAAGTTGTCCATTTATAGGATATTTCCAGCACATGGCATGTACATAGCAAAAATTACACCCCAAAATATATTCTGCTGCTCCTCCTGAGTATGACAATACCACATGTGTGAGACTTTTACATAACCTGGCCACATAAAGAGGCCCAACACTGAAGTAGCAACTTCAGGCGTTCTAGGAGCATAAATTACACAACTAATCTCTCAACCACCTATTACACTTTTGAAGGCCCTGGAGCACCATGACAATGGAAATGCCCACAAAGTGATCCCATTTTGGAAAGCCAACACCCCAACGTATAATCTATGAGACATAATTAGTCTTTTGAACGGTTCATCTTTTCCCAGATGTTTTTGGAAAATGTGGGGAAAAAATGAAAACGCATTTTTTTTTTACACAAAGTTGTACATTTATAGGATATTTTCAACACTTAGCATGTACATAGCAAAAATTACACACCAAAATATATTCTGCTGCTTCTTCTGAGTATGGCGATACCACATGTGAGCTTTTTTAACAGCCTGGCCACATAGAGGCTCAACATCCAAGAAGCACCATCAGGTGTTCTAGGGACATAAATTACATATCCAATTTCCATACAATCTATCACATTTTTGAAGGCCCTTCATATTTCTAAACACTATCATTAGCAATAAAGTGCAGCGCAAAAACATATAAATTAAACAATAGTGATTAAATGTACAAAAATATATAACTCTGATAAGAACACAAGAAGTCCATAAAGTGCATCAGTGAAAAAGGTCCAAAAGGTGCTCCAAATAAAGTAGTGACTTAATGTGATAAATCTCATAAATCTGTGATCAGCAGGAAAGGTTCCTCCACCAATAATTACAGATGGCCCCTCACCTCAGCCATTCGACCATGGCTAGGTCACAAAACTTTTGAAAAAACCTCCAAGGTAAGTATAAGGACGCTCCACCCCACGCTGAGGAAGTTCCGCCCATAGGAACGTAAAGCGTACGAGGGGGAGGAGCTTCTTGACGTCACCCGCGCTCGCTGACCTAACGCTAACGTGTGAGCTGTGTAAAGATTCGGCAGCCCTGGAGCTCCGTGTTATGCTGTCACGCTTCACACTCGGCTCTGAGTGTTCTATTATGTGAGTTTATTTTGTTACTTTTACCTATTAAATTCAGTTTTTAAGACAGAGAGCACTAGTCTGTCCCCTTTTTGTCTTATATATTTCTCCGTGGTCTTTGGGAGTGCTGAGCCGTCTGCTGCCTGCTGGTTACCTTTTAAAAGTCTGGGAGCGTCCTTATACTTACCTTGGAGGTTTTTTCAAAAGTTTTGTGACCTAGCCATGGTCGAATGGCTGAGGTGAGGGGCCATCTGTAATTATTGGTGGAGGAACCTTTCCTGCTGATCACAGATTTATGAGATTTATCACATTAAGTCACTACTTTATTTGGAGCACCTTTTGGACCTTTTTCACTGATGCACTTTATGGACTTCTTGTGTTCTTATCAGAGTTATATATTTTTGTACATTTGATCACTATTGTTTAATTTATATGTTTTTGCGCTGCACTTTATTGCTAATGATCACTATTGGGATTTCTATTTGAATTTATCCTCCAGTGCTGGCTTGCATTTTTTAGTTTAGTTGTGTAAATTTTCCAGCGCGGAATTCCTTTTCTATTTTTGATATTTCTAAACACAGCATGAACATACCAAGAATTACACCCTAAAATATATTCTGCTGAGTAATGGGTAAAAAAAAATTACCTGTGGTTTTAGTAGTTCAATTTTCCACAGGAGGAAAGCCCTGATCCAGGCAGCAGGCAGGGACGTGGTCAGCGACAGTGAATGGAATTGTCCAGGCAGCAGGCAGGAATATTGTCCATAGTCAGTACAGGCAGGGATACAGTCCATATACAGTCCAGGGCCAGTGTATCAGGTCACCTGTGGCCAGGTGACAAGTGCACCCCGTTGGGGTCAGGGATGCACCACAGGGTAGTGAACCCTATAGCTGACTGCTGCTATCAGAGAGGAAGCGTGAACCCAAGATTCCCCAGGGCGCGGAGTCTAAGACCCAGCTTTGTGTTCACCAGAGCCTCTAGTGGTAAGGATCGCCTTTGCCGCAGCTTGATCCAGGTCGCGACCCCTGGGATCCCCTAGGTCACGCTTCACAGGGAGAGAGGGGAAGCAGCAAGCAGGACAAGCGATAGTGATGGGTAAGCCGAGGTCAGGCCAACAGGCAGATAAGGGTAACCGATGGACAGGCAAAAGGTCAGGGTCAGAGGCAAACAGGAGAAGTCAGGGACGAGACAAAATCGGTACACAGGAAGGTAATCGAAGCACACTGCAGACAGGAACCTAAGCTAACAACACGGTTGAACAGCACAGCAGACTAGCAGTGCAGTGGTTAATATAGGCTTCCTGGAATGGCCTAAGGTGGAGCCATACAGGGAGGAAGGTGATAAAAGACAGCCAGAAAGAGGGTCAGGCCTCTAATGAACACATGGAGACAGGTAGGCTGCAAGACTTTAATGCATATCCATGACACAGTGCAAGTAGAAACATTGCCAGCAGTGCCAAAATCTTGGTCCTGGTAGTAAGCAGGTACATGGTCCAAGTAGCAGCCCAGGAAAGAATGGGGACAGGGGTAAAGGCTTCTCCTACCCAAATCTCTTTGAAGCCTCTGAGTCTCCAGACCCTCATCCGGAAATGAGAAAACTAAAAAAAATAGTTTTCTTCATCCAGAAAAAAATTCTGGAGCCCCTCACATATGTGAGACCCCTGTGTTCCCACTAGCATAGCAGGGTAAAAGATCAATCCAAGAGGCAGGCAAAAAACATGGTCAAACAGTCGGGGGTCAGTTCCAGAGCAGGCAGAGGTAAAAACGTCAATCATGTCAGGTCAAGCCTGATTTAAATAACACACGCCCACCTCTTCATAATTTGAATTAGGCGGGCTTACACCAGGCTATTTACGCTACAACTACGCTACGCCGCAACTTTCTTTTAAGAATACGGCACTTGCCTGTAAAAGTTGCGGCGGCGTAACGTAAATAGGATACGTTACGCCCACACAAAGAAGCGCCATTCTACCTGAATCTACCCCACGGTGTCTTTTCTGACTCCTCCTCTGGCGCACACACAGCATTTTTTCTGACGTCTGTAGCCTCTTTCACGGGAGGGGGTTTTCTCAGGAAAGTGGCGTTCGTGGAGTCTGCTCATGGAATCAGAGCGAATATTTTCTGGTGGGCTTTCAGGGTACAAAAGGGCGGTGATAACTTCTTCTTGGTAGTGCAGATAGGATACAGGGTTTTCTGTAGATTTTTTGTAAATAACATAAGTGTTATACATGGCCAAAGTGAAAAAATAAATGGACACTTTTTTATACCAGTGGCGGGATTTTCTTGTGGGAAGGTAGGGTTCAATCATCTGATCGTTGATCCCCCCATAAACAAATTGTAATCAAAGACACAAGATGGTTTTTGGATTCGGCAGTTTCTTTTGGGGACTTTCGCGTAGGTGTCGTTGTGGATCGTTGTAAGCATGTGGACGTTTCGTCTGTCCCTCCACTTGACAGCCAATAGCTCCTGGTTCCTCAATGATGCCGTCTCCCCTCGTCATAGCTTTTCATTGACCGGTTTTTGTGTGAAGCCCTTTCTATTGGCTCTTACTGTGCCACATGCTGGGTGTCCCTCCGGTGAAGATTGCGAAACAGGGGCAGGCTAGTATAAAAATTATCCACATAAAGGTGGTATCCCTTTCCAAGCAGTGGATAGACAAGCTCCCAGACCACTTTTCCGCTGGCTCCGTTATACTCTGGGCATTCGGGGGGATGCAGTTGGGAGTCCTTCCCTTCGTACACCAGTAAGGAGTAGAGGTACCCTGTGACTCGGTCACATAGCTTGTACATTTTAACCCCATATTGGCCCTTTTGCTGGGGATAAACTGTTGTATGCCCAGCCTGCCTGAGAATTTGACAAGGGACTCATCCACGAAGATATTCTGTTCGGGGATATATAACTGGGGGAATTTTTCAGAGAAATAATTTAGGAGTGGTCGAATTTTAAATAGTTTGTCAAAAGCTGGGTCATTACAGGGAGGGCACTGGGTGTTGTCATTAAAGTGGAGGAACCGCATTATCATTAGGTATCTTGATCTGGGTATATGGGATGAGAAGACTGGCATGTAGTGGAAGGGTTTGGTAGACCAATAGGAGTATGTTTGTTTGTTTTTTGAGAGACCTATATTATAAGTTAGGCCTAAGAAAATTTGGAATTCCTCTACGGTGAGTTCTCTCCACTCAAAGGGATGGGCATAACTGGAACCAGGGTTGTTTTCTATGTACTGCTGTGCGTAGACGTTGCACTGGGCCACAATGGATGATAATAATTCTTCGGTGAAAACTAAATGAAAAAAATTGAGCATGGCAAAATCATTGGTGTTCACCTGGACACCTGGCTGGGCGGTGAAAGGGGGGATATTTGCTGCTCCGGAATTAGGGGGAAGCCACAGGCAGTTTTGAAGGCCATAGGGAAGGCTGGCATGGCCCCGATCCCTTTGGGGCTGAGATGACACCCTACTGGTGCCTGGCCTTTGTTGCAGTGGCACTGTGCTTGAGGTGGACGGCACTGCTGTTGAGGTGGACGGCACTGCGCTTGAGGTGGACGGCACTGCGCTTGAGGTGGACGGCACTGCGCTTGAGGTGGACGGCACTGCGCTTGAGGTGGACGGCACTGCGCTTGAGATGGACGGCACTGCGCTTGAGATGAACGGCACTGCTCTGCTGGTAGTAGGCTGCTGCTCCACGTCAGAACACCTTCTTTTAACAGGCACACGTTCCTCTTCCGATTCTATAACAGACCCACTGCTTATAATGGGTTCATAGGCCGAATTTGAATCAGACTGAGACTCAGAGAGCTCCCGCTGCTCTCATAGGTCATGCATAAGTGTTGGTACATAGTTAGTCAGGTTTAAAAAAGACACAAGTCCATCCACTTCAACCACAAAAAAAATAAACAAACAAAATAAAAAACACAGTACAATCCCATACACCCAACTCCATACCCACAGTTGATCCAGAGTAAGGCAAAAAACCCCAGCAGAGCATGAGATCCAATTTGCTACAGCAGGGGAAAAAATTCCTTCCTGATCCCCCGAGAGGCAATCGGATTTACCCTGGATCAACTTTACCTACAAATCTTAGTACTCAGTTATATTCTGTACATTTAGAAAAGAATCCAGGCATTTCTTAAAGCAATCTACTGAGCTGGCCAGAACCATGTCTGGAGGGAGTCTGTTCCACATTTTCACAGCTCTTACTGTGAAAAAACTTTCCGTATTTGGAGGTGAAATCTCTTTTCCTCTAAAGAGTGCCCCCTTGTCCTCAGTGTTGACCGTAAAGTGAATAACTCAACACCAAGTTCACTGTATGGACCTCTTATATATTTGTACATGTTGATCATATCCCCCCTTATTCTTCTCTTCTCAAGAGTGAATAAATTCAGCTCTTCTAATCTTTCCTCATAGCTGAGCTCCTCCATGCCTCTTATCAGTTTGGTTGCCCTTCTCTGCACTTTCTCCAGTTCTCCAATATCCTTTTTGAGAACTGGGGCCCAAAACTGAACTGCATATTCCAGATAAGGTCTTACTAATTTGTACAGAGGCAAAATTAGGCCTCATCGGTAGTAAAAAACGTTTTTGCCATACTGGTTCCTGGTGGAACTGGTGGGCACAGGTGGCACTGATGGGCACAGGTAGCACTGGTGTGCACTTTAGTGGCACTGGTGTGGCTCTGCTTGTACTGGTGTGGCACTGGTGGGCACAGGCGGCACTGATGTGGTACTGATGGGCGCAGGTGGCTCTGATGGGCACAGGTGGCAATGATTAGCACACAGGTGGCACTGGTGAGCACAGGCAGCACTGATGGTCGCAGGTGGCACAGGCTGTAGTGGCACTAGTGTGGCTCTGGTAGCACTGATTAGCGCACAGGCGGCACTGGTGGGCACTGGTGGGCACAGGTGGAACTGATTGGCGCAGGTGGCACTGATGGACACAGGTGTGGCACCGATGGGCACAGGTGTGACACTGATGAGCACTGGTGTGGAATGTAGTGGCACTGGAGTTCGTTTGGTGGCACTGGTGTTGCTCTGGTGGCACAGATGCGGCTCTTTGGGGCACAGATGTGGCTCTTTGGGGCACTGCTCAATGCAAAAAAATCACTGTTTGGGTCACAATAACTCTCCTGTCCTCTCACGCTGGATCGGTGTGAGGAGAGGAGAGTAATGAACTTGTAATAACCCTGCCATTGTTTACATTTGTGACCGCTCTGTCATTGGACGGAGCGATCACATGGTAAAGGGCCGCTGTCATTGGCCCTTTACCGAGATCCGTGTTGCTACGGGTCCCGTGATTCCGGCGCACACGGATGTTCTTGTGTGCGCGCTCCAGGGCGCGCGGGAACGATTCTCTGGGAGGACGTTAATTAACGGCCTCCCAAAGTTAAGCAACTGCCCTGTAGCCGTACTTTGGCTATAGGGCGGTTTTCAAGTGGTTAAACCTTTTTTTGCATTGATACATGTCCCCTGGGGTAGGACCCGGGTCCCCAAACACTTTTTGACAATAACTTGCATATTAACCTTTAAAATTAGCACTTTTGATTTTTCGAGTTCGTGTCCCATAGACTTTAACTGTGTCCGTGTGTTCGCATGCTCCAGATGTGGCCCTTTGCCTGTTTTTATGTGGCCCTTGGGGCACTGTTTTCATCCACTGAAACCAACAATGGAACATAATTTCCCCTACTGACACCAATGAAGGGGCAGATTTCCTCCCTATGGCTTCAACGATGGGGGCGCAATTCCTCTCAATCACTTGCCTGATGAAGGGGCCCTCTAAAATGTTGCTGTATGTGTACCATTTGACCATGTGAACAAAGCTTTGGATACTTCTGAGGAATCCTTGGTGTGCTGATGACAGTTCTACCCTTTCAATTCCTCCCAATGACACCAAAGATGAGCCCCAGTGACACTAATGATAGTTCCCAATTCCTCCCAATGACACAAACAATGGGGCACAATTTCTCCCACTGAAACAAATGATGGGACGCTATTCCTCCCACTGACACCAAGATGGGGCATTGTTTATTCCCACTGAAATCAGAACCTTTTCAACTCCCAGTGGTCACAGTCCTGCACCCCTTAAGTCTGAAGGACAGTAAGCTGGCCCTTTGTTTAAAAAGTTTGGAGACCCCCCCGGTCTAGGTGGCTCGGATCAGAGGACAGTCAGGTGTAGATGGACAGGTGGGGTTTCTTTACACCCGGCCACCCATAGAGCAGAGTGGGCTCTGTCCATGTTTGCTCAGCAGAATCTGAGCTGACACGGACCTTTCATCCGCTCACTCTGCTCTGATTTAGACATGTGCAATTAATTTCATTCCAAATTAGTTTTAAATAAAATTCAACAAATTTGAAAATATCCCAATTAATGAAAACCCATTTAACAAATTTAAATATTCTAAACCTCGAAAATTCAGAAATTCTAAAATCCAAAATCCCAAAATTCGGAAGTTCTAAAATTCAGAAATTTAAAATTTGAAGATCCGAAAATCCGGAAATTTGAAAAGGAAATTCTAGAATTAGAGAATTCAGAAATTCGAAATCCAAAAATTCAAAATTACGAACATTTGGAAATTCGAAAATTCAAAGATCCAAAAAGAAATGAAAATTCAAAAGAAGAATGGAAATCTGAAAATAAAAATATCTGAAATAATGACTAACTAATAATAACCTAACTATTAAATTATAGGTATTGGAATTTCCTTTCAAATTTTGTTGTTAGTGAACGTAAAGAATACAAATTTATCCGAAGTTATGAATGCCATATCTAAATGCATGGAATGCAACGAATGAATAATAATAAAAACATGTTATTATTATTAATTTGTTCCGTTCCATTTGTTTAGATGCGACATTCATTATTTTGGATAATTCATAACTTTGGATAAATTAGATTGTAAGCTCTTCTGAGCAGGGCCGTCTTAATCCTCTTGTATTTTATTGCATTATAACTGTACAGTATTGTCTCCCTTTTATATTGTAAAGCGCTGCCTAAACTGTTGGCGCTATATAAATCCTGTATAATAATAATAATAATAATACATTTGTATCCTTTACGTTCACTAAAAGCAAAACTACTAGCCGGCGTAAGCCCGCCTAATTCAAATTATCAAGGCAGTGGGCGTGTTGTATTACAATGAGCCATGACCCTATGTAAATGAGGGGCCGAACGAACGGTGCATGCGCCGTCCGTGGACGTATCCCAGTGCGCATGCTCAAAATCACGTCGGCTAGAATGCCTAAGATACGTCGAACACTGCCTACGACGTAAACGTAACTTACGCACACCCCTTTTCACGTACGACTTACGTAAACGACGTAAATTTCGACGTCCATACCTTAACATGACTTACCCCTGCTTTATGAGGGGTAAAGTAATGCCGGTCGTATGCCTTACGTAAACAGCGTATATTAATACGCCAGGCGCAAGTACGTTTGTAAATCGGCGTATCTAGGTAATTTGCATATTTAGAATGGGAACGCTGAATGCGTCCAGCGTAACTATGCGCCCACGATACGCCGGCGTAGGCAAGTTACGTCGGACGGCTGAAGCCATGTTTTTGGACGTATCTCGCTTTGTGAATCGGCGCAAAGATGCGACGGCGCACATTTGAAATTACGGCGGCGTATCTGGAGATACGCCAACGTAAATGCTTTCTGAATCTGGCCCCTAGAATTTATGAATTTTTGAATTTATGAATTTATGAATATTTGAATTTCCGAAAATTTTGAATTTCTGGGTTTCGAATATTCGAATTTACAAATTTCGATCATAACTAATGACCCGAAAAAAACAAAGCAATGAAACAAAACACATTTTTCAGCAGTGCACATGAATATTTGAATTTCCGAAATTTTGAATTTCTGGATTTCGAATATTCGAATATACAAATTTCGATCATAATTAAGGACCCGAAAAAACAAAGCAATGAAACAAAACACATTTTTCAGCAGTGCACAAGTCTACTCTGATCAGCAGGAGATCATCAGACAGATCCCCTGATAATCAAAAGAGAGTCCAGTTTGGAATAAAGTCTATTCTCTCCAAAGTTAAATGTAAAAAGTAAACAAAAGGTAAACTACTTTTGTACATGCTGTCAAATGCAGTTTTTGCATTTTATACCACTGTTTTACCCTTTAACTTCCTAATTGGCTTCTTCTACGACCAGATTCTGGTTTGGATAATTGCATTTCTTAGCTGTTTACTTAGTTGCACTCAGTGGAAATCTATCAGACAATATTGCTGTTCTCTATAACTTGAAAGTAGAAACATTTTGTTTCCATTTATCGAGTTCCATTTGCTTGTTTTAATCACAGACCTCAGTCCCACACTGCAGTGCTATGTAGTTTGATCAATTACAAACTAAGTTTTTCTAGAAATCAAGTGTGACATTTATTATAATTGGCAAAAGAAACATAAGATAAATTCTTTCATAAACTCTCTATCCATAATTCATGGTGTTTGAGCAAATAATTCATTGTGTTTTTATGTCAAGTGAAAAAAAAAGAATAAATTATTGCAATTTGACATGGCAAGAACAGACAGGGCCACTCATTTATCAATTTGTAAATAAACACGGCTTTGCAGCAGGGATCTGCCGCCTCCTGTAATGTATGTGAGGAGGACTCTGTTAGACAGTATTGAATCATTATAGGAGTTGTAAAGGAAAAAAACATCTGATGATGCCGGCCCCCCCGAGCCCCTGTTTTACTTACCTGACCCCTCGAAAGTCCAGTGCTCGGTCCTGAGATCCTCTTCGCTGCTCAGCCTGGCCGTTGATTGGCTAGAGCGGATGGGTTGAGAGCAGCGCAGCCATTGGCTGGTGCTGCTGTAAATCACATCTAGTGACGCGGCGCGCTGAGGGGCGGGGCCAAGTGATACAGTGAGCGGCTATGGCCGCTCGCTGTATCACGGGAGCGCGCCCGCAAGGACTCATCACCATGCGAGCTCTCTCGCATGAATGTGATGAGTTCTTGCGGGGAGGACCAGAGACAGCCGCCGAGGGACCCATGAAGACGTGGATAGGGGCCACTCTGTGCAAAATGAACTGCACAGTAGAGGTAAGAATAACATGTTTGTTATTTGAAAGAAATGTATTTTTTTCCTTTATTGACCCTTTAAATATGTTATGTGTCACCGGCACAAAAAAAAAAAAAAAATGTATATACTGTGGATCTTATGCAGTACTGTGTACACCTCCAATGTGGTAAAGCGTATGAAAATATATGTGAAAAAATGTGTTACTGCGCCAATCCTACAACCTTATTATTGTGATGGTGAACCCAATAAAAATATTAACATTCATGCTATATACGCAAAGAAATCCAACTATTAAAAATAATAATAATAATAATAATAATAAACATAATAATACCATATACCAAATGTCAGTGATATTAAATAAATAAAATAAACTAAACTGTGTCCATAAAGAAGGTTCACACCTGTTTTTCCTAAATATGCAAATTATGAACATAGGGCCAGATTCACAGAGATCTGCGGCGGCGTAACGTATCGTCTTTACGTTACACCACCGCAAGTTTTCAGCGCAAGTGCCTGATTCACCAAGCACTTGCGTGTAAACTTACGGCGGTGTAACGTAAAGCCGTCCGGCGCAAGCCCGCCTTATTCAAATGGGGCGTGTACCATTTAAATTAGGCGCGTTCCCACACCGAACGTTCTGCGCATGCTCCGTTTGGAAATTTCCCGCCGTGCTTTGCGCAAAATTACGACGCCCCAACGTGTTTTTTTAACGGCGACGTGCGCAACGTACTTTCGTATTCCCAGACGTCTTACTCAAAAAAAAAAAAATTAATTTGACGCGGGAACGACGGCCATACTTTAACATGGCTGTTCTAAATCTAAGCCATGAAATAGCAGGCCTAAGTTTGCGACGGGAAAAGCTGACTAGCGACGACGTAAGAGAATGCGACAAACACGCCGTAAACAGCTAATTTGCATACCCGGCGCTGGAAAACAACGCAAACTCCACCCAGCGGCCGCCGGAGAATTACACCTACGATCCGAAGGCATACGAAGGATTTATGCCAAAAGCCGTCGTATCTTGGTTTGAGGATTCCAAATCAAGATACGACGCTGCAAATTTGAAAATACGCCGGTGTATCAGTAGATATGCCGGCGTATTTCTGCTGTGAATCTGGCCCATTGTTGGGTATATCTACTCATTCCATGCATTTCTAGACCTGTATAAAATCTTTAGTATATAGTTCAATGAAATATTAACCCTTAAGAGATTAAATGCTATATAATTAAAAATAACATTAAAATGAAAATAAAAATAAAAAATAAATAAAAATGAAATAAAAAAATGAAAATAAAAATCACAAAAAAATTCCCTCACTTCAGAAGTTGGTGACGTTGGCAGGATTTGGTGGATTAGCAGTCATATATTTGTTACAGCACAGTGCACTATTTTATTGGACTTTCTTTATGGACAGAGTTTATTTTATTTTATTAAATATCACTGACATTTGGTATATGGTATTATTATTATTATTATTTTTATATGTTGGATTTCTTTGTGTATATAGCATGAATGTTAATATTTTTATTGGGTTCACCATCACAATAATAAGGTTGTAGAATTGGTCCAGTAATACATTTTTCCACAAGTATTGAATCATTGTTTACTGATGTAGTGAACACACCTCTTGCAGTGGTTGTTAACAAAGCAGAACTCGTTATCTGTCGGAGAAGTGATCTGATCCAGTGAAGCAGTTACGACAATGCGCCTGTAATTTTGCGTGCTTAGTTGCAGCATGTTTAGGTTAGCCCATTCATGTTGATGGGCTTCCCTACATGTGGCAATCATACAAAAGTAGTGCAGAACTTTTTTTTTTTAATTGTGCCACACCAAAACGCATGGTACTTTGTATTGGGGTGCCATTAAAGAGGAAGTAAACCCTGATGGGTTTTACTTCCTCTATGTTTCCCTGCAAAGGTAAAGCATATAGGGCTACTATGCATCGCATACCTGCAGAAGAAGCCCGCAATGTCACCGTCTTCCACGCTGGCAGCGAGCATCCATTGTTCACCCCTCTTCTTCCGGGGGCCGCGAACTCCGGCTCTGTGCCCTTTCAAGACAGCGCATGCGCCGTTGATGGCGTCGCTCGCGGAAAATGCAAATATCTCTGAGACCGTGTGGAGATATTGCAAGCACCTACAGGTAAGCCTTAATCTAGGCTTACCTGTAGGTGTAAGTTGTCCCTGAGGGTTTACAACCACTTTAAAGAGCCTTGTGAACAAGGCAAAATTGTCATATGGGTCAGATAGCAGGACATTTTAGGTATTTAATAGATTTTTCGCACAACCTGTCTATCTGCTCCTGTTTGGCAATATTTGATTAATAAATGTGCCCACATATGTTGTGAACTCACTGACTCCCAGCTCACCCTCCAGGGCCATAGCAGACTCTCCCTTAGTCCAAGTTATGGCTCTTTTTCCCTGAATTCAGCAGGGCCTCTGGGAACATCCTCTCCTAGTCCAGGGCCTCCAGGCACACCCCTTTCCAGTCCAGGGCCTCCAGACACATCACCTTCTAGTCTGAGGCATCCATGCACTCCCCCACCTAGTCCAGGGCCTCCAGGAACATTGCCTTCTAGTCTGAGGCATCCAGGCACTCCCCCACCTAGTCCAGGACCTCCAGACACATTATCTTCTAGTCCGAGGCATGCAAGCACTCCCCCACCTAGTCCAGGGCCTCCAGGCACATCACCTTCTAGTCCGAGACATTCAGGCACTCCCCCACCTAGTCTAGGGCCTCCAGGCACATCACCTTCTAGTCCGAGACATCAGCCACATCCCCACCTAGTCCAGGGCCTCAAGGCACATCACCTTCTAGTCCGGGGCATCCAGGCACTCCCCCACCTAGCCCAGGGCCTCCAGGAACATCACCTTCTAGTTCGAGGCATCCAGACACTCCCCCACCTAGTCCAGGGCTTTCAAGCATATCACCTTCTAGTCCGAGGCATCCAGACACTCCCCCACCTAGTTCAGGGCCTCCAGACACCTCACCTTCTAGTCTGAGGCATCCAGGCACTCCCCCACCTAGTCCAGGGCCTTCAGGCACATCACCTTTTAGTTCGAGGCATCCAGGCACTCCCCCACCTAGTCCAGGGCCTTCAGGCACATTACCTTTTAGTTCGAGGCATCCAGGAACTCCCCCACCTAGTCCAGGACCTCCAGACACATCACCTTCTAGTCTGAGGCATCCAGACACTCCCCCACCTAGTTCAGGGCCACCAGACACATCACCTTCTAGTCCGAGGCATCCATGCACTCCCCCACCTAGTCCAGGGCCTTCGCACATCACCTTCTAGTCCGAGGCATCCAGGCACTCCCCCACCTAGTCCAGAATCTTCAGGAACATCACCTTCTAGTCCGAGGCATCCATGCACTCCCCCACCTAGTCCAGGGCCTTCGCACATCACCTTCTAGTCCGAGGCATCCAGGCACTCCCCCACCTAGTCCAGAATCTTCTGGCACATTACCTTCTAGTCCGAGGTATCCAGGCACTCCCCCACCTAGTCCAGAATCTTCAGGAACATCACCTTCTAGTCCGAGGCATCCAGGCACTTCCCCACCTAGTCCAGGGCCTCCGGGTACCCTGTTTCATAGTCCAAAGCTTCCACACACCCCTTCTTCTAGTCTAGAGCCTTCAGCACCCCCCCCCCTCCATTAACTAGTTTGGGAACTTTAGGCACTCCCTCTCCTAGTCTGAGGCCTTTTGGCACACCCTTGCCTAGTTTGGGGCCTCCAGGCTTTTATGCTTTGTTTCTTCCATTTTCATCTTCTGATCCAGCCAGTAAGTCCGGCCCACAAGCTCTCCAGCAGAATGTATCCTTTTTCATGGAGGAGACACATTGCTTAACAGTGGCAGGGAGATTAAAAGGATCAGTTTTTATTTATGCATGCAAAACCTTTATTGCCCCCCCCCCCCCCCAGACTGACAAGGATCCTGTCCAAAGGTGCCCACTGTCCTCCTTCATCCAGAGTGGGAGAACTCTAATATAGGAGGTGTGTTATTGGCCAGATCAGCAGGTGAAAACAGAGGGGAAAAGCCTAAAAAATAAAACAAATACAGCCACCACATATAACATTTTTGGTTTTGTCTTTAATACCCCTTTAATAAGTGGAATTATATACTCCTAATGAATTAGTTTTGTATTTTGTGAATGTCATAACCTGGCTGTAATCTTTCACGTACTGTCAGACTTGTCTGACTGCTGAGCTTTTTATAGACAGGTACAGTACATCCTTCTGTTGTTTTTATTACATTCATCCCAAAATATAATTTCCTGTAGCAGCTGGAAAATGCTGCCATTACTGTTGTGTTATGGTCTCTAGGAATGTTATTCTCTCCATTTCCCTGCAAATAAAATGTTTCCCTGCTGGTGGTAACCATAAACACAAGATGACAAGATTTTTTTTAATGTAACACGGGTTGTAAAACAGCTGACTCCCTTACCAACAAAGTGCAATCTTAATTATAATGCATCAGATATGCTGCTAATACCTCCATCTTTATTGTAATTAAATATACTTGATACAAGAAGTCCAAAACAAATCCCCACCACCCTAAAAGTATAAACCCAACACAAAAAAATCTTATATAATTACTTAGCACCCCCAAATATTATAT
This sequence comes from Rana temporaria, assembly GCF_905171775.1. Lineage (NCBI taxonomy): Eukaryota > Metazoa > Chordata > Amphibia > Anura > Ranidae > Rana > Rana temporaria. Next base: position 643,647,052 of record NC_053489.1, on the reverse strand, counting down.
ATATTTTTTCAGACACCCTAGAAAATAAAATGGTGGTCGTTGCAATACTTTACGGTACACCGTATTTGCGCAGTGTTCTTACAAACACAATTTTTGGAAAAAAGTACACTTTTTGTAATTAAAAAATTAAAAAAACAGAAAAGTTAGCCCAACTTTTTTATATTGTGAAAGATAATGTTACACTGAGCAAACTGATATCCAACATGTCATGCTTAAAAATTGCGCCCGCTTGTGGAATGGTGACAAACTTTGACCCTTAAGAATCTCCATAGGCGACTTTAAAAAAATTCTACGGGTTACCAGTTTTGAGTTACAGAGGAGGTCTAGGACTAGAATTATTGCTCTCGCTCTAACGATCGCGGCGATACCTCACATGTGTCGTTTGAACACCATTGTTATATGCAGGCTTGACTTACATATGCGTTCACTTCTGTGTGCCAGCTCGGACATTAGTGTTGCTCACGAATATTCGCATTGCGAATATTCGACTCGAATATAGCATATTCGAGAAATCGCGCTATATTTCGAATTTCGCGGTGAATATTCGCAATTCCGAATATTCACATTTTTTCAATTTGATTTTTAAAACAGATCACATCCTATCGACGTCTAAAAGCATTGCTGGTATGATTAGAGACCCTGGGCCGAGTAGCTAAGCTGAGGCGATCCTTTTATGTTGCCAAATTGAAAAAAAAAAAAAATTGCGATTTTTCGCTATTGCGAATGCGAAAATGATTGCGAATTTTCGATAACTGTGGTAGGAGAACTCTGATTGTCTCTGATGCAAAAGGGGGGGGCTTTGTGTATGTGTATGTTATGAATATTTGTATGTTTGATATTATTATTTTTTGTAAGAAGGAAAAAATTGCGCATACCTTAAAAAAGGGGAGAATACAGCAGCAACTCAAAAATGTTATACAACATAAATTAATACAAGACAGAAAATGGAGTCGCTCTACAAGAATAAAAAATATGTCTAGTGACAAGACATGTGGGCAAATTATAAAATAAGCAAGCGCAAATAACTTGTGAAATACACAGTGAAACAAATATATAAAGAAATATAGTCCCAATAATAGAAAAATAATCTTTCATAAAAATGTCTTTGATATGTGAAGTGAAAAAAAGTCCAAAGCATGCAGCATGAACGTGTTCAATCTTCAAGGTGTTTGATTGACAAACGGCTGTGACAGATGGATAGAGTAAAGAATCACCACCAATGCAAAACACTTTTTATTTTCTATTGTAAAATATCACGAATATTCTGAGCCAATCAGAGTGCTCCTTCCGCATTTGCCGAATATTCGCAATTATTTTGTATTGTAAAATATCAAGAATATTCTGAGCCAATCAGAGTGCTCCTTCCGCATTTGCCGAATATTCGCAATTATTTTGTATTGTAAAATATCAAGAATATTCTGAGCCAATCAGAGTGCTCCTTCCGCATTTGCCGAATATTCGCAATTATTTTGTATTGTAAAATATCAAGAATATTCTGAGCCAATCAGAGTGCTCCTTCCGCATTTGCCGAATATTCGCAATTATTTTGTATTGTAAAATATCACGAATATTCTGAGCCAATCAGAGTGCTCCTACAGCATTTGTCGAAATTGCGCAATAAATATCGCATTCGCATGTTGCGATATTTCGATAAAATATCACGAATATTCTGAGCCAATCAGAGCGCTCCTCCAGCATTTCTCGAAATTGCGCAATAAATATCGCATTCGCATGTTGCGATATTTCGATAAAATATCACGAATATTCTGAGCCAATCAGAGTGCTCCTACCGCAGTTATCAAAAAATCGCAATTATTTTCGCATTCGCAATAGCGAAAAATCGCAATCATTTAATTTCGATAAAATATCACGAATATTCGAATTTAGCGAATATATCTCGAATATTCGAATATATATTCGAGATATATCGCGAAATCGAATATGGCATATTCTGCTCAACACTATCGGACATTAACATTTTTATTTTTACACTGTCCTTTTAAAAAATAATGTTTGGGTCACTTTTATTCCTATTACAAGGAATGTAAACATTCCTTGTTATTAATAAAAAGCATGACAGGGCCTCTTTAATGTGAGATCTGGGGTCAAAAAGACCATAATTCTCATAGTTACACTTAAATACAATAAAAAAAAACAAAAAAAAACGATTCCCCTTTAAGACCATTTGGCAGAAGTGGCGATTGATGTCGCTTCCGTCATCCAATGTTATGGAGCCTTGTGGGGGCCCATCTTTCCCTCACTCCATACTCCTGAGGGGTCCGCTACCGGAGGCTCCGGTAAGCTGCAGAGACATCCGAATCGCGATTGGAGGGGGCGGCAACCCTCCCGCCACCTGTAAAAGTGATCTTGCAAAGAATCCGCCGCAGATACCGCTTTTATCTGAAAGTGGACCGCCCACGGTTAAGAGGATACCAGGGTTTTGTTTGGCAGCTATCTACTGCCATAACAATGGTATTCCACCTCAAAGTACCGACGTATAACGGCGGCGGCTGGTCCGTAAATGGTTAACATTGTCTACCGTGGTACGTTTAAAAGGAACCTGGTAGTCAAGCAGTTAGGTTTCATTCACACTTGTGCGACTTGTCTGACATGCAACTTTGGACATCAAAGTCGAATGACAAGCCGTTCCCTATGTTTTACAATGATAACCATTCATATGTGTGCGACTTAAAGTTGCAGCGACTTCATCGTAGTTCATGCACTACTTTGGTCTGACTTTCATGCAAATTGAGGGCCATAGACTTCAATGTTAACCCTCAGAAGTTGCATGAAAGTCATACCTGAATGTTATAAAATGCAACAGTTGTCCTTTATCACTGATCAAAGCCAAAGTTGTATCCAAGTTGGACCCATCAAATTTGCATTCCAAAGTTGGCACAACTTTGGACTTGTAGGAGTGTGAATGGAGATTTAGTTCACACTGATCTGACGTGGAAATCGCATGAATTTCGATCCAACTTTGCCCTGGGATTTTAGGTCCGACTTCCATGCGACTTTAATGAACGGGATGCAATTTAGCTCTGACTTGATTGAAATGATTGTGACTTGTACTTTGACCAATCAAAACAATTTATTTGCCTTTGGTATGGGGAAAACCTCACGCCAAATTTATAAAAAAATAAAACGACGTGGGGTCCCACCTTCAAGACTATACCAGACCCTTCAGACCGGTATGGATTTTGAGGGTAAACCCCACGCCAAAGAATAAGAAAAGGCATAGGGTCCCCTCCAAAACCCATACCAAACCCTTATTGGAGCATGCATCCTGGCAGGTCAGGAAAGGGGGAGATGAGCAAGCGCACCCCCCGAACCATACCAGGCCACATGAATAGTATATAGAAAAATACCGCGCTGCCCTATAGGTAAGCCGCTAACACTGCAAATAGACAAATAGCAAAAAAAAAAGAAAACAAAAAAGTGTAGCGCTAATTAAGTTAGGTTGGCATAAAACTTCAAATTACAAATATGACAATAAAAGTGAAGTGAAAACGTCCACATAAATATATAGATAAATGTCCATATGTGAAAACCACGAATAGTGGAAAAATACAAATCTGACTATAGAATATAGTCCAGCAATAATATTGGTGAATTCCAAAGCCTGGTGATAACTTCAAAGAGGTTCTAGAGTTGAAGGAGCATTGAAATGAATTAACGTGAAGAGAAACCACCACCGATAGGTAAGGGGCTTACCAGAGAGTTTGAACCCAGGAGAACCTACGTTCAGATGGGTCAAACAGAGCTTTGTGTGGTAAAACCACGATGGAACCTGGGCAATCCTGTTTGAGTCTCCAATGCCTGTAGCAAGAGCGACCAAACGGCAGAGGAATGGAGTATACCACAGACGAAAATAGCTGGTTACCCGATGGATGCGATTCGTCTCAAGGACGGCCCAGATGATGTCCTTGGGATGAAACGCGTCAGTGGGGCCCCACTGTTGCTACTACTTTGCACAAAGCGCTTGTACATCCATCTAAATGTAAGTGTTCTTGCTACATTCAATTTTTAACATTCAACACAGAGTTATTCTATGTGGATGTTTTTTTTCTTCCTAATCTATGGTACACACCCTTCCATACACATCCAGGATTTTATTTGGACCATCATGTCCTGTGAGACCATCGGGTAACCAGCTATCTTCGTCTGTGGTATACTCCATTCCTACCCATTCACCAAAAAAAAGCAGTGTAGTGTTACGAAAAACAAGAGGTGGTTTTTGACAATTCCTGTATTAAAAATTAAGAATGTATGCGTTTTAGCTCCAACGACAATCACAATGTCTCCTTTCTCCGGTTCCTCCACCGATGTATTCTTTCTCTGGTTCCTTCACCAATGTCTTCCTCCTAGGCCACCGCCGACCTGCTAAACATAAAAAAAAGCAATGCTTTTTAGAGCCAGCGAAGGGCTTTTAGGTAAACGTGATCTGGGTGCCACAGGGCTCTGAAGGTGTGCCCCCTCCCCCCATCTCAGCACAGCCATTCTGTGGGACAAATAGTTCCCTAAGGGCTCATTCACGCTACCCGCTGAAAACAGTAAAATTCTACAGCTGAGCAATGCTTCCCCCCCCATCCTCAACCGCTACCCCCTCTAGCTGCAGAGGCAGCTCAGCAAGTGGCACACCACTGTGTGCAGTGCACATGGTTGAGACATGCTAGTGCAGGGCTCAAGAGAGGAAAGGTCCTGTGAACAAGCCCTACGGGACAATCCGTGTAGCTTAATGCTATATCATGTGGCATATGGCCAAATGGGAATATATAAAAACACTGCTGACAGATTAGAACTATCGGTCCATCTCCCCCAGCAAACCCCAGTCAATGTGTCCCGGTCCCTTCTTTGCAGAGGTGTCCCTAGGGGGGCAGAGGGGGCCCTGACCCCCCCAACATCATGCTGTGCCCCACCATGTGCCCCCTCCAAAAAAAAAATATATTTTTTTTTGAAATTTTTGTATTTTGCTCCCCGAGAGGGAGAGCGTCCCCAGTCAGCTCTGCGGGGGATTCCTCCCCCTCCCTCTGCTCGCTGACACTGCATAATGCGAGCGCTCACACAACCAGATATTCTAGCCTGGACCGTGTTTAAGTGTGTGCACTGCAGACTGCAGTACACTGTAATCACTGAACTACATTATCTCCATCCCTTCTCTCCCCCCATCTGTCTCCCTCCCCCTCTCCTGTTCTTTCAAAACATTCACAATTTACTTTCACTTTCAGTTAGGCAGATAATATACGGTGCAAATTTCTTTAGTGCCAGCCTTCCCCTGCATGCACCCATAATGTCACCAGCACTAGGTCCTAATAGACTGCCGCCGCTGCCAAGGAGACAGATGCCAGACCAGCGCTGTAAATAGCAGGGACAGGACAGCTGGGGATCCCCACTGTGGCAGAACACCAGGGCCCGGTGGCAAGACAACCTTTGCAACAATGATAGTTCTCCCACTGCTTTGGACCCTTATATTTTCTTGGTGTGCTGGTGACATATATCTCTTGTTTTCTGCCACCCTGGGGGGGCCCCAGTATAGTAGGAAGGGAGCTCACTGCAGAACATGTGAAAGGGCCCATAGTGGGATCGTAGTAAAGGGCCCCAGGATATATATATATATATATATATATATATATATATATATATATATATATATATATATATATATATATATATATAATTGCATTTTATAGTTGGCCCCCCTACTTTTGTCCCTGTCCCCCCATGTGCCCCCCCTAAATATAAAAGCTGGAGACACCACTGCTTCTTTGGTATGATAAGAATAATGTGTATGTACACTACAGTCTACCAACATTATCCCCGTTTCTGAAGAAGCTCACAGAGAAACGTGTAAAAACTGATTTTCTTACCCTGTACTGTGTCAGATGAGGGCAAACTTCACACAAAGGTTACACCCCATTATAATCCTCACGTTTGAATTCAGATTGGAAAAATGTCTAGAAATCTAGATGAGACACATGGAGTATATCAGATTATAACAATAAGAACCCTTTGACACTGAGCCGCTCATAGCGTCGGCGGTAAAACTCTGCTATTTTTCCTGCCAACGCTATGGGCGGATTTGCGGCGCATTTCGGCCACTAGCGGGGCATTTTTACCCCCGCTAGCAGCCGAGAAAGGGTTAAAACTGCAGCGCATTGCCAGCGGTATAGCCGTACTTGATTTCAATGGGCAGCAGCGGTGAAGGAGCCGTAAACACTGTAGCGCAACTTTCCAGTGTGAAAGCCCTCTGGCTTTCACACTGGAGTGATTGTGACAGCTGTATAAGGGCGGATTGCAGGTGTTATTTTTAATGCTACAGTGCCTGCAATATGCTCCAGTGTGAAAGGGGTCTAACTGTTTCAGGGAAATAGTGTACCTTACTGTATGTTGAAACAATGAAAGTATAATACATTAATACAGTTGAACCTCGGATTACGAGCATAATCCGTTCCAGGAATATGCTCGTAATCCAAAATACTTGCATATCAAAGCGAGTTTTCCCATTGAAGTCAATGGAAACAAAAATATTTTTCTTCCGCATTGACTTGAATGGGATGCAATACCCAATGCGGCCAGAGGTGGGGGGCGCCAGAGAGCAACAAAAACAGCCAAGAAGGCCCGAGGACACTTCAGCTTGTTTCCTGCGCCCCCGTACCTCAGGCCAAATGAGGTACTGCAGGCCAATGTTTGGCTTTTCTCGGCTCCTGCGCCCTCGTACCTCAGGCCAAATGAGGTACTGCAGGCCAATGTTTGGCTTTTCTCGGCTCTTGCGCCCCCGTACCTCAGGCCAAATGAGGTACTGCAGGCCTATTTTCGGCTCTGCTCAGTTTCTGCGCCCCCGTACCTCAGGCCAAATTAGGTACTGCAGGCCTATTTCGCTTGAATTCTGCTCGTCTTGCTCTCAAATCAAAACGCTCTTAAACCAAGTTACTTTTAAACCAAGGTGCCACTGTATAAATCAGTTAAGCAATGGTTAATGAAAAGGTTTAAAAATAAAATTGGGGGATACAATGAAGAAAAAGTATGGGTATCATGGGTCAAGATATACATTTAAAGATTTCCACCAGATATGAAAGAGAATCAAGGATTCCAAATTTTTTAACACAATTCAAGTTTATCATTTAGAATAGCAGAGGCTCTCTTGCATTTATCATTATCCAGAACATTAAATACTAAACCTACAAAACGATCATATATGCTCAAATGACTCTTCAAGAATGGCAAAAAATGGCTTCTTAAGCATCTAAATCATACATAAATACTTTGATAATAGAAACAAATTATAAATAAATGCTAAATTGGTATGTGATCCCCTCAAAGTTATCTTCTTGTTAGGGGTGAGCTTCGAGTTCGAGTCGAACTCATGTTCGACTCAAACATTGCCTGTTCGGCGAACAATTTGGGGTGTTTGCGGCAAATTCGAAAAGCCGTGGAACACCCTGATAAAGTCTATGGGAGAAATCTCAAGTGCTAATTTTAAATGCTAATATGCAAGTTATTGTCCTAAAAAGTGTTTGGGGAATCCTGCACCAGGGGACATGTATCAATGCAAAAAAAGTTTTAAAAAACGGCCATTTTTTCGGGAGCAGTGAATTTAATAATGCTTAATGCTTAATATTCCTTTAAATTTCGTACTTGGGGGGGTGTCTAGTATACCGGGGAAATAACACTTGTTTCCTGTGCTTAGAACTGTCTCTGCACAAAGTGTCATTTCTGAAGGAAAAAAAATGTAATTTAAAAATCACTTTCAGCTATAATGAATTGTCGGCTCCCGGCAAAACAGAGAAAATTCATTCATAAAAAAAAAAGCGTGGGGGTCCCCCCAAATTCAATTACCAGGCCTTTCAGGTCTGGTATGGATATTAAGGGGAACCCCACCGTCAATTTAAAAAAAAAATGACAAGATTGTCCATTTCATACCCTTCATGTCTGGTGTGGATTTTAAGGGAAACTCCACCCCACCTCGTGGAGTTACCCCAAAAATCCACACCAGACCCCTTATCCGAGCACGTAACCTGGCCGGCCTCAGAAAAGAGGGGGGGACGAGAGAGCACCCCCCTCCTGAACCGTACCAGGTCACATGCCCTCAACATGGAGAGGATGTCCCCATGTTGATGGGGACAAGGGCCTCATCCCCACAACTCTTGCCCTGTGGTTGTGGGGTCTGCGGGAGGGGGGTTTATCAGAATCTGGAAGACCCCTTTAACAAAGGGGACCCCCAGATCCTGCCCCCCCTATGTGAATTGGTAATGGGGTACATTGCGTGCGCTCTGGATCCTGGACCTGGATGAAGAAATCTTCTCATCGCTGGACCCCGGTGGAGAGGAGATCACCCGTCACTGGATACCGACAACATTTTTATTTATTTTTTAATAAAGGACTTTTTTCCACGGTGTGTGTGTGTTTTTTTTACTATTATTTACACTTCCTTAGGGAATTGGTAGAGGTACAATGTACCCCATTACCAATTCACATGGGGGGGGCGGGATCTGGGGGTCCCCTTTGTTAAAGGGTCTTCCAGATTCATAAAGCTATCCCCGATTGTGTAGACGCTATAACTTTTGCGCAAACTAATCCATATACGCTTATTGCAATTCTTTTTACCAAAAATATGTAGAAGAATACATATTGACCAAAACTGAGGAAGAAGTTTTTTTTTATATATATTTTTGGGAGATTTTTATTATAGCAAAAAGTTAAAAATATTGTTTTTTTTCAAAATTGTCACAATTTTTTTGTTTATAGCGCAAAAAATTAAAATCGCAAAGGTGATCAAATACCACCAAAAGAAATGTCTATTTGTGGGGAAAAAAGGACGTCAATTTTGTTTGGGTGCAACGTCGAATGACCGCGCAATTGTCAGTTAAATCGACGCAGTGCAGAATCGCAAAAAAGGGCCTGGTCATTAAGGGGTAAATCCTTCCGGGGCTAAAGTGGTTAATAAATGTTTACACACCCATTACACTTAAGCCTAGTACACACTAGCAGGACTGAACGAAAAACACTTTGACAGAAGACGGACCAGCTGCAGTACACACAGGCCGAATGTCGGACGGCTCAATAGAAACTGGCTGACATTCGACCCGTGTATACTTGGCTTTAGGCTGCATGCCTTGGTCATTTTGCCTCTTAGCAGGAGGCCTGACCTGTTCACTTGAGTTAGTTTGACTCATTGCTCTCCCTGCTCATTTTGGAAGGCCTTATTTATTATTCTCTAGGAGTCCACCACATTGTGACTCATGGTTACCTCACTGAACTGTAGCTCCCAAGTGCCGGTGTCTTGCCGAAAAACGTCCCCCGGCGGATTATGCCCCCTCTGTACTGCGCAGGCGCGGCGCTTTTCCCCCCCGAAAATTGCCGAACATGTAGAGCTGATAGTCAGCCAGGAGGCCGAGCGAGCGGAGCCAGGACATGAGGCCAACTGGCCACTTACAGCGAGGTCCATACAGCAAGGTCCACGCAGGCGCCGTCTAAAGCCGACTCTCAGCTCTACATGTTTGGCTATTTTTGGAAGCGCTGCGCCTGCGCAGTGCAGGGGGGGCATAATCCGCCGGGGGGGACACTCATCAGCAGGACACGGGCAACATAGACTTTAATGCTGTTCCCGTGTTCGGACAAATTTTTGGTGTGTTCACAAGTTTTGGTGCGAACCGAACGGGGGGAGGGGGGGTGTGGTGGGGATGTGTTCAGCTCATCCCTAAAAATAATATGCAAAATGGTTGGAGGGAAGCTTCAGAATGGCAAATATGTTTTTATTACAGATTATGGGAGCCGACTGCAGTTCCTCTTTAATTTTCTATTCAGCAAAATTGTACAGGATCCTGAGACATAGAAATGAGTCACTGTTACTGTTTAGCATCCAACTAGACTGCAGTTCTGCTTATTAGAAGATACATAAAACGGCAAAACCATGTTTGCACAGCAAAGGTCGCTGTCCATACTATTTTTCCATGCATGGTTATATTCCTTTTTTTAGCAGCCCTGAATTCTTTCTGTTTCTTGATGATACCCTCAGGATTAATTGTTGGAGGACTAGTCAGAATGAGACTATTACCATCGTGTGAAATATGATAATGCATTCTTTTATGTTTTTTAGTAAAAAAAAGTCATTCCAGGCCATAAAATCAACAGCTCCACAGGGGACATTATTAAATGCATCATTGAAAATGTATTAGGGTGATGTTATTTTCTTGTAATATTAAATGTTGAATTTGCAGTTGATGGTGGTAGAGGAGAAAGTGTGGATTGTATATGATAGATTACATTATTTTGATACTTTAAAGCAGGGGTTCTTAACCTTGGGTCCTTGGACCCCTAAGTGGTCCATGAATGGGTTTTAGGAGGTAGGTGAGGGTCAAATAAAACATAACATTCATATTCACTATACAGTGCCCCCCCTATTTCCCAATCAATGGTTTCCTATTGAAAGCCATTATTAAAAACACACCCTGCCACTGCTTATAGCACCGACTGCTAGTTCTCGTGACTTGTTGTTGGCTTATAATTACCATTTAAATTTGTATGGTTGTCCATATGGGTCCGTAGCTTTCATCAGATTTTTAAAGGGGTCTGTTACTCCCAAAAGGTTAAGAATCATCATTTTTAAGTGTCATTAAAGTGTCATTCTAAAGCTCAAACTTTTATTTTAGGGGTGTATTGATCAATCTGTAAAAATACATAAAGTGCAACGCCAGAGGCGTAGCTAGAACCTTTAGGGCACTGGTGCAAGAAACCTTTAGGGCACTGGTCCATGAAGGGCCCTCCAACCTGCTTGCCTCTTGAGTGTAAAGTCAAGAGGCAAGCAGTCTTCCATACATAGGACCACCAGCTTTGCCTCCTAGCTCCGCCCCCTGACTCCGGCTCTGGCTCACACAAGTGTGGACAAACCTGACAGGGGAGCCGCACAGGGCCCCTGCAGCCTGGGGCCGGGTCGCGATCGTGACTATTGCAACCCCTATAGCTACGCCCCTGTGCAGTGCCTAAAGATAAATAAGATCTCAAAGTGATATATCATAAATAAATTACAACTAGGGATTGCGATAATGAAAAAAATGTAAGTGAGCAATAGATATATGTAATAAATAAATATATAAAAACAGTCCATGCAAAACCTCCAATGAACCAATCCTTGTGTAGTATCACCGTCTGAAATATCCACCACCACTTGTGAATGAGGACAATAGCGCACTCACCAGATTCCCAGCTGCTAATGCAGCTTACAGTGCACTTTTATCAATCAGTCACAGCCTCTCCTCCAGAAATAAAGAAATAAGCGCTGCAGGGGAATAAGCTGTGCTTGATAAGAGCTTTAATCAAGACCTAGCCCTGGCTGCCTCCGTGGACAAATAATAGGAAAAGAAATGGCTGCACATCGAAGAAAGTTCAATTAGCCAATTTATTGAATCACTAGAGTGACATCAAAGGACACCAAAATACAGTCTTGTAGATGTGTTTTACACAGTACAATTGTGCTTTATTATCGGCTCGTTAAGAGGCTAACCTGGGTGTCAGTCCAGGCTTCTGGCAGATCCCGTCTTCTGTTTTCGCAATGACACGGAGCCTGGACCAACGTCTGACGGGTCACAGGAGTGCAAAACGAACTGCACTGCTATGATCCATAGAAGAAGCACAGCCAAACAAGCTTTGGCTGTACTTCTCCTTTAATGCAGTAGTGCAGCAACCATCTTTAAGGAGAATAATTTATAACGCTTGTCTATGGTGTGTCTCCAGTGCAGGGGGCAGTCATCTTGGCTGTGTCTGATTCGATCCTGGAGGACAATGATTGGCTGATGCAACAGAACAAGTCAAAGTGGGTCTGTAGGCTGGGGAGAAAAGAGGAGAGGACGGTTTTGACGTAAGCAGGTGTGTGGGGAAAAGACTGGGCTGCCGCTGCTGGCTGAACAGAACCCTGCCATAGCTGACCACAGTCAAGAGAAGCAAAGAGACTATTTACCTTGCCTCAAAGACCAGTATGGTGTGATCTGGGTGGCTGGTGAGATCAGGCCTACTGCTTGTGAGGAAGAAGAAGATGGACTGTCCCAGCAGAAATGAAAGAGAGAGATCATAGCCATTTTTATCCCTGTCTGAAGACTTGCACTTAAACAGAGCACATGTCCAGAGACCAAGAAGAGGGTGCCCTGGGTCTGGTAAAGGACTTACATTGTACAAGTTGATCTGTTGTTTGCTGGGAACTGTTGAGCGTTCTTCAAGGGCCCCAACTTTGCCGTCCAGTGTTTTTTTTTATATATTTATACATCAAGCAGAGGCCAGTGGGATAAAACTGGGACTGTTACAATAACTTAGGACTGTCTTTATATACTGTTGTTAGCAATTAACAGAACTGAACTGTATTACCTATTAGGGCTGATTCACAGATGGATTGCACAGAAACCCTTTCTACATTCCTTTGCGATTCCTTTGCGACTCAGCATGGTGTGATTTTCGGCCCATTCAATTTAATGGACTGTAATTGCACTGGATCACACAATAAATAGTGTGTGCACTACTTTTCAAAATTAACCGCACCAAATGCCATGGTCTAATGCCGCGTACAGACGGTCATTTTTGGTGATGAAATAAAATGACATTTTTAAAAATGTCAATTAAAATGATCGTGTGTGGGCAAAATGTCATTTTATGTCTTCTGAAAAATGACAAAAAAAAAATTCGAACATGCTCGAATTTTTTGTGTCGTTTTTCAAAATGTCATTTTTTGTGTCAATGAAAATGATAGTGTGTGGGCAAAACGACGTTTTTAAACCCGCACATGCCCAGAAGCAAGTTTTGAGACGGGAGGTAAAACTACCATTCATAATGGAGTAAGCACATTCATCACGCTGTAACAGACAAAAAAGCACGAATCATCTTTTACTAACAAGTAACCAGCTAAAAGCAGCCTCAAGGCGAATAGAACTTCCCCTTTAGAGTGCCGTCACTTTGTTCATCATTTTTCAAAATGATGGTGTGTATGCTACATCGTTTTTGAAAATGAAGTTTCAAAAATGTCGTTTTTTTTCATCACTTCAAACGTCATTTTTTTTTCATCACAAAAAATGACCGTCTGTATGGGGCATAAAGCAGGGACATCCAAACTATGGCCGTCCAAATGTTCAGGATCTACAATTCCCATCATTGCTAGACATGTCTTTGAATGTCAGAGTTTTACAATGCCTCATGGGACGTGTAGTTCCGCAACAGCCGGGGAACCCTGGTCTAAAGGACAGGAAATAAAAGGGAAATCTCCCAAGTGGGACACACTAATGGAAGTATTAACCATTTCTGACTCTATTCAAATTGGAAAAGAAAAATCTCTGGCTTTAAGTATAATTTAGGCTTTAGCCAATTGATCACTATCATATTAGCTCCCAACCATCCCTGGCTGTGTTTGATGGGCACAGTTGCTGCGTTTGATGGGCACAGTGGCGGCAATTGATGGGCACAGTAACTGCAATTGATTGGGGGGGTTTTTTTCAGTTTGTTTGCGCCCCCCACAAAAATTTGGAGCACCAGCCACCACTGGTTTTAACCCAACTGAACTTTCAGTTAAAATCAGAAAAATACATCTCAGGTGCATCAAAACAAAAGGTGTTCAAAGTTGTACAGTTCATTTTCTTCAGAAAGTGGTCAAAGCCTGAGCAAAAAACCTGTTCCCACCAACATGCTACAAAGCAGTACCCTTGCGCTCGGTGTGGAACCTGTATACCAACAGAGGTCAGATATGTCCCCCCTTTTGAGTCAGACCTATACAGTGGAACCTCGGATTAGGAGCATAGTCCGTTCCAGGAGAATGCTCATATTCCAAAGCACTCGCATATCAAAGCGAGTTTCCCCATTGAAGTCAATGGAAACGAAAATAATTTGTTCCGCATTGACTTCAATGGCATGCAATACCACATGCGGCCAGAGGTGGGGGCACCGGAGAGCCTCGGAAAAACACGAAAAAGCCAGAGGACAGCTTAGCTGACCCCGGCAAACATCAGAAAGGCTCGGAAATGGCATATTTACGGCATACTGCTCCGAACGGCGTAGTTCGGCCCCACTCGGCTCCCGTGCCCCCCTACCTCAGACCAAACATAGTTACATAGTTACATAGTTAGTCAGGTTGAAAAAAGACACAAGTCCATCCAGTTCAACCACAAAAAAATAAAATAAAACACAGTGCAATTCTATACACCCAACTCCATACCCACAGTTGATCCAGAGGAAGGCAAAAAACCCCAGCAGAGCATGATACAATTTGCTACAGCAGGGGAAAAAATTCCTTCCTGATCCCCCGAGAGGCAATCGGATTTACCCTGGATCAACTTTACCTACAAATCTTAGTACTCAGTTATATTCTGTACATTTAGGAAAGAATCCAGACCTTTCTTAAAGCAATCTACTGAGCTGGCCAGAACCACTTCTGGAGGGAGTCTGTTCCACATTTTCACAGCTCTTACTGTGAAAAAACCTTTCCGTATTTGGAAGTGAAATCTCTTTTCCTCTAGACATAAAGAGTGCCCCCTTGTCCTCAGTGTTGACCGTAAAGTGAATAACTCAACACCAAGTTAACTGTATGGACCTCTTATATATTTGTACATGTTGATCATATCCCCCCTTATTCTCCTCTTCTCAAGAGTGAATAAATTCAGTTCCTCCAATCTTTCCTCATAGCTGAGCTCCTCCATGCCTCTTATCAGTTTGGTTGCCCTTCTCTGCACTTTCTCCAGTTCTCCGATATCCTTTTTGAGAACTGGTGCCCAAAACTGAACTGCATATTCCAGATGAGGTCTTACTAATGATTTGTACAGGGGCAAAATGATATCTCTGTCTCTGGAGTCCATACCTCTCTTAATACAAGAAAGGACTTTGCTCGCTTTGGAAACCGCAGCTTGGCATTGCATGTTATTATTGAGCTTATGATCTACCAAAACCCCCAGATCCTTCTCCACTACAGATCCCCCCCAGTTGTACTCCCCCTAGCATGTATGATGCATGAACATTCTTATTCCCTAAGTGCATAACTTTACATTCATCAACATTAAACCTCATCTGCCACTCAGTCGCCCAATTAGACAGAGCATTGAGGTCGGCTTGTAAATTGGAGACATCCTGCAAGGACGTTATTCCACTGCATAGCTTGGTGTCATCTGCAAAGACAGAAATGTTACTTTTGATCTCAGACCCAATATCATTTATAAATATATTGAAAAGTACGGGTCTGAGCACTGAACCTTGGGGTACACCACTGATAACATTGGACCATTCAGAGTGAGAATCATTAACCACGACTCTCTGAATTCTGTCTTTCAGCCAGTTTTCTATCCATTTACAAACTGATATATCCAATCCTGTAGACCTTACCTTACACATGAGCCGTGTGTGCGGAACTGTATCGAACGCTTTTGCAAAATCCAAATATATCACGTCCACAGCCACACCTCTGTCCAGGGTTTTACTTACCTCTTCATAAAAGGAAATCAGGTTTGTCTGTACTGCACACCGCTTTGGCTTGAATCCTGCTCGTTTTGCCAGACAACACTCGCAAACGAGTTAGGATTTTAAATAATACAGTGCTCTTATTGCGAAACGCTCATTAACCGCATTCCTCGCAATCCGAGGTTCCACTGTAATTGTGACTTTAGAAGTGTTCATGCTTCCTACTGATTGGTGAACTCTAAGTCTGACTCAGTTATAGGGTGTGTGGAACCTCTGCAGGGAGACCTTAGGGCTCTTTCACACAGGCGGCGCGTTCAGGTCCGCCTGCCATTTTTTTTAGGCGGACCTGAACGAGCGCTCCGTGCTCCTCTATGGACACAGAGTGCACACCAAAGCCACAGCGCGGCTTGCCATAACCACTGACTTTTGTCACTCTCCACTACACCTTTTACCTGGAACCCATATTCTTATCAGATGGATTTTTCCCTGATAGACTAAGATATGCCCAAACCTGGATCACTGAAGAAAACCACGCTGTGCTCAGCCATCCCACTCCATCCTGCACGGATCTGATGTGGTGCCAGCTTTACAGGACTTGCTGTGACTTGCAGTCCGACTTTCATCTCTTCAGCCCAGCAACCGGATTTGAATGCAACCTACCTGTTCTCCATGTGAGTGGATGTTGTTGTTTATTAAATTATTCCTATGATACATACTCAGAGGCGCCCCTCTTCTTGTTTTTTTCCTAGTATACCGGAACCGGCTTTTGGTTTTCTTGGTGGCTGCCCTGACTGATATCCTGCCATATAGTTCTATGTGTGCATATATATGTGTATATACACACACCTTCTTACCTTTGCCCTTGGACTATTGGGTACCACTACTTGAGGTACCTGTGCTTTGCGCCTTTTTTACTTGTTTAGTACTCTATGGAGCCGCGGATGTCAGCGGTGACATGCCCACTGACATCCGACCCGCTACTTTTCCATCCGTCTGGCGGATCGAGTGAACATGGACAGACGGTCTGTGTTCATCCGATCCCCCCATAGGGGAGAGCGGAGAAAAGACAGGACGGTCCCTGTCCAGCCAAATTTCTGTCCCAGTCCAGCCCTGCCGCCCTGTCATCCGCCGGCTCAGCGGGGAACAGAGCGATCCCCGCTGAGCAGGCGGAGGTTCGCAGGGCGGATCATTACTGATCCGCCCTGTGTGAAAGGGGCCTTAATGTTCACATAAATAGCACAGATCTTTCTCTGAAGCATGCTGGTAGGAAGCAGGTTTTTCTATTCAGACTTCAGCTGCTTTCTAAAGAAAATTAATTGTAGAACTTTAAATACCTTCTGTTTCAATGCACTTAGAATGTATTTATCTGATATAAACTTTGGACTTTAAAGGCTAAGTTAATCTTTTTCATGAACTGGCCCATGCTGAGAAGGGGCTCAAGTGGTTTAAAATAGTCTGTGCTATTTGTAATAATATTGTTTAATGTAAATGCCATTCTTGTAGACTTTTTCTGTCACCCATAAACCCCTGCCAAAATATTCCCAATGTTTACATTCCTATATTCCTCTATTCTGGCTTATTTCCGTGACAAGGTAGTCATTGGGCGCCCTCTCTTCAGCCTCGCCGGAGCCAGAGCTTTTTCTGATTCAGTGTGCTCTCTCCCATCACAGCAAAGACTTTTCACACTGCTGCAGCCCCTTTCCATCTTGGTGACCAATTTGTTAACGCATGTCCCGGAAATAAGTCAATACTTAGAAATGTAAACATTGGGAGTATTTTGGCAGGGCTTCACGGGTGACAGAAAAGGCCTACAAATATGGTATGTGCATTCCAAAATATTTTTACAATGTATGGGTCAGTTTATGTAAAAGGTGAACTTCACCTTCTTCTACCAAAAAGGCGCACTGAACTATATAAATTATTGCACTTTTTAACCACTCTGCCCTGGACCATTTTGCTGGTCAAAGACCAGGCCACTTATTGCGATTCGGCACTGCGTCAATTTAACTGACAATTGCGCGGTCGTGCGACGTGGCTCCCAAACAAAATTTAGGTCCTTTTTTTCCCACAAATGGAGCTTTCTTTTGGTGGTATTTGATCACCTCTGCGGTAATTATTTTTTGCGCTATAAACAAAAATAGAGTGACAATTTTGAAAAAAATTCAATATTTTTTAATTTTTGCCATAATAAATATCCCCAAAAAATATATAAAAAACGTTTTTTTTTTTTTTCCTCAGTTTAGGCCGATACGCATTCTTCTACATATTTTTGGTAAAAAAAACTCACAATAAGCGTTTATTGATCGGTTTATGCAAAAGTTATAGCGTCTACAAAATAGGGGATAGTTTTATGGCATCTTTATTAATATTTTTTTTTTTACTAGTAATGGCGGCGATCAGCGATTTTTATTGTGACTGCGACATTATAGCAGACACATCGGACACCTTTGACATAATTTGGGGACCATTGTCATTTTTACAGCGATCAGTGCTATAAAAATGCACGGATACTGTAAAAATGACACTGGCAGTGAAGGGGTTAACCACTAGGTGGCGCTGTAGGGTTTAAGTGTGACCTGGTGAGTGATTCTTACTGTAGGGGGGATGGGCTGTGTGTGACATGACACTGATCTCCACTCCGATTACACAGAGCGGAGATCAGTGTCATGTCATTAGGCAGATCGGGGAGAGGCTTGTTAACATCATTTAGCATCTCCCCACTCCATACCTCCGCGAGACGATCGCAGGTTTCCCTGCCGCTATCGAGTCCACGGGACCCACGGTCGGGTTCACAGAGCTCGTGCCGCTGCCTGCACACTCGCGACCACACGGCTGCATCTTAAATCATATGCCTGTCCGTGCCATTCTGCCACCGTAAATAGGCGTGCGGCGGTCCTTAAGCAGTTAAAGAAAAAGTAGTGGTTAAAAAAAGTTTGTGCAGGCCAGTCAAGTTTCTCCACCCCAAACTCGCTCATCCATGTCTTTATAGACCTTGCTTTGTACACTGGTGCGCAGTCATATTGGAACAGGAAGGGGCCACCGTCAAACTGTTGCCACAGAAAAAGTCAGATGGAGCCTACACACAGTAGGAATTTCTGACAAAATGCTCACATCGAACTTTTCTTGTCGGAAATTCGACCGTGTGCTGACCTCAACCCAACAGAACACCTTTGGGATAAGTTAGAGCAGAGACTGTGAGTCAGGCCTTTTCGTCCACATCAGTGTCTGACCTCACAAATGCGCTTCTGGAAGAATGGTCAAACATTCCCATAGACACACTCCTAAACCTTGTGGACGGCCTTCCCAGAAGAGTTGAAGCTGTTATAGCTGCAAAGGGTGGGCCAACTCAATATTGAACCCTACGGACTAATGCCGCATACACAAAGTTTTTTTCAATCCGATTATTGTTAAGCCTGCCTTAATTTCCTACACACGATCGTGTAACAAAAGGGCTCTAGCAAAGCACGGTGACGTACAACACATACGACGGCGCTATAAAGGGGAAGTGGCACCACCCTTGGGGCTGCTTTTGCTGGTTCGCGCTTTTCAGTCTTTGTGCTTTTCAGTCTGTTACAGCGTGTTGAATGTGCTATCTCCAATGAATGTGCTAGTTTGTTCTGGTAAAATGCTAGTTTTACCAGAACGAGCGCTCCCATCTCATAACTTGCTTCTGAGCATGTGCGTTATTTTCACATCGTTAAAGCCCACACACAACCATTTTTTACGACGTTAAAAACGAAGCGAAAATTTAGAGCATGTTCTAAATTTTTAACGTCGCAAAAAATGCTCTGGAGTGCCACCCATCAGTGCCGCCTATCAGTGCCCACCAGTGCCGCCTATCAGTGCCACCTATCCGTGCCCATAAGTGCCACCTCATCAATGCCCACCAGTTCAGCCTATCAGTGCCGCCTCATCAGCACACATCAGTGAATGAGAAAAATTACTTTGTTTCTGTCAGTCAATTTTGCATGCACTTGTCATATTCTATACCGGCGCTGCCATCTTGCTGCACCCTACCTATGCCTAGGAAGCTACAGCGCATCCGTCAAAGTCATTTTGAGCATGCGTGGGTTTCCACGGCGACAGGTAAGTATACAGAGGCTCGGGTTTCTCGGCAGGTTCTCTATTTTTCTCGTCGAGATTCTGGGCAGTTTTGTTGATGAGAAACCTCAAAGCCTCGTACACACACTCTGTATACTCCGCAAGAAAGTTCTGCCAGCAGTTTTCTTGCTGGTTCTTGCCGAGAAAGCCGAGCGCATGTACGAGGCTTGAAAGTTTAAAAATGGCCTGGGCAGGAAGGGGGTATTAGAGCCCGGTAGGCAAGTGGTTAAGGGAACAAATTAATTATATTGACCTTTTACATAAGGCAGAACTTATGTCCAACCCCTTATATATTGACATGTTTCTGTTATAAAAATGCCTTATCATTCGGTCCATTCTCTCCTCCTCTTCTGTCCTGCACAGCAGTCAAAGTTCAGTTAAAATATGTGGAAAATCAGATTGTATACACACCGCCATAGCAGCTCTAGCAGTAGAATGTCTAAATAGCACCAATTCGAAAAGTCTGATTAAATGAAAACCTTCATAAATCTTCCGAACAGGTTCTGGCTCAAAAACGAAGGTGTTTATACTGACTAATACCCAAATAGCTGAGATTTACACCGGCCCCATGCTTCTAATACTCTGTCACATTATTCTGCCCTATTTCAAGAGCTTCAATTTTTCAAAGCATCAAATCATTAGATGTTGTGATGGGTGGAGAAGAAGCCCTGAGCATCTCTGTTACAGAAAAATGTTCCGGAGATGTATCTAAGATATGGATTACCCGAAGCCTGAGAACGATTTGTCAAATGTACGCTGCGGTACAAATTCAACGCACAGACAGCTCAGACAAGCTTATCATAAGTGGCCACCCAGATACAGCATAATGTGCAACACAGGAAGGAGGCCACCAATGTGTTTATTAGAGAACGGTTAGAAAAGATGTTATGCAAGGATTTATACTTAAAGGGGTTGTAAAGGTAAATGTTTTTTCACCTTAATGCATCCTATGCATTAAGGTGAAAAAACATCCGATGGTACCGCCGAGCCCCCGTTTTACTTACCTGACCCTTCAAAAGTCCCGGTCGCGTCCATGTGACATTCTTTGATTTCCAGCCTGGCCGCTGATTGACTAGGCTGGGCGGATTGATAGCAGCGCAGCCATTGGCTGGCGCTGCTGTCAATCACAGTGGATGACGCGGCGCGCCGGGGGGGCGGGGCCGAGTGATACAGTCGGCGGCCATGCCAGCCGCTGTCTCACGGGAGCGCGCTCGCAAAAGCTTTTTACCATGTGAGCTCGCATGAAGGTAGAAAGCTTTTGCGAGAAGGAGCCGAGACAGCCGCCGAGGGACCCCAGAAGACAGGATTCAAGGACACTCTGTGCAAAACGAGCTGCACAGTGGAGGTAAGAACATGTTTGTTGTTTAAAATTTTTTTTTGCCTTTAGTGACCCTTTAAACTGGAATGCCAAGAAATCAACTAAATACACAGTTCAACTTTACATAAGGGTTTTTAACTGCCAAAGGATGTGGGTTCATCCATCCAATCCTGGGATTTACACAGCTGTGACAGTGATGAGAATATTTAGTCAATATGGCGATACAGACCCTATCCCAAATTTAACCACTTCCAGCCCAAGGACGTCATATGACGTCCTGGACTTTCAGTGGGGATATCTGAATGATGCCTGCAGCTGCAGGCATCATTCAGATCCATCTCTTCAGCCGGCGAATCCCTGCACCATAAGAACGATCATAGCGGCAGTTCTGCCGCTTGATCGTTCTTATAGGCGGCGGGAGGGGACGCCCCCCCCCCGCCGCCATCCGGTGCTTCTCCGGGCTCTCCTTTGCCATCGGAGACCCGGAGAAACGATCCGTCGGCGTCCGATGGAAACCATAGAGTAGACTGGTGACCAGGTGGTCACCAGTCATCTCTATGATCGTCGGAGGCCCGGGCGCAATGTTATGACGTCACGCCCAGGTCCTGGAATGTAAACACAGCCGCAATCGCGGCTGAAAGCATTAGATCGGTGAATTTTTTTTTCACGATCTAATGCTTTCCAGCCTGGAGGAGAGATGTGGGGTCTTATTGACCCCGCATCTCTCCATAAAGAATACCTGTCACAGTGATTCATATTACAAGGGATGTTTACATTCCTTGTAATAGGAATAAAAGTGATCAAAATTTTTTTTTTAAAAACAAGTGTAAAAATAAAAGAAATTGAGTAAAATAAAAAATAAAATAATAATAAAAAAATTTAAACGCCCCTATCCCCGGTAGCTCGCGCTCAGAGGTGAACACACACGTAAGTCCCGCCCACATATGTAAACGCCATTCAAACCACACATGTGAGGTATCGCCGCGTGCGTTAGAGCGCCAGCAACAATTCTAGCACTAGATCTCCTCTGTAACTCTAAATTTATAACTTGTAAAAAAAAAATAAGCGACGCCTATGGAGATTTTTAAGTACTGACATTTGGCGCCATTCCATGAGTGTGCGCAATTTTAAAAGCGTGACATGTTAGGTATCTATTTACTCGGCGTAACTTCATCTTTCACATTATACAAAAAAATTGGGCTAACTTTACTGTTTTGTTATTTTTTAATTCACAAAACCGTTTTTTGCCCAAAAAAAAGGCGTTTGAAAAACTATTGCGCAAATACTGTGCGAGATAAAAAGTTGAAATGGTCGGCATTTTATTCCCTAGGGTGTCTGCTAAAAAAAACATATATATAGTGTTTGGGGGTTCTGAGTAATTTTCGAACAAAAAAATTATGATTTATGCATGTAGGAGAGAAGTGCCAAAATAGGCCCGGTATGGAAGTGGTTAAAATTCTTAATGTATAAAAAAAAATGGAGCAGCTATTCATGGCAACCAATACGTTTTAATCTTTCATATTCAAAGCTCAAATGAGCAAGCTGAAGATAGAAGCTGATTGGTTGCAATGCACAACATGTCTGAAGCCTGTCTGTTCCAGTTTTGCCCAATTGCGTAAATGCTGTGTTGTAGTTTGAAAGACGTATGTATCTAAATCTCTTTTGTTTCTCTGAGATCTGTTTGAAATATCACTTCGTAGTCTCCCTGACAACCATGGAACACAGAACAGAAAGTTAAATTGAATTACAGTCACATAGAAAGCTCCATATTGATGATCGGACAGGAATATCTCCTTCTCAGATATCACGGTCTGACGTTCTATAGCTGAACTTGTGCCGCAACAATGTTTGAAAGCTCAATTATATTAGAGACAAGAGCAAGCTATAGATAACGACGTATGTAAGCACCATCATTTCTCAAAAATCCATCAAGCACAAATAATCTAGTAATCCTTTCCTTTAGAGTCAATGAAATGCAGAACCGCCATGTTGCTGTAACATTATAGAATTAATGGATGGTATTCGGCTCGACCCAATCATAAAAAGACACTTGGCATTTTGCCCCTAGCTAAAAATAGAAAATAGATATTGTGATATTATTGGTTTAGGGTGAACCACAACGTTTTTTTTATTAGGCTATTGATCAAGTATGTGTCTACACAGGGCTTTTTTTTAGGGGGAACGTGGGGGAACTCAGTTCCACCACCTATGGCTCAGACCCTTTGATGCCTGCTCACCACACTCACTTGTAAACACAGAAGTCCGGTTTCTGTGTTTACAAGTGACAGCTCTGCACTCTGTGTGTAGCTCCCTGAACTCTGCACTCTGTATGTAATGAAATTCTCGTATTTAATGCCCCTTTAGGACCCTTCTACTGTTTGTGAAATCTGAACGGGTCTTGGTTGAGTTCCTGCACCTATTTTCTGAGAAAAAAAGCTCTGGCCGGGATTCAGAAAGGACTTACGACGGCGTATCTCCAGATAAGTCGTCGTAAGTCCAAATGAGCGCCGTCGTATCTATGCGCTTAATAAGAAGGGCAGTTACTCCTGAATTTGGCCAAGATACGACCAACGTAAGTCTCTTCACGTCGAAAGCATTGAGCCGACTTATCTTAGGGAGTATTTACGACGTGATTCTGAGCATGCGCGCGCATACGCCGTTCGATCGGCCATGCATTTACATGGGGTCACTCTTCATTACAATACAACACGCCCACTGCCTTGCTACTTTGAATTACGCCGGCCCATTCACGCTATGCCGACGTAACTTTGGGAGCAAGTGCTTTCTGAATACAGTACTTGCCTCTCAATGTTACGTCGGCGTAGCGCATATGAGATAGGCTACGCCCGCTCAAAGATACGACAATGTATCTGAATCGCGGCCTGTGTCTACACACTGTAAAATCAGACCTTCTGGCACTACTCGTTCCCCTTGTTTTTCCACCCCTGTTTATTCTGTTTGTTGTTTTTCGCCTTTCTTTTAGGGGCACTTAACAAATAAAATTCCTAATTCTTGGCATAAATGGCATGTTCTGTCCTAAGTGCATTCTCTGGAAACATGTCCTTCCTTATCGGATGTAGCTCACCACTTTTCCTAACATTCCTCTTTTTTATGTTCTTGCTCCTTGCAATTCCTGCACAAAATAGCCATGTCATCATGTGATCTTTCCCAATGTAGCTGGATGGTGAGAAGAACCAATGGTTACCAGTCCATTCAACATACATTCTGAATTTAACCTATGTATCTTCTATTCAAGCAAAACTCTACTGGAACCGTGAGATGTTTATCATCACAACTATTCTTTCTATATACCGGTAATGTGGATAATCTTTAAAATGTAGCTGGATAGTGTGAACAGATGCTTACCAGTCCATGTGCAAAACTTTGAGTTTTTCCCCATCTATCTCCAGCTCAAGCAAAACACTTTGAGAAAACGGGCAATGTGCTCTACTAAAAATGTACATTTTTACCACTACAACTTTTCCTTCCTTATAATACCTAATAACTTCTTTCAAACACTTGTCATCACAACTCCTTTAAGACCTAGAAAACAAGTCTTTATAAAAGACCAAAGACCACTGATTGTTTAGTTCTGGGTCTTTAGTGAGCTTGGAGCCATAACATTCAGTCACCAGCTCTCTGCTCTGCCCCTACAGTGCTCACTGGAGTGACTGGCTGTGGAGGGAGCTTGGAGAGGCTCTTAGCAGCATGCTGGGAGGCTGAGACAGCTGCCAGTCAGACATCAGGGTGGATCCCAACATTATTGTCAGGGGCCCTGCAGAACCTGGACCGACTCTGTGATGTTAGCTGACAGATCTCAGTGCACTCCTGTGATAAATATGAGAAGCATAGCCAAAATGGCATTAGTCATACTTCTTGATATTTCTTTAGTCATGACTATAGTAACTAAAAAAGATAAATATGTACAAAACCTCTATGTATTCCTTTTAGATGATTTTCTAATCCTCTTTTTTTTAAAAACATTTTTCAATCTAAACTGTGTATATTACCATTCCTCTGCACAATACCGGGGGCCAGATTCACATAGAATTGCGGCCGTGTAACGTAACCCATTTACGTTACACCGCCGCAAGTTTTCAGTGTTAGTGCCCGATCCACAAAGCACTTACCTGTAAACTTGCGGCGGTGTATCGTAAACACGTCCGGCGCAAGCCCGCCCAATTCAAATGGGGCGGGTACCATTTAAATTAGGTGCGCTCCCGCGCCGGACGTACTGCGCATGCTCCCTTATCAATTTTCCCGACGTGCTTTGTGCGAAATTACGGCGGCGCAACGTGTTTGTGAATCGCGACGTGCGTAACGTACTTACGCCGGGAAAAACAAAAAGTTCAAAAGCGACGTGGGAACGACGGGCATACTTTAACATGGTGGAGTAATTTTACACCATGTTAAAGTACCTCTAATTTTGCGACGGGAAACTAAGACTTGCGCCGACGCAACGACAGGAAAAACCTTTGTGGATCGCCGTAACTGCTAATTTGCATACCCGACGCTGGAATACGACGCAAACTCCACCCAGCAGCGGCCGAGGTACTGCATCCTAAGATCCGACAGTGTAAGTCAATTACACCTGTCGGATCTAAGGGCTTTCTATGCGTAACTGATTCTATGAATCAGTCGCATAGATACTCAGAGATACGACGGCGTTTTAGAGAAACGCCGTCATATCTCTTCTGTGAATCTGGCCCCCTGTGTTTAGGCTCTGCTAACAAACATACTTCCTGTTGAGCTACTTGTAGGTTTCAAACCTGACAGCTCAGGGTCCTCACTAACAATAAAGAACCAACCAGAGTGGTCCCCAGTTATGTGATCACGATGTCAGCTATGACAGTAAAAACATGTGGGCTGAAGGTTCTATTGACAAAATAAAAAATAAGTCTTCAGCCTGCAAATGGTGCTGAAAATGCCATTGAAGCCTGAAGTGTCCTTCTGTTTAATACTGCTTCAGATACAATTACAGTGTTAAAAAGATAATACATTTTTTTTGTTTTTGCGCAATTGTCAGCCTATAATAAAAACAAAAAAAAAGCAGGGTTTAAATTAAAACAGTGTACCAAACAAAATAATTTTACAAAATGTTTTAATTATGCATATTTGACAGGTTATTGTCAACTCATGCTAATAAGTTTGGCCTATGCATATAAGCACCAACGGCCTCGAATCACCAAAGGGCAAATTGCCTGATCGCTTAATTCCAAATATAAACTAATTTTACAACTCCCAATTCATGCAACTTTCCATGACGTCTCTATAACAAGTAGATTTGGGACTGGTGACACAGCGCTCAGTATACTAAGCTGCAGCTGATGCCCAGTTAGTTGTATTGATTGCAGAGACTGAATGATGGATGGCGAGTCTTTTTTGTCCGACAAACCTTTTGCTGTTATCTTAAAGACTTTAGTCGTTTTCAGACCATTTGTACAGTCATACCTGATCTAATGGTGCCACATTTAATCAAAACACAGCTCCAAATAATATGAAGATCTCAAATTAAAAAACAAAATAGAAAGCTTCTGGTATTAATAAACAGAGGAAATCCCTGCCAGCAAAACATTAAGCGTTTTAATAAAATAATATTTTGCCAATGAGAAAGAAAAGTTTTCCCAGGAAAAGTTCCTAATTCCTAATTAGTACACTCTTCTGCTATAAAGCCATTCTGTGCAATCAACGTACATCTCCAGCCACTTGCTGACCTTGGCTTTTTCTGACTAAAAAATATATTTTTCTGACTAGAATATTATATGACTGAATAATTTGTTGTTTACAAGTAAAAATCAGAATTTTTGTTAGAAAATTACTTAGAACCCCCAAACATTATATATATATATATATATATATATATATATATATATATATATATATATATATATATATATATATATATATATATATATATATATATATGATTGCAAAGACCCTAGAGAATAAAATGGTGGTCATTGCAATATTTTATGTTACACTGTGTTTGCACAGCGGCCTTTCAAACGCAAAAAAAAAAAAATACTTTAACTGAAAAATAAAACAGTAAAGTTAGCCCAATGTTTTGGTATAATGTGAAAGATGATATTACGTCGAATAAATAGATACCCAACATGTCATGCTTTAAGATTTACATAGGCAACGCTTTAAAAATGTTTACAGGTTACCATTTTAGCGTTACAGAGGAGATCTTGTGTTAGAATTATTGCTCTCGCTCTAAATGATCGCAGCGATACCTCGCATGTGTGGTTTAAACACCACTTATATATGCAGGTGTGACTTACGCTTCTGCGTGCAAGTACAGAGGAATGGGCACTTTAAAAAAAAAAAACATTTTTTTTTACACTGTATGTTTATTTTATTAAAGCGGAGTTCCAACCACTATTAGCATTTTTTAAATGTATGTCCTTTCATCCTGCGTTTTTATAATATAAATCCGGTCACTTACTATTTCATAATCCGCTGCCGATCCGCATAGATATTCAAAAAAGATAGTTTATAAAACTATATCTACACCGTTGTCATTTTGCTTGTGGCCATTGTGAAGCCTACAAGCACTTACTTCCTGGAAGTCTTGGATGGGGAGTGATAATTGGACAGCGCACTGCATCCTGGGAAATTATGACACACATTTCCCAGGAGCATTAGAGGGAGATGATGTCAGAATCCTAGGTGGTTTCAAAGGCAGATTTCGTAGCAACAGGCATTTTCAGATGAGTAAAAAAAAAAAAAAAATATGTTTTTTTCTTTTTTAGGTGTAAGCTACAGTTTAAAGCAAAATAGTTTTTTTGATGGAACCTCCACTTTAATATTATTTTTTATCACTTTTATTCTTATTACAAGGAATGTGAACATCAGTTGCAATAGAAATAAGCATGACAGGTCCTCTTTATTGAGAGACCTGGGGTCAAATAATCTAAAAGCTGGCCACCTAACAAACAAGAAAAAGATACCTGGGTTGTGGCAGCTATCTATCTATATGTAATCCCAGTGCACCACTCACCCAAAATACAAAAAAAATCCCCCTGTAGGGATGGATTTATAGTTGTGCCATCGAGTTTGACAGAGAGAGAGATCAGGGGAAGGGACACATGGGGGAGGAAGAACTATAAGTTCGGTTTCGGATAGATTGAGTTTGAGGAAGTTGTGTGACATCCAGACTGATATGTTTGTTAGTACCATATATACTCGAGTATAAGCCGAGGCACCTAATTTTACCACAAAAAACTGGGAAAACCTATTGACCCGAGTATAAGCCGAGGTACCTAATTTTAACACAAAGAAAATGGGAAAACCTATTGACCCGAATATAAGATGAGGTTGAGAACTACTGTTAGGCCTCGTACACATGACCGAACATGTCCGCTGAAACTGGTCCGTCGTGTGTAGGGCCGACCGGACAATTTTCCGGCCGACTGGACAGGTTTCCAGCGGACAAATGTTTCTTAGCATGCTAAGAAACATGTCTGCTGGACATGTCCGATGGTCAGTATGACTCATCGGACATGTCCGCTGGCCCGAGAAGTGATTCGACGCATGCGTGGAAGCATTGAACTTCCGGGTTCGCGCACGTCACCGCGTCATCGTCGCCGTCACGTCACCGCGTATTCTGTCCGCAGGGATTTTGGTTTGATGGTGTGTACAACCATCAGACCAAAATCTGCTAGCAGACATGTCTGATGAAAACGGTCCGTGGACCATTTTCATCGGACAGGTCCGCTCGTCTGTACGAGGCCTTAGCGGAAAAGAGGGTCAACAATGCCCATTTGCACAACTCACTGTGCCCATTGCAACCTCACTGTGCCAACCTCACTTTGCCAAGTGTCACTGTGCCAATCCTCACCGTGCCCATCGTCACTGTGCCCATCGTCACTGTGCACATTGCCATCTGAAATTGAGAGGCTGCGGGCGTCCATTCGTTGTTTAAAACTCGCTGTCTTCTCCTGGTCCCTTCCGTTATAGGCGTTTCTCAGCTGACAAAATTTCGCCCATCACGGACGTTCTCTCATCCTCGGACTCAGTTTCCCAGCAGACACTGTTCAGTATTCCACCAATCACAGGCATCCGTGATTGGCGGAACACTGAACACAGTGTCTGCTGGGATGGATGAGGATGAGAGAACGTTCGTGATGGGCGTTTCTCAGCAGACAGAGTTCCGCCTATCACGGAAGGGACAGGGGGAGACCGCGAGTTTTAAACGATGAACGTCCGCAGCCTCTCAATAATTTTAGGTACACTGACTCGAGTATAAGCCGAGGGGGGCAAACTGAAGTTCCTGACGTACATATCGCTACCATTACCAGTAAAAAAAAAAGTCCCTAAATCTATTCAAAACCAATCAATATACGCCAATTGCGATTTTTTGTTTTTTTTTAGCAAAAATATATAGAAGAAAATATATCGGACTAAACTGATGAATACATTTTTTTTATACATTTTTGGGGAAAATATTTATTATAGCAAAAAGTTAAAAAAAAATGTATTTTTTCAAAATTGTCTTTTTTTTTTGTTTATAGTGCAAAAAATAAAAAAACCACAGAGGTGATTAAATACCACCAAAAGAAAGCTCTATTTGTGGGAAAAAAGGATGTAGATTTTGTTTGGGTACAGCGTGGCACGACCGTGTTAAAGCAGCACAGTGCCAAATTGTAAAAAGTGCTCTGGTCAGGAAGGGGGTAAACTCTTCCGGAGGGTGAAGTAGTTAAATATATACAGGATATATACAGGAGTTGAACCTGAATACCTGGCTTGTGCACAATCTTGCTGGAGCAGGAAAGGCCCCACCCCAAATGTTGCCACAAGGTTGGAAATGCGCAATTGTCTAAAATGCCTTTGTATGCTGTAGCATCATAGTACTGACCACCAGGGCTGCTGTTGGAAATCATGGGGCCCTATACGGACTACCTTAAATTTCAGAGGTCTAAACAGAGGTCTGGTGGTATTTGATCACCTCTGCAGTTTTTATTTTTTGCGCTATAAGCAAAAATAGAGCAATAATTTTGAAAAAAAAAATGCAATATTTTTTACTTTTTGCTATAAATATCCCCCCCCTCCCCCCCCCCCCCCCAAAAAAAATCTTTTTTACCTCAGTTTAGGCCGATACGTATTCCTCTACATATTTTTGGTGAAAAAAAAACGCAATAAGGATTTATTGATTGGTTTGCGCAAAAGTCATGGCGTCTACAAAATAGGAAATTGTTTTATGGCATTTCTATAAAAAAAAATGTTTTACAAGTAATGGCGGCGATCAGCGATTTTTATCATGACTGCGACATTATGGCGGACACATCGGACACTTTTGACACCATTTTGGGACCATTGTAATTTTTACAGCGATCAGTGCTATACAAATGCATTGATTACTGTAAAAATGACACTGGCAGGGATGGGGTTAACCTGTAGGGGCGCTGAAGGGGTTAAGTGTGTCCTAGGGAGTGATTCTAACTGTTAGGGGGTGTGGCTATGAGTGACATGTCACGGATTGCTGCTCCCGATGAGAGGGAACAGATGATCAGTGACATGTCACTAGGAAGATTGGGGATTCGTTCTTTAGCTCTTTGACCCGATCACGGGACACCGGCGGACATCGAGTCCGTGGGTCCCGTAGGCACGGTCACGGAGCTCGCGTCAGGGTCGGGAGCGGCCCGCCAGCGACACGCGCGTGACCACGCGGTGGCAAATTAAAGGGGACGGTGGCAAATTAAAGGGGACGTATATATACGACCATTTGCCCAGCCGTGCCATTCTGTCAACGTATAAGTTCCTGCGGTGGTCGGCAAGCAGTTAATAATTACTGGATACGAATAATACAGATTTGCATATTTTTAGAGGAAAAGTGTAGAGTTCACCGAGTGTGTGTAAAAAAACAGTTGACAGATGATTCGGTGTCTGCTGGGGTGTTGGCATCCATTCTGGGACACGCTGCGCTCTCATCTTTTGCCATTATGGACCATCTCGGGTCAAACAAATCTCAAACCAGAAATCTCACTAAATGACTTTTCTTAGATGACCCAGAATATTTCTGAGAATTGGTTCTGGCATTGATGTCCTTCTCTGGAAATAAATATAACTTACATTATAATTGTGTTATTATTTATATCAGGTTCTCACAGTCTGTTCTGAGCTTTTCATCTGCTACCAATTATTTGGCGCTTCAGTTTGTACCTATATGTGTGCGCAATAGCTGTTACTACATTAACCACTTCTGGACTGCCCCAGACAGATATGCTGCCGCAGGGTGGCCCTCCTGTCCGAAATCACGTACCTGGACGTGATTTTGTGCACGTGGTATGGGGTGCGCATGTGCGCCGCCGGCGAGCTGCTACCGCTCTTATTAAACACAGCAGGAACCAACCAGCTGATCATTCTGAGGAGAGGCAGAACAGAGGTCTGCCTATGTAAACAAGGCAGACCGCCGTTCTGCCAGAGGGGAAAATGGAGATCTTGTGATCTTGGCAGCCCGTGCATTAAAGGGGTTGTAAAGCTTCGTGTTTTTTCACCTTAAAAGCGGAGGTTCACACAAAAAGTGAACCTCCGCTTTTTGGATCCCTCCCCCCCTCCGGTGTCACATTTGGCACCTTTCAGGTCTGAGACAGGTATTTGCACCACTTCCAGGTTCCGACTCCCGCGGGGAATACAGCCCCTTCACGTCACCCCCCCTCCCTGCTGTCTTCTGGGAAACACTGTGCAGTAGGGAATCGGGCAGTGAAGCTTCACTTCCTGATTCCCTCACCGAGGATGGCGGCGGAAGCAGCCGAGGACTGGGCGATTGCTCAGCCGAGGCTGCTGACATCGCGGGCGTGCTGGACAGGTAAGTGTCAGCAGCTGCAGTATTTGTAGCTGCTGGCTTTTAAAAAAAAAAAAACGGCGGAACCTCCACTTTAATGCATCCTATGCATTAAGGTGAAAAAACACCTTGCACTCTCGGGCCCCCCAGCCCCCAGTTTTACTTACCTGAGCCACAAAGGCAAGTATGGTATGTTTGTTATTTAACCACTTCCCGCCCAAGGACGTCATATGACATCACGCCCGGGTCCTGGAATGTAAACACAGCCGCAATCGCGGCTGAAAGCATTAGATCTGTGATTTTTTTTTCACGATCTAATGCTTTCCAGCCTGGAGGAGAGATGTGGGGTCTTATTGACCTCGCATCTCTCCATAAAGAGTACCTGTCACAAACTATTCCTATTACAAGGGATGTTTACATTCCTTGTAATAGGAATAAAAGTGATCAAAAAAAAATGACAAAAAAAGTGTAAAAATAAAAGAAATTGAGTAAAATAAAATAAAATAAAAAAAATAAAAATAAAATGACCAATGGATACATTTATGCATTGCATGAATCTATCCATGGCCGCCGCTGCCACCCTCCATTCAGGCATCCGCCGGGCACCTGAATTTCAGTGGTGGGGGGTATTTTTGAAGCACCTGATTAGAGCCATAGGCTCTAATAGGCATCAAAAATGGTGACCTGCGAATGCCATTGTTGGCGCTCGCAGTTCACTCAGCTGTGTTAGGAAAGTGAATGAAGATTTCGCTTTCCTAACACTGAACCGCCTCTCTGCCAATAAGGTGCTCGGGTCTGTTACCTGTCACCCGATTGGCTGAAACAACAGGCGCCGCTATTGGACGCCTATCCGGAGGAGAGGAAGGGAGTCGGGAGATGAGGACGGCATGAGACGCTGATTTGAAGGACCCCACTCGTCGCCGTCACCCGCTGCCTCACTG
Source organism: Rana temporaria (assembly GCF_905171775.1). Classification (NCBI taxonomy): domain Eukaryota; kingdom Metazoa; phylum Chordata; class Amphibia; order Anura; family Ranidae; genus Rana; species Rana temporaria. The sequence goes on along the minus strand of NC_053489.1, from coordinate 643,614,489 downwards.
AGATGGGGTAAGTGCTGAGCGGGATGGGGCACAGGTCTGGGCAGGAAGGGAGTTTAAGTGCCCAGTAAGCAAGTGGTTAAAGGGGACATAACCCCCCAAAAAAGGGCTAATTAACTATTTATTTTTTTACCAGTACTTTTCCTTTATATTGGCTTTAAAAATTGACAAATGCAGCAATTTGGATGAAAAGTTTAGCACTGGGAAACACTTTCTGAAAGTTAAAAAGTGCATTTTATGTACAACTATATAGATCAAATGATGAGGAAAGAGGGACAGAAGGACATTGCTCCAAATCAGGGACAGTCCCTCAAAATCAGGGACAGTTGGGAGCTATGTATATACATATGGCAGTCAGGAAGTGATTCAAGCGACCTTGTCACTGAAAGGAAAATTATTTAAAGCGGGAGTTCACCCATAAATGTATTTTTACCCTTAGATGGATGCTCATTTAGTCTAGGGGAATCGGCTAGTTGTTTTAAAATCCGAGCATTACTTACCGTTGTAGAGGGCGATCTTCTCCGCCACTTCCGGGTATGGGTCTTCGGGACTGGACGTTCCTTCTTGATTGACAGTCTTCCGACAGGCTTCCGACGGTCGCATCTATCGCGTCACGAGTAGCCGAAAGAAGCCGAACGTCGGTGCGGCTCTATACTGCGCCTGCGCACCGACGTTCGGCTACTTTCAGAAAATCCTGACGCGATGGATGCGACCGTCGGAAGCCTTTCGGAAGCCTGTCGGAAGACTGTCAATCAAGAAGGAACGCCCAGTCCCGCAGCCCATACCCGGAAGCGGCGGAGAAGATCGCTCTCTAAAAAGGTAAGTACAGCTTCGTTTTTAAAAAAAAATAGCCGATTCCCCTAGACAAAATGAGCAGGAATCTAAGGGTAAAAAGTTGTATGTCCGGGTGAACCCCCGCTTTAAGAAAAAAAAGCTTCTGTAAAAGAAGACGCTGTATACCTGAAACTTCCCACTTCTATAGAATCTGCTCTCCGAAAAAAAGCCATCCAACAGATTTTCACATCTGATGCATGTGTGACTTCTGTCCCCTGCCCTATTGTTTGGTTCCTCCAAATGACCACTTTGTCATGTACTGATGTAGGTGCTAGCAAGAGGAACATAGAATGGAACTGGGACAGAGGAATCCCTAGAAGTGTCACAACAGGATATGTATAGCGCCAAAAGTGAGTGGTTTGCCACAGACTCCATCGTTCAGTCCCTGGGTGCTGGTCTGGCTCATTGTACTTCGGCCAATATAACAGCACCGAAAATGACTCGCTGCACTCCAGGTCGCAGCACAAGTTCTCGTGTGTTTAACCACTTGCCGACTGTCACGCAGATATACTGCGGCACAATGACTCTCATGGGCGAAATTCCCTATGGGTACGTCCTACCCATTTTCGGCCACCAGAGGGCACGTGCTTGGCCCACTGCAAGGCGGGGGACCCCATGCACGCTCGCTGCCGTCCACGCGTAATTGCCGGCACGAGCGCCAGGACGGGGATTTGTGTGTGAAAAAAAACCCCTGTGCTGTCAGAGGAGAGGATATGACCTCTCTCCTAGTCACTCACATCCCCACACAGTTAGAACATGCTGAGGGAACACACATTTAACCCCTTGATCGCCCCTGAGTGTTAACCCCTACCCTGCCAGTGTCATTTACAAAGTATTCAATGCATTTTTATATTACTCATACACAAAAGTGTCAAAAGTCTCTGATCTGTCTGTCACAATAAAAAAATTAAAAATAAATCGCAGCTCACCGCCATTACTAGTAAAAAATAAATAAAATAAAAAAGCCATAAAAATGCCAAAAATCTTTTCCATAGTTTGCAGACGCATAACTTTTGCGCAAACCAATTTATATGTGCTTATTGCAAGAAAATTTTTACCAAAATTATGTAGAAGAAGAAGAAGAATATATATCGGCTTAAACCGAGGAAAAAAAATGTTTAAAGAAACCTTTTTAGGATATTATAGCAAAAAGTAAAAAATATATTTTTTTTTTCAAAATTGTCGCACTTTTTTGTATATAGCGCAAAACATTAAAAAAACGCAGAGGTGATCAAATACCCCCAAAAGAAAGCTCTATTTGTGGGGGAAAAAGCATGCAAATTTTGTTTGGGTACAACATTGAACGACTGCACAATTGTCAGTTAAAGCAACACAGTGCCAAATTGTAAAAAGTGCTCTGGTCAGGAAGGGGGTAAAATCTTCTGGGGCTGAAGCGGGTTAAGGGGTCATCTCTGCAATCGGTGGTAATGTGGGGGGCTTAGTTGAAGCGAGGGTCACCAAAAAAAAATTTAACATTACATTCAGCCGAGTTGTTAGAATGACAATCGGCTGTTTTTTTTTAATCTCCTTGCCGTACATACCGTATATATATATATATATATATATATATATATATATATATATATATATATATATATATATATACACACCGTATTTATCGGGGTATTGCGCGCTTCGGCGTATAGCGCGCACCCCTAATTTTGACCCTAATATCCTGTAAAAAAAACATTTTATTACATTTTACTACTTACAGTTTTGGTGTCTTGCCCGGCGTCCTCGTCCGGTCCGGCGTCCGTCTGCGGCCTCGGTGGTGTCCTCCTGGCTTCTCCCGCGCTGTCTTCATGTCGAATCCCCGCTTCCCACGCTCAGTTTGAAGCCTCCGCTGACGTATACTGAGCGCAGTACACTCGGGTATATTCGGCCAGGCTCGGCTTCTCACGCATAAACGTCACAGAGCGTGACTACGAGCGAAGCCGAGCCTGGCCGAATGTACCCGAGTGTACTGCGCTCGGTATATGTCGGCGCAGGCATTCAAACACGGCGCAGGAAGAGGGTATCGGCGTATATGGCGCACCCACGATTTTGCGATCTCTATATATCTATCTCTATATATTATACTCGCAGTCCGGCTTCTTTCGGCAACTCGTGACGTGCTGTATGCGCCGGTCGGAAGCATGTCAATCAATTAGGAACGCCCAATTCTGCAGATTCCATACCGGAAGCCGCGGTGAACATTTTTTTATATATATATATGTAAAAAACGGTATGTACGGCAAGAAGATTAAAAAAAAACAGCCGATTGTCATTCTAACAACTCGGCTGAATGTAATGTTAAAACATTTTTTTGGGGGTGAACCCCCGCTTTAAGAACCACATGGGAGGTGTAAACATCCAAAAAAAAAAACAGATGTGTGTCAGAGCTCAGCAACAGCTCAGGGCAACAGTTTTATGTATGGCTGGTTAGTGGTGCAATGGGGGGTGTTTACTAAAACTGGAGAGTGCAAAATCTGGTGCAGCTCTGCATAGAAACCAATCAGCTTCCAGGATTTATAGTCAAAGCTTAATTGAACAATCTGAAGTTAGAAGAGGATTGGCTACAATGTACATCAGCACCAGGTTCTGAGTGCTCCAGTTTTAGTAAATCCCCACTGATGCCTTATTTTATTTTTTTTAAACCACTTCTGACCCGGAAGGATTTACCCACTTCCTGACCAGGCCATTTTTTGGGATACGGCACTGCGTCACTTTAACTAACAATTGCGCGGTCGTGCGACGCTGTACACAAACAAAATGTATGCTCTCTTTTTCCTACAAATAGAGCTTTCTTTTGGTGGTATTTGATCACCTCTGCGGTTTTTATTTGTTGCGCTATAAACCAAAAAAAGACAGACAATTGTGAAAAAACACAATATTTTTTACTTGTTGCTATAATAAATATCCAAAAGAACAAAATGTCTTCATCATTTTAGGCCAATATGTATTCTTCTACAAAAAAAAAAACACGCAAAAAGCGTATATTGATTGGTTTACGCAAAAGTCATAGCGTCTACAAAATAGGGGATATATTTATGACATTTTTATTATTATTATTTTTTTTTTTTACTAGTAAAGGCAGTGATTAGCGATTTTTAGTGGGACTGTGACATTGCAGCAGACAGATCGGATACTTTTAAAACTTTTGGGACCATTGACATTTATATAGCGATCGGTGCTATAAAAAAAACACTGGGCCAGATTCAAGAAGCAATTGCGCCTGTGTAACCATAGGTTACACAGCGCAATTGCTTACTTGCTCCGGCGTAGCGAATGCTCCTGATTCAGGAACATCGCTACGCCGACTGCAGCCTAAAATCTGCGTGGCATAAGGCTCTAATGCCACGCAGATCTTAGGCTGCATTCTTGCGTTGGCCGCTAGGGGGCGCTCCCATTGTGATCTGTGTATAGTATGCAAATTGCATACTAACACCGATTCACAACGTTGCGCGAGCCCTGCGTACGCAAATTACGTAGTTTGCGTACGTCGGGTTTCGCGTAAGGTTACACATCCTAATAGCAGGCGCAGCCAATGCTATAGGATACCCACGTTCCCGCGTCGCGATATTTTAAATCGTTTGCGTAAGTGAATCGTGAATGGCCCTGGACGCCATTCACGTTCATTTTGAAGCAAATTACGTTGTCATTTGCCGCAATGCACGTCGGGAAAGTTTCCCGACGGAGCATGCGCTCTACGCTCGGCGCGGAAGCGCGCCTAATTTAAATGATTCCCGCCCCCGGCGGGATCATTTACATTGCGCGTGCTTACGCCGGGCAATTTTGCCGGCGCGCCCTCGCAATTTACGAAGCTACTGCTCCGTGAATCGAGGGCGCGCCGGCAAAATATTTGCGGGGGCGCAGGGCAAAATCGTTGCCCTGTGCCTCCGCAAATAAAGCGCAAATGTACCTGAATCTGGGCCACTGATTACTGTGTAAATGTCACTGGCAGAGAAGGGATTAACACTAGGGGGCAAGGTGTTTCTAACTGTGGGGAGAGGGGACTGACTGGAAGAGGAGAGAGATTGCTATTCCTGATCACAGCAGATCTCTCTCTCCTCCCCTGTGTCTGTTTACATTAACAGATCCCCATCCTGGCTCTCTGTGGAGCGATTGTGGGTGGCCGGTGGACATCGCAGCCACGCGCATTGGTTCCAGCGTCGCTCCTCCGGCGGAACGTAAGTGCCTCCCACAGCACTTAAAGTATCTGACGTACAGTACATTTACGGCAGTTTGCGCAGCCGTGCCAACCTGCCGCCGTATAACGACGCCGGATGGTCGGAAACAGGTTATAGAGAATTCTTATTAAAAACAATTTTTTTATATTTAGATTTTCAATTCCTGATGGCATTTCTTATTGATCAGTTGAGGAAACTTTGAAAATCTTTACTGTATATATAACAGAAAGCTACATGGAGCCTAGAAGTTTGGATTTTTCAGAAATAGCACCACATTGAATGTAGTGTTATATTTAATATTATTCTGTACATTGGTGGGCTCAGAAAAAAAATAATAATACTTTATTGAGCTTCTATAGGTATTGGAGATGGGATGGAGATGGGTGATGCAAGCTCTAGAGTGGTTGTTTGATGTTGAGTCCAGGACACAAAAGCAAGCTCTGAAGGATCTCTTATACTGGTGTACACCATCATTACTCTGAAAGCTTTCAGCTTATGACCTTGAGTCTTGACACTTTACAATAACCATTATTATGTGCGGTAAGAGATACTTCTATCCTGTATGAAGCCTGTTCTAGAAATTTATTAGGACTGCACAGAAAATCTACAGCTATAAAATTCTTCATTTCTAAGGACTAATCTATCTGGGGCAAAATCAATTTTTAAGCCATTACTATCATTAAAACGAATCCCTATAGAATGAGCCAACTCTGCTTTTTTTTTTTTGGGGGGGGGGGGGGGATAGAAATACTGTATGCATTTTATTTCTCAAAAGGAAATGTGTTTAAAGTGAATGTCAGGACAATAAAAAAATAATAATAATAATAATAATGCATTCCTGAAAGACATGTACGTATATTTCCTCATGTTTATTTATTTAAAGACCCTGCAGTTATAGAAAATACCCGTTGATCTGACAGCTAACTACCATTGTGGGATTACAAAACACAGCATTTTTGTACACTTAGTGACACTAAGGCCCCTTTCACACTTATGCAACTTCAAAGTGGCGTGATTTTACCGCGATTTGCGGCCGCGATTTTTACAAGACAGTCATACGACTGTGGATCCGACTTTGCCCCACGACTTGAAGTACGACTTCAAAGAGCAGGGATGCCGACTTTGATCCACAATAATTATGGGGAACTCCACGCCAATTTTTTTGAAAAAAAAAAAAGAAAAAACGGCATGGGTTCCTCCTTCATGACTCATGAGCATACCGAGTCAATGGGTCTGGTATGGATTTTAAGGGGAGACCCCACGCCGAAAAAAACAGCGTGGGGTCCCCCCCAAAATCCATACCAGACCCTTATTCTGCGCCCCCCCCACCCCAAAGCACCTTCATTCCACGGGACTGTGAAGTCCTATGGGGTGGGGTCACCAGGTGACATCACCTGGTGACCACGCCCCATGCCTATATAAATGGTTGCGCACCAAACACACGGCATTACAGCCAGAGAGATCATTGTGTCAACATCGGGACAAGAGTAGAGGGAAGAAGCCGACGGGGAAGACCGGGCCGCTGCTAGTAAAAGAGCTGCAAGAAGATAGCAGAGCCCGGCAGAAAGCACCGAAAAGCGCAGAGAAGGCACCGGAAAGCGGGAGAAGAGAGCGGAGAGTCGGAAGAAGACCCCCGGAGTCGAAAAGAAGACCCCCAGTGTCGGAAGAAGACCCCCGGAGCTGCCTAATAAAATTACTTTAAAAACCTGTGTAGTGTGTTTTTTTTCTTGACATCCCCCCCCCAGGTGAATGGCTAGGGGTATTCATACACATAGGGTGGGGGGCCCGGGAATTTGGGGGCCCCTTAAAGGGGGGGCTCCCAGATTCCAATAAGCCCCCCGCCCGCAGAACCCGACAACCAACGGCCAGGGTTGTCGGGAAGGGGCCCTTGTCCTCATCAACATGGGGGCAAGGTGCTTTGGGGTGGGGGGGCGCAGGGCCCACCTGCCCCAAAGCACCCACCCATGTTGAGGGCATGTGGCCCAGTACGGCTCAGGGGGGTTGGGCACTCGCTCGTCCCCACCCCCTTTCCTGACCGGCCGGGCTGGTGCTCGGATAAGGGTCTGGTATGGATTTCGGGATGACCCCACAGTGTTTTTTCAGCATGGGGGTTCCCCTTAAAATCCATACCAGGCAGGAATTTGGCGGGAGCGCCATGGATTCCAGCTGCCTATAGGGGATTATTGGAGTACGTATCCCCCCTGACTAAAACAACACTTACAATATGGGATAGAATGAACAAGACAGGAAGGTTTGCTCCCCCGATATCACCCATAACGCCCCTAGAAGGGTTCCCTTGGTTCCCCCTGGGAGAGGAGAGATGTAGTTGGGGTAGGGGAAACTGTGCTGGAGTGGCCCCACAAAGGAAACTACTGCCATTGGTAGATATGAAAAATAATTTGGGGGAAGTATCAATGGCAGAGTGGAAATATGGTCAGTTGAAGGATTTATTTAACAAATGGAAACATCAGATTAGACCTGCAAGTTTTGAAGAGGGGTGTGTTAACTTATTAGAACCGGGTGACATGTTATCCCAAATGTATAAGTTGGTATTGAGTGCCCAAGGCCGCACAACCCCTTACTACATAAGGTAATGGGAAAAGGAGTTGGGCCATAATTTTATGACAGAACAATTGGACAGATTGATGGAGACAACACACCACTCCTCAATAAGCTCTTATGAGATGTCCTATAAATTTCTCACTAGATGGTACCTCACACCTACTCGACTGGCACAGATGTATCCATCGGGAGATGCCAAATGTTGGAGGGGGTGTAACCAGAGGGGCTCATTTCTCCACTCATGGTGGTATTGTCCCAAGATTAAAACATTTTGGGAAGAGATAACACCCTGGATAAAAAAGTTAACACTTAGATCTATAGAACCCTCCCCGCTACATTTCCAGGTTATTACATGAAAGTGGTCTAAAGACAGGAAAACACCTTAGATTTCAGTATATATATAATCCTTCCTTTATCTACTTATGTCACTATGGTTAAAATGTCTTGGAGAATTTTTTTTTTTTTTTTTTTTTCCCCCCTTTCCCCTCCTTCCTGCCCCTTCCCATACATCGGTAAGAATATGCACTTACATACGCATACATATATTTCTTCTTTCTTGCTTCAGTTAGAAAAAAAGAAGAAAATGAGAAAACACAACTTAAAGCGGGAGTTCACCCATTTCTAAATTTTTTTTTTTTCTTCCCCTAGATTCCTGCTCGTTCGGTCTAGGGGAATCGGCTATTTGTATTAAAATATGAGCAGTACTTACCCGTTTTCGAGCTGCATCTTCTTCCGTCGCTTCCGGGTATGGTCTTCGGGAGCGGGCGTTCCTTCTTGATTGACATTCTTCCGAGAGGCTTCCGACGGTCGCATCCATCGCGTCACTCGTAGCCGAAAGAAGCCGAACGTCGGTGCGGCTCTATACTGCGCCTGCGCACCGACGTTCGGCTTCTTTCGGAAAATCGTGACGCGATGGATGCGACCGTCGGAAGCCTCTCGGAAACCTGTCAATCAAGAAGGAACGCCCATTCCCGAAGCCCATACCCGGAAGCGACGGAGAGGATGCATCTCGTAAACGGGTAAGTACTGCACATATTTTAAAATAAATAGCCGATTCCCCTAGTAATAACGAGCAGGAAGCGAAGGGGGAAAAGTGCCCTCTAAGGGTGAACCCCCGCTTTAAGGTGGCGGATCTGCTATTTATGCTCGATTTCCAAAGATAATCCATGTAATAACTGAATGGTTGTATTCTAACTATGCCAAAATTATCTTATTGTCAAATTGCCTTCTTATTGTATTATGTACTATGTATGGTACACTGTTATTCACCCAATAAAGAATTTGTGAAATAAAAAAAAAAAAAAAAGAACCCTCCCCGCTACATTTCCTCTTTCATGGGATGCCGGCTTCTATTACATTTTATAAAAGAAGCGTTACTCCACATTTGCTAAATGCAGCCAAGGCACTAATCCCTAGATACTGGAAGCAATCCACATGCCCCACGATAGGGGAATGGAAAAGGGAGGTGGAGAAGATTATGGAAGCAGAGAGATGGGTGCATACGGTGAGAGACCAACAGGACAAATTTAAAGATACATGGGCAGGGTGGATATATTACGCTCCCGAAGTGGGGATGGATTGATTTAGGAGTGGGGGGGTGGGGGAGGGGAGAGCCAGGTAACTTTTTTTTTCCTTTGTTTTATTTTATTTTTTTTGCGGGGGGGGGGGGGGTTTCGAGTGGGAAAGTGTAGCCTCCCCCAATCCCGGGGAAGTGCGCTGGAGGGAGGAAGAGAGCCATGGAATGGGAAGGGGTAGAAAGATAGGGCCAAATCCACAAAAGGGATACGACGGAGTAACTGCTGTTACGCCGTCGTATCCCTGTTCCTAACTATGGAACTGATCCACAGAATCAGTTTCCCATAGTTAGGCAGAAGATCCGACATGTGTAAGGGACTTACACTGCCGGATCTTAGGATGCAGTACCGCATCCGCCGCTGGGGGCATTTTGTGTCGAAATGCCGCCTCGGGTATGCAAATTAGCACTTACGGAGATCCACAAAGCTTTTCAGCTTCGTTTTTTCTCCGTAAGTTTTAGTTTGCATACGCAAAATTAGGGCTGCTTTTACAAAGTGTAAAGTTAGTACACCATGTAAAAGCAGACCCTTCTGTCCAGCGACGCGTTTTTTTTTTTATTTGAATTTTTTTTTCCGCGTCGTATCTTTTTTTTTTCCCGACGCGACTTTATTGACCCGTCGCAATCCACAAAGCTCGACGTAACGTAATTTTGCGCTATGCAGGTCGGGAAAATGACGTCACGAGCATGCGCAGTACGGCCGGCGCGGGAGCGCGCCTCATTTAAATGGGAATCGCCCCCATTTGAAGAGGAACGCCTTGCGCCGGCGGAATTTAAGTTACACAGCCCAAAATTTCTAGGTAAGTGCTTTGTGGATCGGGCACTTAGGTAGAAATTTTAAGGCAGTGTAACTTAAATGGAAACAATTAAGTTACGCACGATCTTTGTGGATTTGGCCCATAATCCCTTTTTTATTTTTATTTTTTTTATTTATTTACTTACACCTTTATGAATTTCACAGAGAATATCTACAAGAAAGCAATAAGTATTTAAAGTATTTTAAGTATTTAAAAAGTGTAAAATGAAATAACACATAAAGGGAGGTAGGAAAAGAAGGATTGGGTGGAGGGGGGGAAGAAACACACAAGGAGCAATTTAGCTCCTTTCGAAACTTAAAAGCACGAGGGGGTGTAAAGTGTAGAGTGGAGGAGGACGACGAGGACGACGAGGATGACGAGGAGGACGAGGAGGACGAGGAGGAGGAGGAGGAAGAGGAGGAGGAGGTAAACGTAAACCCACTCTCATCCTTTCTGAACTACTGCCATAGTTTTTCACAACATTGTGTTGATCCATCTAAGGGCTTCTACACCACATCCTATGTCCTTGAAAGGTAGTCTTGTTTGGGGGCCTGGTCCTGCAAGAGTTTGTGTGGGTAAGCATGCAAACTGTCTTCCTTTGGGGGCACCTATTTTGGTCGTACATCATGTACTATATTTCATTTATTGTTTATTGATGATTCTTTGGCAAATGAAAATGTTTTTGTTCCACTTAGTTATAAACATTTGAATGGATTTTGCTTTCCCCTGAAGAAGCCAAAATCGCGAAACATGTCGGGAATATGCGATTTCTGTATGCTTTAAAACTGCAATTTTGTAATTTGATGACCACAACAATTGATGACCATGTTTGGATCAATTTTAATATACTATGTATTTAATAATTTATTTTTGTAAATTCTTTTAAAAAAAGATACGCATTTCTCATCATTACTGCATCACTAATTAGCACCGTAATTTATCCCTTCCTGCTTGTCCTTCACAATTTCAATGTTTTTTGTCTGGGATTAGGTGCTTTAACTAATGGGTGATTCTATAAGTGCTTGGACGAATCAAAAACTACTGTCATAGTGATTATCTAGAAGGATATACATGACATGTGCATGTACCCTTACCTGTCAAATGTTTCCCCTCTGTCTGTTACAAGAACAGAAAAACTGCAGATTCTGTGGGTGGATCTGTTGTCTGGAGCTCGGTGGCTGGAGTTGTGATGTCAGTAGACTCCCAGCCCACCTCTACACTCTCCTTACAATGAATTCTGCTATGATCACTTAGGCCTCCTACACACGACCGAGAATCTCGTCGTAAAAGAAACGTTGTTTTCCTCGACAAGGTTCTTGACAAGCTTTCCTTGCATACACACTGTCAAGACAAAATCTCGTCATTCTCAAAACACGGTGACGTACAACACATAAGACGGCACTATAAAGGGGAAGTTCGATTTCACTGGTGCCACCCTTGGGGCTGCTTTTGCTAATCTCATGTTACTGCGTGTTAAATAAAAGTTTGGTGAGAGACGATTCGCGCTTTTCAGTCTGTTACAGCGTGACGAATGTGCTATCTCCATTACAAACGCCACTTTTACCGAAGGTGCGCTCCTGTCTCATACTTTATTCTGAGCGTGCGCGGGTTTCCAAGCATACACACGAACGTGTTTCTCGTCGTAAACCAGCCCGATGAGAAACATGACAAGGAAATTGAGACTCCCGATGAGAAAAAAGAGAGCATGTTCTCTTTTTTTTTCGTCGAGATCCACAACAGTTTTCTCGATGAAAAACATACACACGACCGAGAAAAACGGTCGTGTGTACGAGGCCTAACATCCAGGCAAAATCCAGAAAAGTAACCACATGACTTCAGAAAAGGAGTTGGGGTTGGAATTAAAAAATAATGCCTGCCTCCAGGCTAGTGCATGATATATGTAAATAATCTGTCACTCACAGCAATGGGGCGGAACGGACTAAGGTTTTTCTCTGTAAGTCCGTTTTTTTTTCACTAAACAATAAAAGAGGATTGCTCGGAGCTGGATTAACTCTGTGTGGCAAGACTGGGCACAGATGATAGGAAATCTTATACCGTACATTGTGACATCAAAAAATAAAATAAAACATTTTCTGGTTTACATCCACTTTAATGCATAGTATGCATTAAAGTGAAAAAACATGATGATTTACATCTGCAGAATATTGAAACAACATTTTTAATTTTTAAATGGAATACAATAAACGAAAAAAAAGTGCTTGTAAAGTAAACTCCAAACGTGCTCATTCCACTATTCTTCCCTGTGAGCCGCCATCAACATTTGAGTGAGAATTCACACTTTGATTGACCCCCGGCCTAGATCGAGTAGGTCACACGTGATTTGGCAGATGGAATGGGTGAACCAAAGCTCCACACAATATTCTCCAATGAGTATTAAAAGCAGAAGATGCAAGATCCCATAGAATGTTATTTGTGCAGCAGCCCAAGAGACAAATAAATATTGGGAACTGGAGAGCACAAAAATTAAGGAGAAATACATGGCTGATTCGGTTTCAGCCAAATGAAATCAGTCATTACAATTTATAACTATTCTAATTTCTAAATTGTCTTAAACGTGGATACATTGATATCAAATTTGGTCATACACACATACAGCTTTTTACATTTTTCTTCCCCAATCCTTTTTTCTGTTACATTGATCATTTCATGAACCCGGTCCGAGGGGAACTGAGCGCCACTTGTTGCATATTATTCTTTTTAATCATTCAATAAAAACGTCTGGAATGGAAATAGATTGTCCTATGTTCCGGCATTCTCTGTCTCCCATTGAAGCTGTTCTGTTATTTAATATCAAAGGTGATAATTTTCTCAGCCTTTATAATCTTTACCTACTTGGGATTCCTCGGAGTCTGTTACTACTGATTATATACTTGAAGGGAAGTGCACATTTTTGCAGAATGGAACCGAAGAGCAATCATTTACTGCAAGCATAACAATTCACTGAGACATCGAACAATTGTCAATCTTAAAGCGGGAGTTCACCCGATTTTTTTTTTTTTTAACATTAGATTGGGCCTAATTACGGGAAGCAGAATCGGGTGTTTTGTTTAAAATCAATGCAGTACTTACCGTTTTAGAGATAGATGTTCTCCGCCGCTTCTGGGTATGGTCTTCGGGACTGGGCGTTCCTATTTGATTGACAGCCTTCCGACGGTCGCATACAGCGTGTCACGAGTTGCCGAACGTCGGTGCGGCTCTATACGGCGCCTGCGCACCGACGTTCGGCTACTTTCGGAAACCGGTGATGCGCTGTATGTGATGGTCGGGAGGCTGTCAATCAAATAGGAATGCCCAGTCCCGCAGCCCATACCCGGAAGCCACGGAGAACATCTATCTCTAAAACGGTAAGTACAGCATTGATTTGAAACAAAACACCCGATACTGCTTCCCGTAATTAGGCCAAATCTAATGTTAAAAATAGATTTTTTGGGTGAACCTCCACTTTAAGACTCATAAACACAATCAAATTTTCTGACGGGAATTGTGTGATGACAGGATGTTGTTGGATGTATGCTCCATCGCACAATTGTCTAAATTTCCGACAACAAATGTGGCATAGCATGCTTTAGTCCCCTTTCACACGGACGGCTGTTCTGCTGCAGTTAAAAGCATGTTTATTTTCTGTGAAATTCAAGACGCGATCAGCTGCACTTGTACGATTAGCTGCGTTTACATGCGGTTGCGTTAAGCTGCGGCACGATATTGAACAGGGATCCGACTTGTACATCGTACCCCTACCCATTCACCTGAAGGAAAAAAAAAGTGTAAAAAAAAAAAACACACACTACACAGGTTTTTAAAGTAATTTATCAGGCAGCTTCGGGGTCTCTTCCGACTTTTGGGGTCTCTTTTTCTGCTCTCCGGTGTCATCTCCGCGCTCTCCGGTTCTTCTCCCGCTCTCCTGTGCCTTCTGCCGGGCTCCTCCGCTATCTACTTGAGCTCTTTTACTAGCGGCGGCCCGGTCTTCTCTGTCGTCTCCTCCTGCTCTCTGTGGTCCTTCTCCCGGGCTCCTCCGCTATCTTCTTCCAGCTCTTTTACTAGCGGCGGCCCGGTTTTCTCCATAATCTTCTTCCCTCTTCTCTTCTTCGATGTTGACAACGCTTCCTCCCGCTGTAATGCCGGGTGCACAGTGATTTATATAGGCATGGGGCGTGGTCACCGGGTGATATCACCCAGTGACCCCACCCCTTATGTCGTCACCACCCGACGCATTATGGGACTGTGACGTCATAAGAGGCCTATATAAATCGTTGTGCACCGCGCACACGGCATTGGAGAGGGAACCCATGCCAGTTTTTTTATTTAAAATTTGTCGTGGAGTTCCCCCTCATGATTCATACCAAATGCAGCTGACACTGCGATTACCAGCAGTTATGTGCAGATAGCTGCGCCAAATCGTTCCTGGACGCAGTCAATTTTATTTTTTCTAACTGCACCAAACTGCATGTATCGAAACTGCACCTAAACGCAGTGTGTGAATGGGACCATAGGAAAGCATTGTGTGCTAACTTGAGAATCCGCAGCTAAATGCACCATTCTATCTGTCCGTGTGAAAGGGGCCTTTCAGGACAACAAATGTGTGGTGTTGGATTTTCCAATTGTGTGTACACAATTCCGTCAAGCAAAAAATCTAAAGTACAAACACGCGTGCTCAGAAGCAATGCTAACCATAAGACAACATTAGCAGAAGTTGCCCAAAGGGTGGCGCTAAAGAGCAGAAAAATCACGCAGTTTTTGTTTGTTAGCCGACAAAGTTTTGCCGTTTGTATGCAGAACAAGTTCACGGCCAACGCCCTCCTGACAAAATTCCACGGCTTTGTCCGATGAAATCTGATTGTGTGTACGAGGCTTAAAAACCAAAAATGTCTCGTCTGTCTCAGGTCATGGTGACCCCCTGAGTAAAGTAACTGCCATCATATTTATATATAGGAGGGTATAAGGGGGCAGTCATGGATTTTTTAATCACATATTTTATCAGGATTATCTAGAATTACCATTGTTTTGCAGAGTAAAATGCAGTATACCAAGAACATGGAGCAGGGATAATGCAGTGTAAAAATATCTATGCAAACAAAGCGTATCTCTGGCTAAAACCATTTTTTCAAATACATGTTGAAAATACAACATTTCATTTTCGTTATTGTATGGAAGAGCTGAATAAGTAAAACAGAGTGCAATAGCGTAATGCAGGTTTTAATAAAACACAACTTAAAATACAATACAAAGTGCCCACTTACTTTTCCCCCCCACACATATTGTTGTGTGTTTCTTCCAAACAACCAGTGATGTATTATGGCCTAGGCCGACAAGGCCCAGGCCTAGGGCGGCACTTTGCGGGGGGCGGCAAAATCCCATCCCACCCTGCCCCCCTGTGCTCATCCCACCCTGCCCCCCTGTCCTCATCCCACCCTGCCCCCCTGTCCTCATCCCACCCTGCCCCCCTGTCCTCATCCCACCCTGTCCCCATGTCCTCATCCCACACTGTCCTCATCCCATGAAAATGACAGGACGGGTCTTAAAAAGGAAGCGGTGTGTCATATATAAAGTAGGTGGTGCGCGAGTTTCACCAGGCCTCGGGCGGCACAAAACCTAAATACACCCCTGCAAACAACTCAACTTTGGTTTCATCTGTCCACAGAATATTTTGCCAGTACTGCTGTGGAATATCCAGGTGCTCTTGTGCAAACTGTAAATGTGCAGCAATGTTTTTTTTGGACAGCAGTGGCTTCCCCTGTGGTATCCTCCCATGAAATCCATTCTTGTTTAGTGTTTTACGTATCGTAGATTCGCTAACAGGGATGTTAGCATATGCCAGAGACTTTTGTAAGTCTTTAGCTGACACTCTAGGATTCTTCTTCACCTCATTGAGCAGTCTGTGCTGTGCTCTTGTAGTCGTCTTTACAGGACGGGCATTCCTAGGGAGAGTAGCAGCAGTGCTGAACTTTCTCCATTTATATAAAATTTGTCTTACCATGGACTGATGAACAGCAAGGCTTTTGGAGATATTTGATAACCCTTTCCAGCTTTATGCAAGTCAACAATTGTTAATCATAGGTCTTCTGAGAGTTCTTTTGTGCGAGGCATCATTCACATCAGACAATGCTTCTTGTGAAAAGCAAACCCAGAACTGGTGTGTGTTTTTTTATAGGGCAGGGCAGCTATAACCAACACCTCCAATCTCATCTCATTGATTAGACTCCAGTTGGCTGACACCTCACTCCAATTAGCTCTTGGAGATGTCATTAGTCTAGGGGTTCACATACTTTTTCCACCTGCACTGTGAATGTTTACATGGTGTGTTCAATAAAAACATGGTAACATTTAATTCTCTGTGTGTTATTAGTTTAAGCAGACTGTGATTGTCTATTGTTGTGACTTATGGGCCGTACACACGACCGAACATGTCTGCTGAAACTGGTCCGCGGACCAGTTTCAGCAGACATGTTCGGTCGTGTGTAGGCCCGAGCGGACAGGATTCCAGCAAACATTTGCCCGCCGGGCCTTTTTCCAGCGGGCAAATATTTCTGGACTTGTTTTAAAACAGCCCGCTGAAATCCTGCCCGCTCGGACATGTTCAGTCGTCTGTACAGACCTACTGTACATGTCCGAGCGCCCGCCATCCCTCGCATGCGTCGAATGACTTCGACGCATGCGTGGAAGCATTGAACTACGCACGGATTTCTGTATGATGGTGAGTACAGCCACCATACAGAAATCCCCGGGCATACATGTACGGTGAATACGGTCCGGCGGACCGGTTTCATCGTACATGTATGCTCGTCTGTACGCGGCCTAAGATGAAGATCAGATCACATTTTATGACCAATTTGGGCAGAAATCCATATCATTCCAAAAGGGTTCACATACTTTTTATTGCAACTGTACATAGCGGCACATTTTGCTCTTAGATCTGGGGAAGTAGAAAACTCAGAGCTGGTTGGATTTAATGACAGGAATTTGAGGAAGGGTTTGATGACAGTATGCTTATAAACTGAAATGAATATCCCTGTGAAAAAAAGATAAGGTATAGGAGTAAGATAGGGGAGAAATGAATGCAAAAGAAATAACATGTAAAGAAATAAGGAGGAAAGTCAAGATGTGCTGAAATAGCCTATAATGAGTGAGCAAAAGAGATAGACACATGAGAGAAGACTTCAAGTATAAATACAAAATGTTCTTTATAAGCAATAATAACAGGCAGTGACGGCTCATGATTTTTTGTTTGGGGGACGTGGCAAACAACAACCCCTCGTGGCACCTCAAAGCCCCCCCGCTCGCTGTCTACTTACCCCATCTAGGCGGAGTGTATCGGGCATCAGTGGACATCAAGGAGCAGCAGGCATAGGCAGACGTCAGGCTGCGCCGAGTATTGGGACATCGTGTATCGGCTTCTTGGTCTTCCTCTCCTCCGCCTCCTCCTCCTCCTCCTCGCTTCCAGCATGCGTCTCCTCCCATTCTCCTAGGCGTCCAGTAGGATCACCTGTTCTTTCAGCCAAACTTGTGACGGGTATCAGACCCACTTCCCGATTGCCTGGGAGGAGGATCAATGTTGCAACAGCAAATGTTCATTCTCTGCGCTACGAGCCCACTCTATTTTGAAGCCTATTAGAGCCTCTGGCTATAATCATTTCCTTAAAAAAAAAAAAACACCCCTGACGCTGTAATTCAGGCTCCTGTCATCCTGAAAGGGGCTGGATGCATGAATAGGGGTTGGCAGCGGCGATGGATAGAGCATCACATTGGTAGAAGGTGGAGGAGATGTGGGCCATGAATAGTGGGGGCGGCGCTCGGGCCACCACTGATAATAGGAAATAAAATAAATTTACCACGCTTAGAAATTGGCCATTACAGTTAAAGCTCCACTCCGGGCATTGGGGAAAAATTATCCTCACAGAGAGGCCTACCTGCATTGCATTAAATTAAATCTAGATTAAAGTGATTGTAAAACAACTGATTCAGTTTAAAATGGAAACAAAAGCAAAAAAAATTGTGTATAAATAATAAATATATATATATATATATATATATATATATATATATATATATATATATATATATATATATATATATATACACCCTTTTTTATAAGTGATCACATTCCCTCTGTTCTCAGCTACATAAGAGGTCGGGGGAGGAGAAGCAGCAGTACACTGAGCTTCCCAGTGAATGGCTGAATGTGAGGGGAGAGAAGAGTTGGCGCTGGATTGAATGAGGCCTCAGGTAAGGGGGATGCTAATGCCAAATTTTTTTTTGCAAGGAATGCATTAAAGCGGAGCCCCACCCAAAAGTGGAGCCTACGCTTATCTACTCCAACTCCCCCCCCCCCCCCATTTGGCACCTTTCAGTGGGAACAGGTACCGGTTTCTGACAGGTACCCTTCCCCACTTTTGGGAGACAGCACTGTGGCGCTGTCCCTCGAACCTTTGGCCCCCTCTTCCTTCCCCCCGCCGCCGAGCCAATTAGAAAGCGTGCAGTTGCAGTTAGGAACCGTCAGTGAAGCCGAAGGGCTTCACTGCCGGTTTCCCTTACGAAGAATGGCAGCGACAGCACCCATTAGCCGATATGCAAAAAAAAAAAAAATTCCCCCCCAGACGCTTTAAGGTAAAAAATGTTTGGGCTTTAGAACCACTTTAACACATAAAGCACAATAAAAAACATTCTTCAGTAAAGTACTGGATTTGTTAACATTCTTATTAGACAGGTGCACTGCCGAAAAAAAAATTAATTTTCATTTTATTTGTTTTTGTTTTTGTTTGTTTTTTTCAGGTTATTCGTTGTTTTCGCAATTCAAAAAATGTGTAAATTCGAAAATTTGTAAAACCTTTATCTCCAAATAAGAAAGTCGTTTGCTTTAACTGCTTATAAAGTTGTAGCTGGAGTTTGGCTTCAAATTGTGATGGCTCGTACACACAACCGGTTTTTCAGATGGGAAAACTGCCATGTTTTCTTTTGGTCGAGAAAACCGTCTGTGTGTATGCTCCCTAGCAGTTTTCCCGACGGAAAAACTGCGGGAAAAAAAATTAGAACATGTTCTATTTTTTCCCGTCGTGAACCACGCCGTTTTTTTCCCCCGCAGTTTTCCTATGGGGAAACACAGCTGTGGAGCATACCCACGGCCGGTTTTCCGGACCAAAGCTCTAATGCTGCGTACACATGATCATTTTTCAGGTTGTAAAAAACGACGTTTTTCAGGCTCTAGAAAAAACAAAGGGCTAGATTCAGCAAGAATTTACGCCGGCGTATCTATAGATACGCCGCGTAAATTCAAAGCTGCGCCGGCGTATCTTCTTTCTGTATTCAGAAAGCAAGATACGCCGAAATTAGGCAAAGATCCGACTGGTGTAAGTCTCTTACGCCGTTGTATCTTAGGGTGCATATTTACGCTGGCCGCTAGGTGGCGCTTCCGTCTTTTTCGGCGTAGAATATGCAAATTACCTAAATACGCCAATTTACGTACGTGCGCCCGGCGGAATTTTTGACGCCATTTGCATAAGGCTTTTTCCGGCGTAACGTTGCTCCTGCTATATGAGGAGCAACCAATGTTAAGTATGGACGTCGTACCCGCGTCAAATTTTTTATTTTTTACGTCGTTTGCGTAAGTCGTTCGCGAATAGGGCTGGACGTAATTTACGTTCACGTGGAAAGCAATGATGAATTGCGGCGGAATTTCGAGCATGCGCACTGGGATTCTTTCACGAATGGCGCATGCGCCGTTCGTATAAAACGTAAATTACGCGGGGTCAACAATAATTTAAATAAAACACGCCCACATCATCCCCATTTGAATTAGGCGGTCTTACCCCAGCCCACATACGTTACGCCGCAACTTACTGCTTTAGCTGATTTCATGTTAGTAAAAGACGATTCGCGCTTTTTTGTCTGTTACAGCGTGATGAATGTGCTTACTCCATTACGAACGGTAGTTTTACCAGAACGAGCGCTCCCATCTCATCACTTGCTTCTGAGCATGCGCGGGTTTATCACGTCGTTAAAGCCCACACACAACCATTTTTTACAACCCGAAAAACTACAACGTTAAAAAATAGCATGTTCGAAAAAAAAATTGCCCGTTTTTCAGACCCTGAAAAATGCTCTGAAGCCCACACACGATCGTTTTTAACAACATAAAAAAAAACGTAATTTTTTACAACCCAAAAAACGGTCGTGTGTCCCCGGCATCAGGCAGTTTTTCTGTCTGTACACAGGGAAAAGTGACCGAGCCGGTTCTCGGTTTTCCCCTCGGGTTTCCTGGCGAGAAACTCGATTGTGTGTACATTAGGGCATTAGTGTTTCCATTTATTCTTGTGCATTAAGCACACCCCTCCCCCCAGACTGACAATGTTGCTGTCCAAAGGTGCCCCTGTGCGCCTTCATCCAGAGTGGGGGGGGCACTCTAATACAGGAGGTGTGTTACTTATTTGAGAGAGGGGAAAAAAGCCTACAAATACAGAAAACTAATGCAGCCTCCACGTCTAATGGTCGGAAATATATTACATTTTTAATTTTGGGTTTAATAAGAGCTTAAAAGAACTTCTATGTCTACACGGCATTAATGGGCGGCAGCATTACATGCACTTCTGGGAAATAAAACATACATTCTCTGCAGCCGTACAAAACAATCTGCTTCCAATTTAGTTTTATTTTGCAAATATAAAATGTCCATTGCGTTTATTGTAAACTATAAAAGCAGCTCAAATAGACAATTGTCCTTTTTTTCAGTAACTTGGCAATATTATCGCATTAATTGTACAATGCAGATCCCCGCAGTGCATTAAGGAGCTATTACTGTATTTATCAACAAACTAGGCAATAATCCCTGTGGCCTAAACCGAACGTTCTCCGCTACTTTGTTATACTACTGAAGTTCAGAATTGACACACTTTAGTTACAATTCAATAAGAATACACAGTTCAAAGCTGAAGATTATTATTTTGAGAATTAAGCAATGATTTATAAATCGCTCACATAATGTTTGCTGAATTGGGAAAAGTTTGCTAACCAGGCCAATAATTGCAGCTTTTGATCAGTGCTTGGGCCACTTCATAGCTGAAAGAGTGGAGCATCTACCTGCAAATAGGTCCAGATCCTTTATATCAGGGGTCTCCAAACTTTTCATTATGAGTGCCAAATTGTAAATTTTACACAATTTTTTTATTTTATTTGTAAATAAATCTGCAGCAGCAGCAGAATAGAATACAATTTGGGGGCTTCAGGAAGTCCCACTCCTCCTGAAGCCCCCACCCCCCCCCCCCAAAAAAAAAAATTACATGCCAAATGTGGCATGTAAGGGGGCGAGGAGTGGATTAAGCGGAAGTTCCACTTTTGGGTGGAACTCCGCTTTAAGGCCACACATCTGTGTTCCCATCAGAGTCTTTCCGCACATTTGTGTCCCTATCACACATCAGTGTTTCCCTGCAAATTGATGTCCCCATCACACAACAGAGGACCCCTGCAAACTTGTGTGTCACCCAGAGCCCTTCCACACATGTGTGTGCCCATCAGAGCCCTTCCACACGTGTGTGTGCCCATCAGAGCCCTTCCACACGTGTGTGCCCATCAGAGCCCTTCCACACGTGTGTGCCCATCAGAGCCCTTCCACACATTTGTGTACCCATCAGAGCCCTTCCACACATTTGTGTACCCATCAGAGCCCTTCCACACATTTGTGTACCCATCAGAGCCCTTCCACACATTTGTGTACCCATCAGAGCCCTTCCACACATGTGTGTACCCATCAGAGCCCTTCCACACATTTGTGTACCCATCAGAGCCCTTCCACACAGTTGTGTACCCATCAGAGCCCTTTCACACATTTGTGTGCCCATCAGAGCCCTTCCACACATTTATGTGCCCATCAGAGCCCTTCCACACATTTATGTGCCCATCAGAGCCCTTCCACACATTTGTGTACCCATCAGAGCCCTTCTACACATTTGTGTACCCATCAGAGCCCTTCCACACATTTGTGTGCCCATCAGAGCCCTTCCACACATTTGTGAACCCATCGGAGCCCTTCCACACATTTGTGTGCCCATCGGAGCCCTTCCACACATTTGTGAACCCATCGGAGCCCTTCCACACATTTGTGTGCCCATCAGAGCCCTTCCACACATTTATGTGCCCATCGGAGCCCTTCCACACATTTGTGTGACTATTGGAGCCCCCCGCACATTTGTGTGCACATCAGAGGATTCCTGCAAACTTGTGTGTTCAGAGCTCTTCCACACATTTGTGTGCCCTTAACCCATCAGAAGATCCCTGCAAACTTGTGTGTCCATCAGGCCCTTCCGCACATTTGTGTACCCATCAGAGCCCCCCAGCACAATTTTGTGCCAATCAGAACCGTTCCACACATTTGTGTGCCCATTGGAGCCCCCCCGCACATTTGTGTACCCATCAGAGCCCTTCCACACATTTGTGTACCCATCAGAGCCCTTCCACACATTTGTGTGCCCATCAGAGCCCTTCCACACATTTATGTGCCCATCAGAGCCCTTCCACACATTTATGTGCCCATCAGAGCCCTTCCACACATTTGTGTACCCATCAGAGCCCTTCTACACATTTGTGTACCCATCAGAGCCCTTCCACACATTTGTGTGCCCATCAGAGCCCTTCCACACATTTGTGAACCCATCGGAGCCCTTCCACACATTTGTGTGCCCATCGGAGCCCTTCCACACATTTGTGAACCCATCGGAGCCCTTCCACACATTTGTGTGCCCATCAGAGCCCTTCCACACATTTATGTGCCCATCGGAGCCCTTCCACACATTTGTGTGACTATTGGAGCCCCCCGCACATTTGTGTGTCCATCAGAGGATTCCTGCAAACTTGTGTGTTCAGAGCTCTTCCACACATTTGTGTCCCCTTAACCCATCAGAAGATCCCTGCAAACTTGTGTATCCATCAGGCCCTTCCGCACATTTGTGTACCCATCAGAGCCCCCCAGCACAATTTTGTGCCAATCAGAACCGTTCCACACATTTGTGTGCCCATCAGAGCCCCTCTCCCCCAAACACACACACACATTTATGTGCCCATCAGCGTCTCCCTGCACATTTGCGTCACCCTCAGAGCCATCACACCCCCATTACAACTGTCACCATCACAGCCATCAGACTCCCACACAATTGTGTCCCCTTCAGTGACATACACCCCCCACAATATAGATCCTTCATTTCTTTGTATCTTTGTAAGTGGGCAAACTTACAAAATATGTAGGGGATCAAATGATTATTTTCCTCACTGTAATAAGGGTTCTGGGCATGAGCAAAGACACTTTGCGAAAACAGCTCAATTATACATGACAACAAAATGAATGCTGGACCAGATGAAAAACAGATATGTTCCATCTATCTATAGTAGTTTTTGTTTAAATTGGCTGGTTTATGAGAAGCATCCATTTAAAAAAAAAAAAAAAAAAAAGCAATTTCTTGTGAAAACACAATTTCACATGGCATTGCTTCTGAATACAGACCTGAACTATGGATAAAGTCTCAGGCACCATACACACGATAGAATCCATCCGCAGATAAATCTCAGCAAATGGGTTTCTGCGGATAGATCCTATGGTGTGTACACGCCAGCGGATCTGTTTCCGCGGAGAAATCTCCTCTGGGATGGATTCCAGCAGATCGGATATTTGCTGACATGCACAACAAATCCATCTGCTGGAATCCATTCCAACGGATGGATCCGCTCGTCTGTACAGACTTACCGGATCCATCCGTCCAAAGGGATTCCCCGCACGCGTCGTAATGATTTGACGCATGCGTGGAATTCCTTATATGACAGCGTCGCGCCCGTCGCCGCGTCATAATCGCGGCGACGGCGCGACACGTCATCGCCAGAGGATTTCAGCGCGGATTTCAATGCGATGGTGTGTACACGCCATCGCATAGAAATCTGCTGAAATCCTCGAGAGGATTTATCCGCGGATATGGTCCGCTGGACCGTATCTGCGGATAAATCCTCTCGTGTGTATGGGGCCTCAGATCTCTTCCATGGTGTGGATTGCACAGATCCCACAAGTTAAAGCAGATCTTGATCCAATAAGTAAAAGTCTTATTAGACTTAACCCTAATGCCGCGTACACATGACCGTTTTTCGGGTTGTAAAAAACTACGTTTTTAATGGTCTAGAAAAAATGTTTTTTTTCAACCCGATCGTTAAAAACGGCCTTGCCTACACGCGATCGTGAAAAACAAATGCTCTAGCAAAGCGTGGTGACGTACAACACGTACGACGGCACTATAAAGGGGAAGTTCCATTCCAATGGCGCCACCCATGGGGCTGCTTTTGCCAATTTTGGGCCGGATTCAGGTAGGAGATACGACGGCGTATCTCCAGATACGCCGTCGTATCTGAGTTGCGGCGTTGTATCTATGCGCCTGATTCATAGAATCAGTTACGCATAGATTTCCGTAAGATCCGACTGGCGCAAGTGTCTTACACCGTCGTATCTTAGGCTGCATATTTACGCTGGCCGCTAGGTGGCGCTTCCGGCGATTTACGCGAGGAATATGCTAATTAGGTTGATACGCCGATTCACAAACGTACGTACGCCCGGCGTAAGGTTGCTCCTGCTCTTATGAGGCGTACGCAATGTTAATTATGGACGTCGTTCCCGCGTCAAATTTTGAAATGTTTACGTCGTTTGCGAATAGGGCTGTACGTAAGTTACGTTCACGTCTAAAGCATTGACGATTTGCGGCGGAATTTTGAGCATGCGCACTGGGATTTTTTCATGAAAGGCACGAATGCGCCGTTCACAAAAAACGTAAAATACGCGGGGTCATGTTAAATTTAAATAAAATACGCCCACAACATCCCCATTTGAATTAGGTGGGCTTACGCCGACCCACATACGTTAGGCCGCCGTAACTTAGGGCGCAAGTTCTTTCTGAATACGGAACTTGCGCCCAAATTTACGGTGGCGTAACGTATCTGAGATACGTTACGCCAGCAGAAAGATCCGCTGATCTTTCTGAATCCAGCCCTTTGTATTAGTAAAAGACGATTCACGCTTTTCAGTCTGTTGCAGCGTGATGAATGTGCTTACCCAGAACGAGCGCTCCCATCTCAAGTTATTCCATCAAATAGCTGGACTAGTCAATGTTAAGTATGGCCGTCGTTCCCACGTCGAAATTTGAAAATTTTACGTTGTTTGCGTAAGTCGTCCGTGAATTGGGCTGGACGTAATTTACGTTCACGTCTAAACCAATACGTCCTTGCGGCGTACTTTGGAGCAATGCACACTGGGATATGTACACGGACGGCGCATGCGTTCGCTTCTGCGCGTAAGCTCGTCGGGACGGGGCGCTTTAAAAAAATCATTTTTTTGTTTTCTTATTTATTTTATAATTTTTTACACTGAAATATAAAAAACTTTTTTTTTTTTTTATCACTTTTATTCCTATTACAAGGAATGTAAACATCCCTTGTAATAGAAAAAAGCATGACAGGTCCTCTTAAATATGAGATCTGGGGTCAAAAAGACCTCAGATCTCATATTTAGACTTAAATGCAAAAAAAATTGAAATTTTGTCATTTGAAAAAATGACAACAAAAAAATGTCTCTTTAAGACGCATGGGCAGGACTGACGTTTTGACATCACTTCCGCCCAGCAATGCTATGGGGACGGGTGGGGGCCATCTTGCCCTCACTCGCATCCCCACACAGCAGGCATCAGGACCCGATCGCCTCCGCCGCTACCGACGGCTCCGGTAAGCAGCGGAGGGCGCGGGAGAGCCCTCTCCTGCCACCGATAACGGCAAACTTGCGGCGAATCCTGCCGTTACCGAGATATCCATCTTTAAAAACAGGACGTATATTTACAGTGGGCGGTCGTTAAGTGGTTAAACATCATTAAAAATCAATGCTCCAGAAAAAAAACGACCGTTTAAAACTTTTTTTCCATTGATACATGTTCCCTGGGGCAAGACCCGGGTTCTCAAACCCGTTTTACGACAATAACTTGCATATTAGGTTTTAAAATGAGCACTTTTGAATTCGAACGTTCGAGTCCCATAGACTTCAATGGGGTTCTAAATGTTTGCGCAAACGTTCGGTCCGTTTGAAGATTCTGGTGCGAACCGAACGGAGGGGGGGGTGTTCGGCTCATCCCTACATAGGAGTCCCGCTGAGATCCCAGTCTCTGTACTGGGAGCAGGCCGTGCGGCTCACTCTCAGCATAAATGGAGAAACACATATATGCAGCCCCATGTAATAAAGCTCAGTGCAGTGAGGCCGCATATATGTATTATGTTAGCATGAAGGGGTTAAAGATCTATTGGTTGCAGAACTTTAACAGGAAAGGAATGAGGTGGTATGGGATACTCCAAAGTGCCTAAAGGTCAGTTGGCAGAGGACACTCTTCTATTTTGTAAAGGTAGCACAGTCTAAGTCCCCATTCACACCTAGGCGTTTTGTCGCCTGTAGTGTGACGCCGCTGCCGCCAGAGGGCTGGAAACACATTGTCCTCTATGGAGATGGTTCACATCTCCACGCCGAACGCCGGACGCCTGTTTTTTTGTCGTTTTTCAGAAGACATAAAACAACGTTTTCCCCACACACGGTCATTTAAAATGGCGTTTTTAAAAACGTTGTTTTTTTGCATAACTCTCACAGCTGGGAACTGTGACATATTTCAGAATAGTTAAAGTCTTATAGCTGGGGACCATGAGATACCTCCAGAACAATTTAGGTGATTGTAAATAGTTTTTGTTATTATTATTTTTTAAATAACAAACATGTTATACTTACCAGCTTAGTGCAATGGTTTTGCACAAAGCAGCCCCAATCCTCCTCTTGTCAGGTCCCGTGTGGGCTTGCTCCCAAGCAGGCTCTGTGTGTCCATTGGCTCAGCCCCCCCATTCCCTCTTCACTGGCTGTGATTGACAACAGCATGTGCAAATGGCTCCCACTGCTGTGTCTTAACCCTTTAAGGAGGGGGAGAGCCAAGAGTACCTCCGCTCTCATGCACAGCGCTGGATCGAGATCAGGCTCAGGTAAGTATAGGTGGGGTTGGAGGGATGAATGCAGAGAATGCATTAAAGGGTCACTAAAGGCAAAAAAAATTTTTTTAAATAAACATGTTATACTGTACTTACCTCCACTTTGCAGCTCGTTTTGCACAGAGTGTCCCCTAATCCAGTCTTCTGGGGTCCCTCGGCAGCTGTCTCAGCTCCTCCTCGCAAAAGCTTTCTACCTTCATGCGAGCAAGCTTGCATGGTGGAAAGCTTTTGCGAGCGCACTCCCATGATACAGCGGCGGGCATAGCCGCCGACTGTGTCAGTCGGCCCTGCCCCCGGCGCGCTGCGTCATCCACTGTGATTGACAGAAGCGCCAGCCAAAGGCTGCGCTGCTATCAATCCGTCCAGCCTAGCCAATCAACGGCCAGGCTGGGAACCGAAGACCATCACATGGACGCGTGCGGGACTTTCGAGGGGTCGGGTAAGTAAAACGGGGGTTCGGGGGGGGGGCTCTACCATCGGATGATTTTTCACCTTAATGCATAGGATGCATTAAGGTGAAAAAACATTTACCTTTACAGCCCCTTTAAGGTACAAAAACGCTTCAGCCTTACGAACAACTTTAACGTCTCACAGCCAAGGGCAATGAGATGACTCCAGAATAGTTAGAATCTCATAACTGAGGACCATGAGATACTGTATGCCTCTGCAGGGGAGTCACTCTATTCACAAGTCATAAAGCAGCTCCTCTGACTCAATCCTTTGATAGAGAGTCCAGAGGTGCTACAAGGTCAAGCAGACCCTGAAGCTTACTGATCTATTCCTGACAGAGAAAAGGGCAATCTCCTCAAGGCTTCAAGCTATTTACCACCTTCCAGGCACACCTCCCCAGGGCTTGTGGCTGGTCTTTTGAACTTCATGCCCTAAGCCCTGGAAAATTCTTACAGAGGCAGGAGAAACATACTTCCAGCCTGTCAGGACCTGGGCTTGAACCTGGGACCTCTTCTGTGTCTGGCATTAAAGCGGAGGTTCACCCTAAAACAATTATATATCATTCCATCCAGCATACTGCCGACATGTACATTATGCTGTTTTTTTTCGCTGTACTTACTGTTTTATCGTTGTTTTTCTTTTATGCCTCACGCGGGGAATAGGCGTTCCTATGAAGAGGCGTAGATGATTGACAAGCGGCTAAGGCGCGTCACGCGTTCCGAAAATAGCCGGACTGGGATTTGGGTCTATACGGCGCTATAAGCGCCAGCGCACAGACTGGGAGCTGACTGCGCAGGCGCCGTATAACGGTAAGTACAGCGGGGAAAAAAAACAGCATACTGTACATGTCGGCAGTATGCTGGATGGAATGATATATAATTGTTTTAGGGTGAGCCTCTGCTTTAACTCTTCCCATTGAGCTATCTGGAATGCTGGACAGCTCCCTGTCTGATCTGCTGGATAAATCTGATCCATTAGACTACTCTGCTTGGTGTCTTGATTTCCTTGAACCTTGAACCCCTTGTTCCTCCCATGAACTTCCTACATAAGCCTTATCTCAGCACTTCCTCTTTGCCAGGTTATTGTGCCTTTTAATAAATGGACACTTACCTGTCCTGGAGTTCAGCGACGTCTGCAGCAGAAGACGAGCAATCGCTCGTCTATCTGCTGCCCCCACCACCATCCTCGTGAGGGAATCAGGAAGTGAAGCCTTCCAGCTTCACTGCCCGATTCCCTACGGCACATGCGTGATTCGCGCAGCGCTGTCCTCGCCGGTCCCTGTTGTGTTCTGGGAGCCGAGTGTTTCCCTGAACACAACGGGCGAAGGCGGGAAGTGACGCACTACCTGCAGAATCCCAGCAGAGAGGACTCCTGGAAGTGGTTGCAAATACCTGTCTTAGACAGGTATCTGCACCCCCTCCCCCCTGAAAGGTGTCAAATGTGACACCGGAGGGGGGGAGGGTTCCGATGGGTGGAGGGTGGAGCTCCGCTTTAAGTGGTTAAGGCAGGAAGTGTGTTACTAGCAGGAGCACAAGGTAAAAAGAAAATAAATGCAGCCACCAAGTCTAAGGACTGGTAAACTCTAATATATATATATAAAAGTTTTGGGGTGTAGTAATTTAAGTAATTAAAAATATTTCACAATGTCTACCAAGAATCTACAAAGAGTAAAAAGAATATTTAAAGTTATTTTTGTGTAGACTAAAGAAGTAGCTCGACCAGGCTAATGAAAGCCATATTAACATTTATTATCCTGAGTATAGGACAAAGCCAGGCTTTTAAAAAATTAGCATACAATAAAAAAATAAAAATCACCTTCAGTGTCAAAACATCATATCGTCTTGTCATTATAGTGAATGTTCAGTTTGAACTGCCCATCTTTGTGACAGATTTACTTTGGAATGAACAACGGTTATTAAGTTGTTGGCAGTGAAAGTGACTTAGCATTAGCTAATCTATGCATTCAATGTATTAACTCTCCTGCAGGCAGTATTTTATTTCTGGATGTCAGCCTGCAATTTGTAAAAGGTATTCTCTGTGTGACATTGCTGTCCTAAATAAAAAAATAAAAAAATACAACCTCCTTGTTCAGCCTGTGGCCTTTTTTATTTTTAATTTAATTTTTTTTTTTTAAGTTGGTGTAGTCGGAGCAGAACATTAACTGGACTTACCATTTGTTCTTCGAGTTGCCTTGTGTTTGCAGTTCAAGAACAGTGTGCAAGTACCTTACAATTTACTACTCACATTCACTGCCTCCTACAATTTATTCATTGTAATAACTTATGAATTATTATCATTAACTTATTATTTTTAAGTATGTATTTTATCATGAATTTATTAATGTTTTTATTAATTAAGTATGCAATAAACCTTACAATTTATTACTTATGTAGCATTTCCCCCAGTGGAGCTGCTGGCTTTTTGGGCGGAGTGTTACCTCGTGGCTCCTCCGAAATTCCTAGGGGTGAATGATGCGTATTGCATGTAGTAGAAGTAAAGGAATGTCCAGACAGGTGCTCTTTGCTGTGCTCTTTATTACCCAGCCGGGTAAAAACAATAAACTTGTGGTGAGGAAAGTAAAGCTGAGGAAGATAGGAGAATAGCAGATTCAGGCGTAATGATAGGAAACAGTCCTGCTCCCAAACGTAACACTTCTCTGCGCCACTCCCGCCGGAATGGGTTCAGTGTACCCGGATAGGCCTCTCTCACTGACCTGGCGGCCGGAGTATCACTCGGACAATTGTAGGATAAAGTCTCTGCCACAGGCCCCTCTCAATGAGCCTCAGAAGATATCTCTGCCACCAGTGCTGGGACAAGGTCATTTGGTGCCCAGGGCAAAGATGGCAAACTGCGCCCCCCCACCAATTATCGTCACCGTTCATCGTCACCATCTGTGCCTGTCTGGAGATTTCCACAAGTATTCTTGCCCACTCAGAACCCTTCCCTTTTGCTAAAAGGTACTTCTCCCTTATAAAGGGCTTTTGCAAGAATGGAACATTTTCTCTCCTGCTACCCCTATATTTTACTTGGGAGGGGCTCTTTTTCTTGAAACAAAGTACCCTAGAAGCCTGGAAGCCAGTCCTCTGCTTCCCTGGGGATTTTCCTATGACCTTTTATGAGAATGTCCTCCTTATTCCCCCTGTCTTGCCCCAAGCTCTGTCAAAACATGTCCTTATTCCCATGTCAAGCTCTTTCCACATGTCTTATGGATGGGGTCGGTGCTCTCATGCATTAGTAATTGACAAGTAGCAGTAAATTAACCCCTTTGCGCTGCATTAGTGGCACCAGTGCCAGGGTTAATTAATGTCACTGACCTCCTCTCAGGTGCACCATGCAGGGATCAGTCGGCCCCAGCTTGGTGGCTCTGGTTTTCCTATGGTCTCCTCTCCACAGTCCACACATGTCTGACTTCTCCCATGACCCCAATCCCGGTGATGATCCCTCTCTTGACTCCTCTCCAGACTCCCTCAGAGACTGCAGACATAATATAAGAGATGGTTAGAGGCTGCGGGCATGATACAGGAGATGGTTAGAGGCTGAGGACATGATACAGGAAATGGTTAGAGACCGCAGACATGATACAAGAGATGTTTAGAGACTGTAGTGCTTCACTGTGCCCATGATGCAGCCTCACTGTACACACCATCACAGCCTTACTGTGCCCCCCACCATTACAGCCTCACTGTGCCCGCCATTACAGCCTCACTGTGCCCATGAATGCAACATAACTGTGCCCACCATTACAGTCTCACACTGTGCCCACCATTACAGTCACTGTGACCATCAAATGCAGCCTCAACTTGCCCAACCATTAGTCTCACTGTGCCGACTAATTCACAATTCACACTGCTGGCTGAGTGTGCTGGCAGGGGGGGGGGGGTCTGGCTGAGTCTGCTGGCAGGAAGGGGGGGGGGGGTCTGGCTGAGTCTGCTGGCAGGAGGGGGGGGGGGTCTGGCTGAGTCTGCTGGCAGGAAGGGGGGGGTCTGGCTGAGTCTGCTGGCAGGAAGGGGGGGGGGTCTGGCTGAGTCTGCTGGCGGGGGGGGGGGGCACTGGCTGAGTCCGCTGGATGGCTTCTGTGTTGAGCTGAAGGAGAAAGAAAGAAAGAAAGAAAGAAAGAAAGAAAGAAAGAAAGAAAGAAAGAAAGAAAGAAAGAAAGAAAGATTTTTTTTTTCTATATTTTTTGGGGATATTTATTATTATAGCAAAAAGTAAAAATATTGCTTTTTTTTTTCAAAATTGTCGCTCTATTTTTGTTTATAGCACAAAAAAAAAAAAAACGCAGAGATGATCAAATACCACCAAAAAAAAGCTCTATTTGTGAGAAAAATAGGACATAAATTTTGTTTGGGTGCAACGTCGCATGACTGCACAATTGTCAGTTAAAGCGACGCAGTGCTGAATCGCAAAAAAATGGCCCAGTCATTGGGCAGCCAATTCTTCCGGGGCTGAAGTAGTTAAATCACGCATAAAACAATGCCTGAGCTACTAAAGAACCAATTACGGTACAGAACTTATTTTAGTGTTTCCAGTCTTACATGACAAATAGCGATAATTTATCCAGAATCAGTAGGAAAGTGCGTTTTATCGTTAGCCAGGCTTTGTACAACACGGAGCTCAATGCGTTGATCACTTTGCATTCTAGAACACACTTTACTGTTCTCTTGCATTGTGTCTTTCTCCTACAGAATACTTAACAGCAAGCTGAAGGACTTCTATTTCCCACCTGAGCCACTTACTGTAAGCCCTCCACTAAGAAACAGAATCCCATTCTAACACAGAAAGCATCACATGGGGTTCTGTACTTTGTACACACCACAGTATACTGGCTTTTCAGGTACGTGATTGTTACCATCGCTGGTGGGATTGTGTATTATATAAATGTATTTGTGTAGGAAAAAGGAAACGTATGAAAACATTATTGTGTGGGAAGAAATTAGCCTTCTCCAAGTAACGCTGGCATTATATCGGGCAATGTTTTCCTGCCAAGCTTTAGTATTATTTTAATTGCATTTATGGAGTTGGTATACTGCTAATAATGGAGCAAATAAGGTTACGGAGGTGGCCCATTGCTGGAGAAAGTGGACCCATGCTGTAGAAGGACATTTTATTTATAGGAGAAAGTAAATATAGGTCTTGGTGACCTTTAGCCAGTCAAAACAGTACATGTAATAGGTAGTGGGGTTTGATTAAAAACAAAACAAGCTTGTACGGCGCTGGACTTCTACATCACCATATTGGTAGATAACTGCAGCCAAAGTGGAATGTAATGACAATTAATCGTAGAAAGGGCTGCCTCAAAGTGACCACTGGGGTAGGGGGGCAAGGGAACACGAAGACATGATATTGGCAAGGCGCTCCTAGAATAGGGTGACCAGACATCCCCGGGTCCCGCCTTCCGGAGCCTGCATCACCTATGATGGATGTCCCACTGGTCCAATACCGGGACGTGTGACGTCCATCATAGGCTCTGCACGCTCCAGAAGGCGGGAATTACAATGTGGCCGCCGCATCACATCACTGTGACAAGATCCCCACTCGGCGCTCGGGCAGGTGGCTCTCCTCTTGTCCTGTCATGGCTCCTGCTGCCTGGAGTCCCTGCTGTCTACTGTACTTCGATGGGCGCGCCACACTCTACTGTTGAGTTACAGAATGAGGTCACGTCAGTGTGTGTCAGCGTGTGTCAGCCAGGTAGGTCAGTGGGGGTCAGGTAGGGGTAGGGCAGTGTGCATCAGGTAGATCACACACACAGACCCCCACACAGTTAGAATCACTCCCTAGGACACACTTAACCCATTACCCACCCCCTAGTGGTTAACACCTTCCCTGCCAGTGTCATTTACACAGAATCAGTGCATTTTTTTTAGCACCAATCGCTCTATAAATGACAATGGTCCCAAAATAGCATCAAAAGTGTCCGATGTGTCCGCCATAATGTCACAGTCACGATAATCGCTGATCGCTGTCATTACTAGTTAAAAATATATATATATATATATATATATATATATATATATATATATATATATATATATTACTAAAAATGCCATAAAACTATCCCGGGGAACCATGCTCCACATCTGGTGGGAATGCCCTCCTGTGCAGGGATTCTGGCAGCGGATTTTCAAACTATACTGCAAACTGATGGTGACCTCTATTCACCCTTCCCCTGAGATGGCTCTCCTACCTATACTTCCTGGCACGTTCAAATCCATCAAAAACTATGTACTGCGACACTTCCTAGAGTGGTGATCCCCTGTCATTGGAGATCGGCAACCATGCCTTCCCTGGGGATTGGGCTGTTGAAGTGGACCGCATAAGGGACCTTGAGCGTCTGTTGGCGGAAGAGGGTGGTAAAAGCGAACAGTTTTCTCTCACCTGGACTTCATGGTCCATGTTCCGATACTCTTCTGAGTTTATCTCTTGGGCCGAGTGTGGCCTGGATGATGTGAACCTGATGCCGTGATGGAGCGATTCTTGTCCCCTGTCTCTCTGCCCCCCTTTTGTCTGCCCCTGCTTCTTCTCCTTTTCTTGATCTCTAAATACTTCCTTAGGAATTCATTGAGCTAACGTATCATGGCCTCGTCCCGCTTATTGTTACGGATTCGTTATGTGACCCCATATGTCTTATTTTACTTTCAGATTTATGCATAATCTCTCCTAATGTGCCGAGTGCGGTGCAACACTGACCCCCTCACTAATGTGAGGTTGGTGGATACAATTAATGTTTATTTTATATATCTGGGGATTGTTTAATTGACCGGCCTTGTGGTGGTCCGCGTACACATGCTCTCGTTCCTTTTTCTCACGTAACTTAGACATGATTTCGTTATGTCAAATACGTTGCTTACTGTTGATGTAATTGTTTTCACTGTATGTAATGTTTGAGACGTTATCTGTCTTTATGTCTCTTCCTTTTCTTCTTATGAATAAAATAAGATTGAATTAATAAAGTCATGGTTTCATGAGTTTGGTGTGAAGGAACTCAAGTTACCCGGACAGAGCCCTGACCTCAACCCTACTGAACAGCTTTAGAAAAACTTGGAACACCCATTATGAGCCATTTTGTTTTTCTCCGGCATCAATACCTGACCTCCAAATGCTCTTTTGGCTGAATGGGCTCAAAATTTCCACAGACATACTCAAATTTTGTAGAAAGCCTTCCCAGAAGAGTGGAAGCAGTTATAGTCGCAAAAAGAAGCCAACTCCATATTAAAGCTCATCGTTTTTGAATTAGAAGTCCAACCAGCTCATATAGGTGTGTTGGCCAGGTGTCCACAAACTCTTGGCAATATAATGTAATTTGAATGGTGGGAGAATTCACCCGGAATGCTTGGCAAGCTTTCACTGAAAATGCTAAACAGCTGCAATTTTGTTTTTTCTGGAAGTGAATACAGATGGCTTGAATTGCATCAATAGCCATTTTGCCTCTATGTGTTAATAGGAGATCAAGGCTTGGTTGGTCTTTGTGGACATCACAGGAAATCACAACATATTCAGTGAGCATGAAAACCCATTTTGATTAGTAGACACTGTACACTGCAGAGCTCATTCACCACCCCATAGTTCTAGAAAGGAGCTTCACCCAAGCAAAGTCCCACCAACTGCTGTAGACTGGGGCCGGTCTTGCTGTGTTTAAAGGAAACTAAAGACAAAAGGCTGGAATGTGGAGGCGAAATACATGTCAGGAGAACTCAACTAATGAACTGGAAATGTTATATATTCCCCTGACAGTGCTTTATGTAAACAGTTAAACTAGAAAAAAAAATGGAAGCCCCACTGTTATGACAAAGGCTGTATGAAAGTCTCTCTGGTATGTGCGATTGGGACATTGATGCCGCGTACACACGTCGGAATTTCCGACAACAAATGTTCGATGTGAGCATTTGGTCGGATATTCCGACCGTGTATATCAGGGGTCCTCAAACTTTTTAAACAGGGGGCCAGTTCACAGTCCCTCAGACTGTTGGGGGGCCGGACTATAGTTTAAAAAAATATATAAACAAATACCTTTGCACACTGCACATATTTTTTTTGTAGTGCACAAAAAACAGTTAATCAACATAAACTTATTAGTATTTCACATAATCCCTTCATCACAGAGTGCCCTCATATGACAGAGTCCACCTCATATCAAAGAGTCCACCTCATATCAAAGAGTCCACCTCATATCAAAGAGTCCACCTCATATCAAAGAGTCCCCTCATATCACAGAGTCCCCTCATATCACAGCACGAGTCCCCTCATATCACAGCACGAGTCCCATCA
Organism: Rana temporaria; assembly: GCF_905171775.1. Lineage (NCBI taxonomy): Eukaryota > Metazoa > Chordata > Amphibia > Anura > Ranidae > Rana > Rana temporaria. Next base: position 643,578,802 of record NC_053489.1, on the reverse strand, counting down.
TATCACAGCACGAGTCCCCTCATATTACAGCACGACTCCCCTCATATCACAGCACGAGTCCCCCTCATATCACAGCACGAGTCCCCTCATATCACAGCACGAGTCCCCTCATATCACAGCACAAGTCCCCCTCATATCACAGCACGAGTCCCCTCATATCACAGCACGAGTCCCCTCATATCACAGCACGAGTCCCCTCATATCACAGCACGAGTCCCCTCATATCACAGCACGAGTCCCCTCATATCACAGCACGACTCCCCTCATATCACAGCACGACTCCCCTCATATCACAGCACGAGTCCCCTCATATCACAGCACGAGTTCCCTCATATCACAGCACGAGTCCCCTCATATCACAGCACGAGTCCCCTCATATCACAGCACGAGTCCCCTCATATCACAGCACGAGTCCCCTCATATCACAGCACGAGTCCCCTCATATATGACCGTGTGTACGCGGCATCAATGTCCCAATCGCACATACCAGAGAGACTTTCATACAGCCTTTGTCATAACTGTGGGGCTTCCATTTTTTTTTTTTTTTTTACTTCTTTTATTTTCTAATTTAACTGTTTACAGAAAGCACTGTCAAGGGAATATATAACATTTCCAGTTCATTAGTCGAGTTCTCCTGACATGTATTTTGGGATTTTCCAAAATATTCCAATTTGGATTTAGTATTTTCGTTCTTTCGAAAAATTAGTTAACCACTTGAGGACCACCGCACGCCGATATACGTCGACAAAATGGAACGGCTGGACACAAGTTCGTACATGTACATCCCCTTTAAGATCCCAGCCATGGGTCTTAAAGGGGACACGGTCCTCTTCTTCGTGACCGTCCCTGCGGGAACAGCAGACCCAATCGCTGCTGGTGTCCCGTGATCGGGTCACAGAGAGAAAGAACGAGGAGGGGTAAGTGTAAACAAACCTCTCCCCGTGCTTCCTAGTGAGCCTGTCACTGATCGTCTGTTCCCTGTCATAGGGAACGATGATCAGTGACTAGAGTTGAGCGGACACCTGGATGTTCGGGTTCGGACCCGAACCCGAACTTTAAAAAAAAAAGTTTGGGTTCGGGAACCCCAACCCGAACCCCATTGAAGTCAATGGGACACGGACTTTTAGTAAAAAAAAAAAGACGTAGGGTTCCCCCTAAATATCCATAACCAGACCCTCCAGGTCTGGTGTGGATTTTAAGGGGAACTCCACCCCAATTTTTTTTAAAAAAAGACGTGGAGTTCCCCCTAAAATCCACACCAGACCCCTTATCCAAGCACGTTGACCTGGCCGGCTGCAGAAAAGATGGGGGGGACAGAGTGCGGCCCCCCTCTCCTGAACAGCACCAGGCCACATGCCCTCAACATTGGGAGAGTGCTTTTGGGTGCCCCCCAAAGCACCTTGTCCCCATGTTGATGGGGACAAGGGTCTCATCCCCACAACCCTTGCCCGGTGGTTGTGGGGGTATGCGGGCAGGGGGCTTATCAGAATCTGGAAAACCCCTTTAACAAAGGGGACCCCCAGATCCTGCCCCCCCGTGTGAAATGGTAATGGGGTACACTGTACCCCTACCATTTCACGAAGGAAGTGTAAATAGTAGTTTTCAGAAAAAAAAACACACACACCGTAAAACAAATTACTTTATTAATTAAACCAAATAAAAATCCAGCGGTGAAAATAGACGATCGATGCTGCTCGCTGCTCCATCGTTGTCTCTATCCAGCGTCGGGTGATCTCTCCAGCGACGGGTGAGGTCTCCAGCGATTGGTCCAGCGATGAGAACATCCATCCATTCAGAGCACAGCTCAGCGAATGACGCGCCAATGCTTTGACGTTTCTTTTAAAGGGGAGGCGGGCCACGCGTCACGTGATCCCGTCCCCCTCTGGGACAGCCCTTGCGTCAGAGGGGGACGGGGTCACGTGACGCGTGGCCCACCTTCCCTATAAAAGAAACATCAAAGCATTTGGTTTAATTAATAAAGTAATTTGTTCTACGGTGTGTGTGTTTTTTTTTTCTGAAAACTACTATTTACACTTCCTTCGTGAAATGGTAGGGGTACAGTGTACTCCATTACCATTTCACACAGGGGGGGGTCAGGATCTGGGGGTCCCCTTTGTTAAAGGGGTCTTCCAGATTCTGATAAGCCCCCTGCCCGCATACCCCCACAACCACCGGGCAAGGGTTGTGGGGATGAGACCCTTGTCCCCATCAACATGGGGACAAGGTGCTTTGGGGGGCACCCCAAAGCACCCTCCCAATGTTGAGGGCATGTGGCCTGGTGCGGTTCAGGAGAGGGGGGCCGCACTCTGTCCCCCCCTCTTTTCTGCGGCCGGCCAGGTCAACGTGCTCGGATAAGGGGTCTGGTGTGGATTTTAGGGGGAACTCCACGCCATTTTTTTTTTAAATTTGGGGTGAAATTCCCCTTAAAATCCACACCAGACCTGAAGGGTCTGGTTATGGATATTTAGGGGGAACCCTACGACTTTTTTCTAAAATTGACGGCGGGGTTCCCCTTAATATCCATACCAGACCTAAAGGGTCTGGTTATTGAATTTGGGGGGACCTCCGCGCATTTTTCCCCCAAACTCCGAACCCGGACCCGAACTTTCAGCAATTATTCGGGTTCGGGAAAAACCCAAAGTCCGTACCGAACCCGAATTTTACAGTTCGGGTTCGCTCAACTCTATCAGTGACGTCACACACCCAGCCACGCCCCCCCCCCCCCCCCCCACAGTAAGACTCACTCTCTTAGGGCACACTTAACCCTTACAGCGCCCCCTCCTGGTTATCCCCTTTACTGCCAGTGTCATTTTTACAGTAACCAGTGAATTTTTATAACACTGTTCTTTTTTTTGCCACCATTACTAGAAAAAAAATATTAATAAAAATGCACTAAAACTACCCCCTATTTGATAGACGCTATAATTTTTGAACAAACCAATCAATAAACGTTTATTGTGATTATTTTTTTTACCAAAAATATGTAGAATACGTATCGGCCTAAACTGATGGAAACATTTTTTTTTTTTATATATATATTTTTTGGGGATATGTATTATAGCAAAAAAGTAAAAAATATTGTATTTTTTTTTCAAAATTGTCGCTCTATTTTTGTTTATAGCGCAAAAAATAAAAACCGCAGAGGTGATCAAATACCACCAAAAGAAAGCTCTGTGGGAAAAAAAGGACGCCAATTTTGTTTGAGAGCCACGTCGCACGACCGCGCAATTGTCAGTTAAAGTGACGCAGTGCCGAATCGCAAAAAGGGGCCAGGTCCTTTAGCTGCATAATGGTCCGTGTCTTAAGTGGTTAAATGGGTTTTCGTTAATTTGAATATTTCTGAATGCAGGGTTTGACAAATTTGCTTGGAATCTAGGAGCTAGCTAAAAAGGTTAGGAGCCAGAAAACGCACCCCGTCCCGACGAGCTTGCACGCAGAAGCGAACACATACGTGAGTAGCGCCCGCATATGTAAACGGTATTCAAACCACACATGTGAGGTATCGCTGCGATCGTTAGAACAATAATTCTAGCCCTATACCCTTCTAGCCCTCTAACTCAAAAAATGCAACCTGTAGAATTTTTTAAACGTCACCTATGGAGATTTTAAAGGGTAAAAGTTTGTCGGCATTCCACGAGTGGACACAATTTTGAAGCGTGACATGTTGGGTATTAATTTACTTGGCGTAACATTATCTTTTACAATATAAAAAAAAAAAAATTGGGATAACTTTACTGTTGTCTTTTTTTTTTTTTTTTTTATTAAAAAAAATTGTATTTTTTCCCCAAAAAAGAGTGCTTGTAAGACCGCTGCGCAAATGCGGCGTGACAGAAAGTATTGTAACGATCGCCATTTTATTCTCTAGGGTGTTAGAATAAAAAATATATATAATGTTTGGGGGTTCTAATTCGAGTGAAGGAGATGGCAGTGAAAAATTACACATTAGAAGTAGAACTGGTTTTACTTGTAATGCCAACGGCCACCACCAGATGGCGCCAGGTCACAGAAGGAAGCTTGGGACTTCACAAGGCCGTAAAGCCACGGCCTCAATTACCGGCCATCGCGGGCCCACGGCGGGGGAGGTGGGGGCGCACGGAGACACAGGATCCTGTGCCTCCGTGCGCCCCTACTTCTCCCGCTGCGCGATCGCGGCGGACCCGCGACGGCCGGTAATTGAGGCCGTCTTTTTACGGCCTTGTAGGCCGCAAAGCCGCGGCCTCAATTACCGGCGGGCGCCAGGTCACAATTTCTTGTCGCAATTGCGACCTGGCGCCCGGATATTGTCGAGCCCTGAATTAATGAATTTGTCAAATTTTGTTGAAAAACGAATTCGGAACAAAACTAATTGCACATGTCTAACCCTAACCAATCCATCAGAATGTACTCTAATCCAGTGTAGCATTATTCATACGGCAGTTTATGTTTATTTGCACCGATTATTGCCGATTTGCTTATTCAGGTATTACTCTTAGTTTAGTGGTATAGAACCTAGGGCCAGATTCACAAAAGAGATACGACGGCGTATCTCCTGATACGCCGTCGTATCTCTGTTTCTATCTATGCGACTGATTCATAGAATCAGTTACGCATAGATAGCCAGAAGATCCGACAGGTGCAATTGTTTTACACTGTCGGATCTTAGGATGCAGTACCGCGGCCGCCGCTGGGGGGAGTTTGCATCGTAAACCAGCGTCGGGTATGCAAATTAGGAGTTACGGCGATCCACAAAGATTTTTTCCCGTCGTTACGGCGTCGCAAGTGTTAGATTTCTGTCGCAAAGATAGGGCACCTTTAACATGGTGTAAAAGTACTCCACCATGTTAAAGTATGCCCGTCTTTCCCGCGTCGCTTTTGAATTTTTTTTGAATTTTTTATTTTTCCCGGCGTAATTCTTTTTTCACGTCGCGATTCACAAAACGTCGGCACGTCGTAATTTCGCGCAAAGCACGTCGGGAAATTTGCGACGGGAGCATGCGCAGTACGTCCGGCGCGGGAGCGCGCCTAATTTAAATGGTACCCGCCCCATTTGAATTGGGCCGCCTTGCGCCGGACCTGTTTACGATACACCGCTGGCAAATTTCCAGGTAAGTGCTTTGTGGATCGGGCACTAAATCGGAAAAATTGCGGCGGTGTAATGTAAACCGGTTACGTTACGCTGCGCCCACTCTACGTGAATCTGGCCCCTAATTCTTAGTCACTGTGACTGTGATTGTGTCTGAATTTAGCAGTTGTGTGCTCATTTATGTTTAAAACACCATTTAGGTTTGGTCGAGGTCGAGGCGCAGAAGAGAAAACCCCAAATTACCAAGCTGCTTCGGGAGAAACATGCACCTTCCTTCCTTTCTCAGCCAAGTGGTTAAATAGGACATGTATTTGTTACTTAAATTAAATAAGCATTAGAAGTTGAGATTAATATGGTCTCCGTTTTCCTTAATGTTTTGTCATGATGATGATGATTGTATAATTGAATTCCCCATGGCCTGTTCACATCAATATATGGATCTAGATTTACTATATGTAATTACCAGACCGCTGTGAAAGCCTGTTTTCAATACAACATACAGTATTCATCAGTTCAGATGAAGCTGTGTTTGGTATTTGCCTTCTGCCAGGGATTGTTCGGGTTCTCAAACATGACAAATCACATAAACAGGGACTAATATTATATGATTTATGGAACAGCAGCTGCAGTGTGAACTCTGTCTGGACCAGCGGGGCTGAATGCAGAAAACAGGCACCATTTTTCTGGCAGATAAAGGGGCTCGCTATATCTGTACACTGCTTAAAGCGGACCTGTGTATGTCGAATGGAGACTATGATGTAATAACGCAAAAGATGGGGAAAACCCCACCAGTGAAAATCACATGCTGCAAAGATCAGCAGATCTAGAGGTAGAAACAACAATTATACACTATGGGCCAGATTCAGAAAGAATTACGTTGCGCAGCGGCAGCGTAACGTATCCCATTTACATTACACCGCCGCAGGTTTACAGCGTAAGTGCCTGATTCACAAAGCACTTACCTGTAAACTTGCGGCGGTGTAACGTAAATCCGCTCGGCGCAAGCCCGCCTAATTCAAATGGGGCGGGAACCATTTCAATTAGGCGCGTTCCCGCGCCGAGCGTACTGCGCATGCTCCGTCCGTCAAATTACCTGACGTGCATTGCGCTAAATGACGTCGCAAGGACGTCATTGGTTTGACGTTAACGTAAATGGCGTCCAGCGCCATTCACGGACGACTTACGCAAACGACGTGAAATTTAAAATTTTTACGCGGGAACGACGGCCATACTAAACATTGCTTAGTCCAGTGTTTTTCAACTCCAGTCCTCAAGGCACACCAACAGGTCATGTTTTTAGGCTTTCAATTATTTTGAACAGGTGATTTGATCAGTTTCACTGCCTTAGTAATCACCACAGTCGTTTCATCTAAAGGAAATCCTGAAAACATGACCTGTTGGTGTGCCTTGAGGACTGGAGTTGAAAAACACTGGCTTAGACCACCTAGGAGGCAGCCTTAAACTTTACGATGCGTATCGCTACGGAAACGACGTAAATTTAGATCGAGGGGCATCGCGGACGTTCATGAATCGCCGTAACTAGTCATTTGCATATTCTACGCCGACCACAATGGCCTCGCCACCTAGCGGCCGGCCTAGAATTGCAGCCTAAGATCCGACGGTGTAACACAAGTTACACCTGTCGGATCTTAGGGCTATCTATGCGTAACTGATTCTATGAATCAGTCGCATAAATACGACAATCGTATCTCAGAGATACGACGGCGTATCAGGAGATACGCCGTCGTATCTCTTCTCTGAATCTGGCCCTATCTTACCAAAAGTATTGAGACACCTGCCTTTATACGCACATGAACTTTAATGGCATCTCAGTCTTATGCCGCGTACACACGATCGGAAATTCCGACAAGAAAAACGTGGATTTTTTTCCGACGGAATGTTAGCTCAAACTTGTGTTGCACACACACGATCACACAAAATTCCGACCATCAAGAACGCGGTGACGTACAACACTACAACGAGCCGAAAAAAAATGAAGTTCAATGCTTCCGAGCAAGCGTTGACTTGATTGAGCATGCGTGATTTTTTTGTGCGTCGGAATTGCACACAAGTCGATCGGAATTTACGATAAGAACTTTTCTTGTCGGAAAAATTGAGAACCAGCTCTCAAATATTTATTGTCGGAAATTCCCGGCATAAAAAGTCCAATGGAGCCAACACACAGTCGGAATTTCCGACCAAAGGGCTCACATTGAACTTTTTTTTCAAATTCCAACTGTGTGTAAGCGCCATTAGTCCGTATCGAGTTGGCCCACACTTTTGCAGCTATTTTTTTTTTTTTTATTATTAACTTTTTTCTAAATCTTTTTATTGAGTTTTTGTACAAACAAAGAACCTTACACACTTTTCCAAAAACCATTCATAAAAACACAAGAATGAAACTAGAATGAAACTATCCATAACATAAACTCCTTTTTAGTTTCCCTAGATGAAAAAAGAAAAAAAAGTAGAAATAAACATAGAGCCAAAACAACTATACCAGAAACCCAACGGCCACTCTTTTTTTTTTCTTTTGGCACGCACATGAACTTTAAAGCGGTGGTTCACCCTAATTGGCAACTTTTCTTGTTTCAAACCAGCTTCCACAGTACGCTCTGCATCCGTTTTTTTTTTTTTTAATCGGCCTCCTTACCTTTGAACGAGGGCCTTTAGTGAGCTGTCACTCACTTTTCCCCGCGGGAGTGGGCGTGGCTTTCAATCCCCCACCAGCGCTATGTCTCCTGGGAGTTAGTCCTGAGAATCCCAGGAGACGCGCCGTGTTAGAAAATCCCGCGATATCTCGCGGGTCACGTGACTAGTAACTTGTCTGCTAGTCACAGCGGGGAGTGTCCTTTTCAGGACGCTGCCGGCCGTTGTCCTAGCAACGACGCAGTGTTGACGGCGCTGCTCGTCGTCACACTGTGCGTGCGCCTGATACATTCACCACATCCCGGAAGGGCTTCAGGAGGGCTTCAGAGTGCCCGCAGTCAAGATGGCAATGTCCATCATCGATTTTTATAAGATATTCTTTTGGGGGAAATCGTCTTGGTAGCGGCTGCAAGTAGGAGACTGGTGAGTACAATTTTCGTTGTACCATCAGTGTTACAAAAACTTCTTTAAAAAAAAAAAATGTTTTCCCGCGGAACTCCCGCTTTAAGTCTGTAGGGTTCAATATTGAGTTGGCCCACCCTTTGCAGCTGTAACAGCTTCAACTCTTCTGGGAAGGCTGTCCACAAGGTTTAGGAGTGTCTATGGGAATTTTGACCATTCATCCAGAAGCGCATTTAAGAGGTCAGATATGGATGTTGACAAGAAGGCCTGACTCGCAGTCTCTGCTTTTATTCATCCCAAAGATGTTCTATCAGGTTAAGGTAAGGACTCTGTTCCGGCCAGTCAAGTTCCTCCACCCCAAACTCGCTCATTCATGTCTTTATGGACCTTGCTTTGTGCACTGGTGCTCAGTCATGTTGGAACAGGAAGGGGCCATCCCTAAACGGTTCTCACAAAGTTGGGAGCATGAAATTGTCAAAAATGTCTTGGTATGCTGACACTCTGTGTAGCGGCCTCATTGGCTTTGAGTAAATAACAAGAAGAGAGTCTGACGGGTGCAGTACTTTTATTTATTTTTCCTCAAAGGTGTGCATTAAGGTTGAACAACACCATAAGTACCATTTGCACCGTGAAAACTGTAAAATTACATACAATACATTAGTTTACAGAGATCACCATAAAAGAGAGTTACAATAACAAGTGGACGGAAATTGAGAAGCTATGGCTGGCCCCAGTCCACCCCAATAGTCTCCTGTGGAGCGCAAACGTAGACCCTGATCGTATGCTTGGCCCAATGTCGGTGGCGTAAGCTGATACCCCACCTCTGATAGCTTGCTCCTGACCTTGTTTGCCTGTAACCCCAAGGTAAATAAAGAGTTGCCTGTAACCCCAAGGTGCCAGACAGCCTCACCCACCGCATGTCATTCCCGTGGACCTCTAGGAACCTCTTCCACTTTGGCAACTTGGTAGACCCTCTGACCTGTAAATTACGCTCCTTTGCTGAACTACGGACCCAACATGATCTCCCGAACCAGGAATTCTACGGGTATCTCCAAATACGCCATGATGCCTTGTCAATAGCTCCAAAATTGCAGTTATTGATAAAAAAAAAAAAAAAAAGAGTTACAACAGAATTACAAATGTGGAGTTACAAAGTGGTGTTCCATTATCTACACGCATATGTCTAAATTAACGTAGCACTACCCCGGGAGGAGCTGCTGGTTTCTTTTGGGTGACACATTTACCTTGTGGCTCTATGGTGCATATAGCAGTAGTAAAGAAATGTTCGCAACAGGTGTCTTTTGCCGTGCTCCTTAATACCCATCCGGGTAAAAACAATGAACCAGTGATGAAAGGGATAGAGTTTGGAAGAAGAAGAACAGCAGATTCAGGCGTAGTATTTGGAACAGTCCTACTCCCATACTAAAGGCCGCGTACACACGGTCGTTCCAAACCGATGAGAATGGTCCGACGGGCCATTTCCATCGGTTCACCGCTGAAGTGGCCTGATGGTCTGAAGTGCGTACACACCATCGTTCCAAAAACCGATCGGGTCAGAACGCGGTGATGTCAAACACACGACGTGCTGAATAAAACGAAGTTCAATGCTTCCAAGCATGCGTCGACTTGATTCTGAGCATGCGCGGGCTTTGAACCGACGTTTTCTGTACTAACCATCGGTTTGGACCGATCGGGCATCGGTCCATTGGTTCGATTTTGAAGCATGTTTTAAAATTTTGGACCGAAGGACAACAGACCGATGGGCTATACACACGGTCGGTTTGGACCGATGAAACTGAACCTCGGTCCATTCTCATCGGTTTTGTCCAACCGTGTGTACGCGGCCTAACACTTTCAGTACCACTCCTAACTGAGTGGGCTTAGCGTACCCAGACAGGCCTCTCTCACTGACCCGGCAGCATCACTCGAACCTTTTGAGGAAATGTCTCTGCCACAGACCCTCCTTGGAATGAACTTCAGGGAGACACCTCTGCCACAGGCCCTCTCTGATTGAAAATGCGGAGGCAATCCTCCTTGGAAGAATTACACCTGGATCTCCTTCTTAACGTCGCCCCGGTACCAACTGACAGGTGATCAATCCTTCAGTGTTCGGCTACCTTGATCCCTGATGGTTTGTCAAAAATCCTTTTGGAATGCCAGCCTCTCAATGGCGCTCCTCAGATTAACTCCCCACCGAACAGCTCTACCACTTGGGATCTTCAAAAATGGGAACCCAGTCGATCACTGGGTCCCCACCGTTGCTCAAACGTTCCGGACCAACATGGTCCCGGAACCAAGAACACCGCGTGGCACGCGCACTCCGGACAGGTAGGCCATAACAGAATCAGTCGCATAGATACAACGGCCCAGATTAGGACTTACGACGGCGCAAATGGCGTTGCGCCGTCGTAAGCCCTTTGAGAATCTGGGCCTATAACTTTTGCGCAAACCAATCCATATACGCTTATTGCATTTTTTTTTTACTAAATATGTAGAAGAATACATAACGGCCTACACCTAGGATTTTTTTTTTATATATATACATATTTTGGGGGGATATTTATTATAGCAAAAAGTAAAAAATATAGATTTTTTTCAAAATTGTCGCTATTTTTTTGTTTATAGCACAAAAAATAAAAACCGCCGAGGTGATCTAATAAAACAAAAGAGAACTCTATTTGTGGGGAAAAAAAGGACATCAATTTTGTTTGGGAGCAACGTCGCAAAAAATGGCCCGGTCATTGGGCAGCCAAATCCTCCGCGGCTGAAGTGGTTAAAATAATACCTGGTGATCCTGCCATGAAGGTCATATCTGTGCACTTTCCTGGCTGAGACTACAACTGATATAGTACGGTATCTTGTGTTATAAAAATTACAATTACGGTATTTATGATATGCAGTGCTTTAGCCAATTGAATGTAATCCGGTTAAGGTTTAGATTTACAAAATACGGGCTCCCTGGAAATACTATACCGTCAAACGATTTTTCGATGTGATCATCTGAGTATCTTTATAAAAACATAACTCACTGTAATCCTTCATGTGTGGAATCTAGAGACCTTGGGCCAGATCCTCAAAAGAGATACTCCGACTTAAGTGCTGTTCAGTCTGTGTGTAACTTTGGAAACGATCCTCAAAAGGCTTTTTCCAAAGTTACACAGAAGATCCGGCATGTGTAATTGATTTACACTGCCTAATTTTAGGATGCAGTACCGCATCCGCCGCTGGGGGCATTTCGAGTCGAAATGCCGTTGCTAGTATGCAAATTAGCACTTAAGGCGATCCACAAAGCTTTCTAGCTTCTTTTTTGCGCCGTAAGTGTTATTTTGCAAGTGTAAAATTAGGGCTCGTTTTACAAAGTGTAAAGTTAGTCACACCTTGTAAAGGCCCATTGCAGCGACGGCATTTGGTATGCTTTCCCGAGGGAGAACTCCACGTCAATTTGTAAAAAACAAAACCGGCATGGGTTCCCCCCCAGGAGCATACCAGGCCCTTATCAAAAATTGACGTAGGGGGTCCCCCTACAATCCATACCAGACCCGTATCCAAAGCACGCTACCCGGCCGGCCAGGAAGGGAGTGGGGACGAGCGAGCGCCCCCCCCCTCCTGAGCCGTGCCAGGCCGCGTGCCCTCAACATGGGGGGGTTGGGTGCTCTGGGGCAGGGGGGCGCACTGCGGGCCCCCCCACCCCAGAGCACCCTGTCCCCATGTTGATGAGGACAGGACCTCTTCCCGACAACCCTTGCCATTGGTTGTCGGGGTCTGCGGGCGGAGGCTTATCGGAATCTGGGAGTCCCCTTTAATAAGGGGGCCCCCAGATACCGGCCCCCCACCCTAAGTGAATGGATATGGGGTACATCGTACCCCTATCCATTCACCTGGAGGCAAAAAGTAAAAGTTAATAAACACACAACACAAGGCTTTTTAAAATATTTTATTATTCTGCTCCGGACGCCCCCCCTGTCTTCGTTATTAGCTCAATTACCAGGGGGGGCTTCTTCTTCCGCTCTCCGGGGGTCTTCTTCCACTCTCCGGGGGTCTTCCGCTCTCCGGGGGGGCTTCTCCGGACTCCGGGGGGGCTTCTCCGGACTCCGGGGGGCTTCTTCCATCTTCTCCCCTCTTCCGCTCTTGACTCGGCGAACCCCGGTTCTTCTGCAGCTCTCCGGTGCCTTCTTCTTCAGCGCTGGCTGCCTGCTATGTTTGTGTGTTAGCTCGATTTCAAACAGGCAGCCGGCGCGGTCTTCTGTGGCGTCAGGGTCTTCTGGTCTTCTGTTCTTCCGATGTTGTCTCGTCGCCTGTTGTCGCTGTAATGATGGAAGCGCGCCTTGCATCACATTTATATAGGCATCACCGTCCCATCATGCTCCGGTAGGTACCCACGTGGTGGGTGCACGTGGGTAGGCACCCACCACGTGGGTACCTACCGGAGCATGATGGGACGGTGATGCCTATATAAATGGGATGCAAGGCGCGCTTCCATCATTACAGCGACAACAGGCGACGAGACAACATCGGAAGAACAGAAGACCAGAAGACCCTGACGTCACAGAAGACCGCGCCGGCTGCCTGTTTGAAATCGAGCTAACACACAAACATAGCAGGCAGCCAGCGCTGAAGAAGAAGGCACCGGAGAGCTGCAGAAGAACCGGGGTTCGCCGAGTCAAGAGCGGAAGAGGGGAGAAGATGGAAGAAGCCCCCCGGAGTCCGGAGAAGCCCCCCCGGAGTCCGGAGAAGCCCCCCCCGGAGAGCGGAAGACCCCCGGAGAGTGGAAGAAGACCCCCGGAGAGCGGAAGAAGAAGCCCCCCCTGGTAATTGAGCTAATAACGAAGACAGGGGGGGCGTCCGGAGCAGAATAATAAAATATTTTAAAAACCCTTGTGTTGTGTGTTTATTAACTTTTACTTTTTGCCTCCAGGTGAATGGATAGGGGTACGATGTACCCCATATCCATTCACTTAGGGTGGGGGGCCGGTATCTGGGGGCCCCCTTATTAAAGGGGACTCCCAGATTCCGATAAGCCTCCGCCCGCAGACCCCGACAACCAATGGCAAGGGTTGTCGGGAAGAGGTCCTGTCCTCATCAACATGGGGACAGGGTGCTCTGGGGTGGGGGGGCCCGCAGTGCGCCCCCCTGCCCCAGAGCACCCAACCCCCCCATGTTGAGGGCACGCGGCCTGGCACGGCTCAGGAGGGGGGGGGCGCTCGCTCGTCCCCACTCCCTTCCTGGCCGGCCGGGTACCGTGCTTTGGATACGGGTCTGGTATGGATTGTAGGGGGACCCCCTACGTCAATTTTTCGGCGTGGGGGGGTCTCCTTACAACCCATGCCAGACCTAAGGACCTGGTATGCTCCTGGGGGGGGAACCCATGCCGGTTTTTTCTTTGAAAATTGGCATGGAGTTCTCCCTCAGGAATGCATGCCGCTGTCATTTTTTTTTTCCCCGACGCAACTTTAAGCCGTCGCGATCCTCAAAACTCGGCGTAACGTAACTTCGCGCATGCGCAGTACGGCCGACGCGCATGCGCAGTACGGCCGGCGCGGGAGCGCGCCTCATTTAAATGGGACTCGCCCCATTTGAATAGGAACGCCTTGCGCCGGCGGAATTTTAGTTACACAGCCTGAAATTTCTAGATAAGTGCTTTGTGGATCAGGCACTTAGGTAGAAACTTTAAGCCAGTGTAACTTAAATAGGATTTTTTAAGTTACGTCAGGTTTTTGTGGATCTGGCCCCTTATGTCATCAGAATAATTCCTATTACACTTAATATTTTTCTTTAGACTAAATCCTTGTAAGTCCTGTAAAAAAAAAAACTGTCAACATTTATCAACTTCTGCAACCACATGACTGGTAGTATGCCAACGCTGGTAATCATTAAAAGGCCAGTTATATGGGATCGAGAAAAGCCCTTGTTTGAGCAATTAAAAAATTCATATTTGCTTTCATTTGTCAATGAATTTTTTTGGAACTGCAAAAAAAATAACAGAAAATGTTCATAGAGCCAAATCAAAATACTGTAAGGCCAACTTTACCGCAACTTCTAAACATTAGTGCCTTACTTGTGTCAGTGCTTCAGAGGTGAATGGTCATGCTGGCCACACGTGTAATGCCGCGTACACACGACCGTTTTTCATGATGAGAAAACTGCAATTTTTAAGATTGGTCATGAAAACCGCTCGTGTGTATGCTCCATAGCATTTTCTCAACAAGAAAACTGCCCGCAAAAAAACTTAGAACCTGCCCTATTTTTTCTCGTCGTTTTTCCCCGTCGTTCTTTTTCTCGTCGTTAAAATCGCTTGTGTGTATGCTTTTCCGAGGGGGAAAAAAAGCGCATGCTCAGAAATAGCAACAGAGTCCCAAAGGGTGGCGCCATTCGAATGGAACTTCCCTTTTATAGTGCCGTCGTACGTGTTGTACGTCACCGCGGTTTGCTCGACCGTTTTTTTCATGAACGTGTGTATGCAAGGCAGGCTTGAGAGGAATCACGACAAATCACGTTGAGAAAAACTAAGGGCCAGATTCACAGATATCTGCGGCGGCGTAACGTATCGTCTTTACGTTACACCACCGCAAGTTTTCAGCGCAAGTGCCTGATTCACCAAGCACTTCCGTGTAAACTTACGGCATTGTAACGTAAAGCCGTCCGGTGCAAGCCTGCCTAATTCAAATGGGGCGTGTACCATTTAAATTAGGCGCGTTCCTGTGCCGAACGTTCTGCGCATGCTCCGTGTGAAAATTTCCCGACGTGCTTTGCGCGAAATTACGGCGCCCCAACGTATTTTTATAACGACGACGTGCGTTACGTCGTTTCGTATTCCCGGACGTCTTACGCAAAAAAAGAAATTTGAAATTCGACGCGGGAACGACGGCCATACTTTAACATGGCTGTTCTAAATGTAAGCCATGAAAAAGCAGGCTTATGTTTGCGACGGGAAAAACCGACTAGCGACGACGTAAGAGATTGCGACGAACGCGCGTATCTTCGTGGATCGCCGTAATCAGCTAATTTGCATACCCGACGCTGGAAAACGACGCGAACTCCACCTGGCGGCCGCCGGAAAATTACACCTAAGATCCAAAGGCGTACGAAGCCGTACGCCTGTCGGCTCTTAGCCAAAAGCCGTCGTATCTTTGTTTGTGAATTACAAATAAAGATAAGACGCTGCAACTTTGAAAGTACGCCGGAGTATCAGCAGATACTCCGGCGTACTTTTTCTGTGAATCTGGCCCTAAGTTTTTTTGCAGGACAGGAAAAACGGTCATGTGTACGGGGCATAACAGTTTCAGAAATATCACATTTTGATTGACATAAAAAAACAATTGCGTGGTACTGAATGTTCTGCAGCAATTTTTCACCCACTTTTTTAATCATTAAATTTTTTTTATTGAATTTAAAAGTGTTTTTACCTACGCTTTAAGGTGAAAAAATACCTCACTGTCACAGGCCCCCAGCCCCCCCCCCCCCGTTTTACTTACCGGAGCCCGTTCACCTGCTGTGCGCGTCCCCCGGCGTCCTATTCTCCACGGAGTGTCGGCATTGATTGGATAGATTGATAGCAGCGCAGCCATTGGCTCCCACTGCTGTCAATCAAATCCAATGTCTATGGACGCCGAGTGTCTGACAGGGAATGCGCTCGCAAGCTAACCCCCCTTTGGGAGAGAGCTTCTCAGAGGGGGTTAGCTATTGTGGGGACAGGGGCGTCCCTAGGGGGGGGGCCAGAGGCGGCCCTGACCCCCCCAACATCATGCTGTGCCCCACCATGTGCCCCCCCCAAAAAAAATTTTTTTTTGCAATTTTTGTATTTTGCTCCCCGAGAGGGAGAGCGTCCCCAGTCAGCTCTGCGGGGGATTCCTCCCCCTCCCTCTGCTCGCCATCACTGCATAATGCGAGCGCTCACACAACCAGATATTCTAGCCTGGACCGTGTTTAAGTGTGTGCACTGCAGACTGCAGTACACTGTAATCACTGAACTACATTATCTCCATCCCTTCTCTCTCCCCCCATCTGTCTCCCTCCCCCTCTCCTGTTCTTTCAAAACATTCACAATTTACTTTCACTTTCAGTTAGGCAGATAATATACGGTGCAAATTTCTTTCCTGCATCCACAGATTGCAGGAAAGAAACTTGCATGATTCCCCCATCAACAGACAGTGGTGACAGGGGAATATCCCTCCTGCCCAGCAATTATATTCTACCGACAAACAGTGATTATCACCAGTGGCTATACAGCAACCACTAGTGATAATTATAAGAGAATCTGCTCATTAATGGTTCAAATCTCAGCCAGTTTCTGCTGAACCAGCTGAGATTTAAACTGTCTATGGCTGGTCTTAGCTCTTAGGCAGCCCATACATTGATTAGCACTGTGGAGTGTCGGCTTCCTGGCGGGATCGGGCATGTGGCATTTCAAACACACCCGAGCCCATCTCTATTGGTTGTAGACAGTTGAGCTCCCTGCAGGTTGCTTAGCAGCAGTGGACCCTTCTCTGATATGCTGATCGGGATGCAATCCAGGTGATGCTCTTAGTCAAATCCTAGTGTTAAATATCAGTGATTTTATTGATCAAAGCCCACACTTTACAGGCATAGAGCCCACATGGCTGCTGATCATACGGTTGATTATATTTATGTGGTTGTACTCCTGATGCTAATAAATACTGTGTTTATTAGATCTGACTGGGAGCATCACCTTGATCACATGCCGATCAGCATGTCAACAGAGAAGGTTATACAGCATTACTGCTGCTAGGTGACCAGCTGGGGGCTCGGCTCTCTATAACCAATAGTGCCAGCCTTCCCCTGCATGCACCCATAATGTCACCAGCACTAGGTCCTAATAGACTGCCGCCGCTGCCAAGGAGACAGATGCCAGACCAGTGCTGTAAATAGCAGGGACAGGACAGCTGGGGATCCCCACTGTGGCAGAACACCAGGGCCCGGTGGCAAGATAACCTTTGCAACAATGATAGTTCTCCCACTGCTTTGGACCCTTATATTTTCTTGGTGTGCTGGTGACATATATCTCTTGTTTTCTGCCACCCTGGGGGGCCCCAGTATAGTAGGAAGGGAGCTCACTGCAGAACATATGAAAGGGCCCATAGTGGGATCGTAGTAAAGGGCCCCAGGATATATATATATATATAATTGCATTTTATAGTTGGCCCCCCTACTTTTGTCCCTGTCCCCCCATGTGCCCCCCCTAAATATGAAAGCTGGAGACGCCACTGTGTGGGGAGGAGCCGAGACAGCCGCCAAGGGGGACCCCAGGACAGGAGGATCGGCGCCACTCTGTGCAAAAAAATAAAGCTTTACATTTACTTTAAAGCAGTGTTCCAGCGGTAAAATAAAAATGTTTTAAAGTCAGCAGCTACAAACACTGTAATTTAAAATTTAATAAGGACACTTGCCTGTCCAGGGAGCCCGTGATGTCGGCTCCCGAGGCCGATCCGTGTGTTTTTATTTTTTAGGGTGGACCTCCACTTTAACCTAGAGGATTACTACATGCTTGTGAAGCATCCCCAAGTACCCATTGGTCACTTTAAAGGGGCCCTTCACCCCCCCCCTTTATAAAAAAACACCATCCATTAGTGGTGAGAAGTTTGAAGAATAACTAAAGGCAAAAAATTAGTTTTCAATTTTGTATGGTGGTAAGGGATTCAAACACCTTTCCATTTTTATTGCTGTCTGTTCCCCGTTAGGGAAATTCACCCCCTCTGTTGTCCTGTGTACAATTATAATTGAAAGTGGATGTAAAAGAAAATTCAACATTTTTTGTTGTCCCCAGAAAAGTAATAGAGGGGAAATCTTCCAATGGGGACACCAATTCTGGTGACCTGGGGGTGGGGGCAAGGAAATCCCTTAATTTGCAGGAATTTCCACTCACTTCCTGTTTTGGCTATGAGACAGGAAGTCAAAGTGAATCTTTACAATGGGACAAAAAAAAACTGACAGGGGTTATAACCTTCCCTTACGCTATCCAAAGTCCAAAAAGAAAAAGTTTTGTCTATAGTTCTACTTTAACATTGCTGTGATTTCAGAAGTTTACTCTTATTCTACTACTGATCTGTGGTGCCTTGTAAATACTGTATATATTGGCGTATAACGATCACTTTTTTACCCTGAAAAAAGAGGGTAAACTGTGCCTGCGTGTTAAGCCGCATACACACGACCGTTTTTCATGATAAGAAAAATGCAATTTTTTTAATTGGTCATTTAAAACGACTGTGTGTAGGCTCCAGAGCATTTTTCTCGACATGAAAAATGGGCATAAAAAATTTAGAACATGCTCTATTTTTTCTCGTCATTTTTCACGTTGTGTAAAACGGTCGTTTGTAGGCTTTAACGACTGGGAAAAAAAACGTGCATGCTCAGAAGCAAGTTATGAGAAGGGAAATTTGCACAATCAGCCCAAAGGGTGTCGCCAATCGAATGGAACTTCCCCTTTATAGTGCCGTCGTACGTGTTGTACATCATCACGCTTTCCTCGAGCCTTTTTTTTCACAATCGTGTGTATGCAAGGCAGGCTTGACAAGAATCACGTTGAGAAAAACGTTTTTTCCATAACATGAAAAATGGTCGTGTACGCGGCTTAATACGCAGGGGGCTGTGGAAAGTTTGTTCCTGAAACGTCCCACTTAAAGTTAGAGTGCGTGTTATACGCCAATAAATACGGTACCTAATAGCAAACAGCCTGAATTCCCAATCTAAGCTCATGTATGACAATAAGGTAAAGCTGGGTTTTGTATTTTTCCTATACTAGAAAGAAAAAAAAACACAACTTGTCTTGTCGAAAACGGTAGAGGAATTCCATCTCTATAAATCTACAACTGTTTCACAGGGGTAAGTGAATAGTTTAGAGCGAATGTTTTTTCTTTATGTAAAATGTGTCTTCTTAGTAAGCAATGTACAGTAAAAAGACAATTTATAGCATTGCATGCTCGCAGTAAAGGGTACGTCAGCACCATTAATCCTGGACAGGGCACTCACGGCTGAAACACAGGAAATAATAGAAGTCGATAACGGAACCATCCATTCAGTATAAGCAAGCACAAGTTGCACATAAAACTGGATAGATGCGGAATTACTGCTGAACCATCCAGTAGATGTCATAGGAGGCATATAGGACTGATGGTTCTGTTCAGCTGATTCATATATATTTGATTTAAAGGTAACCTATCAGCACAGGTAACTGTTATCTGTAAAAGGTTGTTATGCATGGCTGGAGAATGGTGTTGTCCACATTTTTGGAGATGGTGCCATCTTCAAGTTCCATAGTAGTGTTTCTTATGCTGGGATACTCTTCCCCGGAACTAGCACTACCTCCGGGAATCAGACAACATCAACTCTTAGGCCCTGTACACACGATCAGTCCAAACTGATGAAAACGGACTGAAGTTCAGTTTCATTGGTTAACCAATGAAGCTGACTGATGGTCTGATGTGCCTACACACCATCAGTTCAAAAACCAATCGAGTCCAGCGCGGTGACATAAAACACAACGGCGTGCAGAGAAAAATGAAGTTCAATGCTTCCAAGTATGCATCGACTTGATTCTGAGCATGCCCGGGTTTGGAACCGATGCTTTTGCGTACTAACCATCGGTTTTGACCTATCAGTCAGGCGTCCATTGGTCCAATTTTAAGGCAAGTTGTCTGTTTTTGGACCGAAGGACAACAGACCGATGGGGTGTCACACGGTCGGTTTGGACCGTTTTCATCAGTTTGGACTGATCGTGTGTACAGGGCCTAATACTTGATCTGAGGTTTTTTTAAAGAGATAACTGTACTAAATTAAAAAAAAATAAAAAGAAACGTGTGTATATGAAGATGTGTGGAGTAATGAGTGACACAAAATTTAGGATTTGGCCAGCATTTTTTTGTCAGAACGAGAAAATCTCAATTACTATTACTGAGCTGCTTAGGCAAAATTTGCTTGAAAGAAAACAAATAACTGTTACTCTTTCTTTCTTTGTTTTTTTATTTATTTATTTAGAAGATTTCTTATTTTGGGTGTATGCACTCAGGGGCGGATCTAGGGGGGGCAACGGGGAAATTGCCCCCTCCGAGAATGCAGGTGAGTGAGAGAGCCGGCAGGTGGCTCCGCGGGTGAGAGAGCCGGCGGGTGGCTCTGCGGGTGGGAGAGCCGACGAGCAGCTCTGCGGGTGAGAGAGCCGACGGGCGGCTCCGTGGGTGAGAGAGTGGGTGAGCAGCTGTGTGGCTCGGTGTGTGAGCAGGCTGCTGGCCAATCAGGGACAGGGAGCAGGCGGGTGGGGGAGCAGAGAGATGACATCATCACTCACCGCCCGGCGCCTGACCTGAAACCCTGCAGTTCCACCCTCACTGTGCAGGCAGCCGTGGCAGCAGAGAGATTACATCATCTCTCTGCTGCCTGACTCTGGGACACAGCAAGAGACCACCATAGAAGGAAAGTGACACAGCAAGTGACAATCTGCAATGTGTGGCATGAGACGTGGCAGGTGACAATCCGCATCTGGTGACAGGCGACGTGGCAAGTGACAATCTGCATTTAGTGACAGGTGACGTGGCAAGTGACGTGGCAGGTGACAATCTGCATTTGGTGGCAGGTGACGTGGCAAGTGACAATCTGCATCTGGTGACAGGCGACGTGGGCAGGGACAATCTGCATCTGGTGACAGGCGACATGGCTAGGGACAATCTGCATCTGGTGACAGGCGACGTGGCAAGTGACAATCCGCAATGTGTAGCAGGAGATGTGGCAAGTGACAATCTGCATCTGGTGGCAGGATATGTGGCAAGTGACAATCTGCATCTGGTGGCAGGAGATGTGGCAAGTGACAATTTGCATCTGGTGGCAGCCGATGGTGGCAAGTGACACACTCGGGGCTCCCACTGATTCTGCATTATGGTGAGTTGAACTATTTCATTTTTTATAACAATGTAATAATAGTAATAATGCGCTTCAATCATCCTGACACCATAACAACCATGGTGCCATGATGATTGAAGCGCCAACACCAGCCATGTCCCCGATAAATTTACCCCCAAAAAAGTATTTTCTGGCAGTGCCCCTTGCGAGACTACACTCTGGATCCGCCCCTGTATGCACTGTATAGTAGTTTAGTTAATTTAGTGTTCGCATTTATTCCCCTTGATGATTATGCTGAGCCACCCGAGATGCTGGACAGCGTCCCGTCTTATTAATTTCGTAAACCTTGCCATGTACCTTGAACTCCTTGCTCCTCCCAGGAACTTCCTATTTAAGCCATACCTTTGCACCTCCTGTTTGCCAGATTATTGTGCTCTCTACAGAAGATATATTGTTCCTTGTGTACCTGCAGCTGTCCTTATCTCCACTACCACTCGCTACTGACCTTTGGCTTGTTCCTCCACTACACTTCCACTTGATTCCAACCTTCAACCACTTGTTACCATCCTTTGGCTTGTTTACTGACTGCTTTATCCCTACCTGCTATATCTGCTACTGGACCCCAGCTTGTTCACCTACTGGTGGGGTGATCCTGAAGGACCGCAACCTGGTACTAACACACAGCAAAACGCATCTCCATCAGGATCTCTGGTGAATGCTGGTTAGTGCTTAGACCCTGCACCTCAGGTAAACCTATATCATCCACCAGGGTGACCTGTTTATGTACTTATCTAGCTGGTCGGTTGGAGCCTCTCTAATGCTATAGTTACTGGTCTCCGAATCTGACCCCTGACCGTGACACCCCACCAGAATCCTCTCTTACTTGAGAGTCACAATCAGAGTTCATCTTATATGACACGGCTCTATAAAATTTTGCAGCAGGCCAAAATTAACATACAAGTCGTAGTTTGAAGATCACTATTGTATAAAATGGGACTTTGAATTACAATACTTCAGGACACAAGAAATCAGAGAAATCTTTCATGCACAAGTATATAATTTTTAAATAGATTACATATTATCACTAGTGTTGAGCGGAATACGCCATATTCGATTTTGCGATATATCACGAATATATAGCCGAATATTCGTGAAATATTCGCTAAAATCGAATATTCGTGATATTTTCTCAAAAAAAAATGTTCGCAAAATTTCGCTAATGCGAATGCGAAACTGATTGCGAAATTTCGCTAATGCGAATGCGAAATTGATTGCGAAATTTTGAAACATTCAATTTCACCTGCCCTTTGGAAAAAGTGTGGTTTTACGTTATTATATAGATTTGAGGGTTTACTTTGACCAATTTGTATATTGATTAGTTTAATAAATATTGAATAACCATAGATTTGGAAAATACAAGTAAACCGTTTACGTTGACATCTCATAAATGTCTTTATGTTAAACAGTTATTATTCTCATTAAAGAGGTGAAATGCAAATGATGATGACACGGGACAAAAGATGTAAAATTCTTTGAAGATGTGATACACTGGTAAAAAAACGCACAGAAACACTCCACTCTCTCCTATGACAACTGTGGTAGGAGAACTCTGATTGGCTCTGATGCAAAATAAGGGCGGAGAAAGTATTTGCGAAATATTCCGAAATCGAATATTCGCGATTGCGAATATTCGGCAACATAAAAGGATCGCCTCAGCTTAGCTACTCGGCCCAGGGTCTCTAATCATACCAGCAATGCTTTTAGGCCCCGTACACACGACAGAGTTTCTCGGCAGAATTCACCGAGAAACTCGGTCAAAACCCGGATTCTGCCGAGAAACTCTGTCGTCTGTACAGTTTTGGCTCGATGGAGCCGCCGAGGAGCTCGACGAGAAAATAGAGAACATGTTCTCTATTTTCTCGTTGTTCTATGGGAGAAGGCGGCCCGCCGAGCTCCTCGGCGGCTTCATCCCAGAACTCGACGAGGAACTCGACGTGCTTGGCACGTCGAGTTCCTCGGCCGTGTGTACGGGGCCTAAGACGTCGATGGAGATCACTAGGATGTGATCTGTTTTAAAAATAAAATTGAAAAAATACGAATATTCGGAATAGCGAATATTGGCCGGGAAATTCGAGTTATTCGCGAATATTCGAATATGCCATATTCGTAACGAATATTCGCAATGCGAATATTCGTGAGCAACACTAATTATCACATGGACCATTAAAAAATACATCCTACACAATAAACCACCTTTAAAAATATTAGTTAAAGCCACCATTGGCAATTTATGTAACGTTATTTCCTCAGACGTTATTTGGTCAATTCATTTTGTACATTACCATGCTTACTCAGGACCAAAAAGGAAATAGCTAGTATACAATATTATCCAAAAAAGACCCAGTATGTGAGCCACTCAGGCTTTAGAAGGGGTGCAAGTCCTTGGTATCCACTGCTGTAAATGCTAGCTTGGGAGGGAGATCATCCCAGCTCCTAGCTTTACTGAGTATAGGAGAATGCCTCCCTGTGACTGCACATCAAAACAATCCCTTCAATCTATAAAGTGTGGCAACCTCAGCCTGAGCTCCAACCAGGCCATGCCCCCAATAGGTTTGACTCCGCCCATGATCCACATTATTAAGCTCTGAGGGAACGGAATGAAATGTGTTGGGGCATGGCCTGGTCGGAGCCTAGGCTGAGGTTGCCACACTTTACAGATTCACGGACTTGTTTAGATGTGCAGTCACATTGAGATTTTCTTCTGTACAATATTATCCAATTATAGTTATGCCATGGCCGGCTACTTATTAAATAAAAAGACCAATGCATATAAGAGAATAAGTGAAAATTCACACTAATGCCCCGTACACACGATCTGATTTTATGTCGGAAAAACCTTGGATGGTTTTTCCGACGGAATTCCGCTCAAGCTTGGCTTGCATACACACAGTCACACAAAAGTTCTCTGAACTTTCGACTGCCAAAAACGCGGTGACGCACAACACTACGACGAGCCGAGAAAATGAATGGGATTGTAAAGGAAAACAATTGTTTCCCTAAATAGCTTACTTTACCTTAGTGCAGTCCTCCTTCACTTACCTCATCCTTCGATTTTGCTTTTAAATGTCCTTATTTCTTCTGAGAAATACTCACTTCCTGTTCTTCTGTCTGTAACTACACACCGTAATGCGAGGCTTTCTCCCTGGTGTGGAGAAAGTCTCTTGAGGGGGCGAGCAGGAGGGTCAGGACACTCTCTACTTTGCAGATATAGAAAGGAGCTGTGTGTTAGTAGGCGTCCTGACACTCCTGCTCGCCCCCTCCCCCCTCAAGGGGCTTTCTCCACACCAGGGAGAAAGCCTTGCATTACTGTGTGGAGTTACAGACAGAAGAACAGGAAGTGAGGATTTCTCAGAAGAAAAGAAGGACATTTAAAAGCAAAATCGAAGGATGAGGTAAGTGAAGGAGGACTGCACTAAGGTAAAGGAAGCTATTTAGGGAAAAGAAAAAAACTTTACAACCCCTTTAAGTTCAATGCTTCCAAGCATGCGTCAAATTGTTTCCGAGCATGCTTTGGACTTGCTGCAGATGATCGGATTTTTCGATAGGAATTTTTTTCCGTCTGAAAAATTGAGAACCAGCTCTTAATCTTTTGTTGGCGGAAATTCCGACAGCAAAAGTCCGTTGGAGCATACACACGGTCGGAATATCCGTTCGAAAGCTCACATCAGACTTTTGCTGTTGGAAAATCCAATTGTGTGTACAGGGCATTAGGCTAAAACCCTTAGAACACACACTAAAAATGTATTCAGGAGAATCCTAGGTAAGAAACGATATGGGTTCAGGCATAGGAAGGCTCCAGGGCTCAGACTAGTCGTATGATCAGATGTCAAAAACAAGGAAAAGAGTCCAACGGCGCCCCAGAAGTGAATGGCCACTTGTAGTCTCCATTGAAAGCCCATGTTACAGGGTGATGGTGCAGGACGGAGCACAGCTGGCAGACCAAGAATATAACAGCAAAGGCCTGAACAAGGACCTTTATGGTAGGTTCTCCAAGTTACACTTATAATAAAAAGGCCGAAAGACTTTTGAAATAGAATTAACTTCAGTTATAGGGTTTATATATACTGTCCCACTACATATATACTTTATTTGTAGATAGAATAGAGTTATTAATAAGAGACTGTCCATGGGAATATATTGGTTTTCACGTTCCTTCAATATATTTCTGTTTCTTTTGATGCATTTATTCATTTTCTTTTTGCTCAGTGCTTTTGGGGGTCCCAAATCTGTTTTCAGGAAGGAATTTATGAGAAGTACCACAGTAAAGATGGTAGTAAAAATAAGACATAAAACTGACATTGGTGGCTCGTAGGAGAATTTATATCCTTGAAAATCTGCTTCTGCTCGCTTTCTTTATCTAAACACTGTGGCTTCCCATCTCATGCATGGTAATCCTACAAGCAGCTCCAGATGGAATGTTTTATTTAGAAACGTCCTAGATCAGGGTAGAGGTCTCATGGGCTTGCAGAAAGTTGGTTATATAAAATGTGCTCTACAGATAATCTACTCCCATCATCTATATTCCCACCTAAGACTTTATTAGCGCTGCATCTTTACCTTGTATCTGTATATATAACTTGTATCCAATCAATCTAATCAAAGCAATCCTGGAAAACATATATTTTTCTTGTATCTCTCGAAAAAACCTGAAAGAGAGTTATTTTTTTACTATGCCTAATTGTGGACGGAGTCTACTTACCCTACACATGGAGGTACCTTTCACGTGGAGCACGCTCATCAATGCCCGGGACCAGACGAAGATTGTGGTCTTGTGAAGAATCTAACATTAACTTCTTCAGATCTGCGCTATAGCCGAATGACAGCTACAGCGTCAATAGACTATCTCCCCTTTGCACGCTCCCCGCGCGCCCCGTGTAGGCCGATCCATGCCCCTTACCACGTGATCAGCTGTCAGTCAATGACAGCTGATCACGTGATGTAAACAGAAGCCCAGTAATCTTTTTTTTCCCTCGCGCTGACAGTGTGAGGAGAAAAAAAAGCTGATCACCGTCTTCTGTGCAAGGGACATCGGTCCCATAGAGGAAGAGGCGCATCTGCCTCATCTGTGCTAACCAGTACCCCCTGCCAGTGCCACCTGCCAGTGCCCACTGTGCCACAAATCAGTGCCCTCCAGAGCCCACCAGTGCAAAACAGTGCCACCTATCAACGCCTACCAGTGGTGCCAATCAGTGCCACCTAGCAGTGCTGCCTATCAGTGTCAACTACCAGTAACGATCAGTGCCCATCATTGCCACCCATCAGTGCCCATCACTGCCTCCTATCAGTCCCCATCATTGCCAGCTATCAGTGCCACCTATCATTGCCACTTATCAGTGCCCACCAGTGCCACCTATCAATGCCCTTCAGAGCCACCCATCAGTGCCACCTCTCAATGTCACCTCTCAGTGCCCACCAGTGCCATCTCTCAGTGCCCACCAGTGCCGCCTATCAGTGCCTATTAGTGCAGCCTATTGGTGCCCATCAGTGCAGCCTCATCAGCCTACATCAATGAAGGAGGAAAATTACCTGTTTGCAATTGTTATAACAAAATATAAAACGGTTTTGTATTTTTTTCTATTCTGTCTTTAAATTTTTTTTAACAAAAAATAAAAACCACAAAGGTGATCAAATTCTGTGTGTACTCAGAGTAAGACTCCACGGCACCTTCCAGTGGGCCTCCTACAACCCATACCTAGTGGCTTAGGCATTTAACCTTCCTTCTAATATGCGTATCTCAAATGTGTTTCATGTTTCCTTATTGAAACCTTTGGTCTACAACCGCTTTACCACCGCGGTGCCACATCCTCACCCTATACTGGTTGAGAACCATGAGGTGTATGAAGTACAGTCCATTGTTGACTCCTGTAGGTTCCATTGGCGCATACAGTACCTGGTGCATTGGAAAGAGTGTGGTCCAGAGGAACGCTCTTGGATTTCATCCTCGGACATACATGCCTCTGTCCTCCTCCGTGATTTCCAGAGACGTTTTTCCCTCAAGCCCGGTGGTCCTCCGAGGGCGAGGGGTCATTGAGGAGGGGGTACTGTCAGGGCTAGGCTCAGCCCTTCCTTCTCTAAACTGGCCGCTCAGCTGTTGGCTAATTGTCAGCTTCCATCTCTCCACAGTGACTCGTCAGTCCTGCCTACTTAAGCTGTCCAGTTCAGATGATCTCTGCCTTCGCCTTGGTCAACATCACAGAGACTATCTCCTGTGTTTCTGTTAAAGACTTGCTTGGCTGACAATCCCTTTTGGCTCCTGATCCTGCTTGCTGTTCTACTACGTTTATCTCTGGCTCCCTGACGTTTGGCTTGTCTGACGATCTGATCCGGTTCCCTAACTCTGGCTTTGTTTTGACCATGTTTACTCTGTTTATAATTTTTTTATTATTATTAAACAAGTGTGATTTAACTGTACTTCTGTCACTGTCAGGGCCAAAGCGCTGTACTTCCTCCTTTAACACACCAGCGTAGTAGATTAGCTTCCCGGCGGCTAACTGGGCACTTTAGGCGTGTGCGCATACGCATGTGACCTCTCGGGGCCAATCACCAGCGTGACCGCCCTATTTAAACCAGCTCCTGTCAGTAGACAGGTTGCTGGTTTATCGTCAGCTACTTCCTGAACCTGTGTCTCTGGAAACCATTTCCTGTTGGAATTCCGTTCGACTCACCTCTCACCTGGAACTTGACCTCGGATTGCTTCACCACTCTATTGAACTCTTCTGACCCCGACCTTGGCTTGTGACCTGGACTCTGTTGTTGTTTCTCCTGCCCTTGAACCTCTTGGCTTGTGACCCGGATCTGCTGTCTTCTCTGCTCCCCGAACCTTGGCTTGCACCCCGGACTTTCCAATTTGTTTCTTGGACTCTTTCAGTACCGGTTATCCGGCTTCAGTATCGTTTGTTCCTGTTTCTGTCTGCAGTCACCCAGAAGCACCTGTCATCTACAACCGTCACCGGTCAACGCTTCTCCACTGGCACCGGTACCGCCTCGTGCTTCCGCCACCTGTTCCAAAACTCAGTGGGTGGGCGCGCTTGGTCGTAAAGGTGAACCACCCTCGGCAGTTTGGTCTCGGTGAGTACTTGATTCCTGATAGTCTCGCTCTGATTCATGGTTCCTGACAGCCATATACGACAGCGCCGACATACTCGGCGCATGCGCACTGAAGAAAGGGCACGATCCGTGCAGTTTCTATAGTGCTTGTGCCATAACCATCGGCTCCCGCTCGCATGTGCGGGAGTGACGTCACAAGACTCTGGCCAATAGCATAGCTGGAGTCCTCGGCCGTAGAAGGAAGATGGGTTGAAGATGGACGCGATTAGACAGCGCTGACATTGCAGGCTTGTTCTGCAGGTAAGTGGCACCTAATGGGCTAGTATGCGACGCATACTAGCCCATTATGCTTTTTTCTTTGCAGGGGAATAAAAAGGAAGTACAACCCATCTAGTTTACTTCCTCTTTAAGGTTATCATGCATGGTTAACTCTAAACTGATGAGCTGCAAAGGATTTTACAGCGTTGCCTATGGACAACGACACAACTCAACCTCATCTTTTATATTTATCAAAAATTTGGGTAAGATAAGTTAATTGTAATGTTACTTATGGGGGGAGAGCGAGAAGTGGGACTTTAAATGAAGCACACAGCAGTAAATTGAGAAGTCAAGTGAGTTGAAATATTGGATTTATTTTGTATTGTACATTTACTTATAGCATATATTGGGCATACAGCCTCTAAACCATAAACATTTAAATGTTTACAAAACAAATACATAAAAATACATAATTTGATATATATTTACACAATGAATACAAAGATTGCATGATTCAAGTAGCAGACAATTAAAAACATGATTAGGGTCATAAAAGATAATAAAGGGTCCATGGTAAGAAATGATGATGGTAATTACTGGATTTACGCATTTTGCGACCTTGTAATCGCTCATCAGGAGTAAAAACCATGGAATTTAAATCTAAAAATTAGAAAATAATACATATCTAAATAATAATAATTTGGGTTGGGAATTAGGAAAACAAAAAATGATAATCATGAGCATGGGGAGATTTTTTTTTGGGGGGGGGGGGGGGGGAGGGAGATTCATTTGGTAGAGAAAAACTTATATCTGCAAACCACACGAACGTGGCGCGCCAGCGGGAATCGCCAGTGCACATCTGAGCTCCAACTCAGGGCACTGTAGTGGTCTGAAAGGGTAGCAACATCCAATAGAGACAAGTCCCAGGCAGGTAGTGTTGGTTGATGCCCTACACAAGAGTGAAGAAATTGCCCCATTGGGGGGAACCTGAAATGTAAATAGGTGTAGTAGTGTGTGGCAAGTGTTACTACACTACAGCTCCCTGAGTTGGAGCTCAGATGTGCACTGGCGAGTCCCGCTGGCGCGCCACGCTTGCACGGTTTGCAGATTTAAGTTTTTCTCTACCAAATGAATTTCCCTTTCTCTCCCCCCAAAAAATCTCCCCATGCTCATGATTATCATTTTTTGTTTTCCTAATTCCCTACCCAAATTAATTTAATATTATTTAGATGTATATCTTCTAATTTTTAGATTTAAATTCCATGGTTTATGCTCCTGATGAGTGACTACAAGGTCGCGAAATGCGTAGAGCCATTAATTACCATCATCATGTCTTACCATGGACCCTATATTATCTTTTATGACCGTAATCATGTTTTTAATTGTCTGCTACTTGAATTATGCGATCTTTGTATTCATTTTGTAAATGTATATCAAATTACCGGATTTATCGGGCTATAACGCGCCCCGGGGTATAGCGCGCATCCCCGAACTTGAAGGAAGATTCCTGCAAAAAAAAAAAAAAAAATACTTACAGTTTGGATGCCCCTCGTCGTTGTCTTGCCCGTCGTCCATCGCGTCCTGTCCATCGGCGGCCTAGTCCGGTCCGGCGTCCTTCTGCGGCCATCCCCGCTCGATCCCCGCTTCCCGCGCTGTGTTCGAACCACTGCACCGACATATACTGAGCGGAGTACACTCGGGTATAGTCTCGCGTAAAGGACGTACAGGACCCACAGGACGTGACCGCTAGAGGAGCCGAGCCTGCCCGACTATACCCGAGTGTACTGCGCTCGGTATTTGTCGGAGCAGTGGTTCGAACAAAGCGTGGGAAGCGGGTATCGGCGTATATCGCGCACCCACGATTTTGCCCTGATTTTCAGGGCAAAAAAGTGTGCGGTATACGCCGATAAATACGGTATGTATTTTTATGTATTTGTTTTGTAAACATTTAAATTTTTATGGTTTAGAGGCTGTGAATGTACAATACAAACTAAATCCACATTTTCTACTCGCTTGACTTCTCAATTTACTGCTGTGTGCTTTATTTAAAGTCCCACTTCTCGCTCTCCCCCCATAAGTAATTTTGATAGGGATGGAGTCAGTTACCCCTTTGGTTCCTGCCTCATTTAAAGTCCCCAAAACTCTCTTTTCTCTTTAATTGTAATGTATTTTTTACTGAAAATATGGGTTTTATAAAGATTAAAATCATAAAATTGCAACCACCATTGTTTTATTTTCCAGGGTTAGAATTAGATTTTATATACTATACAATGTACAATGATTTTAACTAATCTTCAGGTCTGAAATGTGCATTTTAACAGGTGTGCAAAAAAAATGTAAATAAACGTCTCAGGCAGTGAAACCGTTATAGACAGCCAGCAGTATAATAACAATAACCATCATTTCTATAAACCATAAGGTCTGTCTTGGTCTTTGAAGTCTAATTCAGATTTACATCTTGACTGAATTAATTATTTTTGAAAATTGAATTGAATTAATTTCCTAAATATCAATGCTGCATCAGAGCTTAGTCTTTTGGGAGCAGCGAAATGATAGAAAATAGCTGTAGGCTCCTGTGTTTTGGCCTTTTATATTGTTTTTGTCTGGAAACAGATTATGTATTTATGTATTGAGGATGTTTAGCACTTTGGAAACTATTACAAGGGCATGAAAAGATCAAAAATTAAGACAAATATCTGGCCGTAGTCTCATTTTGTGGAATGTTTTCCAGTCTGTGGACAACAACATGGCAAATTATGAAATGGAGATCAGTGGACTGGAAGTGGAGATGTGTGACCTGATCACGGAGCTGAGACAAAGATACGGGTGAGATATTTTGACTTTAACCACTTAAGGACCGGGCCTATATTTTCAGACTTGGGGGCAGATCCACAGAGAGAGTACGCCGGCGTATCTACTGATACGCCAGCGTACTTTCAAATTTCCCGCGTCGTATCTTTAGTTTGAATCCTCAAACCAAGATACGACGACATCTGGGTTCGATCCGACAGGCGTACGGCTTCGTACGCCTTCGGATCGTAGATGCAATACTTTGGCGTCCGCTGGGTAGAGTTCGCGCCGTTTTCCGCGTCGGGTATGCAAATTAGCTTTTTACGACAATCCACGAACGTACGCGCGGCCGTCGCATTCTCTTACGTCGTCTCTAGTCGGCTTTTTCCGGCGTATAGTTAAAGCTGGTATTTTGCGGCGTATAGTTAGACCTGCCATGTTAAGTATGGCCGTCGTTCCCGCGTCGAAATTTGAATTTTTTTTGTTTGCGTAAGTCGTCCGTGAATAGGGATGGACGTAATTCACGTCTAAGTTAAAAAAATTACGTCGTTGCGACGTCATTTAGCGCAATGCACGGCGGGAAATTTCGGGACGGCGCATGCGCAGTTCATTTGGCGCAGGGACGCGCTTCATTTAAATGAAACCCGCCCCCTACTCGCCGATTTGAATTACGCGCCGAGAGATACACTACGCCGCCGTAACTTACGGCGCAAATTCTTTGTGGATTCAAAGAATTAAAAAGTAAGTTACAGCGGCGTAGCGTATCTCACATACGCTGCGCCCATCTAAATGTATGTGGATCTGGCCCTTGGTGTTTACAAGTTAAAATATTTTTTTTTTGCTAGAAAATTACTTAGAACCCCCAAACATTGGGCCAAATCCTCAAAAATCCTGCCTAACTTATCTTTTCCCATTTAAGTTACACTGACTTAAAATTTCTACCTAAGTGCCCGATCCACAAAGCACTTACCTAGAAATTTCAGGCCGTGTAACTTAAATGTCTCCGGCGCAAGGCTTCTCTTCTGCAGGGGGCGATGACAATTTAAATGAGGCTTCGCTCCCGCGCCGGCCGTACTGCGCATGCTCGTGACGTCATTTTCCCGACGGGCAGCGCGCAAAATTACGTTACGCCGGGCTTTGTGGATTGCGACGGGACAATAAAGTTGCGTCGGGTAAAAAAAAAGTTACGCGCCGGGAAAAAAAATTCAAAATTTAAAAAAAATCGCGGCGATCGAAAAAAAGGTCTGTTTTTACAAGGTGTTACTAGTTTACACTTTGTAAAAGCAGAACTAATTTTACGTATGCAAACGTAAACTTACGCAGAAAACACAAAGCTGAAAAGCTTTGTGGATCTCCGTAAGTCCTCATTTGCATACGCTAGGCGGCATATCGACACAAAATGCCCCCAGCGGAGGATGCGGTACTGCATCCTAAGATCCGGCAGTGTAAGTCCCTTACACATGTCGGATCTTCTGCCTATCTTTGGAAAACTGCTTCTGAGGATCAGTTCCAAAGATAGGCACAGAGATACGCAGGCGGAACAGCAGTTCCACCTGCGTATCCCTTTTGAGGATTTGGCCCATTGTGTATATATATATATATATATATATATATGTGTGTATATATATATATGTGTGTATATATATATATGTGTATATATATATATATATATATATATATATATATATATATATATATATATATATATATATATATATATATATATATATATACCGTATATACTCGAGTATAAGCCATCACGAATATATGCTGAGGCACCTAATTTTACCACAAAAAAAATGAAAAACGTATCGACCCGAGTAAAAGCCTAGGGTGTCCATCTGCATGCCTCACTGTGCCTCACTTTGCCTCACTGAGTCCATGTGCATTCCTCACTGTGTCCATGCCACACTGTGTTAATGCCTCACTGTGTTAATGCCTCACTGTGCCCATGCCTCACTGTGCCCATGCCTCACCTGAGATCTCATTTAAAAAAAAAAACTTCCCTTTAAGAGTATTGGGCGTAAGTGACGTTTGACGTTGCTTCCGCCCTCCAATGCTATGAAGCTGAGGGGGGGCCACCTTTCCCTCACTCGGCCTCCAGGATCAGAGGAGAAAGGACGCAATCGTCTCCGCCGTTACCGAAGGCTCTGGTAAGCGGTGGAGGGCACCGGAAGAGGGGCCCTCTTCCGCCGGCGATAAAAGTGATCTTGCTGCGAATCCGCTGCAGAGACCACTTTTATCTTTAGCTTACCAATCATTAGATGTGGTGACTGCATTTGTATTCTGTTTTTTTCCCCTTTGTGTTCACCTGGTGATCTGACCAGTAATCCCCCTCCTGTATTAGAGTACCTCCACTCTGGATGAAGGAGCACCTTTGGACAGCAGCATTGTCAGCCTGGGTGGCGGGGAGTGTTAGACAGACTAGCAGATAAAGAAACACTAACAAACTGAAGCCAAAATAAAGACGCGTACACACGACCATTTTTAATGTCCTAGAAAAAACAACGTTTCTTTCGACGTGATTCTTGCTCGAGCAAAGCGCGGTAATGTACAACACGTATGACGGCACAATAAAGGGGAAGTTCCATTCAGATGGCGACACCCTTGGGACTGCTTTTGCTGATTTTGTGTTAGTAAAAGTTTGGTGAGAGACGATTCGCGCTTTTCAGTCGTCATGCTTTTCAATCTGTTACAGCGTGACACTAGTTTTACCAGAACGAGCGCTACGTCTCATAAACTTGCTTCCGAGCATGCACGTTTTTTTTCCTGTCGTTAAAGCCTACACACGATCGTTTTTCACGACGTGAAAAACGACGAGAAAAATTAGAGCATGTTCTAAATTTTTAATGCCCATTTTTCACGTCGCGAAAAATGCTCTGGAGCCTACACACAATCGTTTTTAATGACCATTTAAATATTTTTTTTTTTTCACGTCATGAGAAACGGTCATGTGTACGCGGCTTAACACTGGAGATACACAAGCAGTGACAACAACTGTTTTTTTGTTTTGTTTTGGAGGGGGGGGGGATAAAGGTGATCATTGTAAGAACCCCTGTCAGTGGTAAATGGTTTCTCTCAATGCTCTCAATGCTCTTGAAGAGGAAGTAAACAAAAAGAATACTTGCTCATTATGAATTATTTACCTGAGAACGAAGCCCCCACAGCCGTCCTCGGACACCTCCTCCATCGCTGCCATGATACCCGGAGTGCCTTCCGGGTATCGCTGCTCCAGCGCTGTGGGGCAGCAGCAATGGGGTCTTAGGACAGGAAGTTGAACCACCTAGGACCAGGAACTAGGCAGATTATGAAATCTGCCTAGTAAAAGCCAGATAGAAGTGAGTAAAATTTTTTTTTTTTTAAATCGCTTTTTTTTTACATTAAAAGCAAGTTGTTAATAGAAAGTTCATTTTTAGGGTGGAACTCTGCTTTAATGGCTGTATGCAGCCTTGTTCAGGTAAATGACAATGGATTCTTCATCTCTTAACGAGCGTTTCGCAATAGGAGCATTTTTTGGTTAAAATCCTGACTCGGTTTTGCGAGTGTTGTCTCGCAAAACGAGCAGGATTTAAGCCACAGCGGTGTGCAGTACCGCATTTGGCCAGAGGTGCGGGGGCGCCGGAAGTTTTTCGCAAATACTCAGAA
Organism: Rana temporaria; assembly: GCF_905171775.1. NCBI lineage: Eukaryota > Metazoa > Chordata > Amphibia > Anura > Ranidae > Rana > Rana temporaria. The sequence goes on along the minus strand of NC_053489.1, from coordinate 643,544,046 downwards.
ATACTCTGTTCCCGAGCCTTTTCCGAGTTCAGCCGAACTGTCCCGAGCATTTTCGTGGCTCTCCGGTGCCCCCCCACTTCTGACCACATGCGGTATTGCATGCCATAGAAGTCAATGCGCGACAAATTATTTTTGCTTCCATTGAATTCTATGGAGAAACTCGCTTTGATATGCGAGTGCTTTGAATTACGAGCATTCTCCTGGAACGGATTATGCTTGTAATCCAAGGTTACACTGTATTAGTTTATACATTATTTATTTATGTACCATCATACATTTATGCAGAGTTTTTTTATATATATATTGTACAATCACATCAGTTCCTGCCCTCAAGAAGCTTACAATCTAAGGTCCCCAACTCACATTGATATATACACATACTAGGGCCAATTCAGACGGGAGCCAATTTACCTTCCAGCATGTCTTTGGAGTGTGGGAGGAAACCCACCCAGGCACAGGGAGAACATACAAACTCCAGGTAGGCAGTGTCATCACTGGAATTCAAACCGACAACCCTAGGGCTGCTAGGCAGAAATACTAACCACTTAGCCACTGTGCTCAATAGACATGTGCAATTTGTTTCATTCCAAATTCTTTTTTTAACAAATTTTGATGTAGCACTACCCCCTCAGGAGCCGCTGGTTGTTTTGGGATCGGCGTATTAAGTTACCTCTAATCGTTGTCTAGGGGTGATAGTAGTGAGTAGAGCAGTAAACGAATGTCCAATCAGCGAATAAGATTTTCTGAATGCTTTATTTCTCGGCCCAACACGACCAACATCAACATGAGGTAGAGAGAGAAAAGGTTGATGAAATAAGAGAACCTTGCAGTATCAGGCTTGGATAAGAGACGAACAAGCCTGCTCTCAGTAGTAATGAATACAGTTCGTCGCCACTCTAGCCAGAGTGGGTGGAGTGCCTCCAGACAGACTCCTGCCACGAGCCTGGCAGCCGAAGTGCCACTTTAAAGTTGCTGAGAAGAACAAGTCACTGCCACTGACTTGGCTCTGATTTTGAATAAGATGGCAGATGAGGCCTCTGCCACAGGCTCAATGCTGACAATGGTGAACAGCAGAGCGAATCCTCCCCAGTCTTTCTCCTTGGGGTCACCGACTGACAGTGCCGAGGTTATCTGTCAGTCTTCGGTTACCCAGATCCCCGATGGTTCGTTCAAGTCTCTCAGACAACCTGCCTCCGGGTTCTCTTGAGCCGATCCCCCACCGCACAGCACGTAGCTTCAGTAGAGTTGGGGACCCAGTAAGTCACTGGGGCCCCTGGTAGCATCAATCGCTCCAGGCCATGAGGGCCCAGAGTCAGGAACTCCACGTTGCGCGCGACCCCAGGCCTGATAGGCCATAGTGGTGGGGCCCGCGATGTGCGCACACCCTAAAGGTGGGTGCCGCACCTGGAACCCGCGAAGAACCAAGAACAACGGCCTCCGCCACAGAAATACTCCTCCCCAGCATGCCCCACGAGGGAAAACTCCTCTAATTGGCTGCTAGGAAAAAGCGTCTCCGCCTGGACCTCTATGGTGCCACCTGCCGCCCAGGGATGGCACCTCATCCCTAGAACGCAGTCTGACACACAGAACAATCCAGATTTGGCGACAGCCAAATTTGACATAATTCGGAATGAGAGCAAATTATCTCTCTCATTCCCCCGCTAACTTTAGCGTAGTGCCTTTACTGAAAGTTGATATGAATCAGTGGTCTCCAAACTGCGGCCCTGGGGCCAGATGTGGCCCTTGGCTTGCCTCTATCCAGCCCTTGGAGCATTATTCCTCCAACTGACACCAATTACTGGGCACTATTCTTCCCACTAAAACCAATGATGGAGTATTTTCTACTCCCACTGGCCACAGTCTGACCCCCCCCCCCCCCCCCTGAAATCCTGAAGGACAGTAACCTGGCCCTCTGTTTAGAAAGTTTGGGTTTCCGGATTTTAACCATCAAATGAGAAAAAATGTCATGCGAGGAATGACTCAGATTGTGCTAATATCCCCGTCAGCAAGCAGCCAGTGACTCAGCGATGTCTGAAAAAATGAAAGCCAAACCATTAAAATTATCCATGAACAATACAGAATTTCGCAGAGGAGCGTAAAAAACATGCAACAAAGGGGAGAAAGTCAATAAAAATGTTCAAAGATGAGATGTAATAATAAATAAAAGAATAATTTTTTTCTTTATTAAAAATAAAATGAATACAGAAGCCAATACTAAGACTGGTAGACATATTTGTAATAATGAGAATCCAGGAACATTCCTGATTTCATCCTCTGGCACTTACAACTTCCTGTGCAAAAGTTTTAGGCAGGTGTGAAAAAATGTATGCTTTCAGAAAGTGTTATTGGTTTATTTTTATTTTTTTTATTAGGTAACAAAATGAAAAGTAAATGAACAGAAGAGAAATCCGAATCAAATCAATAATTGGTGTGACCATCCTTTACCTGCAAAACACCATCAATTCTTCTAGGTACACTTGCACACAGTTGTTGAAGGAACTCGGCAGGTAGGTTGTTCAAGACATCTTGGAGAACCAACCACAGATCTTCTGTGGATGTCGGCTGCCTCAAATCCTTCTATTAGCCGGATTCACGTAGGCGGGCGCATTGTTAGGCAGGCGTAGCGTATGGCATATACGCTACGCCGCCGTAAGTTAGAGAGGCAAGTGCTGTATTCACAAAGCACTTGCCTCCTAAGTTACGACGGCGTAGCGTAAATGGGCCGGCCTAAGCGCGCCTAATTCAAATAAGGAACAGGGGGGCGTGTTTTATGTTAATAACTCGTGACCCGACGTGATTGACGTTTTTAACGAACGGCGCATGCGCCGCCTGTGGACATATCCCAGTGTGCATTGCTCCAAAGTATGCCGCAAGGGCGTATTGGTTTTGACGTGAACGTAAATTACGTCCAGACCCATTCACGGACGACTTACGCAAACGACGTAAAAATTTCAAAATTCGACGCGGGAACGACGTCCATACTTAACATTGGCTAGTCCAACTTTTTGTTGAACTAACTTTACGCCGGAAAACGCCTTACGTCAACAGCGTATCTTTACTGCGACGGGCAAGCGTACGTTCGTGAATCGGCGTATCTCGCTGATTTACGCATTCTAGGCGTAAATCAGCGTTCACGCCCCTAGCGGCCGGCGGGAACTAGACAGCTAAGATACGACGGCGCAGGCTGTCGTATCTTAGCTACATTAAAGTGTAACTCAATTTGAGAATACACTAAAATGTACGACGGCTTGGATTCAGAGTTACGCCGGCGTATCTACTGATACGCCAGCTTAACTCTTTCTGAAGCCGGCTATATCTCTTTATGTAATCTCAGACTAGACATGGGCACTGCCGAAAAATGTGTTTTTTTTTCGTTTCAATCTCTTTTTTTGTTTGTTTCTTTGTTTTTCAGGTCATTCGTTATGATCAAAATTTGTAAATTCAAAAATCCGAAAATGTGGGAATTCGTAAATTAAAAAATAAGAAAGACAATTCGAAAGAATGAAAATCAGAAAATTTAAAATAGCTAACTAACTAACAATAACTAACTATTAAATTATAGGTATTGGAATTTTCTTTCAAATTTGTCTGTAAGGCCGCTTACACACGATCGGTCCATTCGATAAAAACGGTCTGATGGACCGTTTTCATCGGTTAACCGATTAAGCTGACTGATGGTCAGTCGTGCCTACACACCATCGGTTAAAAAAACAATCGTGTCAGAACGCAATGACGTAAAACACAACAACGTGCGGAAAAAAAACGAAGTTCAATGCTTCCAAGCATGCGTCGACTTGATTCTGAGCATGTGTGGATTTTTAAGCGATGGACGTACCTACAAACGATCGTTTTTTTTCTATCGGTTAGGTATCCATCGGTTAAATTTAAAACCAGATTGCTTTTTTTTAACCTATGGATAAATAACCGATGGGGCCTACACACGATCGGTTTGGACCGAGGAAAACAGTCCATCAGACCGTTCTCATCGGTTTAACCGATCGTGTGTACGCGGCCTTAGTCAACATAACGAATACAAATTTATCTGAAGTAAAAAATTATCCAAAATAACGAATGCCGCATCTAGACAAATGGAACAGAACAAAGTAACAATAAATAATAATAATAAAAAGTTTTTATTATTATTATTATTGTCATTTATTATTAACAATTAGTTACGTTTCATTCATTTAGATGCAGCATTCGTTATTTCGGAGAATTCGTAACTTCGGAAAAATTTGTATTCGTTACATTCACTAACAGCCAAATTGAAATGAAAAGTCCAATACCTATAATTTAATAGTTAGTAATAGTTATTATTAGTTAGTACTTCAGATTTTAGAATTTTCGGGTGTTTGAATTTTTGGATTTGGTTCTTATTTTCGCAATTTCGTTCTTTAGAATTTTCGTTTTTAGTTTTAGATTTTCGAATTTCCGAATTTTTGGATTTCCAATATACGAATTTTTGAATTTCGAATTTCTGATTTTGCAAAATCTCGAATTTTCATAATTCCGGATTTTCGAATTTACAAATTTTCGAATATTCGAATTTATGAATTTACGAATTTTCAAATATTCAAATTTAATAATTTACCTTTGAACGACCCACTGCTCTTATTCCCACCCATTTTCTGTCTTCTATAGTACTGCACAAGTCTGTCTGGGACTAGAGATGTGTAATTTGTTTCGTTCCGAATAATTTTTTTAACAAATTTCGCCAAATGTATTAATTTGGAAACATTCAAATTAACAAAACCGTTTAACAAATTTTTCAGAATGTTCATTAAATGGGTTTTTCGTTAATTTGGATATTTCCAAATGAATACATTTGGCAAAACTTGTTAAAAAACGAATTCGGAACGAAACAAATCTCTAGTCCCAGACAGACTTTGCAGTACTGTAGAAGACAGCAAATGAGTGGGAATAAGAGCAGTGGGTCGTTCACAGGTAAATATTTGATATAAATAATGATTTGAACATTTTGTAGAAACAATCAAGGCTAGCAAAAGCAAAATTTACCTTACTGTAAGTATAGAAAATGTTGCTAGAATTATTCTTTTCTTTTCTATTCCACTTGATTCTATTTGAATTTTCGGAAATGGTTGTATTCTTTCTATTTCATTCTATTCTATTCTTTTATTCTTTTCTATTTTATTATAGTCTATTCTATACTATTCTTTTTTTTACTATTCTTTTTTTTCTAGTTTGTTTTGTTTTACTCTTTTATATTATATTCTTTTAATTGCTGTTATATTCTTTTCTGTTCTATTATATGTTTTTTCTACTATATTCCTTTATTTTCTATTCTATTTTTTTTCATTGGAAAATGGAAAACTATTTGAATTCAAAAACTATATAAAATTGATTCGAAAATGATTTGAATCGATTCAAATTCCGTCCTAATTTTTTCCGTTATTTCGGATTCGTTTAAACACGGTACTATTGCAATTCGGAAATTTGAATCTATCTGAATTTCTGAAAAAAACTATAATAGATTTGAATTTCAAGTTGTAACAAGTTCTATTTTATTCTATTCTATTATTTTCTATTCTATTCTACTCTTTTCTAATCAAATTCAAATTTCTTCTATTCAAATAGAAGGAAGATGGTTATATTCTTTCTATTCTGTTGTTTTTTTCTATACTATTCTGTTATTTTTTTAGTCTAATTTATTATTTTCTATTCCATTCAAATTTGAATTGATTTTATTACAATTTTGGGAAATGGTTATATTATTTCTATTTTATTCTATTACATTTTTTTTATTCTATCCTTTTCTATTCTATTAACCACCTCAATACAGGGCACTTTCACTCCCTTCCTGCCCAAGCCATTTTTCAGCTTTCAGCGCTGTCACAATTTGAATGACAATTGCGCGGTCATGCAACACTTTACCCAAATTAAATTTTAATAATTTCCCACAAATAGAGCTTTCATTTGGTGGTATTTGATCACTGCTGCGGTTTTTATTTTTTCCGCTATAAACAAAAGAAGAGCGACAATTTTGAAAAAAAAAGCAATATTTTTTACTTTTTGCTGTAATAAATATCCCCAAAAATATATAAAAAAATGAATGTTTTCTTCGGTTTTGGCCAACACGTATTTTCTACTTATTTTTGGTAACAAAATCGCAATAAGTGTTTATTGATTGGTTTGCGCAAAAGTTACAGTGGCTACAAAATAGGGGATAGATTTATAGCATTTTTTTCAGTGATTTTTATCGTGACTGCGATATTGCGGCAGACACACCGGACACTTTTGACACTATTTTGGGACCATTCACATTTATACAGCGAACATTGCTATAAATATGCACTGATTACTGTGTAAATGTGACTGGCAGGGGTTAACCACTAGGGAGCGATTAAGGGGTTAAATGTGTACTGTAGTGAGTGATTCTAACTGTAGGGGGAGGGGACTGACTGAGGGAGGTGACCAATCTGTGTCCCTATGTGCAAAGGACACAGCATCGGTCTCCTCTCCCTGACAGGAAGTGGATCTCTGTGTTTACACACAGAGATCCGCGGTCCTGCTCAGTTACAGGGAGATCGTGGGTGCCCGGCGGACATCGCGGCCACGCTGCCGGCGGCGCACGAGCGCCCCCTGGTGGCTCGGCAAGGCAAGGACGTCATATGACGTCCTCACAGAGATGAGAGCATTATCATGCCGCCGTCAATTGACGGCGGGCAATAGTAAAGAGGTTAAAGTCTTTTTTATTATATTCTTTTTTTCTACTCTTTTATTTTCTATTTTGTTCTGTTTTACTCTATTATTTTCTATTCTTTTAATTTCTGTTATATTCTTTTCTATTCTATTCCCATTTTTTTTCCATTACATCCCTTTCTTTTCTATTCTATTTTATTCTCTTTGGAAATTGAAAACTATATGAATTCAAAAACTTTTCAAATTTGAATTTGAAACAATTCTAATTTGAAAACGTTTCTAATTCGAACACTTTTCGAATTCGAAAAACTTTTTTATTTTGAAAACTTTCAAAAAAGTTTCGAATTCGAAAACTTTTTCAATATAAAAACTATTCCAATTCGAAAACTATTCCAATTTGAAAATGTTTTGAATCCGAAAACTACTGTTAGACCCCTTTCACACTGAATCGTTTTTACAGCGTTTTAGTGTTAAAAATAGCGCTGTTAAAACGCTCATAAAATGCTCTCCATGCATCTCAATGGACCCTTTCAGGCCCCGTACACACGGCCGAGGAACTCGACGTGCCAAACACATCCAGTTCCTCGGCCAGTTCAGCACTGAAGCCGCCGAGGAGCTCGGCGGGGCGAGAGCTCCCATAGAACAACGAGGAAATAGAGAACATGTTCTCTATCTCCTCGCCGAGCTCCTCGTCGGCTTCCTCGGCCGAAAGTGTACAGACGGCCGGGTTTCTCGGCAGAATTCAGCCAGAAACTCGGTCGGAAGCTGAATTCTGCCGAGGAAACTGGTCGTGTGTACGGGGCCTCACACTTTCACAGTCCTGCAAGCAGCATCTTTGGAGCAGCTTTTGGGCGCTGAAAAAAACGCTCCAAAAACGCCCCTCTCCATTGAAATTAATTGAAATGCGCTGTAAAAACGCCTTGCCCTTTCACACTGAGGCACTGCAAAAACGCCCTAAAACGTTAGGGTCTTAGCGGTGCTTTACCAGCACATTGGGATTGCAGAAGAGGCTTCGCTCAAATAACGGTCAAATAACGCTCGAAAAAAAACCCCAGTGTGAAAGGGGCCTTATATTCTTTTCTATTCCAATTTTTTTCTATTACATTATTTTTATTTTCTATTCTATTTCATTCTCTTTTGAAATTGAAAAATATTCCAATTCAAAAACTTTTCAAATTTGAAATTGAAAACTATTGTAATTCGAACACTTTTCTATTTTGAAAACGTTTTTAATTTGAAAACTTTTTGAATTTAAAAACTATTCCAATTCTAAAACTATTCCAATTCTAAAACTTCTCTATTTCGAAAACTATTCCAATTCAAAAACTTTTTGAATTAAAAAAGCTATTCCAATTTAAAAAAAAATCCAATTCGAAAACTTTTTTGAATTCGAAAACTTTTTGAATTCGAAAACCTTTTGAATTTGAAAACTTTTTGAATTTGAAAACTTTTTGAATTTAAAAACTATTCAAAATTGGTTAAAAAAATTATTGATAATTATTCAAAAACTATTAGAAATTGATTTGAAAACTATTTGAATTACTTTGAATTCGAATTCCGTCCAACAAAATAATTCTGGGCCAGATTCACAGATACCTGTGGCGGCGTAACGTATCGTCTTTACGTTACACCGCCGCAAGTTTTCAGCGCAAGTGCCTGATTCACCAAGCACTTGCGTGTAAACTTACGGCGGTGTAACGTAAAGCCGTCCGGCGCAAGCCCGCCTAATTCAAATGGGGCGTGTACCATTTAAATTAGGCGCGTTCCTGCGCCGAACGTACTGCGCATGCTCCGTTTTGAAATTTCCCGCTGTGCTTTGTGCGAAATGACGTCGCCCCGACGTAATGTTTTGAATGGCGACATGCATAACGTGCTTTCGTATTCCCGGACGACTTACGCACAAAAAAAAAAAAAATTAAATTCGACGTGGGAACGACGGCCACACTTTAACATGGGCTGTCTATTGTTACACCACCTCAATAGCAGCCGTAACTTTGCGACGCGAAAAGACGACTAGCGACGACGTAACGAACGCGCATACCTTCGTGGATCGCCGTAAAAGCTAATTTGCATACCCGACGCTGGAAAACGACGCAAACTCCACCCAGCGGCGGCCGAAGTATTGCATCCTAAGATCCGAAGGCGTACGAAGCCGTACGCCTGTCGGATCTTAGCCAAATGCCGTCGTATCTTGTTTGTGAATTACAAATTAAGATACGACGCGGCAAATTTGAAAGTACGCCGGAGTATCAGCAGATACTCCGGCGTACTTAGTCTGTGAATCTAGCCCTCTGTTCTTTTGGATTTGTTTAGATTCGGTACTATTGTAAGTCGGAATTTCAGAAAAAACAAAAATGCGTCTGAATTTCAATTTTGAACGAAACAAACTTCACATGTCTACTACTCTCCATCGGGGACCCTGGCAGAAGCAAACGCTGTCTGAAGAACTAACCTAACTATTTTTTGTAAAGAAAAAAAAAGTTTGGTCTGGAGTTGCACTTTGAAACGAAAGTTACTTTTCCGTGAATAGAATCACATTATCTTAGCCAAAGATTGGAAAGACGCACATATTTAGAAGAGTCACAATGGGGCCAGCACAGCGATGATCTCAGGGAAGGTATTTGCAATTACAGAATTGCTGCAGGAGAAAAGGAATAAATAAAGATGAATGCACTAGAAGTGCACTTACCCTTTACTATAAACATTATTATCATTCCATTATGTTCCCATTTGTGAAAGGTCATCTTTATACATCCTCTGTGTGGGTATTAGAAGTCAATGAGTAAGTCATTGATGGCTGTGTAAATACAGATCTGCCTCATCAGGATAACACGTCCTGCACCATTTACTAACACTCCACTAATTACAGGAGGCACATAATAAGCCCAAATGTTCTCCAGAGGTCCATTTCTCAGGGATCTTTTCCCATGCATTATGGAACAGTGTGCCGGGCTCTCCCTCCCTACATATCTATAGATTTGTATCATACATTCTTATTGCTTTTCATTACTATAGTTAGGATTAAGATATTAGATTGTGTATACATTGAGTTATGATGTCGCATTAATAATAATATTACCCGAAGGCATACTCCATTTACGTTCTAAACTGACTGTGACGCTCGTTAATTATCGGACAGATTGATTTTTGTGTTGCTTTGCTTTTCAATACAGAATTATTGTATTTTTTATACCAGATCCACAAAGAAGTTATGTTGGCGTATCTATTGATACGCCGTGTAACTTCTAGGAAGCGCCGGCGTATCTTTTTTTCTGTATCCAGAAAGCAAGATACGCCGGATTTTTGCTTAGATACGACTGACATAAGTCTCTTACGCCGTCGTATCTTAGTTGCATGTTTACGCTGGCCGCTAGGTGGCGCTTCCGTAGATTTACGTGTAAAATATGCAAATTAGGTAGATACGCCGATTCACGAATGTACGTGCACCCGGCGTATCTATATGCGTCGGACCGGCGAAAAGTTACCCCTGCTATAGTGAGGCGTACACAATGTTAAGTATGGACGCCGGGATAGCGTCGAATTTTCCGTCGTTTGCGTAAAACGTTCGCGAATAGGGCTTTACGTAAGTTACGTTCACGTCGTCTAGGCATTGAGCCGGCGTAATTTAATTAGAAAATTCGACGTGATACTGAGTATGCGCGTGCATGCGGCGTTCGAAAAAAGCGTCATTTACGTGGGGTCATGCTTAGTTTACATAAAACATGCCCCCCTGTTCCTCATTTGATTTAGGCGCGCTTACGCCAGCACATTTGCGCTACGCCGCCGTAACTTACGGCGCAAATTGTTTCTGGATAAGGAAACTACGCTCTAAGTTATGGCGGCGTAGTGTATCTGAGATATGCTACGCCTGCCTAAAGATAGGCAGTTCTTTGTGGATCTGGCCCTATTATGTCAAATATACAGCCAACGGCCACTTTATTAGGTACACCTTGCTAGTACCGGGTTGGATTTTTGTCTTCAGAACTGCCTTAATTCTTCATGACATAGATCAGTGGTGGCTGGTGCTCAAAATTGTTGGGGGGGAACAAACTGAAAAATTCTGAAAAAAAAACCATCAATTGCAGCCTTACTGTGCCCATAAAATGCAGCCACTGTGCCCATCAAATGCAGCCACTGTGCCCATCAAATGCTGCCACTGTCTCCCATCAAATGCAGCCACTGTTCCCATCAAATGCAGCCACTGTGCCCATCAAATGCAGCCACTGTGCCCATCAAATGCAGCCACTGTGCCCATCAAATGCAGCCACTGTGCCCCATCAAATGCTGCCACTGTCTCCCATCAAATGCTGCCACTGTCTCCCATCAAATGCAGCCACTGTCTCCCATCAAATGCAGCCACTGTTCCCATCAAATGCAGCCACTGTGCCCATCAAATGCAGCCACTGTGCCCCATCAAATGCAGCCACTGTGCCCCATCAAATGCTGCCACTGTGCCCCATAAAATGCTGCCACTGTGCCCCATCAAATGCTGCCACTGTCTCCCATCAAATGCAGCCACTGTTCCCATCAAATGCAGCCACTGTGCCCACCAAATGCAGCCACTGTGCCCCATCAAATGCAGCCACTGTGCCCCATCAAATGCAGCCACTGTGCCCCATCAAATGCAGCCACTGTGCCCCATCAAATGCAGCCACTGTGCCCCATTAAATGCTGCCACTGTGCCCCATCAAATGCAGCCACTGTGCCCATCAAATGCTGCCACTGTGCTCCATCAAATGCTGCCACTGTGCCCCATCAAATGCTGCCACTGTGCCCCTATCAAATGCTGCCACTGTGCCCCATCAAATGCTGCCACTGTGCCCATCAAATGCTGCCACTGTGCCCATCAATTGCTGCCACTGTGCCCCATCAAATGCTACCACTGTGTTCCATCAAATGATGCCATTGTGCCATCAAATGCAGCCACTGTGCCATCAAACGCTGCCACTTTGCCCCGTCTTTGTATTATACAAAAAAATTATTAGTTATCCACTTGCCTACCGACATATTGTAAAATGACGGCAGCAGGAGCCCTTCCTCCCTCCAGGCGGACGTCATATGATGTCTTTGTCTACCTGGCATTGTGCCGAGCGTGATCGCCGCATCACTGTGGACCCGATGCGCGTGCCCAGCGGCCGCGATGGCCATGGGCACCCGCGATGGCCACCGGGCACCCGCCATTACTCTTTACAGAGCCGGGACGTGGATCTGTGTATGTAAACACACATGATACACGTCCTGTCAGGGGAGAGGAGAACTTATTGTACGTTCCTTGTATATAGGAGATCCCTTCACTGGTTGCCAGTAAAAGGCAGAATCACTTTCAAGGCACCCTGCCTAATGCATAAGTGTATTCAAGGTAACGCCCCTCAATATCTATGCGAAAAGATAAAAGCCCACAACCCCATTCTGCGATCCACCAATCAAAACCTACTCCAGATACCCAAAGCCAGATACAAGTCCAAAGGAGAACGAAGATTTGCAGTCCAGGGACCTCGACTGTGGAACGCTCTACCAACCACCATTGTTGGATCTTAGGATGCAGTACCGCAGCCGCCGCTGGGGGCATTTCTCGTCGAAATGCCGCTTCGGGTATGCAAATTAGCACTTACGGAGATCCACAAAGCTTTTACGCTTTGTTTTTTCTCCGTAAGTATTAGTTTGCCGTCGCAAAATTAGGGCTGCTTTTACAAAGTGTAAAGTTAGTACACCATGTAAAAGTAGACCCTTCTTTCCCGCGACGCTGTCAAATTTCTTTTAAAAAATGTTTTTTTCCCGCCGCATCTTTTTTTTTTCCCCGACGCAACTTTTTTTACCCGGCGCGATTCACAAAACTCGGCGTAACGTAAAACCACGCAAAGCACGTCGGGAAAATCGTGTCGGGAGCATGCGCAGTACATCCGGCGCGGTAGCACGCCTAATTTAAATGGGACTCGCCCCATTAGATTAAGGAACGCCTTGCGCCGGACGGATTTAAGTTACACCGCTCAAAATTTCTAGGTAAGTGCTTTGTGGATCGGGCACTTAGGTAGAGATTTTGCGGCGGTGTAACTTAAATGGGAAAAATTACGTTGCGCCGGGTTTTTGTGGATTAGGCCCCAAGTGCCCAGAGGCGATTCAGTTTGCATGTTGTTGCGCTATATACGTTTTTTACTCACTCATAGGAACAACGATCGGTCTGCTCTTCTCATCAGTCCCCTCCCCCCACAGTTAGAATCACTCCCTAGGACACACAATTAATCCCTTGATTGCCCCCTATTTTTAACCCCTTCCCTGTCAGTCAAATTTATACAATAATCAGTACATGTTTATAGCACAGATCGCTGTTTAAATGTGAATGGTCCCAAAATAGTGTCAAAAGTGTCTGATTTGTCAGTCATGATAAAAATCGCAGATCGCCGCCATTACTAGTAAAAAAAAAATATTCCTTAATATTGGCTTTTGAAGTATACAAATGCAGCAATGTAGTAATTGGATGAAAGATTTAGCACATTGAAACACTTTGTGAAAGATAAAAAGTGCATTTTATATACAACTATATAGATCAGACCAAAATAAGAGACAAATGAGGAGGAAAAGGGACAGAGGGACTTTGTTCCAAATCAGGGACAGTTGGGATGTATGCAAGTTCAGTTATGTTGTTCAATGTTCATCCCACCACAGGGGGCACTGTGGCTGAATTCTCATGCTGTAGACTTGCAGGGCTCTTGCTGTAGACTCACCACTGCAACTTTGCTCTTGCTAGGGACTTACAGCCAAATTTGCTACAAATTTGAAAAGTGTCAACTAGAACTTGTGCTTCAAGTGCTCTGCAAGTGTACAACTTGTCAGTGAAAATGTTCTACTTTTTTACTGAGATCTTAGTAGCAAAACATAGGGCCATATTCAGGTAGATCTGCGGCGGCGTAACGTATCACATTTACGTTAAGCCGCCGCAAGTTTTACGGGCAAGTGCTTGATTCACAAAGCGGCGTATCGTAAATCCCTCCGGCGCAAGCCCGCCCAATTCAAATGATCCGGGTAGGGGGCGTGGATCATTTAAATTAGGCGCGTTCCCGCGTCGAACGTACTGCGCATGCTCCATTTTGAAATTTCCCGCCGTGCTTTGCGCGAAATGACGTTGCACCAAAGTAAGTTTTTGAACTTCGACCTGAGTTACGTCCTTTCCTATTCACGGACGACTTACGCAAAAAAAAAAAAAATTGACGCGGGAACGACGGCTATACTTTAACATGGCAAGTCTATCTATAGGCCACAAAATAGCAGCTTTAACTATACGCCGGGAAAAGCCGACTAGCGAAGGCGTAAGAGAATGCGACGGCCGCAGGTACCTTCGTGGATCGACGGAAAAAGCTAATTAGCATACCCGACGCGGAAAACAACGCAAACTCCACCCAGCAGGTGCCGAAGTATTGCACCTACGATCCGAAGGCGTACGAAGCCGTACGCCTGTCGGATCGAAGCCAGAAGCCGTCGTATCTTGGTTTGAGGATTCAAACTAAAGATACGACGCGGCAGATTTGAAAGTACGCCGGCGTATCAGTAGATACGCCGGCGTACTCGCTCTGAGAATCTGGCCCATAGTTTTTGCAGTAAAAACCACCAACATTTTGGAGACACAGACGTCCACTTTCTGTAGCCTTGAGAAAGGGAGTCTCTTTGGTGGTTTTTATTGTCTAAACTACTAAGATCTCAGTAAAAATTAGAGATCCACAATTTTTCGTGTATTGGCCATTTTATGTCTTTAGAAATAAACACCCAACGGAAGTTTAGGATCTTTCCCACTCTAGACAACAAATAAACCAATAATGTTTTTGGCTGAATTTAGGCTTTGAAGCGACACCATCAGTGAACCAAAAAAAGTTTTAATGGCAGTTCCTGACCCAAAAGAAGTTTGAGATTTTCCACATTTCCAAATAAATAAATAAATAAATAAATCAATAATGTTTTTGGCTGAAGTTAAGTCAGTGAACCAAAAAGCCTTTATGGCAGCTCCCAGCAATAAAAAAGCTCTTATAGAAGGCCCGGTGTCTGCTACCTTTCCACGGTCAAGATTTACAGCCTCTGTCCAACTCTTTAGTATTTGACACTTTGATGGCCCCCTCAGGCCTTAATTGTCTCTAGTATGTGTATGTATGAATGTGAGTTAGGGACCTTAGATTGTAGGCTCCTGGTGGGCAGGGACTGATGAGAATATACAATATTTTATCAAAAGTTTTGGGACACCTGCCTTTACACGCACATGAACTTTATTGGCATCCCAGTCTTAGTCTGTTGGGTTTAATATTGGGTTGGCCCACCCTTTGCAGCTATAACAGCTTCAACTCTTCTGGGAATGCTGTCCACAAGGTTTAGGAGTGTGTCTATGGGAATGTTTGACCATTCTTCTAGAAGCACATTTGTGAGGTCAGGCACTGATATGGAGGAGAAGGCCTGGATCCAATCAAATTCATCCCAAATGTGTTCTATCGGGTTGAGGTCAGGACAGTCAAGTTCCTCCACCACAAACTTGCTCATTCGTGTCTTTATGGACCTTGCTTATGCACTAATCCAAATCATTAAACCCTACGAATTAAGATTTGGTTCAATACATTTGCCAACATATGCCCGGATTCACATACATCATTGCATATTTATGCCGGCGTAGTGTATCGAATATACACTACGGCGACACAGCGCAGAGAGGCAAGCACAGTATTCACAAAGCACTCGCTCCCACTCGCTCTTAAATCTACGCTGGGTTTCCCCGGCGTAAACCAGCGTAGGTGAAAGTGGGCGTGAGCCATGCAAATGAGGCGTGACCCCATGCAAAGGATGGGCCGAACTCCATAAAGATACGAATAACGTACGGCGCATGCGCCGTCCCGTGGACGCATCCCACTGCGCATGCTCAGAATCACTTCGGAACTACTCCCTAAGATACGACGGATCACTGCCTACGACGTGAACGTAACCTACGCCTAGTCATATTCACGTACGACGTAAACGACATAAGATACGACGCCTGTGTTCCCTGGCCCATACCTTAGCATGAGTTGCGCCTCCTATATGGGGAATAACTTTACGCCGGACGTACGACTTACGCAAACCGCGTATATTATGCGCCTGGCGCAAGTACGTTTCTTGAATCGACGTATCTCCCTCATTTCCATATTTGAATAGGAAATCAATGGGAGCGCCACTTGCGTCCAGCGTAAATATGCGCCCACGATACGCCGGCATAGGCAAGTTACGTCGGTCGGATGAAGCCTATTTTTAGGCGTATCTCGGTTTGTGGGCACGGCGCACAGCTACGACGGCGAATATTTGCACTTACGCGGCGTATCTCGAAATATGTCGGCGTAAGTGCTTTGTGAATCCGGGCCATAGTGTATGTCAGGCGCTGCACAAATTGTCAAAGCTACATAAGTACCTGTAATAAATACATTTTCAGGCTTCCTATTGGGTTTTAAGATTTTTTTAGTTGGCTGTATCACTTAAAGGGGTGGTTCACCCTAAAAACTACTTTTTTTTATTACAATGGCCCCCCACATTACAATACGATTAAGGCTATTATTATTTTTTTGAAGCTGTACATACCTTTGTACAGCATTTTCACCCGTTGCGAGTCCCGCGGCAGTGGGCGTTCCTCACATGTCTGTGATTGACATTTTGACCAAAAACGAGCTCCCCCCATCGCGTAAGCCGCGTCACAATTGGCGAAAGGAGCCGAACGGCGATGCGCATGTGCAGTATAGCGCCGACTCGCCTCCTTTCGCCAACCGTGATGCGGCTTACGCGACGGGGGGGAGCTCGTTTTTGGTCAAAATGTCAATCACAGACATGTGAGGAACGCCCACTGCCGCGGGACTCGCAACGGGTGAAAATGCTGTACAAAGGTATGTACAGCTTCAAAAAAATAATAATAGCCTTAATCGTATTGTAATGTGGGGGGCCATTGTAATAAAAAAAAGTAGTTTTTAGGGTGAACCACCCCTTTAAACATCCCATGCCTAAACTTAAAGGGGTTGTAAAGGTACAATTTTTTCCCTAAATAGTTTCCTTTACCTTAGTGCAGTCCTCCTTCACTTACCTCATCCTTCCATTTTGCTTTTAAATGTCCTTATTTCTTCTGAGAAATCCTCACTTCCTGTTCTTCTGTCTGTAACTCCTGGTGTGGAGTGTCATGCTCGCCCCCTCCCTTGGACTACAGGAGAGTCAGGACACCCACTAACACACAGCTCATTTCTCTATCTGCAACATAGAGAGCGTCCTCGTCCTGACTCTCCTGTAGTCCAAGGGAGGGGGCAAGCACGGCACTCCCCACAGTGCGCCCCCCTGCCCCAGAGCACCCAACCCCCCCATGTTGAGGGCATGCAGCCTGGTACGGCTCAGGAGGGGGGCCACTCGCTCGTCCCCACTCCTTTCCTGGCCCCCGGGTAGCGTGCTTTGGATACGGGTCTGGTATGGATTGTGGGGGCACCCCCACGACAGTTTTTCGGCGTAGGGGGGGGGTCTCCCTACAACCCATACCAGACCTAGGGGCCTGGTATGCTCCTGGGGGGGGACCCATGACGGTGTTTTATTTAAAATTTGGCGTGGGAGCTCTCCCTCTCAGGATTCATACCAAACACCGCAGCTAGAATTGGCGGGAATCCAAGTCGGATCTCCCGTCGCTTCTATGACGGCTTTGTCTCTATCGCGGCAAGCCAGCTTTGCTCTGGCTCCCGCGATGGGGCTCGTAGGTGGTCAATCTCGCCGAGAAAGGGAGCGAGATTGACACAATATCGGGGTCACCTACTGTAACCGCGCTTTGCTAGAGCATTTTCAGAAAGCGATGGTGTGTGGGCAACGTAGTTTTTTTGTATTTCATCACAAAAAACGACCATGTGTACGCGACATTATACATACATTCATAAAAGTTCTGCATATAAGTTTTAATAACAAAAAAGTCCTAAAGGGGAGATAAACCAGACCCAGTCTTCCGAATGAGTGCTTGTGTGATTGACTCACTGATTTTAAAGTCTGGACTGAGATAAAAGTCTGATTTTTGAGCATCCAATCTTCCTGCAAATCCTCATTTTTGGCGAGATAGGGAAATTACATCTAAAGCAATGCAGACCCTGCCAATTTCCTCATTAGAGCCTTGCAGGTGCAGCAGCTGATAATTATAAAACCACTCCCATACGGATTCACTCCGCATATAGACACAGACAAGCAATCAGATATTTCTTCAGAATAACAAAAAGGTAGAAATTTGCAACAAACGTTGTTAACCACTTGCCGACCGCCACTTGTATATTTACATCGGCAGAATGGCACGGCTGCGCAAAGGGACGTACCGGTACGACCCTTTGAATTTTGCCGTGGTGTGGGCGCGCGGACTTGACGTCCGCTGGGTGCCCGCAATCGCGTCACGGAGCTGCAGAACGGGGAGATGCCTATGTAAACAAGGCATTTCCTTGTTCTGCCTAGTGACAGGAAAGCGATCTACTGCTCCCTGTAATTGGGAGCAGTGATCAATGTCATGTCACAGTAAGCCCAGCCCCAAAACAGTTAGAATCACTCCCTAGAACACACTTAAACCCTTCCCTGCCCCTAGTGTTTAACCCCTTCCCTGCCAATGTCATTTACACAGTAATCAGTGCATTTTTATTGCTCCGATTGCTGTATAAATGACAATGGTCCCAAAATAGCGTCAAAGTGACCAATGTGTCCGCCATAATGTTGCAGTCACGATAATAATCGTAGATCGCCGCCATTACTAGTAAAAAAAAAATGCCATAAATCTATACCGTTGTCCTCTGTTTAACCTATCGTGTGTACAAGGCCTAATAAGTGCATTTTTATAGCACTGATCGCTGTATAAATGTGAATGGTCCTAAAATAGCGTCAAAAGTGTCCGATGTGTCCACCATAATGTCGCAGTCACGATAAAAATCGCTGATTACCGCCATTACTAGTAAAAAAAAATATTAATAAAAATGCCATAAAACTATCCCTATTTTGTAGACGATATAACTTTTGCGCAAACCGATCAAATACACTTATTGCGATTTTTTTACCAAAAATATGTAGAAGAATACGTATCGGCCTAAACTGGGGGGAAACATTTTTTTTTAGATATTTTTTGTGGATATTTATTATTGCAAAAAGAAAAATATATAGTTTTTTTTTTCAAAATTGTCGCTGTGTTTTTGTTTATAGCACAAAAAACAAAAACCGCAGAGGTGATCAAATACCACCAAAAGAAAGCTCTATTTGTGGGAAAAAAAGAACGTCAATTTTGTTTGGGTGCAATGTCGCACGACCGCGCAATTGTCAGTTAAATCGATGCAGTGCCGAATCGCAAAAAATGGCCCGGTCATTGGGCAGCTGAATGCTCCGGGGCTGAAGTGGTTAAAATCTTTGCAATGTACATATGTAGATCACCAACAGGGAACAAAAAAAATTCTCAACAAAAGTGGAGTTAAGCCTCGTACACACGATCGGATTTTCCGCAGACAAAGCGTCTGACTTTTGTCTGAAGGGCGTGTGCCTGGATTTTGTCAAACAGCACACAATTGTCGATCAACAAACACGAACGTAGTGACGTATTACGTGTTTTTTCAGCTCTTTAGCACCACCCTTTAGGCACCTTTTGCTAATGTTGTGTTTGGTGAGCATTGCTTCCGAGCATGCGTGTTTGTACTCAGGCCGTTGTCTGCAGAAAAATCGTCAACAATTGTCCGATGGAGTGTACAAATTGATTCTGACCGAAATAATAGAAAACAAACATTTGGCCACACATTCTATTCTAGATCCGATTCTCTGTGAGCACATTCTTTTCTGTCTTTCATAACAGCACAATTCATTAGAACAGACAACGGAGGATACTGGTACACAATGCCCCATGCTGCATGTGATTTCATTTGGCACAGAGGCTGAGTAGCGTCATACAAGCCTATAAAACAATCAATCCTACTTCAACTTTCATAAAACTTTGAAAGCGTCACAATAGAAATTCCTCAATTGGTCCACGCCACTCAAAATACCTCAATGCTTTCTGATTGTATATGAAAGATACACACAAAAAAAAACAGTTTAAATCACACTCCAGAGAACCATAAAAGTGGAGATAGCGTTTGTCTGTGGCCCAATAAATCAGTTTATTGTCTGGTAGATCAGACACTAGACAGTTTGTTATTGTCGGGCTCCAGTTCACTTTTACGCTTTTCTGAGCTGGAAACTTTCAGCAACTCTACTGATAAATGATGTTAAAGTTTTACCAAAGTTTATCCAAGTATGGAAAAACAACTTTAGTGAGAGTGTTGTGTGATAGATAAAGATTAGGGCTGTGCAAATTAACTTTTAATTAATCGATTAATCTTTAATTTTTTTGATCGATCAAAATCTTTTGGATTCATACTCACCTCTCCGTCGGCTTCTGGGCCTTCAGGGAGTTCCGTCGGAGATCCAGTAACGTCACGGACACCGGCGGGGCTTGCCATGTCCATCTGAAGGGCTCCTTTGCTGTGCCTTCATATCTGCATGCCGGCGGGACCTTACTATCTGCCACACACAAGGGCCCAGATTCAAGAAGCACTTGCGCCCGCGCAACCATAGTTGCGCGGCGCAAGTGCTTACTTGCTCCGGTGTAACGAGTGCTCCTGATTCAGGAACCTCGTTACACCGAATGCAGCCTAGGATGTGACAAACATAAGCCTCCTTATGCCTTCACATCCCAGGCTGCATTCTTGCGTTGGCCGCTAGGGGGCGCGGCCTTTGTGATCGGCGTGTAGTATGCAAATTGCATACTACCACCGATTCACAAAAGTTGCACGGGCCCTTCTCACGCAAGGTACGGAGTTTCCGTACGGCGCCTTTAGCATAAGGCTGCTCCTGCTAATAGCAGGCGCAGCCAATGCTAAAGTATAGCTGCGCCTCCCGCTCGCGACGTTCAAATTTCACGTCGTTTACGTAAGTGAACCGTGAATGGCACTGGACGCCATTCACGTTCACTTACAAGCAAATGACGTCCTTGCGACGTCATTTGCCGCAATGCACGTCGGGAAAGTTTCCCGACGGAGCATGCGCTGTTCGCTCGGCGCGGGAGCGCGCCTAATTTAAATGATTCTCCTCATCTGGATTCAGCAGTGGTATCGTTGTACACATTTTTATACCAGTATCATACTTGGCTATATGTTTTTATGACTGCTTTTGTTACCGTTTGGTATTACTCACACCATTTTTACAGTTTATGTAGCTACATCAACTTTATCTCCAGTGCAATATTTATTTTGTTACCTACTTGAAGACTATAAACTTTTTAATGCTATTCCCATCGAGCGCTGCCTTTGTGTGTTTTTTGTATCCTGCTATCCATTTTTCCAGTGGTTGGTAGCTGCACGGGAATCAGCCTGCAAGGAGATCAGCTAAAAGTAGTTGGATCTGTATGTGCGTTATAATTAATCGAAATTAGTCGATTAATCGATAAAAAAAAAAAAAAATTAATCGAACAGAAAAATTTTGATCAGTAACAGCCCTAATAAAGATAGATAGATAGATAGATAGATAGATAGATAGATAGATAGACATATACAATAGGACAGACAGACATATAGATAGATAGATAGATAGATAGATAGATGGATAGATACAGGGCATTTTTTCAGCGGGAACGCAGTTTCGGCACCACCTGGACTGACTGTATGTAATGACAGGGGGTGCTGGGGTGTGCTGCGGGGTATTGATGCTGGGGCATCTATTCTACCTGGAAGGCATCTATTTTTGCAGGGGGCGATCTATTGTTGCTGGTGGGAGATCTTAAGTTGCTGGGGGGGGGTCAGTTGTTGCTAAAAGAGATCTACTGTTGGGGGGAGGGGTCTATTGTTGGCTGATGGCTGCCGGAGAGTCTATTAATGCTGGCTGTGCAGAGATCTGTTGATGCTACTGGGAGTCTATTGTTGCTGGGGGGGGGATTTTATTCTGGGTTGATCCTTTGCTGTTAGCAGGGTCTATTGTTGCTGGCTGCAGGGGATCTGGCTTTTCTTGATATCATTACAACATTCCATACAAATTACTTAAACAAAAATGATACTTGGTTCTGTATTGTCCAAAAGGGGCGGTACTGGGAGATGGGTAGGGGGATGGAACCAAGGGACAGTGCTCGGAGGTGGGTAGGGGGCGGAGAAAGGGGTGACTCAGAAGGGGGGGAGTTCCTGCACCTATTGTCTGAGAAAAAAAGCCCTAGATAGATAGATAGATAGGCCCCGGAACCAGGAACACCACGTGGCACGCACGCCCCGGCCAGGTAGGCCATAACGCCGGGGTGCCGTGATGTGGCCACCCTAAATGTGGGCGCCACACTGGACGAAGGAGAACCCAGAACCAATGGCGTCTGCCCCATAAATACCCTCCCCCAGCATGCACAGCGAGGCTCAACCCTCTTGATTGGCTGCAGGGGAAGAGCACCCAAACCTTGACTCCACTGCTGCCATCTACTGCACAGGGGTGGGAAGTACACCCCTGCACAACAGAATGAGCCCACAGCATAGTCAAGCTGAGACAGAGACCCTGCTTTGCACATAACAATTTGGATCAGAGTTTAACTACACTCTGATCTCCCTCTAAATTTAAATAGCACCGGTGCTTAAAGTAACCAGGCGCTACACATGTTTCTGACTGTAACGGTGAGGCCCGTGGGACCCAGAGGCTCTTGAAGGGTGTGGGGTACTCCTGTTTCAGCTTCACCAATGACTCTTGTGTCTAGGGTCATCCTATGTCCACTAGGGGCATAGGATGACTGAGAAATGATATCATGGATTACATGAGATGGGACAGTAATGATAATTCACAATATATTGCAGGATATCTTGAAATATTACAGGTTGTTGATTCTAAACCCAACCGGTCAATAGAGTGATTCATTCATGTGGGAACACAGACTGTTAAGGTGGTAATTAAGTCTGCTACTGTCATGTAAAATAACCTTAGATTGGCTTCTAAGACCTTTCATTGTGTGTGCTAATTGACACTGTATTGTGTGAAGTTCTATTGATGATAAATGTGTTGTGAGCTAGCACAGTCTAAAATGTCAGATGTCTGATGTGTCAGACCTGGTGCCAGAAAGTCTACCCAAGATGTGTATTAGAGGCTCGTTAGGAAGCATTGTATAATGTTGTGGGTGGAGTTGAGTCATTGTTCATATTTGGTTGCTAACTGTATAAGAGCCTGAGTTTACCATTAAACTGTCTATTCGTTTTGAACCAGAGACAGAGCTGTGTGTCTCGTTTCTGGGGAATTCTTATGGGTCCTGTTCGCCGTATTGTGGAGTGTCGATAAGCTGTCGTGGGTTGGTGGAATGGAATATCGTAAAGGGCGTTAACCCCTGACCGTTACACTGACATTTTATACATTAACATGTGTGTGTGTATAAGCAGAATGCCTGAAAACTCCCATCTAAACATAGTAAGGTATATTTAAAGTGGTTGTAAAGGCTGAAGATTTTTTACCTTCAGGCATTCTATGGTAAAAAAAAGCTTCAGTGTCCAGCTGCCCCATCTGCCCCCCTATTACTTACCTAAGCCCATAGCGCCCAACTGTCCCTGATTTTGAGGGACTGTCTCTGATTTGGACTAATGTCCCTCTTTCCTCCTTATTTGTTCCTCATTTTGACACTTGTGGATTTAATTTACTTTTTTAAAAATAATTCCCCTTTAAGGGGGTGTGGCAGGGGCGTGTCTTATGCCTACATACAATTGCTAGTAGGTGTCCCTCGTTCCCTTCTCAACACGGTATGCCTAAGCCCGATCCTGATCCAGTGATGTGCATGAGAGTCAAGGCTCTCACGGGTCTGTCCCTCCTGACTGGTTGAGATGCAGGAGCCATTGGCTCCCACTTCTGTCAATCACAGCCAGTAAGGCAGGACTGAGCCACGCTCTCTGCGTCCTATGGACACAATTAGCCAGGCCGGAAGCGAGCATGCATGAGTGCCCCCCATAGCAAGCTGCTTTCTATGGGGGGCACTCGGCAAGGGGGAGGGGCCCAGAGCACCGGCAGGAGACCGGAGAAGAGGAGGATCGGGACTGCTCTGTGCAAAAACCACTGCACAGAGCAGGTAAGTATAACATGTTTGTATTTTAAAAAACGGCCACACATATGCATTCATATGTTATATGTTCACAGCGCAGTGAATGAGCTGTCACTGACAGCTCGCTGGCCTCTATTTAACCACTTAAGACCCAGACCTTTAGGCAGGTAAAGGACCTGGCCAGTTTTTGCGATTCGGCACTGCGTCGCTTTAACTGACAATTGCGCGGTCGTGCAAAGTGGTTCCCAAACAAAATTGGCGTCCTTTTTTCCCACAAATAGAGCTTTCTTTTGGTGGTATTTGATCACCTCTGCGGTTTTTATTTTTTGCGCTATAAACAAAAATAGAGCGACAATTTTGAAAAAAAATCAATTTTTTTTTTACTTTTTGCTATAATAAATATCCCCCAAAAATATATATAAAAAAAAAAAATATTGCTCAATTTAGGCCGATACGTATTCTTCTACATATTTTTGGTAAAAAAAAAATCGCAATAAGCGTTTATCGATTGGTTTGCGCAAAATGTATAGCGTTTACAAAATAGGGGATCGTTTTATTGCATTTTTATTAATTTTTTTTTTTTTACTACTAATGGCGCCGATCAGCGATTTTTTTTTTTGTGACTGCGACATTATGGCGGACACATTGGATAATTTTGACACATTTTTGGGACCATTGTCATTTTCACACCAAAAAATGCACTAAAAATGCATTGTTTACTGTGAAAATGACAATTGCAGTTTGGGAGTTACCAATAGGGGGCGCTGAAGGGGTGTGTTTCTAACTGTAGGGGGGCGGGGCTATATATATATAAAAAACCTTAGTTTAGGCCGATTCATATTCTTCTACATATTTTTGGTAAAAAAAAAAAACGCAATAAGCGCATATTGATTGGTTTGCGCAAAAGTTATAGTGTCTACAAAATAAGTTTAGTTTTATGGCATTTTTATTAATATATATATTTTTTTTTACTAGTAATGGCGGTGATCAGCGATTTTTATCGTGAATGCGACATTATGGTGGAAACATCGGACACTTTTGACGCTATTTTAGGACCATTCACATTTATACAGCGATCAGTGCTATAAAAATGCACTTATTAGGCCTCGTACACACGATAGGTTAAACAGAGGACAACTGTCTGATGGAGCGTTTTCATCGATCAAAACCGATCGTGTGTGGGCACCATAGGTTATTTAACCATCGGTTAAAAAAGCCAACTTGCTTTAAATTTAACCGATGGATTCCTAACCGATAGGTCAAAACCGATCGTTAGTAGGCACGTCCATCGGTTAAAAATCTCGGAATCAAGTCGACGCATGCTTGGAAGCATTGAACTTCATTTTTTTCAGCACGTCGTTGTGTTTTACGTCACCGCGTTCTGACACGATCGGTTATTTAACCGATGGTGTGTAGGCGTGACGGACCATCAGTCAGCTTCATCGGTTAACCAATGACAACGGTCCTTCAGACCGTTCTCATCGGATGGACTGATCGTGTGTACGAGACTTTACTGTATAAATGTGACTGACAGGGAAGGAGGTTAACCACTAGGGGGCTAGGAAGGGGTTAAGTGTGTCCTAGGGAGTGATTCTAACTGTGTGGGGGCTGGGCTACAAGTGACATGACACTGATGATGACAGGGAGCAGTAGATCACTGTTCTGTCACTAGGCAGAACAGGGAGATGCCTTGTTTACACCCCTGTTCTGCCACTTCGTGAAACGATCGCGAGACACCGGCGGACATCGAGTCCGTGAGTCCCGTGGGCACGGTGACTGAGTTTGCGGCAGGGGTGCGCGCGCATCGCCGGCGGTTTGTGTGTGTGCGCGCCCACGCGCCAGCAAATTTAAAGGGACGTACCTGTACGCCCATTTGCCATTCTGCCGACGTAAAAGTGCATGCACTGGTGGGTAAGTTGTTAATGGGAATGTTTTATTGCAGAAAGATTTTTTTCAAAATTATCGGTCTTTTTTTGAATATAGCGCAGAAAAAAAAAACACGCAGGAGGTATTCAAATACCCCCAAAAGAAAGCACTATTTGTGCGAAAAAAAGGACATCAATTTTATTTTGGTACAACGTCGCACGACCGCGCAATTGCCAATTAAATAATGCAGCACCATATCGCCTGGTCATGAAGATGGTAAAACCTTTCCGGAGCTGAAGTGGTTAAGTTCGGCCTTCACATGGATGAAAAGAAAAACGAACCTTACAAGGAGCTCCTTTGGCCGGCGTGGTGAGCCGAGACTGTGTCTGGTTTTCTGTGATGTCCAGAAGATTTAGGAGGCGTTAAATATTAAAAACAGATGATCAGCGATGGGCGGTGCAGATAATGTATGGAGCAGACAGAGCCCCCGAGAGGTGAAGGTCTGGGAGGTCAGAGGTGAATGTTGGGGTTGTTTTACTGAAGAGGTGACCTCTCCCTCGGCCCTTATCAGTCTTTTCACAGAGAAGTCACCCGGCTATGACAATAGACATGAATAAATATGGAAACACAGTCGTTAAATTTCAGTTTCAATTCGATTTTCCATTAAAAAAAAGAATCTAATAAACAATCGGTCCACCACTGGACGATCAAGTAGAAGAAATCCCATTCATAGGTGGTGGAAATTCCAAGGGCTTTCTATCAGATTGCTTCACGGGGTTGATCTCTATTCAATTGCAATTATTCTATAAAAGTTAAACTGAGACTATCAGCAGTGGAGTTCTCCCTGTGACTCCATTTCTAAGCAGGACATGGCTAGATATCCTGGAGTGAGGCTACCCAGGGCCGCCATCAGGGGGGTACAGGCAGTACACCTGTAAGGGGCCCAGAGGTCTCCAGAGGCCCGGATGGCAACCCCCTTTAAAAAAAAAAAAAGGGGGTCCAGAGGTTCCCAGGGGCCTGGAGGCCCACAGGGCCACAGATGGCAACCCCCCCCCTTTTTTTATTTATTTTTTATAAAAAAATATATATTTTTTTAATATATTTTTATTTTATTTTTTATTAAAGGGACAATTTTTTTTTTAGGGGTCCGGAGGTCCCCAGGGCCCCGGATGGCAACCCCTCTTTTTTTTATATAATTATTTTATTTCTTTTTTTTTTATTTTTATTTTATATATATATATATATATATATATATATATATATATATATATATATATATATATATATATATATATATATATATATATATATATATATTATTAAAGGGCTCAGAGGTCCCCAGGGCCCCATGTGATAAACCCCCTTTTTTTATTTTTTTATTTATATATATATATATATATATATATATATGTATATATGTTTTTTATTATTAAAGGGCCCAGAGGTCCCCATGGCCCTGGATGGCAACCCCCCCCTTTTTTTTTAATAAATGTTTATTTTTATATTTTTTATATTATTTTTAAAAACCTTTTAAACCTCTGGGCCCTTTATTTTTTATAAAGGGCCCAGAGGTTTCTTTTTTTATATTGTTAAAGGGCCCAGAGGTCCCAGATGGCAACCCCCTTTTTTTGTAATTTCTTTTTATAAAAAAAAAAAAATTGTGTAGATATATATAAAGGGCCCAGAGGTCCCAGGGCCCCGGATGGCTACCCCCCTTTTTTTATATATATTTTTCTTCACTTCTTTTTTTTGTAAAGCCCCCCCCCTTCTCAATTCACGGCAGCCCCCCCCCCCGTTTTTTTGCTCCAGGGGGCCCATGCCTGAAGCTGTGTAAGGGGCCCCATAATTCCTGATGGCGGCCCTGAGGCTACGTAAAGGGACATCTGATTGGAAGATGGAGATCTCACAAGAACTCTGGATATGTCAAGAGTTCTCGCTCTTCACATTAAGGCTGGCTTCACACTGAAGGGTCAGCCGCGGTGACGGTATAGCCGCGCTATTTGTAGCGCGGCTATACCATCGTTTTTACCTTGATATTCGGGTGCTAGCGGTGAGGTTTTAACCCCCCCTAGCGGCCGAAAAAGGGTTAATACCGCCCGCGTTGCGGCGGTATTACAGCGGTATTACCGCGCTTTCCCATTGATTTCAATGTGAAGGCGTGGTATAGGAGCGGTGAACACACCGCTCCTATACCGCGGTAAAGAAGCGGCTAGCAGGACTTTTGGAGCGTTCCTGCTAGCGCGCCGCTTCAGTGTGAAAGCCTTCGGGCTTTTACATTGAAGAGTACAGGGCATGATTTTTCATGCGGTATAGCAGCGCTATTTTTAGCGCTGTACCGCATGAAAAACGTCCCAATGTGAAAGGGGCCTTAGGGTTCATGTCCATGGGCATTGTTTGACTCGATTTGGAATGCACTTCAAACACAAGTCCATTCCCATTGACATTATTGCGCAGGAGACATGGCTGTTCTTTGAGATTCAGGGGTAATGCCTCAATTAAAAGATTAAACAGATAGGGTTGGGTCATAGGTGTGCGCAGCCTATTGCATTAGGGTGTGCACCCCAAAGCCCAAACACACTCTACCAATCACTCTCGATGTTCATTCAGAAAGGGAAGGGGTCGGTAAATTACATATTTACTGGCCCCTTTCCCACTTCTAAAACATTTCAGCAGCAACAGCCCATAGGAGAGAAAGGAAGCTGGCAGCGCTGCGGCGGGAAAGATAGGAGCCAGGGCAGTAGGGGGAATCTGTGCTGCTCAGGGCGATTAGGGTCGGCTCCCCTGCGCAAGAGCCCGTACTATAACGTCGGCTCTCTACGCGGCCTCTACTCGTCCCTGACTCCCGTGCACGTGCCCGCCGGGCACCCGCGATTGCTCGTTACAGAGCAAGGACTGGGAGCTGTGTGTGTAAACACACAGCTCCTGGTCCTGTCAGGGGAGAAATGCCTGACTGTCTCTTAATACAATGTATGAACAGCGATCAGTCATTTCCCCTATTGAGGCCACCCCCCCCTACAGTTAGAACACACCCCTTCCCTGCCCCCTAGTGTTAACCCCTTGCCTGCCAGTGGCATTTTAATAGCAATCCAATGCATTTTTATAGCTCTGATCGCTATAAAAATGCCACTGGTCTCCCAGCATGCCCAGCGAGGCCCAAACCTCCTGATTGGCCGCTGGGAGACAACACCCAAACCTCAACTCCACTGCTGCCACCTACCACACCAGGGTGGGAAGACACCCCAGCACGACAGAATGAGCCCACAGCACAGCCAAGCTGAGACAGAGACCCTCTCTAGAATTGAAATTGAAATCAGAGTCACTTACACTCTGATTATACTCTAAATTTCGATAGCACCGGTTACCTTGGAAGTAACCAGGCGCTACACACCTTTTTAATAAAGTGCCCATTAAATGCAGCCCACCAGCACCCATAAAATGCAGCCTACCAGTGCCCATTAATGCAGCTTCACCAGTGTCCAAAAATGCAGCCTACCAGCACCCATCAATGCAGCCTCACCAGTGCCCCTCAATGCAGCCTGATCAGTGCCCATCAATGCAGCCTACCAGCGCCCATCAATGCAGCCTACCAGTGCCCATCTATGAATGTTTGCCTGCTTCCATTCATTCAGGAGTCGGGACACAGACACAGTCCTCCAGGGATGGACTGGCCATTGGGACTACAGGGAGTTTCCCGGTGGGCCGATGGCTCAGTGGGCCGGCTTCAGTGACAGCGGACTGCCGCCCCCCTCCGCTTCTCTGTCTCTCCCTCCCCGCAGCGCTCACCTGGGGGTAATAAAGAAGCAGGGGGAGGAGCAGAGGAGCAGGGCGGATGACACAGGAGCATGGGGGAGGGGACAGACAGATGACTCAACAGCTATGGCCTGGGAGTTTCTCACTTCTGCCTAATCTTGTCCCATAAGGGGGGGGCACCAAAATGATTCTTTGCCCTGGGTGAAATAATGTCTAGCTTCCCCACTGGTACTGCCTATAATAGTACCAGTACCAGCCGTTCTACTCTAATAAAGTAGAACGGCTAGTGAAGGGGGAGAGGGGGCTTGGGTGGCCAGGGGGGGGGGGGGGCGGGAGTTGTCCGGCCGCCATGGGAGAGACCTGTCAAAGTGGGCCAGTCTGGATGAAGTCCAGGGCCAAATTTCTGTCCCAGTCCAGCCCTGCAGTCCTCCGCCGTTGCTGCCCCTTTGACACTATGTGCGAACGGAGCGACGGCTGTCTGCTGATGCTGAGACTTAGTTACTTGCTGCAGAGAGAAGAGAGTAGGAACACCAGTAGCCGGGCGCCCTGGGCAGCAGTGTGCCCTAGGCGGCGGCCTAGTTTTCCTAGTGGTAGCACTGGCCCTGGTTTTGTAGTGCTACAGACTAGATATCTGTAAACACAGCAGTGAATGCTGGCTCTTGTAGTTCTACAGACCACTTATCTCCTGGCGTTACTAGTAGCAGAGACCCTAGACCAAGTGGGATAATGCAATGTCATTATATAGAAAACAAGGAATGCTGGCTCTTGTAGTTCCTCAGCCTAGTTATCTGTAAATGCTATAATCATATTAAGTACCCTAGTGCGTGCTGGCTCTTGTAGTTCTACAGACTACTTATCTCCTGGTGTCACTAGTATCATGGGCCCTAGACCATGCTGGATGATGCAATGTCATTATATAGCAAACAAGCCATGATGGTTCTTGTAGTTCTTCACCCTAGTTCGTACCAAGTACCCAAGTGCATGTTGGATCTTGTAGTTCTACAGGCTACATATATGCTGGTGTCACTAGTATCAGGGACCCTAGACCATGCTGGGTGATGCAATGTCATTATGTTGCAAACAAGGCATGCTGGCTCTTGTAGTTCTACAGATCACATATGCTGAATGGTGCAATGTCTTTATATAGTAAACAAGGTATGCTGGCTCTTGTAGTTGTTCCCCCTAGTTATCTGTAAATGCTGTAATCATACCCTAGTGTATGCTGGCTCTTGTAGTTCTATGGACTACTTTTCTCTGGATGCTGTCTCTTATACCAAGAACCCTAGATCATGATGGTTCTTGTAGTTCTACAGACCAGATATCTATAAATGTGGCAATGCTTACAAAGTACTCCAGTAAATGCTGCAATCATACCGAGTACCCTACTGTATGCTGGCTCTTGTAGTTCTACTGACCAATTATCACATGGTGTCACTAGTATCACTGCCAGGGACCCCAGATCGTGCTGGATGATGCAATATCATTATATAGCAAACAAGCCATCCTGGCTCTTGTAGTTCCTCAGCCTAGTTATCTGTAAATGCTGTAATCATACCAAGTACCCTAGTTCATGCTGGCTCTTGTAGTTCTAGAGACCAGATCATGCTGGGCGACGCAATGTCATTATAGAGCAAACAAGGCATGCTGATCCTTGTAGTTCTACAAACCAACTTACTGTATCTAATGGTGTCTATGCTGGATGAGATTTCACGTTAGTAAAAAAAAAACAAGCCATGCATGCTGGCTCTTGCAGTTCCACAGACCACTTATCTCCTGGTGTCACTAGTATCAGGGACCCTAGATCAGTGGTCATCAACTCCAGTCCTCAGGGCCCACTAACAGGCCAGGTTTTATGTATTACCTTGGGGAGATGCAGACTAGAATACTGCAATCACTGAGCAGCAAATGATATCACCTGTGATGTATTTCTTGTTATCTTGCAAACCTGACCTGTTAGTGGGATCCTGAGGACAGGGTTGATGACCACTGCTCTAGACCATGCTGGGTGATGCAATGTCATTATATAGCAAACAAGGCATGCTGGCTGTTGTAGTTCTTCAAACCACTTCCTGTACCTAATGTCTATGCTGGGTGAGATGCAGTGGTAACTGGTGCTCAAAACTTTTGGGGGGGCGCAAACGGAAAAAAAAATTGCAGCCTCACTGTGCCCATCAAATGCAGCCACTGTGCCATCAATTGCCACCACTGTGCCATGCCATCAAACGCAGCCACTGTGCCATCAATTGTCACCACTGTGCCATGCCATCAAACGCAGCCACTGTGCCATCAATTGTCACCACTGTGCCATGCAACACAGCAACTGTGCCATCAATTGTCACCACTGTGCCATGCCATTAAACGCAGCCACTGTGCCATGCCATCAAATGCAGCCACTGTGCCATCAATTGTCACCACTGTGCCATGCCATCAAACGCAGCCACTGTGCCATCAATTCGCACCACTGTGCCATGCCATTAAACGCAGCCACTGTGCCATGCCATCAAACGCAGCCACTGTGCCATTAATTGTCACCACTGTGCCATGCCATCAAACGCAGCCACTGTGCCATCAATTCGCACCACTGTGCCATGCCATTAAACGCAGCCACTGTGCCATGCCATCAAATGCAGCCACTGTGCCATCAATTGTCACCACTGTGCCATGCCATCAAACGCAGCCACTGTGCCATCAATTCGCACCCCTGTGCCATGCCATTAAATGCAGCCACTGTGCCATGCCATCAAATGCAGCCACTGTGCCATCAATTGTCACCACTGTGCCATGCCATCAAACGCAGCCACTGTGCCATCAATTGTCACCACTGTGCCCTTTAATTGTCACCACTGTGCCCTTTAATTGTCACCACTGTGCCCATTGTCCCCACTGTGCCTATTGTCGCCACTGTGCCCATTGATGTCGTCGCTGTGCCCTGTAAAGTGCCCCTTCCCCCGCCCGGCACTTACCTTTACTGGAGTCAGCCATCCACGTCCCTCGATGTCTTCTACCGCCCTCGATGACTGACAGGTGTCTCAGCCAATCAGGTTACCGGTAGCCAGAATCAGCCAACCTGATTGGCTGAGACGCCTGTCAGTCCTATCCAAGGAGCGCATCCCTAGTGCGTTCCTTGTATAAGCTCTGATAGGCACTTCCGTACAGCCAACCAGCTGCCATTATTCAGATGGCCGGACATGAGCGCCAACCATCTGAATATAACAGCGGCAGCGGCGATAATAACATAGATTCGTGCAATGCATGAATCTATGTTATTAGACTGTGGCGGTGAGAGCCAGAGGGGGCGGTGCTCCAGCGCCCTCTATGGAAGAAACGCCACTGGTGAGATGCCATTTTAGTATAAAAACAAGCCAGGCATGCTGGCTCTTGTAGTTCTAGAGACCAGACCATGTTGGATGTCATGATACAATGCCATTATATAGCAAACAAGGCATGATGGTTCTTGTAGTTCTACAAACCACTTACTGTATCTAATGGTGTCTATGCTGGATGAGATTCCATGTTAGTAAAAAAACAAGCCAGGCATGCTGGCTCTTGCAGTTCCACAGACCACTTATCTCCTGGTGTCACTAGTATCAGGGACCCCAGACCATGCTGGATGATGCAATGTCATTATATAACAAACAAGGAATGCTGGTTCTTGTAGTTCTACAAACCACTTACTGCACCTAATGGTGTCAATGCTGGATTATATACAATTTTAGTACAAGCCAGAGATGCTGGCTCTTGTAGTTCCTCAGCCTAGTTATCTGTAAATGCTGTAATCATACCAAGTACCCTAGTGCATGCTGGCTCTTGTAGTTCTAGAGACCAGACCATGCTGGGTGATGCAATGCCATTATATAGCAAACAAGGCATGCTGGCTGCTGTAGTTCTACAAACCACTTACTGTATCTAATGGTGTCTATGCTGGATGAGATTCCATGTTAGTAAAAAAAACAAGCCAGGCATGCTGGCTCTTGCAGTTCCACAGACCACTTATCTCCTGGGGTCACTAGTATCAGGGACAGGACCCCAGACCATGCTGGGTGATACAATGTCTTTATATAGCAAACAAGGCATGATGGCATGATTAGGCGCTTACTGCACCTAATGGTGTCAATGCTGGATTATATACAATTTTAGTACAAGCCAGGCATGCTGGCTCTTGTAGTTCCTCAGCCTAGTTATCTGTAAATGCTGTAATCATACCAAGTACCCTACTACATGCTGGCTCTTGTAGTTCTAGAGACCAGACCATGCTGGGTGATGCAATGTCATTATATAGAAAACAAGGCATGCTGGCTCTTGTAGTTCTACAAACCACTTACTTTATCTAATGGTGTCTATGCTGGATGAGATTCCATTTTAACAAGCTCTTGAAGTTCCTCAGCCTAGTTATCTGTAAATGCTGTAATCATACCAAGTACCCTAGTACATGCTGGGTCTTGTAGTTCTGGAGACCAGACCATGCTGGGTGATGCAATGTCATTATATAGCAAACAAGGCATGCTGGATGTTGTAGTTCTACAAACCACTTACTGCACCTGACGGTGTCAATGCTGGCTGAGATACCATTTTAGTAAAAAAAATACAAGCCAGGCATGCTGGCTCTTGTAGTTCCTCAGTAAATTGGTATTTTACACCCAAGGCAGGCACATGTAATAAAGTCATGGCCATAAATATAAAAATCTCATGAAAACATCTGAAAGCATCCTTGGAATCACCTTGGAATTTCATGGCTCTTCCAGGAAATCATTAATTGGCTTTAACAATAACAACACGCGTATGTAGGCAGGCTAAGCAGCATGCCATGTTTTCCTCTTTCCTGAGAAGAAAGCACACAAGGAAAATCCCAGAGACTCTTTGATCTCACTGTGTATTCTTAGTAGCCATAAACACGGAACCACCTGCCGCCCTCTGGTGGAGATGGAGGATAATACAGGAGCATTCCTTATCACAGAGTAGCAATGAAAGGAGGCGGGGAGGGGACCGGCAAAGTGAATGAAGCACAGCCAGGGTTGCTTTCATTTATCCATTCAGAGAGCTGCTGCCTTTTTTTTTTTTTTTTCTCTCTTGCAAGCAACTCAGGCTGATCTCATGCACTGCACAGGACTGCCATGGAGAGTGGAGTCAGCATCACTCTGTGCCATGTTGCTGGAGGGGGGGATCTGAACCATCATAAAGGGGAGTAGCAATTGCTGTGTTCTGCATTTGACTCAGTGAAGCATCTTTGGGCACAACAATGACACTCACAGGAGGAGGTGCAAGGCACTGAGAAAAGTTTTAGTGCTGACACCTTTCTGGAGAAGCTCTCATTGCCTCTCAGCATGTGGGACCAAAGAGTGAGTGCCAGCCTGGGATTTGGGGCAGGAGAAGACTTACTGAGACCCCTGGAGATAAGATGTGCCAACCTTCAGCCATAGGATCTGGATCTGCTTCTTATATGGAGAGGAGCTTGGATTAACATGACTTGGTTAGAGCCCAGCAATGAGAGCCTGTGGAATGAATCAAGTGCCTACCTGCCAGGTGAGAATGGGACTGATAATGGCACCTCCCTGGCAGAAGCTTTGGACCTGCAGGCTCTGAGTGTGGGCATTGTCCTGGCAGTTTTCATCCTCTTTGCCATTGTTGGGAACATCCTGGTGATCTTGTCTGTGGCATGCAACAGGCAGCTGCAAACGGTCACCAATTATTTCATCATCAACCTAGCCATAGCTGACCTCCTGCTGAGCACCCTGGTGCTGCCCTTCTCTGCCACCCTGGAGGTGCTGGGCACTTGGGTCTTTGGTAGGATCTTCTGCGACATCTGGGCAGCTGTGGATGTCCTCTGCTGCACTGCTTCTATCATGAGTCTGTGTATCATATCCATAGACAGGTATGTAGGTGTCAAACATTCCCTCAAGTACCCAACTATAATGACTGAGAAGAAGGC
Organism: Rana temporaria; assembly: GCF_905171775.1. Lineage (NCBI taxonomy): Eukaryota > Metazoa > Chordata > Amphibia > Anura > Ranidae > Rana > Rana temporaria. Next base: position 643,508,794 of record NC_053489.1, on the reverse strand, counting down.
TGTGGTCATCCTCATCGTCCTGTGGGTGTCCTCCATGGTCATCTCCATTGGACCTCTGTTGGGTTGGAAGGAGCCTCCACCAGAGGATGACAGCCAGTGCAGCATCACTGAAGAACCTGGATATGCCCTCTTCTCTTCCCTCTTCTCCTTCTACCTGCCCCTGCTAGTCATCCTCATCATGTACTTCAAGGTCTACATTGTGGCCAGAAGGACCACCAAGAGCCTGGAGGCTGGTGTCAAGAAGGAAAGGAACAAGTCCATGGAGGTTGTCCTCAGGATTCACTGCAGAAGTTTAGTGGAGTCCAATGCCAACTCCAGGAACAAGGGGCACACTTTTAGGAGTTCTCTGTCTGTCAGGCTGATCAAATTCTCCAGGGAGAAGAAAGCAGCCAAAACGTTGGCCATAGTGGTTGGGGTGTTCATCCTCTGCTGGCTACCTTTCTTCATTGTGCTACCATTAGGTAAGTGGGCACTGCCTATAACCCACCACTTGTGGTTTGAGATCTCAGGTTTTATCAGCATTTCTATTGGTAAACGTGAAAGTTGTTACATTTGTTGCTGTTTTGTTGTTTCAGTTTATCCATTTGTGTATGTTTTGTAGCTGTTGTTGTTATATAGTAAGGACTTTATTTTATGTTTGTATTATTGCTATGTACAAGTGTTCTGTAACACTATACATTGTTCCTAATCTGCTTGTTTTACGCTTCACTTCACATCCTTACTGTCGTTGCCAGTGTTGATTTTGGCAGCAAATTTCGATTGTGTTTAGAGCCCATTCACACCTAGGCGTTTTGTCGCCTGTAGCGCGACGCTCACAAACGCCAGAGGGACCAAAATACATGAAAGTCTATGGGGATGGTTCACATCTGAACGCTGATGCGCCTGACACCCATCGCCTGTAGCCAAAAAAAGTTCCGGACCCTTTTTTGTCGCGCGTATCGGGCGGTTTGGGCATATTTGAGCGTTTACATTTCCCATAGAAAGTAATGGAAACGCTCGATTCAAGCGACTTGCGAGACAACGGGCGTTTGCTACGGGCGTTTCGTCGCTTTAATCAATAGAACTTGTCGCCCATGCAGAAGATTAAAAAAATCTACCAACATAGCAACAAGTGATGAAAAGATGATAGTTTTTCCTATTGGCTAAAATAAAAAACGTCAAAGTACAAAAACGTCGGACAACGCTGTATGCAAACGCGCAAATAAGCATGAATACGCCGAACGACCGACGCTCAGGTGTGAATGCAGCCTTAGTCTTAATCTTAGGACTAAAATGGCATTTCAGTTTTAGTCCCATTTTAGTCTTCTGCAATTGTTTTAGTTGTATTTAGTCGACTCAGGGGCAGATCCACAGAAGAATTATGCCGGCGTATCTAGTGATACGCCGCGTAATTTCAAAGTTCCCGCGTCGTATCTTTGTTTTGTATCTACAAAACAAGATACGACTGCTTCTGGGCTCGATCCGACTGGCGTACGTCTTAGTACGCCGTCGGATCGTAGGTGCATTTTTCCGCCGGCCGCTAGGTGGCGTTTCCGTCGAAATCCGCGTTGAGTATGCAAATTAGCTAGATACGGTGATCCACGAACGTACGTCGGGCCGGCACATTTTTTCACGTCGTTTGCGTTTGGCTTTTTCCGGCGTATAGTTACCCCTGCTATATGAGGCGTACTCAATGTTAAGTATGGCCGTCGTTCCCGCTTCGAATTTTGAATTTTTTACGTTGTTTGCGCAAGTCGTTCGCGAATAGGGATTTGCGTAGAATGACGTCACCGTCGTAAACATTGGCTTGTTCCGGTTTAATTTCAAGCATGCGCACTGGGATACCCCCACGGACGGCGCATGCGCAGTTGAAAAAAAACGTCATTTACGTCAGGTCAAGACGTATTTACATAAAACACGCCCCCATCACATCCATTTGAATTGCGCGCCCTTACGCCGCCAAAGATACACTACGCCGCCGTAACTTACGGTGCGCTTTCTTTGAGGATACACAAAAAAAAGTAAGTTACGGCGGCGTAGTGTATCTTAGATACGCTACGCCCGACGCAAATATGCGCCGATGTACGTGGATCTGCCCCTAAATCTCCAGTACATTTAATGCCTCGTACACACGATCGGAATTTCAGATGGAAAAAGTCAGATGGAATTTTTTCATCAGATATTCCGACCGTGTGTGTTACCTTCGGACTTTTTCCGACGGAGTTAGAAAGAGAACAGAACGGAAATTCCGTTCATCTGTATGGAACTCCGACGGAGAAAAAAAACACGCATGCTCGGAAACAATTTGACGCATGCTCGGAAGCATTGAACTTAATTTTTCTAGGCTCGTCGTAGTGTTGTACGTCACCGCGTTTTTGACAGTCAGAATTTGGTGTGTCCATGTGTATGCAAGACAGCTTGAACGGAATTCCGTCGGAAAAACCCAGTCGGAGTTTATTCCGACGGAAACTCAGATCGTGTGTTTTAGGATTAAAATGGCATTTTAGTTTTAGTCCCATTTTAGTCTTCTGCAATTGTTTTAGTTGTATTTAGTTTTAGTTTTAGTCTTTTAACTAAAATGCCATTTTAGTTTTAGTCTTATTTTAGTCATCTCAATTGTTTTAGTTTTAGTCTACTAAAATAGTATTCATTTAGTCGACTAAAATCATTTAGTCGACAAAATGAACACTGCTATTTGCTAACAATTTTAAATAAGGATCAATGCTGGACATACAATTTAATCCAGCTGTCAATATTATTATTATTATTCCAGCTGTCAATATTATTATTATTATTATTATTATTATTATTGAAAAGAATGAATAGAATGGGACAGTGGCGGACTTATATGGGGGGGGCAAAAAATAATATAAAACAATATAGAAAAAATACATAAAAAAATAATAATATAATACAATATAAAAAGTATATAAAATATCTAATGATTCAAAATTACTTTCTTTAGATAAAATAATAATATAAAACAATATAAAAAGTTAAAATATATAAAATAATGAATAATAATAATAATAATAATAATAATAATAATAATAATATATACATTATACAATGATTAAAAAGAAAAATGATATAATAATATAATATAAAACAATATAAAAAGTATATAAAATATCTAATGATTAAAAATTACTTTCTTTAGATAAAAGTATTTTGGCAAGTAATATTTTGCCAGCCATCATCCGTAAAGTCTTTACTTTGGACAGAAGGGGCCCCCTTCTATGCAAAAAATAATATAAAACAATATAATTTTTTTATAAATAATAATAATAATATATATAATATACAATTATAAAAAAAGAACATAAAGAAAGAAAAATGACATAAAATAATAATAATATAAAACAAAATAAAAAGTATATAAAACATCTAATGATTACATTTTTTTTTTTTAAATGTAGCTTGGCAAATAATATTTTGTCAGCCATCATCTGTAAAGTCTTTATTCTGGACAGAAGCCCCATCTATGCAAAAAATGATATAAAACAATATTAACAAAATGATATTTAATAATAATATATACAGTATACAATGATTAAAAAAAATACTTTTGTTAAATAAATGTATCTTGGCAAATAATATTTTGCCAGCCATCATCTGTAAAGTCTTTATTCTGGACATAAGCCCCCCCCCCCTCTATGCAAATAATATTATAAAACAATATAAAAATATATAATAAATAATAATATATATATACATTACTTTCTATTAATAAATGTATATAATATGTTTCCGGCCATCATCTGTAAAATCTTTACTCTGGACAGAAGGGGCCCCCTCTATACAAAAAGTAATATAAACCAATATAAAAATTATAAAAATATATATAAAATAATAAAAAATAAACAATGAAAAAATATAAAACAATATAAAAATAATAAAAACTAAAAAAATAAATAATATATAAAATATACAATGACAAAAAAATGTAGTTTCTTTTAATAAATGCATCTTAGGAAATAATATTTTTCTGGCCATCATCTGTAAAGTTTATACTCTGGACAGAGGGGGCTCCCTCTATACAAAAAGTAATATAAAACAATATAAACATTATAAAAAAAATAAACAAATAAATAATAAAAAATATAAAACAATATAATCAAATATATAAAATAATAAAAAATATATAAATAAAATATATAATAATAATAAAATTACTTTCTGTTATTAAATGTATATTGGGAAGTCATATTTTGCCGGCCATCATCTGTAAAAGTCTTTCATCTGTACTGGTATATTGTATCGTTTTTAACAACACTATTTTGTCAGCTCAAGCAAACCACACAGAGAGCACTACGAATGCAATGCGCGTGTGTACGCATGACCTCAGAATGACATTGTATTGTGCATTTTAAAAATGTGTGACTGTCATTGAGAATGTAAACTAACTCTGTGTATGAGGGGCCCCCCGAACCTGAACTGCCCAGGTCCCCCCCCCCCCCAGGTTTAAATCTTGCCCTAGGAGGGGGCATTGGACACTAAACATCTAAACTGGATCACAGATATTTTTATTTTAGAAACGTAAAGGAAACCTACCAAGGAGCCTGTCGTCGTTCACTTTTCCTTCTGAAAATGCCACCTGCCTGGCTGTCATAGGGACCCAAAACAAGTGAGCTGATCAGGTTTATTTATGATCTAAATAAGTGTTCTGGATATGTGACTCAGAAAGTAATGAAGACAGAGTGCCAGAAATATAGCAATTTCAGGAATGATCACCTCTGTATTACTCTCACCATAGGTTGATTTTAAAAAATACTAAGGGCCAGATTCACATAGAAGAGCGGTGGCGTAACGTATCGTAGATACGTTACACCGCCGCAATTTTTCATCGCAAGTGCCTGGTTCACCAAGCACTTGCGATGAAAACCTACGCCGGCGGCCTCCGGCGCAAGGCGGGCCAATTCAAATGGGCGTGTGCCATTTAAATTAGGCGCGGTCCCGCGCCGGACCTACCGCGCATTCTCCGTTTCCAAACTCCCGCCGTGCTTTGCGCGAAGTGACGTCATTTTTTTGAACGGCGACGCGCGTAGCGTAATTCCGTATTCCCGGACGGCTTACGCAAACGACGTTATTTTTTAAATTTCGACGCGGGAACGACGGCCATACTTTACACAGCAATACGATTGCTGTGTAAAGTTAAGGCACCAAAAAAAACGACTAACTTTGCGACGGGAAACTAGACTAGCGGCGACGTAGCGAACGCAAAAAAACATCAGGGATCGCCGTAACTCCTAATTTGCATACCCGACGCTGGTTTACGACGCAAACTCCCCCCAGCGGCGGCCGCGGTATTGCATCTTAAGATCCGACAGTGTAAAACAATTACACCTGTCGGATCTTATGGATATCTATGCGCAACTGATTCTATGAATCAGTCGCATAGATAGAAACAGGGATACGACGGCATATCAGGAGATACGCCATCGTATCTCATTTGTGAATCTGGCCCTAAAGTCCTAAAATCCCCTCTTGCAGTGAGGTTCCCCCACAGTGCAAGGGTTAGATGCTCGTTTAGATCTAGGGTACTGGAAAAAAAATGTTTTACTCACCTGATCCCTTGCTCGATCCCCTGGCAACTGGCACTCTCCTCCCCTCTGCTCCAGCGGTGGACTGTGCGCTGGCGTCCTTACATCCAATGCAAAGCTATGGGTGTTGATGGCGTCAGAGGACCTGCGACAGTCTGAACATTGGGGGGAAGAGGCTGCTGGGACTTGTCTAGTATTGCAGAGGGGTCCGGCACCCTAGACTAGTCTTCCTCACAACCTTTTCAACATAGAGGAACCCCTGAAATAAATTTCCGGTGTCAGGGAGCCCCTGATAAAAATGACTATATCTACAACTCATGATACATTAGTGTGATGGTCAGCGGGAAGAATGGTCCTTACACCTGTGGTCTTTGGAAATAATTCCCCCCTTACAGATAGCTGAGTGGCCGGGCAATCTTCTGGGACCTGTGACGTGTCCCAGAAGATTGCTGGGAGAGGAGGAGTCGCCTTGGCGGCCCGGAGCGGAAGTGGGAGCTGGGTACCTGTGAAAACTAGGTACCCGCTCCCCCCCCCCCCAAAAAAAAATTGTTAGATGGTCAGGATGCCACTTTTGGGATAAACTCTGCTTTAACTGCTTGCTGCCCACCGCCCGTCAAGTGACGAAGGGGCGGTGAAGCTCTCTTTCTCGGATGACGTCATATGATGTAGTCCCAGAACGGCATCTATTGGTCGCGCAGCGCTGCGATCGTGGCCGTGCCGCGTTGCTATGACACAGCGCAACCCCAGATCTCTATAAATAGTCGCGGCTCTTTAACCATGTGATCGGCTGTGTCCAATCACAGCTGGTCACATGTAAACACGGAAATTCCGATAATCATCTCTCATCGCTTCACACTGACCGAGTGTGTGGCGAGGAGAGCCGATCAGCGGCATCTCCTCACAGTCAGTGCTGCCCATTAATGCCCGTCATTGTATCCCAACAATGGCCATCATTGCTGCCCATGAGTGCCGCCCATGCCACCTATCAGTGCCCACCAGTGCCAACTATCAGTGCCCACCAGTGCCACCCATCAGCGCTGCCTCTCAGTGCTTATCAGTGCCACCTATCCATGCCCATAAGTGCCACCTCATCAGTGCCCAAGAGTGCAGCCTATCAGTGCCCATCAGTGCCGCCTCATCAGTTAGTTTTGCATTACTGTGACCCGTTTTCATCAGAGACCTGGCTGAAATCCTTTCACTGCTGACGTTACAGAAGACGGTCCAGGCTCTGCGTCATCACGACAATGGAGTCGGGATCCGCCAGATCCCTGGACCGCCTCTCAGCGAGCTGCTAAGAGCCTGAGTCGGCTGCCCCTCCACAGCTCAGCGCTCCAATGAGCGAGGAGGGAGCAGAGCGGAGAGCTGTGATTGACAGGCAGCAGCTCTCTGCTCGAGGTGCTGTGAGAATCGAGTGATCTGTGGGGTTCGATCGCTCGGTTCTCAGTGTTAGAGGTGTCGGGGGGACAGATGCAGCATTGAACTGATTCTGCATCTACCTAGGTATGTATGAATCTAAAAAAAAATACCTACTTCAGTTGTAAGTAGCGCACTAAAGCCTTCATTGAAATGCCACATTATTCAGTTTGATAAAATGAAGAGCCAATATAAAGGAAAAGAAGTGCAGTTACCCAATCATTTTTGTCAGTTAAAATAGTTGTAAAGCCTGAAGGTATTTTACTTTCATGCACTGTATGCATGAAGGTATAAAATCTTCAGTATGCAACTCCCCCTAGAGCCCCCCCCCCCCAATACTTACCTGAGCCCTATTGCGATCCAATGATGTGCTCAAGAGCGACTGCTGTCTTGGCTCTCTGCCTCCTCATTGGCTCAGAGACAGCGACTGGAGGCATTGGCTCCCACAGCTGTCAATCACAGGCAGTGAGGAGGTAGCAGAGGTGGGGACGAGCCCCATTCTGTGTGTCTTATGGAGAGAGAGGGGCTTGGGAGCGAGCATGCATGCGTTGCTATGGAGGGCACTCAGAAGGGGGGAGGAGCCCAGAGTGCCAGCAGGAGACCCGAGAAGAGGAGGACGGGGCTGCTCTTTGCAAAACCAACTGCACAGAACAGGTAAGTACAACGGACCAGATCCACAAACGAATTACGCCGGCATATCTATGGATACGCCGCGTCATTTTTAAAAATGCCCCGTCGTATCTGTGTTTTGTATCCACAAAACAAGATATGACTGAATCTGGGCTCGATCCGAAAGGCGTACGTCTTAGTACGCCGTCGGATCGTAGGTGCATATTTACGCTGGCCGCAAGGTGGCGTTTCCGTCGAATTCCGCGCCGAGTAAGCAAATTAGCTATATACGGCGATCCACGAACGTACGTCCGGCTGGCGCATTTTTTTACGTTGTTTCTGTAAGGCTTTTTTCGGCGTATACGGTAGTTACCCCTGCTATATGAGGCGTATCCTATGTTAAGTATGGCCGTCGTTCCCGCGTCGAATTTTGAAAATGTTACGTCGTTAGCTTAAGGCCCCATACACACGATAGAATTTATCCGCGAATACGGTCCAGCGGACCGTTTCCGCGGATAAATCCTCTCGAGGATTTCAGCAGATTTTAATGCGATGGAGTGTACTCACCATCGCATTGAAATCCGCGCCGAAATCCTCTGGCGATGACGTGTCGCGCCGTCGCCGCGATTATGACGCGGCGACGTGCGCGACGCTGTCATATAAGGAATTCCACGCATGTGTCGAATCATTATGACGCATGCGGGGGATCCCTTCGGACGGATGGATCCGGTGAGTCTATACAGACCAGCGGATCCATCCGTTGGGATGGACTCCAGCAGATGGATATGTTCTGCATGTCAGCAAATATTCGATCTGCTGGAATCCATCCCAGGGGAGATATATCCGCGGAAACAGATCCGCTGGCGTGTACACACCATAGGATCTATCCGCAGAAACCCATTCGCTGGGATTTTTCAGCGGATGGATTCTATCGTGTGTACGGGGCCTAAGTCGTTCGCGAATAGGGCTTTGCGTAGAATGACGTCACCGTCGTAAGCATTGGCTTGTTCCGGTTTAATTTCGAGCATGCGCACTGGGATACCCCCACGGACGGCGCATGCGCAGTTGAAAAAAAACGTAATTTACGTCGGGTCAAGACGTATTTACATAAAACACGCCCCCATCACATCCATTTGAATTGCGCGCCCATACGCCGTCTAAGTTTCGCTACGCCGCCGTAACTTACGGCGGAAATTCTTTCAGGATACAAAAAAAAAAACTGTAAGTTACGGCGGCGTAGCGTATCAGAGCTACGCAACGCCGGACGGAGGAATGCACCGCGCTACGTGGATCTACCCCAACATGTTTGTTATTAAAAAAAAAAAAAAGTGATGAGATGTGTTCTTTGCATACTTTCTGCTCTAATGTGATTTGTTTTCCTGTATCAGAGTTAAAAGGAATACTGAGTGGTGGAAAATCTAAAGCCTTCCCTGGTGAACGGCTCTACTAATCATATTGGATCTGCTTGTGTTGAGTGGAAATCTATGTAATCAGTGGTGTTCTAATAGGCAGGGCAACCCACACAGCTGCTATGGGGCCTGGGGGTAGGAGGGGGCCCCATTAAATTGATACGAAAGGCTTAAATTAAAAAAAGATATAACAATAACAAACATGTTATACTTGCTTGCTCTGTGTAATGGTTTTACACAGAGCAGCCTCTTCCCCCCCCCCCCCCTTCACAACTACCTTAAAAAGTCGGTTAAATAAAACTCTGCAGTCTAGAAGTCGTTAGGATTTTCCTTGTCAGAGACCCCCATTGTTTTCTAAGTGTAATTAGGATAATTCGTTTAATGTATAACTAAAGGCAATTTTTTTTCCGTTTTGGATAGAGTGGAGATGGATCAGAACGCTTATCAGTTTTTATGGCTGTCTGTGACCCCATTAAAGCGGAGTTCCGGCCACAATTTCACTTTTTAAATATAAATACCCCTGTAATACACAAGCTTAATGTATTCTAGTAAAGTTAGTCTGTAAACTAAGGTCCATTTTGTTAGGTTGTTACAGAATTTAGACACTTTATAAAATAGAAATTGACTGGGGCCATCTTAAGTGTGGGCATCATGAAGCCAGACTGTATGACTTCCTGGATTTCAGCCTTGCAGATCTCGCACATGCTCAGTGCTGCACAAGCAGTGTCAGATCAGGTTTCAGCACCTGTGCTGTCCGAGTCACATGATTCTTTGAGACTGGGGAGTGCACAGACTCCTGGAAAGTTACACCCACTACATTCCCAGGAGTCTGTGCGGTGTAGTTTTGGAAGCATTAAGCACCTAGGTGCAGGAATTGGGAAGATTAACTATTCTGCCTAGCAACAACACTTTGAAGGCATCTAAAAAAAAAAAAAAAAAAACGTAAAGGACTAATGACATGTTTTCAAAACTACTGATGTAATGTTATATTTATGGGTGGAACTCCACTTTAACCTTTTCACAAATCATGCTATATCTAAATGACAGCTAGGGCTCAGTCACACGTTTCCGGGAGGGAGTCTATAGATGTGCTGTGATTGCTCTTACCATGCGCCCCCTGCGGCGTGCATCGGCAGGGATCTGTGATTGCCGTGTCCTTTGGACACAGCTGCTTACAGATCGGGGTAAAGAGCCAATCAGAGCGGCTCTTTACCACGCAATCAGCTGTGTCTAATCACAGCTGATCACAGTGTATACAGGATTTGCTGGTTATTGACAATCCTCCCTTCACACTGACAGCGGTGGGGAGATAAGAGCCGGTAAGGCCGCGTACACACGGTCGTTCCAAACCGATGAGAATGGTCCGACGGGCCATTTCCATAGGCGTGCGCAGGGAGTATGCCAGGTGTGCCTGGGCACACCCTAATCACTCTGTGCATTGCCAATTTCCCCTACTGCCCAGGCTTCCCTCTGTTTTTTGCCCCCCACAGTGCTGCTGGTTTATTTCCTTTCCTCTCCTCTACCCCTGGCTGTTATGGGGGATGTTTCAGGATGGAGAGCAGGGGAAGGGGCTAGCCCATGGGTGCCCAACCTGTGGGCCCCCAGCTGTTGCGGAACTCCAAGTCCAATGAGACACTGCGGTCAGTTACAAGCATGACTCCCAAAGGCAGAGGCATGATGGGACTTGTAGTTCCGCAACAGTTTGAGGGCCACAGGTTGAGCACCTATGGACTAGTCAATATGTCATTGACTGGCCCCTTCCTTTTCTAAATGAACATAGTGAACACACTCGCTCTCTGTGTTCATTCATAGCTGAAGCATATTATATTGTGATTACTATGCTTCAATTTGTGAATGAACAGGAAGCTTCTCAGCAAACCCCTCCTATTCATTCCCTGTGCAGTGCACTGAGGCTGCAGAGAAAGGGGTGTGTATTTGAGCTTTGGGGTGCACACCCTAATACAATGGGCTGTGCACACCTATGGCCATTTCCATCGGTTCACCGCTGAAATGGCCTGATGGTCTGATGTGCGTACACACCATCGTTCCAAAAACCGATCGGGTCAGAACGCGGTGACGTCAAACACACGACGTGCTGAATAAAACGAAGTTCAATGCTTCCAAGCATGCGTCGACTTGATTCTGAGCATGCGCGGGTTTTGAACCGATGCTTTTGCGTACTAACCATCGGTTTGGACTGATCGGGCAGCGGTCCATCGGTTCGGTTTTGTATCCTGATCTCCCAGTGAGGAGCTGTGGAAGGGGGGTGGGGATGGGGTTGTCAGCAGGAGGCAGAGAAGCAGCAGTTTACAAATTTTCCCAGTAAGGAGCTGTGTGGGGGTGTGTCAGCAGGAGGCAGAGACCCAGCAGTATACAGATTTCCCAGCGAGGAGCTATGCAAATGTGCATTTCAGCAGGAGGCAGAGAAACTGCAGTACACTGATCTCCCCAGGGAGGAGCTATGCAGGGTGTGTGTGTCACAGAAGGCAGAGAAGCAGCAGGACACTGACCTTCCCAGGGAGGAGCTATGTAGGGGGAGGGGGGTTTGTCAGAAGGAGGTGGAGAAACAACAGTACAATCTTCCAAGTGAGGAGCTATGCAGGGGCAGAGAAAGAACAGTACATTAATCTAATGAGTGAAAAACTGTGGGGGTGGGGGGGCAGAGCTCCCAACTAGAATGCAAAGAAGAAAACTGACCACGCTAAGTTGGATGTGCTTTGTAGTGTTGAGCAGAATATGCCATATTCGATTTCGCGATATATCTCGAATATATATTCGAATATTCGAGATATATTCGCTAAATTCGAATATTCGTGATATTTTATCGAAATGAAATTATTGCGATTTTTCGCTATTGCGAATGCGAAAATAATTGCGATTTTTTGATAACTGCGGTAGGAGCACTCTGATTGGCTCAGAATATTCGTGATATTTTATCGAAATATCGCAACATGCGAATGCGATATTTATTGCGCAATTTCGAGAAATGCTGGAGGAGCGCTCTGATTGGCTCAGAATATTCGTGATATTTTATCGAAATATCGCAACATGCGAATGCGATATTTATTGCGCAATTTCGACAAATGCTGTAGGAGCACTCTGATTGGCTCAGAATATTCGTGATATTTTACAATACAAAATAATTGCGAATATTCGGCAAATGCGGAAGGAGCACTCTGATTGGCTCAGAATATTCTTGATATTTTACAATACAAAATAATTGCGAATATTCGGCAAATGCAGAAGGAGCACTCTGATTGGCTCAGAATATTCTTGATATTTTACAATACAAAATAATTGCGAATATTCGGCAAATGCAGAAGGAGCACTCTGATTGGCTCAGAATATTCTTGATATTTTACAATACAAAATAATTGCGAATATTCGGCAAATGCAGAAGGAGCACTCTGATTGGCTCAGAATATTCTTGATATTTTACAATACAAAATAATTGCGAATATTCGGCAAATGCGGAAGGAGCACTCTGATTGGCTCAGAATATTCTTGATATTTTACAATACAAAATAATTGCGAATATTCGGCAAATGCAGAAGGAGCACTCTGATTGGCTCAGAATATTCTTGATATTTTACAATAGAAAATAAAAAGTGTTTTGCATTGGTGGTGATTCTTTACTCTATCCATCTGTCACAGCCATTTGTCAATCAAACACCTTGAAGATTGAACACGTTCATGCTGCATGCTTTGGACTTTTTTTCACTTCACATATCAAAGACATTTTTATGAAAGATTATTTTTCTATTATTGGGACTATATTTCTTTATATATTTGTTTCACTGTGTATTTCACAAGTTATTTGCGCTTGCTTATTTTATAATTTGCCCACATGTCTTGTCACTAGACATATTTTTTATTCTTGTAGAGCGACTCCATTTTCTGTCTTGTATTAATTTATGTTGTATAACATTTTTGAGTTGCTGCTGTATTCTCCCCTTTTTTAAGGTATGCGCAATTTTTTCCTTCTTACAAAAAATAATAATATCAAACATACAAATATTCATAACATACACATACACAAAGCCCCCCCCCTTTTGCATCAGAGACAATCAGAGTTCTCCTACCACAGTTATCGAAAATTCGCAATTATTTTCGCATTCGCAATAGCGAAAAATCGCAATATTTTTTTTTTCAATTTGGCAACATAAAAGGATCGCCTCAGCTTAGCTACTCTGCCCAGGGTCTCTAATCATACCAGCAATGCTTTTAGACGTCGATAGGATGTGATCTGTTTTAAAAATCAAATTGAAAAAATGCGAATATTCGGAATTGCGAATATTCACCGCGAAATTCGAAATATAGCGCGATTTCTCGAATATGCTATATTCGAGCCGAATATTCGCAATGCGAATATTCGTGAGCAACACTAGTGCTTTGGTGGCTCAACACGATTGACACGATTCACCTCTGCAGCTAGGGGTTCGGATCCCGGTCTCAGCTACATGTGAATTGAGTTTGGTGGTCTCAGCCCGGCTCCTGGTGGGTGTGCTATGCGAGGTAAGCCTGCGCTTAGTACTCCCACCCCCCTCCCACAAAAACCACCACACTTACACGCGCACTCGAAATTGGGTTAACATGCACGCACTTTGACCATGCGGTCTCTAAAAAGAGAGGCGAAGGACTAACGGGGCTGGTTGAGCGGGCAAATCCTCTCACTCCCTTATAGGGAGTCCCTCTGCCCCGTTGGGCTTCAAAGCGGAGCTGGTAGGGCGGGCTGTGTGGGAGGACCCCCTCACACACCCACCATTGCCACCCGGGGCATGGAGAAAGGTGGCAGATTGCCTCTGGGGGAGGCCTGCCTACTCCCAACTCCTGCAGTCCGGCTCCTCTCTCGAGTTCACGCACAAAATGCACTTTAAAAAAAGAAAAAAAAAAAGATGGATGTGCTTTAATGCCTGGCATGGTCAGTTTTAGGAACACAGTAGGAAGTCTGGCAGGATCACAAATTTCGCACAAAGGAGCACTACAGAGAGAACAGAACACTTTTGAATACAATACATGGTAGAACAGGCACATATCAGGAGCATGAAAAGTTGGGGTAACAAACACTTTAACAGCATCAGAAATCCTCCGTTTGTACTTCTGGAAAACATATAAAAGCTCCTTGACCCGGAGTCCTCTTTTTTTTCGGGGCGTTTCATGTTTATTGTGATTGGCCACAGTTTGCGGCGTATTAAGAACCTCGCCATGGGGGGGAGAGAAGAAATAAAAGTGCCTCTCCTCTTGTTTTCTGGTGTACACAGGAGGTCCTGTATCCGCCCAGCGTGCCCTTTGATTGTGTAAATATCAGACGTCTTTTGAGTTCGGTGTCGGGATGGTGTTACACAACAGGTTGTAGGGAAGTGTTATTTCTTCCCCTCCTCGCTCTGCTGGGTGACAGAGCCGCCTTTATGTGAGCGCTGAAGGCTCGCTGATCCCAGCACGGCTGATAAGTATGTTTGGCACAGAGGAAAGTTGTCTGCTAGGTCTTGGCACACGAGCGCGGTGTGGAGTAGCAAGCTGACTGCTAATGTTAATCCCGCTGAGCTGTCATATGTCTGCAGAGCGGGGTATTTACAATTAGTCATCAGTACCACCTGCACTGCATGCTGAACACGGGGCCAGGGATTCATTTTGGCCATTTCTTTGGAATCCATTAACATCAATCAAACCCATAAACTGGCTATTAGACATGTGCATTCGTTTTCGTCCGAATTTCGTGTATTTTCGCTATCGTTTTAACAAACGAAAACGAACGCGCAGAATCCGAAATCTGACATAAAAAAATGCTTTATTTTCCTTTTCGTTGCTACAACAGTTTGATATTGATAGGATATTTGACATGACGCTGACAATATCGATCTGTGTCTATCGTATCTGTGGTCGAATGTGCCCTCTATTAATCCAAGATTATTCTACATAGAGAGGAAAGATTCGACATTATAGAGACAGTGGGGTGGATTCAAGAAGCAATTGCGCCTGTGTAACCATAGGTTACACAGCACAATTGCTTACTTGCCCCGGCGTAACGAATGCTCCTGATTCAGGAACCTCGTTACGCCGACTGCAGCCTAAGATCTGCGCGGCATAAGGCTCTTATGCCCGCATATCTTAGGCTGCATTCTTGCGTTGGCCGCTAGGTGGCGTTCCCGTTGTGCTCAGTGTATAGTATGCAAATTGCATACTAACACCGATTCACAACGTTGCGCGAGCCCTGCGTACGCAATTTACGTTGTTTACGTACGGCGGTTTTCGCGCAAGGCTGCCCCTGCTATTAGCAGGGGCAGCCCATGTTACGTATACCCGTCGTTCCCGCGTCGCGAAATTTGAATTTTACGTAGTTTGCGTAAGTGAATCGTGAATGGCGCTGGACGCCATTCACGTTCACTTTGAAGCAAATGACGTTCTTGCGACGTCATTTGCCGCAATGCACGTCGGGAAA
Organism: Rana temporaria; assembly: GCF_905171775.1. NCBI lineage: Eukaryota > Metazoa > Chordata > Amphibia > Anura > Ranidae > Rana > Rana temporaria. The sequence continues at coordinate 643,493,402 of NC_053489.1, read as the reverse complement.
CTTTCCCGACGGAGCATGCGCTCTACGCTCGGCGCGGGAACGCGCCTAATTTAAATGATTCCCGCCCCCTACGGGATCATTTAAATCGCGTGCTCTTGCGCCGGGCATTTTGCTGGCGCGCCCGCGCAATTTACGGAGCTTATGCTCCGTGAATCGAGGGCAGCACAAAAAAATTGCGGGGGCGCAGGGCAAAATCGTTGCCCTGCGCCTCCGTAATAAATGCGCAAATCTCTTTGAATCTGGCCCAGTGTTGGGGTAGATCATTCGTTATGAACGGCGAAGATTCGACGAAGCAGCGAAAAACATACAAACGTCGAATCTGTCATTGAAGGCTTATGGTGTCTGTCGAATGTTCTAAGAAGATTCGACAAGCAGCTAAACTGTACATTTCGGTCAAATTCCCAGCCCATAGACTATAGCAGAATTTGAATGTTGGTTGACTAGTAATAATAATTTATAAATATAATTATTACTAGTGTCATACAACATTAGAATTTCTTCTATAGCTTGTAGGCAGAACATTCGGCCGGAAACGTACAATTGCGGCGTCGTACAGTTTAGCTGAGATCACTCAGATCTCTCGTGTCCCTCAGCCGCCACCTCCTCCCACATCCACACAGGAGGGGGAGGAGACCGAGGAACACATAACACTGTGTGTTCTTAGGTCTGTACACTTTACTATGTGTAGTCTAGATGGACATGTACAAGGGGGGCGCTATGGGAGGGCAGAGGGGGTGTCTATACTGATGTGGGAGTCTGCATTAGGGGGGTGTTTATACTGATGGGGGTTCTGGACTGGGAGGGTGTTTATACTGATGGGGGGTCTTCCTTGAGGGGGGGTGTTTATACTGATGAGGGTCTGCACTCGGGGGTGTTTTTACTGACGGGGGTCTTCATTGAGGGGGGATGTTTATACTTATGGGGGTTCTGCATTGAGGGAAGGTGTTTATACTAATAAGGGTCTTCACGGGGGGGGGTGTTTATACTGATGGGGGGTCTGCATTGAGGGGGTGTGTATACTGATCGGGGGTCTGCACTGGGGGGGGGTTAAAACTAATGGGGATCTGCACTGGGGGGGTTTATACTGATGGGGGGGTCTTCATTGAGGGGAGGTGTTTATACTGATGGGGGGCCTGCATGGGGGGTGTTTATACTAATGGGGGGTGTTTTATACTGATGGGGTCTTCACTAAGGGGGGATGTTTATACTGACGGGGTCTGCACTGGGGGGTGTTTATACTGATGGGGGGGTCTGCACTGGGGGGTGTTTTTACTGATGGGGGTCTTCATTGAGGGGGGTGTTTATACTGATGGGGGGGTCTGCACTGAACGGGGGGTTTATACTGATGGGGGGTCTGCATTGGGGGGGAGGGTATTTATACTGATGGGGGGTCTTTACTGAGGGGGGGTGTTTTTACTGATGGGGGGTCTGCACTGAGGGGGGTGTTTATACTGATGGGGGTCTGCATCTAGGGGGTATTTATACTGATGGGGGGTCTTTACTGAGGGGGGTGTTTTTACTGATGGGGGTCTGCACTGAGGGGGGTGTTTATACTGATGGGGGGTCTGCATTGAGGGGGGTGTTTATGCTGGTGGGGGGTCTGCATTGAGGGGGGTGTTTTTACTGATGGGGGTCTGCACTGAGGGGGGTGTTTATACTGATGGGGGGTCTGCATTGAGGGTGGTGCTTATACTGACTCACATGCCTGACAAAGGAGTCCTGCGTGATTTCGAAACATTGCACTTTTCTTGTGTTGTGATCATGCAATAAACTACCCGTTTGGACGCCACTCTGTGCTGATCCTTGGTGTGCTGGCAAATATCTACCTTATGACTTGAACCAGTATCCAGCTGGTTGTTGCTACAGCACCCTATTTCTGAGTGCTTATACCAGGAATGTGTGTGATGGGAATATGAAACATTATACTAATGGGGGGGGGGGTCTGCATTGAGGGGGAGTGTCTATACTGATGGGGAGTCTGCATTGAGGGGGGTGTCTATACTGATGGAGGGGGTCTGCACTGAGGGGGGGGGTCTCTATAGTGATGGGGGATCTGCACTGATGGAGGGGAGTCTGTACTTAGGGAGGGGGTCTGTACTGATGAAGGGGGGTCTATATTGAGAGAGGGGGTACTGAGGGGGGACTATAGTTGGTGGAGGAGGGGTGACACTATTTTTTTCTGCACCGGGTGACACCAACCCTAGTGACGCCACTGGGACAAAACACACCCTTAAGTGCACTTTTCAGTGTGTGTTTCACATGCACATTTTTTTCTGTTTTGGATCTTCAGCACCACCACAGATTAAAAAAAAAGAAAGAAAAGAAAAACAGAATAGGGTCCCGTTGAGCACCAAGCATGGACCTCATACAGGCTCTCACTTAACTGTTCCCTTCCTGTATCTTGTCACCAGACCATAGATCTCTGTAATGTGGGTTTGGATCCAGTTGATATTGGATACTGGCCACTAGGGAGAGATCCAGAACATCGAGCCCCTAGCAGCTTCCTGGTGCCCAAATGCTGAGGGGGGGGGGGGGGCATAGTTAGGTTCTGGCACCCATTCTCTAAGAAAAAAAGCCCTGCCCTCCTACAGATGTCCTCTCGTCCGAAGCTGAGGATTAGAAGACATTCGTGATAGGCAGAACACCGATCACAGGCTCTGCTGGGAACCCGAGTGTTCTGCCTATCACGGAACAGCACAAGGAGGAGGCGCGGCTTTTGAATAATAGATGCCCGAGACAGGTACCGGCGTATAAGACGACCCACGAGTTTTGAGGCAAGTTTTTAAGCACAAGGAGAGCCACTGACCATTAGACATGTGCGTTCCCGTTCGTAACAAATGGATTTTCGTACGAATTTGTTAGTATTCGTACATTCGGATCAATTCGAACATCCGAAAAGCTGAAAGAACCAAAATACGAAAATTACGGAATTCCGAATAAGCAAAATAAGGAACAAGCGAAAATACGAACGTATGATTGGACAATCTTACTAAAATACGAAACACCGAAAACGCAAAAGAACGAAAATGACATCTATAACGAAAGATTTGCATTCCGTATTTTAAATCCTTTGTCTGTTCGTATTTTCATTTGTGTGTTTTGTAAATCCGTTTCTTTGTCTGTTCGTAAATTTGTGTACTTGTATCGTTCTTTCGAATGGGCACTGGGCAGTGTAGTTAGTGAATGATGTATCTTACTTAAAATCTTAGCCAATCAGCTTATCTCTTTTGTGCTGAGTCACATTGTACAGTGTAAAGCCTCGCACACACGATCGGACTTCAAACAAACTTTTCCATGGATTTTTGTCTGAAGGGAGTTGGCCGGACTTTTGAAACCGAAAAAGTTTGTCCGATGGACACGGTCGGATTTTTTGGAAAACGCTCATTTTGACGTTTGTTGGCAAAAAGTCTGACTGTGTGTACGGGGCTTAAGAGAAAGTCTATCTTAATATGGATTAGCGTGTATGTATTTACGAAAGTACAACATTTCAAATCCATTAAACGAAAATTATTATCTAACAAAATTACGAATTTCGAATCAACGAAAATAAATTAGACAGAATTACGAATCATTCAGCATAAACGAAAATAAAACTGTTACGAAAATACGAACGGGTCCGAATAGGAAAACTTGCGTCTTACGAAAAAAGAACGGGTCCGAGTAGGAAAACTTGAGTCTTACGAAATTACGAATCTTTACGAATCTACGGAACGAGACGAAACGGAACAAAACAATATGAATTTTTTTTGTTGTGCACATGTCTGTTGACCATAATAGGTGACAATAAATTGAAAAGGTACCTAGTATTTGCAATGGTGTAAATGGATTATTGTTGGAGATGTAGGGACTGTACCATCAGAAGCTACAGGAATGTTTTGTTTAGAGCAACGTTTGTTAATTTGTGAGGTCACGGGGATTAGAGCTGCAAATTACCTGTAAACTGGTTATTGTTTGAAGATGTAAATTGGTTATTGTCGGAGATTGAGGCTCGGTTCACACCTATGCAAATTGGATGCGGATTTCCCCGCATCGAAATCGCATAGCAGCAGATTGTGACGGGCTCTCCGTTGAGCCGGTTCATACATACCTGCAGTGGCTCCAGTGCGAATTGCACAGGAGCCATGTGCGTCTTTTGGACGGTTTTAAGTCGGAATTCAGCCCAAAATTCGGGCTTAAATCAGACTTGAAACGGTTAATGGGGACGCACCGTAGTGCTGCGGTGTGAATCCAGCCTTACTTTATATTATTGTAAACTGGTTATTGTTTGGAGATGTAAATTGGTATTTTTGGAGTTTTACAGTAAATTGGTGTGAACTGGTTATTGTTGGAGATTTATGGGTTCTACCATTAGAGGCTACAGGTAAGTTTTGGTTTAGAATGAAGTTTGTTAATATTTTTGTCACCAGGATCAGAGCTGCCAATTAGCTGTTAAGTAATTATTGTTGGGAGATGTAAATTGGTGTAAACTGGTTATTGTTGGAGATGTATGGCTTGTACCATTAGAGACTACAGGAAAGTTTCAGTTTAGAACAACGTTTGTTAATATTTGAGGTCACCAGCATCAGAGGTGCAAATTACTAGTAAACTGGTTATTATTGAAGATGTAAACTGATGAAAAGTGGTTATTGTGGAAGATGTAAATATTTTTTTACTGGAGAAGTATGGGCTCTACCATTAGAGGCTACAGGTTTTGGTTTAGAATGAAGCTTGTTAATATTTTGGTCACCAGGATCAGAGCTGCCAATTAGCTTTAAACAAATTATTGTTTGGAGATGTAAATTGGTGTAAACTATTTATTGTTGGAGATGTACAGTAAATTGGTGTATATTGGTTATTGTTGGAGATGTACAGTAAAATAGTGTACACTGGTTATTGTTGGAGATGTATGGGTTCTACCATTAGAGGCTACAGAAAAGTTTCAGTTTAGGGTGATGTTTGTTAATATTTGAGGTCACCAGGATCAGAGGTGCAAATTATCTGTAAACTGGTGTACACTTTATTGTTGGAGATGTATGCGTTCTACCATTAAAGGCTACAGAAAAGTTTAAATTTAGAACAAAGTTTATTAATATTTGAGGTCACCAACATCAGAGGTGCAAATTAGCTGTAAACTGGTTATTGTTGGAGATGTAAATTGATGTAAATTGGTTATTGTGGAAGACAGGGATGGACTGGGCATTGGGACTACAGTTTCCCGGTGGGCCGATGGCTCAGTGGGCCGGCTTCAGTGACAGCGGACTGCCGCCCCCTTCCGCTCCTCTGTCTCTCCCTTCCCGCAGCGCTCACCTCCTCTCCCTGCCCACAGCGCTCACCTGGGGGGAACAAAGAAACAGGGGGAGGACCAGAGGAGCAGGGACGACGACAGAGGAGCATGGGGGAGGGGACAAACAGCTGACTCAACAGCTATGGCCTGGGAGTTTCTCACTTCTGCCTAATCTTGTCCCATAAGGGGGGGCACCGAACTGATTCTTTCCCCCGGGGGAAATAATGTCTAGCTTCCCCACTGGTACTGCCTATAAGAGTACCAGTACGAGCTGTTCTACTCTAATAAAGTAAAACGGCTAGTGGCTAGTAAAGGGGAAGAGGGGGGTTGGGTGGCCGGGGGGGGTGCGGGAGTTGTCCTGCTGCATTGGGAGAGATCTGTCAAAGTGGGCCAGTCTGGATGAAGTCCAGGGCCAAATTTTTGTCCCAGTCCAGCCCTGGTGGAAGATGTCAATTTGTTGGGCTCTACCATAAGAGGCTACAGGCAGGTTTTGGTTTAGAATGAAGCGTGTTAATATTTTGGTCACCAGGATCAGAGCTGCCAATTAGCTGTAAACTAATTATTGTTTGGAGATGTAAATTGGTGTATATTGGTTATTGTTGGAGATGTACAGTAAAATGGTGTACACTGGTTATTGTTGGAGATGCATGGGTTCTACCATTAGATACTACAGGAACGTTTCAGTTTAGGGTGAAGTTTGAGGTCACCAGGATCAGAGGTGCAAATTAGCTGTAAACAGGTTATTGTTGGAGATGTAAATTGGTGTAAATTGGTTATTGTGAAAGATGTCAATTGTTTTTTTTTTAACCAGAGAAGTATGGGCTCTACTATTAGAGGCTACAGGTAGTTTTGGTTTAGAATGAAGCTTGTTAATATTTTGGTCACCAGGATCGGAGGTGCAAATTAGCTGTAAACTGGTTATTGTGGAAGATGTCAATTGTTTTTTTTTTTTTACTAGAGAAGTATGGGCTCTACTATTAGAGGCTATAGGAAAGTATTGGTTTCGAATTAAGTTTCTTAATATTTAAGGGTACCAGGATCAGAGGTGCAAATTATCTGTAAACGGGTAATTGTTGACGATGTAAATTGGTTATTGTGGTAAATGTTTTTTTACTAGAGAAGGTAGGGCTCTACCATTAGATGCTACAGGAAAGTTTTGGTTGAGAACAAAGTTTTATTAATATATGAGGGCATCAGGATCTGAACTACACATTAGCAGTTAATTTCAGATCATCATGTACCTGACTTATGTTCTCTTTGTAAGCAAAAAAAGTTCTGTGGAAAGCCTCTTGCATGATAAGACCGCGCATAATCAGAGGCGCTCTGCTTCAGTAATCTGCACAATTAACAAACAGTGCTGCTGCTAGTAATCTTGTGATTGCTACTGATGGAAGGTGAAATTGTACAGGAAGCCGTAATGAAATTTGGCGATCCTCCAATAAGTGCCCGCAGTGTGGAGTTTTCTGTTGTTTTGTGGTAACAGATTATTGCAGCATAATGTTATACAGTGAAAAGTTGTACGAGAGCATTGCAATTGAAGAATAGAGACCATAGTTGATGCAGCATCTCAAGCTTTTATTGTAGTGCAGTTTAGACAGAAACATTATTCATAAGTGGGATGGCAGGTCTCCATAAAGCCCAGCTCCAGCCAAAAACCTTTCTCTGTGAAGTTTTCAGTGGAGTAGGGAAGGGTTAGGACACCTTTTTATTGCTCTCTGGGTCTTCTTGCCCTGGTTACACCCTTCCCTTCCATTCCTTTTCATGAAGCAAAGAGTCTGACATAGGGTTGCCACCTGTCCGGGATTCACCCGGACGGTCCCGGTTTTAGATCCTGTGTCCGGGTTTCAGTCAACCTGAAACCCGGACACATTAGTGGTAGCCCTGCAGCACCAGTCCTCCCATCCCCCTCTCCCCTCCCAATCATCTTACAGTGTTTTTAATTATATTGGTGAGGGGTACAGACTGGCCTGGTGGGGATTAATTATACTGGGGGACAGACTGAACTGGGGGGGGGGTGTACTGGGGTACAGACAGACCTGGGGGTGGGATTGTACTGGGGGACAGACTGACCTGGGGGGTGGGACTGTACTGGGGGACAGACTGACCTGGGGGTGGGACTGTACTGGGGGACAGACTGACCTGGGGGGGGGGGTGTACTGGGGTACAGACTAGGGTTGCCAAATCATCCCTTTAATCCAGGACACACATTCATTACAGAGGTTCTAGGGATACTTATGGTGATAATTAAACTCACTTAGTGCCTTATCTGCATTAAATCAGCCTCAGAACCTGTGTAATTCATATGTGTCCTGGATTAAAGGAATGATGTGGCAACCCTAGTACAGACAGACCTGGGGGGTGGGACTGTACTGGGGGACAGACTGACCTGGGGGGGGACTGTACTGGGGGACAGACTGACCTGGGGGGTGGGACTGTACTTGGGGACAAACTGACCTTGGGGGGTGGGACTGTACTGGGGGACAAACTGACCTGGGGGTGGGACTGTACTAGGGGACAGACTGACCTGGGGGGTGGGACTGTCCTGGGGGACAGACTGACCTGGGGGTGGGACTGTACTGGGGAACAGACTGACCTGGGGGGGGACTGTACTGGGGGAAAGACTAACCATGTTTGATTTAACTACATTCCTTTAACTTCTCCCATTATTAAACACAATTTGGCCACACCCACTGTTCCTCACAGGATTCTACATGGGCTGCAGTACTACTCTTCTTGGGGCACCCGGGTCTTTTACAATCCTAAAATGCAAAAAGTGTTTGGGTTTGGCTTGATGCAATGGTGGCAACCCTAGTCTGACACTTTACACTTACAGTGTGCTAATAATAATTCTGGAGCATACTAGCTCATTATGTAATACTCACCTCCGATCGAAGCCCCCGCAGCTGTCCTCGTATACCGCTCGGGTGGTCGACATCTCCCCCGGGGGTTACTTCTGGGTATCGCGGCTCCGGTGCTGTGATTGGCCAGAGCCACAATGACGTCACTCCAGTACATGCGTGCGGGAGCCACCAGTCACAGCACGGGCTCCTTTAGGAACGGCACGACCGCTGTTGCTAAAGTGCGCCTGCGCCGTTGTCTACGGCGCAAGCGGCGTAGACATCGGCGCTCGTCATTTCTATAAATATCTCCTAAGCCGTGGAGGTTTGGGAGATATTTCGAGCACCTACAGGTAAGCCTTAATCTAGGCTTACCTGTAGGTAAAAGTGGTTGTAAAGGGTTTACAACCACTTTAAAGCTGAACTCCAGTCAGTGGAAAAAGAAGTGCAAGGGTTAATTGCTTATTTGGTCTAAGGGTAAAAAATAAAGTGAAATACTTACCTCATTCCTCACTCCAGCAGGCCTCCTCCTTAAAGTGGAAGTCCAGGCTAAAACTAAAAACTCTACATCTATAGCCACCAACATTCTAACACTAACCTATCTAGCCCTGAAAAGAAAAACAATCAATATACATACCTGTTCTGCAGGCGATCCGACCTGATCTCCAGCAGCAGAAGCTCTGCAGAGGACACAGCCGAAACAGCTGTGAAATGAATGGGAAGTAACATCAGTTATTATGGGGCTTGACGGACGTTTCCTCTGTACCCACCTGCACAGCGAAGCTGCGGCTGACAGCGGCATGATACAGAGGAACATAGCAAAACCTTAAACACACATTTTACATGTGAAGTTGAAGTTCTAAAGTCAAAACTTTTTTATTTTAATTTTAAAATTGGGAAAAGCTAAAACCCTTGTCAAGTTTTCCTTAATGTCTGTGTCCCCACTGGGCAGATTTACCATCTGTGTCCATCCTGGTGACCATTGTCACTGGTGCAGATGTTGACGGAAAGTCCAACATTTTACAGGTGTCAACAGATAATCAGGAGGATAGTGGAAATCTTCTATTTGGAGACACTTGTCAAGGTGACAGTTCTCTAATACAGGATTTCATCTAACTTTGGAAAGATTTCCTATCCTAGTTTTTCTGTCCTTCCTAATGTGTGTTTGGCACATCAAATCTCCTTAATAGGCTTGCCCAGAAAAAAAGTTCAGATAGAGTTCTAAGCATTCTTTAGATTCCCTGATTTTTTAATAATGTTTATGTTTTTGAAAGAGAAGGGAAGGAGTAGAACCATGGTTAAGTTTTTATTGATTTCCGTGCTTCACCAGGGAGATTAACCTATCTGTAGGGAACTTTTCTACAAGAAGAGGTAGTCAAGGTAAATCTTCCAATGGGGACACCTGTTCTGGTGGCATCTGTCTTATGCCGCGTACACACGATCGGAAATTCCGACAAGAAAACCGTGGATTTTTTCTGACGAAATGTTGGCTCAAACTTGTGTTGCATACACACGGTCACACAAATCTTGTCTGAAATTCCGACCGTCAAGAACGCGGTGACGTACAACACGTACGACGAGCCCAGATCAATAGGCAGTTTGGCTCGATTCTGAGCATACGTGTTTTTTTGCGCGTCGGAATTGCATACAGATGACTGGATTTTCCGATAGAAACGTTTTCTGTCGGAAAAATAGAGAACCTGCTCTCAAACTTTTGTTGGCAGAAATTATCGACAGAAAAAGTCAGATGGAGCCTACACACGGTCGGAATTTCCAACAAAAAGCCCACATCGGACTTTTCTTGTCGAAATTTTAGTGTGTACGTGGCATAAGAGGAAAATTCTCCTCACTTTGTAGAGATTTCCTCTAACTCCATGTTTTTTCTCCAAGACGAGAAGACAAGGGGGGTCTCTCTTAAGCAAAAAATACATTTACAAGGAGTATAGCCCTTCCCTACTATATCCAAAAACACCAAAAACATTTTAGCTATACATACACTTTAATCCTGCTCTGGGGCAGACATACTTCTAAACGTCTGATTCCTTATACTTTGTGGAGATTGAAGACCAAATTGAATTCTATTCAACCAAGTTGGCTCATACATACTGATAGGAATCATCCTCTAAAAATGTGTTAGACAATTCAAATGTTTTCCTCCTTTAACCATTAAAGAGAAGTATTTTCAGATAAATTGGCCACGTCTCATGCTGCATTCATGTCTTGTTTTATGCTACAAACCATACTTAGTCATCTCAGATGATTAAAAGATGATAGGGTAGGGAACTGGTGAGGAAAGGTTTGAATTTGCAGCATCCTTATGAATTAGTAAGAACGGAGTTATCCAAGTACATAAGATGTCTCTGATGAGCTGCATGGCTTGGGAATGTAGCCCCCTGGCAAATGAGTGCCTATTTGACTTATTAGATAGATTGTGTCTAAGTGTATATAGGGCAAGCACAGCACACACCTCACCCTGGCCCCGGGCACTGGATGCTCTTCCCTTCTTTAAGTGTTTCAGTTTAACAAGAACATTCTTGCCATGCTTGAGATAATAATAATTACTAATCTGATGACTGTGCTGCAGTGTCTGCCAGCTTCTGCTGTTGCCTATTATTGTACATACCGACATTGAAAAAGCTGGTGAATGGCTTTTTATGAGGCAACTTTTTAATAAAAAACATTTAAGTAGGCATTATAGAAGACCTACACTAAGCACTATTTGCATTTCATTATATCTACCAACATAATTTAGAGGTAGTTTCAGAAAAAACACTGACTACAACAACAAAAGCAGAAAGGTGTAATTGGATGCTTTTTAGCCCCCCAAAAAAACAATAATATGGTTATTTAATTACTTTAAAGAGACCCTTTTAGTGTCCAAAAAATTGTACCTGAAGCTCCCTGTGATAGAAAAGCCGTTATGCTCACCTCTTCAGTGGCCTGTGTCTTTGATCTCTGCTTCATTCCAGTGCTGCAGCCTCTCCAGTCTCTTTGGAATCCAACACCTCCAAGAGTGTTGGGTGCCGGTGTCCCGCAAAGCATGCTGTGGTCTTTATGTCTATGCTGAATCCTGGAGTGACGTAAGTTTCAAAGGATGGAGCCAAAGTGCATAGCGGAAGGGAAAAGGCATCCAGAGTCAAATGGAGGCTGTAGAGTTGGAATAGAGGGTAGATAGGAAACATGGACTGCTGTGTGATAGTAAATAAAATTGCCTTTCTCTTAAAAATTTTACCATGGAAGAAATTTACCTCGATTTCCTGTAATTTCCTGCCAAAGTAGACATGGCTGTTTACAACTCTAAGCAGCCATTGATGTAAAAATGGCTGAAAGACTGTTGAAGAGAGGTGAACTGGGAGGATCTAAATGGAGTCATCCAAAGGTGGTCATGCCTTGACTTTACATATGTACAGACAGGTGGTGCCGGATTGGTCATCTTGTCTGTAGTATTTAAGTGATCACTGGTCAGTTTTTAGTGGTGTCAGTGGGGACATTCAGGGCTAGATTCAGGTAGCCCTGCGTAATCTTGTGTGGGCGTAACGTATCTCCGATACGTTACGCCGCCGTAAATTAGGGCGTAAGTTCCGTATTCTGAAAGAACTTGCGCCCTAAGTTACGGCGGCGTAATGTATGTGCTCCGGCGTAAGCCTGCCTAATTAAAATTTGGATGATGTGGGCGTGTTTTATCAAAATTTAGTGTGACACCACGTATTTGTTGTTTTTTACGAACGGCGCATGTGCCGTTCGTAAAAGAATCCCAGTGCGCATGCTCGAAATTCCGCTGCAAATCGCCAATGCTTTAGACGTGAACGTAACTTACGTACAGCCCTATTCGCGAACGACTTACGCAAACGACGTAAAAATTTCAAAATTTAACGCGGGAACGACGTCCATACTTAACATTGCGTACGCCTCATAGACCCAGGAGCAACCTTACGCCGGAAAAAGCCTAACATAAACGACGTGAAAAAATTCACTGGGCGCACGTACATTTCTGAATCGGCGTATCCAGGTCATTTGCATATTCTACGCTAAATTAGACGGCAGCGCCACCTAGCGGCCAGCATAAATATGCACCCTAAGATACGACGGCGTAAGAGACTTACGCCAGTCGGATCTTTGCCTAATTTCGGCGTATCTTGCTTTCTGAATACAGAAAGAATATACGCCGGCGCAGCTTTGAATTTACGCGGCGTATCTATGGATACGCCGGTGTAAATTCTTGCTGAATCTAGCCCTTAGTATCTTAAGTGGGTAGTTTTTAGTAGTTTTAGTGGGCAGATTTTAGTAGTGCCAGTGGGCAGATTTTAGTGGTGTTAATGGTCAGATTTTAGCCATGCCAGTGGTCAGATTTAGTAGTCAATCAGGAGCTGGACATCACACAAAACGCTCATGTGAAGAGTTGTATGAGGTCAGATTTTCTAGTGTCAGTGACAGATTTAAGTGGTGTCAGTGGTTAGATTTTAGTGGTTCTAGTGTTCAGATTTAGTGGTGTCAGGGGTCAAATTCTAGTAGTGTCAGTGGTCAGATTTAATGGTGTCTCTGGTCTGATTTTAGTAGTGTCAGGGGTCTAATTTTAGTGGTGACATTGATCAGATTTAGTTGTGTCCGTGGGCAGATTTTAGCAGTCTGTGATTAGGTTTTAGCAGTGCCAGTTGTCAGATTTAGTGGTGCCAGTGATAAGACTTTAGTGGTGTCAATGGTTACAATTTAGTGGTACCAGTGATTGATTAAGGCTGAGGCATTAAGAGCAGGCATTTGAGAGGCGTTAAAAAGGCCCCTCAAACGCCTATGCACAAGATACAATAGACAGCACATAGTGCTGTTCACACTAAGCATTAGTGTCAAAATTGAAGCCTCATGTCGAGTCAGGAGGCATTTGAAGCCTTTCAACACCTCCCATTTAAGTCTATAGAAACACCTCGCAAATGCATTGGCAGGCAGTTAAGGGGGCAGTTGTGGGGCGTTAAGATTAGTTAATTTACTGTAATGGACTAGGCATTTGTGGAGCATTTTTAACATTTGTCAAACGCTTCAAAATTGCCCATAGGGCATTTGGGGAGCATTTTGAACTCCTCATTAAAGCTTGTAAAATGCCTGTCTAATGCCCATACTAAAGCTCATTGACGTCTGTCTGACACCCATACTAACGCCATACAAACGCTATAGGAGCGTTTGTTGAGCGTTAGAAATTTAGTCAAGTGTGAACAAGCCCTTAAGCCTTGTACACACGCTCGGTTTTATACAGAGAGTGTGTACGAGGCTTACAGGTTTCTCATCAATAAAACTGCCTAAAATCTCGACGAGAAAAATAGAGAACATGTCCTCTATTCTCTCGTCGTGATTCTCGGCAGTGTTTTCCTGCCGAGAAACCCGAGCGTGTGTATACTTACCTGTCGCCGTGAAAACCTGCGCATGCTCGAAATGACTTTGACTCATGCGCGGTAGCTTCCTAGGCACAGGTAGGATTCAGCAAGATGGGGGTGACGGCATCGAATGTGACGAGCGCATGCTCGTTGTACTCAATGACGTCACCGTGTTCTTGCCTTTCAATAGAACCGCGGTTCTTTTGAAAGGAGTGTCTGTACACTCGGGCGGCAAGACATTCTTGCCAAGAATCTCATCGGGAAAAATTGAGTTTTTTTCCTGATGAGATTCTGGCAGTGTGTACAGGGCTTTAGTGGTGTGGTCAGTGATTATGTTTTAGTGGTGCCAGTTGTCAGATTTAGTGGTTTATCGGTTAGGTTTAGTGGTGCCTGTGGTTAGATTTTAGCGGTGCCAGTGGTCAGATTTAGTGGTGCCAGTTGTCAGATTTAGTGGTGCCAGTTGTCAGATTTAGTGGTGCCAGTGGTCAGATTTAGTGGTGCCAGTGGTCAGATTTAGTGGTGCCAGTGGTCAGATTTTAGCGGTGCCAGTGGTCAGATTTAGTGGTGAAAGTGGTCAGATTTAGTGGTGCCAGTGGTCAGATTTAGTGGTGCCAGTGGTCAGATTTAGTGGTGAAAGTGGTCAGATTTAATAGTAGCAGTGGTCAGATATAGTGGTGCCAGTGGTCAGATTTAATAGTAGCAGTGGTCAGATATAGTGGTGCCAGTGGTCAGATTTAATAGTGCCAGTGGTCAGCAATGCCAGTCACATCAAGAACAGACCAGTCACCTGAAACTATTTGAAATCTTATTTTTTTTCCTCTATATTTCAGGATCAGGTATAATAACAAAATAGCCCAGAAAGAAATATTTTATTTTCTAGCCGATTGAGCTTTTTATGGCATATTTAATGATCTCTCAGTACTGTACTTTAAATAAAACCATAAAACAGGAGGCATTTAATGCTATCTGTGAATTGTTTATAAATGCTTACACTTGCAAAGAGATAAAAAAAAAAAGGAAGCTGCAACATAACTTATCACAGAAATTCCTTGGGTTGTACATGTGTTATTGTTATTTTACAGATAAGGCCATCACTGTGTTGCCTTAATCAAGTCCATTTGTCAAATGGAATTTCATCTGGATGTGCCCTTCGCAGCTTGAAACATTGGTCTGTTCAGCATCAGATCCTCAGCCTCAAACAAATGTCCTGCTGGCCTCTTCATCACCGTAATGTTCTTAGCGGCTGTTAGTTTGATCTTATCTACTCTTTTCCATGGTACACTTGGCATCACTTCACATGCCATTGCTCAGTACTGCTGGCTTAAGCTTCGCACTCAATGCCCCCTGAAAGGATAGCCATCAGGGCCATCATCAAGGGGCAGCATTATGGTAGAATACCTGCCCAGAACGGAATGATGTCTCTGCATTATCATCCCCCAGGACTAGAGATCTAGTGAAGTTAGAACTTTACAATGGGCCAGATTCAGGTAGATCCGCGCAATATTTGCGTGGGCAAAGGGCAACGATTTTTGCTCTGCGCCCACGCAAATATTTTGATTTGCCCGCGATTCACGGAGCAGTAGCTCCGAAAAATTGCGCGGGCGCTATGCTAATTAGCCCGGCGTAAGGGCGCCTAATGTAAATGATCCCGCCGGGGGCGGGAATCATTTAAATTAGGCGCGCTCCCGCGCCGAGCGAACAGCGCATGCTCCGTCGGGAAACTTTCCCGACGTGCATTGCGGCAAATGACGTCGCAAGGACGTCATTTGCTTCTAAGTGAACGTGAATGGCGTCCAGCGCCATTCACGAATCACTTACGTAAACGACGTGAAATTTAAATTTCACGAGCGGGAAGGGCGGCTATACTTTAGCATTGGCTGCCCCTGCTATTAGCAGGAGCAACCTTGCGCTAAAGTCGCCGTACGGAAACTCTGTACCTTGCGTGCGCAGGGCCCGCGCAACTTTTGTGAATCGGTGGTAGTATGCAATTTGCATACTATACGCCGATCACAATGGCCGCGCCCCCTAGCGGACAACGCAAGAATGCAGCCTGAGATATGAAGGCATAAGGAGGCTTATGCCTGTCATATCCTAGGCTGCAGTCCGCGTAGCGATGTTCCTGAATCAGGGGCATTCGCTACGCGGGAGCAAAACAGCTATTGCGCCGCGCAACCTATAGTTGCACGGGCGCAATAGCCTCTTGAATCTGGGCCAATGTCTACAAGTTGTCTAGTAGCAGAGGTCTCCAAACTACAGCCTGCAGGTCAAATCCACCCGCTGTTAGATTTTATCTGGTCACCAGATAGGATTAATGGTCTCTCAAACATGTCTTAAAGCGGGGTTCCAACCACAATTAGCATTTTTTAAATGTATGTCTTTTCATCCTGCGTTTTTATAATATAAATCCGGTCACTTACTATTTTATAATCGGCCGCCGCTCCGCATTGTTATTCAAAAAAGATAGGTTTATAAACTATGTCCACACCGTTGTCATTTTTCTTGTGGGCATTGTGAAGCCCACAAGCACTTAGAGCCAGATTCACGTAGGTGAGCGGCGGCGTAACGTATCGTAGATATGTTACACCGCCGCAAGTTTTCATCGCAAGTGCCTGATTCACAGAGCACTTGCGATGAAAACTACGCCGGTGCAAGGCGGGCCAATTCAAATGGGCGTGTGCCATTTAAATTAGGCGCGCTCCCGCGCCGGACCTACTGCGCATGCTCAGTTGCACAATTCCCGTCGTGCTTTGCGCGCCGTGACGTAATTTTTTCGAACGGCGACGCGCGTAGCGTAATTCCGTATTCCCGGACGGCTTACGCAAACGACGTTCATTTTTAAATTTCGGCGCGGGAACGACGGCCATACTTTAGACAGCAATACGTTTGCTGACTAAAGTTAGGGCACCCAAAACGACGAATAACTTTGCGACGGGAAACTAGACTAGCGGCGACGTAGCGAACGCGAAAATCCGTCGTGGATCGCCGTAACTCCTAATTTGCATACCCGACGCTGGTTTACGATGCAAACTCCCCCCAGCGGTGGCCGCGGTACTGCATCCTAAGATCCGACAGTGTAAAACAATTACACCTGTCGGATCTTAGGGATATCTATGCGTAACTGATTCTATGAATCAGTCGCATAGATAGAAACAGGGATACGACGGCGTATCAGGAGAAACGCCGTCGTATCTCTTTTGTGAATCTGGCCCTAACTTCCTGGAAGTCTTGGATGGGGAGTGATAATTGGACAGCGCACTGCATCCTGGGAAATGATGACACACATTTCCCAGGAGCATTAGAGGGAGATGATGTCAGGATCCTAGGTGATTCCAAAGGCAGAATTTGTGGGACTGCATAGCAACAGGCATTTCCAGAGGCATTTATTTTTTAGGTCTAATGAGTACAATAATGAAAAAAAAAAAATTGGGATGGAAACTCCACTTTAAGCCTCGTACACACGACCAGTTTTCCTGTCGGGAAAACTTCCATGACAGCTTTTGTCTGGTAAAACTTGCCGTGTGTACGCTCCATGGCAGTTTTCCCGTCAGGATCGTGGCGGGAAAAATGAGAACGTTTCCTTTTTTCCCGCCAGGATTCCCAATGGATTTTAACCCGGCAGTTTTCCTATGGGGAAAGCCTGTGGGGGAGCATACACACTCCCATGGCCATGGGCATCCGCTCCATAGGGCAAGGGGGGGCAATTGACCCCCCCTGGAAAATCGAGAAGGTGTTGAAGAGTTTTGCGGCTGCGGGCTGTCTGAGCGGTCCCGGGCCGCATGTCACACAGGCACAGCGAGCAGAGTGAAGCCGCCTCCCCCTCCAGTGTTTATGTGTACACAGGGGGAGGGAACCTGCTGTGCCTGTGCCACACTGATGGCTGATCTGAGGTACTGAATGGGGTGGGGGGAGGAGGGTCCATCTGTGCTGAAGGGGGGGTCAGTACATTCTCTAGGCTATATTCATATGGGCATGGAGTGAAGATGAATTATCTCAAGCTATTTCAAACTGCCAGCTGGCCGCGTTATCTGTAAAGCTCCGCTAAAAAGTGGCGCTTTACCATCGTTTTAGCTGCGCTGTTCGGACACTAGTGGGGCACGTTTAACCCCCGCTAGCGTTTGAAGAAAGGGTTAAATGCGACTGTGTATCGCCGCTGCCGAAGCGCCCCTCCCTGAAAAAATTTCAGCGGATGCCCATGCTCATGGCATCACTAAAATCTGACCACCGTCCGTATGTAGAGGAAAAAAAGCTGCCAAGC
The DNA here is from genome assembly GCF_905171775.1 of Rana temporaria. Classification (NCBI taxonomy): domain Eukaryota; kingdom Metazoa; phylum Chordata; class Amphibia; order Anura; family Ranidae; genus Rana; species Rana temporaria. The sequence goes on along the minus strand of NC_053489.1, from coordinate 643,475,684 downwards.
CGGTTCTCGGCTTTCCCCAACATCCACAACCCCCACCCCTGTCCTCAGCACTGGTTCCCCTGGCTGTTCCTCTGGCTGTGCTGTTCCACAGTCGTTATTATCCCTTAAATCCCATACATTGAATTTCCCCCTTTCATAAGAGCCCCTGTCTGAGTTCCTCCTTACATGAGAGCCCTCATAAGAGTACCCATCACAGTCCCCCCTTACATCAAGGACGCTGGTGGCTCAAGATTCATTGGAATTTCATTGCTTTGCTTTTCTGTTTTTCTGTTGTTCTGACACATATCACAGTGATTAAGGCTCCATTCATACCTAGGTGATTTGAATCGTGGGAAAAGTTGCTGCGACTCTGCCCACGATTCCAAATCGTGGCAAAATGCGGGACTCGTTTTGCAATGCAATTACTTCTTAAAGGCAAAGTCAAAGGTAGGAATGGCGGTGAAGTAAAAAAAAAAGAAGGTTGACACAAGGCGTCATATGTGGGTATAGAAAAAGCATCACCCACTTTTTGCTGCATCTGTGCCTTGAGGTCTTTTAGGAACCCACCAACATCCTTGCAGAAGATTTGGGGCCAGATTCTCGTCCAGCGGCGTATCTTTGCGGCGGCGTAACGTATCCGATTTACGTTACGCCGCCGCAACTTAGACAGGCAAGTGCTGTATTCTCAAAGCACTTGCTCCGTAAGTTGCGGTGGCGTAGCGTAAATCGGCCGGCGTAAGCCCGCCTAATTCAAATTTGGAACAGGGGGGCGTGTTTTATGTAAATGTTGTGTGACCCGACGTGATTGACGTTTTTCACGACATGCGCCGTCTGTGGAAATCTCCCAGTGTGCATTGCTCCTAATACGCCGCAAGGACGTATTGGTTTTGACGTTAACGTAAATTAATTCCAGCCCCATTCACGGACGAGTTACGCAAACGATGTAAAATTTTCAAATTTCGTCGCGGAAACGATGGCCATACTGTACTTAACATTGGTACGCCGCACTTACGCCACCATATAGCAGGGGTAACTATACGCCGGGAAAAGCCTAACGTAAACGGCGTAACTTTACTGCGTCGGCCGGGCGTACGTTCGTGAATTTGCGTATCTAGCGGATTTACATATTTCGAAGCGTAAATCAGCGTACACGCCCCTAGCGGCCAGCGTAAATATGCAGTTGCGATCCGACAGCGTAAGAGACTTACGCCTGTCGGATCTAAGGCCTCGTACACACGACCGAACATGTCTGCTGAAACTGGTCCGCAGACCAGTTTCAGCAGACATGTTCGGTCGTCTGTACGTCCGACCAGACAATTTTCCGGCGGATCGGACAGGTTTCCAGCGAACAAATGTTTCTTAGCATGCTAAGAAACATGTCCGCTGGAAGCCTGTCCGTCGGACATGTTCGGTCGTCTGTACGACTTACCGGACATGTCCGCTCAGCCGAAAGCCCTCGCATGCGTCGAAGTGATTCAACGAATGCGTGGAAGCATTGACCTTCCAGGGTCGCACACGTCGCGGCGACGGCGCGGCCACGTCACCGCGTATCCTGTACGCAGGGATTTTGGTTTGATGGTGTGTACAGCCATCAGACCAAAATCCGGCAGCGGACATGTCCGATGAAAACGGTCCGGCGGACCGTTTTCATCGGACAGTCTGTCCGTGTGTACGAGGCCTAACAGATATCTATGCGTAACAGATTCTAAGAATCAGGCGCATAGATACGACGGCACAATGCAGAGATACGACGGCGTATCTGGAGATACACCGTCGTATCTCCACTGAGAATCTGGGCCAAGGTGTACAGTAGGGTGATGGTCTCCATAGAGTGTTTATATGACAACTCGTGTTGTTTCTGCACTCTTCATATGTTACCGCCACGCTCTTTTCATTGAAGATATCAAAGGTCTTTTATCATAATAACCTCCTTAACCTAATCTCAACAGGCGAGGTTCTTTGAGGTTTCCAGATGTCCCTAACTAAGTGTGACAATTGGCATCTGGTTCCACTTAGGTTGGAAAGTTATGCTTACAATAATTAATAGAATATGTTGAAAGGAAAAAAATATTATAAATGGAGGAGGAAAGCTGGGAAATACCTCCAATGGTTAAGTGGAGTTAAAACAAATGCCTTGCAGGTCTATATTATTATTTATTTATTACCGGTATTTTTTATAGCATTGACAATTTTACATAACACATCAAATGCTGTACATTCCCATCAGTCCCTGCCCTCAAGGAGATCACAATCTAAGGTCCTTATCTCACGTGCATGCATTGATTATTATTATTATTGTTATTATTATTAATATTATTATTATTATTATTATTATTATTATTATTATTATTAATAATAATATTATTGTTATTATAATGCAGGATTTATAAAGTGTCTGTTCAGTACCGTATTTGCCGGCGTATAAGACGACCTTTTGTACTTAAAAATATGCCTCCAAAATCGGGGGTCGTCTTATACGTCGGATGCAGAGCAGTAAGAATGCAGGCGTCCATTTTTTAAAAGCCGCGCCTCCTCCTCGTGCTGTTCCGTGATAGGCGGAACACTCAGTTTCCCAGCAGAGCCTGTGTTCAGTGTTCCGCCTATCACGGACGTCCTCCGAGGACGAGATGACGTCCGAGATAGGCGGAAAACACTGAACACAGGCTCTGCTGGAAAACTGAGTGTTCCGCCTATCACGGAACAGCACAAGGAGGAGTCGTGGCTTTTAAAAAATGGACGCCCGCAGTCTGACTGACTCTGCCAGGGATAAGGTATGGAGATCGTTGAAGTGAGGTGAGGCAATGGCACGGTGAGGCAATGGCACAGTGAGGTGAGGCAATGGCACAGTGAGGTGAGGCAATGGCACAGTGAGGTGAGGCAATGGCACGGTGAGGCAATGGCACAGTGAGGTGAGGCAATGGCACAGTGAGGTGAGGCAATGGCACGGTGAGGCAATGGCACAGTGAGGTGAGGCAATGGCACAGTGAGGTGAGGCAATGGCACGGTGAGGCAATGGCACAGTGAGGTGAGGCAATGGCACGGTGAGGCAATGGCACAGTGAGGTGAGGCAATGGCACGGTGAGGCAATGGCACAGTGAGGTGAGGCAATGGCACAGTGAGGGGGGAAGGGGGTCGTCTTATACGGCGAGTATATGCCAAAACCAACATTTTAGCTGGAAAATTAGGGGGTCGTCTTATACGCCCAGTCGCCTTATACGCTGGAAAATACGGTAGTTGTCTAGCGCTTTACAAAAAAAAGGAAGACTACAGTTATATTACAATTCAAAACAAAGAATTATGAGAGCCCTCCTTAGAGAGTTTACAATCTAAAAGGGAGGTGCAAGTGATACTAATGATAATACCTGTAAGGTGAGCTGACGGAGAAGGTAAAAGGCAGGATAGACATCCTTGAAGAGATGAGTTTTCAGGAATTGCCTAAAGGCAGAAGATAGCTGGACAGCTTGGGGTAGGGAATTCTAGAGCAGTGTTTCTCAAACTTTTGTCTTGCGACGCACAAAAAAGATCTAAAAATTTTCACCACACACCTGAACAGATTTAACATTTTTTTTGTGTGAAAAACGTATTTATTTTTACATATATATTTAATTTAAAATTTATTGTGAAGGATGTGCCTGTTCTTGAGAGCAAATCAGATTGAAGCGATTGTAATCTTCTTTGTACTTTCGCTTCCTTCCTTGCTTTTCATTTAACAGTTTCTTGTTTAGAGTTCCAGACTTGATTAAGTATTTTTCCATGGCTAAACTTTATTTATAAGCATCAAAGTTGGAATGGAACAGCCTCTATTATTACAATATAAATAGAGCGATCGCGTTCTCCCGAGATCTAGAACAAGTCTTATGTTACGAAAGGAACCAATGAATGTCAGACTGAGAGATTGCGTTTTTATATATGTTACTTTTTTTACTTTTGTGACATTGATTTAGCATAAAAATGTTCAATATGTTCAAGGTTTCATGTGCGTGTAAAGGCAGGTGTCCCAATTCTTTTGGTAATATAGCATAGATTCCTGCCAGCATCAATAGACAATCCAACATACCCCAGTACCCCTTGCCATTACATACATTCAAGGCTGGAGGTGCCGGAACTGCGTTCCCCCACGTTCCCGTTGACAAAAAGCCCTGACTAAAATAATTGTATTTCCATATTCTGTGTACTGTGGGAGACCAGATATAACAAACGCAGGGGCCATGGGTTTAGTAACACTTTAACCACTTAACGCCCGCCGCACGACTATTTACGTCCGCAAAATGACACGGACAGGCAGAAGGGCGTATATATACGTCCTTGCCTTTCCGCGGGTCGGGGGTCCGATCGGGACCCCCGCTGCATGCGGCGGGCGGCTTACCTCGGGGAGCGATCCGGGACGACGGCGCGGCTATTCGTTTATAGCCGCTCCGTCGCGATCGCTCCCCGGAGCTGAAGAATGGGGAGAGCCGTATGTAAACATGGCTTCCCCGTGCTTCACTGTGGCGGCGCATCGATCGAGTGATCCCTTTATAGGGGAGACACAATCGATGACATTAGACCTACAGCCACACCCCCCTACAGTTGTAAACACACACTAGGTGAAGCCTAACATGTTCAGCGCCCCCTGTGGTTAACTCCCAAACTGCAACTGTCATTTTTACAATAAAGAATGCAATTTAAATGCATTTTTTGCTGTGAAAATTACAATGGTCCCAAAAATGTGTCAAAATTTTCCAAAGTGTCCGCCATAATGTCGCAGTTATGAAAAAAATCGCTGATCGCCGCCATTAGTAGTAAAAAAAAAAAAATTTATAAAAATGCAATAAAAATATCCCCTATTTTGTAAACGCTATAAATTTTGTGCAAACCAATCGATAAACGCTTATTGCGATTTTTTTTTACCAAAATTACGTAGTAGAATACGTATCGGCCTAAACTGAGGAAAAACATTTTTTTATATATGTTTTTGGGGGATATTTATTATAGCAAAAAGTAAAAAATATTTTTTTTTTTTTTAAATTGTCGCTCTATTTTTGTTTATAGCGCAAAAAATAAAAACCGCAGAGGTGATCAAATACCACCAAAAGAAAGCTCTATTTGTGGGGAAAAAATTACGCCAATTTTGTTTGGGAGCCACGTCGCACGACCGCGCAATTGTCTGTTAAAGCGACGCAGTGCCGAATTGTAAAAACGCCTTTGGGCATTTAGCAGCATATTGGTCCGGGGCTTAAGTGGTTAAAGTGGAATTCCACCCAAAAGGGCAAGTTCCAGTTTTCTGCTACCTCTACTGTGACCCCTTGAGAAAAGCCTCAAGGGGTCACTTCTGGCTTCTTACACTAGACATGGAGACACAGCGCTGGATCTATGGACAGCTAAGTATCCTTTAATTAAAAGTTATCTACAGTATTTGTAGTTGCTGACGACTTTTTATTTATTTTCATTTTGGGGGGGGGGGGGGGTCTCTGAATTGGAACAAGTATGTCCATCAGATCTAACTTCACCCTGACTTTTTCTAGGCCAGTGACCGGTCTAAGTAGTGGATCCAGAGATAACCTGACTACCACTTGTGTTTTCAGAAGTAGGTCTGCAATGGTATGCCTGCATTCCCCTCGGAGCAGATTTCCTTCAGATACATTTATTGACTAGAGACAGATAAGATCTGCAAATCTGTTGACATTAACATTCCCCTCCCTCTACAATCCATCAAATTCCTTGGAAACTCTAATTAAGGGTGCAGGCACAGTGTCCTTATTAGAGTAATGATATCATAGGAAGCAGGGAAACCCTCTGTCTTCCTTACAGTGTATTACAGGGAGTTCTTCCCTGCTGGACTAAAGAACACCCCCCTCCCAAGGTATTCTAGATGAGAAGAGAAAGGGAGCTCTGTATAGACATGTTACATATATAGTTACATCAGGGCTCGACAAATCCAGGTCGCCATGGCGACTAGAATTTTTTTTTTTTTTTTTTGCGAGCTGGGGCCATCTGGTGGTGAGCCGTTGGTATTACAAGTTATTACCACCAGATGTGAGCTGGCGCCATCTGGTGGTGGCCGTTGGTATTACAAGTTAAGCATTACAAGTTAAACAGCAATTCTAATGTCATTTTTCACTATTTTCACTGCCATCTTCTTCCCTCTAATTAGAACCCCCAAACATTATATATATTTTTTATCCTAACACCCTAGAGAATAAAATGGCGATCGTTGCAATACTTTCTGTCACGCCGTATTTGCGCAGCGGTCTTACAAGCGCACTTTTTTTGTGAAAAAAATTACACTTTTTTTAATTAAAAAATAAGACAACAGTAAAGTTATCCCCATTTTTTTTTATATTATGAAAGATAATGTTACGCAGAGTAAATTCATACCCAACATGCCACGCTTCAAAATTGCGTCCATTCGTGGAATGCCGACAAACTTTACCCTTTAAAATCTTCATAGGCGACGTTTAAAAAATCTACAGGTTGCATGTTTTGAGTTACAGAGAAGATATAGGGCTAGAATTATTGCTCTCGCTCTACCAATCGCGGCGATACCTCACATGTGGTTTGAACACCGTTTACATATGCAGGCGCTGCTCACGTATGTGTTCGCTTCTGCGCGCAAGCTCGTCGGGACGGGGTGCGTTTTCTGGCTCCTAACTTTTTTAGCTGGCTCCTAGTTTCCAAGCAAATTTGTCAACCCTGAGTTACATAGTTAGTGAGGTTGAAAAAAAAGTCCAATCTGTATGTGTGCTTTTAAATTCCTCCAATCAGCAATTTTTATCTATCTTGGCTGTATGCTCAGACATCACACTCTGTGTTACCCAAGAAGAGAAAACCTCCTAACACGATCTGAACTTTTTAAACAGTATATAAATGTGAAGACAGCAGATATACATGTAAAACCTATGTAGGGAGATTTGTTTCATCTCTGTGTATTAGGGCCGAAACAACTAATCGATTAATCGACAACTAATCAATTATGAAATTAATCGATTACAATTTTCATAATCGATTATTGGCCAGTAACATAATGGGGTTAAAAAAACTAAAATTAGCCCTTTTATAGTACAAAAAAAGCAAATCGCTACTGTAAATATTACTTTCACTGTCCCACAGTAAAAAAAATGAACCCCTTACAGTAGCGATTATTTGCTCTATTTGTACTTATCTTTGTTTTTTTAACCCCATTATGTTACTAAACATCTCAGGCCTGGGGTCACACCTCTGTTTTTTGTGCTTTTTTGCAGAAACACACTACAGTTTATTTACATGTTTTCCTATGGGACACGTTCACATCCATTAATATTTTTTTCAGCTGCTGCGTATTTGGAAAGGGCACGGACTTTTTAACGCAAAATGGTGCTATTTTTTTTTTTTTTTGGTTCAATATACTTCAATGGAAAAGCTGCAGAAAAGCATGTAATGTGTTTTTGCGACAATTTGTGTTTTTTATTCTGCCCAACAACAAATTGGCCCAAAAAAATTTAAAATGCAATTTTTTTTTAAGGCTATTATCCGATTAATCGAAACAATAATCGGCCAACTAATCGATTATGAAAATAATCGTTAGTTGCAGCCCTACTGTGTATCATCTGAGGCTGTTCACTTCAGTGGGTGTATGGAGGGTTTACATCCACTTTAATGGCACCCCCACACACACAAAAACGCAGTGTGTTTTATGAGTGCACCCCAAACCACATGGTGCTGCAGTTCCATGTGGACCTGTGAGGCCGCTTTTTGCATTCAAATTAATTGCCTGCTGTGCATGCGCAAACGTTGCATGCAGGACCCACACTAATGTGAATTTAGACTAATAGCTGGATTCAGAGACGCTGCTGCAACTTTAAGTGGGCGTAGCGTATCGTATTTACGCTACGCCGCCTTAAGTCAGAGAGGCAAGTACTGTATTCACAAAGTACTTGCCTTCTAACTTACGGCGGCGTAGCGTAAATAGGGCCGGCGTAAGCGCGCCTAATTCAAATTAGGATGAGGGGGTGTGTTTTATGTTAATGGAGGGTGACCTGACTTGATTGACGTTTTTTACGAACGGCGCATGCGCCGTCCGTGTACATATCCCAGTGTGCATTGCGCCAAATTACGCCGCAAGGACGTATTGGTTTTGACGTGAACGTAAATTGCGTCCAGCCCTATTCACGGACGACTTACGCAAACGACGTAAAATTTTCAAATTTCGACGCGGGAACGACGGCCATACTTAACATTGACTGGTCCAGCTATTTGATGGAATAACTTTACCCCTGAAAACGCCTTATGTAAACGGCGTATCTTTACTGCGACGGGCGCACGTACATTCGTGAATAGGCGTATCTAGTAATTTACATATTCTACGCCAAACTCAACCGAAGCGCCACCTAGCGGCCAGCCTAAATATTGCACCCTAAGATACGACGGCGCAGGCTGTCGTATCTTAGCTAGGTTTAAGTGTATCTCTGTTTGAGAATACACTTAAATTTAGGACGGCGCAGATTCCGAGTTAGGTCGGCGTATCTACTGATACGCCGGCCTAACTCTCTCTGAATCCAGCTATAAAAGAGAAAACTAATGTGGGCTTGTAAGCTGCGATTGATCCAATTTTTTTTCTTAGGTTTAGACGCTGTATACTGTACTTTGATGGCTTTTGAGATCTTATAGTTTTTGGAATGTGTTCTTCATTTCTTTATATATTTATCAGGGAACCTAGAGTTAGACATTCTTACTGTAATCCTCCGTGTAGACCGCAGCATTGCGTGATTGCAGCAATTGGCATTAATATCCTGGACGTGCCTTGTAAATCCCGGTGATTGGGGTCTACTTAGCTTCATGTCTTTTGGGGAAATTAGTTTCTATGGCCTTCTCGCACACATGGTTACAATTGTGGCCACGCTGTTGTCTGGTATCGGGGAAGGTTGTTCTGGTGCCTGGGAGGCTCCTAAACCTTTGATTCTGGAAGGAAAATAAATCCATGAATACGGTCCCTTGTTGCATCTAAATGGCTTAATTTGTATCGTTAAATGGTGTTTAGTTATTCACAAAGTAAAAAGGTGCTGATACTTGGCAGATTGCTGAGGCAGAGCACAATCATGAATTATTAATCAGAAAAATGCTAATTTTGTCCAGTTTTGCATATTGTTTAAAAAACACATTTTAAATGCCTTAAAGGGCAGGTACATCTGAAGTATAGGATTTTATTATGATGATAATAATAAACACAGTGGACCAACACCAGCAGATGACATGGCTCCCCAAATCATCCCAGACTGTGAAAAATGTTACATTTAATTTGCAAATCGCGGTCCCAGAGTCTGGAGGAAAAGTGGAGAGGAACATATAATCCAAGTTGCATGGGGTCCAGTGTGAAGTTTCCACAGTGATGATTCGGGGAGCCGTGTCATCTGCTGGTGTTGGCCCACTGTGTTTTATCGAGTCCAAAGTCAGCGCAGCCTCTACCAGGAAATTCATGCTTCCCTCTGCTGACCAGCTTCATGGAGATGCTGATTTCATTTTCCAGCAGGATTTGGCACCTGCCCACACTGCCAAAAGTACCAATACCTGGTTTAATGATCATGGTAATACTGTGCTTGGTTGGCCAGCAAACTTGCCTGACCTAAACCCCATAGAGAATCTGTGGGGTATTGTCACGAGCAAGATGAGACACCAGTGGCGGTTCGTCCATAGAGGGCGCTGGAGCGCCGCCCCCTCTGGCTCCGCACTGCCACTGACTAATAACATAGATTCATTGCATTGCATGAATCTATGTTATTGTCACCGCTGCCGCTGGTCTAATTCAGATGGCCGGACCTAGAGTGCCGGCCACCTGAATAACGGCAGCTGGTTGGCTGTACGGAATTGCCTATCAGAGCCAGCGGCTTTCCGAGTACAGCCCTCAGGCTGTAGTCGGCTTCCGAATGCTTATCCTCGGGACGTACCAGCGGTGCGTTCCTTGGATAAGACTGACAGGCGTCTCAGCCAATCAGGTTCACCGGTTCTGGCTATCGGTAACCTGATTGGCTGAAGCGTTATCGAGGGCGGGAGAAGACATCGAGAGACGTGGATGGCTGACTCCAGTAAAGGTAAGTGCCAGGCAGGGGGGGGAAGGGACATTTTACAGGGCACAGCCGCGACGAAGGGCACAGTGACATCAATGGGCACAGTGGGGACAATTGGCACAGCGGCATGAATGGGCACAGTGGCGACAATTTGGCACAGTGGGGGGACAATGGGCACAGTGGGGACAATTGGCACAAAGGCATGAATGGGCACCGTGGCGACAATTTGGCACAGTGGCATTTGATGGCATGGCACAGTGGTTGGGTTTGATGGCATGGCACAGTGGTGCGAATTGATGGCACAGTGGCTGCATTTGATGGCATGGCACAGTGGCTGTGTTTGATGGCATGGCACAGTGGCTGCGTTTTGATGGCATGGCACAGTGGCTGCATTTGATGGCATGGCACAGTGGCTGTGTTTGATGGCATGGCACAGTGGCTGCGTTTGATGGCATGGCACAGTGGTGCGAATTGATGGCACAGTGGCTACGTTTTATGGCATGGCACAGTGACTGCATTTGATGGCATGGCACAGTGGTGACAATTGATGGCACAATGGTGACAATTGATGGCACAGAATTGTACAAAAAAACAAGATTGGTTAAGCCCACAAGTGCTTTTTTTACCACTACTATTCCTTTTTATTGGCTTTTGGAATTTACAAATGCACCAATTTAGAAATCCAATGAAATGTTTAGCTCTGGAAAACACTTTTTGATAAATAAAAAGTGCATTTTATATACATCTATATAGATCAGACCAAAATGAGAGACAAATGAGGAGGAAAGAGGGACAGAGGGACATTGCTCCAAATCAGGGACAGTCCCTCGAAATCAGGGACAGTTGGGAGCTATGGACACCAGACCCAACAATGCAGATGAGCTGGAGGCCGCTATCAAAGCAACCTCTTTGATTTTCAAAAATAAATTGTTTGTAGTGCTGCAGTCTAATGCCGCATACAGACGATCGGACATTCCGACAACAAAACTGTGGATTTTTTTCCGATGTTGGCTCAAACTTGTCTTGCATACACACGGTCACACAAATGAATTTCAATAGCCAGTGCGGCTCTTCTGCTTGATTCTGAGCATGTGTGGAATTGTGTGCGTCACAATTGCGTACACATGCTCAGAATTTCGGACAACACGTTTTGTTGTCGGAAAATTTGAGAACCAGCTCTCAAATTTTTGTTGTCGTAAATTCCGACAGCAAATGTCCGATGGAGCCTACACAGGGTCGGCATTTCCGACAACCATCGAACATTTGTTGTCGAAAATTCCGACCGTGCGTACGCGGCATAAGTCTTCCCTTTTATATGTTGTGGCTGCTTGGGACAGCCATGTTGCATGGCACTCGTTGCATAAAGCCCAGGTGCTGTTGACCTTATTTTTATAGGGCCGGATTCAGAGAACACTTACGCCAACGTATCTACTGATATGCCGCGTAAGTGCACGGATGCGCCGTTGTATCTATGCGCCGGATTCTTAATACAAGATACGCCTGAATTTTGGCTTCCTCCGACCGATGTAAGTTTTCTACGCCGTCGGAGCCTGGGCACATATTTACGCTGGCCTCAAGGGGCGCTTTCATTGATTTACGCATTGAATATGCAAATGACCGAGATACACCGATTCACGAACGTACTTGCGCCCGTCGCAGTAGTATACGCCGTTTACGTAAGGCATACGTCCGGCGTAAAGTTATTCCACCTATAGGAGGCGCATCACATGCAAAGGTATTGGAGTGCGGCTGTCCAATTTCTTTTCTTCAATTTTGCCATGCAAAGGTATGGACGACGGAACAGCCGTCGGATTTTACGTCGTTTACGTAGGACTACGTGAATAAGGCTGGGCGTAGGTTACGTTCACGTCGTAGGCATTGAGCCATCGTATCTTAGGGAGTAAATTCGACGTGATTCTGAGCATGCGCGTGCATGCGCCGTTCGTTCGGCCCATCATTTGCATGGGGTCAAGCTTCATTTAAATGGATCACGCCCACTTCCTTCCTACTTTGAATTAGGCGGGCTTACGCCGGACAATTTACGTTACGCCGACGCAACATTGGGAGCGAGTGCTTTGTGAATACTGTTCTTGCCTCTCAATGTTACGTCGGCGTAGCGCATATGAGATGCGCTACGCCCGCACAAATATACGCCACTCTACGTGAATCTGGCCCATAGTATATAACCTCCTCTCCAACTCCTCTTAGCATTTGGGTCCCTTACCATTGGACCTCTGCTATTCCCAAGCTTCACGCCCTCCTTGGGTCAGCTGATACCCTCCCATGGCTTCTGCTACCATTTATATGCCGGTGGCACCCAAATCTATCTCTCTACCCCTCAGCTCACCCCAGTCTCCTCAATCATCACTGATTTACTAACACACATATCAGCCTGGATGTCACACAACTTCCTCAAACTGAATCAATCTAAAAATAAAAGGAAAATATTTCCTCCCCCACGTGCCCCTGTCCCTGACTTCTCTGTCAAGATCAATGGCACAACTAAGGCCCCGTACACACGATAGAATCCATCCGCAGATAAATCCCAGCAAATGGGTTTCTGCGGATAGATCCTATGGTGTGTACACTCCAGCGGATCTGTTTCCGCGGAGAAATCTCCTCTGGGATGGATTCCAGCAGATCGGATATTTGCTGTGATGCACAACAAATCCATCTGCTGGAATCCATTCCAACGGATGGATCCGCTCGTCTGTACAGACTTACCGGATCCATTCGTCCAAAGGGATTCCCCGCACGCGTCGTAATGATTTGACGCATGCGTGGAATTCCTTATATGACAGCGTCGCGCCCATCGCCGCGTCATAATCGCGGCGACGGCGCGACACGTCATCGGCAGAGGATTTCCGTGCGGATTTCAATGCGATGGTGTGTACACTCCATCGCATAGAAATCTGCGGAAATCTTTGAGAGGATTTATCCGTGGAAACGGTCCGCTGGACCGTATCTGCGGATTAATCCTCTCGTGTGTATGGGGCCAAACAGTCCGTCCCCATATGCCAGGGTGCTAGGTGTAACCCTAGACTCTGAACTGTCCTTTCAGGCCCACATCCAATCCCTATCCAAATCACGCCGCTTTAGCCTCTACAACATTTCTAGAATACGCCCCTTTTTAACCAATGACAGCACAAAGCTTCTAACTCACTCCCTGGTCATCTCTCGCTTCGACTGCTGCAACTCCCTCCTCATTGGATTACCTCTACTAAGGCCCCTTTCACACGGGGCGGATCAGTAATGATTCGCCCCGTGAACCTACGCTTGCTCAGCAGGGATCGCTCCGTTGATCCCCGCTGAGCCAGTGGATGACAATGCGGTCCCCGCACACTGTGCAGGGCAGTGTCATCTTAAGAGCATTATAGGCCCCCGGGCAATACAGTGCACTGGGGCCCTGTCTACACAATCACGCACGAGAATTTACTGACAAAAATCATAAAATTTACTGGCAGAACCACGTCTTTTACTGCCAGTGCAAAAAAAGTACCTAAAATTACAGTTTTCAGTGCCCAACAATGCAAATGTCATTATTTAAACTATAAACATATACAGTAGCTAGTGCTACGGTATTAGCAAGTTATTAAGTTAAACAAAAGTAAAAAAAAGAAAAAAAAATGTCTTCATTGACATGAAGGTCAGGTTACTATAACCCAGCCAGCACAGAGTTTCCTCTTACATCAGAGTCTGCAGGATTCCCCCTTACAGTGAAAGGGAACTCTTATGTAAAGGGAAACGCTGCAGATCATGATCTAAGGGGGGAACTCTGATGTGGAGGGGGGCTCTGGTGACCAGAGACCACCTTATATAAGAGTCCACTGCTTTCTCTTTCCCACTTACATCAGGGTCCGCAGACTGAGTTCCCCCTTGCATTGTAAGGGGGAATCCTGCAGACTCTGATGTAAAGGGGAACTCTGATGTGGGGGGCACTCTGGTGACCAGAGACCACCTTCCATAGAGTAAATACACTAAGGTAAGGGGGGTCACTAATATAGGAGGGGGAACCTTTATATCAGTGCCCCCTTACATTTTTGCATTCACTCCCCCCTTACATCAGCAACCCCCTGTACTCGTGGAGGATCGGATCTTCTCTGTGATTTCCGCAAACTGGGCATGGGCAGTTCTAACCCGTCACTCTCCACAATTTTTTACTTGCTGGGCAGTCGGTGGGGCCCCCCAGGCAAGCGGGGCCCCCGGGCAACTGCCCAGCGTGCCCAATGGAAAAGATGGCCCTGGTGCAGGGACCGCCCTGTCTTTTCTCCGCTCTCCCCTATGGGGGATCGGTTGAACACAGACCGTCTGTCCGTGTTCACCCGATCCGCCAGACAGATTGAAAAGTAGTTTTTTTCTCCGTCACACCTCGGCGGATCGGAGCGGGTCGGATGTCAGCGGGCATGTCACCGCTGACATCAGCGGCTCCATAGAGGAGCACGGAGCGCCCGTTCAGGTCCGCCTAAAAAACTGGTAGGCGGACCTGAACCGCCCGTGTGAAAGAGCCCATAGACTCTCCCCCCTTCAGTCCATCATGAATGCTGCTGCCAGACTCATCCACCTTACCAACCATTCAGTGTCCTCCACCCCTCTCTGCCAATCTCTCCACTAGCTTCCACTTGCCCAACAAAAAAATTCCAAAGTACTAACAATAATTTACAAAGCCACCCACAACTCTGCCCCAGCTACATTACTAACCTAGTCCCAAAATACCAACCAAGCCGCTCTCTTCGGTCCTCCCAAGACCTCCTGCTCTCTAGCTCCCTTGTCACCTCCTCCCATGCTCGCCTCCAGGATTTCTCCAGAGCCTCTCCCATCCTTTTAAACTCCTGGGGCCAGATCCACAAACAAATTACGCGGCGTATTTATGGATACGCTGCGTAATTTTTAAAATGCCCCGTCGTATCTTTGTTTTGTATCCACAAAACAAGATACGTCTGAATCTGGGCTCGATCCGACTGGCGTACGTCTTAGTACACCGTCGGATCGTAGGTGCATATTTACGCTGGCCGCTAGGTGACGTTTCCGTCGAATTCCGCGTCGAGTATGCAGATTAGCTAGATACGGCGATCCACGAACGTACGTCCGGCTGGCGCATTTTTTTACGTCGTTTCCGTAAGGCTTTTTTCGGCGTATAGTTACCCCTGCTATATGAGGCGTACTCAATGTTAAGTATGGCCGTCGTTCCCGCGTCAAATTTTGAATTTTTTACGTCGTTTGCGTAAGTCGTTCGCGAATAGGGCTTTGCGTAGAATGACGTTCACGTCGTAACGTCACAGCTTGTTGCGGGTTAATTTCGAGCATGCGCACTGGGATACCCCTACGGACGGCACATGCGCGGTTAAAAAAAAACACACCCCCATCACATCCATTTGAATTGCGCGCCTTTACGCCGCCAAAGTTACACTACGTCGCCGTAACTTACGGCACAAATTCTTTCAGGATACAAAAAATACGCTGTAAGTTACGGCGGCGTAGTGTATCAGAGATACGGTACGCCGGACGGAAAGATGCGCCAGGGTACGTGGATCTGGCCCTCGACAAGTATGTCCATCAGATCTGACTTCACCCTGACTTTTTCTAGGCCAGTGACAGGTCTAAGTAGTGGATCCAGAGATAACCTGACTACCACTTGTGTCTTCAGAAGTAGGTCTGCAATGGTATGCCTGCATTCCCCTCGGAGCAGATTTCCTTCAGATACATTTATTGACTAGAGACAGATAAGATCTGAAAATCTGTTGACATTAACATTCCCCTCACTCTACAATCCATCAAATTCCTTGGAAACTCTAATTAAGGGTGCAGGCACAGTGTCCTTATTAGAGTAATGATATCATAGGAAGCAGGGAAACCCTCTGTCTTCCTTACAGTGTATTACAGGGAGTTCTTCCCTGCTGGACTAAAGAACACCTCCCTCCCAGTCCCAAGGTATTCTAGATGAGAAGAGAAAGGGAGCTCTGTGTAGACATGTGCAATTCATTTTGGTCTGAATCTAAATTCAGAAGAATTTTTGGTAATTAGGAGATTTGGATGCATTAAAATCTCTGGATGATAGTAGTAGTGTCGATACCAATGATTCAACACTGTTCCTCCCACTGACACTAATGAAGGGGCACTGTTACTCTCGCTAATACCAATGATAGGGCACTATTACTTCCAATAATACCAATGATGGGGCACTATTCCTCCCACTGACACCAATAAAGGGGCACTATTCCTCTGACACCAATGATGGGGGACTATTCCTCTGACACCAATGATGGGGGACTATTCCTCCCACTGACACCAATGATGGGCCACTATTCCTCCCACTAATAACAATGATGGCCCACTATTACTTCCATTGACACCAATGATGAGGCACTATTGCTCCCACTGACAGCAATGATGGGCCACTATTCCTCCCGTTTGATATCAATGATGGGCCACTATTCCTCCCACTGACACCAATCATGGGCCACTATTCCTCCCACTAATACCAATGATGGGCCACTATTACTTCCATTGACACCAATGATGGGGCCCTATTTCTCCCACTGACAGCAATGATGGGCCACTATTCCTCCCGTTGATACCAATGATGGGCCGATATTTCTTCCACTGACACCAACGATTGGCAATATTCCTCCAACTGACACCAATGATGGGCCACTATTCCTCCCGTTTGAGATCATTGATGGGCCACTATTCCTCCCACTGATACCAATGATGGCCCACTATTACTTCTATTGACACCAATGATGGGGTACTATTACTCCCACTGACAGCAATGATGGGCTACTATTCCTCCGTTTGATATCAATGATGGGCCACTATTCCCCCCACTGACACCAATGATGGGCCACTATTCCTCCCACTTACACCAACGATTGGCAATATTCCTCCAACTGACACCAATGATGGGGTCACTATTTCTCCTACTAATACCAATGACAGGGCACTATTCCTAATCCTACTTCGCGTTAGCAGGCATTGCACTAAGGCAGCCTATTGAAACCACTGGACTTCCAATACAGAAAATTAGCCCAATTATCAGACAGATTTTTGCAGCAATGCGTTATGGTGTGTTGCCGTGCATTGCAACATATGTGCGTTGCCTGAGTGCATTAGGGTGCTACACAAAAAGAATGGCACAGCAATGAATTAATGTTTGTAACATGCTTTGCCATCTTTTGCAGTAATGTATGTGTTGACGCAAGTATTTCCACACATAGATGTAAAGTTGCAAATTTTGAAGGAAAAGATCCCCGACGTCCCAATAGGCAGATACAGTATAGCAGTAGCGGCTGGTGCTAAAAAAAATAAAAAAAGTTTAGAAAATTAAACAATTCCGCCACTGTGCCATCAAATGTTGCCACTGTGCCATCAAATGCAGCCATTGTGCCATCAAACGCTGCCACTGTGCCATCAAATGCAGCCATTGTGCCTTCAAACGCTGCCACTGTGCCATCAAATGCAGCCATTGTGCCATCAAACGCTGCCACTGTGCCATCAAATGCAGCCATTGTGCCTTCAAACGCTGCCACTGTGCCATCAAATGCAGCCATTGTGCCTTCAAACGCTGCCACTGTGCCATCAAATGCAGCCATTGTGCCATCAAACGCTGCCACTGTGCCATCAAATGCTGCGACTGTTCCCATCAAACGCAGCCACTGTGCCATCAAATGCAGCCTTTGTGCCATCAAACGCTGCCACTGTGCCATCAAATGCAGCCATTGTGCCTTCAAACGCTGCCACTGTGCTATCAAATGCAGCCATTGTGCCTTCAAACGCTGCCACTGTGCCATCAAATGCAGCCATTGTGCCATCAAACGCTGCCACTGTGCCATCAAATGCTGCGACTGTTCCCATCAAACGCAGCCACTGTGCCATCAAATGCAGCCTTTGTGCCATCAAACGCTGCCGCTGTGCCATCAAATGCAGCCATTGTGCCATCAAACGCTGCCACTGTGCCATCAAATGCTGCGACTGTTCCCATCAAACGCAGCCACTGTGCCATCAAATGCTGCCATTGTGCCATCAAACGCTGCCACTGTGCCATCAAATGCTGCGACTGTGCCCATCAAACACTGCCGCTGTGCCATCAAATGCTGCGACTGTGCCCATCAATTGCAGCCACTGCGCCATCAAACGCAGCCACTGTGCCCATCAATTGCACCCACTGTGCCATCAAATGCAGCCACTGTGCCATCAAATGCAGCCACTGTGCCTTCAAATGCAGCCACTGTGCCTTCAAATGCAGCCACTGTGCCATCAAATGCTGCCACTGTGCCATCAATTGCAGCCACTGTGAAATCAATTGCAGCCACTGTGCCATCAAATTCTGCGACTGTGCCATCAAATGCTGCCAGTGTGCCCATAAAATGCTGCCACTGTGCCAAATGCTGCCAGTGTCTCGAATTATGTCAGTGTGAGTGTGCCCCCCGCCCGCTCACCGTCTGCCCAGCACTTACCCTGTCTTGTGGGGAGCGGGTGACGGCGACGAGCGGGGTCCTTTATGTCTCCTGCACTTCTTCTCCTGTCCTCTCCTCCCGTCAGGCGACCAATAGCGGCGCCTGTTGTTTCAGCCAATCAGGTGACAGGTAACTAGACCTGAGCAACCTGATTGGCTGAGAGGCGGGTTAGTGTTAGGGAAGCAATTTATTCTGTTTCCTAACACATCACTGAGTAATCGGAGAACACACAGCAGCGCGCCCGCTGTTTACCCTTTTGGAAGCCTTTTAGAGCCCACAGGCTCTAATCAGGAAGCTTTTTAGCGCCTATGGCTCTAATCAGGCGCTTCCAAAACACACTCACTGCTGTAATTCATATGTCCGGCGCCCAACAAGGGGCTGGGCACATGAATAGGGGGCGGCAGCGGCGACCATAGATAGATTCATGCAATGCATGAATCTATCTATGGTGAGAAAGAATGAGTGACAGGGGGGGGGGGGCGCATCTGCACCCTTTATGGACGCACCGCCACTGCAGTATAGGTGTTCAGTATTTTTTTTATTTATTTTTTGTATATGTGTATCCCTATTTTCACATAGAGGCCCAGATTCATGTAGGAGATACGACGGCGTATCTCTGAGTCTGAGGCATCGTATCTCTGCGCCTGATTCAAAGAATCAGATACGGCAGAATTTGTATAGGATACGACCCGCGTAAGTCTCCTACGCCGTCGTATCTTAACTGCATGTTTACGCTGGCCGCTAGGGGCGTGTACGCTGATTTACGCCTAGAAATATATAAATCAGCTAGATACGCCAATTCACGAACGTACGCCCGGCCGTCGCATTACAGATACGCCGTTTACGTTAGGCTTTTCCCGGCGTAAAATTACCCCAGCTATATGAGGCGTAGATGAGGCGTACCAATGTTAAGTATGGACGTCGGGCCAGCGTCAAATTTTCCGTCGATTACGTCGTTTGCGAATAGGGCTATGCGTAATTTACGTTCACGTCGAAAGCATTGGCTTTTTGCGGGTTAATTTGGAGCATGCGCACTGGGATACTTTCACGGACGGCGCATGCGCCGTTCGGAGAAAGCGTCATTTACGTGGGGTCACAATACATTTACATAATACACGCCCACATCTTCCACATTTGAATTAGGCGGGCTTACGCCGCCGCAACTTTGCTTTGAGAATACGTAAATAGGATACGTTACGCCGGCACAAAGATGCGCTCTCCTACGTGAATCCGGGCCAGAGTTTCTAGCGCTACATTCCTTCCATCATTGTTCAGTAAAATGTCTACCTTTTAAAAGCTGTCCGTGAACACTAGTTAAGTAGCTGCCTAGTCTGAGATGATGTCATCGGTCTGCTGCAAGCAGGAGCAGCGTGTCCTCAGTCTCCTCTCTCCAAGTGACATTGTAATTTTGTAGCAAGTCAGGAAGAGAGTTGATGCAGCAGAGGCCAATCTGCGTTAGACCTTCATGGACACAGCCAAGAACTGTGCAGGCACCAGAACTGATATGGTTGCATAATCTCTGAGTCAGCATCTCGGTTCTGGAAGGAGACATTGACCCTGGATGATGATGGTGGAATCTGACTCTAGCTTTATCTCTTTACATTTCAATCAGAAGTTAGAATCCAATATTTGTGCTCATGGATCATACCCTAAATGACTTTTCCTGGTGTTTTATATTGCTTGGACTGCATTTTACATCTATTACATTGTTGTTGTTTTTTTTAAGTATCCCTGATTTACTCGCTGCCTCTGGGCCAGTTATCTATTTGAAGGAATTTGATGCTGACAGCCTGCACACTATAATTGTCTTCATTGCCTAATGTGCTGATCACTGATGAGATAATCATGAGGAAGAACACATGTGTCTGGCTTCCATGATGCTTTGTTTACTGAGCTTTTTGTTAATAGCGCACAATAAAAGGACAGTCCCCTCTCCCTCCTCGCTTCCTCCACCGTATATTTCAAAGCTGAGATGACATTTAGTTGAATGGGCTGCTGCTGTGTCTGGAGCTCAGACAGAATCCAAAGTGATTTGTGGCTCGGCGGTGTTGCAACAACTGTCCACTTGCCATTTTAAACTGTAGGAAAAAAATAAAACAAATCATTCTCATGTAAAGCATTTCGAAGCCTTCACAAAGGCACCCCTACAACAGCTCCATTCTAACAGAATTCTACCAATTTTAAAGGGATCCTGTGGTCAGGTTTGGGAGAGGGACTAAACCCTGATAGGTTTTACTTCCTCTTTAGCCAGCTGCAAAGCCTGCAAATGAAAAGCATAATGGGCTAGTATGCATCGCATACTAGCCCATTATGTGCCACTTACCTGCAAAATAATCCAGTGATCTCCTATGTGTAGGCAGCGTCCATCTACTGTCCCCTCTTTCTTTCGGGCTGCGGACTCCGGCTCTGTGATTTGCCGGAGCCACGTGACGTCACTCCCACGCATGCGCATGAGAGCCGCCATTTATGGCACAGGTTGGTTTTCGTTTCTTCCCCACGCATGTGCGGTTGGGATTTTTGGCGGACTACAAGTGAAATATCTCCTAAACGCTGCACGTTTAGGATATATTACCACTACCTATAGGTAATCGTCATTCTAGGCTTACCTATAGGTAGAAGTAGTCAAAAAGGGTTTACAACCACTTAAAAGCACCACTCTGGGATACCTTTCACTAGCAGCCCACCCCATCCTTCCACCCCTCTCTAGATAAGTACCGTATTTATCGCGGTATAACGCGCTCCCGCGTATACCGCGCACCCCTAAAGTTGCCCCGAATCCTGTGGGAAAAAAAGTTTTTTTTGTACTTACAGTTTTGGTGTCTTGCGCGGCGTCCATCGGTGGCTTCGGGTGTCCTCTTCGTCGGGTCCAGCGTCCTTCTGCGGCGTCCTCCCCGCTCGTTTCCCGCGCCGAGTTTTGAATACTGCGCCGACATATACAGAGCGCAGTACACTCGTGTATTGTCGGGCAGGCTCGGCAACACTCGCGCTTACGTCCTGTACGTCCAGGACGTGAGCGCGGAAGGAGCCGAGACTGGTCGACTATACCCGAGTGTACTGCACTCGGTATATGTTGGCGCAGTATTCAAAACTCGGCGCGGGAAAGCGGGTATCAGCGTATACCGCGCACCCACGATTTTGCCCTGATTTTCATTGCAAAAAAGTGCGCGGTGTACGCCGATAAATACGGTAAGTACTTTTTTTAACTTACCTGATGTGTCTTCTGGGGTGGTCCTTCTTTGGAGGACCATGTCACTGTCTGTGATACCCAGAAACATCCAAGTAGTGGGGTGCTCTCAGGAGAGAAAAGAGGACAATGTTATTACAGGGGGCAGCAGGGAACTAGTGGTCTTAGTACTGGATCATTGGTCCCCACCAGCGGCAGTGAGGGACCTGGACAGGGGACTTAAAAGAGAAATAGTATTTTTTTTTTATGTTAATCATACTTACCTAGGTGGATAAAGCATCTGGCTGATGCTGCATCTGTCCCCTGCTGGCTCTAAGGCTGAGAACTGAGCAATCAAGCGCTCAGTTCTCAGAGCTCCCTGAGCAGAGAGCTGGTGACTGTCAGTCACCAGCTGTCATGTATCTGGGTGTATTCCGGGGGGTTCCTGGTCCCACAGCTGCAGCCTTACTTGTTGTGCCACGGAGGAGCTCTGGAGTTATGGCAATGTTATTCCAGTTTGATGCATTACCTTGGACTCACTAGCCCCACCTGCTGCCAGCTGTGGACAATCTACAATCAAAGCAGCCCATAAATAGCAGCACTTCCTGTCTCTCAGTGCCCATTTGTGTGGACTAGATCCCTGGGTGTTGTGATAGCTTTGTGACTCTGATTACCGTGTATGAACTTCTGCCTGTATTCCTGACTACTCTCTAGCCTGCTGATTTTGTACTTCACCGCCAGCTGGTGTATGACCTCTGCCTGCCTGACCACTTTTTGGATTTCGATCGTGTACCACTTTGCCTGATCTGTTGCCGACCTGACCTGCCTGACTAAGTTTTCGTCTAAATTCCTCAGCACGCAAGCTCCACTTTGGGCACTACCTATCACAGGTACCTTACACCGGCTCTCTGCTCTGCGCCCCCTCACTCACTGCAGTGCTGGGTTGTGGAGGGGGCCGAAGAAGTCGGCTCAGGTTCTCTGTGGCTCGCTGAGAGGCTGAGCTAGGTGCCAGTGAAGGCATATGTGGGTCCCGACCATATGGTCACGATCTTTCCAAAGCCTGGACCGGCTCTGTGACATCAGCTTCTGCCCGCTGTCTGCTGAAAATGGGTCACAGGAGTGCAGCATGAACTACACTCCTGTGATTCACAGGAGAATTACAGCCACACAAGCTTTGGCTGAAGGTAAGGGGGATGGATTAGAGAGGGGTGTCAGAGAAGTACATTAAAAACTTGTTTTATCCTGGAGTGGGGCTTTAATAGCTTCACGTAGGGCGGCGTATGTTTGAGCCGGTGTAGCGTATCGTATTTACGCTACGCTGCCGTAAGTTAGAGAGGCAAGTGCTGTAGTCACAAAGCACTTGCGTCCTAAGTTACGGCGGCGTAGAGTAAATGTGCCGGCCTAAGTGCGCCTAATTCAAATTGTGAAGAGGTAGGCGTGTTTTATGCAAATTAATCGTGACCCGACGTGATTGAAGTTTTTTACAAACGGCGCATGCACCGTTCGTGGACATATCCCAGTGCGCATGCTCCAAATTACGCCGCAAAGACGTATTGGTTTCGACGTGAATGCAAATTACGCCCAGCCCCATTCACGGACGACTTGCGCAAATTACGTAAAAATTTAAAAATTCGACGCAGGACCGACGTCCATACTTAACATTGGCTAGGCCAGCTTTTTGTTGGACTAACTTTACGCCTGAAAACGCCTTACGTAAACGGCGTATCTTTACTGCGACGGGCAAGCGTGCGTCTGGAATAGGCGTATCTCGCTGATTTACGCATTCTAGGCGTAAATCAGTGTTCACGCCCCTAGCAGGCGGCCTAAATAGAAAGCTAAGATACGACGGCGCAGGCCGTCGTATCTTAGCTAGATTTAAGTGTATCTCATTTTGAGAATACACTTAAAGATACGACGGCTTAGATTCAGAGTTCCTATGGCGTATCTACTGATACGCCGGCTTAACTCTTTCTGAATCTAGCTATAAGTATTTATTTACTTAAAGTGATAGTAAATTTAGGCATTGTGGAAGAAAAACCCTGCAGGGTAAAGGCAATATGAAACACATACCCTACAACGAAGCCCTCCAGTGGAGCGCTGTCACTGCTGACAGGGCTTCCATTTTCACCTGGTCTTCCTTCCACCTGACTGGCCGAACCATGATGACATCACTCCCACACATGCGGGCATGGCGCACAGGTCTGAAGCAAAAAATGGCCTGGTCATTAAGGGGATAAAACCTTCCGGGGGTGAAATAGTTAAAAACTAAGCAAACCAAACAGTTTTCTGGAAGCCCATAACTGACACACAGTCCACAGTTATGCCGCATACACACGACCGTTTTTCGGGTTGTAATTTTTTATTTTTTTTAATGTCATTAACCACTTAAAGCGGGAGTTCACCCATTTCTAAAAAAATTTTTTTTCTTCCCCTAGATTCCTGCTCGTTCGGTCTAGGGGAATCGGCTATTTGTATTAAAATATGAGCTGTACTTACCCGTTTTCGAGCTGCATCTTCTTCCGTCGCTTCCGGGTATGGTCTTCGGGAGCGGGCGTTCCTTCTTGATTGACAGTCTTCCGAGAGGCTTCCGACGGTCGCATCCATCGCGTCACTCGTAGCCGAAAGAAGCCGAACGTCGGTGCGGCTCTATACTGCGCCTGCGCACCGACGTTCGGCTTCTTTCGGAAAATCGTGACGCGATGGATGCGACCGTCGGAAGCCTCTCGGAAACCTGTCAATCAAGAAGGAACGCCCATTCCCGAAGCCCATACCCGGAAGCGACGGAGAGGATGCGTCTCGTAAACGGGTAAGTACTGCACCTATTTTTAAATAAATAGCCGATTCCCCTAGTAATAACGAGCAGGAATCTAAGGGGGAAAAGTGCCCTCTAAGGGTGAACCCCCGCTTTAAGCCCCGGACCATATTGCTGCCTAAAGACCCAAGGGGTTTTTACAGTTCGGGACTGCGTCGCTTTAACAGACAATTGCGCGGTTGTGCGACGTGGCTCCCAAACAAAATTGGCGTCCTTTTTTCCCCACAAATAGAAAACACAAAAATAGAGCGACAATTTTGAAAAAAAATGCAATATTTTTTACTTTTTGCTGTAATAAATATCCCCCAAAAACATATATAATTTTATTTTCCTCAGTTTAGGCCGATACGTATTCTTCTACCTATTTTTGGTAAAAAAAATCGCAATAATCGTTTATCGGTTGGTTTGCGCAAAATTTATAGCGTTTACAAAATAGGGGATAGTTTTTTTTGCATTTTTTTTTTTTTACTACTAATGGCGGCGATCAGCGATTTTTTTCGTGACTGCGACATTATGGCGGACACTTCGGACAATTTTGTCATTTTCACAGCAAAAAATGCATTTAAATTGCATTCTTTATTGTGAAAATGACAGTTGCAGTTTGGGAGTTAAACACAGGGGGCGCTGTAACATTTAGTGTTCACTTTGTGTGTGTTTACTAGTGTAGGGGGGTGTGGCTGTAGGAATGACATCATCGATCGGGTCTTCCCTATAAAGGGAATCACCCGATCGATGCGCCGCCATAGTGAAGCACGGGGAAGCCGTGTTTACACACAGCTCTCCCGGTTCTTCAGCTCCGGGGAGCGATCGCGACGGAGCGGCTAAAAACAAATAGCCGCGCCGTCGTCCCGGATCGCTCTCCGAGCGGACCCGACCTCCGCATGTACCGGGGGGGGGGGTCCCGATCGGACCCCCCACCCACGTCTAGCAGAGGACATACAGGTACGTGATTGTGCCTGTCCGTGCCATTCTGCTGACGTATATGTACATGAGGAGGTCGGGAAGTGGTTAAAAACGATCCTGTGTGACCTCCAGAGCATTTTTTCACGATGTAAAAAATGGCCATTAAAAATTAAGACCATGCTCTTATTTTTCACAACGTTTTTAACGTCGTAAAAAATAGTCGTGTGTGGGCTTTAACGACGTAAAAAAAACACGCATGCTCATAAGCAAGTTATGAGACTGGAGCGCTCGTTCTGGTAAAACTACCGTTCATAATGGAGTAAGCACATTCATCACTCTGTAACAGACTGAAAAGCGCAAATCGTCTTTTACAAACACGATATCAGCTAAAGCAGCCCCAAGGGTGGCGCCATCCGAATGTAACTTCCCCTTTATAGTGCCGTTGTACGTGTTGTACGTCACCGCGCTTTGCTAGAGCATTTTTCTCATAAGTCTCAGTTTTCGGCATAAGTCTCAGTTTGTCCATGTTGAACCTAAGGCTCCATTCACACCTAGGCGTTTTTACACCCGACGCTATTGCAGCCTGCAATACGCTGGAGGGGTGAGTTAACATTGTCGGCTATGGAGATGGTTCACATCTCCACGCCGAACGCCGAAACGCCGTACGCCTGAAGCTCAAAACAAGTCCCGGACCCTTTTTTTCAGGCGGCTTCGGCATAGCCGACAATGTTTAACCACCCCTCCGGCGTATTTTAGGCTAAAAAACAACGCGTTTTGTCGCGGCAAATCGCGGGACAAAACGCCACAATTTGTCGCGGCAAATCGCTGTACAATACGCCGCGTTCAGGTTTGAATGCAGCCTAAGCCCTGTTCTCCGCTAGAATTAAACCTCACTCCATCCATTGGTTAGTCCAATGCCGAAGCTTCTGTTGGCATAGATTATACACCTAATAGGTTTACTTCAAGTTTTATTTTTATTTTCAGACTGCAATCACTGGAGATGTGTTCTATTATCTCAAATGGATCAGTTCTCCTCCTGAGGGCTGTTTAGTGTAACACATCGTGCACATTTCCAGATGGAAAATTTTAGTAGACCTACATTGCCAGCTGTTGGAAGCTTCCCCAGTCTTAGAAGGTAGCAAAAGACATTTCTATATATAATTGTTGAAGTTATCCATCTGGACTGAGAATGAGGTTACTAACCTGGAACTAGCATACAGTATATGGAGCGAAGAATACTTGTTCCCATTGGAGATTTTTTGGTTTTCTTTATTTTTTTTGCGTATTTGTTGGCCCAAGAAAATCCGGTCCATTGAACCTTAATGCCGCGTACACACGATCGGAATTTCCGATGGGAAAAGTCAGACGGACTTTTTCGGAAATTCAGTTGGTGTGGAGCCCCATCAGAGTTTTTTCATCAGAAATTCCGATGAATTCCATCGGAGTTTAGATTTAGAACATGTTTTATTTTTCTCCGATGGAATTCCGATGTGATTTGGCCGGATCGTATGTACGCGGCATAAGCCACCTTAATGCCCTGTACACACGATCGGTTCATCCGATGAAAACAGACCGATGGATTTTTTCATCAGATATTCGATGAAGCTGACTTTCATCAGTCTTGCCTACACACCATCAGTTAAAAAAACATTTCTGTCAAAACACGGTGACGTAAAACACTACGACATGCAGAGAAAAATTAAGTTCAATGCTTCCGAGCATGCGTCGACTTGATTCTGAGCATGCGTGGATTTTTAACCAATGGATTTACCCACAGACGATCGTTTTTTTCTATCGTTTTTTTTAACCATCAGATAATTTTAAAACAGGTTCTTAGTTTTTTCACCGATGGGAAAAAAAACGATGGGGCTCACACATGATCGGTTCGTCCGATGAAAATGGTCTATCGGCCGGTAGGAGGATCAGTGTTGGGGAAGTGATGTGTGGAAATGGCACTCTTCTCAAGGTGGAAGCAGCAGGTGCAGGCTAAGCATATAGGGCCATATTCTTATACATCTAAGGCGGCGGAACGTATGTACTTTACATTACTCCACCGCAAGTTTAAGTGGCAAGTGCCTGATTCACAAACCACTTACCTGTAAACTTGCGGTGGCGTCGCGTAAAGTCCACCCGCGTAAGCCATCCTAATTCAAATGATCCTGGCAGGGGGCGTGGATCATTTAAATTAGGCGCGCTCCCGCGCCGATCGTAATGCGCATGCTCCGTCGGGTAAATTACCCGACGTGCATTGCGCTAAATGACGTCTCACGGACGTCATTTGTTTTGACTGTAACGTAAATGGAGTCCAGCGCCATTCACAGACGACTTACGCAAACGACGTTAAATTTTGAAATTTCGACGCGGGATCGACGGCCATACTTAACATTGAGTACGCCACCTAGGGGGCATCTTTATCTTTACGCCGCGTATCGCTTACGGAAACGACGTTAAAACACTACGGCGGGCAAGCGTACGTTAGAGAATCGGCGTGACTAGTCATTTGCATATTCTACGCTGACCGCCACCTAGCGGTCAGCGTAAATATTGCAGCCTGAGATACAACGGCGCAAGCCGTCGTATCTTAGGCATGTTTAAGTGTATCTCAGTTTGAGAATACACTTAAACATAGGAAACGGACTTACGTAGGCGTATCTGCTGATACGCCTACGTAACTTGTTTAAGAATATGGCCCATAGCAATTAGAAGAGGGAAGGTCTGGACAGCCTCACTCCAATAAAAACGCCTTTATTGTGCAAAATAACAAAAGTACAAACCACAGCAGTGTACAGGATAAAAAACTGACGCGTTTCACACTCTCAACAGTGCTTAGTCATTTGCTATTGTAACACATCTGGGTGGGCTCGGAGTGCAGTGCTCTGAGTCCCGGGCCTACCCTTTTTTGTCACGTTGTGACAGGACCGCAAGAAGGGGCTTCAGGGCTCTCCTCTTTTGAATAGTAGTTGGTGAGAGATCCGCAAATACTTGAATGGCAAGTGAGAGGGTTTTGGTGTCTGCACAGCCTCATCACCTCTTCCTTCACTGAGAAGTAGTGTGGTTTAACCACTATGTCCCTGGGGTTGCCTTATTTCCACGGGGGCCCCAGGGTTCTGTGGGCACAGTTGATCTCCAGCTTCTGTTGAGGAATGTTAGGGATGAGCTGCTTGAGGAAATCCTGAACTATAGATAAAGTATCAGTGATCGATTCAGGGAGCCCCCTGATCCTGAAGTTCTCCCTCCTGGATCTGTTCTCGAGATCATCGATCCGTGATAAGGCTGTATTCAATTGGTCCTGCAAGACCTGTATGTGATTAGAATTTTGCCTGGTTGTGGTGATCGTCTGATCAAGCTTGCTCTCTATGCATACCTCCCAACTTTCTGAGATGGGAATGAGGGACACCTATCAGCAAAAGTATGCAGGCATAGGACACACCCCTTGCCACGCCCCCTTAAAGGAGAATTGTACAAAAAAAAAATAAGATTGGTTAATCCCACAAGTGCTTTTCTTACCACTACTATTTATTTATATTGGCTTTTGGAATTTACAAATGCAGCAATTTAGAAATCAGATGAAAGGTTTAGCGCTGGGAAACACTTTTTGATAGATAAAAAGTGCATTTTATATACATCTATAGTGATCAGACCAAAATGAGGGACAAATGAGGAGAATGAGGGACAGAGGGACATTGCTCCAAATCAGGGACAGTCCCTCGAAATCAGGGACAGTTGGGAGGTATGCTCTATGGCCTCCATCCTGGATCCTAGCATCTGAAAATCTTCCCTCAATTCTCCAGTAATGTTAGCAGCAGTCTGCCCTAACCCTCTGTCCAGCAATAATGATAGCTGAGAAAAGAGATCTGGGGTTGGTGGCTGTGAGTGTGAGGGAACGTCCGCCATGACAGGCCTGACTGCTGCCTGTGGGGAGGTAGGCCCCAAGGGGGAGTTTAGCATATCCTCCATGGTCTGCTCCAGTAGTGATTTGTGGAGGCTGGGGAGTGAGCCATGCTCAATAGGGGACACACTGATGTCCCAGGTGCGTGAGAGCGGGCCACAGAAGCATAATATGGCCGGATGTCAGGGGAGTCCTCCGTGCCTGCATTATGTACCTGAGGGATGCCCGCCATCTTGGAAACGACCGCCTCACTTGCTGCCGTTAACTGAGGTCCCAGATTCCTCCTTGTCACCCCCGCCGACATGGACGTGTGCCATGGATGTTCCGCCACTCGATGGGGTAGCTATGGTGGCCCCCGGCGTCCCGACTCCCCCGATATGTGCGTCGGAAGCCTGAAGCAGTGCGGAGCTCCTGCCTTAAACGGCCATCCCGGAGCTGTCCGCGCCTACCCTATTTTGAAGCCTATTTGAGCCTCTGGCTCTAATCAGGTGCTTCAAAAAAACAGACCCCATCCTGCATGGGGGTCGGATGTATGAATGGGGGGGGGGGGCGGCCGTGCCTCATGCATGGCCCCTGCTAAATTTGCTAGTGCATCTAACACTCCCCTCCTCCCAGACTGTCAATATTGCTGTCCAAAGGTGCCCCCTGTGCTTCTTCATCCAGAGTGGGGGGGGGGCGCTCTAATACAGATGTGTGCTACTGGCCAGATCACCAGGCAGAAACAGAGTGGGGGAAAAAAAGAAAACAATTGCAGCCACCACATCTAATGATTGATAAACTGCAATATATGACATTTTTTATTTTGGCGAGCAGTAACCACTTGACAAGGGTTAAATTCCTCCCCAAATCTATACAATGTAAAAAATTAATTGGCTGGACATAAACTTTATTTTTTTTTCACAAATTAAAAGGTGAAAAAATATTTTTTTGGCACCAGCTTTATTTTCTTTTCTCTAGTGGTTGTTATGAATCAGCCAGCAGAGCTTGAAATCCATCAGCGATCAGAAGTCAGAGAGAGACGCTCAGAGCGCGGCAGGAGAACGATGAACAGAATGTAATAGGCCGGGCACATCATCGCCTGTCGCAATAGTGCGGTATTTATATTGGCGATAGAACACTTGTGTGGGCTGTAATTATAGAGTGATTCCGAATACATAATACGGCAATATGTTGTGTCAGTGATGTTAATGCCATGTAAATATGTTCTCCCCAGAGTCATGGGTCTGGGACTACGCTAGCCAATTGAACACCCTGGCAGTTCCCTGGTAGTTTTCACCTAAAACGTATGTCAAGGCAAAAAAAAAAATATTTTTTGCAATAGATGCCCATTTCCCCATGTTTTATCCCTTTAATGACTCTGCATGTACAGAAAATACCTGTTGAGTTGCCAGAAATACACACAGCATTTTTGTGAATTGTGTGGTGTCAGCCCTGCCTTTTGTCTTTTGCTAAACAACTTAAAGCGGAGTTCCAACCAATTTTGAGAGGTGGTCTTAACTACTTGCCGACCAGCCGCCGCAGTTATACGGCGGCAGGTCGGCTCCCCTGCGCAAGGTCACGTAGATCTACGTCATCTCGCGGAGCGGCCACTAGGGGCGCGTGCGTGCCCCCCTGCTTGTACCTGATCCCGACGCGCGTGCGATCACCGCCGGGCACCCGTGATCGCTCGTTACAGAGCGAGAACCGGGAGCTGTGTGCGTAAACACACAGCTCCCGGTCCTGTCAGGGGGGAAAATTACCTATCGTCTGTTCGTACAATGTATGAACAGCGATCAGTCATTTCCCCATG
The DNA here is from genome assembly GCF_905171775.1 of Rana temporaria. NCBI lineage: Eukaryota > Metazoa > Chordata > Amphibia > Anura > Ranidae > Rana > Rana temporaria. Next base: position 643,444,677 of record NC_053489.1, on the reverse strand, counting down.
TCAGTCCCACCCCCCCTTCAGTTAGAACACACCCAGGGAACATGATTAACCCCTTCCTCGCCCCCTAGTGTTAACCCCTTCACTGCCAGTGGCATTTTTATAGTAATCAATGCATTTTTATACCACTGATCGCTATAAAAATCCCAATGGTCCCAAAAATGTGTCAAAAGTGTCCGATGTGTCCGCCATAATGTCGCAGTACCGATAAAAATCGCTTATCGCCGCCATTACTAGTAAAAAAAAAAAATATTAATAAAAATGCCATAAAACTATCCCCTATTTTGTAGATGCTATAACTTTTGCCCAAACCAATCAATAAACGCTTATTGTGATTTTTTTTAACGAAAAATATGCAGAAGAATACGTATCGGCCTAAACTGAGGAAAAATAGTTTTTTATATATTTTTGGGGATATTTATTAAAGCAAAAAGTAAAAAAATATTATTTTTTTTCAAAATTGTCGCTCTGTTTTTGTTTATAGCGCTAAAACGAAAAACCGCAGAGGTGATCAAATACCACCAAAATAAAGCTCTATTTGTGGGAAAAAAAGGACGCCAATTTTGTTTGGGAGCCACGTCGCACGACCGCGCAATTGTCAGTTAAAGCGACGCAGTGCCGAATCGCAAAAAGTGGCCCGGTCATTGACCAGCAATATGGTCCGGGGCTGAAGTGGTTAAACAAACTTTCCACCCCTCATTTTTGGATATCATTTTTTTTTTTCTCTAGCACCTTTTTTGGAAGTACTAATGGCGCGTACACACGATTGGAAATTCCAACAAGATTTTATTCAGATGGAATTTTGGCTCAAACTTGTGTTGCACACACACGGTCACACAAAATTCTGACCATCAAGAAAGCGGTGACGTACAACACTACGACGAGTCGAGAAAAATGAACTTCAATGGTTCCGAGCATGCGTCAAATTGATTCTGAGCATGCGTGTTTTTTTTTTTTGTGCGTCGGAATTGCATACAGACGATCGGAATTTCATCCAAGAACTTTTCTTGTCGGAAAATTTGAGAACCAGCTCTCAAATTTTTCTTGTCGGAAATTCTGACAGGAAAAGTCAGATGGGGCCCTACACGCGGTCGGAATTTCCCAGCAAAAGCTCACATCGAACTTTTGTCGTCGGAATTTCCGATCGTGAGTACGCGACATTAGAGTCACATCCTCTTCTGCAGCGAGCTCCCCCGTGTGTCCCAGAAGACAAGCTGACCATTCACAAAGCGCCGCGCTACTCGCTCTTGCGCAGTCGAAAACCGGATGTGAAGCCGTAAGGCTTCATTGTCGGTTTCCCTTAGGGCCCTTTCACACGTACGGACCGTGGGCCAGATTCATCAATAGATACGCCGGCGGATCTCCTGATCCGCCGTCGTATCTGTGAGACCCGACGGTCGGATCTGTGAGATCCCACGGTCGGAGCTATGCGACTGATTCATAAGAATCCGTTCCGCATAGATCTCCCTTGGATCCGACTGGTGTAAGTGACTTACACCAGTCGAATCTTAGGCTGTAATCTCCCGCCGGCTGCTAGGTGTCGTCGCTTTGTTCTACACGTCGCATATGCAAATGAGGAAAACCGCCGATTCACGTCTGTACGCCCGCCCGTCGCTCTTTTTCAACGTCATTTGCGTTCCGCTTTTTCCGGCGGAGAGCTACTCCTGCTATATGAGGGGTAGCTAATGTTAAGTATGGCCGCCGTTCCCGCGCCGAGATTCAAAATTTTTACGTCGTTTGCGTAAGTCGATCGGGAATCCCAATGGCCGCAATTGACGTACCCGCCGCTAACAATGACGTCCTAGCGACGTCATTTGGAGCATGCGCACTGGGCTTTTTCGCCGGCGGCGCATGCGCAGTTAAATCGGCGCGGGAACGCGCCTGATTTAAATTGTACACTCCCCCTAGCCGCGGAATTTGCATTCCGCCGGGGGGAGTTAGGATCCAACGGTGCAATTTGCGAGGTAAGTGCTTTATGAATCATGCACTAGCCTCGCTAAATTGCACCGGCGGATCGTAAACCAGGTAGATCTAGCGGATCTAAAGATCCGCTGAGCTACATGAATCCGGCCCCGTATGTCCGCATTTTCATCCATCCGTTGCGGATGAAAACGGGACATACATGGGTCCCTATGTGATTACGGGTGTCAGCGGATGACCATCCGCTGACACCCATAATTGTCCGCCTCCGCAAAGATCCGCATTTGCGGACGGAAGAAAATCCTATTTTTCTTCCGTCTGCCGGATCGGATGAACATACGGTCTGTGTTCATCCGATCCTCCATAGGGGAGAGCGGAGGAAAGACAGGGCGGTCCCTGCATAGTGTGCGGGGACCGCCCTGTCAGCTGCCAGCTCAGCAGGGATTTTACGGAGAATCCCCGCTGAGCTTCCTACAGGCTGCCTTGTGTTTAGATGTGGCTCAGTGCTGATGGGCTCACTTTAACTGCCCACATATAGAAGTGGGGTTGGTTATATCCCAGTATAAAGTAGACAACCCGTTTAAAGACCAGCAAATTGAAAATAATTGTATTTTATTCTCATCATTGTACAAACCAGAGTTCCCTGCGGTCAACCCAGTAGGCAGGGCCGGCCCTATGGTGGGACCGGGCGGTACCATGGGTACCAGGCAGCACTTTTAGGGGGGCAGCATACTGATTGCCTGCCAGCCCGTTCCGCCACCCAAATAAAATTGATGTCCTTTGTTTCCCACAAATAGAGCTTTCTTTTGGTGATATTTGATCACCTCTGCGGTTTTTATTTTTTGTGCTATAAATATATATATTTTTTAACTTTTTGCTATAATAAATATCCCCAAAATTTAGAAAAATAAACTATTTTCTTCAGTTTAGGCCAATATGTATTCTTCTACATATTTTTGGTACCAAAAAAAAAAACCACAATTAGCGTACATTGATTAGTTTGCGCAAAAGACATTGTGGCCGACGGCAATTCACAGGTCCCTTTATACTCCTAGATACATGTATATAGCCATGGCAGGTCCTTTTATACGCCTATATACATGTATAGAGCCATGACAGGCCCTCTTTATACATGTATAGAGCCATGACAGGCCCTCGTTATACTCCTTTATACATGTATAGAGCCATGACAGGTCCTCTTTATACTCCTATATACATTTATAGAGCCATGACAGGTCCTCTTTATACATCTATAGAGCCATGACAGGCCCTCGTTATACTCCTTTATACATGTATAGAGCCATGACAGGTCCTCTTTATACTCCTATATACATTTATTGAGCCATGGCAGGTCCTCTTTATATTCCTTTACATGTAAAGAGACTCGACAGGTCCTCTATATACATGTATAGAGCCATGACAGGTCCTCTTTATACTTCTTTATACATGTATAGAGCCATGACAGGTTCTCTTTATACATCTATAGAGCCATGACAGGCCCTCGTTATACTCCTTTATACATGCATAGAGCCATGTCAAGTACTCTTTATAGTCCTATATACATTTATAGAGCCATGACAGGTCCTCTTGATATTCCTTTACATGTAAAGAGTAATGACAGGTCCTCTATATACATGTATAGAGCCATGACAGGTCCTCTTTATACTCCTATACATGTATAGAGCCATGACAGGTTCTCTTTATACTCCTATACATGTATAGAGCCATGACAGGTTCTCTTTATACTCCTATACATGTATAGAGCAATGACAGGTCCTCTTTATTGTCCTTTATACATGTATAGAGCCATGACGGGTCCCCTTTCGTTATCATGATATAAAATAATGAATGTGGGGGCCTTTTGGTTGGCGTGATTTTTTTTCTGGGGGGGGGGCAGCATTTCATTCTTGGTCCCAGGCAGCACAATGTCTTGGGCCGGCACTGCCAGTAGGGAATCATTATCCCTGTCATTTTCCCTCTGCATACTCTGATTTATGGCCAATTACAGACACTTAGCTGTACTTTGCAGCTACTTGAGTGTAAGACAGATGATTTAGCCGTTGGATTTGCAGTGTGTAGAGGGACTTCTCCGCTTACAATGTTGTCAATGGCCCTCCAGTCAAGGCCTTCTGTCTCCATTCACAGATCAATAACCCAACCACATGACTCGTCTGCCTGATCCAATATTCCTTCTCATGGCGCTGATTTGGGATTTATCACCAACCAGACCTTGATCCTTGATCCGTCAGCCTTGATCTGTGCAGACTACACATCACACATTGTTTGTTGGAGTACACATCCCATTGTTCCTGCTGATCCTGTTATGGCAATGCAAATATACCAAGGAAGCCATCTGATCACTGATCAATCTATGCAGACTTTGGGGCATATTCTTATAGATCTGAGGCGGCGGAACGTATGTCCTTTACGTTACGCCGCCGCAAGTTTAAGTGGCAAGTGTCTGATTCCCAAACCACTTACCTGTAAACTTGCGGCGGCGTCGCCGCGTAAAGTCCACCCGCGCAAGCCCTCCTAATTCAAATGATCCTGGTAGGGGGCGTGGATCATTTAAATTAGGCGCGCTCCCGCGCCGATCGTAATGCGCATGCTCCGTCGGGTAAATTACCCGACGTGCATTGCGCTAAATGACGTCTCACGGACGTCATTTGTTTTGACTGTAACGTAAATGGCGTCCAGCGCCATTCACGGACGACTTACGCAAACGACGTTAAATTTTCAAATTTTGACGCGGGATCGACGGCCATACTTAACATTGAGTACGCCACCTAGGGGGCATGTTTATCTTTACGCCGCATATCGCTTACGGAAACAACGTTAAAACACTACGGCGGGCAAGCGTAGGTTAGAGAATCGGCGTGACTAGTCATTTGCATATTCTACGCTGACCGCCACCTAGCGGTCAGCGTAAATATTGCAGCCTAAGATACAACGGCGCAGGCCGTCGTATCTTAGGCATGTTTAAGTGTATCTCATTTTGAGAATACACTTAGGCCCCATACTCACGAGCAAACATGTCTGCTGAAACTGGCCCGCAGGCCAGTTTCAGCAGACATGTTTGGTCGTGTGTGGGCGCGAGCGGGCCGAATTCCAGCAAACATTTGCCCGCCGGGCCTTTTCCCAGCAGACAAATATTCCTGGACTTGTTTTAAAACAGCCCGCTGGAATTCAGCCCGCTCGGACATGTACGGTCGTCAGTACAGACCTACCGTACATGTCCAGGCGCCCGCCGTCCCTCGCATGCGTCGAATGACTTCGACGCATGCGTGGAAGCATTTTAAAGGCGGGCCGCCCACGTCGCCGCGTCATTGTCGCGGCGACACCGCGTCATCGACGCGGCGACACCGCGGACACGCCCCGCGTATTGTTTACGCGCGGACTTCTGTACGATGGTGTGTACAACCATCGTACAGAAGCCCTCTGGCAGACATGTATGGTGAAAACGGTCCGACGGACCGCTTTCACCATACATGTTTGTCCGTGTGTACCCGGCCTAAAACATAGGATCGGACTTACGTCGGCGTATCTGCTGATACGCCGGCATAAATTATTTGAGAATATGGCCCTTTATTTGTAGTGAAATACATTCATGGTTGCTTGTAAATATTTGTGTATGCCTACAGCTAAGCTTTTAAGGGATAAGTTCATCTTTTTTATTTCTTCTAAATTCTATCTCCCCTATGTACCAATATACCATTAGGGGTGAGGGACTCTAATAGGGACACCTTGGTCAGGAATATGTAATGAACAACATAATGCGTAGAGTGCGGGGGTCAGGAATATGTAATGTACAACATAATGCGTAGAGTGCAGGGGTCAGGAATATGTAATGTACAACATAATGCGTAGAGTGCAGGGGTCAGGAATATGTAATGTACAACATAATGCGTAGAGTGCGGGGGTCAGGAATATGTAATGTACAACATAATGCGTAGAGTGCAGGGGTCAGGAATATGTAATGTACAACATAATGCGTAGAGTGCAGGGGTCAGGAATATGTAATGTACAACATAATGCGTAGAGTGCAGGGGTCAGGAATATGTAATGTACAACATAATGCGTAGAGTGCAGGGGTCAGGAATATGTAATGTACAACATAATGCGTAGAGTGCAGGGGTCAGGAATATGTAATGTACAACATAATGCGTAGAGTGCAGGGGTCAGGAATATGTAATGTACAACATAATGCGTAGAGTGCAGGGGTCAGGAATATGTAATGTACAACATAATGCGTAGAGTGCGGGGGTCAGGAATATGTAATGTACAACATAATGCGTAGAGTGCAGGGGTCAGGAATATGTAATGTACAACATAATGCGTAGAGTGCAGGGGTCAGGAATATGTAATGTACAACATAATGCGTAGAGTGCAGGGGTCAGGAATATGTAATGTACAACATAATGCGTAGAGTGCGGGGGTCAGGAATATGTAATGTACAACATAATGCGTAGAGTGCAGGGGTCAGGAATATGTAATGTACAACATAATGCGTAGAGTGCAGGGGTCAGGAATATGTAATGTACAACATAATGCGTAGAGTGCAGGGGTCAGGAATATGTAATGTACAACATAATGCGTAGAGTGCAGGGGTCAGGAATATGTAATGTACAACATAATGCGTAGAGTGCGGGGGTCAGGAATATGTAATGTACAACATAATGCGTAGAGTGCAGGGGTCAGGAATATGTAATGTACAACATAATGCGTAGAGTGCAGGGGTCAGGAATATTTAATGTACAACATAATGCGTAGAGTGCAGGGGTCAGGAATATGTAATGTACAACATAATGCGTAGAGTGCAGGGGTCAGGAATATGTATTGTACAACATAATGTGTAGAGTGCAGGGGTCAGGAGTAAGTAACTTACAAAACAGCATAAAGAATGCAGCAGTCAGGATTAACCCTCTTTTCACATCAGAGTTCCCCCATACATCACAGTCCCCAGCATTTCCCTATAGTTCAGGGTTCCCAGAGTCTCTCTTTACATCAGAGATCCCAGTGTTTCCCCTTACATCAGAGTGCACCCCTTACATAAGAGTTCTCCTTTACATCAGAGTCCACAGAGTCCCCCCTTAAATCAGATTATTTCCAGCATTCCCTCCTTAAATCAGTGTCTACCCTTACATCAGGGTCTACAGATTTCCATTTACCGTATTTATCGGCGTATATCGCACACTTTTTTGCCCTTAAAATCAGGGCAAAATCGTGGGTGCGCGATATATGCCTATACCCGCTTTCCCGCGCCGAGTTTTGAATACTGCGCCGACATATACCGAGCGCAGTACACTCGGGTATAGTCGGCCAGTCTCGGCTTCTTCCGCGGTCACGTCCTGGATGTACAGGACGTGAGCACGACAGTTGCAGAGCCTGCCCGAGTGTACTGCGCTCGGTATATGCTGGTGCAGTATTCAAAACTCGGCGCGGGAAACGAGCGGGGAGGATGCGAGGACGCCGCAGAAGGACGCCGGACCCGCTGAAGAGGACACCGGATCCGCCGAAGAGGACACCGGACCCGCCGCAGAAGGACACCCGAAGCCGCAGAAGGACACCCGAAGCCGCAGAAGGACGCCGGACCCGCCGAAGAGGACACTCGAAGCCGCAGAAGGACGCCGGACCCGACGAGGCCGCCGATGGACGCCGCGCAAGACACCAAAACTGTAAGTACAAAAATAACTTTTTATCCACAGGATTGGGGGTCACTTTAGGGGTGCGCGGTATACGCGGGAGCACGTTATACCGCGATAAATACGTACATCAGAGTCCACAGAGTTCCCCCTTAAATAAAATTCTTTCCAGAATTACCTCCTTACATCAGTGTCTACCCTTACATCAGTCCACTTCATGGTTGCCATACACCATGCCCCTCCCCACTCACATCAGGGTCCTCCTAGCTTATCCCCCTCCAGAGTCTGGGCAGCAGGTCTCACTGCAGGGCAGAAGGGAGGCAGAACAAGTCTGGACAGCAGAAGAAAGTTACATCCTCCTTCTCAGATGCGGGGCATGGGCAAATACTTAATTGGTTGTTTGGACGCTAGGTGATCCCCTTTAGAGTCCCCCACCACTGGAGGGGAGGTGGAGCAGGACCACCTAGCATCCTAACAACCAAAAATTTGGACAGGTCGGGCAGCCGACGGGATTTCCTGCTTAAAGCGGAGTTTCGGCCACAATTTCACTTTTTAAATATAAATACCCCTGTAATACACAAGCTTAATGTATTCTAGTAAAGTTAGTCTGTACACTAAGGTCCGTTTTGTTGGGTTGTTACAGCATTTAGACACTTTATAAAATAGAAATTGACTGGGGCCATCTTAAGTGTGGGCATCATGAAGCCAGACTGTATGACTTCCTGGATTTCAGCCTTGCAAATCTCGCACATGCTCAGTGCTGCACAAGCAGTGTCAGATCAGGATTCAGCACCTGTGCTGTCCAAGTCACATGATTCTTTGAGACTGGGGAGTGCACAGACTCCTGGAAAGTTACACCCACTACATTCCCAGGAGTCTGTGCGGTGTAGGTTAGGAAGCATTAAGCACCTAGGTGCAGGAAGTGGGAAGATTAACTATTCTGCCTAGCAACAACACTTTGAAGGCATCTAAAAAATATTTTTTTTTTCTTAAAGGACTAATGACATTTTTTTAAAACTACTGATGTAATGTTATATTTATGGGTGGAACTCAACTTTAAAGACTTACAGGGGAGGCCATTTTTTACAGATAATTTGTACTATCCATCAGTGCTGGGACAAGGTCATCTGGAGCCTAGGGTGCACATGCTAAACTACACCCCCCCCCCCCAAACTGTATGACCACTATGTGTCAGCATGCTTACCCCCTAAGAATAAATTCCCCCTCCTTGCAGAATAAATCCACACCCTGATGAACTCCCTCCTCAAAGCAAAAATCTTTGCTCCCCCCCCCAGAAAGAAAAAATCACTTCTCTTTCAAAATACACATTCTCTCGCCCACTCCAAATCCCCCCTCCCAACACAAATCCCCCACATTTCCCCTCCTAGCCAACCCCTTGTCCCGTTCCTGCTGTCCATGAATGCCACCTGCCACCTGGCAGATAAGTGACATAGCAGGGATGACGGAGAGCTCTTGTAGTAAGGGAGTTTTTTGAGCGTAACCTCCTCCCTAGCAATCGATGCCTCATACAATGTCGCGGCACAGAGTCCTTTTTACCTGCTCTAAGGTAAGGTGACCAGATTTTTTTAATGAAATCCAGGGGGCTTTTTTTTTTTTAAACTAGTAATGCCGGAAATCAGCGATCTTTTCCCCAGCAGTTTTCCTATAGAAAACACTGCGGTGGAGCATACACACGGCCAGGATTCCCGGTCAAAGCTCTCATGGCAGTTTTCCTGCCAGGAAAACCGTCCGTGTGTAGGGGAAAAAAGTTACTGAGCATGTTCTCAGTTTTCTGGCTAGATAATGGAAAAAAATACACCCCCCCTAAGCTAATAGGAGCGGTGGGGGGGTGTAATTCAGAATTATATTATTTTTTATTCTGCACTGACTGTCTTGGAAATTGCCCCAGCCCAAATCCAATCCAGGGACAAAACCAGGGACAGTGTCCTCAATCTGGGGACAAAACCAGGGACAGACTTGGTCCGGGGACAGTGTCCTCAATCTGGGGACAAAACCGGGGACAGACTTGGTCCGGGGACAGTGTCCTCAATCTGGGGACAAAACCAGGGACAGACTTGGTCCGGGGACAGTGTCCTCAATCTGGGGACAAAACCAGGGACAGACTTGGTGTGGGGACAGTGTCCTCAATCTGGGGACAAAACCAGGGACAGACTTGGTGTGGGGACAGTGTCCTCAATCTGGGGACAAAACCAGGGACAGACTTGGTGTGGGGACAGTGTCCTCAATCTGGGAGCTGACCCCGGGAAGTGGGGATGTCTGGTCACCCTACTCTAAGGAAACCCTGTACTGCAAAATATGGTGGAGCACGGGAGTTGTTTCACTGTATCCCACAATGCATTGCTCAATGCAAAGCCAGCCAATCACCAGTCCCTAGCACTGTCAGGTGAGGTGGGGAGAGTGACCATTGTCTTGTGTAAACTCTAAATAATCAGAACAGCAATTTTGGGGGAAAATAGACAAGAGCCTGTGTTGTAAAGTTACTTCTCTGATTAAAAGAAAAGTACAGCTTTGCTTTAAGTTTTTACAAAAAGAGTTCTTGAAGAGCTTTGATGTCTTACAAAACCCTGAAACAATTCCACGTATATGATGATGGAGATCAGTTGGGGAGACAAAAGCGTGTCTGAAAAGATTCATCTTTCATACTGCAAGTTTCTGACTATTGTGAGGCAATATTATGACAGCTGTTATTCTGCCTGATTTTTGGCAAGTGAGAACGATTTCCCTTTGAAGTTGAATCTTAGAGATGGAGCAATAAATGTTTCCAAATTTGTAAAACAAAGTGGATGATAGTAACATTATGCTTCCCTTGGTTAGGAAGCTACCGAGCAAACAAATGTCAGCATACAAGCTCGGAGCCAGTCTATGAAGTAGCTGGCGGCTTCACCATAGATAATACCGACCTAAAACCCAATATTATTCATTAAAGCGGTGGTTCACCCTCCTTAAAGCGGGAGTTCACCCATTTGTAAAAAAAAAAAATTTCTCCCCTTAGCTTCCTGCTCGTTCGGTCTAGGGGAATCGGCTATTTGTATAAAAATATGAGCAGTACTTACCCGTTTTCGAGCTGCATCTTCTTCCGTCGCTTCCGGGTATGGGTCTTCGGGAGCGGGCGTTCCTTCTTGATTGACAGTCTTCCGAGAGGCTTCCGACGGTCGCATCCATAGCGTCACTCGTAGCCGAAAGAAGCCGAACGTCGGTCTTCTTTCGGAAAATCGTGACGCGATGGATGCGACCGTCGGAAGCCTCTCGGAAGCCTGTCAATCAAGAAGGAACGCCCATTCCCGAAGCCCATACCCGGAAGCGACGGAGAGGATGCATCTCGTAAACGGGTAAGTACTGCACATATTTTAAAATAAATAGCCGATTCCCCTAGTAAAAACGAGCAGGAATCTAAGGGGGAAAAGTGCCCTCTAAGGGTGAACCCCCGCTTTAACAACAGTCTAGCATTACATTCGGCATAGTAGCGCGAGCTACAGTATGCCTGTCTGTATTTTTTTATCCCCGTACTCACTGTGCTTTTGTACATTGAAGATTCCGACTCCCGCGGGGAATGGGCATGCCTATGGAGAGGGAGGATGATTGACGGCCGGCTCTGGCACGTCACGCTCCCCGAAGACAGCCGGAGTAGGTCTCGGCTCTTCACGGCGCCTGCGCACAGGCTATGCGCAGGCGCCGTGAAGAGCCAAGCCTATTTCAGCTATTTCCGGAGAAGCGTGACGTGCCAGGGCCGGCCGTCAATCACCTTCTCTCTCCATAGGAACGCCCATTCCCCGGAATCTTCAATGTACAATAGCACAGTGAGTACGGGGATAAAAAAATACAGACAGGCATACTGTAGCTCGCGCTACTATGCCGAATTTAATGCTAGAGGAAAAAAATAAAATAAAATTTTATATAGGGTGAACCCCCGCTTTAAGATCAGAGGTCTCCAAACGTATTATTACAGGGGCCACAATGTATATTTTACAAATATCTGTAGGCCAATAAAATCAGTTGTAGAAATTAATCTGTCCTACCCTAACATCAAAGTTCAGAAAATGTCATCAGCGCCACCAAGGATTCCTTGAAAGGGTCCAAAGCTTTATTTTAGTGTCCACACAATAAGGCCTCATGCCCACGGACGTTTTTACAGCCACTTTTCTGAGCGTTTTTTGCAGCTTAAAAACGGCTATCCATGTATGGCCTCATACCCACTATGACGTTTTTGAGCTGTAAATGGCTGAGCCGTTTTTTTTTGTTGAAATTTTTTTATTGGAGTTTGTACAGTATAATGAAATAAAGTACTGTAGAATCGACACATATACAGCTGTATACATAGAAAAATCTAATAGAAAATAAAAGCACAGAAAAACAAAAAACAAAAGCAAACACAGAAATAAAAAAGAAACAAAAACATAGTAAACCAATAGCACAATGATTACACGTAGGGCAGTGATAAAGCACCAGGTGGGCGTAGCATCCCAAATCCCAGTGCTCAAGGGGGCAGAAGCAACATTCGGGGCAGTAAAAATGCAAAAAAAAAAAAAAAAAAAAGAACAAAATAGCTAGGTAAGCAATAACCTCAGGATTGAACTGGCATCTGAATTGACGATGGGCGATGTGGACAGAGAGAGGTATAAACGAGTAACATGCGTCAAGGGGCAAATAAAGAAGGTTCTGAGGTTCAGGGCGGCAGGACCGCAGAAGGGCCCCCTCTAAATTAACAATAGCACCGGCTCTGAAAATATCCAAGCGCTACAGTAGTAAACAGGCTTCAGTACAATATATATTTTCCTGAGCAAAAAACACATTTACAATTCGAATTACATTTGTTCAAGAAAAGTTTTCCGTCCTGCGCCTTCAACTTTCCTTATCATGGTTGACAATGATCATCAATCTGAGTCTACTAACCATTAGAAAATTAAACAAACATTCCAAAAATGAACATTTTAATACAACATTTTTGTAGTGTCTGGCCAGAGTTGGCAGAGGGAAGGACATTGGTGATTCAATTAGAAGCAACAATGGATCACGACCTTGCAGAGTATAGAGAGGGAGTGTGGGAGAGGAAGGGGGGGGGGCAAAGAAGAAATGACTAGAGTCCCACCAATAAAAATCCCTCGTGAATTCACCCAGCATATTTTTATAAAAAGGCTGAATTATTAGAATGAAGATATCTTGAGAAAAAACTTTTTTATCACTTTCAGCCTTTTATAAATATTTATCTAAATGTTTTGCCGTTGTGGCCAGTGTTTAATTCATTTTCTTTTACTCCTTTTTATCCATTAATTAAACTGTCGTTGTTATGAAGTGGAAGAAACAGACTGGAAGCAAATTGCTGTTTATACGATATGTGTGATTGGCCGGGGCAGTAATCACTCCCTGGGACAATGTGTAATGTACTTTCTGGACTCCTCCAACACCGTAATTAGTGGCTGACCCACATAGGACGGGGACGAGCTGTGAATACAGAGAGTTGTACGCTGTGTGATGAGCAGACGGGCAGGCTCATTGGTATGTTCTGGCAGGTTTGTGTGACAATCAGTTGCCTTTACTTTGTGTTCCCAGCTTCATTACTGGCAATTGTACATTTGGGGCTTTCAAAAGGGGGAAAGCAGTTTTCACTTCATTTAGGAGCCCTCCTATGGTTTGACTGCATTTTCTCATAGGAGAGTTTTTTTCAGCCTTATGCCATACAGAGATACACTGTTCAAAAATAAGGACTGTTTTGAAGCAGCTATAATCGCCACAGGTTGCAAGCGGCATTTCTCAACCTTTTTAACATAAATAAAATAGTCAAAGGGTTCAGGGAACCCCCGTAGACCCTGAAACACCAACACAAAGGGGTGGGCGGGGAGGACTATAGCGGTACTAGATAACGTGAATCTACTCAAACCAGAGCTATCACATAAGTAAATTTAAAGCGGAGTTCCGGCCACAATTTCATATTTAAATATAAATACCCCTGTAATACACAAGCTTAATGTATTCTAGTAAAGTTAGTCTGTAAACTAAGGTCCGTTTTGTTAGGTTGTTACAGCATTTAGACACTTTATAAAATAGAAATTGACTGGGGCCATCTTAAGTGTGGGCATCATGAAGCCAGACTGTATGACTTCCTGGATTTCAGCCTTTCAGATCTCGCACATGCTCAGTGCTGCACAAGCAGTGTCAGATCAGGTTTCAGCACCTGTGCTGTCCAAGTCAAATGATTCCTTGAGACTGGGGAGTGCACAGACTCCTGGAAAGTTACACCCACTACATTCCCAGGAGTCTGTGCGGTGTAGGTTAGGAAGCTTAAGCACCTAGGTGCAGGAAGTGGGAAGATTAACTATTCTGCCTAGCAACAACACTTTGAAGGCATCTAAAAAAAAAAAAAAAAATTCTTAAAGGACTAATGACATTTTTTTAAAACTACTGATGTAATGTTATATTTATGGGTGGAACTCCACTTTAACAACATTTATTGACATGATATACTGTACATAAAAAGAATTAAAATCATACATGGACAATTTAAAAAACAGTACACATAACATGACAAGGGTTGCCTGAACCCTTCGACTATTCTATGAATATTAGGATGATGGTACATTTCTAATTTTCTTGTATTTTTCTAAATGTTAGAGGTTTAATTTACTTTTTAACATAAAGAAACCCTTAAAACAACTTTTACATTTTAGAAAACCCCTGCTAATATACAGCGGGTAAAATAAGTATTGAACGCGTCACCATTTTTCTAGGTGAATGTGCTATCGGCATGACAATTTTCACCACGTCGGTAACAACCCATACATACAAAGTAACCAAAACAAAAAACTTAAAAGAAAAAAGAAATTAAGTTATGTGTAATAAAATGGAATGACACAGCGCAAAAGTATTGAACATATTAACTGAAATGTATTTAATTCTTAGTACAAAATCCTTTGTCGGTAATGACAGCTTAAAGATGCCTCCTGTATGGAGAAACTAGTCCCATTCCTTGCTCAGGTGTGATTTTGGCCCATTCTTCTACACAAACATTCTTCAAATCCTGAAGGTTCTGTGGGCCTTTTCTATGAACTCTGATCTTGGGTTCTTTCCATAGATTTTTCATTGGATTCAAGCCAGGTGATTGACTGGGCCATTCTAGCAGCTTTCTTTCTTTGAAACCAATTGAGAGTTTCCTTGGATTTGTGTTTGGGATCATTGTCTTGCTGAATGTCCACCTTCATTTCATCTTCATCATCCTGGTAGATGGCAGCAGATTTTTATCAAGAATGTCCTGGTACATTTTTCCATTCATCCTTCCTTCAATGACATGAAGTTTGCCAGTTCCATATGCTGAAAAACAGTCCCACACCATGATATTCCCACCTCCAAACCTCACTGTTGGTATTGAGGGTGTTTTTGGGGTGATGTGCAGTGCCATTTGACTTTCAAACATGAAGTTTAATATGGCATTCAAAAAGTTCAATTTTGGTCTCATCTGACCAGACTATATTCTCCCAGTATTTCACAGGCTTGCCTAAGACCCCTTTCACACTGGGGCGCTTTGCAGGCGATATATCGCTAAAAAATAGCGCCCTGAAAGAGCCACTGCTGTCTCTCCAATGTGAAAGCCCCAAGTTGGTTTAGTAGGATGGGGCCTGCAGTACCCCTTCTTGTGGCTGTGGACATTACTTAAAAAGGATGTTTGATGATGGGCTACTGATCCCAGCAAGCCCGACTTGCAAATCCTACCCACCCTTATGGCTCTGCAACGATTTGGCACAACTCTCCACAGTCTATCCCTCTGGCTCTGTACCCAGCTCCCTTGACATGCCATTTCTAGATCCCCACTGTATATATATAGCATCCACTGCCATAGGTAGGTGCTAGAAGTGTCGTGTTTTGAATGTTCTGTAAGTGCAGGCAAATTTTTCCAGGACACCTATCCTTGACCGTGTAAGGAGATGCCCCAGAGCTCCTCCTCCTGAGTTGCACCCCCCCCCCCCGATGGGGGTGTTCCTCCTGCACGCAGTCTAGCACTCCATCATTCAGTGCACCCAGCCGACAACTCCACCCAGCAGGCTGACTCTGAGTATATGTAGGAGGCCTGCCCCCTGCCAATCCTAGTTGGGGATTAGTCAGAGCTCCTTACATGTACTCAATGCCACTCCAACTCTCAGACATGCCCCTCTTCCAGAACATTCTCACTGAAAGCAGGGGAGACACCCAAAAGCTCAAGTACATGTCAGTCACCTACTGCTACACTAGCCACTCCCTGCCCCCATATCAAAAACAAACAGGCCTTTTAAACGTACCCTCTATTTATTAGATTAGAACTGAACTTCATGACAAATAAAAAAGAACTGGAATTCTAAAGTGACAAAAATTCGCACAGTGTAGGGTTGGGAGAATACATTATGCCTAATTAAATGAAGCATTTATTTTTGCGTTAAAATAATGTGTGGCATATGCAGCTAATTGGCCTCAGCTCTTTGAAATTAACAATCTGGCACAGCTGTGAGAAAGAACTTTATCTGTTAAAAAGGACTTGGCACCTTTCAGTTAGGTCAGGATGGCCAAAAACCGTACAATAAAGTAATAATTGAGATCTTCCTAAACCACTGGGAAGGACTCATTAGCACACAGGGAGATTTTCTATTTGTAGAACATTCATTGTGAGTGGACTGCAGTGTCATCTTAAGAGCATTATAGGCCCCCGGGCAATATAGTGCACTGGGGCCCTGTCTACACAATTACGCACGAGAATTACTGACAAAAATCATAAAATGTACTGGCAGAACCACATTTACTGCCACTGCAAAAAAAGTACCTAAAATTACAGTTTTCAGTGCCCAACAATGCAAATGTCAGTATTTAAACTATAAACATATAGCTAGTGCTATTAGAAATGTGTTTAAGTTAAACAAAAGTAAAAAAAAAAAAAAATGTCTTCATTGACATGAAGGTCAGGTTACTATAACCCAGCCAGCACAGAGTTTCCTCTTACATCAGAGTCTGCAGGATTCCCCCTTACAATGAAAGGGAACTCTTATGTAAAGGGGAACGCTGCAGATCATGATCTAAGGGGGGAACTCTGATGTGGAGGGGGACTCTGGTGACCAGAGACAACCTTATATCAGAGTCCACTGCTTTCTCTTTCCCACTTACATCAGGGTCCGCAGACTGAGTTCCCCCTTGCATTGTAAGGGGGAATCCTGCAGACTCTGATGTAAAGGGGAACTCTGATGTGGGGGGCACTCTGGTGACCAGAGACCACCTTCCATAGAGTAAATACACTAAGGTAAGGGGGGGTCACTAATATAGGAGGGGGAACCTTTATATCAGTGCCCCCTTACATTTTTGCATTCACTCCCCCCTTACATCAGCAACCCCCCGCACTCGTGGAGGACCGGATCTTCTCTGTGATTTCCGCGAACTGGGCATGGGCAGTTCTAACCCGTCACTCTCCATAATTTTTTACTGGGGTTGCTGGGCAGCCGGTGGGGCCCCCCAGGCAAGCGGGGCCCCCGGGCAACTGTCCAGCGTGCCCAATGGAAAAGATGGCCCTGGTGGACTGGACTCTGTTCTGAATGAAGCATCAAAGTACAACATGTGCGAAAAAGTATGGAGGGCCTGGTATGAATCTGATCAGACGGTTGGGTAGTGAGGAATGGTAAATAATTTCTGAATTTTCCTACATTGTGTACTTACATTGGTTTACTTCCGGTGCATCGGGACTACGATTAGAGATGATCATTAAGCGAGGTGTAAATCCTTTTTTCAGAGGAGCCCTGCGCTGGGTTTTCCGCAGGGGAAAGGGAACTGAGTAGAGGGGGGAGGGAGGGTGGGAGTTCTGTTGGTTATTGCCATCTGCGATGGCTCTGTTGTATGTACATGGTCATGTTGACCAACGGTTTACTTGGTGTTATACCAAGGAATGTATGTTTTGTTATGTCAAAAAAAAACTTTCAATAAACAGAAATTAAAAAAAAAAAAAAAAAAAAGTACAACATGTGCACCTCTGTCACCTACTGGCAAGGTTGGTCCTGATGTTCTATACTTTGGTTCTTCAGTCAGAAGTCAAGAACCAAACTATAGTGTGTGTATCACTATCACCTTTGGATATGGTCAGCCCTTGCACTCTTTACTTTACTCTTTCAATTAAAGGAGGATCCTCAAATTATTATTGTTATAAGCATGGAAGCTGCACATGGACCCATACTGAGTGAAGAACCATTACAAAGCTTTTATAGCACAGTAACTTTTGGGTATGATTGATCATGGTGGTCTACAGTCAGGGCCGCCATCAGGGGGGTACAGGCATTACACCTCCTGTTTTTTTTTGCATTACACCTGAAAGGGGCCCGATGGTCCCCAGGGCCCCTTACAGGCCCAGTCGGCCCCCTCCTGTTTTTTTTTTTTGCATTACACTTGTAAGGGGCCCGATGGTCCCCACCCCCCCCCCCCTCGCTTATTATCTCGCAGAGAAGAGATTACACCCCCCCACCCGGTTCTCTGCTCCAGGGGGACCCTGCCTAAAGCTGTGTAAGGGGCCCCCAAAATTTGTGATGGCTGCCCTGTCTACAGTTATATTCTTTATACAGGAAGGATTCCAGCTAAGAAAGGTCCCTGAGGGAAGGACACATGTACATCACGTGCACCACTAACACCTTTCAGAATGATTGGGATTAGCACTCTGTAACGCGATCCTTCAATCAGGAGGGGGTCTCCATAAAGGGGACATATCCTGAATAAAGGACCAAGTACAGCACATGTTCCACTGTCACTTCTGAGTGAGGTGGGTCCTGGAAGTCTGATGACACGTGAGGATAGGCAGATATGTCTCTGCCTATTATTCTTGAAAAGGTACAGTATTTATCAAGGTATTGCGCGCTCCGGCGTATAGCGCACACCCCTAATGTTGACCCTAAAATCCTGTAAAAAAACATTTTATTACATTTTACTACTTACAGTTTTGGTGTCTTGCCCGGCGTCCATCGGCGGCCTCGTCCAGTCCGGCGTCTGTCTGCGGCCTCGGTGGTGTCCTCCCGGCTTCTCACGCGCTGTCCCCGTGTCGAATCCCAGCTTCCCGCGCTCAGTTTGAAGCCTCCGCCGACATATACCGAGCGCAGTACACTCGACTATATTCGGCCACGCTCGGCTTCTCACGCATAAACGGCACAGAGCGTGACTACGAGCGAAGCCGAGCCTGGCCGAATGTACCCGAGTGTACTGCGCTCGGTATATGTCGTCACAGGCATTCAAACTAAGCACGGGAAGCGGGTATCGGCGTATATCACGCACCCACGATTTTGCCCTGATTTTCAGGTAAAAAAGTGCGCGGTATACGCCGATAAATACGGTATTTGCCCATATTTTTTTTTACTTTTCTAATATACTTTGAAAATTTTTATTTTTCAAAAGTTACCTTTATACATAAAAGTAGTTGACCTGACCCTTGACTGGCTATTTGGCCTATGATGATCATTCCAGGACAACCATACTGCATTGACTATCTGGCCTATGATGATCATTCCAGGACAACCATACTGCATTGACTATCTGGCCTATGATGATCATTCCAGGACAACCATACGGCATTGACTATCTGGCCTATGATGATCATTCTAGGACAACCATACTGCATTGACTATCTGGCCTATGATGATCATTCCAGGACAACCATACTGCATTGACTATGTGGCCTATGATGTTCATTACACTAGAAGCCTTCTGTGTTGACTATCTGGCCTAAAATGTGCATTACAGGACAACCTTACTACAGTAACTATCAGAACTATGATGTTCATTGCCTACTGCATTGACTATTTGGCCAACGATGTTCATTTCAGGACAACCATATTGCATTAATTATCTGGCCTATGAAGTTCATTACAGGACAGCCCTACTTCTCTTTGACTATTTGCTATATGATGCTCATTATAGGGCACTTCCACTGCATTGATATTTGTCTTATGATGTTCATTACAGGACAATCTTATTGCGTTGACTATCTGGCCTACAATGTCCATTACTGGACAACCCTACTTCTTTGACTATTTTCCCTATGACGCTCATTACAGGGCAATACTTCTGCATTGCTATCTGTCTTATGATTTTCATGACAGGACAACCCTATTGCATTGCCCTATGCAGTTGATCACAGAGCAACCCTTCTGAATGTAGTATCTGCCCTATGATGTTCTTTATAGGACAACACTACTGTGACGGACCCAACTAGGACAGGGGCTTTTGGAGGGGACTGTAGTGTGGCCTCTTGTCAACTGACTATGAGCCCTGGCTTTAAGGGAACAATGGTCTTTGGGAGATGTGTGCCTGGGGGACCATTGCTTTAGAAGTTCATGTCTCCCCAGAATACACAGACTCTGGGAACTGGAGGACCCAGATACATATTTGGGACTTCTATGCCCAAACCAGCATTGTATGTATTGTGATAAGTGAAGGATAAAGAAATGTCAGGTAGGCGAGATGTGTTAAAGTTGACACCGACCTTTAGGCCGCGTACACATGATTGGTCCATCCAATGAAAACGGTCTGATGAACCGTTTTCATCGGTTAACCGATGAAGCTGACTGATGGTCAGTCGTGCCTACACACCATCGGTTAAAAAAACGATCGTGTCAGAACGCGGTGACGTAAATCGCAACGACGTGCTGAAAAAAAACGAAGTTCAATGCTTCTAAGCATGCATCGACTTGATTCTGAGCATGCGTGGATTTTTAACCGATGGTCGTGCCTAAAAACGATCGATTTTTTTTTCTATCGGTTCGGTATCCATCGGTTAAATTTAAAACAAGATTGCTTTTTTTTTACCTATGGATAAATAACCGATGGGGCCCACACACGATCGTTTTGAACCGATGAAAACGGTCCATCAGTTCGTTCTCATCGGTTTAACCGATCGTGTGTACGCGGCCTTAGTTGAGTGTCTGGACATGTGTCTCTAGAAGAAAAAGACGATTCTAGGAATAACTGAAAGTAAAAGAGAAAATATAACTTTCATCCAGCTGAGACAGACGATTTAATTTAAGAAGTGGCCTTTAAACGTGTAGCAGACCGAAGGAATGTTTAAATGTTAACATTAAAAATTCACACTGTACTGATGGTACCATATTCACTTAGACGCCAGGAGTCAGTCCAGAAGGTTATACCGTGAGTTACGGATTTTGAAGGATTGTAAGAGATTTTGTCAAAATTCTTCTCCACTAGTTGTATTCACCTAGGGGGGTAAAGTGCATTTCTTCATGTGAAATGTATTTCCCCAGACTCTAGTCCTCACATAACCCCAACAATTCACAAAGGAGTAAGACAAAATGAGGCATCACTAGACCACACATGTGCAGGAAATAGGTGGTAATTGCAGGAGGTATATAGACTGTACTGTTTTAAGGGGTGTGTAATGTATAGCACAGTGTACAGAGTGTTGTGGCTTGGGGTACATAATGTATAGCACAGTGTACAGTGGGCTGTAGTCTGGGGTATGTAATGTACAGCCCACTGTGCAGTGTGCTGTGATCGGGGGGTATGTGTAGCACCACCCCTGAAGGAGCCACTGTAATCCAACTGGTTCTTTCCCAAGATTAGTGCAGAGGCAGCCAGCCACACAATAACAGTTCATTCACTCTGGCTCATCAATCAGTCTAGGGCAGTGATGGTGAACCTTGGCACCCCAGATGTTTTGGAACTCCATTTCCCATGATGCTCAACTAGTTTGCAGAGTGCATGAGCCATACCTCCCAACTGTCCCTGATTTTGAGGGACTGTCCCTGATTTGGAGCAGTGTCCTTCTGTCCCTCTTTCCCCCTCATTTGTCCCTCATTTTGGTCTGATCTATAGAGTTGTATATAAAATGCACTGTTTATCTATCAAAAAGTGTTTCCCAGAGCTGAACCTTTCATCTGATTGCTAAATTGCTGCAATTGTAAATTCTAAAAGCCAATATAAAGGAATAGTAGTGGTAAAAAAAAGAACTTGTGGGTTTAACCAATCTTGTTTTTTTGTACAATTCTCCTTTAAGGGGCGGGGCAAGGGGTGTGTCCTATGCCTGCATACTCTTGCTGATAGGTGTCCCTCATTCCCATCTCAAAAAGTTGGGAGGTATGCATGAGCATCATGGGAAATGTAGTTTGAAAACATCTGGGGTGCCAAGGTTCGCCATCACTGGTCTAGGGAATGTCTTTTTATCCCTTTTATTGCTGAAGAACTTGGAAAGGGTATAGAGCAGTGATGACGAACCTTGGCAACCCAGATGTTTTGGAACTACATTTCCCATGATGCTCATCTACACTGCAGAGTGCATGAGCATCATGGGAAATGTAGTTCCAAAACATCTGGGGTGCCAAGCTTTGTCATCACTAGTATAGGGTGATATGGGATACTCCAGAAATACTGAACACTTCACCTTGCTAATCCTCTCTGAACAGTCTTTTTGTAGGAGGAGCAAAGAAACATGATCAGAACTGAGCCCTGGTAAAAGCTATTTCAATTGGAGCTGCCACTGGCACTCCCACCCAAAGAAAAACAGCAGACAGTCATTAGGACCCCGAGCTCATGTCAATACTCACAATGCAACAGGATCCTTCCTGTATCCACCAGCCCATCTTCAGTGAGGGAGAGGTTAATGTCCACAATGCCACAGGACAGCAAGACCCTTTTAAAATTCCATCAGGCACTCTTCAATGAGCTCTCAAGACCAGGTCTTTAGGTGAAATCCCTTAATTAGCTTCAGAAAAGGATTTTGGAAATCCGAAGAACATGCAGAAACATGCAGAAAACTCCAGTAATCTGTTTAGAGCCACTCAGGCTGGGGACTTCTTCCGCAGGACGAGACTAAGGACTTAGACTCAGGGCTTACAACAAGGCTGCCCCAGGCATCAGACTATTTATGTTCTCTTCAACCACCTCCCCAGGGATTGTCTGAAGTCCCATAAATATTCAGACTGTTAATTTGTCTATCCAGCCCACTATGATTATAGAATCCTCTAGAATACCAGAGCAAACAGTCAAACCTGCAGCCTGTGAAACACAGAACAGCCAAAAGCAATCAACAACTGCTCCACTGACTCCTGACACCACAGACCCAATGACAAACACTGTATTCAAATCAATATTTAATGGTTTATAAACTGTCCCACAAACACCCACTGCATATACAGAGCTCCGAGTATGTGTGTGTGGGCCCATATGGCACTAGTAACTTCAATCCCCTTGAAGAAAGATGAGGCTTTGTATCTTCTGATAGCCACTCTCGTTAGTGCACTTAAACTCCTAAATAGCAGAGCCAAACAGCACAACTGGCCCGAATTATCAAGTAAAGAATGTAGAATCTTCCTGAGCAGTGTAAAAGGACAATGGTGTATGTATACAGTGTCACTGTTTCTGAATAACCTCGTGTCCTGTGGCACTACAGGTGTCAGCAAGGTGACTAGGAACAATGATGTCTACAGTGGGGATCGAAAGTTTGGACACCCCAGGTAAAAATTTGTATTAATGTGAATAACGAAGCCAAGGAAAGATGGAACAATCTCCAAAAGGCATCAAAATACAGATTAGACATTCTTATAATATGTCAAAAAAAGTTAGATTTTATTTCCATCATTTACACTTTCAAATTTACAGAAAACAAAAAAATTGCGTCTGCAAAAGTTTGGGCACCCTGCAGAGTTAATATCTTGTACTGCCCCCTTTGGCAAGTATCACAGCTTGTAAACGCTTTTTGTAGCCAGCCAAGAGTCTTTCAATTCTTGTTTGAGGTATCTTTGCCCATTCTTCCTTACACAAGTCTTCCAGTTCTTTGAGATCTCTGGGCTGTCTGCCACGCACTGCTCTTTTAAGGTCTATCCATAGATTTTCAATTATGTTGAGGTCAGGAGATTGTGAAGGCCATGGCAAAACCTTCAGTTTACGCCTCTTGATGTAATCCCCCGTGGATTTTGAGGTGTGTTTAGGATCATTATCCATTTGTAGAAGCCATCCTCTCTTTAACTTCAGCTTTTTCATCAAGTTACCATCCAAAATGTGCTGAAATTTTATTGAATCCATTTTTCCTTCTACTCGTGAAATGTTCCCTGTGCCACTGGCTGCAATACAACCCCAAAGCATGATTGATCCACCCCCATGCTTAACAGTTGGACAGAGGTTCTTTTCATTAAATTCTGTGCCCTTTCTTCTCCAAACGTACCTTTGCTCATTCCGGCCAAAAAGTTCTATTTTAACCTCATCAGTCCACAGAACTTGTTTCCATAATGCATCAGGCTTGTCTATATGTTCATTTGCAAAGTTCAAAAGCTGATTTTTGTGGTGAGGACATAGAAGAGGTTTTCTTCTGATGACTCTTCCATGAAGACCATATTTGTACAAGTATCTCTTTATAGTGGAATAGTGTACCACAACTCGAGTGTCTGACAGATCTTTCTGGAGGGATCGTGCAGTCAAATGTGGGTTTTAAATTGCTTTTCTCACAATCCTGCGAGCTGTTCTGTCTGATATTTTTCTTGGTCTTCCAGATCTTGCTTTAACTTCCACTGTTCCTGATGACTGCCATTTCTTAATTACATTTCGTACAGAGGATAATGACATCTGAAAATGCTTTGCTATCTTCTTATAGCCTTCTCCAGCTTTGTGAGCGTCAACTATTTTCAGTTTCAGTTTTCTAGACAACTGCTTAGAAGAACCCATGGTGCTGATTGTTGGGGCAAGGTCAGATGAGTCTGGGCATTTAAAACCTTTGAGATTGACATCACCTGGTCTCCCCAGACGATGATTGAGAACAATCCATGACACTGGCAGGTCTCAGCTTTGCAAAGGGGGCAGTGCATGCTATAAATTCTGCAGGGTGCCCAAACTTTTGCAGACACCATTTTTTTGTTTTCTGTAATTTTGAAAGTGTAAATGATGGAAATAAAATCTAACTTTTTTTGACATATTATAAGAATGTCTAATCTGTAATTTGATGCCTTTTGGAGATTTTTCCATCTTTCCTTGGCTTCGTTATGCACATTAATACTCATTTTTACCTGGGGTGCACAAACTTTCGATCCCCACTGTATATACAGTGTTCATACAACTCTATCTTTGTGCAGTGTCCTTGTTTCCTGAAAATGGGCAAGTTCCCCCCTCATCAAATCCTGTGGTCAGGCCCAAACGAACGTCCTGGAACAGACAGGCTCTTCTGGTGACCAGGATACTGCACACAGATAGAGTATTCACAAAGCAAAGTTGCGGCGGTGTAGTGTAAATAGGCCGGCGTAAGCCCGCCTTATTCAAATGTGGAAGTGGTGTGCGTGTTTTATGGAAATTAATCGTGACCCCACGTAATTGACGCTTTTTTCGAACGGCTCATGCGCATGCATGCTCAGTATCATGTCGAATTTTCGAATTTAATTGCGCCCGCTCAATGCCTAGTTGACGTGAACGTAATTTACGTCCAGCCCCATTCACGGATGACTTACGCAAACAACGTAAAACGTGAAAAATTTGACGCTGTTCCGACATCGTGAATCTGGCCCTTAGGGCCAGATTTACAGAGGAAATACGCCGGAGTATCTGCTGATACTCCGGCATATTTTCAAATTTGCCGTGTCGTATCTTTATTTGTAATTCACAAAAAAGATACGACGGCTTTTGGCTAAGATCCAGCAGGCGTACGGCTTTGTACGCCTTCGGATCCTAGGTGTAATTTTCCGGCGGCCGCTGGGTGGAGTTTGCGTCATTTTCCAGAGTCGGGTATGCAAATTAGCTGATTACGGCGATCCACGAAGATACGCGCGCGTTCGTCGCAATCTCTTACGTCGTCGCTAGTCGGTTTTTCACGTCACAAACTTAGGCCTGCTTTTTCATGGCTTATATTTAGAACAGCCATGTTAAAGTATGGGCGTCGTTCCCGCGTCGAATTTCAATATTTTTTTTGCCTAAGACGTCCGCGAATACAAAACGACGTAACGCACGTCGCTGTTCAAAAAATACGTCTGGGTGCTGTAATTTCGCGCAAAGCACGTCGGGAAATTTTCACATGGAGCATGCGCAGAACGTTCGGCGCGGGAACGCGCCTAATTTAAATGGTACACGCCCCATTTGAATTAGGCGGGCTTGCGCCAGACGGCTTTACGTCGGGGCGCCGTAATTTCGCGCAAAGCACTTCGGGAAATTTTCACACTGAGCACGCACAGAACGTTCTGCGCGGGAACGCGCCTAATTTAAATGGTACACGCCCCATTTGAATTAGACGGGCTTGCGCCAGACGGCTTTACGTTACACCGCCGTAAGTTTACACGCAAGTGCTTGGTGAATCAGGCACTTGCGCTGAAAACTTGCGGCGGTGTAACGTAAAGGGGATACGTTACGCCGCTGCAGAAATCTATGAATCTGGCCCTTAGTGTTTAAGTGGTTAAACTTTCCTAATTTACATACAGAAGTCTATTCCTTTGATGTAAAAGACAAATAGATACAATGTTTAGACTTCCACTGATAAAGAATGTTGGGAAACTTGGCAGACTGCCCAGACTTTTGGTGGCTGAGAGCAGAGAGAATTCTCTACATACCAAAGATCGGGAAACACTTTGTCAAGATCGCATTGGGGAAAAAATTGCGATAACGATTCTTGATGATGAATCGTGCAGCTCTAGCACACCCTAATGCAATAGGCCGTGCATACCTATGGGAATGGGGTATAACACAGAATGAAGAGTGCAGTGGTCTTTGAGTATGAATCATTGAGCACAACATAACGATTACAGTTGCCTATAGTATGTAATGCACAGCACAGCATATAGAGTGCAGCCGTTCAGAGTATGTAATGTACAGCCCACAAGATATATCATACGGAGTGTTTTAGTCTATAATGTTTAATGTACTTCAAATTAAATTAACCAAAATCATTAGTTTCTATTTATGTATATGTCACGTGGAATAGATGGCCTAGATCTGGATTTACATGACTTGGCTGCTTGGAATTTAATAATACATTGTGATCTGGACTTACACTGTCTCATCTCATTATACACAGCCAGGGTACGGTCCATGTCATTGCTTTGTTATGCTGATTTGGTTGTGTCCTTTATGTCCTCTCTGATCCTGTCTGCGGCTTATACCGTACATTGTCATTATGCACTGATACTTTATTAAAGCTCCATCAGGAGGTATTTGTAAAAACATGAACTGAAATGTCAATCACATAAAAGGGAAAAAGAAACTCATTAACTCAGAATTGTAGCCAAACATAAAAACATTTTTTTTTTATCTAATTAAATGCATTTTAAAATACTGTTAACAAACCTGTCTTAATTTTGTACAGTATTTCACAAAAGTGAGTACACTAGGGCTGCAACTAACGATTATTTTCATATTTGATTAGTTGGCCGATTTATTGTTTCGATTAATCGGATAATAGCCTTAATAAAAATAAAAAAAAATTAGCATTTTCAATTTTTTTTTTTTTTTTGGGCCAATTTATAGATTACAAAACACAAATTGCCGCAAAAACACATTACATGCTTTTCTGCAGCTTCTCCATTGAAGTATATTGAACTAAAAAAAAACAAAATAGCGCCGTTTTGCGTTAAAAAGTCCTTGCTCTTTCCAAATATGCAGCAGCTGAAAAAAAATCATGAATGTGAACGTGTCCCATAGAAAAACATGTAAATGAACTGTAGTGTTTCTGCAAAAAGCACCAAAAAAACAGAGGTGTGACCCCAGACTGAGAGGTTTAGTAACATAATGGGGGTTAAAAAAATACAAAAATAAGTACAAAAAGAGCAAATAATCGCTACTGTAAGGGGTTCATTTTGTTTACTGTGGGACAGTAAAAAGTAATATTTACAGTAGCGATTTGCTTTTTTGTACTAAAAAAGGCAATTTTTTTTATTTTTTTGAACCCCATTATGTTACTGGCCAATTAATCGATTATGAAAATTGTAATCGATTAATTTCATAATCGATTAGTTGTCGATTAATCGATTGGTTGTTTCAGCCCTAGAGTACACCCCTCACATTTTTGTTCATATTTTCATGTGACAACACTGAAGAAATTACACTTTGCTACAATGTAATGTAGTGAGTGTACAGCTTGTATAACAGTGTAAATCTCCTGTCCCCTCAAAATAACTCAACACACAGCCATTAATGTCTAAACTGCTGGCAACAAAAGCGAGGACACCCCTAAGTGAAAATGTCCAAATTGGGCCCAACGTGTCAACATTTTGTGTGCCAACATTATTTTCCAGCACTGCCCTAACCCTCTTGGGTATGGAGGTCACCAGAGCTTCACAGGTTGCCACTGGAGTCCTCTTCCACTCCTCCATGACGACATCACGGAGCTGGTGGATGTTAGAGACCTTGAACTCCTCCACCTTCCGTTTGAGGATGTCCCACAGATGCTCAATAGGGTTTAGGTCTGGAGACATGCTTGGCCAGTCCATCACCTTTACCCTCAGCTTCTTTATAAAGGCAGTGGTGGTCTTGGAGGTGGGTTTGGGGTCGTTATCATGTTAATGCTCTGCGGTCCAGTCTCTGAAGGGAGGGGATCACGATCTGCTTCAGTATGTCACAGTACATGTTGGCATTCATGGTTCCCTCAATGAACTGTAGCTCCCCAGTGCTGGTACTGCCCCAGACCATGACACTCCCACCACCATAGTTGCCTGTAAGCAAGACACACTTGTCTTTGTACTCCTCACCTGGTTGCCGCCACACACGCTTGACACCATCTGAACCAAATAAGCTTATCTTGGTCCCATCAGACTACAGGACATGGTTCCAGTAATCGAACGGTACAGTTCGATCCTCTTGTTATCAAGTCCTGCTTTGCAGATGCCAAGAGATCCAGCTTGGTTGTCAGAAAATATTTTACCAAAGCTCGTTTGTGAGTAGGACCATTGCTTTTATTTTAATTTTAAGTAAAACTTATGTGGTAATGCACTAGGTCGGTGCGCCCTCCTTTTTTTATTTTTATTTTTAGTTACATGAACACCCATTGTTCTAAGGAGGGCAGCAAGACCACAGACCTTGCCCTAAATTAAAGACTGGACTATACTACCCATGTCTAGCTAAACACCGGAGCCCAGGAGATTTTCTGTTGTCCAGTAATCCATGTCCTTAGTCTGCTTGTCTTCAGCAAACTGTTTGCAGGCTTTCTTGTGCATCATCTTTAGAAGAGGCTTCCTTCTGGGGCGACAGCAAGGCAGACCAATTTGATGCAGTGTGTGGCGTATGGTCTGAGCACTGACAGGCCGACCCCTTCAACCTCTGCAGCAACGTTGGCAGCACTCATACGTCTATTTCCCAAAGACAACCTCTGGATATGATGCTGAGCACGTGCACTCAACTTCTTTGGTCGACCATGGCGAGGCCTGTTCTGAGTGGAACCCGTCCTGTTAAACCGCTGTATAGTCTTGTCCACCATGCTGCTGCTCAGTTTCAGTGTCTTGGCAATCGTTTTATAGCCAAGGTCAGCTTTATGCAGAGCAGCAATTCTTTTTTTCAGATCCTCAGAGAGTTATTTGCCATTAGGGTGCCATGTTGAACTTCCAGTGACCAGTATGAGAGAGTGAGAGCGATAACACCAAATTTAACACACCTGCTCCCCATTCACACCTGAGACCTTGTAACACTAATGAGTCACATGACATCGGGGAGGGTAAATGGCTAATTGGGCCCAATTTTAATATTTTCACTTAGGGGTGTACTCACGTTTGTTGCCAGACAAATGGCTGTGTGTTGAGTTATTTTGAGGGGACAGAAAATGTACACTGTTATACAAGCTGTACACTCACTACATTACATTGTAGCAAAGTGTCATTTCTTCAGTGTTGTCACATGAAAAGATATAATAAAATATTTACAAAAATGTGAGGGGTGTACTTACTTGTGTGAGATACTGTATTTGTATTATCTTCTTACAACCAACTACACAACATATGTTATAAATAGAGATAGAGCTAATGCACTGTTAGGCTCTTTTGCATTCCACAAAGCTGCAAATCTAACAAAAGTGTTCAGGTACTAGGAGCTGGTTGGGTGGGTTAAGATGTGGAGAGCACTGGGTGGACATAGGGCCTAACTGGTTTGGTCACACGATCAGTCCAAACATTGTTGCAGAGATCACATAAGTCTTTGATGTATATATAGTAAAAAAAAAAACTTTGTACATACTTTACATTCTCTTTAAGATCAAAGTAGTCTTATAGCTGGATTCAGGTAGATGCGCGCATTTTTACGGCGGCGTAACGTATCGTATTTACGCTACCCCACCGTAGGTCAGAGAGGCAAGTGCTGTATTCACAAAGCACTTGCCTCCTAAGTTACGGCGGCGTAGCGTAAATGGAGCCGGCGTAAGCGCCCCTAATTCAGGATGAGGGGGACGTGTTTTATGTAAATGGGTGGTGACCCGACGTGATTGACGTTTTTTTACGAATGGCGCATGTGCCGTCCGTGTACATATCCCAGTGTGCATTGCTCCAACGTACGCCGCAAGGACGTATTGGTTTCGACGTGAACGTAAATTACGTCCAGCCCCATTCACGGACGACTTACGCAAACTACGTAAAATTTACAAATTTTGACGCGGGAACGAGGGCCATACTTAACATTGACTAGGCCAGCTATTTGTTCGATTAATTTTACGCCGGAAAAAGCCATACGTAAACGACGTAAAAAAATGCGCCGGGCGCACGTACGTTTCTAAATCGGCGTATGTAGTCATTTGCATATTCTACGCCAAACTCAACGGAAGCGCCACTTAGCGGCCAGCGTAAATATTGCACCCTAAGATACGACGGCGTAGGAGACTTACGCCGCTCGTATCTTAGCCTAATTTAAGCGTATCTGGTTTCCAGAATACGCTTAAAATTAGGATGGCGTAGATTCAGAGTTACGTCGGCGTATCTACTGATACGCCGGCGTAAAGCTTTCTGAATCCAGCTATTAACCTTTAAAGCCCACATCTGGGCTTGGGCCCCTCCTTCCACCTTCAGCTCCCTTAGACTGCATTCACACTTCAGCGTTTTGAATTGCAGGCAGATTTGCCACAATTCTGCCCGCGATTTGAAAGCGCTCATGTGTGAATGACAAATCGCAAGAGTCGAATTTGAGATACCATTCATTTGAATGATACCTTAAATCGCGGTGCGGGTCTGCCGGCGTTTTCAAATCACGGGTAGACTTGCGGCAAATCTGCCCGCGATTCAAAACCCTGACGTGTGAATGCAGTCTTGGGCATTAAAAGCAGGTGTTTGAGAAAGACTAAAAATGCCCCTCAAACACTTACGCAAATGATACAATGGACCGCACACAGTGCTGTTCACACTATCAAAATATGAAGCGTTAGTGTTGCGTCACTTCAATACTGAAGCTTCATGTCGGGTCAGGAGGTGTTTGAAGCCTATCAACATGTTTGAAGCCTCCCATTCAAGTCTATGGTAACGCTTCTGGCAGGCAGTTGCCGTGCGGTTGCGGGCATTAAGATTCGTTTTTTTCCTGTAGTTGAATAGGAGTTTGTGGAGCTGTTTTAACACACACCTTAATGCTCATCAAATGCTTCAAACAGCCCATAGGGCATTTGGGGAGCATTTTTAACTTGTCAATAAAGCTTGTAAAATGCCAGTCTAATGTCCATACTAAAGCTTATTAATGCGAGTTTAACGCCCATACTAAAAACCATTAATGCGAGTCTAATGCCCATACTAAAGCTTATTAATGCAAGTTTAACGCCCATACTA
This sequence comes from Rana temporaria, assembly GCF_905171775.1. NCBI lineage: Eukaryota > Metazoa > Chordata > Amphibia > Anura > Ranidae > Rana > Rana temporaria. Next base: position 643,413,416 of record NC_053489.1, on the reverse strand, counting down.
AAGACCATTAATGCAAGTCTAATGCCCATACTAAAGCTTATTAATGCGAGTCTAATGCCCATACTAAAGCTTATTAATGTGCGGATGCCACGAGAGCAATGTCCGGAGTGGTGGCGGGGGGGGGGGGGTGGGGGATTTACCTCCAGAATGGGATTGCTATATCTGTACATGTTAGTATGGCCTTGATCTTTATCTCTATTTTATGTTTATGTCCCCGATGTGTCGAGGGGATTCTGTATGCCTTGTACCTCTGCAAACTAAATAAAACTTTTGTTGGATTTAAAAAAAAAAAAGCTTATTAATGCAAGTTTAACGCCCATACTAAAGACCATTAATGCAAGTCTAATGCCCATACTAAAGCTTATTAATGCGAGTTTAACGCCCATACTACAGACCATTAATGCAAGTCTAATGCCCATACTAAAGCTTATTAATGCGGGTTTAACGCCCATACTAAAGCCCATTAATGTGAGTCTAATGCCCATATTAAAATCCATTAATGCGAGTCTAACGCCCATACTAAAGCTCATTAATGCGTATCTAATGCCTATACTAACGCATTTGTTAAGCGATAGAAATTTAGTCAAGTGTGAACAAGCCTATAAAGGCCAACTTTTGGCTCAGACCCTCCTATTTGCCTCCCCCCAACCCCTGCAGCATTCTCCTATGAGTCTCAGGCAAGGGTGCAGAGCCATGACAATCTGGGTCCAATGGAAGTGGACTGAAGGACGATGGGCATCAGTGAACCTGTAAGAGGAGGTACACCACATCACTGGTTTTGTGAGCTTGAAGTAGAGATGAACTTAACGTATTTCTACAGTCAGAATGTTTTTTTTTTAGCCTAGTGCCTTCTATGACTGATGTGCAGTAACTCAAAAAAGGGCCTTAACTGAGGGATATGCAGCCACAAGTGGACGGTTCCTGCATAATTATGGTACTGCTAGGAAAGTGGGCATTATCTGGCCCGGGACAATCCGGAAAGTGGGCATGTCAAGTATAAGCCATAGGCAGAGGTGTCCTGGGAACTGGGACAAATATGTTGGCAAGTATGCCAATGCTGACCTCTTCTTCTGATAAAATTCATCTGTCTGATTGTTATGTAGACCATCTGTCCTCAGTACTTTCTGAGATACTGATCCAGATACAATTTTTTTTTTTTTTTTAACTGTTTGAAAACAGCGTCCAACAAATGTTCACAGTTTCAGTTAAAATAAGGTTGTGTTTTCAAATATACCAAAGACAAGTGGACCTATACCACAAACCACAAAATGCATTAGGCCCCGTACACACGGTCGGACCAAACCGATGAGACTGGCCCGTCGGACCGTTTTCATCGGTTCACCTCTGATATGTGTACACGCCATCAGTCCAAAATCCGATCTGATCTCAGTATTGTGGCCTCGTGACCCCTCCTGTACTGTGCCCCTCTGCATTCCCCCCTGTACTGCGCCCTTTGTTTTGACTAGTCTTTGATTTATGGAATGTCTTCCTTTTGTAAAATCGATTTTATTGAAAGTGCTAATGAATATATGTTTAATTCTATCAACTATTTATACTTTATTTCTTGAAAGTAGGTGTGTAAATTGGGGCAAGCTGGTAGAGGCCCCCGTGCATTACTTTGCCCAGGGGCCCATGATGCTATTAAGACGGTCCTATTGATAAATGTATTTTCTTTGTCGTCTCTCTTATATCTCTAGTTGTCAACTTAAGTTACAAGCACTGACAGCCATTAATAACTCAATTTCTGGGTGACACTATATTTCTAACCCTTTTGTTAATGCATCTCTGGCTAGAATAGCTTCTCTCAGGGAACAAACATAAATCATAAAGTGAGATGTAGAGACGCGGCTCTACCACCACTCTGTCACCACACTTGGAAAAACACTATTTTCAAGCAGATCTGATGGTCTTCCCCAAGCCAAAAAATTTCAGTATTTTAATTTACCCGGTCTATTGGTGTCTCCTATGCAACATGCAATCTCTACTCTGGAATCTAAAACATTTTTGAAGTTCATTTTTTTTTTCTGTAGATTTTAACTTTGCCTCTTGACATGCCTATGTGAACACCTGCCCCTCCACAAACCAACATTTGTACAATATATTAGCTTTTAACACTGGTAGTTTGGGACTGATTGATTTCAGCGTACTGTTCCTGGCACTAAGAAAGAAGTACTAACCTAAGACCTCTGAGGCCCCAGCCACCTCCAGTTCCCAGCTCTCCTTAAACTTCAGACTAACCATCACACTGACCATCTCTCCAACCCAACTTTTAGACAGAGACCTGTCCTGGCACTGAGACTCTGAGAGAAGCCCTAACCTAAGACCTCCGAGGCACTAGCCTCCCTATAACCTCAACCCATACACTAACCTTTCCTGTAGCCACAATCCTAATATTACTCTTCTTATACCGCGTTTCCCCGAAAATAAGCCTGGGTCTTGTATTCATTTTGAGAAAAAAAGATACAGTAGGGCTTATTTTCGGGGTAGGTCTTACCTACCTCTCTCTCCCTGCCGGACAGGAATCCCCAGTGTGAACAGAGTGTAAAATCCTATAATACACTCTATTACAGTAGTAAATAATGTACAATGTGTGTGTTTCTGTAATATAATTGTGCCAAATACGTTTGTTATAGCGCCACTCTGCGCTTCTGTGACCTGCCAGAGTCCACAGCCTCAAATCTTTGCTGTGCCACCTCTGCACCCACAACCGCAAACATTCACCCTGCCTCCTCTGCACCGCATCCTCAAACCTTCACTGTGCCACCTCTGTACCCAGAGACTCAAACCTTTACTGTGCCACCTTTGCACCTACAATCTCAAATCTTCACTGTGCCACCTATGCCCCCACAACCTCAAATCTTCACTGTGCCACCTCTGCACCCACAACCTCAAATCTTCACTGTGCCACCTCTGCACCCACAACCTCAAATCTTCACTGTGCCACCTCTGCATCCACAACCTCAATCCTTCACTGTGCCCCCTCTGCACCCACAACCTCAAACATTCACTGTGCCACCTCTGCACCTGCAGACTCAAGCATTCACTGTGCCACCTCTGTATCCGCAGTCTCAAATATTGAATGTGCCACCTCTGCACCCACAACCTCAAATCTTCACTGTGCCACCTCTGCGCCCACAGCCTCAAGCATTCACTGTGCCACCCCTGTATCCGCAGCCTCAAATATTAATTGTGCCAACACTGCACCCACAAACTCAAATCTTCACTGTGCCAACTCTGCACCCACAACCTCAAATCTTCACTGCGCCCATAACCTCAAATATTCACTGTGCCACCTCTGTATCCGCAGTCTCAAATATTGACTGTGCCACCTCTGCACCCACAACCTCAAATCTTCACTGTGTCACCTCTGCACCCACAGCCTTAAGCATTCACTGTGCCACCCCTGTATCCGCAGCCTCAAATATTAATTGTGCCAACACTGCACCCACAAACTCAAATCTTCACTGTGCCAACTCTGCACCCACAACCTCAAATCTTCACTGCGCCCACAACCTCAAATATTCACTGTGCCACCTCTGTATCCGCAGTCTCAAATATTGACTGTGCCACCTCTGCACCCACAACCTCAAATCTTCACTGTGTCACCTCTGCACCCACAGCCTTAAGCATTCACTGTGCCACCTCTGTATCCGCAGCCTCAAATATTGACTGTGCCACTGCTGCGCCCACAACCTCAAATATTCACTGTGCCACCTCTGCGCCCACAACCTCAAACATTCACTGTGCCAACTCTGCACCCACAACCTCAAATCTTCACTGTGCCACTACTGCACCCACAACCTCAAATATTCACTGTGCCACCTCTGCTCCCACAACCTCAAACTTTCACTGTGCCACCTATGCACCCACAAACTAAGACCTTCACTGTGCCACCTCTGCACCTGCAGCCTCAATCCTTCACTGTGCCACCTCTGCACCCGAAGCCTCTAACCCTCCCTGTACCACCTCTGTACCCACAAATGCAAACCTTTACTGTGTCACCTCTGCACCCACAGCCTTAAGCATTCACTGTGCCACCCCTGTATCCGCAGCCTCAAATATTGACTGTGCCACTGCTGCGCCCACAACCTCAAATATTCACTGTGCCACCTCTGCACACACAACCTCAAACATTCACTGTGCCAACTCTGCACCCACAACCTCAAATCTTCACTGTGCCACCACTGCACCCACAACCTCAAATATTCACTGTGCCACCTCTGCGCCCACAACCTCAAACATTCACTGTGCCACCTATGCACCCACAACCTAAGACCTTCACTGTGCCACCTCTGCACCTGCAGCCTCAATAATTCACTGTGCCACCTCTGCACCCGAAGCCTCAAACCCTCCCTGTACCACCTCTGCACCCAAAACCGCAAACCTTTACTGTGCCACCTCTGCACCCATAAGGAGTCCTTGGTGGAACACCAGCTAACTTTTATATTCGCCTTGCAGAGAAAGCAATAGCCACTCGTTTTAAATGTTCGATTACACCAGAGTTTGTGTTTGTCACACTTTAGAAGAGAAGGCATTTTTCACAGCTAACCCTTTAAAATAAAACTACAATTTGTATAACGGAGCCCCTTGTGTTTTGGTTCTCATGGGTAGCTTCCATGCCTATCTAAAGGTTTTGTCATTGGTTTGTAGGGTTACTTTAATTTAGCTGCTTATGAACTATTGCTGCTCAAAACGTAAAAGCAACCCGTCAGAAAATAAATATGGGAATTACTGTGACAGTCAGAGGTCACCTGAAGTCTGAAAGTAGGTGGCCTGTCAAATGCGTGACCTCAGTGCCTCCCGTCTACCCAGTGTGCAGTGTGTGAGGTCAGGCATACGAGATCCAGCAAATGTCCCTCACGCTCCAACTGAGGTGTCAGGCTTGGCACAAAGTAAGTTCAAGCTAAACAAGCGGAAAATATAAATCTTTCAGCCAGAACAGTTATAATAACAAAAAACGTATAATATTCAGATTCCTGCATAAGTCAAGTGAAGCATCTGCCCAGAGCTATTCAAGTGTAGAGAACGTATCGCACACAATAGAACTGTCACCCTCAAAAAACAGTAATTAGTAAAGCAAACCTATAAGGAAAAGTGATTCTTTAGTTGCAGATGGAATGTTCTGTTTCAGATGCTGCTTTATGCATTGGCATACACGATTAGCCAGATTCAGAAAGACTGGCTTAACTTTGTGCGGGCGTAGCGTATCTCAGATACACTACGCCACCGTAACTTGAGAGGCAGGAACCGTATTCACAAAGAACTTGCGTCCTAAATTACGGCGGCGTAGTGTAAATGGGCCGGCGTAAGCCCGCGTAATTCAAAGTAGGCTGGTAGTGGGCGTGTTGTATGGAAATGAATCATGACCCCATGTAAATCACGCGCCTAACGAACGGCACATGCCAGTATCCCAGTGCGCATGCTCAAAATCACGTCGCAAATAGTCAATGCTTTAGACGTGAACATAACCTACGCCCAGCCCCATTCATGTACGACTTACGTAAACGACGTGAAATTCGATGGCTGTTCCGACGTCCATACTTAACATTGACTGCGCCATCTTTTAGGTGGTTTATCTTTACGCCTGAAAAACGCCTTACGTAAACGACGTAGCTTACTGAGACGTGCGTACGTACGTTCGTAAATAGGCGTATCTTGCTGATTTACATATTCTAGGTGTAAACCAACGTACACGCCCCTAGTGGCTAGCGTAAATAGGCAGCTAAGATACGACGGCGTAGGAGACTTAGGCCCCGTACACACGAGAGGATCAGTTCCAGCGGATAGATCCGCTGGTGTGTACAACCCAGCGGATCTTTTTCCGCTGATTTTTTTCGGGCCGACCGATTTCCAGCAATCCTCTCGTCTGTACCCGGCATTATGCCGGTCGTATCTTAGCAACTGAGAAGCGTATCTCATTTTGAGAATACACTTAAAGATACGACGGCGCGGATTCGGACTTACGACGGCGTATCTACTGATACGCCGTCGTAAGTCTTTCTGAATCCGGCTAAAAATTTTCAAAAGTACTGGGACGCTTGCCTTTACACACACATGAACTTTAAATATTGAAAATGAGGGAATAATTGGGACTTTAAATGAGACGCCAGGGAAAGTTTGTGCCTCCATCCCTAGTTGCAAAGCAAAATTGGGGGGGGGGGGTTTGACTTTAGCGGAAGTGTGTGTGGTGGAGCCAAATATATATATAGATGTGTAATATTTGTATATTTATTTAGACTAAATAATGGCATAAATCAACCCATATAACATACATGATAGCATATATGAGCATATGAAGACATCAATATACATATAATAACATTATAACCGACATGGCACAGATAATGAATATTGTACATAAAGACACCCCAGATGGAGTAGGCATTGACATTTTACCAAGATTGGTACAACAGTAAAAGCATCTAAAATCTTTAGTGTGGAATGGATGCATCAAAAATTAGCTCAACGCGTTTCATGGACTTCTATCCACTCATCAGGAGCAAGTGCATCAATGTTCTAAAAGGAGGGGGGGGGATAAAGATCACCAATATAATTTGATGTATCTGCCAACTGGGTGGGGATTGGAAAAAATAATATAATAGAAACAAACAGACAACCAGCCGTGACTGAAAGTACTCACATGAGAGACAATACTTGGACCAGGTAATGTGAACTTCAGGCATCCCAGTCTTAGTCCATAAGGTTCAATATTGGCCCACCCTTTGCAGCTATAACAGCTTCAACTCTTCTGAGAAGGCCATCCACAAGGTTTAGGAGTGTGTCTATGGGAATGTTTGACCATTCTTCCAGAAGCGCATTCGTGAGGTCAGGCACTGATGTGAGACGAGAAGGCCTGGCTCATAGTCTTCGCTCTAATTCATCCCAAAGGTGTTCTATCGGGTTGAGGTCAAGACTCTCTGCAGGCAAGAAAAGTTCCTCCACCCCAAACTGGCTCATCCATGTCTTTATGGACCTCGGTGTCCGCTCGTCCATTAGGGGCGCCTGGGTGACGCCCCCCCAATCTATGCCACACCCTTAATGGTTAATGGATAGATTCATGCTAGCACCTTTTCGGGCACATTTAAAACAGGGGTTAAAAGCTTCCTGCTAGCGGCCGAAAAGCACCGTTAAAATGACGGTAAAGCTTTAACGCTAACGCGGTCACGCTGTGTGTGTGAAAGGGGTCTTATGCCGCGTACACACGATCGTAAATTCCGACAACAAATCCGTGGATTTTTTTTCCGACGGAATGTTGGCTCAAACTTTTCTTGCATACACACGGTCACACAAATGTTGTCTGAAATTCCGATCGCCAAAAACGCTATCACGCACAACACTACAAGAAAAAGGAAGTTCAGTGATTCCGAGCATGCATAGGATTTTTGTGAATCGGAATTGCATACAGACGATTGGAATTTCCGAATTTCCAAACTTTTCTTGTCGAAAATTTTGAGAACCAACTCTCAAATTTTTGTTGTCGGAAATTCCGACAGAAAATGTCCGATGAAGCCTAAACACGGTCGAAATTTTCAACCAAAAAGCTCACATCGAACATTTCTTGTCGGAATTTACGATCGTGTGTACACGGCATTGGTGTGCACTAAGGAGGGTAGAATGGAGCGCTGACAGGGGGCACTGGTGAGATAAGTAGACAATATTAAAGTGGAGTTGCAACTACAATTAGCATTTTTTAAAAATTTTAAATGTATGTCCTTTCATCCTGCGTTTTTATAATATAAATCCGGTCACTTACTATTTAACAATCTGCCGCTGCTCCGCATTGCTATTCAAAAAAGATAGTTTATAAAACTATGTCCACACCGTTGTCATTTTGCTTGTGGGCATTGTGAAGCCTACAGGCACTTACTTCCTGGAAGTCTTGGATGGGGAGTGATAATTGGGTAGCGCACTGCATCCTGGGAAATGATGACACACATTTCCCAGGAGCATTAGAGGGAGATGATGTCAGAATCCTAGGTGATTTCAAAGGCAGATTTCGTTGGACCGCATAGCAACAGGCATTTCCAGATGAGTAAAAAAAATATATATTTTTTTTAGGTCTAATGAGCACAATAATGAAACAAATAATTTGGGATGGAAACTCCACTTTAACAAAAGTAAAATTAATAATTAGAGTGCAGTTAATGTTTGGAAGTTTAAGTCCATTTTTCTTTCTGGATCCAGACCTGTGTTAAAGGTTCTGGTGGAAGTTGAAAGCGGCAGCCAGCTCAGGAGAGCAGAAGAGACTCTATGATAATGAGGGAAGGGAAGCGAGAGAGCAGCGCCGCTCGAAGCGTAATAAATTAGTTTAAAAGAGCTTTAAATTGCTTAAAAATTCACTCACATTTGAGTAATAAATTTGTTAAATTGTTAAAATGTGAGTGTATTTTAAAGCAAATTAAAGCTCTTTTAAACTAATTTATTACGCTTAGAGCGGCGCTGCTCTCCCTCTCTTAGGCCGCGTACACACGGTCGTTCCAAACCGACAGGCCATTTCCATTGGTTCACCGCTGAAGTGGCCTGATGGTCTGATGTGCGTACACACCACCGTTCCAAAAACCGATCAGGTCAGAACGCGGTGACGTCAAACACACGACATGCTGAATAAAACTAAGTTCAATGCTTCCAAGCATGCGTCGACTTGATTCTGAGCATGTGCGGGTTTTGAACCGATGCTTTCTGTACTAACCATCGGTTTGGACCGATCGGGCAGTGGTCCATCGGTTCGATTTTAAAGCATGTTTTAAAATTTTGAAGGACAACGGACCGATTTGACCGATGAATCTGGACTTAAGGCCGGTTTCATCGGTTTGGACCGACCGTGTGTACGCGGCCTCAGTGTGCACTAGATTATTTTTGTTTTAGCTGATGACAGGGGGCCATATTCTCGTAGATCCTGCCGCGGCGTCGCGTAAGCCATTTACACTACGCCGCCCCAACTTACAGGAGCAAGTGCTGTATTCCCCAAACACTTGCTCCGTAGTTTGGGGCGGCGTAGTGTAAATGGCCCGGCGTATCCCCGCGTAATTCCAAGGGGGCGGCTTGTATTTAAATTAGGCGCGCCCCGGTTTCATTCGAACTGCGCATGCGCCAGGCTTAAAATAGCCCAGTGCGCATGCTCCAGTTCTCGACGGAAAACGTCAATGACGCCGACGTGTACGTCATTGACGTAAAGTCATATTCAAGAACGACTTAGTAAAACGACGTACCCGACGGGAAAAGACGACGCGGACCCGACGCCATACTTAACATGGCATACGTGGGACTGGCGTAAGGTTACCCCTTATATAGCAGGGGTAACCTTACGCTTATTCAAACGACGTAAGCGACGGTTACGCGACGCAAATTTGTTCGGGAATCGGCGTATCAGGCTCATTTGCATAAACAAATGAGACCTGAACGTAAACGCCATCTAGCGGCCGGCGGCGAATTACATTTAGGATCCGACAGTGTAAGTGACTTACACTAGTCGGATCCTAGCCTAAATCCGGCGTATCTTGTTTTGTGAATACAAAACAATGATACGCCGGCGGGAAATTCGATTTACGCCGGTGTATCAGTAGATACACCGGCGTAACTTGTTTGAGAATATCGCCCAGGGTCTCTTTAAATGTCCAAAACGTGATTTACTGTATGTCTTTAAAAACAGAAATACTTGTGCTTCCTATGTCCACGCAGCATATTAAGGATTTGGAGGAAATGTGCCAATTTAGCGCGAGCTTGTGTCCAATATTTGAGTGTGAAATTCCCCGCTCGGTGTGAATTACTTCAAGCTCCGCTAGAACAGATCCAATATCACCGGCGAGCGAAACAAGCCCACGTTGTCTGCGGAGAGTAATGAGAATTGAATCTGATGATTGTAAGCAGGGAACAGTACATAATCACATGTACCAAGTGTAACAGGAAAACCCCACCGTTCTAGAAAGTATCTGCTGTGACTGATCACGTGACCCATGGATCAGGGATTTAAAGGGGACCTGTCAGAGGAAAAATATGGCAGCTTTCACCTTTGCTTTCCATAGCGAGGCACCATCCTGGAATTTACAGTACCTCACAAAAGTGAGTACACCCCTCACATTTTGTAAATATTTTATTCTATCTTTTCATGTGACGACACTGAAGAAATGACACTTTGCTACAATATAAAGTAGTGATTGTACAGCTTGTATAACAGTGCAAATTTGCTGTCCCCTCAAAATAACAATACACAGCCATTAATGGAGGCGGCGGGGCGGGGTTACACTGGACGGCTGCCGACTGACTGCATGACACGGAGATCAGGTATGCAGACTGGCACAGTGAGGCTTGCAATGGACACAGTGAAGCTGCAAATGGGCATTGTTTACCCTCTTTTCCACTTACAGTAGCTGCTGCATTTCCTACCCTAGGCTAATGCCGCGTACACATGATAATTTTTCGGGTTGTAAAAAAACAACGTTTTTTAAAAACGTCATTAAAAACTATCGTGTGTGGGCTTCAGAGCATTTTTCGGGTTCTGAAAAACTGACAATTTTTTTTTGCGAACATGCTCTATTTTGTCACGATGTTTTAAACGTTGTAGTTTCAGAGGTCCCCAGGGCCCCATATGGAAAACCCCCTTTTTTTTATTTTTTTATAAATGTTTATTTTTTTATTTTTGTTTATATATATATATATATATATATATATATATATATATATATATATATTATTATTTTTTTTAAAGGGCCCAGAGGTCCCCAGGGCCCTGGATGGAAACTCCCCCTTTTTTTTTTTTTTATAAATGTTTATTTAATTTTTTTATATATTTGTTTTTATTTATTTTTTATTAAAGGGCCCAGAGGTTTCTTTTTTTTTATTATTAAAGGGCCCAGAGGTCCCGGATGGCAACCCCCCTTTTTTTGTATATATATATTGTATATATATATTTTTTATTTCTTTTTATTAAAGGGCCCAGAGGTCCCCAAGGCCCCGGATGGCTACCCCCCTTTTTATATATATATTTTTATTTATTTCTCCTTTTTTTTGTAAAGGGCCCTCCCTCCGCTTCTCAATTCGCCGCAGCCCCCCCCCCCCCCCCCGCAATTTCAGGCAGCAGCACCCCCCCCCCTGGTTCTCTGCTCCAGGGGGCCCATGTCTGAAGCTGTGTAAGGGGCCCCATAATTTCTGATGGCGGCCCTGCATGTCAGTGTGCTTGTATCTCAGTCTTATGGATTTGTGTAAGTTCCCAGGTACCATATATCTAGTAACATCATGGCTGCTGGTGGTGGGGTCTCCATGATAAAGTTTGGGGTCAATGTCTGGGTGAATCATATTATAAATAGCCCAGCATTGTTTTCTACCTAGCACACTTATCCTTTAAATAAGTTCCTAATATTGTAGCCAGTCTTGGTGTCATCTTACTGCATCTGAAAGAGACGTCTACGCTAGACGCACGTACCATACATCGGGCTGGGAAAATGAAATTTCTCCCCTTTGTAACTGTTATCCTTTTTTATATTCACCAGCGATGTCTCATTTTTTCTCTCCCTGCCCGAGGATCAGGGACAGTGAGTCACAATCTGCGCACTTTCATTGCATGCTGAAGACTTTCCAGTCTATTTTTAGAATTCCTCTGATAGCTGAAGCAAAAGTTCCGATCACAGCAGGTTACACCGTCTTCAGCTGTCAATTTAATCTCTTAGATGGTGAAGTGCTAGGCAGCATGCCTGTGCCTTCTGCCAATGACTGTATCAATGCATTTGTTTCACTGAGCAGAGCCAGTACATCCATCAATAGAAGAAGGGAAATACTTTTTTTGTAACAGAAAACAAACAAAAAAAAAAACACATAAAAAACATGAAAATTATCATAACCATATATATTTAATCATGACAGTATCCCAAATTTGCCCACATTTTCAGAGAAGTTGGGATGACACTTGGCAAGGTAAGCGTGCCGCCTGCCATCACGTGCAATGTGCTGCCCCCTGCTGGTACCAAATATAGTATAATTAGGGCTGCTGCCTTAACCACTTCAGCCCCGGAAGAATTTACCCCCTTCCTGACCAGAGCGCTTTTTGCAATTCGACACTGCGTTGCTTCAACTGACAATTGCGCGGCCGTGCGACGTTGCAAACAAACAAAATTGACGTCCTTTTTTTCCCACAAATAGAGCTTTCTTTTGGTGGTATTTGATCATCTCTGCGTATTTTTTGGTTTGTTTTTGGGTTTGTCGCCAATCGCGTGACCGTGGGATTTACTGCAAATCGCGGGATTTAACGAGAATCACGGTAATCGCCGGGGGGGTGCCGCAAAATCGCGGGACTATAGCACTGCTCGCAGGACCGCGGGATTTACCGCGAATCGCCGGACATTCCCGCGAAATCCGGTGCGGTTGGGAGGTATGGGGGTGGGTCATATTTAAATTAGGGGGTGCACAAGTTTAGTCAGGCCTAGAGCAGCACAAAATCTAAATACACTACTGCCCCCCCCCCCTCCGTTCTCATTGGCTGAGGACAAGCTGTGAGACATTTCCTGAATGGAGAGAAGCAAAGGGTGTATTGCAGATGTCCTGGCCAACGTCCAATAAACTGTACTGTGCCCTTCTGATCCCAGTATTCTGCCTGCCTGACTACCCATGTACTGTGCCCTTTGTGTTGATTAGTCTTTGATTCATGGCATGTTTTTTTATTGTTTAAGATCAATTTTATCATGTTTAATTCTATCAACTACCGTATTTATACTTTAATTCTTGAGAGTAGGTGCGTGAATTGGGACAGGCTGGTAGGGGCCCCAGTGCATTACTTTGCCCAGGGGCCCGTGATGCTATTAAGACGGCCCTGCGAGCGAGTACCCATAAAAATCAGGTACCCGCTACCCCCCCAGTAAGGTGCCAAATGTGACAGCGGAGGGGGGAGGCGGAAAAAGCAAAGCTTCCCCTTTTGGGTGGAGCTTAGCTTTAAACTTGCTGTTTAATATATAAACAGTGTGCTCCATTAGAGGTCTCCTTTTAGTGGCAGCATTTTTATAGTATGTTACCTTCATGTGTTTGTCAACCATAGCTGGTGTGAGCAATAATGCCAGAAAAACATGTTTGGTTTCGGATTTGTTCGTTAAGTTAATAAGTTGTTATGTTAGAATGATTTGTTATCGGAATTTGTTTCATATATTCGGATTTGTTTCATATACCGTATATACTCCCGTATAAGCCGACCCGAATATAAGCTAATTTTACCACAAAAAAATGAGAAAACGTATTGACTCGAGTATAAGCCTAGGGTGTCCATCTGCATGCCACACTGTGCCTCACTGTGTCCATGTGCATGCCTCATGGTGCCCCTGCCCCACTGTGCCCATGCCTCACTGTGCCCATGCCTCACTATGCCCATGCCTCACTGTGTCCATGACTAGACGTTTAACATGGGAGTCTATGGAAGGGGTGCCCAGCTTTGAAAAATCAGTGCTCCCCAGCCATAGGTCCCCCGGACAACAAACTTTGCATACTTGTAGAGGAAGAGTGGGGCTACATGTGTCCCAAAATCCGGGAGATCATGCGCAAAAAGGTGATTTGAGTATAAGCCGAGGGGGGCATATTCAGCACAAAAAAAAATGTGCTGAAAAACTCGGCTTATACTCGAGTATACACAGTATTGGCTATTTTCAAATCAATTTGAAATTTTAATTTCGGAAGACAGTTATATTACTTCTTTTTTTTTCAATTTGAATCTGTTGTATTTTTATTATTTTCTATTTTATTATTTTCTGTTTTATTCTATTCTATTTGTTTATTTTCTATTGTACTTGTTTATTTTCTATTCTGTGTTATTTTGTTCAGTTTTATTCTATTCTTTTATATTATTGTTTTCTATTTAATTATGTTGTGTTCTATTCTGGTTCATTATATTAGTTTATTTTCTATTCTATTGTTTTCTACTCTATTCTTTTATTTTGTATTTTATTATTTTCTGTTCTATTCTGTTTCATTGTATTTTATTTTAATTTCTATTATATTTTGGTCTATTCTGTTATTTTATTTTCTGTTCTATTCTATTATTATTTTTTATTATAGTCCTTTATATTCTATTGTATTCTCTTCCAATCTATTTTGTTTTTTATTTATTTATTTTCTATATTATTCTATTATTTTCTATTCTATAAGGCAGCTTAAGTAGGAATAATTTTATTTCACTTTTATACCTTACTGTATTTATTGCAATATGATCTACTTCAAATTAATTTTCAAATTTAAATTCATATTCATTTTCAAATTCAAAGTTTATTCAGTTATAATATATTTCAGATTAGTTGAAATTACTATTGTGATTTGGAAATTTGATTACATCAGAATGTTTGAATAATGAAAATGTGTCCAAATTTTGTTTCGTAAAAAAAAGAAAAGCAAAACGAAACACTCATGTCTAGTGGGCAAGCATCTGCAATAAGTGTTGAAATTTTAGATGCTTCTCCATTTGTATAACTCCATCCCATAGCAGCTACAGAATGCTTTGATCAAAGGTCTTTACGACCCTCTGTTATATGCTGCCAATCTGAATGCATGATTAGAACATGCGGTCTCTAGACCGTGATCTCTCATGTCACCAACATCTTCATCTCCAGGAAAGAACCCATTAGTGATTCTGCTGGGATAGGGGATACGAGGTGGGAGAGGAAGATACGAGGTGGGAGAGGAAGATACGAGGTGGGAAATGGAGATGCAAGGCGTTGTGTTGGGCTCCTCACTGCCTCAGATCTTTGTTTTTATAGAGTATAATAAACAGAGCTGCACTGCTATTAGTGAAGTGAATTTGTGATTTAGGTTCTGTTAGAATTTAGACAATGTATCTCTCGGATGCCGGTATAGGGTGCCGACATATATATTACTCTATTACTGTTTTTTTGGTGAAAATACAAGTTTAAAATGTTCTATTCCATTTTTAACCCCTTCCCACACGGCCACTGCATATGTACGAACGGGTGGACACTCTCTCCTTCTGGGTGGACGTTCAGGAACGTCCCTAAGAAGAAGGGGTTGCCGCGTCTATGCGTTCCACATAGAGTAGCAAGAAGGAAGCTTCACACTGTGGAACGAAAGGTCTCTTGGGAGATGTAGTTATGGGGGTGTGCTTAAAAGAGAAGTATGGCTTACAAATTAGACACTCCAACTGCAAAACTGTCAGCTTTACACCGGTGTGTGGCAGCTCATTATCAAAGTAAAGTTCATAGAGATAATTTGAAAAATTATTCCATGCCTTTTGAAGGATTACATAAATGAATTAAAGGTTGTTTTATACATCCGCCAGGAGTCCATCTGTAGAGCTGCTGATAAATAAGGTACATCAATGTGATTGCGGTAGGCACTAAACACTTGTCACAGGGAACTCTACATAATCAGAATCAGATTGATCTTTTTACGGAGCCCTTCTGTGATTTAAGGGAGGAAATTTCTACTGACACTTGAGGCATCTGCTAGTTAAAGAAGGAAACTTCGTATTGAAGCAGCGAGACGTAGAGTGAATGTCAAAAGTACTTAAGTAATCCTCCTGAGATGTTATTTGGCAAAATCAATTTAAAAAGGAAAACACAGAATGTTCAAAGTTAAGAGGAAAAATGCAATCTGGATGAATATTTAACGTGCCGCAGCCAAGCCGTGTCCCGTGCCAGATCCAAGATATTTTGCAATGTTACATGACTTTATTCTTGTATATTGTCATAGAAATGTGAAGTCTTTTGGAAATGTTCTCACAAACAGACTCGTCCTTGGGAAAGGCATGTGAAATGCCTGTTCCTTGTCTGGTTTGGAACAGGTTTCATGGACTTTGACCTTTGTACTGATTTTACTTTTTTTTTTTTGTTTTGTTTGTGTTTGTCTAAGGGAATACGATGAGTTTAACCACTTCAGCCCCGGAAGAATTTACCCCCTTCCTGACCAGAGCACTTTTTGCGATTCGGCACTGCGTCGATTTAACTGACAATTGCGTGGTCCTGCGACACTGTACCCAAACAAAATTAATCTTTTTTTCCCCTACAAATAGAGCTTTCTTTTGGTGATATTTGATCACCTCTGCGGTTTTTATTTTTTGCGCTATGAACAAAAAAAAGCTATATTTTGAAAAAAGCAATGGGCCAGATTCACAAAAGAGATACGACGGCGTATCTCCTGAAACGCCGTCGTATCTCTGAGATACGATTGTCGTATCTATGCGACTGATTCATAGAATCAGGTTACGCATAGATAGCCCTAAGATCCGACAGGTGTAAGTGACTTACACCGTCGGATCTTAGGCTGCAATTCTAGGCCGGCCGCTAGGTGGCGAATCCATTGCGGTCGGCGTAGAATATGCAAATGACTAGTTACGCCGATTCACGAACGTCCGCTTTGCCCGTCGCTCTAAATTTACGTTGTTTCCGTAGAGATACGTCGCGTAAAACTAAGCATGCCCTCTAGGTGGTCTAACCAATGTTAAGTATGGCCGTCGTTCCCGCGTAAAATTTTTAAATTTCACGTCGTTTGCGTAAGTCGTCCGTGAATGGCGCTGGACGCCATTTACGTTAACGTCGAAACCAATGACGTCCTTGTTACGTCATTTAGCGCAATGCAAGTCGGGAAATTTTAGGGACGGAGCATGCGCAGTACGTTCGGCGCGGGAACGCGCCTAATTTAAATGGTCCCCGCCCCATTTGAATTAGGCGGGCTTGCGCCGGGCGGATTTACGCTACGCCGCCGCAAGTTTACAGGTAAGTGCTTTGTGAATCAGGCACTTACGCTGTAAACTTGCGGCGGTGTAACGTAAATTGGATACGTTACGCCGCTGCAGCGTAGCCCATTTCTACGTGAATCTGGCCCTATATTTTTAACTTGTTGCTATAATAAATATTCCCCAAAAATATATAAAAAATATCTTTATGCCAATATGTATTCTTCTACATATTTTTATTAAAAAAATCGCAACAAGCGTATATTGTTTTTTTTTTTTACTATTAATGGCGGCGATCTGCGATTTTTATCGGGACTGTGACATTATGGCGAACACATCGGACACTATTTTGTGACCATTATAATTTATACAGCGATCAGTGCTATAAATAGCCACTGATTACTGTATAAATGACACTGGCAGCGGGCGATCAAGGGGTTAAGTGTGTCCTAGGGAGTGATTCTAACCATGGGGGGATGGGCTACCACTGACATTATTATTATTATTATTATTATTATTATTATTATTATTATACAGGATTTATATAGCGCTAACAGTTTGCACAGCGCTTTACATCAGGGAAGACAGTACATTCACAATACAAATCAATACAGGAGGGATCAGAGGGCCCTGCTCGTTAGAGCTTACAATCTAGAAGACATGACAACGATCACTGCTCCCGATGACAGGGAGCAGGAGATCCCTGTCATGTCACTAGGCAGAACAGGGAAATGCCTTGTTTGCATAGGCATCTCCCCATTCTGGCTCTCGGTCTCACGATCGCGGGCCGCCGGTGAACATCGAGTTTGCGGGACCCGCTGGCACACACGCGCATGGTGACAAATTCAAAGGAACGTACAGGTATGCCCATTTGCCTGTATGAGCCCTTCTGCCGACGTACATCTGTGTGCGCTGGTCGGCAAGTGGTTAATGCCCCGTACACACGCTCGGGATTTCCAACGGGAAAAAGTCAGTCGGGAATCCCGACGGTAAAAAAGAGAGCTTGTTTGCCCGTCTGAAAAACTGCGAGGGAGCATGCACACGGCCGGGATTCCCGGCCAAAAGCTCTCCTCGCAGTTTTCCCTTCGGAAAACCCAGTCGTGTGTACGGGGCATTAAGGGTGCGCTCCAGTTAAAACTGGCTTCTGTTTTTCATCCAGCTATCACTAGAACAAACCAAACTAATGGTTTAGTCAATGGGCAAACCGGGCACTCCGTATGAAGAAGCTAGGCGACAGAGAAACAATGTGACATGTCACAACAGTCCAGTTTTAGGCTGGGTTCACACTGCCGTATGGAGCGTCCGATTTTCGTCTGAATTTTTGGCAAAATTCAGACCTGAAGCAGACCAGAAGATGCACAGGACTCCTGTGCAATTTGCTCCGGAGATGTGTAAACTGGATCCATAGAGAGCCGTTCACAATCTCCTAACATGCAAATTGAATGCGGAAAATCCACATCCAATTAGCAATAGTGTGAACCCAGCGTAAAGTGTCACTAAACCCACATCATAAAAACTATCAATAATTGGTGTATTACATGCAGTTCATACTCACTCACTATGAGATTTGTTTTCTGTATTCTGCAAAAAACCTGGTTAATCCTTCTGTTTCCTATTTCCGCCCTTCTGTCCATGTCCCCAGTGCAGCTAGGGATCTTGCAGAGCTAGGGTGGCAGCTCTGCACATGCCCAGTTTTCAGTGAGTTCCTATGCTGAGCATTTCCTCCCTATCTGAGCAGCCCATGTGACTATAGAGTCACACATGTGGGTGTATACACAATGGTAAATGACAGACCACTGCCTCCTTCCTTCTCCATGCCCACTAATCAACTAAACACAATGGGGGCAGAATAATAAATTTAGGTTGATGGAGGCTTCTTCTCCCTGTTATTCTAAAGCCTTGTACACACGATCGGATTTTCCGATGTGAATTGTGTGATGACAGGCTGTTGTCGTAAAATCCGATCGTTTGTATGCTCCATTGGACAATTGTTGTCAAGAGCATCCTGGGAAGATGATGTAGTTCACCTGCTGCAGATTAAAGCAAACCATTCTATCCGTTTTCTTTGACTGATGATTTTCTTTTCCATCAAGTCACAGGGTGAGAGGCAGCAAACAGATTAGCAGTGTGATAGTGCTGGATTTCAGTTAGTGGTGGATACCAGAAAACCGTACAAACATAGTCAAGAAGGTAAGCGTTAATTTGAAGAAACTACACAATTTCTTCTTTGTGGACTGATATCATAGTTCAGCAAGTAGATTCAAACCATATGAAGACGTAATTATTTAAAGGCTAAACTCTATTATTTTGTACTATGGTAGAGTATTTAAAGTTGACAGTCTGGAAATGGCACAGGTCAGATGTTAGGCCAAGTCATCAACAGATCGGTGTGGTATCAGGTCGACGGGCAGAGACATGGGTCAGAGGTCAGCAATACCCAGCTGTAGTATAAAGCAAACAAGCACAAACTGTAGTCTGAGGGTCAGGCTTGGTCAGTAGGGATGGGCGAACAGTTCGGCTCGAGCATATGTTCGGGCCGAATTTTTGGTTGCTCGGATGTTCTGGCGAACACCGAACAATATGCTGAGTTCGGGGAAAAGTCGAAAAAAGCCGCGGACCCCGTTAAAGTCTATGGGACTCTAACATGAAAAACCAAAAGTGCTAACTTTAAAGACTTATATGCAAGTTATTGTCATAAAAAGCTGTCTCTTGTGTTTTTTTACAATTTTTT
The DNA here is from genome assembly GCF_905171775.1 of Rana temporaria. Taxonomy (NCBI): domain Eukaryota; kingdom Metazoa; phylum Chordata; class Amphibia; order Anura; family Ranidae; genus Rana; species Rana temporaria. The sequence goes on along the minus strand of NC_053489.1, from coordinate 643,394,031 downwards.
ACACTTTTTTTTATGAAATGGTAGGGGTACAATGTGTTTCAATGAGTTTTATGTATATTGCCAGGACCCGACAATTCATTCTAGCCGCAATCAGTGTTAAAATACTTTTTTTCCATTATAAATGTCATTTTGCTGTGGTAATGTTCTAAATGCGGGAAAAATGCGCCACTTTACATGCATAATATAGACACCCCCAGGCACCAAATTTAAAGGAATATTTCATTTTTATTGTTTCACTTCACTAAGCATTAATAAAATCACTGCTCCCGAAAAAACGTCAGTTTTTAAAACTTTTTTTTGCATTGATCCATATTCCCTGGGGCAGGACCCGGGTCCCCAAACACTTTTTATGGCAATAACTTGCATATAAGCCTTTAAAATGTGCACTTTTGATTTTTCATGTTCGTGTCCAATAGACACTTCTGGTGCAAACCAAACCGAGGGGTGTTCGGCTCATCCCTAGTCAGAAGTTGGTTGTCAATAGCCAGCAATGGCAGCAACAAATACCAGAAGTAAACATGCAAGATTTTAGCTTACTTTTATGTCTTAGTGTGACAAGCTTTGATAGAGTGCCACCAGCAGGATGAATGGAAGACACCATCCCATCCAAAGAAAAAAGATTTTGGCTGGAGTTCAGCTTTTATTTTGTAATAGCTGTCCTTCAATCGTCCAATATCCATAGGTCAGTTTTAGTGCCCCAAAGATTAAAAAAAAAAAAAAAGAACCTTTCAATGCTGATTGGTCTTCCGTAATAGTGTTTAAATTGTAATCAAATGATCTAAAGTGGTTATGTATACATGAGCTGAAGGGCAGGCTGTTGCAATTGCTAACAGCTGAGCTGCCTGCACATTATCTGTACTGTAGCCATAACATGGAGGTCCTGGTATACAAACAGCATTAGCAACACATGCACTGTATCTCTAGTCGTGTTTGGCAAAACGCCTGGAATTAATTCCTTCACATAAATACTACATTCACTGACCGGTCAGTGGCCATTCGGGAATAGAGATCCCAAGTGAGGGCAAGTTTCTTTTTTTTTTTTTTAAAGGAGAGAAAAATAAAATATAGTGGCCCAGATTCACAAAGCACTTATGCCGACGTATAACAAGTTACGCAGATGTAAGTGCAAATGTACGCCATCGTATCTGTGCGCCAGACCCACAAACTAATATGCGCCTAAAAACAGGCTACACCCCACCGACGTATCTTGCTTACGCCGGCGTAGGGTGGGCGTGCATTTAGGCTGGGCGCATGGTGCCGCTCCCATTGATTAGCCATTCAAACATGCAAATGAGGGAAATACGGCGATTCACGAATGTGCGTGTGCCCGGCGCATGCTACGCAAGATGCGTGTAAGTTGTACGACCGGCGTAAAGTTATTCCCCATAAAGGAGGTGCAACCCAGCAACAGACATGCTCAGGTCTGCACCAGGGAACACAAGCCGGCGTATTGTGCGTTGGACGTGTGTCTGGCTGGGCGTACGTTATGTTCACGGCTGACGCAGTGATCCGGCGTAGCTTAGGCAGTTGTGCCGGCATGGTTATGAGCAGGCGCAGGGCAGCCTCTACTTTTACCTTATGACAGACTCTCTTCAGTGTTAAGCCAGAGAAACACTTAAAGTAGTAATAAACCCTCAGTGTTTTTAGTTAAATACACTGAACTCAAAAAAGTCCCCAGTAAATTACTTGTTAAACTTTACAACTTTCAATGCTGCTGCCTCCTGCTCTCTCGTTGCTTCTTCCTTGACCTTCTGCTCTTCACAGAAAAGAGTTAACTGTGGTCCATGGAGTCTCCAGTCAGTCTAGAGAAGGGAGGGGGGAGGAGGAAGAGGAAGGAGCAGAGGAGTGCTTTTCCATCCTAGGCTATGGGGCTGTGTGTTTCTATTGATGCACATAGTGTACAACTCTAGTTCTTGCATGCAAGGGTGGCTTTGTAGGATGCTGCAAGAGAAAGGAACCACCCGAAAACAAGAAACCCGGGACAGCGGTTATGGCACCAGCTCAAACTGGAACATAGGCAAGGATTAAAAGATGACTGTATGATTAGTGATTAAATCAGCTGCAGAAAGTGCTTAACCCTTTCCTGTCCACGCTATAGCCGAATGATGGCTACAGCGTGAACCCACATACGTCCTCCCCTTTGCACGCTCTGTGATCACAGGTTAAATGAGACTCGGGTGATCACAGATCGGAGTAAGGGGTTGATCCTGGCCCCTTACCACGTGATCAGCCAATGACAGCTGATCACGTGATGGAAACAGAAGGGGCTAGATTCAGGAAGAATTTACGCCGGTGGATCTATTGATACGCCGCGTAAATTCAAATCTGCGCCGGCGTATCTTCTTTCTGTATTCAGAAAGCAAGATACGCCGAAATTAGGCTAAGATCCGACTGGCGTAAGTCTCTTTACATTGGCCGCTAGGTGGCGCTGCCGTCGAGTTCAGCGTAGAATATGCAAATAAGCTGGATACGCCGATTCAAAAAGGTACGTGCGCCCTGCGGATTTCTTTGCGTAAGGTTTTTTCGGCGTAACGTTACTCCTGCTATATGAGGCATAGCCAATGTTAAGTATGGACGTCGTTCCCACGTCGAATTTTGAAAATTTTACGTTGTTTGCGTAAGTCGTTCGCGAATAGGGCTTTGCGTAAATTACGTTCACGTCGAAAGCATTGACTATTTGCGACGTGATTAGGAGCATGCGCACTGGGATACGTTCACAGCCGGCGCATGCGCCGTTCGTAAGAAACGTAATTTACGTGGGGTCGTGTTTTATTTACATAAAACACGCCCACCTCCTGACAATTTGAATTTGGCGCGCTTACGCCGGCAGATTTACGCTACGCCGCCGCAACTTACGGAGCAAGTGCTTTGTGAATACTGCACTTGCCCGTCTAAGTTGCGGAGGCGTAGCGTAAATAGGATACGCTACGCCCGCATAAACCTACGTCCCCCTACCTGAATCTAGCCCATGATCGGTAATCGTTTTTTTTCCTCCTCACGATCACTGGTTTCTGTGAAAGGGACATTGGTCCCGAAGGGGAAGAGGTGCAGCCACCTCACCTGTGCGCACCAGGGCCGCCTGCCAGTGCCCACCAGTGCATATAAGGTGCCATCTATTAATGCCCACCAGTGGCACTTATCAATACCCACCAGTGATGCCAATAAGTGCCTCATCAGTGTCGCCTATCAGTGCCCATCACTGACACCCATCACTACCACCCATCAGTGTCACCTCTCAGTGCCCATCAGTGCCACCTCTCAGTGCCCACCAGTGCTGCCTCATCAGTGCCCACCAGTGCCACCTATCAGTGCAGCCTAATCAGTGTACATCAATGAAGGAGAAAAATTACCTGTTTGCAAAATTTTATAACAAAATATAAAACTGTTTTGTTTTTGTTTTTTAATTATTATTATTTTTTTAAACAAAAAATTTACAACCCAGTGGTGATCAAGTACCACCAAATGAAAGCTCTATTTGTGGGTAAAAAAATATTAAAAATTAATTTGGGTACAGTGTTGTATGACCGCGCAATTGTCATTCAAAGAGTGAGAGCGCTAAAAGCTGAAAATTGGTCTGGGCAGGAAGGGGCTTTAAGGGCCAGATTCACGTACAGCGGGCGCAACTTAACTTTTCCGATTTAAGTTACACCGCCGCAAATTTCCCAAGTTAGTGCCCGATCCACAAAGCACTTACCTGGAAATTTGCGGGGGTGTATCCTAAATCAGTCCGGGCAGGCCAATTCAAATGGGGCGAGTCCCATTTAAATTAGGCGTGCTCCTGCACCGGACGTACTGCGCATGCTCCGGAAGCTATTTTCCCGACATGCTTTGCGCGAAGTTACGTTGCGCCGAGGTTTTGAGAATCACGACGGGTAAAAAATATATGCAGCGGGAAAAAAATAAAAAATGTAAAAAAAAATTTACAGCGACGCGGGAAAGACGGGTATACTTTTACATGGTGTACTAACTTTACACTTTGTAAAAGGTACCCTATCTTTGCGACGGCAAACTAACACTTGCGGCGACTTCACGAAGGGAAAAAGTTTCGTGGATCTCCGTAAGTGCTAATTTGCATACCCGACGCTGGTTTACGACGAGAAATGCCCCCAGCGGCGGCCGCGGTACTGCATCCTAAGATCCGACAGTGTAAAACAATTACACCTGTCGGATCTTATGGATATCTATGCGTAACTGATTCTATGAATCAGTCGCATAGATAGAAACAGGGATACGACGGCGTATCAGCAGATACGCCGTCGTAACCCTTTCGTCAATCTGGCCCTAAGTGCCCAGTAGGCAAGTGGTTAAAAAAAACTGGGGGTTTAATATCGCTTTAATAGTTCCATTTAATGGTCACAGACATATTCATTTCCGCTCATCTGCATGGTTTAGATACCGGCCAATCTTGTGTAATGAATGCGAGAGATATTACATTTCAGAAATGCGTCCAATCACTGTTATGAGCTTGCGTTTGTTGTGTCATAAAGAGGCCCAGGGGGAGACTTGTCTCCATATTGAAGCATTGTTTAATAATTCCTCCAGCAGAACAATAGCTGGATTACCGTGTTCTCTTGTTATTGGATCTGATACAGCAGATCAAAGGACAATTATTTTTTAATCACATTTGGAGTGTGAAGATCAATGGCTGGCAGGGTGCAGGTTGCTTCCTGGCTTCTCACACTTGTCTGCATATCATTTTAAATGTCATTCCCTATCTGTAAAGATTGTAATGCTTTTCGTGAAATTGTCTGCATGGTTCGGTAGTCAGCGTACGCTTTCCCATTCAGCTTCTCATTCAGTTTACTTTTATCAATAGAAGTTCTTGCACTCGAGCCTAGTGTCTGTACATAGATATATATACTGGGGCAGATTCACATAGAAATAGATGGGCGCAGCGTATCAGAGATACGCTACGCCGCTGTAACTTACTTTTGGCCGGTTCGAATCCCCAAAGAATTTGCGCCGTAAGTTACGGCGGCGTAGTGTATCTCTGGCGGCGGAATTCAAATCGGCGATTAGGGGGTGTGTTTCATTTAACCACTTCCATACAGGGCGCTTACGCACCTTCCCACCCAAGCCAATTTTCAGCTTTCAGCACTGTCGCACTTTGAATGGCAATTGCGTGGTCATGCCACACTGTACCCAAACAAAATTGGCGTCCTTTTTTCCCCACAAATAGAGCTTTCTTTTGGTGGTATTTGATCACCTCTGCGATTTTTTTTTTTTTGCGCAACAACTAAAAAAAGACTGAACATTTTGAAAAAAAATTACGTTTTTATTTTTTTCTGTACTTTTTTTGTAAATAAGTAAGTTTTCTCTTTCAATTACGGGCACTGATATGGCGGCACTGATGGGCACAGATGAGATGGCACTGATGGACATCGATGAGGTAGTACTGACGGGCACAGATGAGGTGGCACTGATTAGCGGCGCTGGTATGCGGCACTGATGGGCTCTCATAGGCGGCACTGATGGGCACACATAGGCGGCACTGATGGGCACACATAGGCGGCACTGATGGGCACACATAGGCGGCACTGATGGGCACACATAGGCGGCACTGATGGGCACTCATGGGCGGCACTGATGGGCACTCATGGGCGGCACTTGGCACTCATAGGCGGCACAGATGGGCACTCATGGGCGGCACTTATGGGTAGCACAGATGGGCACTGTGGGGTGGCACATATGGGCACTGTGGGGTGGCACATATGGGCACTGTGGGGTGGCACATATGGGCACTGTGGGGCGGCACTGATGGACACTGTGGGGCGGCAATGATTTACTTATGTTGCCAGTCAGTGCCCATTTGTGGGCACTGATTGGCATCTTTTTTTTTTTTTTACTTTTTTTTTTTTTTTTTTTCATGTGGCGATCCGAGGGGGGGTTGCGCTGATAAACAATCAGCGCGAACCCCCCCTGTCAGGAGAGCCGCCGATCGGCTCTCCTCTACTCGCGTCTGTCAGACGCGAGTGAGGAAGAGCCCCGGGGGCGCGCAGCGGCTCAGAATCCTGAGGACGTCATATGACGTCCAGTCAGGATTCTACAACCACTTTGCCACCGTCAATCTGTCATTGGCGGGCGGCAAGTGGTTAAATGAAGCGCGTCCCCGCGCCGAATGAACTGCGCATGCTCCGTTTCTAAATTTACCGCCGTGCATTGCGCTAAATGACGTCGCAACAACGTCATTTTTTTAAACTTAGACGTGAATTACATCCATGCCGATTCACGGACGACTTACGCCAAAAAAAAAAAATTCAAATTTTCGACGTGGGAACGACGGCCATACTTAACATGGCAAATCTAACTATACGCCGCAAAACAGCAGCTTTAACTATACGCCGGAAAAAGCCGACTAGAGACGACGTAAGAGAATGCGACGGCCGCGCGTATGTTCGTGGATCGTCGGAAATAGCTAATTTGCATACCCGACGCGGAAAACGACGTGGACGCCGAAGTATTGCATCTTAGATCCCGAAGCCGTACGAGGGCGTATACCTGTCGGATCTAACCCAGATGCCGTCGTATCTTGGTTTGAGGATTCAAACTAAAGATACGAAGCAGGAAATTTGAAAGTACGCCGGCGTATCAGTAGATACGCCGGCGTACTAGCTCTGTGGATCTGCCCCACTGTGTGTGTGTATATATATATATATACACAGGGCCGTCTTTAATGTTGATTGGACCCTGGGCAAAAAAATTCTTGCCCCCCCATGCAATTTCGCTCTCCACCTGCCCTGAGACAATAAATATCAGCTAGACTTAAAATCAGTTTACTGTATCAGATCAGGCAGTGACTGTGATTGGTTGCCAGAGGTTACAGCATATCATTACCACTTACTGACGGCCAGGGCTTTTTTTTCCTCAGACAATAGGTGCCGGAACTTCCCCGGGTCACCCCTTTTCTCCGCCCCCTACCCACCTCCGAGGACCATCCCTTGGTTCCATCCCCCTGCCCATCTCCCAGTACCGCCCCTTTTAGACAATACGGAACCAAGTATCATTTTTTTAAAGTAATTTGTATGGAATTTGGTAATGATATCAAGAAAATCCGGATCCCCTGCAGCCAGCAACAATAGACCCTGCTAACAGCAAAGGATTAACCCACAATAAAATCTGCCCCCCCCCCCCCCCAGCAACAATAGACTCCCGGCAGCATCAACAGATCTCTGCACAGCCAGCATTAACAGACTCTCCGGGAACAACTGACCGCCCCCCCCCCCCCCCAGCAACTTAAGATCTCCCACCAGCAACAATAGACCTCCTCAGCAACAACAGACCACCCCCTGCAAAAATAGATGCCTTCCAGCTAGAATAGAGGCCCCAGCAGTGATCGTCAATACCCTGCAGCACACCCCAGCACCCCTTGTCATTACATACAGTCAGTCCAGGAGGTGCCGGAACTGCGTTCCCCCGCGTTCCCGCTGAAAAAAAGCCCTGCTGACTGGTTGCTAGAGGTTACAGCACACATTACGGCTCACTGATTAGTTGCTAGAGGTTACAGAACATGAGTTTTGCTTGTTGATTGGTTGCTAGAGATTACTGTACATCAATACTGCTCACTGATTGGTTGCTAGAGGTTACAGCACATCATCTGCTCACTGCAGAGGGGATGATATACATATGAATGCTGCCTTTACTTACATATCATTGCCGCCGGCCACGGATATTTACATATAAACACAGGGTCTGCGGGTGAGTCATCTGTACACAACAATAGGGCAGCATTAGTAGCAGCACTTCACACTGAGATATCGGGACACAGCACAGGACTAAAACTTCAAGGGACAAGGGAATTTCAACTAGGATAGTTGGCAAGTATGAGGCAGCTGCTTTGGGCTCACACTATAAAACGCAGCGGATCACAGCAGGAGTCCGGTGCGTCTCCATTCACCATATCAAGTCAGATTTCAGCCCGTATTTTGGGCTGAATTCAGACCTGAAACAGATCAAAACGTGCACAGGGCTCCTGTGCAATTCGCACCTGAGCCACTCTGGAAATGTGTGAACCGACACTATAGAGATTGAGGGAAGCCCACATCCAATTTGCATATATATGCATGTGTGTGTATTATAATATAAAGGGACTCTTTTCATGTATTCAAGTATTTTAGGTATGCAAGTCTGGATTTGTGGAAAGGCCACAGCCTAGGGCAGCAAAGTCTCAGTGGCGATATCTGGCTTTCCCTTGTTTTATTCTAAATGCAACCTGTCATTAGGAAATGTCGTAGAACTTTCCTGGCATAACTGACTGATGAAATGCTATGGGGTATAAAGTTCATGTTATTACAAGAAGCTCAGATGCTATCATGCTCCCATGGTGTACACAGTATGTGAATCTCAGATTTTCTCAGCCAGAACTCTCTTTAATACGACTTCACATACAGTATGCGGGCTTCTCCACAGGTCACTGTGGTGCCCATATTGCATTGCGGAATATTGCATTGCGGAATGCAGGGAGGGGGCACCTGAGGTCAGCCTTAAAGCAAAGTTGAGGTCTGCATGCTCATGGCCTGGCTATTGGGGACTATGGAGCTTTGATACGAAATTACAAAAAGGTAAAGGTTTCTGTTTGTGCTGTACATACAAAAGATAAAAACTCAGGGCCAGATTCACAGACATTTGCGTTACGCTGCGGCGGCGTAACGTATCCCATTTACGTTACACCGCCGCAAGTTTACAGCGTAAGTGCTTGATTCACGAAGCACTTACCTGTAAACTTGCGGCGGTGTAGCGTAAATCCGCCCGGCGCAAGCCCGCCTAATTCAAATGGGGCGGGGACCATTTAAATTAGGCGCGTTCCCGCGCCGAACGTACTGCGCATGCTCCGTCCCTAAAATTTCCCGACGTGCATTGCGCTAATTAACGTCGCAAGGACGTCATTGGTTTCGACGTTAACGTAAATGGCGTCCAGCGCCATTCATGGACGACTTACGCAAACGACGTGAAATTTAAAAATTCGACGCGGGAACGACGGCCATACTTAACATTGGTTAGACCACCTAGAGGGCATGCTTAGTTTTACGCGACGCATCTCTACGGAAACAACGTAAATTTAGATCGACGGGCAAAGCGGACGTTCGTGAATCGCCGTAACTAGTCATTTGCATATTCTACGCCGACCGCAATGGAATCGCCACCTAGCGGCCGGCCTAGAATTGCAGCCTAAGATCCGACGGTGTAACACAGTTTAGCATACAAAAAAAAATGGACGATCATTCGTCCGATAATCGGTTAGTGTGTACCGGGCAATACACACATACACATATACAGTGCCTTGAAAAAGTATTCATACCCCTTGACATTTTCCACATTTTGTCATGTTACAACCAAAACGTAAATATATTTTATTGGGATTTTATGTGATAGACCAACACAACGTGGTGCATAATTGTGAAGTGGAAGGAAAATGATAAATGTTTTTTAAAATGTTTTACAAATAAATATGTGAAAAGTGTGGGGGGGCATTTGTATTTGGAGTCAATACTTTGTAGAACCGCCTTTTTACTGCAATTGCAGCTGTAAGTCTTTTTGGGGATGTCTCTACCAGCTTTGCACATCTAGAGAGTTACATTTTTGCCAACTCTTCTTTGCAAAATATGTCAGGCTCTGTCAGATTGGATGAAAAGCATCTGTAAACAGCAATTTTCAAGTCTCGCCACAGATTCTCAATTGGATTTAGGTCTGGACTTTGGCTGAGCCATTCTAACACATGAATATGCTTTGATCTAAACCATTTCATTGTAGCTCTGGCTGTATGTTTAGGGTTGTTGTACTTCTGGAAGGTGAACCTCCACGCCATTCTCAAATCTTTTGCAGACTCTAAGGCCTTGTACACACGAGAGGATATCCGATGAAAACGGTCCGCCAGACCGTTTCCAGCGGATAAATCCTCTGGCGGATTTTGATCTGATGGCTGTACACACCATCAGATCAAAATCCCCGCGGAATACATCCGCGGTGATGTGCCGCGCCTTCGCCGCGACGATGACAAGGCGACGTGCGCGACCCTGGAAGGTAAATACTTCCACGCATGCGTCGAATCACTTCGACGCATGTGAGGGATGGGGATCGGGCGGACTTATCCGGTGAGTCTGTACAGACGACCGGATAAGTCCGAGGGACTGGATTCCAGCGGATAGATTTCTTAGCATGCTAAGAAATTTTTATCCGCTGCAAATCCGTCGGCTGGATTTTTATCCGCTGGGAAATGTCCGCTCGGGCCTACACACGACCGGATCTGTCTGCTGGAACTGATCCGCGGATCAATCCCAGCGGATAGATCCGGTCGTGTGTACGGGGCCTAACAGTTTTTCTTCTAAGATTGTCCTGTATTTGGCTCCATCCATCTTCCCATCAACTATGACCAGCTTCTCTGTTCCTGCTGAAGAAAAGCATTCCCATATGATGCTGCCACCACCATGTTTCACGGTGGGGATGGTGTGTTCAGGGTGATGTGCAGTTTTAGTTTTTCACCACACATAGCATTTTGCTTTTAGGCCAAAAAGTTCAATTTTGGTCTCATCTGACCAAAGCACCTTCTTCCACATGTTTGCTGTGTCCCCCACATGGCTTCTCACAAACTGCAAACAGGACTTCTTATGGCTTTCTTTCAGCAATGTCTTTCTTCTTGCCACTCTTCCATTAAGGGCAGATTTGTGGAGTTCATTATGACTAATGGTTGTCCTGTGGACAGATTCTCCCACCTGAGCTGTGGATCTCTGCAGCTCCTCCAGAGTTACCATGGGCCTCTTGGCTGCTTCTCTGATTAATGCTCTCCTTGTCCAGCCTGTCAGTTTAGGTGAATGGCCATGTCTTGGTAGGTTTGCAGTTGTGCCATACTCTTTCCATTTTTGGATGATGGATTGAACAGTGCTCTGTGAGATGTACAAAGTTTGGGATATTTTTGTATAACCTAACCCTGCTTTAAACTTCTCCACAACTTTATCCCTGGCCTGGTGTGTTCCTTGGCCTTCGTGATGCTGTTTGTTCACTAAGGTTCTCTAACAAACCTATGAGGGCTTCACAGAACAGCTGCATTTATACTGAGATTAAATTACACACATGTGGGCTCTATTTACTAACTAGGTGATTTATGAAGGCAATTGGTTCCACTAGATTTTAGCTAGGGGTATCAGAGTAAAGGAGGCTGAATACAAATGCAGACCACACTTTTCAGATATCTGTAAAAACAATTGAAAACTATTTATCATTTTCCTTCCACTTCGCAGTTACAGTATTTTTCTGTCCATGCAATAAATCCAAAACTAAAAGGAAAAAATTACCGGGAGTTAAATGAAAAATTGCACCTTTGGTACAGTTCCCAGTGAAGCACAGCCTTTTCATCAAAGAAGTCCTTTTCTTGGTGTGCACCGCCCAATTAGTTCCTATGGGTAAGCTGTATTCTGCTTGACCACTATAAACCAGCATGAGTCTTGTTTACCCATAACAATGAATGAGGGACCACAGCATTAATTTTCACTAAGGCTGCATTCACACCTCCGCGACAAGATACGCCGCGTACGCTGCGTATTTTGCCGCGAGTGTGTAACTTTTTTTTTTTTTTTAAACAAAGCCTTCCCATTGCTTTGTATGGCCGAACGCCAATGCCGCCTGAAAAAAAGGGTCCGGGACTTTTTTTCAGGCGGCAGGCGTACGGCGTCTATGAGATGTGAACCATCTCCATAGACAGCAATGGGAATTCTCCCCTCCAGCGGCACAAGCGTCAGGCGTTTTGTCGCGGAGGTGTGAATGGGCTCTAAGAGGCACACCATGTTTGCTGGAAAGGCTGTGTAGGGTCCACCAGGGTAGATTGCTGGATCAAAAAAGAAGGGGCCAGATTCTGGTAGATCCTGCGGCGGCGTCGCGTAAGCTATTTACACTACGCCGCCACAACTTACAGGAGCAAGTGCTGTATTCCCCAAACACTTGCTGTGGCGTAGTGTAATTGGCCCGGCGTATCCCCGCGTAATTCCAAGGGGGCGGCTTGTATTTAAATTAAGCGCGCCGATCGAACTGCGCATGCGCCGGGCTTAAAATAGCCCAGTGCGCATGCTCCAGTTCTCGACGGAAAACGTCAATGACGCCGACATGTGCGTCATTGACGTAAAGTCGTATTCAAGAACGACTTAGGAAAACGACATACCCGACGGGAAAAGACGACGCGGACCCGACGCCATACTTAACATGGCATACGGCGGACTGGCGTAAGGTTACCCCTCATATAGCAGGGGTAACCTTACGCTTACGCAAACAACGTAAGCGACGGCTATGCAACGCAAATTCATTCGGGAATCGGCGTATCAGGCTCATTTGCATAAACAAATGAGACCTGAACGTAAACGCCACCTAGCGGTCGGCGTTGTATTGCATTTAGGATCCGACGGTGTAAGCGATTTACACCAGTCGGATCCTAGCCTAAATCCGTCATATCTTGTTTTGTGAATACAAAACAATGATACGCCGGCGGGAAATTCGAATTACGCCGGTGTATCAGTAGATACACCGGCGTAACTCTTCTGAGAATCTGGCCCAAGGTAAGTATCTCAGCCTGTGGGCTGCACTTGGAGTGGTGGGGAAATTTAAAGCAGGACTTAACTGTTTCTGAGCACCACGAAGTGAGAGTGCTATTAAATTCATGGGGTGGGTGTATATGGACCATAGACAAAATGCACACTACTGACCCCACATATTACAGAACTATCCTTTGCTGAAGTCAATAGGATTTGATGGGGCTTGAGACTGTTCATCCTATTCCTCACCTTCCTTTTTCAGCATTTATACCTTGCAGCGAACACACAGCACATGCATACAAGGCATATCGTTTATATAATTTCCCAGCCTTTGGAAACCCTGTCTCAATGTGACAATGACAGTAACGTGTAGCAGTACAGATGTGGATGACATGACACATCCGCTTCTGAGTCACATTGGCAGTTTCTCTCGACGCCAGGTTGTCCCTTCAGTCCACTCCAGTCCAAACAGCACTGACAGTCCCGCTCCCGACTTGCTTTGCTCCCGTCCCGCAGACCCGCACACGAGGCTCCGGCCACTCCGCTCGGCTCCCTTGCACCATGACATCACTCGACACGCTCAGGCACCGCCTCCGCCAACTGGCGCTGCCCGAACACACTCTAGCAGGCACCCGACTGGTCTTGGCCTGGTACGGACCAGAACTATGCATGCATAGAGCCGAGCGTCAGCCATATTTTTATTTTTTACTTGTAACCTTACCTGTCACTGGCTTTTACTGGCAGGAGAAAAGTGCCCGTATTTTATTGGCTGTCAGTAAAAATACTGAAGGTTGGCAACACTGGTCAGACTTTCCCTAGAGAACATAGGTGTGCGCAGCCTATTGCATTATTGTGTGTGTATGTATATATATTATATTATATATATATATATATATATATAGCAGCAGGGCAATGGAAAGTATAAGTAGAGGAGCAGTGGACGTGTCAGTAGTTTTTTTATTTTATATATATATATATTTTACTATTACTTAACATTTCATATTTATATATTTTTTACCATATTTAAAAAAAAATATTAGATTTTTTACAGTTTTTTAAGAGCCCCATTAGGGTGCTTTGGTGAAATATCAGGGGTCTAAACAAACCCCTGATGTCTCACATTTGAGACAGAGAAAAGCACTGGGGATAGAGGTTCCTCAGTCTCGTTTTCTACAGCCAAGCAGCAGGGGGAATCTGCGCAAAACAGGGTGATTAGGGTGTGCCCAGGCACACCTGGTACACCCTGTGCGCACGCCTATGCTAGAGAATAGGTTTGGTCTTAAATTTAACCACTGTCCCTGTGTCACCTGTCCAGAGTTCACCAACCTTTCAGAGACGGGTAGCTTCTGTATCCAACTCCGATGAGATGTGTCCACCATTGCCTTCTTCTGACATTTACGAAGTTGTATGTTTTTTTGGTTGAACCTATTTTGTCCAGTCGCTTATTGCCAAATAGCTGTCTAGTGGGGAATTTAGATGGGCCGCGTGCTGCCAATAAATACAGAAAGATTCCAGATAAAATAAAGGAACAAGGCTTATAGAAGGAAGGGGTAGACTGTCTTTACAATGTAGTTGGAAGAGAAGAAAACAATGTTCTGGGGAGGAACGTTAGATCTCGTTATATTATGTTACATGTACAATGCTTTGGAGAAGCCTTGCAACTTGTAAAGAAGCAAAGTAGAAATGTAATGTTCTCTTCAAATCCTTTCTGACATTTCTTTGGAGATCAGACTTAGATGCTGATATGAGACCAAAAGCCACAAGGCAGCTTTTCACATATCCACAAAAATGTTTCCTGGCCATGTTCACGTCAATCCGTAAATTTACAACTCTGATGCCGCGTACACACGGTCGTTTTTCGGCATGAAAAAAAACGTAATTTTTCAGCATGTCCAAAAAACGAAGTTTTTACAACTTCATCATTAAAAACGATGTTGCCCACACACCATCGTTTTTGAAAAATGATGAACAAAGCGCGGTGACGTACAGCGGCACTCTGAAGGGGAAGTTCTATTCGCCTTTGGGCTGCTTTTAGCTGATTCCGTGTTAGTAAAAGACGATTCACGCTTTTTTGTCTGTTACAGCGTGATGAATGTGCTTACTTCATTAGGAACGGTAGTTTTACCAGAACGAGCGCTCCCGTCTCATAACTCGCTTCTGGGCATGCGCGGGTTTAAAACGTTGTTTTAGCCCACATAGATCATTTTTTACAACCCGAAAAACGACATTTTAAAAAAACGACGTTAAAAAATGCAGCATGTTCGAATTTTTTTTTTGTCGTTTTTCAGAAGCCAAAAAACTTTGTGAAGCCCACACACGATCATTTTAAATGACGTTTTTAAAAACGTTGTTTTTTTTTCATGCCGAAAAAAGGACCGTGTGTACGCGGCATGAGCCTTAAAAGGATACCTAGGGGGGGTTTAACCACTACAGCCCCAGAAGAATTTACCCCCTTCCTGACCAGAGCACTTTTTGTGATTCGGCACTGCGTTGCTTTAACTGACAATTGCGCGGTCGTGCGACGTTGCACCCAAACAAAATGGACGTCCTTTTTTTCCCCACAAATAGAGATTTCTTTTGGTGTCATTTGATCACCTCTGCGGTTTTTATTTTTTGCGCTATAAACAAAAAAAGAGCGACAATTTTGAAAAAAAAAACAATATTTTTTTACTTTTTGCTATAAGAAATATCCCCCAAATATATATATATATATATAAAAAAAAATGTTTTCCTTAGTTTAGGCCGATATGTATTATTCTACATATTTTTGGTAAAAAAAATCGCAATAAGCGTATATTGATTGGTTTTCACACAAGTTATAGCGTCTACAAAATAGGGGATAGATTTATGGCATTTTTTTTACTAGGAATGGCGGCGATCTGCGATTTTTATCGTGACTGTGACATTATGGCAGACACATCGGACACTTTTGACACTATTTTGGGACCCTTGTCATTTATACAGCAACAGTGCTATAAAAATGCACTGATTACTGTGTAAATGACACTGGCAGGGAAGGGGTTAACCACGAGGGGGTGAGGAAGGGGTTAAGTGTGTCCTAGAGAGTGATTCTAACTGTGGGGGGGGCTGGGCTACAAGTGACACAACATTGATCACTGCTCTCGATGACAGACAGCAGTAGATTACTGTCCTGTCACAAGGCGGAACAGGGAAACTCCTTGTTTACACAGGCATCTCCCTGTTCTGCAGCTTCGTGACACGATGGCGACCCGGTACCTTGGATTTGTCGACCCATTTTCTTCTGTTATCAATAGAAATACAGTCATCTCATATAAACCTGCTTGTGCAATATTCGAAAGAAGAACTAGGGAGGAGCAAAATTAAGTTTTCATGTCTGTGAAATTTGGAGAAAATCAGCAGATTTTGTTGAAATATTTGCAGAATGTGGCGGTTAAGGAAGTTGTTGTTGGTTTTTAAGAGCGCAGCCAGCTTTAATGTCTCCTAAGAGTTAGGGAATCTTTTTAAAAACTATCCTGGGCTGGTTCTTCTGCCAAAAAGGACTAAATGCTGTATTTTAATGCAGGGTTGGTTTACAGAAATTAAAAAAATATATATATATTTTAAATGACAGTTAACAAATAACACACAAAAGGGAAAGAAAAGAAATACAAAGAACGTTAAATGAGATAAACCCAACTTCTGTACATATAAGCGAGAACCTCAGCTTCAGCTACTGAGCCCTGTGGCAATTTTTTTTTTTTTTTATCAACTTGCTAAAAACATACAACAATATGAATTATTTGTATATGATATGCCATTTTGAAAACAAAAAGGAATCTAAATATAAGATCTTTTGCTTCAGCTACCGAGCCTTGAGGCAGACAAGTTTTGTTTTAACTTCACCTGCTGATTACATACAAAAAATCTAAATTATTCATATGTGATATGTAATTTAAAAAATATAATGAAGGAAGGAGGCTAAAGGAGAGAACTTCAGCTTCAGCTATTGAGCTCTGTGTGTTTTTTTTTTTTACTTTAAAATTATTATTTTTTGTTAAACGTTACTTGCTGACTACATACAAACATAGAATTATTCATATGCAATATTTCACTGTTACTTTTGAAAAGAAAAAAATATATATACATTTCCTTTAAAAATAAAGATGCATCCTGGGGGGAAGGAATCTAAATGAAGGAAAAAACTTAATTCAGCTACTGAGCTCTGTAGCAAACAAGTTTTTTTTTTAAACTTCACTTGATGACTACATACAAAAATATTCATATGCAATTTATCACAGTTACCTTTGACAAGAAAAAGAAACAAACACAACAGTCCCTTATACATTTTCTTTTATAAAACAGACGTGTCCCTGTGGGAAGGAATCAAAATATAGGGAGAAAAAAAAACGATTTAATTACTGAGCTCTGTGGCAAATGATTTATTTTTTCCAAACTTCACTTGCTAACTACATACAAAAATATAAATTATTCATATGCGATATGTAATTGTAAAAATGTTATGAGGAAATGAGGCTAACGGAGAGAACTTTAGCTTCAGCTACTGAGTTCTGTGGCAAACAAGTTTTTTTGGATTTTATTTATTTTTTTGTTAAAAGTTACTTGCTGACTACATACAAACATCTAATATGCAGAATTTCACTGTTATTTTTGAAAAGAAAAAAAAAATAAGCCCACTATACATTTCCTTTAATAAAACAGATGTATCCACATAGAAAGGAACCTAACCAAGATTTTCAGCTTCTGCTACTGAGCTCTGTGGCAAACAAGTTTTTCGCCTTTTGGATTTTTATTTTTTTTGCTAAACATTACTTGCTGACTACATACATGTCCTTTAATAAAACAGATGCATCTTGAGGTGAAGTAATCTAAATAAAGGAACAAAAACTGATTTAGTTACTAAGCTCTGTAGCAAGCGAGTTTTTTTTTTTTTAAACGTTACTTGATGACTACATTTTGAATGACCTAAGTTATTCATATGCGATTTGTCACAGTTACTGTACCTTTGACAAGAAAAAGAAAAAAACACAACAGTCCCTTAAACATTTTATTTTATAAAACAGATGTATCCTCGTGGGAAAGAATCAAAATATATGGGGAAAACAGATTTAACTACTAAGCGCTGTGGCAAATTAGTTTTTTTTTTCCAAACTTCACTTGCTAACTGCATACAAAAATATAAACTAAGGGCCGGATTCATAAAGAAGATACGACAGCGTATCTCCTGATACGCCGTCATATCTCTGAGTCCGGCCGGTCATATCTATGCGCCTGATTCATAGAATCAGGTTACGCATAGATCTCGTCGTTACGCCGATTCACGATTCACTGCCCGTCGCAGTAAATTTACGCTGTTTCCGTAAGAGATACGCGGCGTAACGATAAAGCTGCCCCCTAGGTGGCGTAGCCAATGTTAAGTATGGCCGTCGTTCCCGCGTCGAAAATTGAAAATCTAACGTCGTTTGTGTAAGTCGTCCGTGAATGGCGCTGGACGCCATTTACGTTAACGTAGAAACCAATGACGTCCTTGCGACGTCATTTAGCGCAATGCACGTCTGGAAATTTTAGGGACGGCGCATGCGCAGTACGATCGGCGCAGGAACGCCCCCTACCCGGATCATTTGAATTAGGCGGGCTTGCGCTGGGGGGATTTACGCTACGCCGCCGCAACTTTACAGACAAGTGCTTTGTGAATCAAGCACTTGCCCGTAAAACTTGCGGCTGGGTAACGTAAATGTGATACTTTACACCGCCGCAGATTTGCGCGATTATATGTGAATCTGGCCCTAAGAGTCCACTATACATTTCCTTTAATGAAACTGATGTTTCCTCATAGAAAGGAACCTAAGATTTTCAGCTTCAGCTACTGAGCTCTATGAAAAACTGTTTTTTTTAAGCAGAATCTGAACACATTTATGTAATCCTCAGTTGCTGATTATATATGAAAATATAATTTATTTGTATGCAAGTATGTAGTGATTACCTATAAAAAGAAAAAAAATGAGTCCACTATACATTTACTTTAAAAAAAAAAAACTGCTGTACCCTTACGGGAAGGAATCTATGGTGATATAAGTATACATTATGCAGATATGCATTTTTTGCCTCTTCCTTATGTGGCCGGCGGTTTTCCTCTATTTGCTGCCTTTCAATTATGCTTTACTCTAAATGTTGCAATGTTCCAGATGCCTAAAATTTTGTATAACAAAAAAATAAAATACTCAATGTTCCTGTATGTTTGACCTCAAGATCAGTTCTAACAACAGAATACTGGACCAAACCCTGAAGACCAAAAGCTTTTCTTATCGAACCATCTCCTAAATGTGATATATTTGTGTTTCCCTGAGCTGAACTGTAATCCTATGTACAAAATTTGTTACTTGATACTAAAGTGACTTTTTACTTTTAAACAAGTTTTCTGAATGAACCTCTTTTCTCTAAGGTCTTGCTTGTTTATTCCTTTAGCTTTTAAGGAAATATTTTACAAAATAATTAAATTAGGCCGAAGGATAACTGGTGACTCATTTAAAGTGGAGGTTCACCCAAATAACATGTATATAAGATCATATTCTTTATACTTCCAACATGTACAGTATGCCCTTTTTTTTTTTTTTGGCTCTACATACCTTATTATGGCTATTTTCCACCCGGCTTCCAGGTACTCACTCCCGTGGGAGTAGGCGTTTCTATGCAGAGGCGCAATGTCACCTGGGACTTCGCCCAGATGAATGACGTCCTTGAGAAAATGTTCCCCCCCGCGCCCCCCTATTGCGTTTGCGCGTCACGAGAGTCATGGAGCTTCCGAAAGTAGCCGAACTGCGAGTCAGCTCTACACGGCGCCTGCGCACCGACTAGGAGCCGTGTAGAGCTGACTGCGCAGGCGCCGTATACAGCTGACTCGCAGTTTGGCTACTTTCGGAAACTCTGTGACTCTCGTGACACGCCTACGTAATAGGGGGCGCAGGGGGGGGGGGGACTTTTTCTCAAGGACGCCAATCATCTGGGCGAAGTCCCAGGTGACATTGTGCCTCTGCATAGAAACGCCTACTCCCGCGGGAGTGAGTACCCGGAAGCTTGGTGGAAAATAGCCATAACAAGGTATGTAGAGCCAAAAAAAAAGTGCATACTGTACATGTTGGAAGTATAAAGAATATGATCTTATATACATTATTTGGGTAAACCTCCGCTTTAAAAGCATCCCCATCCGGAAACTAAAAATTGCCAGAAAACATCCCAGAACATAGGCATGCACATGAAGCGTGCCGGATGTGCCTGGGCACGCCCTAATCACCCAGTGTGCCAGGGCCCCGGGTAAGGCAATACAGCTGGCCCTCCTGTACCGAGGCCTGGGCCCGATCAGTTCAAAAGGAGGGCCTGGGCACCTGCCTAGCAGGAGGACTGGCTGTATTGCCTTATTGCAGACATCGATCCTCTTGTTCCTTCCCCTACATTGCCCATTATTAGCTCTTTCTTGTGAAGACCAGAAGTTCAGGTAAGCAGCACTGAGAGAGAAGAAGCCAGCAGCATTAAATGTATACTGCAAGTGCTGGGGTAGGAAATGTTTATTTTACTGCTAAGGGTATAATAATGTTTTAACTGTATCCTGATTTGTGATGAGTCAAACGTACCTGGGTTCCATTCTAACAAGGTCCGGCAAACGTAACTAAAGTTTCGGTACCGTATATGAACCTATCTGAAGTCAATAGGAATCTAATGTTGAAAATCAGTAATGGCCAATTTCAAGGTTAATAGAAATGGGATGGTCAAACAAATATCATGGGGGGCTAAGCACTGCCATGGGGAACATGAGTCAACAAAAACTTTGCCTCTAAGGCTTTATGGCAGCTTCCTCCTCTGCATCTTCCCTCCTCCTTCCCTCGGCGTGGCAGCCAATATGATTGCTTCTCCTCCCGCGTCTTAGGACCAGCTTCCTGATTGGCCGGGAGGAGAATCAGGAAGACCATAGCGAATATTAATTCAATATTGTCACACAACTGGGTGGACTCAGGGCGCCGTGCTCTGCGTCCCAAGCCCACCCTTTTTTAAAGCCAATTAGAGCCTCGGCTCTAATCACATGCTTATGAAAAAAAAAATCCCCATTGGAATCCATGCGTCCGGTGCCCTGCATGTAGATTAGGGACTGGATGCATGAATTAGGGGGGTGGCACCCCTGCGCCACGGATGGATGGGCCACCACTGGTCAATACACTGTATACAACCTGCTACAGCAAAACTGGAATTTACAAAAGAAAAAAAGAATTCTGTTTAACCACAGATTTTACCCCCTTGCTGACAGAGCACTTTTTACAATTTGACGCTGCGTCACTTTATCTGACAATTGCGACGTTGTCCCTGAACAAAATTTTGCGTCCTTTTTTTCCCACAAATTGAGATTCCTTTTAGTGGTATTTGATCACCTCTGCGGTTTTTATTTTTTGCGCTATAAACAAAAACATAGCGACAATTTTGAAAAAAAAACTATATGTTTTGCTATAAATATCCCCCAAATAATAAAAAAAAAAAATTCTTCCTCAGTTTAGGCCAATATGTATTCTTTTACATATTTTTGGGAATAAAAATCGCAATAAGCGTATATTAATTGGTTTGCTCAAAAGTTACAAACTATGAGAAAGATTTAAGGTATTTTTATGGCGTGTTTATAATTTTTTTACTAGTACAGGCATACCCCGCTTTAAGTACACTCACTTTACATACACTCGCGAGTAAGGACATACCCGCAAGTGTATGTAAAGTGCCTTACAAGTACTGTACAGACATTTTGCAGC
Organism: Rana temporaria; assembly: GCF_905171775.1. Lineage (NCBI taxonomy): Eukaryota > Metazoa > Chordata > Amphibia > Anura > Ranidae > Rana > Rana temporaria. The sequence goes on along the minus strand of NC_053489.1, from coordinate 643,372,754 downwards.
CGCAGTAGAAAGAGCTGAAGCTCAGAGAGCATAGCCTGCCCTGTTCCAGTGTGCCCCTCAGACCTCAACTACAGCTCCTGACACCCCCACTACAGCCCCTGATCCCCCACTACACCCTAGAAGTGAAAAAAGGTATTGTTTCACTTTAAGTACATTTTCGTTTTACATACATGCTCTGGTCCCATTGTGTACTTAAAAGTGGGGTATGCCTGTAATGGAAGTGATCTGCGATTTTTAGCGAAATTGCGACATTGCAGCAGACAGATTGGACACTTTTGACACATTTTAGGGACCATTGACATTTATAGAGCCATCAGTGCTATACTGTTAATATGCACTTGGTTACTGTGTAAATGTCACTGGCAGGGAAGGGATTAACACTAGGGGGGGATCGAAGGGTTAAGTGTGTGTTCCCTCACTGTATTCTAACTGTTTGGGAATGGGACTAACTAGGAGAGATGACAGATCATTGTTCTTACTTTGTAGAAACAGACGATCTGTCTCCTCTCCTCTGACAGCACAGGGATTTGTGTGTTTACAAATCCCCACGCTAGCTCTCGTGCACGCGACCGGACGTGGCCGGCGGCGATTGCACACGCTGGCCACACGCATCAGGTTCCCCGCTGTGCCCTCTGGTGGCTCTCCTGGGCAAAGCCGATTTTGCCCAATAGAGCCATTCTGCCGCAGTATATCTGTGTGAGCCGGGTAAATTCGACAATTAGTGCACTGTTGAAAAATGTGTTTGTTTTTCGCTTTATTCGTTTTTTTTTTTCTTTTTTTTTTTTTTTTATATATTCTTTATTTTACATTTTTCACCTTTTACATTGTCTTGAACTCAGTTTAGTATCAATACACACAATATAAACAGTTTTCTATTGCTGTGTTTCTTGCATTTCCAAGAACTGTTATTCCTTTCTATCCCACTTCATCCTATTGTATCGTCCCCTTACTCGTGTTCTCCCCTGGTTCAAAACATCACATCCCCCCCTCCCCCCCTTGCCCCCAAGCCCTTCTTCCGGGCTTAGAGAAAAAAAAAAAAAAAAAAAGGGAAAAAATCCCCTCTCTCTCTCCTTCCCTCCTCCTCCCACACCCCGTCATCCCTCCCTAGTCCCCCCCCCGCTCCCATCTCACAAAGGGTTCCCATGTCTCCCTCACTATCTCCTCCCTCTCCCCTAGAAATGCCGTAAGGTTCTCCATGCATTGCATTTCCTTGATTTTAGCTAGCCATTGTGCTTTACTTGGATAGCATGTGCTCTTCCAAAGTACCGGGATACACGATCTAGCTGTAACCACTAAATGTCTCACAAGGGATCTTTTGTATTTCTCCATTGACATAGGTATCTGTCTCCTCTCCTCTGACAGCACAGGGATTTGTGTGTTTACAAATCCCCGCGCTAGCTCTCGTGCACGCGACCGGACGTGGCCGGCGGCGATTGCACACGCTGGCCACACGCATCAGGTTCCCCGCTGTGCCCTCTGGTGGCTCTCCTGGGCAAAGCCGATTTTGCCCAATAGAGCCATTCTGCCGCAGTATATCTGTGTGAGCCGGGTAAATTCGACAATTAGTGCACTGTTGAAAAATGTGTTTGTTTTTCGCTTTATTCGTTTTTTTTTTTCTTTTTTGGGTCATTCGTTATGATTACAATTTGTAAATAAAAAAATGTGTAAATTTGTAAATGCGAAAATTTGAAGATCCAAATATTCTGAAATTTGAATATTAGTAAATTCTAACATTTCTAAATTTCCGAAGTTACAAATTTTCGAATATTCTAATTTCCGAAGTTTCTTTCATTTGGATATATCCGAATTAACAAATTTGTCGAAATTTGTTAAAAAAAAATAATTAGGATCTAAACGAATTGCACATGTCTAGTTTAACTGCTTGCCGACCAGCCTCCGCAGTTTTACGGCGGCAGGTCGGCTCTGCTGGGCGAGAGTACATAGCTATACGTCACCTCGCCCAGCAGCCAAAGGGGCGCGCGCGCCCCCCGCTCGTCCCTGGCTCCCGTGCACGTGCCCGGCGGGCTTGATCACCGCCGGGCACCCGCGATTGCTCGTTACAGAGCGAGGACCGGGAGCTGTGTGTGTAAACACACAGCTCCCCGTCCAGTCAGGGGAGAAATGCCTACAATGTATGAACAGCGATCAGTCATTTCCCCTAGTGAGGCCACCCCCCCCCCTACAGTTACAACACACCCAGGGAACATACTTAACCCCTTCCCCGCTCCCTAGTGTTAACCCCTTCCCTACCAGTGGCATTTTTATAGTAATCAATGCATTTTTATAGCACTGATCCCTATTAAAATGCCAATGGTCCCAAAAATGTGTTAAAAGTGTCCGAAGTGTCCGCCATAATGTCGCAGTACCGAAAAAAATCGCTGATCGCCGCCATTACTAGTAAAAAAATAATATTAATAAAAATGCCATAAAAATACCCCCTATTTTGTAAACGCTATAACTTTTGTGCAAACCAATCAATAAACGCTTATTGCGATTTTTTTTAATGAAAAATTGGTAGAAGAATACGGATCGGCCTAAACTGAGGAAAAAAATTTTTTTTATATATTTTTGGGGGATATTTATTATGGTAAAAAGTAAAAAATATATTTATTTTCAAAATTGTTGCTCTATTTTTGTTTATAGCGCAAAAACGAAAAACCACAGAGGTGATCAAATACCACCAAAAGAAAGCTCTATTTGTGGGAAAAAAAGGATGCCAATTTTGATTGGGAGCCATGTCGCGCGACCGCGCAATTGTTAGTTAAATTGACGCAGTGCCGAATCGCAAAAAGTGCTCTTGTCTTTGACCAGCAATATGGTCCAGGGGTTAAGTGGTTAAATTGACAGTAAATGACAGTTCCGAGCTACTTCCTTTATTTATAAACAAAGCGGCCAGGGATTCCTTTCATCTGTAACAGACCCTTATCCTAGATGAGGGTCTGGTATAGATGTTAATGGGTGACCTCACAAAAAAATAAAAGTTCATCCTTCAACATCACATGGATATCTTAATTCTATAACCACTATCTATGTATGACGTTACAAAAAGAAATACCGTAATCAATATAAAAAGTAAAAAAAAAAAACATTACAAGGAAATAAAAATGTAACTTTTTAAAAAATCATTAGCTTGATATAATAAACAAAAAATAAATAAAAAATGACTATTGGCAGATGGACGTTGGGATACATTGAACAGGCCTCCAGGGTAATCCAGGGCACTTATGAAAAACACACTTTGCATTTAGTATTAAGCCAAGAAATCTAGAGATTTCCTTGCATTTAATCAGGATTATGATGTCTTAGTTATGACATCCAATCTAAGCTATGTGCAAGTACAGACAAACATAAAAAAACAAGGATTCTGCATGTGGATAAATCCTCAGATAGGCAGAAATAATTAGACCATCATCCAAATTGTTCTTGGGTAAACTACAGGATTGAATATCATCCGCTCTTTAGCCGACTGCTACCGTGTCCTGACTGTCATCCCCAATACAGTCACGAAACCGTCATTTCACAAAACAGCGCAGGGGGAAACCAAAATAAAAAAAGGCAAAGCAGAAACATGTGTGCTCCATTACATCAAATATTTTTATAGACTGCTGAAATATCACAAAGGCCGCAAGAAAATAACAAGCACAAATATGGATGTGGAACAGGGGACGTTTAGCCAAGACTTGAACTAGGGTATAATTAAATCGAGAACAAAAAAAAAAAAAATTAGCATAGCAATTCGCCCAGACAAAAAAGTCCATGTACATTCGTTCTCAGCAAATGGGTTTAAAAAAACAAATGTTATTAGGCTATTTCCTGTGATGGCCGAATGTTTTTCATTGATTTAAAATGGAAAATACAACATTTGGCCACTAGATGTCTCAGAGTATCACATTACATCTATCTATCTATCTATCTATCTATCTATCTATCTATCTATCTATCTATCTATCTATCTATCTATATCTCTATCTATCTATCTATCTATCTATCTATCTATCTATCTATCTATCTATCTATCTATCTATCTATCTATCTCTCTATCTCTCTATCTATATCTCTATCTATCTATCTATCTATCTATCTATCTATCTATCTATCTATCTATCTATCTCTCTATCTCTCTATCTATATCTCTATCTATCTATCTATCTATCTATCTATCTATCTATCTATCTATCTATCTATCTATCTATCTATCTATCTATCTATCTATCTATCTATCTCTCTATCTATATCTCTATCTATCTATCTATCTATCTATCTATCTATCTATCTATCTATCTATCTATCTATCTATCTATCTATCTATCTATCTATCTATCTGAATTATACCATTATTAGTCACTCTGTGTAAAGTTAGCTAACTCTCTGTACAAATCAATGGCCGGCACTGTCACTGTTCACTCATCTACCCTGACTGGTCCTGGATGATGACAGTTCATGGCCAGGGGCTGGTGTTTCCAGCAGCATACAAACAGCTAATCCTCCAGTTTGTATGCGACTATATCACTTTCAATCATCGCAAGTTTACAGCACACAATGGAAAATATTTCAAGCTGCACTGGAAAACAATTCCACACGCTTTGGAAACATTTGTTAGTAATGTCGGCAAGTTTTCATTTCAGACAGGATAGATAATACACAATATACACAAAAACTATAGAAACATGCAGAGGGGACCTAAACAAAACCTTTACTGCACTTCTAAATCGGTATTAACCACTGGACCTCCAGAAGGTTTTACCCCCTTCATGGCCAGGCCATTGTTTGCTATTCAGCACTGCACTACTTTAACCACTTAAGGACCGGACCAATATGCTGCTAAATGACCCAAGGGGTTTTTACAATTCGGCACTGCGTCGCTTTAACAGACAATTGCGCGGTCGTGCGACGTGGCTCCCAAACAAAATTGGCGTCCTTTTCCCCCCACAAATAGAGCTTTCTTTTGGTGGTATTTGATCACCTCTGCGGTTTTTATTTTTTGCGCTATAAACAAAAATAGAGCGACAATTTTGAAAAAAATGCAATATTTTTTACTTTTTGCTATAATAAATATCCCCCAAAAATATATATAACATTTTTTTTTCCCTCAGTTTAGGCCGATACGTATTCTTCTACCTATTTTTGGTAAAAAAAACACGCAATAATCGTTTATCGGTTGGTTTGCGCAAAATTTATAGCGTTTACAAAATAGGGGATAGTTTTATTGCATATTTTATTTTTTTATTTTTTTTACTACTAATGGTGGCGATCAGTGATTTTTTTCGTGACTGCGACATTATGGCGGACACTTCGGACAATTTTGACACATTTTTGGGACAATTGTCATTTTCACAGCAAAAAATGCATTTAAATTGCATTGTTTATTGTGAAAATGACAGTTGCAGTTTGGGAGTTAACCACAGGGATTTAGGGTTCACCTAGTGTGTGTTTACAACTGTAGGGGGGTGTGGCTGTAGGACTGACATCATCGATCGAGTCTCCCTATAAAAGGGATGACACGATCGATGCAGCCACCACAGTGAAGCACGGGGAAGCCGTGTTTACATACGGCTCTCCCCGTTCTTCAGCTCCGGGGAGCGATCGTGACGGAGCGGCTATAAACGAATAGTCGCGCCGTCGTCCCGAGGGAATCCGACCGCCGCATGTATCGGGGGGGGGGTCCCGATCGGACCCCCGACCCGCGGAAAGGCAGGGACGTACAGGTACGCCAATGTGCCTGTACGTGCCATTCTGCCGACGTATATGTACATGCGGCGGTCGGGAAGCGGTTAACTGGTAATTGCGTGATCATGCAACACTGTACCTAAATTAAATGTATAGAATTTTTATATACTTTTTTTTTTTAACGTACTGTGACCAGAGCAGTACAGTGATACCATAATGACACTTTACTACTTTGGGGAGGTGATCATATTATCACTGTAATAAGCAATCTCTAACACTGTTCAAAGGTTTCATTGGCCACAGCTATTATATGGTACAAGTACTGTGATTATCCCCTGTACCATGTGATTACTGTGACCAATCGCAGAGATCACAGTAGTAAAACAATGGCTGTGAACGAAAGCTATCGTTGACAACTGACATGTGATCATTGCGATTAGTCACAGCAATCACCTGGTACCAGGGCTGCGTACGGCAGCCCAGTACAAGGATATGCGTCTGCACGCCTCTAGGGTGCACAAGTGGCGCATGAATGGGGGGGACATCATATGACATCCTCCTAGGATAACAATGCCCCCCCCCCCATCTATGTTTTTTTTGCAATAGGCAGGAAGGGAGGTAGCTAAAGAGTAACTCCACCTTTGTTGACAAAAAAAACCCACCAATCTCCTCTGGGTGATCAATGTACATTGCAGGGATTTTAACAAAACCAGGTAGCTGATTCCTCCCTTTTGTTGCTCTGAAGAAATAGCCATTTGTTTCCCCATGTCCTGGACAGACTGATTCTGAATTGGAGGGTCTGGTTCATTATAATCACCTGGTACTCTATCAGTGTTCTTTCTTAAGACAAGAGCTGCAGTGTCTGAATCCCTAGATGTATATAACCCTTGTAAAGCTATTCACCAAAACTGAAATTCCTATAAAATCAGGTGCCCAAAATCTGACTGGTATCTTATGCCGCGTACACACAACCATTTTTCGGGTTGTAAAAAATGACGTTTTTAATGGTCTAGAAAAAAACTACTTTTTTTTAACCCGATCGTTAAAACGGCCTTGCCTACACACGATCGTGAAAAAAAAATGCTCTAGCAAAGCGCGGTGACATACAACACGTACGACGGCACTATAAAGGGGAAGATCCATTCGGATGACGTCACCCTTGGGGCTGCTTTAGCTGATTCCTTGTTAGTAAAAGACGATTCGCGCTTTTCTGTCTGTTACAGCGTGATGAATGTGCTTACTCCATTACGAACGTTAGTTTTACCAGAACGAGCTCTCCCGTCTCATAACTTGCTTCTGAGCATGCGCGGGTTTTTCACGTCGTTAAAGCCCACACACAACCATTTTTTACGACAACGTTAAAAACGTCGTGAATAAATTAGAGCATGTTCTAAATTTTTAATGGCCCTTTTTTTACATCGTGAAAAATGCTCTGGAGCCCACACATGATCGTTTTTAATGACATAAAAAAAAACGTCATTTTTTACAACCCAAAAAACGGTCGTGTGTACGCGGCATCAGAGCAGACTCAGTGAGCCAACCACACAAGCAGGAAATAACACCCCCAGATTGACATACTGCATTGAGTTTTAGGCTAGGTTCACACCTATGCGAATTGAGTGCGGTTTAAACCGCATCTAATTCGCAGGACATTTCAAAATACATTGTTTTCAATGAGGCTGGTTCACATATGTGCGATGCATTCGCACTGCGTATTGCCTCCAAACCGCATGCGGTTTTTATGTCTTGCGGTGCGGCTCAGGTGCGAATTCAGTCCCATTATCTTCTATGGGTACGCATCTAATTCGCACATGTGTTCAGTTCTCTGCAGGAGTTTCTCTCATTCAGCTCAATACAATTCTCCCCCACTCTCCTCTCACCCGGAAGTTCTCCCAGGTCTCCAAATTCGCACCTGATCTGCAGCTAAACCGCAGTTGATCTGCAGAACACCCTCTAGAGAAATCTGCAACGACAACGCAGCTCCAAAACGCAACGCACTAGTGTGATTCCGGCCTCACAGAAAATTAAAGTGGCTACAGACTGAAAAGGGAAAGGTCATTTTTATAATAATAAATCACATCATGGCTTTGGTATGTGTTATATAATGTTTTATTATTTGTTAGATTTTTCTCCACAAAAGTGGTATTATCCTTAAAGCGGGGGTTCACCCAAAAAATCTTTTTTTAACATTAGATTGGACCTAATTACGGGAAGCAGAATCGGGTGTTTTTTTTAAATCAATGCAGCACTTACCGTTTTAGAGATAGATGTTCTCCGCCGCTTCCGGGTATGGTCTGCGGGACTGGGCGTTCCTTTTTGATTGACAGCCTTCCGACCGTCGCATACAGCGCGTCACGAGTTGCCGAAAGTAGCCGAACGTCAGTGCGAAGGCGCCGTATAGAGCCGCACCGACGTTCGGCAACTCGTGACGCGCTGTATGCGACCGTCAGAAGGCTGCCAATCAAATAGGAACGCCCACTCCCTGAAGACCATACCCGGAAGCGGCGGAGAACATCTATCTTTAAAAAAAACCACTCGATTCTGCTTCCCGTAATTAGCCTCAATCTAATGTTAAAACATTTTTTCGGGTGAACCCCCGCTTTAAGCTGGCCATACATTATACAATTTTCTTAGTCGCTTTCCTTTATATTTACCTTTAACTATGTAGTAGACGTGCACTGCCGAAAAATGTGTTCGTTTTCGTTTCATTCGTTTTTAGTTTTTGTTTTCCTTTTTTGGGTCATTCATTATGATCGCAATTCGTAAATTGGAAAATTTGTAAATTAGAAAATTCGAAAATAAGAAATAAAATCCGAAAATTCGAAAGAATAGCTAACTAATAATAACTAACTTTTAGAATATAGTTATTGTAATTTCCTTTCAAATTTGGCTGTTAGTGAACGAATACAAATTTATCCAAAGTTACGAATTGACCGAAATAACAAATGCTGCATCTAAACAATTGGAATGGAACAAAATAATAATAAATAATAATATTAATATTAATGATAGCAAAAAGTTTTTATTTTTGTTGTTTATTATTAAGTCATACAGCATTCGTTATTTCAGGTCATTTATAATTTCGGATAAATTTGTATTCGTTACATTCACTAACAGCCACATTTTAAAGGAAATTCCAATACCTATAATTTAATAGTTAGTAATAGTTAAGTTATTATTAGTTAGTTATTATTTCAGATTTTAGAATTTTCGTATTTCCGGATTTATACATTTTACGCATTTTTCGAATTTACACATTTGCACATTTTCAAATGTACAAATTTATAAATTTTACGAATTTTTTAATTTACAAATTTTCGAATATACAAATATTACAAATTTAGGATTTTTTCAAATTTACGAATTTTCGAATAGTCAAATTTAGAAAAATGTGTTAAACGGGTTTTCGTTAATTCAGATATTTCCATTGAAATTAGTTAAAAAAGTGGAAGTGGCTGTTCTTTGAAACAAAACAGGATCATAAAAAAGAAAGAAAAATTGCGCCAACCAATATTAAATTAATAAAGACAGTGAAGTCCTTAGTCCCTTCTAACAGTGAGGCACAGAAAGGGTGTGCACTAAAAAAGTGCATAAATAATAAACGAATGGTGAACAAAAGAGTCCAATAATAAAGTCCATAAACTGAATTCCGATCCAACCAGCACCCAGTGTGAAGATGAGACAGTTGTGACCCGCCACCATATGGACTGAGGCTTACCACAAAGTAATTTGATAACAGCGTTAATCAAATTATTGCAGGATATTTCCAGAACATCGGATAATGGCTAAACATGCGCCGGGTCACGCTCCCTTTAAGAAATCCACGATGGGGTACAGCAGCATACAATAGCGAATAGCGTCCTCACACCATGTCACATCCCAGTCAGTGTCAGCATAAAAGGAAGGAGACCGCACATAGGGTAGTATGCACTTAACAGGTTTTAATTTAAAAGAAGATTAAAACTACTTACAAACAGATGTAAATAGAAAGCGAACAAACAATTGCCGGCCGGCATCTAACAGGAGCCCTTCCTGTACGCGGAGTGCAGTGACGTCACCGCGTACAGGAAGGGCTCCTGTTAGATGCCGGCCGGCAATTGTTTGTTCGCTTTCTATTTACATCTGTTTGCAAGTAGTTTTAATCTTCTTTTAAATTAAAACCTGTTAAGTGCATACTACCCTATGTGCGGTCTCCTTCCTTTTATGCTGACACTGACTGGGATGTGACATGGTGTGAGGACGCTATTCGCTATTGTATGCTGCTGTACCCCATCGTGGATTTCTTAAAGGGAGCGTGACCCGGCGCATGTTTAGCCATTATCCGATGTTCTGGAAATATCCTGCAATAATTTGATTAACGCTGTTATCAAATTACTTTGTGGTAAGCCTCAGTCCATATGGTGGCGGGTCACAACTGTCTCATCTTCACACTGGGTGCTGGTTGGATCGGAATTCAGTTTATGGACTTTATTATTGGACTCTTTTGTTCACCATTCGTTTATTATTTATGCACTTTTTTAGTGCACACCCTTTCTGTGCCTCACTGTTAGAAGGGACTAAGGACTTCACTGTCTTTATTAATTTAATATTGGTTGGCGCAATTTTTCTTTCTTTTTTATCTGTTTTGTGTTAGTTCACGCTATTGCAGCCTCCCCATTAATTCATTTAATTTACAATTGATTAGCGCAATTTTTCTTTTTCCAAAACAGGATCATATACAACACAGAAAGGGAGTAAGTGCCCACCTGAGACTGTTTAGTGGGATAATCTAGAATGATTCCCGATGTGTGTTACAGAGTGGTCCAGGGATGCAGACAATCATTCGAGGGATTCCCAATCATCAGCCCGTATAATGAACAACATGTGGGACACGAGCAATCAATATTCTACCGAGTATACATAATATCTACGGAATGTGACACTATCACTCAAGAAATATTTTCCATAACATAACAATGTCAAAGACCGTGACAAGAAAGGTTATAGATATTATCGGCATATTACCAGCAATAACCCAAGGCTCACTTACATGTGATGGATTTTTTTAATATGTTCAAAGCTAAGCTCCAGACATATAGGCCCGGATTCACAAAGCACTTGCGCCGACGTAAGTGCAAATGTGCGCCGTCGTATCTGTGCGCCGGACCCACAAACTAAGATACGCCTAAAAACAGGCTTCATCCCGCTGACGTAACTTGCCTACGCCGGCATAGCGTGGGCGCATATTTAGGCTGGATGCATGTGGCGCTCCCATTGATTTTCTATTCAAATATGCAAATGAGGGAAATACTGCGATTCACGAATGATGTGCGCGTAAGTTATACGTCGGGCGTAAAGTTAAGCCCCATAAAGGAGGTGTAACTCAGCAGCAGACATGCAAAGGTCTGCACCAGGAAACACAAGCCGGCATATTTTACGAAGTTTACGTTGGACGTGTGTGTGGCTGGGCATAGGTTACGTTCACGCCGTGGGCAGTGATCCGGCATATTTTAGGCAGTTGTTCCGACATGGTAATGAACATGCGCAGAGGGATGCGTCCTCGTCCCGACGCATGCGCAGTTGGTGATACGTATCTGTCTGGCGCTCGGCCCATCATTTGCATGGGGTCACGCCTCATTTGCATGGCTCACGCCCTCTTCCACCTATGCCGACTGATGGGCATCAGTGCTGCCCATCAGTGCCACCTGTCAATGCCAATCAGTACTGGCAATCAGTGTCACCTGTCAGTGCCCATCACAGCCGCCAGTCAGTGCCACCGATCAGTGCTGCATATTAGTGCCGCCTATCAGTTCCCATCAATTCTACATATCAGTGCCTCCTCATCAGTGCTACCTTATCAGTGCCAACTCATTGGTGCCCATCAGTGCCGCATCATCATCAGTGCCTATCAGTGCCACCTCAATAGTGCCCGTCAGTGAAGGAGAAAACAAAATTTTCTAACTGAAACAATTTTTTTTTTCAAACATTTCGGTATTTTTTAGTTTGTTTAGCAAAAAATAAAAACCAAATCAAATACCACCAAAAGAAAGTTCTATTTGTGGGAACAAAATGATAAAAATTCTGTTTGGGTACAGCGTTGCATGACCGCACAATTGTCATTCAAAGTGCGACAGCGCTGAAAAATTGTCCTGGACGGGAAGGGGGGAATGTGCCTGGTATTGAAGTAGTTAAATGAGACTTTACAATCACTTTAGGCTTTAACCAGTTCCCGACCCCCGCATGTACATATATGTCCACAATATGGCACGTACAGGCACATGGGCGTACACGTACGTCCTCGCCTATTAGCGGGTGGGGGGTCCGATCGGGACCCCCCCCGCTACATGCGGAGGTCGGGTCCGCTCGGGGAGCGATCCGGGACCACGGCGCGGCTATTTGTTTATAGCCGCTCCGTCGCGATCGCTCCCCGGAGCTGAAGAACGGGGAGAGCCGTGTGTAAACACGGCTTCCCCGTCCTTCACTATGGCGGCGCATCGATCGCGTCATTCCCTTTATAGGGAAGACACGGTCGATGACGTCATTCCTACAGCCACACCCCCAAACAGTTGTAAACACATACTAGGTGCACCCTAACTCCTACAGCGCCACCTGTGGTTAACTCCCAAACTGCAACTGTCATTTTCACAATAAAGAATGCAATTTAAATGCATTTTTTGCTGTGAAAATGACAATGGTCCCAAAAATGTGTAAAAATTGTCCGAAGTGTCCGCCATAATGTCGCAGTCACGAAAAAAATTGCTGATCGCCGCCATTAGTAGTAAAAAAAAAAAAAAATAATAAAAATGCAATAAAACTATCCCCTATTTTGTAAACACTATAAATTTTGCGCAAACCAATCGATAAACGCTTATTGCGATTTTTTTTACTAAAAATAGGTAGAAGAATACGTATCGGCCTAAACTGAGGAAAAAAAATGTTTTTATATATGTTTTTGGGGGATATTTATTACAGCAAAAAGTAAAAAATATTGCTTTTTTTTCAAAATTGTCGCTCTATTTTTGTTTATAGCGCAAAAACTAAAAACCGCAGATGTGATCAAATACCACCAAAAGAAAGCTCTATTTGTGGGGAAAAAAGGACGCCAATTTTGTTTGGGAGCCACGTCGCACGACCGCGCAATTGTCTGTTAAAGCGACGCAGTCCCGAACTGTAAAAACACCTTGGGTCTTTAGGCTGCATATTGGTCCGGGGCTTAAGTGGTTAAGCAAGTCATCCACCTCGGCAACTCAAATTGAGGATATAATAAAAAATACATAAGCAGAGGTTACCTTCAGCGAAACTGTAACTCCAAGCAATTGGGTTTGGCAAACTCACAAGTCAGTAGGGAAGTTCGTAAGCCTGTAGAAGTGACAAACGTGACTTTTACAGGAAAGGTCATAATTTGCATTTGACTTCATCTGTTTGTTTTTCTGGATCTGCTGAAGTAATGTTTGCTCGTGTTTATTGCTTTTTTTTTTTTTTCTCAGAATAAATGTACCAGTTTTATGACTGGTTTACACTGATATAAAGTGGGTCTCCAGCACATGTTCAAGCTGGCCAGCAAAATAAGGGCCACTGTAATGTGTGGTTTCTAACCCCAAACAAATAAAGTCCTCAACTGTGGGGTATACACAGCAACAGGGCTGATCCTAGGCAGGTGTGTGGGGTGCAGTGCACCCAGGCGCCACAGAGGTGGGGGCACTGAAGAGCCAGAATGCTCCATTCCCTCCTCCTCTCCTTGTTCGTGTCCACTGGTGGCTCTGTCCGCCGGTCATCGCAGCCGCCACTGTGTTTCCTGCCCAAGCCTGTCCCCCCTCCCTCCTCCTGTCAGAGGAGGAGAGCGAAGCAGCGGCTGTCTTTGTGTGGAGAGAGACCAGCCCTGCAGTGGCGTTGCTGGGGGGCGGTCTGTGCCTGACGTGTTCTCCTTGTCTGTGTTTGAGTAGTTGCCATAGAAACATTTGTAAAGGGGAGGAGTTGGTAAGATGACCACGCCCATGTAGGGGCGTCAGAAATATTTCTGCACCCAAGCGTCTGTGATCCTAGGATCGGCCCTGCACAGCAAAGTATAACCGAATTGCATTTTTTGTTGTCTTCAAACTTTTTCTGTGGCTCCATACCTGAGATGTATACCAGAGCTGCACTAGTCTCTTGGCAGAGCATGACCAGGGTGCCATAGGAGGCCACAGTTAGGATTTTTAAACCCATACATAAACTCACCGGCCACTTTATTAGGTATACCTGTTCAATTGCTTGGTAACACAAGTTGCTAATCAGCCAACCACATGGCAGCAATTCAATGCATTTAGGCATCTAGACATAGTGAAGCCAACTTGCTGAGGTTAAAACCGAGCATCAGAATAGGGAAAAAAGAGAATTTAACCACTTCAGATCCACGCTATAGCCAAATGATGGCTACATCGCGGATCTGCTTTGCCGGGAGGCCGTCAATAGACGTCCTCCCCTTTGCATGTTCCCCGTGCGCTGTGATCACAGAGTCACTGAGACTCGGGTGATCACAGATCCGAGTAAGGCCTCATACACACGATAGGTTAAACAGAGGACAACGGTCTGATGGACCGTTTTCATCGGTCAAAACTGATCGTGTGTGGGCCCCATCGGTTGTTTAACCATCGGTTAAAAAAAAAGCCAACTTGCTTTAAATTTAACCGAAAAATCCACGCATGCTCAGAATCAAGTCGATGAATGCTTGGAAGCATTGAACTTCGTTTTTTTTTTCAGCACGTCGTTGTGTTTTACATCACCGCGTTCTGACACGATCGTTTTTTTAACCGATGGTGTGTAGGCGCAATGGACCATCAGTCAGCTTCATCGGTTAACCGATGAATACGGTCCATCGGTCCGTTCTCATCAGATGAGATAAGCAGATTTTGTCCTGGGCTGCTCCCTGCTCCTTAAAGTTACAGTCACACTTTAGAAAACCCAGACATACACCAAACATAAACAAAGCAACACTGGCAGCTACTCAGATCAGCTTAAAACAACCAAAAAAAGAATCCATGAAAAAAAAAAGGAAAATTACGGGACTATTAGGCCCCTTTCACATTGGGGCTCGATGTGCGGTGGCGGCATAGGCGTGCGCACAGGGTGTGCCAGGTGTGCCCAGGCACACCCTAATCACCCTGTGCAGCATAGATTCTCCCTACTGCCCTAGCACCTCCCTCGCACCGCTGCTGGCTTCCCTCCTCTCCCACTGGCTGTTGCTGCAGGGATGTTTTAGGATGAATGGGGGACGTAAATATGGTATTTATTGACCCCTTCCCTCTCTGAATAAAGATATTGAGTGATCCGTGGGTAGTTTGTGAGCTTTGGGGTGCACACCCTAATGCAATAGGCTGCGCACACCTATGGGTGGCGGTATAGAGGCGCTATTTTTAGCGGCGCTATACCGTCGGAATTGCCACGGACTTGTTTTGATATTCGGCCTCTAGCCACATTAACCCCCACTAACGGGCGAAAAAGGGTTAATACCACCGGCAATGCGCCTCTGCAGAGGTGCATTGCCGGCGGTATTACTGCGGTGCCCATTGCTTTCAATGGGAAGGAGCGGTGAAGGAGCGGTAAACACACAGCTCCTCTTACCGCTCCAAAGATGCTGCTGGCAGGACTTTTGGAGCGGTCCCGCCAGCGCATCACCTTAGTGTAAAAGTCCTCGGGCTTTCACATTGAGACTGCAGGGAAGGAGTTTTTCAGGCGGTATTTAGGTGCTGTTTTTAGCGCTAAACCGCCAGAAAAATGCCTCAATGTGAAAGGGGCATTAAGGTGTCAAAATGAATAATTCCATTTTATGAAAAAATTTTAATTTTATTAATATTAAAATTCAAAAAAAAATTCCTTGTTGAACTATTGGATTAATTCATATACAGATACAGACACTACCGCTCTACATGTTTCGCTTCAAATAAGCTTCTCCAGGAGACTTTAAAGTGCTGTATAAATTGAATGGAAGAAAAGAAAAGAAGGATACACATGGACAGGACACTACATTGATGTCAGAGCTTGTTTCTTCTGGCCATGGGTCCAATAGAACTTGCTACCTCTGTTACTGAGCCACATGTCCATGCACAGCTTTAGAGCAGTATACCATTGTCTGTGTTACTTGCTTCACCATGATGGCTGATCTATTTTCTATATTTTTAACTTTGCATGAAACTTTCTTCCTCTGCCTTTGGGCTGACCGCGAAGAGCTATTATGCTATTATGTAATTCATTCATTTGATTACTGTGTGTTCTTTTATGCATCTGGTTTCGCTCTGCTCTTCCTCTAGCAGACTTTGACAATATAGAATGTGATTTATGATGTAGTAGTTTGGGATTCTGTTCAAGTTATGTATGCAATGTTCATCGGACATTTTTAAAGTTTGTGTAAAGTTTTGTGTAAAGTTTTACATAAACCAATTTAAATTCCGGTATCTGAGAAGACAGTCTACTTGTCCTATACGTTGTTTTTTTTTTTTCTTTTACATGAAGTAAGAGCAAATTCATCATATTCATCACACTTCAAAAAATTTTTTTTGCAAACAACAAGTTTGAACATTTTCAAAGACATTATAAGGCCACTAGGTAAGAGAGAGGGCAACTAGTACGGTAATGGGAAATAATCGAACAATAAAAAGGTAGAGGGAAGCCAATGAAGAAGCCCACATTGGAACACAAGGACATGTCTCCAGGGTTCTTTGTGGGCCTTTGTATGTATTCTGAATCTGAAAAAAAATTCCCTTTGGGATTAATAATGTATTCTGAATCGGAATGATGTAGAACCCCCTGGCCCCAGAAGCACATTAGGAATCCACAGAGACAGGGTTTCTAGCTGAGTCCATGGCCAAAACGCGAGGGATGATCAAAGGGAGATAGGGTTCAAGGCATTAGCTACCTAGAGCACGTAAGAGAGAGGGAAACTAGTAGCGCAATGGGAAATAATGGAGCAACAAGAAAGGGAAAGCCAATGAACAGGCCCACATGGGGACACAATGTCTCCAGGGTTCCTTTTGGGCCTTATGTAGAACCCCCTTGACTCCAGAAGCACATTAGGAATCCCCAAAGATGGGGCAGGCCAAAATTTCACGCCAGAACTTAGACCATAGTGAAAGAAGTTTGACAAATAAATTGGGATACTTTTTTAAGTAATTGGTCAAAAGGAGAAAGGGTTTATGGCATCAGATACCTAAAGCACTATATAAGAGAGGGGGAACTAGTAGAGTAATTCTAAATAATGAAAGAACAAGATGGGGAGATGGAAGCCAATGAAAAGACCCAGATGGGGATAAAAGGACATGTCTATCAGGGTTCTTTGAGGGCCTTATGAAGAACCATCCTGACCCCAGAGGCACGTTGGCAGGCAGGGCAGGCTAACACTTCACCCCAGGGCTGAAATTTATTTGGCAGCAATTGATCAAAAGGAAAGAGAGTTTAGGGCATCAAATACCACGAGCACAGTTCTGCACAGATGCTAGTCTCCACTTCTATGTTCACAGAATCAGAGCATTTAACCCAAGACTGGCATTTCAGCAATTAAGCAGTACACTGGATGATGAGTAAAGGGTTCTATTAAGTTACAAGTCCTCTGTGAGACCCCGGATGCTCACAACTAATCAGGACACCTACTCCAGTAGAGAGTTTTCCCCTTGGTACTCCAGCTTGAGAATAGCTTCTATTATTCTAAACAAAACAACTCCAGACCATGGCCCAGGCCTGACCTTCAAATGCATGTAGGTCATCCTTAGGCAGCAGGCCTAGGATGCTAACAACACTGAAAGCACTCCTCCCGCAGGTCTAAGCCTTGGGGAGAAAGACTATATCCTCAAAGTTAACCGAAAACGCTACATCCTTCCCCAGCATGCACCACTGGTAGCAAAACTCCTAGCGCTTGGCTAAAGAGAACCACAAATATTCATCCTACTCCAGCTCTATTGCCTCTCTCCACTTTATTAACAGGGGCACATTTGTTCCCTGCAAATGGGGCAAACTTCAGTACTTATTAGGCTATTTCCTGTGCTGCTCAAATGCTTTCAATTGGTTTAAAACTGCAGGTACAGCATTTTACCACTAGATGGCGATAAGTATCATAAAGTAAGTTTCAGATATGTAGGCATAGGCTAGAAAAATTGAAGTACAATGTGGAAGTTTATATATGATTTTACATTTTGACCATATATACACTGTAATGTTTACTGCTACGTTTTACGTGTCCGGCTGGTTGACTTAAAATATTATTAAAAATACGATTCTGGGACATCTTTGAGCAAATGCCTCTACAAAACACGTCAGTTATTTAGAAGCACTCGGATCGCAGATTTTATTATACAAAATCATTCTTCATATCGCTAAAAATGTGCTTTGCCAATTGTGCCAACCTTTTTATAAATGTAAAGTTTTAAACTGAAGCTCCATTATAATGTGTAATGATCTTTCACTTTGTTCTAAAGACTTTGACTTTTAGAAAGTGCAACGGACCAAAAAATTATTCACTCAGTTTCACATAATGTAGGACAGAATGAGTTTTTAGTTGTTAAAGAGAGTTGTTTGCTTTGCAAGGCCCGGTAAGGCCCCCCAGACCCACCCATTAAACAATTGTATGTAAAGTCCAGAATTGCAGTCTGGATTCCTCCGGCCATTATGAGCCTCCAATTCTCAAGAGGAAACTAACATTTACTCCATTCACAAATGAGTGTATAGACCATCCATCCTTCCTTCCTCCATTAGTTCTTTCCTTTTCACTTTTCCTTTCTTTGCCTACCCTCCCCTCTCATCTCCTCTTCTATTCTCTTCTTCCCTTTTCTTTTTCCTCCTTTGCTCCGTTTCCCTCCTCTCTACTCCTTTATCATTTCCTTTCCTATCCTCCATACTTCTTTCTCTTTTTTCTTATCTCTTTTCTATTTCCTTATCTCTTTTCTTTTCTTCTCTTTTCTTTTTTTGATCTTTTCTTCTCTTTTTTCTTGTCTATCTTTTTCTTTTCTTTATATTTCTTTTCTTTCATCTTTTGTTCATCTTTTTTTCTCCTTTTTCGTTGCTCTCCAATCCTCTCACTGTTTTTTTTTTTGTTTTTGTTTTTTACTTTTCTTTTCATTTTCTATTTCTTTCCTTTCCTTCTCATTTTCCTTTACTTTTCTTTCTTTCTTTATTGTCATTTTCCTTTCTCTTTTCTTTCCTTTTCTTTATCTTTTTTTTTAAAGTGGAGGTTCACCCTGAAATAACGTTTTTTAACATTAGATTCATGCTCATTTTGTCTAGGGGAATCGGCTAGTTTTTTTTAAATCTAAGCTGTACTTACCGTTTTAGAGATGCATCTTCTCCGCCGCTTCCAGGTATGGGCTGTGGGACTGGGCGTTCCTATTTTGATTGACAGTCTTCCGACGGTCGCATCCATCGCGTCACGATTTTCCGAAAGTAGCCGAACATCGGTGCGCAGGCCCAGTATAGAACCGCACCGACGTTCGGCTTCTTTCGGCTACTCGTGACGCAATGGATGCGACCGTCGGAAGCCTGTCGGAAGACTGTCAATCAAAATAGGAACGGCCGCTCCCGAAGACCATACCCGGAAGCGGCAGAGAAGATCGCTTTCTAAAACGGTAAGTACTGCTTCGATTTTAAAACAACTAGCCGATTCCCCTAGACAAAATGAGCATCAATCTAAGGGTAAAACATTTTTTATGGGTGAACTCCCGCTTTAACTTCCTTTCATTTACTTCCCTTTTCTATACTTCCCTTCACCCTCCTCTCCATTCCTTTACTCTTTCATTAAAGAAGAAGTCCAGCCTGAGCTTTTTAGGCTGGGCTTCTCCTCTGGGTCACAGGAGTGCAATTTGTTTTGCACTCCTGTGACCCGTTATCAGCAGAGAGCGGTCTGAAGTCCGCTCTTCGATGACGTCACTGCCATCAGACGGGGCAGTGCGTCATCCCGACTTCCAAGTTGGGATCCGCCAGCTGCCTTGATTGATGGCAGTCTCAGCCTCTCAGTGAGCCGCTGAGATGGCTGCTCCCCGCCCCTCCACAGCTCAGCGCTCCAATGAGAGCTGAGAAGTAGAGCAGAAGCGATGCTGACTGACAGTCAGCATCGCTCTGCTCGGGGAGGAGTGAAAACCAAGTCATCGGTGGTGTTCGGTGGCTCGGTTCTCAGTGCAGAGACGCTGGGGGACAGATGCAGCATCCACTGAGGTAAGTATGGATAGGAAAAAAAAACTATACTTTTCATTTTCATTTACCCTTAATTTATTTTCCAATTTTTCCTTTTCATACCATTTTTTCTCCTATTGTTTTTTCCTTTCCTTTCAATCTATTTCTTTATTTTTCTTGTCCTCCCTTTTTTTCATTTACTTTATTTTTATTCAGAAGTAATGAGGTTGAGCATGATACTGTACTTATACATAATATAGTAACATTTGTATATAAACATCATCAGAAATGTCTTCACCCCGTAGGGAGTAAATGAATCCGTAACATTTGAAAACTCTCCCCGGTAGGAAAGCGAGGCATGCTTTGTGCATCCAGTAATGGATAATGAAGTTGGTAAGACCGTAGGGGATATTGAACCGAGCGACACCAAAATCAGGGCTTGACAGTTTTGCGTTGAATCTAGGAGCCAGCTAAACAACTTAGGAGCCAGTTTTTTGGGGTTTTCACCAACAAAGCTTTATTTTCATCAACAAAACCCTCCTCTTATGTAGCCCTGATGTGTATCTTTATGGATGCATGACACAGGTTTGCACACTGAGAATACACAGAGGTGCCGTTATGTGAAGAAGAAAAGATAACTTTAGCTTTCCTACGGGTAAGCAGCAGAGCTAAACTTTTTTGTTGTTTTTGTTTTTAGATTTTAACTACTTGTCTAGTGGACACTTTCACCCCCTTCCTGCCCAGGCCAATTTTAAGCCTTCAGCGCTGTCACACTTTGAATGACAATTGCGCGGTCATGCAACACTGTATTCAAATTAATTTATAATCACTTGTTCCCCACACAAATAGAGCTTAATTTGGTGGTATTTAAAGTGGAGGTCCACCTAAAAAAATGTATTAAAAACCAATCCACAACTTGTGGCAGGTGACGTGGCCAGGTGACATGGCAGGTGACGTGGCAGGTGACGTAGCCAGGTCATGTGGCAAGTGGACAATCCACAACTTGTGGCAGGTGATGTGGCAAGTAACATGGCCAGGTGATGTGGCAAGTGAACAATCCACAACTTGTGGCAGTTGACGTGGCCAGTGGACAATCCACAACTTGTGGCCAGGTGACGTGGCCAGGTGACGTGGCTGGTGATGTAGCCAGGTCATGTGGCAAGTGGACAATCCACAACTTGTGGCAGGTGATGTGGCCAGGTGACGTAGCAGGTGATGTGGCCAGGTGACATGTCCTGGTGACATGGCAAGTGGACAATCCACAACTTGTGGCAGGTGACGTGGCCAGGTGATATGGCAGGTGACGTGGCCAGTGGACAATCCACAACTTGTGGCAGGTGGCATGGCCAGGTAACGTGGCAGGTGACGTGGCAAGTGGACAATTCATAACTCGTGGCAGGTGACGTGGCAAGTGGACAATCCGTAGCTTGTGGCAGGTGATGTGGCAAGTGACACGCTAAATACAAGAGCACTGCTGCTCTCTCAGCTGCTACTTACTCTGGTCTCACAAAATGACTGAAATGGTTAAATAATACTGTTTTTTGAGCTTAGGGAGGGTCTTATGATGTTTCTTAAAGTGGAGGTTCCCCCTAAAAAAAATTCTAACAATACATTGAGAAGACTGATTACACTGCGGGTATGCTGTTTTTTTCGTACATACCTCGTTATCGCCGTTTCATCCCTCGGCTTCCGGGTATGATTCTTGCGGGTCTGGGCATTCCTAGTTGATTGACGTTCCTCCGACCGACGCACACTGCGCGTCACGACTTTCCGAAAGAAGCCGAACGTCGCTGCGCAGGCGCCGTATAGAGCCGACTCTATACAGCGCCTGCGCAATGATGTTCTGCTTCTGTCGGAAAGTCGTGACGCACAGTATGCGCTGGTCGGAGGAACGTCAATCATTTAGGAACGCCCAGTCCAGCAAGAATCATACCCGGAAGCCGAGAGATGAAACGGCGATAACGAGGTATGTACGAAAAAAAAAAAAAAAACCCCAGCATACCCGCAGTGTTATCAGTCTTCTCAATGTATTGTTAGAATTTTTTTTTAGGGGGAACCACCCCTTTAACTAAACGCTTATAAACGCAAACGAGGTAAAACGCTGCAAAATTCACGGCAAAACTGGCATTTTTAAACGCCGGTTTTAGCCTTTAAAAACGTGTGTTTAGCAGAGTTTGCACCGACGTCCCGTGTGCATGGGGCCACAGTTTTTTTCATATTTTTTTGCTAAACACATAAAAAAAGCCAGAAAAAGTTTGAAAAAAAAAACATATTTTTTAAAATGTTGTAAATAAGTAACTTTTCATCTTCACTGATGGGCACTGATAGGTGGCACTGATGGGCGACTTTGATGGGCACTGATAGGTGGTATTGATGGGCACGGATGGGCGGCACTGACAAGTTGCACTGATAATCAGGGCACTAATTATCAGTGTAAATGTGCCTCTCAGATGTGCCGATTACTGGCTCTCCTTTCCTCATGCTGTAACAGTCTGTTTGGAGTTGGACATAGCTGATGACATGGCAAAGCTCCGATGTGATTGGCTCTTTACCTTGATCTGTGATCAGCTGTGTCCAAAGGACCCAACGATCACAGAGCATGCCCCTGGGGCATGTGAGGTTCTGAGAGGATGTCAATAGATGTAGTGCCCAGAACTAGCCAACCAAGCAGTTGCTAACCAGATGCCTGGAGCCTGGAACTTCAGTTCCGGGGGGCATTAGGCAATAGGACTTGCTCACCTGGCAATAAGCTGACAAAAGCCCAGGCGCCAGGATGCAATTTCTAGTTGACCTAGCGCCAGGCATTTTTCAATAGACGTCCTCCCAGAACTATCCGACCAAACGGTTGGCAACCAGCTACCTGGCTCCTGGAACATCAGGTCCAGGGCATCAGACAATAGGAATTGCTCGTCTGAGAATGAGCTGGGCATTTGTCGGGCCCTGCTCAAAATTATAAAGGGAACGTTGGCCCATTTAAAAAGAGTCTCAATAAAGCTTGTGGAAATTCGTTGGAAATTGTAAATCTACCATATTCTGAATACTACAGCTGCTTTTTCGATACTGCCCAAGAAGGAAGGAGGGGGATCTGTATTGCGGGGAGAATGCCAAAAAAGGAAGATAAGACCATAAAGGACAGAAGACAGAGAAGTTGGAGAAGGAGATGAGGGGTAAAGTGGATTGGTAAAACAAGGGGGAGGGAAAGTACAGAAAAAGGAAGAAAAAAAAGGGGGGGGGGTACCCCAGAGGCCCATCATGGCCTTAGCATATGTGGGTGGCTGCGAGTCCTCCATTTTTTTTTACATTTCCTTTTACTCCTTTTTCTTTTCCTTCACTTTGGGGCAGATTCATCAAGAGATACGACGGCGTATCTCCTGATCCGCCGTCGTATCTCTGAGATCCGACGGTCGGATCTATGCGATTGATTCATAAGAATCAGTTCCGCATAGATCTCCCTAAGATCCGACTGGTGTAAGTGACTTACACCGTCGGATCTTAGGCTGCAATCTCCCGCCGGCCGCTAGGTGTCGCTTTGTTTTCTTACGCGTCGGATATGCAAATGAGGAGAACCGCCGACTCAGTAACGAACGCCCGCCCGTCGCTTTTTTTTCACGTCGTTTGCGTTCGGCTTTTTCCGGCGGATAGTTACCCCTGCTATAGCAGGGGTAACTGCGGCGTTTCCTATGTTTAGTATGGCCGTCGTTCCCGCGCCGAGTTTTACATTTTAACGTCGTTTGCGTACGTCGATTCAGAATTCGGCCCGACGCAGGTTACACTCACGTGGAAACCACTGACGTCCTAGCGACGTCAGTGTGAGCAATGCACGCCAGGAAATTTAGCCGGCGGCGCATGCACATTTAAATCGGCGCAGGGACTGATTTAAATACTACACTCCCCCTAGCTGCGGAATTCGAATTCCGCCGGGGGAGTTACGATCCGCCGGTGCAAGTTTCGAGGTAAGTGCTTTGTGAATACTGCACTAGCCTCTCAAAATTGCGCCGGTGGATTGTAAATCAGATAGATTACGCGGATCTAAAGATCCACTAATCTATCTGAATCTGGCCCTTTATCTTTTTCCCACACTTTTATTTATCTTCCTCTCTTTTGCCTTCCTTTTCTTGATTTTCCTTTTTTTCCATTCTTACACTCATCTTTATTTTTCTTTCCCTTTCCTTTACACTGCTTTCCTTCTCTATCATTTGTTTACCTTTCCTGTCCTTTCCCTTTTCCCTTTTTTTTTTTTTTTCTTCCTCTAATTTCCTTTTTTTCCCTTTTATTTTTTCCTTCCTTTAATATTTTTTTCCCCTTTTATTTACTTTTTAAAGTTTATAGAGACATTCAGACTAGCAGGGAGTGACGGTGTCTATACCCTCATGTGTGATGTATACACAATGCACAGCATTCTTTGCCTGTCAGTGTGGAATAGAAACCGTGCCAGCAATAGGTGTGTCTGTGTTAAAGAAAAACAGTTCTCAGCAGAATTTTTATAGAACACACAAGGTCAGCGCTATGCTGAAATAGGACTAACATAGAGGAAAAATGGAGCTGGACTAAATAGGTCTGTACATGGATGATACCCCAATGCCGCGTACACGCGATCGGTCCATCCGATGAAAATAGTGTCATATTGTTGGTATCAGTGTCAGGAGTTATGCCCCATTGTTGGTGTCAGTGGGAGGAATGGTGCCCCAATGGGTGAATAAAGGCAAGGCCACGTCCGGCCAGTTTTGAGACCACTGATTTAATGGACAATAGTTCTTTAAATGATGGTGGCTCAGGATGGTCTATCCAGGAAAACGCACTCCTCCAAACTGGCACCCACCCATGAAGGGATTTTGATATTTGCAAAACCCCTTCCAAGAGCCAACCCACTGCTTGTATCACAGCTAGGGGGTCTTGTGAGGACTACTGTGATGTCTTCAGGAAGCTATGTACAGCCCCTATCCCCATCCATGATCTTCCTGCATTGCATATAAAAGCACAGGGACCTAGGGCCAGATTCACAAAGGGGATACGACGGCGTATCTCCTGATACGCCGTCGTATCTCTGTTTCTATCTATGCGACTGATTCATAGAATCAGTTACGCATAGATATCCCTAAGATCCGACAGGTGTAATAGTTTTACACTGTCGGATCTTAGGATGCAGTATCGCGGCCGCCGCTGGGGGGAGTTTGTGTCGTAAACCAGCGTCGGGTATGCAAATTAGACTACGTCGCCGCTAGTCTATTTTCCCGTCGCAAATTTAGTCGTCGTTTTGGGTGCCCTAACTTTAGTCAGCAATCTTATTGCTGTCTAAAGTATGGCCGTCGTTCCCGCGGCGAAATTTAAAATTAAACGTCGTTTGCGTAACACGTCCGGGAATACGAAAGTACGCTACGCGTGTCGCCGTTCGAAAAAATTACGCCACGGCGCGCAAAGCACGACGGGAATTGCGAAACGGAGCATGCGCAGTAGGTCCGGCGCGGGAGCGCGCCTAATTTAAATGGCACACGCCCATTTGAATTAGCCCTCCTTGCGCCGGAGGCCGCCGGCGTAGTTTTCATCGCAAGTGCTTTGTGAATCAGGCACTTGCGATGAAAACTTGCGGCGGTGTAACGTATCTACAATACGTTACGCCGCCGCGATTCTACGTGAATCTGGCCCCTAGTGATGATGTCACTTGGTCTAAAAAACAATACATAATGAAAATGGAAAGATTTTATTTAAAAAAGTGTCATTAGCATGTTGATGAGGGGCAAAGGAAGAATTATGGAATGCAGATTAAACTTCCGCTTTAAATGATCTCCTCTTACCCCCTTCATGGGACAAGGGGGAAGAAAAATGCACTAATGGGAAACAGACAGTAAATTCTCCATATTACATAAATCTTTTCTTTTTGACTTCAGGTTGGCTTAATTCAAAGCCGATGTGTTGTTTTTATGTGATGAATGTTGGATCACCCCTTGTTTTCTTCTACCCTTCAGACACCCCGGAGTGTAGATATCACATCCCTTCCCCTCATTGCAGCTACAAAGATCTCGGCTTGTTCTATAGAAAAGTCACGACTTGTAGCAGTTTATAGATCCTTCCTTTCTTTGGCTCTGGCTCAACTCTGTGATGTATTCAATGAAGAGATTGCAAGTTGCAACAGTGTATTTGTTACAAATCCATCAGTAACAGTGAGAACAAATGCGGGATGATGGTGCACTTGGGCCGTGGTAATCATTTATTTGTCACCAATGGGGGAGCTGATTGTCTGTTCTTTTTTGATGCATCACAAATAAAGGTCAGCGATAACTCATTTTCTTTAAGTGTTACTAAAAAATCTTGGCTTGGGAATATGAATAAAAATAAAACATAGGCGATGCCATGGCTGTCTTACGTATATCAGAAGGTACATGCTCCAGTGGGATCATTAACAAGCAGTGAAGGAAAGGCACTGAACAAAATTCAGAGGGGCAGATTCACGTACCTCGGCGCATTATTCCGCAGGGCGCAGCGTATCCAAGATACACTACGCCGCCGTAACTTATTTTTTTATTTTTCGAATCCTCAAAGAATTTGCGCCGTAAGTTACGGCGGCGTAGTGTATCTTTGGCGGCGTAAGGGCACGGAATTCAAATGGATTAGATGGGGGCGTGTTTTATGTAAATACGTCGTGACCCGACGTAAACAACGTTTTTTTTGAGCGGCGCATGCGCCGTCCGTGGGAGTATCCCAGTGCACATGCTCGAAAATAAACCGGAACAAGCCAATGCTTACGACGGTGACGTCATTCTACGCAAATCCCTATTCGCGAACGACTTACGCAAACGATGTAAAAAATTCAAAAGCCGACGCGGGAACGACGGCCACACTTAACATTGAGCAACTGAGACCCCCTTCCTTTGCAAAATAGATCCCCTCCAGCAACAATATTTTCCCCAGCAGCCATCATCAATAGACTCTCCAGCACACCCCAGAACCTCTTTCCATTACATACACTCAGTACAGGAGGTGCCGGAACTGCGTTCCCCCGCGTTTTGCCCAGCTTATAAAAATACTGACTAGGTGCAGATTGAACCAGAAAGGTAACAATTTCTTCTGTAATAATCATATGCATTATCTCATGTGTTAATGAATTGGTTTAAGTATCTTAGATTGGGCTGATTGGCTCCATTCTAAGTGGCTCGTTGTTAATGTGGTATAATGTAAAATATAAAGACATAATTTCTCCGTACAGTACAGATGTAGTAGTGACTAAATCAGGATGGGGAGAGGTTAGGGGGGTCACCGTGTGCACACGCTGCTAGTAAGGTTTCAATTTAAATATCTGACCTGTTCTGCTGCTTTCAATTTCCATCCTTCACTACAAAGAGACCCCGTCAGCTCCATCACCTATCAACTCCCAGAACGACTACTTTCATGTCATGACCCCCCCCGCAATGTCTTGGCCTCTACGTCAAATCTTCTGCCTGTCTTAGAGAACACAGGAATATGTAAACGTTATACTGTATGTCAGGTGATTGCAAACAAGAAGCTCTATTGGCTTCCTTTAGAAAGTCCTCGGGGCACTGAGCTCTGAGCCCAGAATACTCCCACTATAGTATTGTTCTCTGCTGTGGTGTGTGATTGGCGGGTCCTGTGCCTTCACTTCCGGCTTCTCTGACTTATCCGCTGGTCCGAAGGTGGATGACAGGGGACTTGCTGTGAGAGCTGTAAGTATGACGGGGGAGACGAGGGAGGACTCTGATTGTGACATCTGATGTAAGGGAGGACTCTGATGGGAACATCTGATGTAAAGGAAGACTCTGATGGGAACATCTGATGTAAACGAGGACTCTGATGGGGACATCTGATGTAAAGGAGGACTCTGATTGGGTCACCTGATGTAAAGGGGAACTCTGATCGTGTCACCTGATGTAAAGGGGGACTCTGATGGGGAAATTTGATGTAAAGGAGGACTCTGATGGGGACATCTGATGTAAAGGAGGACTCAAATGGGGACATCTGATGTAAAGGAGGACTCAGATGGGGACATCTGATGTAAAGGGGGACTCTGATAGTGACATATGCTGTAAAGAGGGACTCTAAGGCCCCGTACACACGACCGAACATGTCCGCTGAAACTGGTCCGCGGACCAGTTTCAGCGGACATGTTCGGTCATGTGTACGGCCTATCGGACAGGTTTCCAGCGGACATTTGTCCAGCCGACCGTTTTCCAGCGGACAAATGTTTCTTAGCATGCTAAGAAACATGTCCGCTGGAAGCCTGTCCGTCAGACATGTCCGGTCATCTGTACAGACTCACCGTACATGTCCGCTCGGCCGAAAGCCCTTGCATGCGTTTAAGTGATTCGACGCATGCGTGGAAGCATTGACCTTCCAGGACCACGCACGTCGGCGCGTCATCGTCGCGGCGACGGCGCGGCCACGTCACCGCGTATCGTATCCGCACGGATTTCTGTCTGATGGTGAGTACAACCATCAGACAGAAATCTCCGAGCGGACATGTCCGCTGAAAACGGTCCGGCGGACCGTTTTCAGCAGACAGTCCGTCCATGTGTACGAGGCCTAATGGGGACATCTGCTGTAAAGGGGTCTGTAATAGCACAGACAGTGCTCTGGATGGTTGTCTTACTGAGGAGGCCTGTAATAATCCCGCACACAATGCTCTGGATGGTCGAGAGGACTGTCAATGCTGCACAGTGCTCTGGATGATGGTTTGAGGAGGTCTGTAATGTACACAGTGCTCTTGACGGTCTGAGGAGTCCTGTAATGCATCCAGTGCTCTGGACAGTGATCTGTGAAGTTCTGTAAAGGCACAGACAGTGCTCTGGGCGGTTGTCTGTCTGAGGAGTCCTGTAATAATGCCGCACACAGTGCTCTGCATGGTGGTCTGAGGAGGCCTGTCAATGCTGCACAGTGCTCTGGACGGTCCGGAGGCCTGTCAATGCTGCACAGTGCTCTGGATAGTCGGGAGGCCTGTCAATTCTGCACAGTGCTCTGGACGGTCGGGAGGCCTGTCAATGCTGCACAGTGCTCTGGATGGTCGGGAGGCCTGTCAATGCTGCACAGTGCTCTGGATGGTCAGGAGGCCTGTCAATGCTGCACAGTGCTCTGGATAGTCGGGAGGCCTGTCAATGCTGCACAGTGCTCTGGATAGTCGGGAGGCCTGTCAATGCTGCACAGTGCTCTGGACGGGCGGGAGGCCTGTCAATGCTGCACAGTGCTCTGGATGGTCAGGAGGCCTGTTAATGTTGCACAGTGCTTTGGACGGTCGGGAGGCCTGTCAATGCTGCACAGTGCTCTGGACGGTCGGGAGGCCTGTCAATGCTGCACAGTGCTCTGGATGATCGGGAGGCCTGTCAATGCTGCACAGTGCTCTGGACGGTCAGGAGGCCTGTCGATGCTGCACAGTGCTCTGGATGGTCGGGAGGCCTGTCAATGCTGCACAGTGCTCTGGACGGTCGGGAGGCCTGTCAATGCTGCACAGTGCTCTGGATGGTCAGGAGGCCTGTCAATATTGCACAGTGCTTTGGACGGTCGGGAGGCCTGTCAAGGCTGCACAGTGCTCTGGACGGTCAGGAGGCCTGTCGATGCTGCACAGTGCTCTGGATGGTCGGGAGGCCTGTCAATGCTGCACAGTGCTCTGGACGGTCGGGAGGCCTGTCAATGCTGCACAGTGCTCTGGACGGTCGGGAGGCCTGTCAATGCTGCACAGTGCTCTGGACGGTCGGGAGGCCTGTCAATGCTGCACAGTGCTCTGGATAGTCGGGAGGCCTGTCGATGCTGCACAGTGCTCTGGATAGTCGGGAGGCCTGTCAATGCTGCACAGTGCTCTGGATGGTCAGGAGGCCTGTCGATGCTGCACATTGCTCTGGACGGTGGTCTGAGAAGGCCTGTAATGCTGCATAGCGCTAAGCATACCACTAGGCACACTATGGTTGCTAAATTACTTTCTGGGAGGGGAAACACTCGCGGGCTTTGAGCTCAGAGGAAACCAGAAGTTATAGATGATGATATGTGCGTTCCCTTTAAATTATGACGCACTCTTTTCACATCTGTCCTTGCAGGGCGCTCACAGTACAAATGTTATATACTGATATATTTTAGTAATTACTTTTTTTCGGCTGTGATCCTACAACAGAGGATAAAGATCATTGTGAAGGATATTGTATTAATCATTAGGAGGATTATGACATAAGTGAATCCCCGCTGACAGCGAGGTTTATACAGCACAGACGAGCGTCCAGTTGGCACAGATTATTGAACTAAACACAGTTTTATCCTTCTAATCCCACTGACAGATCTGGATGCAGGTCTTCCAGCTCTCACTTCTGCTGGCTCCAGGACTAGGGTCTGATTACACACATCTCATACAATTTACAAATGACCCCGCCAGGGAGAAGAAGGTTCTGATCCCATTATCAAGGCCAAAGTTAAGAGAGGTGACTTGTTGCAGAATAAGAGGACTAGTGTGGTAAAAAATAATACATTTGCAAATCTGTATGGATAAATTCTTGACGTGTCATAGTATACAGAAAACAAATCATTAAAAAGACGTTATTGGGCTCCTCTTAAAAAAAAAAATGAAAGAATTCCAGGAAGAAAATGCTCATCCTGGATGATGACTGAAGGAAAATGGTACTGTCCTTCTGGAGATAAAACCGTCTAGCCACTTAAGACCCGGATCTTTAAGCAGCTAAAGGACCTGGCCCCTTTTTGCGATTCGGCACTGCGTCGCTTCAACTGACAATTGCGCGGTCGTGCGACGTGGCTCCCAAACAAAATTGGCGTCCTTTTTTTCCCACAAATAGAGCTTTCTTTTGGTGGTATTTGATCACCTCTGCGGTTTTTATTTTTTGCGCTATAAACGAAAATAGAGCGACAATTTAGAAAAAAAATCAATATGCGCCGGCGTAACGACTTTTCTGTATTCAGAAAGCTCGTTACGCCGACTGCAGCCTAAGATATGACTGGCATAAGGCTCTTATGCCGTCGTATCGTAGGCTGCATTCTTACGCTGGCCGCTAGGTGGCGTTCCCGTAGTGGTCAGCGTAGAGTATGCAAATTGCATACTCACGCCGATTCACAACCCTACACGCGCCCTTGCGACGTCATTTGCCGCAATGCACGTCGGGAAAGTTTCCCAGCGGAGCATGCGCACTACGTTCGGCGCGGGAACGCGCCTAATTTAAATGATCCACGCCCCCTACGGGATCATTTAAATTATGCGCCCTTACGCGGGCATTTTTAAGGAGCGCCCGCGCAAATTAAGTAGCTACTGCTTCATAAATGAAGCGCAGCGCACGTAATTTACGGAGGCGCAGCGTTAAAACGGTACGCTGCGCCTCCGTAAGAGGGCGCAAGTCGTACCTGAATCCACCCCATTGTCATTTTCACAGCATTGTTTACTGTGAAAATGACAATTGCAGTTTGGGAGTTAACCACAAGGGGGCGCTCAAGGGGTTAAGTGTGACCTCATTTGTGTTTCTAACTGTAGGGGGGTGTGGCTGTAGGTGTGACGTCATTGATTGTGTTCTCCCTATAAAAGGGAACACACGATCAATGTCGGTGCCTCAGTGAAGAACGGGGAAGCTGTGTTTACACACAACTCTCCTCGTTCTTCAGCCCTGGGGACCGATCGCGGGACTCCAGCGGCGATCGGGTCCACGGGTCCCGCGGTCACGGTCACAGGTCCGCGACCCACGGCTGGGCACTTAAAGAGGACGTACCTGTACGTGCTTGTGCCCAGCCGTGCCATTCTGCCGACGTAAAGCGCTAGTAAACTCTGACAATGATACCCATTTAGGCAATATATCAATCAAGTTAGTTATCTTGAATTACAATGCTACTAATGATATGCTCCAAAAGTGTTCTTACTTTTACAAATAAAGAGACTTGTGATCGCTCCCGCATGTTCCCAGCCGCGGCCATCACAACTATGGTCCTTCTGTGTTGGTGCGGTGCTTTATTTCTGCCCTCAGCAGGTTTTCCAGGACATAATCCTGCGCATGCGCATTAACAGCCGAATCCACGTTTTTGTGTCCGGTTACTATGGAAACCTTCTCCAGCGAATAGGAGCCGATCCTGTTGCTTCCCTACTTCAGAAGGGGAATGAGTCTTGCGGGATCTCGGGGCCGATGCCAGCAGTAGGAAGTGACGCGCCTGGCATAGACCCAGCATTTTTCTCGGCAAGGTATGTTGCTTGCCGGAAAATTAGTTCTTACGGCGCTTGCGCAGACAACGTCATTTAGAAGTAAAATAACGATTACTCGGTAAGGAAGCAGGTAAGAGAAAAATTAAAAATGGCAAATTATACTATAGCCTGCTATTATTAATTTATTGAAAAGTTATCAAAATGGGTATACAACCGCTTTAACTGTAGTCCAACCACGTGGACTGCGCATGCACATGCACAAGCGCATCCACGAGAACGTCTTTCTTGGTGTGTGATAGGGGATTATCGTGCGTTAACCACTTGCCGCCCGCCAATGACAGATTGACGCCGGCAAAGTGGTTTCAATATCCTGAGTGGACGTCATATGATCCTCAGGATATTGAGCCGCTGCGCGCCCCCGGGGGCGCGCATCGCGGTGATCGTTGTTGCAGGGTGTCAGTCTGACACCCCGCAACACCGATCTAGGTAAAGAGTCTCTCACGGAGACTCTTTACCACGTTATCAGCCGTGTCCAATCACGGCTGATCACGATGTAAACAGGAAAATTGGCTTTTCCTCACTTGCGTCTGTCAGACGCGAGTAGAGGAGAGCCGATCGGCTGCTCCTCTGACAGGGGGGGTTTGTGCTGATCGATTATCAGCACAGCCCCCCCCCCCCCGAGGATGCCCACTGGACCGCTAGGGATGCCACTGGACCACCAGGGATGCAAAACCAAAACACAGGTATGCCACCCTAGACCACCAGGGATGACAATGACACAAATAATGGATGCCAATCAGTGCCCGCAATGGATGCCAATCAGTGCCCACAATGGGCATCACTGATTGGCAGGCATTGTTTGGCACTGATTGGTATCCATTAGTACAACACATACAATAGTGCCACCTATCAGTGCCCATCTATGCCCATCCGTGCCACCTATCAGTGCCCATCCATGCTGCCTATCAGTGCCCATCCGTGCCGCCTATCAGTGCCCATCCATGCCGGCTATCAGTGCCCATCCATGCCACCTATCCGTGCCCATCCGTGCCGCCTATTTGTGCC
This sequence comes from Rana temporaria, assembly GCF_905171775.1. Lineage (NCBI taxonomy): Eukaryota > Metazoa > Chordata > Amphibia > Anura > Ranidae > Rana > Rana temporaria. The sequence goes on along the minus strand of NC_053489.1, from coordinate 643,339,792 downwards.
CATCCATGCCGCCTATCCGTGGCCATCTGTGCAGCCTATCCGCGCCCATCCATGCCGCCTATCAGTGCCCATCCATGCCGCCCATCAGTGCCGCATATTAGTGCCCTTTATCAGTCCTCATCAATGCCACCACATCAGTGCCACCTCATCGGTGCCTATCAGCACTGCCTTAACAGTGCCCATCAGTGCAGTACCATCAGTGCCCATCAGTGAAGGAGAAAACGTACTTATTTACAATGTTTTATAACAGAAACAAAAAAAACATTTTTTTAAAAATTTCCGGTCATTTTTTAATTTTTTTTGCAGAAAATAAAAATCCCAGAGGTGATCAAATACCACCAAAAGAAAGCTCTATTTGTGGGTACAAAATGATAAAAATGTTAACCAAAATAAGGGGTTCTAAGGAGACATGTATGTGTTGTTATATGTATGTCAGTATATAAATGTAAGAATGTCATGTTGATGTTAAGTTTTTGTCAAAAAAATATTTAATAAAAAGTTAAATGGAAAATGATAAAAATTTTGTTTGGGTACAGTGCTACATGACCGCGCAATTGTCATTCAAAGTACGACAGCACTGAAAGCTAAAAATTGGTCTGGGCGGGAAGGTGTATAAGTGCCCTGTATGGAAGGGGTTAAACGAAGGCCGCGCAGGATCGGTGTGGCGGCTAGTGGAGTTGGTGTATTTTATGGGTTGACGATGTGCAGCAGAAAGACGTTCTCGTGGAAATGTTCACGCATTCACAGTACACCCGGTTGGGGAATTTGATAAGTTTTTTCCCATCGTTAAAGCCTACACATGACCGTTTATCACGACGTGGAAAACAACAACGTGAAAAACGAAGAGAAAAATTAGAGCATGTTCTAAATTTTTAATGCCCATTTTTCACGTCAAGAAAAATGCTCTGGAGCCTACACACGATCGTTTTTAATTACCATTTTAACCACTTAAGGACCGCCTCCTGCACATATATACGTCGGCAGAATGGCACGGCTGGGCACAAGCACGTACAGGTACGTCCTCTTTAATTGCCCAGCCGTGGGTCCCGATCGGAAGCTCCGTGACCGCAGCCGCGGGACCCGCGGACCAGATCGCCGCTGGAGTCCCGCGATCGGTCCCCGGAGCTGAAGAACGGGGAGAGCTGTGTGTAAACACAGCTTCCCCGTTCTTCACTGTGGTGCCGTCATCGATCGTGTGTTCCCTTTTATAGGGAACCACGATCAATGACGTCACACCTACAGCCACACACAGTTAGAAACACAGATGAGGTCACACTTAACCCCGTGTGCTTAACTCCCAAACTGCAATTGTAATTTTCACAGTAAACAATACATTTTAAATGCATTTTTTCCTGTGAAAATGACAATGGTCCCAAAAATGTGTCAAAATTGTCCGAAGTGTCCGCCTTAATGTCGCAGTCACGAAAAAAATCGCTGATCGCCGCCATTAGAAGTATAAAAAATAATAATTAATAAAAATACAATAAAACGATCCCCTATTTTGTAAACGCTATAAATTTTGCGCAAATCAATCGATAAACGCTTATTGCGATTTTTTTTCCAAAAATAGGTAGAAGAATACGTATCGCCCTAAACTAAGGAAAAAATAATGTTTTTATATGTTTTTGGAGATATTTACTATATATATATATAAATTGTCGCTTAATTTTTGTTTATAACGCAGAAAATAAAAACCGCAGAGGTGATAAAATACCTCCAAAAGAAAGCTCTATTTGTGGGGAAAAAAGAACGCCAATTTTGTTTGGGAGCCACGTCGCACGACCGCGCAATTGTCAGTTAAAGTGACGCAGTGCCGAATCGCAAAAACTGGCCAGGTCCTTTACCTGCCTAAAGGTCCGGATCTTAACCGGTTAAAAAATTGCATTTCTCTCGTCATGAAAAACAGTCGTGTGTACGCGGCATAAGTGTTCTCTGTAAAGCGCTACAGAATATGTCAGCGCTAAATAAATGAGACAGATAAATAAACAGATCATTCCGCAACATCAGACAGCCCAGCATGTCACAACAAGCGGCAGGTAACCAAAGTAGCCGGAAGGGTTTACAAGTGCTTGATAAATAAGTAGAGCTGATGTTCCCTTTTATTTCCTATGTGAGAGGCATTGTCATCCAGCAGGATTAGATTGCGGCCTGGCTGGTAGGAAATGTGTAGAACACGTGTTGTAATCCGGCACATGTGTCCCCGGGGCCCCGGGCGAGTCTCTCCGCCTACACAGCCAAATACAAACCAGGTAGACTTGATTAGAACTCGATCTGTCTGCCCTCTGCATGGACCTGTCAGTGTAAATACAGAAAGCCGTAAAGGGCTCTGAAGGTTTGTAAAGGAAATTTAACAGGACCTTGCCGGGTCCTACTAATGTGTACTTGTCACACAGCGATTGTACGGCACACAGAGAAAACATTGCTACACCACTTTGTAAAGCTGAACTCCAGGAGGCAAAGTGCTGGAAAAAGCAGCTGGAGTGCGCGCTTGTCAACTATTCTCCGCAACCCAAAGATTTCTAATTCTGTCCATCCAATTTCATGTTTTACACATCTCTGCCAGACAGCACAGCCAGGAGGGTGACACCACTTTATCGGCTAACCACTTCAATACCAGGAACTTGTACCCCCCCACCCCCCAAGGCCTATTTTCATCTTTCAGCGCTCTCGCAATGAAAATTGCGCGGTTATGCAACACTCTACCCAAACTACTTTTTTATCATTTATTTCACAGGAAAAAGGTTTATTTTGGTGGTATTTAATCACCACTGTATTTATTTATTTTTGCTAAAAAAACAAAGACAACCGAAAAAGTGTTTTTCTTGTAAGGCCCCTTTCACACGATAAGCCTGCTCCGATCCGTCTGTCCATTTTTCAGGCGGTTCCGAGCGGGACATCCATTGACTCATCCCCCTCCCTTCCTGGCAAACTCTCACGAGAGTGAGAGAGAGAGAGAGAGCGAGCTGTGCATGATGTCATAAGCCTAGGCTAATGACCAGACAAGAAACAGGAAGTGGGCTGTATAAGGTATTTACTGGCAGAAAAAACATGTTTTACTATCCAAAGTTAAAACAACAACAGAAGATTTAATAGATGACTGAAAAATGACTGAAGTTCCGCTTTAACCACTTAACGCCCGCCGCACGACTATTTACGTCCACAAAATGGCACGTACAGGAAGATGGGCGTATATATACGTTCCTGCCTTCTAGCGGGTCGGGGGTCCGATCGGGACCCCATCCGCTGCGTGCGGTGGGCGGCTTACCTGCGGGAGCGATCCGTCCTGAGGGGCCGGCTGTTTGTTTCTGTCTGCCCCCTCGTGATCGCTCCCAGCCAATCTCGCGAGCCCCCGCCGTGTCACTTCCTCTGCCTGTGTAATGTAAACACTGGCAGAGGAAGTGATGCAGCTCTCCTCTCGGCGGTATTTTCAATCCGCCGAGAGGAGAGAACACTCACAGTAAGTCGCACCAACACTACACTGACACCAGTACACATAGGCACATTTAACCCCTTGCGATCACCCCCCCCCCCACACCCCCTGTCACAGTGTCACTAATAGCAGTGATCATATATTTACTGATCACTGCATTTAGTGTCAGTGTGACAGTAAGGCCGTGTACAGACGAGCATACATGTACGATGAAACCGGTCCGCCGGACCGTTTTCACCGTACATGTATGCCCGGGGATTTCTGTATGGTGGCTGTACTCACCACCATACATAAATCCGCGCGTAAACAATACGCGGGGCGTGTCCGTGCCGTCGCTGCGACAATTCCGCGGCGACGTGGGCGGCCCTGCCAGTTCAATGCTTCCACGCATGCGTCGAAGTCATTAGACGCATGCGAGGGATGGCGGGCGCTCGGACATGTACGGTAGGTCTGTACAGACGACCGAACATGTCCGAGTGGGCAGGATTTCAGCGGGCTGTTTTAAAACAAGTCCAGAAATATTTGCCCGCTGGAAAAAGGCCCGGCGGGCAAATGTACGCTGGAATCCTGTCTGCTCGGCTGAACAGACGACCGAACATGTCTGCTGAAACTGGTCCGCGGACCAGTTTCAGCAGACATGTTCGGTCGTGTGTACGGCCCATTACTGTGACAGGCAGTTAGTGTTAGGTCCAGGGTAGCCCTGTACCCCCCCCTAATAAAGTTTTAACCCATTGATCACCGCCCTAGTTAACCCTTTCACTCCCTATTGCCAGCGGCACTAAGCGATCATTTTTCTGATCGCTGTATTAGTGTCGCTGTTGCCGCTAGGAAGCTAATTTTTTTTATTGCGATTTTTTTTTTTACTAAAGACATGTGGCTGAATAAATTTTGGCCTAAATGTTTGACTAAAATTTGGTTTATTCGATTTTTCAAAAAGTTACAAATATTGTTTTTTTTTCAAAAATGTCGCTCTATTTTTGTTTTAATAGCGCAAAAAATTTAAATCGCAGAGGCAATCAAATACCATCAAAAGAAAGCTCTATTTGTGGGAAGAAAAGGACGCAAATGTTGTTTGGGAGCCACGTCGCACGACCGCACAATTGTCTGTGCCGAATTGTAAAAACGCCTCTGGGCATTTAGCAGCATATTGGTCCGGGGCTTAAGTGGTTAAGGTCACTCCGTAGACCACAATGGCTTGGATAGTATAAACTGTAGACATTCGTAGAAGGCAACCTGTACCTCCAGGCTCCAGCCTGGAGAACTTGACAGAACACCGGGCTAAATGCTTCTAAATGCGGCTAAGCACTAGGGGCATTTAGCACTTAAATGTTTATTAATTTCAATGGCCCAAATAAAAAAAAATTCTGGCCAATTCAATTAATTAACACCCAAACACTAATTGCGGCTAAACGTGCCTAAATGCGGTAGAAAAACGTGGCTTAGGTACATTTTTAATGCAGATTTTCTCATAGCTTGAGAATCAGTGTTTACAATAAACCAGTGTGCATGGGGCCCAAGATGATCTACTGAAGGTACTTGGCTTCTAAATCATAACTATAGGGTAGAATTGGGGTCAACATAAGCCACATGGAACCCACCTGTAGAATGTGCCGTTATTTCTAGTGGAAAATGACTGTTTAAATTATAAGGTCTTAGAATTACATGGGCAATTTCAGCAAGACAGCCGTACTGCAAATGCTGGTGAGTCGGAAAAGTCAAGTGGGGACACAGGTGATTGGAAAACGTGGTGTGAGGTAAGATTGATGGGCGGGAGAATTGGAAACAGAGACAGAAGCCATGAGATGAAAGGGTTGAGATGACCAGAAAGGAAAAGGAAGGGGGGTGCAGGGTAAGCTTAGAGAATAATCTCCAGATGTTAGGAGGAAATAAATATTGTGGGGAGACAGAACAGAAGATCAATGGCTGCACAGAGAAATTTGAAAATGTCCTAAATTTAACCTTAATCCCCCCCTTTCTCTCTAGGGCATGTCCCGGCATTTACTTTTTTTTCTTTTATCTTGTTCTGTCTTATTACTCCTTGTAATATTATCACCAGACTTATACAATTTTTGCAATCTTTTGCAATTTTGGATCTGAGCTCCCAACTTCCGGAAGCTCAGATCCTATTGACATAGGCATCCCCAAGAGTCTTTTCTCAAAACAAAGTGGGGCAGATCCACATACATCTGCGACGGGCGCAGCGTATGTAAGATACGCTACGCCGCTGTAACTTACCTTGCATTGGTTTGAATCCTGAAAGAATTTGCGCCGTAAGTTACGGCGGCGTAGTGTATCTCTCGTGGCGTAAGGGCGCGGAATTCAAATTCGGCGGGTAGGGGGCATGTTTCATTTAAATGAAGCGCGTCAGGGGTCACCGAATCCTGGGCTGTTACTAAATCCCACACCGCTCTTCCAGAATTTTCACAGTGCTGTCCCTGTAGCCTGTGGCCGCCCAGCTGGGCTGTTCCTGGAGCCCGTGGCCACCCACTCAGCCTCCTAGCAGCCGATTCAGTTCATGGCATGGCTGGGGGAAGACAGTAGAGGTCAGCTGACTGATGTGGAATGTGAAGTGGGAGGGGCTAGAGGAGACCCGATCTCCTAATTTTGGCATAGGTGTCAATGTTGCGAGACACCACAGAGCCGGAGACACACAGAGTAACACTACCTGTGATCAGAGTTGCCAATAAAAGTCCCCACTACAGTTTTCAGATCAGCAGATGACCTTGATCAAGAGCACCTAAATTGGCCAATCAGAACTCCCCCCCCAGCACTGCCACTCATCCCATTCTCCCCAGCCGCTGTCTTACAGTTTTTTTTTTTTGCGGGTTACTACCGCTTTAAGTCAGTAACCTAAAATAGGAAAGCAGCAAGTAAAGTCCGAAATTCCAACTTGAACGCTTGTTCCAGGTGACTTGCTAAGAAGGCATTCAAGCCATTAAACCAGGGTTAAACCAACCTTTTGAAGAGAAAGGGCCACTTAAGCGACTTGGTAACCAGTCGCGGGCCACAATGAGCGGAGCAAGTGGATGGCAGCCCACTCGGCTCTATAGAGCTCGCTCTACTCTGAGCACACCAAACTCGCAAGTAATAGAAGTCTATGGCTCAGTGCAGGTAACACACAGGTGCACTTCTCTGTACCTGTGGATCAGTTTGAAAGCCGCCCAGTAACCGTCCATATATACACTGTGGGGCAGATTCACGTACAATTGCATGGGCGCAGCGTATGTGAGATACGCTACGCTGCTGTAACTTACTTTTCAAAGCTTTGAATCCAGAAAGAATTTGCACCGTAAGTTACGGTGGCGTAGTGTATCTCTCGTGGCGTAACGGCGCGTAATTCAAATCAGCGAGTAGGGGGCGTGTTTCATTTAAATGAAGCACGTCCCCGCGCCGAACGAACTGCGCATGCGCCGTCCCTAAATTTCCCGACGTGCATTGCGCTAAATGACGTCGCAAGGACGTCATTGTTTTGATGTGGACGTAAATTACGTCCAGCCCCATTCACGGACGACTTACGCAAACAAAATAAAATATTTTCAAATTCGACGCGGGAACGACGGCCATACTTAACATTGAGTACGCCACCAAATAGCAGCTTTAACTATACGCCGAAAAAAGACGAACGAAAACGACGTAAAAGAATGCGACGCCCGCTCGTACGTTCGTGGATCGTCGGAAATAGCTAATTTGCATACTCGATGCGGAATACGACGGGAACGCCACCCAGCGGACGCCGAAGAATTGCATCTAAGATCCGAAGGCATACGAAGACGTACGCCTGTCAGATCTAACCCAAATGCCGTTGTATCTTGTTTTGAGGATTCAAAACAAAGATACGACGCGGTAAAAATTTGAAAGTACGCCGGCGTACTTTCTTTGTGGATCTGCCCCTGTGATTTTAGTAATAAACTTACCTTTAATAACAGTATTTTTTTTTATTCCATCCCAGAGCAGGAGGTCGCGGGCCACTTTAGAGGGCTCCGCGGGCCACATGTGGCCCCGAGGCCACTGGAAGGGCATCCCTGCATTAAACCATCAGGCAGCCTGATAGCGGTTAACATATTTCTTTCAGTTCAGGTTTCCTACAACTTGTACATTTTTTTCTATCTTAGAAATAAAACACACATCGCACAGAACCGAGTGTCACTTGTGAGAAACAAACATAGAATCCTGATGCTACAAAGCCAAAGTTCCAGCCCCCCGATGAGGCACCAAAATACAATGTCCTACCACCATGGTAGAGTTTCATACTCTGTAAAATATAAATTCTCAACAAATCAATGTTTTGCTTTAGCTATTACTTATTGGTTATGAATATTCTTTTTATTTTTGTGAGTTTGGACATTGGGGCTTTTGTTATCACTCTTGTAAGGGCCAATTGATTCTTCGTTTGGAAGTATTTTAAGACAATACTTTTGTCTTCATAATTCCCATTCTTCTACAATAAGGCAGCGCATAGAGGCAAATAAAAATACGTTGATTTATTTAATGAGAGAGATAAGGAGATCCATTCTTATTTCACATTATCTTTCTTATGTGGTCTCCATTGTCTAGGCTAGCATGACTAATGGAAGTGACTTCACAAAATGAATATGAAACATAGACTACTTTGCTTTTAGAAATAATTGCCTTCAATAAGGGCTGACCTCATGCCTTATCAATGCACTATTCACAGCGCTATAACAAAGTTACAACTTAATTAGCTTTTTATTCAGAGAATTCCTAAACCTGTTTGGCTCTGTTTATCTTGTCATATTACAGAGAGAGCGCCATTCGGAGTAGCGACCTCCACAGGTCACCTACAAGGTCATGCTATCTACATTATTAAAGCAATGTCTGGAGCCTGCAGTGATATTGTAGCCCAATAACTGAGATATTATCAGAAACTTTATATTTTTTTCTTAAAAATATCTCAATGGTTTGCTAAAATATAAATTTTCTGTAATAATGTTTTAAATTAATAAATCTATTTTTATATGCAGAAATTAAAAAGCTACATTTGACAATTTGGCAAGACCCTTCTGCCCCACCAGACACCCCATGCTTCCCATAACACAGTAATATATTTATGTGTATGTATATATATATATAATATATAATTACTTTGTTATGGGAAGCATGGGGTGTCTGGTGGGGCAGAAGGGTCTTGCCAAATTGCCAAATGTATATTTTTAATTTCCGCATAATAAAAATGTATTCATTAATTAAAAAAATGATTCCAGGAAATTTGGATATTAGCAAACCATTAAGATATTTTTAAGAAAAAAATATAACGTTTCTGATAATATCTCAGTTATTGGGCTACAATATCACTGCAGGCTCCAGACATTGCTTTAATAATGTAGATAGCATGACCTTGTAGGTGACCTGTGGAGGTCGCTACTCCGAATACTGCGTACAGGACGTCAGTGCGAGAGGCGCCAAGACTGCCCGAAGATTTACGAGTGTACTGCGCTCGGTATATGCCGGCGCAGTATTCAAACTCGTGGCGGGAAAGTGGGTATCGGCGTATATCGCACATCCACGATTTTGCCCTGATTTTCAGGGCAAAATAGTGCGCGGTATACGCCGATAAATACGGTATATGTATATATATATATATATATATATATATATAAATATATATATATATATATATATATATATATATATATATATAAATATTATACAGTACAGACCAAAAGTTTGGACACACCTTCTCATTCAAATAGTTTTCTTTATTTTCATGACTATGAAAATTGTAGATTCACACTGAAGGCATGAAAACTATGAATTAACACATGTGGAATTATACATAACAAAAAAGTGTGAAACAACTGAAAATATATTTCATATTCTAGGTTCTTCCACCTTTTGCAGCAGACACATCTCTAGAACTGTTAAGAGGAGACTGTGTGAATCAGGCCTTCATGGTAGAATATCTTCTAGGAAACCACTGCTAAAGAAAGGCAACAAGCAGAAGAGACTTGTTTGGGTAAAGAACACAAGGAATGGACATTAGACCAGTGGAAATCTGTGCTTTGGTATGATGAGTCCAAACTTGAGATCTTTGGTTCCAACCCCCGTGTCTTTGTGCGACGCAGAAAAGGTGAACGGATGGACTCTACATGCCTGGTTCCCACCGTGAAGCATGGCGGAGGAGGTGTGATGGTGTGGGGGTGATTTGCTGGTGACACTGTTGGGGGTTTATTCAAAATTGAAGGCATACTGAACCAGCATGGCTACCACAGCATCTTGCAGCGGCATGCTATTCCATCCGGTTTGCGTTTAGTTGGACCATCATTTATTTTTCAACAGGACAATGACCCCAAACACACCTCCAGTCTGTGTAAGGGCTATTTGACCAAGAAGGAGAGTGATGGGGTGCTGCGCCAGGTGACTACCTCTTGAAGCTCATCTAGAGAATGCCAAGAGTGTGCCAAGCAGTAATCAAAGCACTAATCAAGGCTACTTTGAAGAACCTAGAATATGAAATATATTTTCAGTTGTTTCACACTTTTTTGTTATGTATAATTCCACATGTGTTACTTCATAGTTTTGATGCCTTCAGTGTGAATCTACAATATTCATAGTCATGAAAATAAAGAAAACTCTTTGAATGAGAAGGTGTGTCCAAACTTTTGGTCTGTACTGTATATATATATATATGTGTGTATATATGTGTATGTATATATATATATATATATAATATATATACATATATATATATATATATATATATATATATATATATAATGTGTGTATGTATATATATATATATATACTGTGTATATATATATATATATATATATATATATATATATATATATTACTGTCTTATGGGAAGCATGGGGTGTCTGGTGGGTCAGAAGGGTCTTGCCAAATTGCCAAATGTATATTTTTAATTTCAGCATAATAAAAATTGATTCATTAATTAAAAAAAATATTACAGGAAATTTGGATATTAGCAAACCATTAAGATATTTTTAAGAAATTAAGAAAAAAATATAACGTTTTTGATAATATCTCAGTTATTGGGCTACAATATCACTGCAGGCTCCAGACATTGCTTTAATAATGTAGATAGCATGACCTTGTAGGTGACCTGTGGAGGTCGCTACTCCGAATGGCGCTCTCTCTGTAATATGACAAGATAAACAGAGCCAAACAGGTTTATATATATATACATTTCACATAAATATATTACTGTGTTATGGGAAGCATAATATATATATATATTATCCTACCCAAATTCTTCTTTTGTATTTTTTTTTCTTATATATATTTCTTTTGACATGAACATCTTTAAAAACACCTTTTATTTGTTTAGTGAGTCATTGCAATAATACTTATTATAACATAAGAATTAATTATTAAATATTAATTAAATATCTTAATAATTTATATCTTATTTGTTTGATATATCCCTACTTTATTTTTATTAGGGATACCTTTATATATCTATTGTTTTTTTTATATATCAAACGTTATTTGATGTAACAATTTATTTCTTACACTATCTTAAGAAAAAAACAATAAAATTCTTGAACTCTAAAGAATATATATACAGTATATTGGCAACTTTCCTCAAAAGAGAAGGTAGCCTTCCAAGAATGAAAATGTAGAGATTTTGATTCAATAGAATAATTTAAATAAAGAAATAAATGAAATGATATGGGCCAAAATGATAGGAACCTTAACCGAATAGTTTGTTGCATACCATTCTGGGGCAATCACTGCAAGCAAGCGATTTCTGTAGTTCTCAATGGGATTGGCCCACTTGCCTTGAGCATACTACTCTAATGCCGCATACACACCATCACTTTATGTGATGAAAAAAACCGACACTTTCTGTGAAGTAAAAAATGACGTTTTTGAAACTTCAATTTTCAAAGACGAAGTTGCCTACACACCATCGTTTTCTCACAATGTTCTTGCAAAGTGAGGTTACGTTCCACCACGTTTTACCATTGAAGCTTGCTTCATAAGTAGCTTCTGGGCATGCGCGGATGAAAAAACGTCTTAGAAAACGAAGTTTTTCCCCACACACAGTCAATTAAAGTGACGTTTTTAAAAACGTCATTTTTTTTCATCACATAAAGTGATGGTGTGTACGCGGCATCAGGGTTGAAGGGCGCCTTGCCCACACTGAATGTTTCAGTTCCTTCTATAAGGCCCCTTTCTGTCCACTGTTTAGGTCCCTGATATTACATCCCAGCCCCCCCACCCCCAATGGGGCTCCTAAATGTAAAAAAATAATAATAATAATATTGTAAAAAATAATAAAAATTCAATTGAAAATAAAAAATAAATAATGACACCAATGACTGTTAATCTCCACTGCTCTACAGACGCTGTACACTGCCCTGCTGCCATATATATAATATATTATACATAATAACATACGTGTGTTTGAGCTATGCAATAAATACAACAGGCTGTTCACACCTATGAATGGTGGATTATTGCGGACATGTGAAATCTGTTTTGCTGATTCGGACAAAATTCTAGTTATTTGGATGTATCCGAATAGCCAAACTACAATAGTAACACATTTTTACGAATCTGAAGTAAATTATAATGAAGCAACACATTCATTCATATTCATTCATTTCATATGGTCGACTGGATGCAATAGTTTGGACCTTTAGTTAATGTTTCATGCATGCAAAATTACGTTATAGATTCAGATCCATTTTGATTTTTTTTTTTTTTGCATTGACAATTTTCATTATTATAAAAAATAAATACAGTAAGGTGTAAAAGTGAAATAAGATGATAATTTCTACGTGTTTGGATTGGATGGATGTGGATCCATCAGAATCTCCAAATCATAACATAAACTAATCCAAAATTAAAGGGTCACTAAAGGAGATTTTTTTTTTTTTAGCTAAATAGCTTCCTTCACCTTACTGCAGTCCTGGTTTCATGTCCTCGTTGTTCGTTTTTGCTCTAATTCTTCTCTGTTCTGAACACTTCCTGGTTGTCTGTTTCCTGATGAAAAAAGTCATGGGAATTTTCTCTCTGTGGTCACTAATCAAGGAGGTGTGATTACTGTGTGTCTAAAACCCCTCAACACCAATCAGTTTCGTTTTCCAAACCATCACTGCCCTGTATTGGCTCTGTGTCTCTGTACATCAGAGAGCAGGAAACAGCATGCACAAACGAAACTGAAACTGCAGGCACATTATATGATTGATTGTTATCTATTTTTAATCATTTTGAAAAGGAATCAGTTAACTATTAGGTCTCTATACCCTGTAAACAGTAATTTCAGCAAAAAAAAAAAATTCCTTTACAACTCCTTTAATTTAGTTCCATTCATTACTTTTGGATGTATGCGACTCCATTCGATATTGTCCAATCAGCTCATTCCGTTTTTGGGTTGGACTAACAGGGATGACTCAGAGTGCATAAGTAATCTCCCAAAATAACGAATTAAAGTGGTATTAAAGCTTTATTTATTGTTATTTTTATTAACCACTTGTTGACTGGCTCACACCGATATACGTCGGCAAAGTGGCAAGGTCCCGCAAAACAACATATGGGTATGTTGTCCCCTTAAAGAGACTCTGGTGGCGCGCGTGATCGCGCGGGGGGTCCCAATGTGCCGGCCACGTGCATCGGCGCCAAAACGGGGATTTGTGTGTGTAAATCCCTGTTCTGTCAGGGGAGAGGAAACAGGTCATTTGTTCCTAGTAAGTAGGAACCGTGATATGTCTCCTCCCCAGTCAGTCCCAACAGTAAGAAACACTAATGCCCTGTACACACGATAGGTTAGTCTGATGAAAACGGTCTGATGGATTTTTCCATCAGTTATCCGATGAAGCTGACTGATGAACAGTCGTGCCTACCCACCATGAGTTAAAAAAACGATCGTGTCAGAACGCGGTGACGTAAAACACAACGACGTGCTGAAAAAAAACGTTTAATGCTTCCGGTCGACTTGATTCTGAGCATGCGTGGATTTTTAACCGATGGACGTACCTACAGACGATTCGTTTTTTTAACCTATGGATAAATAACTGATGGGGCCCACACACGATCGGTTTGGTCCGATGAAAACGGTCCATCAGACCGTTCTCAACGGTTTGACCGATCGTGTGTACGCAACATAACTAGGGAAAACACTTAACCCCTTGATCGCCCCCTAGTGTAAACCCCTTCTCTACCAGTGACATTTACACAGTAATTTACACAGTAATTAGTGCACCGATTGCTGCATAAATGTCAATGGTGCCAAAAAAGTGTCAGATCTGTCCGACGCAATGTCGCAGTACTGCAAAAATCTCAGATCACGGCCATTGCTCGTAAAAAAAATAATAATAAAAATGCCATAAATCTTTCCCATAGTTTGAAGATGCTATAACTTTTGCGCAAACCAATCAATATATGCTTTTTTTTGGCCAAAAATATGTAGAAGAATATATATTGTCCTAAACTGATGAAGAAATTTGTTTTTTGAACATGAAGGTAAAAAACGTTCAGCCTTTAGAATCACTTTAACACTTTAAAACGAATATAGACAATCTTCTGAAATAACTTCTGAAAATACGAATCGATTAGGATGAGTATAAAAAATGAATTCGTAAATTAAATCATTCTAACTAATAAGATGAAAAACAAAGATATTTACCTAACGAATGATTCTGAATTGAAACAAATGTTTCCGTTGTGTACATCTCTCAATTGTTCTATAAATGGGTACACTTTATTCTAGGCCCTGGGACGGTGGTTTTATATGATGTCGAATATAATCAGAGACTCTGGGTATACAGTACTCAGAAATCTGCAGAATTTTAATTTTGCCTGGACTGAAGGAAAGGAATACATCTCCCAAAAGCTTGTCCTGAAAAATGAACTAATAGTGCAAAATAGAAACTTTCTCATCCGGTATTGTGTTGCTTGTGTTGTTTCAATTGAACCAACACGGCTACAATCCCCTTACACATGATGGAAGAGCTTTGACACTAAACCTAAACTGAGCAGGATGTCTGCCGCTCAGAACAATAATCATGTGTCCATCTTCCAGCACCTTGAGCTTAGAAAGACAGAAACAGTTCTGTATGTATATATGAACATCGGCCATCATTCACTGTTTAGATAAACCCAGAGAGTAGTTTTCAGAAGCTTGTCAAGAATGTTTTTGGTTAGGAGAAGCGTCTTGTCTCTTTGAGGAGTGAATACGCAATTCATGAGTTCGGTCTCTTGCTGCCTACTAGTGGACATTCCAGAAAGTGCAAAGAAAAGACATCATGACAGCTGTCAGCAGTCGCACTTTGGGCCAGATTCTGAAAGGACTTACGACAGCGCAGCTCCATGTATGCCGTCGTAAGTCCTAATCCGAGCCGTCGTATCTATGCGCCTGATTCTTAGAATCAGTTACGCATAGATATCCATTAGATCCGACAGGCGTAAGTCTCTTACGCCGTCGGATCTTAATTGCATATTTTTGCTGACCGCTAGGTGGCGCTTCCGTCGTATTCCGCGTCGAGTATGCAAATTAGCTAGATACGCGAATTCCTGAACGTACTCACGGCCGACGCAGTAAAGATACGCCGTTTACGTTAGGCTTTTCCCGGCGTAATGTTGCCCCTGCTATATGAGGCATAAGTGCGGCATAGCAATGTTAAGTATGGCCGTCGTTCCCGCGTCGGAAGTTAAAAAAGGTACGTCGTTTGCGTAAGTCGTCCGTGAATGGGGCTGGACGTCATTTACGTTCACGTCGAAACCAATGACGTCCTTGCGGCATACTTTGGAGCAATGCACATGCGCCGTTCGGGAAAAACGTCAATCACGTTGGGTCACAGTAGATTTACATAAAACACGCCACCTTTATCCAAATTTGAATTAGGCGGGCTTACGCCGGCCGATTTACGCTAAGCCGCCGCAACTTACGGAGCAAGTGCTTTGAGAATACAGCACTTGCCCGTCTAAGGCCGCGTACAGACGAGCAAACATGTACGATGAAACCGGTCCGCCGGACCGTTTTCACCGTACATGTCTGCCCGGGGATTTCTGTATGGTGGCTGTACTCACCATCATACAGAAATCCGCGCGTAAACAATACGCGGGGTGTGGCCGCGCCATCGCCGCGACGATGACGCGGCGACGTGGGCGGCCCTGCCAGTTCAATGCTTCCACGCATGCGTCGAAGTCATTCGACGCATGCGAGGGATGGCGGGCGCTCGGACATGTACGGTAGGTCTGTACAGACGACGAACATGTCCGAGCGGAGAGGATTCCAGGCGGGCAAATGTACGCTGGAATCCTGTCCGCTCGGGCCTACACACGACCGAACATGTCTGCTGAAACTGGTCCGCGGACCAGTTTCAGCAGACATGTTCGGTCGTGTGTACGGGGCCTAAGTTGCGGAGGCGTAACGTAAAGCAGATACATTACGCCCGCACAAAATTACGGGAGGGGCGACGTATATTGTGTGTCTGTGTTTATATACTGTGTATGTATACTGTATGTGTGTGTGTGTATACTGTGTGTGCATATTGTGTGTCTGTGTGTGTATACTGTGCATGTATACTGTATGTGTGTGTGTGTATACTGTGTGGCCCCATAATCTATTGCCTGGGGGCCCCATAATCTCCTATTGCCCGGGGGCCCCATAATCTCCTATTGCCCGGGGGCCCCATAATATCCTATTGCCCGGGGGCCCCATAATCTCCCATTGCCCGGGGGCCCCATAATCTCCTGTTGTCCGGGGGGCCCATGGGTTGTCAGTCCTACCCTGGTCACGTTTAGATCTGAAAAAAGAATAAGGAAACAAACTTTTTTTTTTTGGACCTCAGAGGCAATTGAATGTAAACAGATATACACAGGGCTTTTTTTCTCAGAGAATAGGTGCAGGAACTCCTCCCTTCCAAGTCACCCTTGACTCCACCCCCTACCCACCTTCGAGCACCGTTCCTTGGTTCCACACCTTATCCACCTCCCAGTACCACCCCTTTTAGAAAATACAGAAACAAGTATAATTTTGTATAGAATTTGTTAATGATAACAAGAAAGGCAACAAAGCAACAATGGAAACCCCAGCGACAGTAGATCCAACCCAGCAACAATGGACTCCCAACAGCCAGCATCAATAGACTCTCCAGCAGCCAGCAGATACCTCCCAGCAAAGATTGACCCCCTGCAACATAAGACCCACCCCCGGCAACAATAGACCCCCCCTGTAAAAATAGATCCCCTCCAGCAACAATAAATTCCCCAGTAGCCAAAATAGATCCCCTCCAGCAACAATAAATTCCCCAGTAGCCATCGTCAATAGATCCTCCAGCAGCCAGAAACAAAGACCCCTCCCCTAACAGTACATCCCTCCTAGCAATGACTGACCCCCCCGGCAACAATAGATCCCCCACAAGCAACAAAAGAACTCCCCAGCAACTGAGACCCCCTTCCTTTGCAAAATAGATCCCCTCCAGGAACAATAGATCCCCCAGCAGCCATCATCAATAGACTCTCCAGCACACCTCAGAACCTCTTTCCATTACATACATTCAGTACAGGAGGTGCCGGAACTGCGTTCCCCCTGAAAAAAAGCCCTGGATATACATTCCTTTACACATACCTGCCCATATACTGACACTGAGCTCTGATATGGTATGCTGGTCTTCTCCACCTATAATCTGCAATTATTTGTATGCTGCTTTTCAAACTTCTCTATGACACGACTAGAACTCATGTCTATATTTCACCTGTTAGTCACCAAAAACAAACACAATGTTCGAAACGCTTTTTGAAAGTTAAAAGGACCTAAAGATAAACCGCCCTCCCCCGCTCTCCTGCCTATGATTTATTTGAAAGATGTTTTGTCTTCACAGAAAATCGCTTATCTCCTCATTTTGTACTCAGAAATTAAAGAAAGAAATCAGCCTACATAATTAAATAGCTGTCTTGTCCCATCAGGTTTAATTGCCATGTTTAAGGCTGGGTGGATCAACACAAAATAGGAAAATTCATGCGCTATTGTTCGGCGTTTATGAACGATGGATCTCTATTGGGAGATTTGTCCTGAAGAAAGGTTACTGATCTTTTAGAAGTTTCTTTTTATTTTTTATATTAGTACAACGTGACTTGTCACAGCATTCTTTGAAGAGTAGATAAAAACATTCATGTCAGTCCCTGCCCCCGAGGAGCTTTTGTGTAATACACATTTACTACACAAAAACCAGGAGAACATAGAAATTCCATGCAGCACTGCTAGTAGAAAATGAGATTGGTACCACAAGACTAGAATGCTACCCTCTTCACCGAAATGCTGTCCTTTCCTAAATGATACAGTTAATATTCCAGCATTACACCCAAAGTGAAATATCCGGCACTTTTGAGCATGGAGGAACATGTGAGGCCTCGTACACACGACAGAGTTTCTCGGCAGAATTCACCGAGAAACTCGGTCAAAACCCGGATTCTGCCGAGAAACTCTGTCGTCTGTACACTTTAGGCTCGTTGTTCTATGGGAGAAGGCGGCCCGCCGAGCTCCTCGGCGGCTTCATCCCAGAACTCGACGAGGAACTCGACGTGCTTGGCACGTCGAGTTCCTCGGCCGTGTGTACGGGGCCTCACTCTCTTTGAAATGCTAAATATTCTTTAGGGATTACAGTTTGTATGTAACAGTGTCATTTTCATTGGCCACCTTGTTCACTCATTAACCTCTTGACCACTGGGCACTTAAACCCCCTTCCTAACCAGACCAATTTTCAGCTTTCGGTGCTCTCACAATTTGAATGTCCTTTTTTCCCACAAATAGAGCTTTCTTTTGGTGGTATTTGATCGCCTCTGGGTTTTTTATTTTTTGCGCTAAAAAAGAAAAAACACTGACAATTCTGTAAAACAAAATTTAAAAAAATCTTGTTTCTGTCATATTAGCGGGTATTGCAGTGTATTTTGGGGTATTGCGGAGTATTGGGGGTATTGCAGAGTATGGGGGAGTTATTGCAGAGTATGGGGGGGTTATTGCAGTGTATGGGGGGGTTATTGCAGAGTATGGGGGGTTATTGCAGCGTATGGGGGGGGTTATTGCAGTGTATGGGGGGGTTATTGCAGCGTATGGGGGGGTTATTGCAGAGTATGGGGGGGCTATTGCAGCGTATGGGGGGGTTATTGCAGCGTATGGGGGGGTTATTGCAGAGTATGGGGGGTTATTGCAGCGTATGGGGGGGTTATTGCAGCGTATGGGGGGTTATTGCAGCGTATGGGGGGGTTATTGCAGCGTATGGGGGGGGTTATTGCAGAGTATGGGGGGGTTATTGCAGAGTATGGGGGGTTATTGCAGAGTATGGGGGGTATTGCAGAGTATGGGGGGTATTGCAGAGTATTGCGCAGGGAGGGATGGCTGGATCTGTGACTGCATTTGTCACAGATCCAGCCACAGCAGCTGCTGCTGCCTCCGCTCTCCCCCCCTCCTCTCACACTGTACCGATCGGTACAGAGAGGAGAGGGAGGAACCGGCGTCATTACATGACGCCGGTTTGTTTACAAGTGATCCCCTCCTTCATTTGACGGAGCGATCACATGGTAAACCGCCGCAATCAGCGGCGATTTACCGCGATCTGTGATGCGCCGGGTCTTCTAGACCCGGCGCTCACAGATGATTCCGGGAGCGCGCGAGTGAAGGATTCTGGGAGGACGTCCCCACTGCGCTGTAGACGTCTTTTGTCTATGGCGCGGTGGGGAAGAGGTTAATGGGACATTTTATATTGGTGTGGAATGTTGATTGCACACTAAGCACCTGGATGCAATGGTTCCTCAGGGCCAGATTCATAGAGAACTGCGGCGGCGTAACGTATCGTCTTTAAGTTACACCGCCGCAAGTTTTCCTTGTAAGTGCTTGATTCACAAAGCACTTGAGTGCAAACTTGCGGCGGAGTAACGTAAAGACATCCGGCGCAAGCCCGCCTAATTCAAATGGGGCGTGTACCATTTAAATTAGGCGCGTTCCCGCGCCGAACGTTCTGCGCATGCTCCGTTAGGAAATTTCCCGACGTGCATTGCGTGAAATTACGGCGCCCCGACGTGTTTTTTGAATGGCGACGTGCGTAACGTACTTTCGTATTCCCGGACGTCTTACGCAAAAAAAAACAAAAAATTGACATTCGACCCGGGAACGACGGCCATACTTTAACATGGCTCGTCTAAAGTTAAGCCATGAAAAAGCAGGCCTAACTTTGCGACGGGAAAAACCGACTAGCGACGACGTAACGAACGCGCGTACCTTCGTAGATCGGCGTAAAAGCTAATTTGCATACCGGACGCTGGAAAACGATGCAAACTACACCCAGCGGCGGCCGAAGTATTGCATCCTAAGATCCGACGGTGTAAGTCAATTACACCTGTCGGATCTTAGGGCTATCTATGCGTAACTGATTCTATGAATCAGCCGCATAGATAGGACAGGAGATACGACGGCATATCAGGAGATACGCCGTCATATCTCTTTTGTGAATCTGGCCCTCAGTGCCTAGTTGCCAGACCCAAGCATCGGCACATGAAGGTGGTGGGGAGGGGCTTTATTTCTGTAAAAGTTTTAACCAGGCCAACCTGGAGCTCACATGGGGGGAGCGAACAGAAGTTGGAGGACCAAGCTAACGATGAGGTTCCTCTTGCACCTCTAGTCCAAACAGGTTACAGGAAGTGCTAAGTTGGTGGAGTAGAACGAGTGCAGGATGAAGACTCAACAGCAGCTGTAAATCTGTTGGCCTACTGGAAGCTGAAGTCTTCTGATCACTAGTAGGTAGGTACTAGTGATTGGAAGACTTCAGCTTCCAGTAGGCCAAAACATAGGTCAAGGTTGAGTTCAGGTAGAAGTCAGTGCAGGGTCATTAGACAAGACAAAGTTATGATGTCTGCTCATCATTCTTTGCACACCTTGGCCAAAAGGACCTTCCTGACAGGGGGAGGTGTGTGTAGGGGGTGGGGGGGATAGGTAAAGCTGGACCTGGTACTTTGCCCTGAATGGGAAATGTTCAGGTTCACTTTAACTAGTTCCAGTATTGACTAATTTAGAATTTTTTTCTCATACATGTGCAAATCAACATTTTACCTTGATTGATGAGGTCATCTAATTACATCTTTTTAATTGCATATGTGTATATATATATATATATATGTGTGTAGTTTTACATTGTACATTGTGCTGTGAACAAGGCTTCTGCCGAAACGTGTTAGCATTCACCGTTGTTTTACATGGTCATATAGGAATAAAGACTATCAAGACTTAATTTCCAGAAGTGGCGGCTCCTTTATGCTTTGATTTCATTGTTTCCGTCTGGGATGCTGAAAGGACGTCCTGAGCCAGGGCACTTGGACTGGGTGTGCCGTTTACTATCCAGCTACACTGCTCAGAGCGGTGTTTCCTTGTGCTGCATATACTTTTCTCTATATAGTGGCCCTTGGGAAGCCCTGATTGCATTGCATGAAACATCCATGACCGACGTGCACGTAACCCTTGGAACTTTGCTATATATATATATATATATATATATACACTGTATTTATTGGCGTATAACATGCACTTTTTAACCCTGAAAATCGGGTGCAAATAGTGTGTGCATGTTATACGCCAATACTACAATTTATGCTGCCTCGGAGGGAACGGGGAGTGCCGTCAGATTACATACAGCGACAATCTCTTGTTTACTCAGCGGCCTCTGTAATAGGAAGTCCCTCCTCCTGGGCCGGCATTGGACCAGTGTTCTGTCTATCATAGAAGCTGGTCCAAACCCCTCCAATCTGAGGTGATGCTGCAGATGGGCATTGATCAGGCTGCATTGATGGAAACTGAGACCCTTCAGATGGGCATTGATCAAGTTGCAATGATGGGCAATTGTGAGGCTGCATTGATCAAGCTGCATTGATGGGCAGTTGTGAGGCTGCAGATGGGCATTGTTCAAGCGGCACTGATGGGCAGTTGTGAGGCTGCAGATGGGCATTGTTCAAGCGGCACTGATGGGCAATTGTGAGGCTGCAGATGGGCATTGTTCAAGCTGCATTGATGGGCAATTGTGAGGTTGCAGATGGGCATTGATCAGGCTGCATTGCTGGGCAATGGTGAGGCTGCAGATGGGCATTGATTAGGCTGCATTGCTGGCAGGGGTCAAGTCCTGGGGAAAAAAGTGTGGGAACTCCCACCCAAGATCCACTCCCCCACCAAAAAAAAAAAAAATTATACGCTCATATGCATAATTACTTAACCGCAAGTTCTTTCTAAATCCCGCGATAACTCGCAGCAGACCTCCGCAATGTCTCCTGGGAACAATGACAAAAGCTCTCAGGAGACATTGCGGCATCGAGGAAGTGACGGAATACCCACACACTACCTGATGAATCCATATGCAGGAAGCGGCCAGTAACATAAAGGATTACTAAGGTTCGCCTGCCCCTGACAGTGAGTCGAGCTGGTCATCGCCGCTTAGTGAAGGATTGGCTTGGGCGGCTCGGCTGCTCTAGTCCTGCAAAGGCAACTGAGTTCCTGCTGTGAAAAAGTGCAGGAACTCCATTCCCACGCGTTCCCGCAGGACTTGAGCCCTGATTGCTGGGCAATGGTGAGGCTGCAGATGGGCATTGATCAAGCTGCATTGATGGGCAATTGTGAGGCTGCAGATGGGCATTGATCAAGCTGCATTGATGGGCAATTGTGAGGCTGCAGATGGGCATTGATCAAGCTGCATTGATGGGCAATTGTGAGGCTGCAGATGGGCATTGATCAAGCTGCATTGATGGGCAATGGTGAGGCTGCAGATGGGCAATGATGAAGCTGCATTAATGGACACTGACCCTTATTTTGTTTCAAAGTTCTTTATTTATTTATTTATTTTTTCCTAAACCTTCCCTCCTAAAATGAAGGTGTGTGTTATTTGCCGATAAATCCGGTATATATGGTGAGTGCCTGGACGGCCCTAAGCCCTGCCACTGGGCAAATGACTTGATCAAAATCATTATTTTTTTAAAGACACAAAAGGTAAAAGGTATATCATAGCTCCCAACAGCTACCATTTTGAAGAAACAGTCCCTTTTTTGAAGAAACAGTCTCTATTTTGAAGAAACAGTCTCTATTTTGAAGAAACAGTCCCTATTTTGAAGAAACAGTCTCTATTTTGAAGAAACAGTCCCTATTTTGAAGAAACAGTCTCTATTTTGAAGAAACAGTCTCTATTTTGAAGAAACAGTCTCTATTTTGAAGAAACAGTCTCTATTTTGAACTGCAATCCCTGACGCTCTTTCATTAACAAATGCCAAATGCCATCATCTACATCTGAAGATCTGAATAATTAAGTGTACCATTTAAATGAAGTGTTTCTATTGTTCCCAACTTTATAATAGGCTTCGCTCAGTAAATTAATCTCCTTATTTCAAAACCCCAACGGTACCCATACCAACCAGTCAAATGTTTGTCTTCACTTCGTAACTTAATCCAGAAACCGATGCCGCACAGGAATTCCATTGTTACGAAAAGCAATTTTATTTTTGGAGAAGCAATGTTGTGTGCAAGTGATTTGTGTTTTTGGTAGTAACCATTCTTTGATGATATGGACCATTGTAGGTAGTACAAACATTCAGGGCCAGATCCACGAAGCAGTTACGCTGGCGTATCTATTGATACGCCGCGTAACTGCTAGTTTGCTCCGGCGTATCTTTGTTTTGTATCCACAAAACAAGATACGCCTGAAGCTGGGCTAGATCCGACTGGCGTACGTCTTAGTACGCCGTCGGATCTAAGGTGCATATTTACGCTGGGCGCCAGGTGGCGTTTCCACTGCTATATGAGGCGTATCCTATGTTAAGTATGGCCGTCGTTCCGGCGTCGAATTTTGAAAATTTTACGTTGTTTGCGTAAGTCGTTCGCGAATAGGGCTTTGCGTAGAATGACATTCACGTCGTAAGCATTGGCTTGTTGCTGGTTAATTTCGAGCATGCGCACTGGGATACCCCCACGGACGGCGCATGCGCCGTTCAGAAAAAACGTCATTTACGTCGGGTCAAGACGTATTAACATAAAACACGCCCCCATTTCACCCATTTGAATTGCGCGCCCCTACGCCGACACAGATACACTACTCCGCCGTAACTTACGGCGCAAATTCTTTGAGAATACGGGAAATACGCTGTAAGTTACGGCGGCGTAGTGTATCTGAGATACACTACCCTGGCCGGAAGGAAGCGCCGCGCTTCGTGGATCTGGCCCTCAGTGTGCAATGATTTTCTTTGTAAGTATTAATGGCCATTTGTTTTAGTTTTTTTTTTGGTATCAGGAATGATGTATCTTTTGTTAATAACCATTGGCAATAGGTACAGCTCCCTACTATCTTGGAAGGTTGAGTAGTTTGTAGTATGGTATATAATTGATGGTTAGCTCCTGAGCTGCTGGAGATGTTTGCCCCGATGAGGGGTTTGTGAAAAGGCAGTTGTGGCATGTCTTCTTTCCGCAAATGCTAGGGTTGGTGCTGGATGAACAGAGTTAATTTATAAAAAAAAAAAAAAATGTATTACAAACTAACCATTTCCTATGTAAGCTGAAGTGCAACTCTCAATTTTGCTCATTAAGCTGTCTAGCCAAAATTTTCTTTAAAAAAATGTCAGTCTAGTTTTTTTTTTATTATTATTTGATGGGTGTGTTTTCTTTTTTGAGTATATTTAATTTTTTTTTATATTTTTTTATTTTGTGTTATTTGCATTTGTGTATTGAATTATTTTTTACTGCCTCTTTTCATTTTATTTTCCTTTTTTACCCTGGAAAATAAAATGTTTCAAATTCAAAAGAAAGAAACGCCTGGTTGTTCCAAGTACCAAAAACAAACTGAACTTCTTGCACTTGATCTAGATTCGCAAAAAAGTTAGACCAGTCCGGTCCCTTATTAATGACTTCATTGCCATAAGCTGAAGTGTAATGCCCCGTACACACGATCGGAGTTTCCGTCAGAATAAACTCAGAGGGGTTTTTCCGACGGAATTCCGTTCAAGCTGTCTTTCATACGTGTTGTACGTCAAAAATGCCGTGACGTACAACACATACCACGAGCCCAGAAATTTGAGGTTCAATGCTTCCGAGCATGCGTCGACTTGATTCTGAGCATGTGTGTTTTTTTCTCCGTCGGAGTGCCATACAGACGAACGGAATTTTTTCCATTGTCCATGTTCTCTTTCTAACGCCGTCGGAATTTCCGATGGGAAAAGTCCATGGGGCACACACGGGATATCTGATGAAAATGTTCCGTCTGACTTTTTCCATCTAAAATTCCAATCGTGTGTACGAGGCATAACTCTCAATTTTGTTCACTGATCTGCTTGAGCAACATTTTCTTAAAAATTAAGAAAGTCAACTTTTTTTTTGGTTTTTATTTGGAGGGTGTGCTTTCCTTTTTTTGAGTATATTTAGTTTTTTTTTTTTCATTTAGTGTTCTTTGCATTTTATTTAAATTGTTTTTGTGTATTCGATTATTTTTTACTGCCCCTTTAATTGTATTTGTCTTTTTTTCTTACCATGAAAAAATAAAATGTTTCCAATGCGTAAGAAACATACGCCTGAGTGCCAATAACAAACTGGGAACTTCTTGCACATGATTTGGAGTTGTGAAAGGGTTAGACCTGGGGTTTCCAAATTATGGCCCTCCAGTTGTTCAAGAACTACAATTCCCATCATGCCTAGTCATGTCTTTGAATGTCTGAGTTTTACGATTGCCTCATGGGCAGGACTTAGGGTGGTGGGGGCCCCTGGGCTTGAGTGTTGATGGGGCCCCCCTGGAGAGCCGAGAGGGGGGGGGGGGAATTGGTTGTTGAGCGGGGGGGGGGGGGCATTAAAGTTGTTGAGTGGGGGGCGAATATTGAAGTTGTTGAGCGAGGGGGGGGGCATATTAAAGTTGTTGAGCGGGGGGGGTGCCTCTCACCTGTGCACGGAATGTGTCGGCTCTCTTCCCTTCAGCAGACATCCACAAACCGCTCCGGGGGGTTTTGTAGTTGTTGAGCGGGGGGGAGTGCCTCTCACCTGTGCCGACAGCCGGGGCCACAGACTGTCATTAGCCCGACTGTCGTCTTTCTTCACTTCAGCAGCCACAGTCCTCCACACACCGCTCCGGTTCCTCCTGCTTCTGTGCTGCCTCCTCTTGCAGTGCGGGAAAATTAACCCTTTCGCGGGACTGTGGGAAGAAGCTGTCTGTGCGTGAATCCGTGCGTGTTGGGAGGTATGCGCAGGGCCGCCATCAGGAATTTTGGGCCCCTTACACAGCTTACGGCATGGGCCCCCTGGAGCAGAGAACCGGGGGGGGGGTGCTGCCGCCTGAAATTGAGAAGCGGGGGGGGGCTGCCGCAAATTGAGAAGCGGGAGGGGGCCTTTACAAAAAAAAAACTTTTTTTATATTTTTTTTTTTTTTTTTATTTATTTCTTTTTTTTTGGGCCCTTTAATAAAAATAAAAAATAAACCTCTGGGCCCTTTAATAAAAAATAAAATAAAAAAAAATAAACATTTATAAAAAATACATAAAAAAAGGAAGGTTGCCATCCGGGACCCTGGGTACCTCTGGGCCCCTGGGGACCTCTGGGCCTTTTAATAATAAAAAAAATATATAAACAAAAAAAAATAAAAAATAAACATTTATAAAAAAAATATAAAAAAAGGGGGGTTGCCACATGGGGCCCTGGGGACCTCTGAGCCCTTTAATAATAATAAAAAGAAAAAATATATATAAAAAATGTTTTAATTTTTTTATAAAAAAAAAGGGGGGGGGGGTTGCCATCCGGGGGCCCTGGAGACCTCTGGGCCCTTTAAGAATAATTAGGGTTGTCCCGATACCACTTTTTTAGGACTGAGTACAAGTACCGATACTTTTTTTCAAGTACTCGCCGATACCGAATACCGATACTTTTTTTTAAATGTGTCCCCAAATGCAGCCATGTCCCCCCACAAATGCAGCCATGTCCCCCCACAAATGCAGCCATGTCCCCACAGAAATGCAGCCATGTCCCCCCCACAAATGCAGCCATGTCCCCCCACATATGCAGCTCTGTCCCCCCACATATGCAGCCATGTCCCCACACATATGCAGCCATGTCCCCACACATATGCAGCCATGTCCCCCCCATATATGCAGCCATGTCCCCCCATATATGCAGCCATGTCCCCCCCATGATGCAGCCATGTCCCCCATATCCCCCATATATGCAGCCATGTTCCCCTCATAGATGCAGCCATGTCCCCCATACCTAGATGCCTCCGCAACGCTGCTGCCGCCACCGCCGCTTAGTTAATACGGGCGGGGAACATTACAGCTTTCATTTGAATAGCTGTAGTGTGCCGCGCCACGTATAGACACTCCCCCTTGCTCGGGATTGGACAATTCCGAGCAAGGGGGAGTGTCTATACGCGGCGCAGCGGGAAACACTACAGCTATTCAAATGAAATGCAGCCATGTCCCCCCCACAAATGCAGCCATGTCCCCCCACATATGCAGCTCTGTCCCCCCACATATGCAGCCATGTCCCCACACATATGCAGCCATGTCCCCACACATATGCAGCCATGTCCCCCCCACATATGCAGCTCTGTCCCCCCACATATGCAGCCATGTCCCCCCACATATGCAGCCATGTCCCCACACATATGCAGCCATGTCCCCCCCACATATGCAGCTCTGTCCCCCCACATATGCAGCCATGTCCCCACACATATGCAGCCATGTCCCCACACATATGCAGCCATGTCCCCCCCACATATGCAGCTCTGTCCCCCCACATATGCAGCCATGTCCCCCCACATATGCAGCCATGTCCCCCCACATATGCAGCCATGTCCCCCACATATGCAGCCATGTCCCCCCCATATATGCAGCCATGTCCCCCATATCCCCCATATATGCAGCCATGTCCCCCATATCTGCAGCCATGTCCCCCCCCACATATGCAGCCATGTCCCCCCACATATGCAGCCATATCCCCAAACATATGCAGCCATGTCCCCCCACATATGCAGCCATGTCCCCCACATATGCAGCCATGTCCCCCCCATATATGCAGCCATGTCCCCCATATCCCCCATATATGCAGCCATGTCCCCCATATCTGCAGCCATGTCCCCCCCATATATGCAGCCATGTCCCCCCATATATGCAGCCATGTCCCCCCCATGATGCAGCCATGTCCCCCATATCCCCCATATATGCAGCCATGTTCCCCTCATAGATGCAGCCATGTCCCCCATACCTAGATGCCTCCGCAACGCTGCTGCCGCCACCGCCGCTTAGTTAATACGGGCGGGGAACATTACAGCTTTCATTTGAATAGCTGTAGTGTGCCGCGCCACGTATAGACACTCCCCCTTGCTCGGGATTGGACAATTCCGAGCAAGGGGGAGTGTCTATACGCGGCGCAGCGGGAAACACTACAGCTATTCAAATGAAAGCTGTAATGTTCCCCGCACGTATTAACTAAGCGGCAGCGGGGGGAAGTATTCTATTTAGGCATCGGGGGCATTTGCGGGAGTACAAGTACTCCCGCAAATACTCGGTATCGGTCCCGATACCGATACTGGTATCGGGACAACCCTAAGAATAATAATAATATAAATATATATATATATATATATATATATATATATATATATATATATATATATATATATACCTCCGGACCCCTAAAAACAAAACAAAAAGTTTTTTTTTTTTTTTTAAAGGGGGTTGCCATCCGGGGCCCCCTTTTGGGCGGGGCCCATGGGCTTGAGCCCAGTCAAGCCCAATGGTAAGTCCGGCCCTGCTCATGGGACATGTAGTTCTGCAATAGCTGGAGGGCCGTAGTTTTGAGATCCCTGGGTTAGACCATTCTGGTTCCTGATTCTGGTCCCATTACTGATTTCACTGCCACTCATTTTGACTTACTTTTTGCAATCCTAAATGGTGCATATTAGATATTTTTGAAGATCGCTGAAATAATAATAAAAAAAAATGTATATCTCTATTTTATTATGCTAAGAAAACAGTGGTTCTCCAGTGGATTTAACCTGACCCCATCAACATCAATTTGTGGAAAAAACTAATTAACCACTTCAATTACCGGGCTTTTATACACACATCCATACCGGGCCTATTTTGGCACTTCTCTCCTACATGTACAAATCATCATTCTTTTGCTAGAAAATTACGCAGAACCCCCAAACATTATATATGTTTTTTTAGGAGACACCCTAGGGAATAAAACGATGGTCATTGCAATGTTTTATCTTGCACGGTATTTGCGCAATAATTAATTTTTGGGGAAAAAAAATGTTTCATGAATTAAAAAACTAACAAAACAGTAAAGCTAGCCCAATTTTTTGGTAAAATATGAAAGATTATGTTACACCGAGTAATTAGTGTTTCTATTTGTTTTTATTCAAAAGATTTTTTAAAACATACACACAATTCACATTACATTACATTTACATTAGACATACACCAGAGTTCATGTTTAAGTACACTCACTGTAACATTACATAAATATACATAACAACAATAATAACAGTGCTGACGATATGGGTCTATCCTGCACCTTTTCCCTCCCCCTTCTCTTGTCCTTCCCCCGCTCACTGGATATTTTCTCTTTTCGGACCATTCTCTGTAAAACCTAGAGATGGTTGTGTGTGAAAATCCCAATAGATCAGCAGTTTTTTTTAAATACTCAGACCAACCCGTCTGGCACCAACAGCCATGCCATGTTCAAAGTCACTTAAATCCCCTTTCTTCCCCATTCTGATGCTCGGTTTGAACTACAGCAAGTCATCTCCACCTAGGGTGACCACGTGTCCCAGATTGCCCGGGACAGTCCCGCATTTTGCAGGTCTGTCCCGGGTACCTTCATTCCAGGACAATACAGTGTCCCGGAATGAAACTGACACAGCCACCCCCCGGGCCAATCTGATGCCCCCCAAAAAAACGCCACATCACTGCTTTACTCACCGACAGTACTTGTCCTGGCCGGGAATGCCTGGAGGAGCACAATCCCCGCCCCCTACTTGTGATTGGAGAAATCATAAATGCCGCCTCTTGTGTCCAATCGCTGTGCTGTGATTCGTTACAGCACAAGCTGATTTTTGGGAAGGGAGGGTGCCCCTGAATGGTAGTTGGAAATGTGGTCAACCTATCTCCACCACGTCTAGGTGCCTAAATGCATTGAATTGCTTCCATATGATTGGCTGATTAGCAACTGGTGTTACCAAGATATTTTACAGGTGTACCGAAGATAGTGGCCAGTGAGTGTACAATGCAGTAATAGAGATATTGGAAGCCCCTTTGAGCTCAGGGACTTACCGTATTTATCGCGGTATAACGCGCTCCCGCATATACCGCGCACCCCTAAAGTTGCCCCGAATCCTGTGGAAAAAAAGTTTTTTTTGTACTTACAGTTTTGGTGTCTTGCGCGGCATCCATCTGCGGCTTCGGGTGTCCTCTTCGTCGGGTCCGGCATCCTTCTGCGGCTTTGGGTGTCCTCTTCGTCGGGTCCGGCGTCCGTCTGCGGCTTGGGGTGTCCTCTTCGTCGGGTCCGGCGTCCTTCTGCTGCGTCCTCGCGTCCTCCCCGCTCGTTTCCCGCGCCGAGTTTGAATACTGCGCCGACATATACCGAGCGCAGTACACTCATTGGATTGGATTGGATTGGAATAAATACTTATAGAGCGCCGAATGCGAGTTGTGAAACTCGCGTCTAAGCGCTTACAAACAAGCTGGGGGTATCCAGTTCCCAAGAGCAAAAAGAAAAAGCTAGGACATCTAAGTAAAAGAGGGGGGGGGTGTCAGGGCACAAAAAGCCTATCCCTACTCCCTGACCATGGACCGCAGCCTGGGATTAAGGCAGCGTCCTGCTAAAGGCTTGGAAGGCCAAGTCTCTATCTGTAGGCTTGTGAAAAAAGAAGTGTTTTCAAGCCCTTACGGAAGGCCATCAAGGAGGAGGATGCTCGGAGCCGATGAGGGAGCTGGTTCCAAAGAGAGTTCCCCAGTGTTTGGAGCCGGCGGCCACCTTTTGAAGCTGATCGACTAGATTTAATAATTGCTAACAGGGCGTCAGTCGAGCGAAGCTCTCTGGGTGGACAGTAGTGTTGTGTCATATTCGATAAGTACATCGGACCTAGTTGCCAATAGGCCCGAAACACCAGACAGAGTGCCTTGAACTCAACCCGTTTTGCTATCGGGAGCCAGTGTAGATTCTTAAGCACCGGGGAGATGTGATTCCGCCTTGGGCAGTTTGTGACTAGTCTTGCAGCATGATTCTGTGTAATCTGCAATCGTTTTATCCACTTCTGTGGGAGCCCTAGAAAGAAAACATTAGAACAATCTAACCTAGAGTGGATAAGTCCATGAACTAAGATCATACGGTTGTGCTGAGTGAAGAGATTCTTAATTTTCCGTAATAATTGCAGATGATAGTTGGCTGATTTTATGCAATATTTTGCGTGAGGTACGAAGCTTAGTTCAGCATCAAAAATTATACCCAGATTTTTTACCTGCTTAGCTGGAGTTGGGGCAGGGCCAAACGAGGATGGCCAGGCAGGTAAAAAGGTAGAGTTGGCTTGTGGGCCGATCAGCAAAAGCTCCTGTACGCTCAGGACGTCAGCGCGAGAGGCGCAGAGACTGCCCGAGGATACACGAGTGTACTGCGCTCGGTATATGCCGGCGCAGTATTCAAACTCGTGGCGGGAAAACGGGTATTGGCGTATACCGCGCACCCACGATTTTGCCCTGATTTTCAGGGCAAAATAGTGCGCGGTATACGCCGATAAATACGGTATGTTAATGGTCTACATCATGGGTCTTCAAACTACGGCCCTCCAGTTGTTGAGGAACTACAATTCCCATCATGCCTAATCATGTCTGTGAATGACAGTGTGTTACAATGCCTCATGGGATGTGTAGTTCTACAACAGCTGGAGGGCCGTAGTTTGAGGATCCCTGGTCTACATACTGTGAAGAGTGCTATGGAATAAGTCAGGAAGTGATATAAATGAACAATATAAATAAAAGCACTGTAATGAAATCAGCTTGTTATGTCATTGAAACGGGCCGGTTTTTTATCGTTTCATTTGGATTAAACCATAAGAAAGTGAATGACTATCCTGAGATCAGAGGTGAGAAGAAAGTTCATTTTCATAGCTGAGCCGGTGATACTCAATATATTCTCCGCTCTGCCGTAATCCTCAGACGTATTGGAATGGAGCTGACTGCGAATGAAGGTGGCACAGGTGACGCGTTCAGAGAGATTGCATCAGAACCTTATCTATCTCAGTATTGTATGCAGATGTCTCTTGGTAGACGGTCCTTTGTATATTGCTCATACATTCAGCCTCATGTTTGCTTCTCCCTCAGGCCCGAGGGCAGGGGCGTTGCTAGGTAGCAAAAAGACCAGGGGCTTCAGCCCGAAGCTGGAACCCGGGGGGGGGGGGGCGGCGCGCGGTGCGACTCACCTGACCTACGCGCGCGTGTGTGTGTCAGTACACACACTAACGTGTGTATGTATGTCAGTTACACACTCCATGAGATCAGCATGTACGGAAGCTCGAAGGCACACTAGCATGTCTTTCAGGGTTGGTTCTGACACATGACCTACATACACCACTGTCCTGACCAACATACACTAACCTGTCCTGTCCAACACTAACACTAACCTGTCCTGTCCAACACTAACACTGACCTGTCCTGTCCAACACTAACACTGACCTGTCCAACACTAACACTGACCTGTCCAACACTAACACTGACCTGTCCAACACTAACACTGACCTGTCCAACACTAACACTGACCTGTCCAACACTAACACTGACCTGTCCTGATCCCACATACACTGACCTGTCCTGATCCCACATACACTGACCTGATCCCACATACACTGACCTGTCCTGTCCCACATACACTGACCTGTCCTGTCCCACATACACTGACCTGTCCTGACCCACATACACTGACCTGTCCTGACCCACATACACTGACCTGTCCTGTCCCACATACACTGACCTGTCCTGACCCACATACACTGACCTGTCCTGACCCACATACACTGACCTGTCCTGACCCACATACACTGACCTGTCCTGACCCACATACACTGACCTGTCCCACATACACTGACCTGTCCCACATACACTGACCTGTCCTGACCCACATACACTGACCTGTCCTGACCCACATACACTGACCTGTCCTGACCCACATACACTGACCTGTCCCACATACACTGACCTGTCCCACATACACTGACCTGTCCCACATACACTGACCTGTCCTGACCCACATACACTGACCCGTCCTGACCCACATACACTGACCTGTCCTGACCCACATACACTGACCTGTCCTGACCCACATACACTGACCTGTCCTGTCCCACATACACTGACCTGTCCTGACCCACATACACTGACCTGTCCTGACCCACATACACTGACCTGTCCTGACCCACATACACTGACCTGTCCTGACCCACATACACTGACCTGTCCCACATACACTGACCTGTCCCACATACACTGACCTGTCCTGACCCACATACACTGACCTGTCCTGACCCACATACACTGACCTGTCCTGACCCACATACACTGACCTGTCCCACATACACTGACCTGTCCCACATACACTGACCTGTCCCACATACACTGACCTGTCCTGACCCACATACACTGACCCGTCCTGACCCACATACACTGACCTGTCCTGACCCACATACACTGACCTGTCCTGACCCACATACACTGACCTGTCCTGACCCACATACACTGACCTGTCCCCGGGCCCACATACACTGACCTGTCCTGACCCACATACACTGACCTGTCCCACATACACTGACCTGTCCTGACCCACATACACTGACCTGTCCCACATACACTGACCTGTCCCACATACACTGACCTGTCCCACATACACTGACCTGTCCCACATACACTGACCTGTCCTGACCCACATACACTGACCCGTCCTGACCCACATACACTGACCTGTCCTGACCCACATACACTGACCTGTCCTGACCCACATACACTGACCTGTCCTGACCCACATACACTGACCTGTCCCCGGGCCCACAGTAACCTCAAGCCAAAGGGTTCATTCCACCCCACCAGGGGAGGGGGGCCAAGAGCCTAAATCAAACCTCCACTTGACTGCCTCAAGGCCTGCCCTTGTCTCACACTTCAGCATAATTCCTTCAAGATTTAAAGCGGAGGTTCACCCAAAAATCAACTTTCTGTCACTAGATCCAGCATACTGCTGACATCTGCAGTATGCTGGATTTTTTTTTTTTGTACATATCGTTTTAGCGGTCT
Source organism: Rana temporaria (assembly GCF_905171775.1). Lineage (NCBI taxonomy): Eukaryota > Metazoa > Chordata > Amphibia > Anura > Ranidae > Rana > Rana temporaria. The sequence continues at coordinate 643,306,098 of NC_053489.1, read as the reverse complement.
TTCTTCTCCGGCTCTGAGCAGGGAATCCTGCGGGGAGTAGGCGTTCCTAAATCAAGCGCAGTTGATTGATGGGCTTGGATAGCGTGTCACGCCATCCGGAAAAAGCCGACGTGACTCTCGGCTGCTTACGGCACCTGCTGTGTAGAGCTGACTGCGCAGGCGCCGTAAATTGCCGAGAGTCACGTCGGCTATTTTCGGATGGCGTGAGCCCGTCAAACAACTGCGCTTGATTTAGGAACGCCTATACCCGGAAGGATACGCCGCTCGGAGCCGGAGAAGAAAGACCGCTAAAATGATATGTACAAAAAAAAAAAATCCAGCATACTGCAGATGTCAGCAGTATGCTGGATCTAGTGACAGAAAATGGATTTTTGGGTGAACCCCTGCTTTAACCTGGGATTTAGAAATTAAATTCTGTTTGGGGAGTATAACTGACAACCATAAAAAAAAAACATGTTAAGAACATTAAATACATCTATTTGTCGCAGAGATGGTAATTAGGGCTTACTTGGAGTTGGACTAGTAGCTGAAAATTACTGACCGCCCTGCGGCGCATGGCCGAGACGTGGTCCGACTCCTAAGTTGTCCGGGGCGGGTGGTGTGTCCTCCTGGGCCGGCTCTCCCCTGTAGTCACTCACGCTGGCTGGCTGCTTTAGCCGTCGACTGGCTTAGCCGTTCTCCACACCTTCTCCTCGGTCACACAGACTGTTAGCTGTGCCGTCAGGGAAGTCAAGCTTAGCGCGCTTTGTCTCCCCCAGCCATGCGTGACGCGTCATCACGTCCCGGCTGCGGATTTGTCCACTGTGATGTCCATCATAACAGCACAGCGCGCCTATGATGGACATCTCACTGGCCAATCCTGGGATCGCGGGCGCCGGGCGGGACCGTGATGTGGATGGATGCGTCGCACTCGCACGGCACAGGACAGTGAGCTTGACTGCACTTGACAGTTTTTAATGGGACCGGCCGATTCGGGGCTAATAATGTTAAAATAAATAGCCGAGACTCGGGGCTTTTCGGGGTACCTTTCGGGGCTCCAGCCCACCAAGCCCCGCCCTAACGACGCCCCTGCCCGAGGGTCAAAGCTGAATGTCTTTTATATTCATCCACTATTGTCATACAGTTCTTGGTAAATATTATCTCTGAATTGATTTCAAAATATTGTTCGGTTCTGTTCAAATGCCACATTATGCATTGAAATACCTCCTTAGACCCAGTCTGTCCAGATAGCAGTGGTGGCCGGTTCTCAAGATCTTTGGGGGGCGCAAACAAACTGAAAAATACTGAAAAAAACCATCAATTGCAGCCACTGTGCCCATCAATTGCAGCCACTGTGTCCATCAATTGCAGCCACTGTGCCCATCAATTTTAGCCACTGCGCCCATCAAATGCAGCAATCGTGCACATCAGTTGCAGCCACTGTGCCATCAATTGCGCCCACTGCACTCATCAAATTCAGCCACTGTGCCCATCAGTTGCAGCCACTGTGCCCATCAATTGCAGCCACTGTGCCCATCAATTGCAGCCACTGTGCCCATCAATTGCAGCCACTGTGCCCATCAAATGCAGCAACTGTGCCATAAATTTCAGCCACTGTACCCATACCGCACCAGGCCACATGCCCTCAACATGGGGAGGATGTCCCCATGTTGATGGGGACAAGGGCCTCATCCCCACAACCCTTGCCCGGTGGTTGTGGGGGTCTGCGGGCAGGGGGCTTATCAGAATCTGGAAGACCCCTTTAACAAAGGGGACCCCCAGATCCTGCCCCCCCCTATGTGAATTGGTAATGGGGTACACTGTACCTATATCATTTCACGAAGGAAGTGTAAATAGTTAAAAAAAAAACACACAGACACCGTAGAAAAAATCCTTTATTAATAATTAAAAAAAAAAAAAAAAGTCCAGCGATGTGAATCCACTCTCGGCCCGGCCCCTCGCTCCAACGTTGTCTTCTATCCAGCGATGGATGATCTCTCCAGCGACGGGTGATCAGCGGTCCGGTCCAGCGATGAGAAGATCCATCCGTCCAGAGCGCAGCAGGCAGCTCCACTCTCCGCAGGACACAGCCCAGCGGAATGACGCGCTGGAGCTGTGACATTTCTTATATAGGGGAAGCGGCCAGCCGTCACGTGACCCCGCCCCCTCTGATGCACCCTCGTACGTCACTGGGGAAGCCCGGTCTTTTAGGACAATAACTTGCATATTAGCCTTTAAAATTAACACTTTAGATTTCAAATGTTCGAGTCCCATAGACTTTAACAGGGTTCTAATGTTCACATGAACATTTGGTGTGTTCGCAAGTTCTGATGCCAGGGGGGTGTTCGGCTCATCCTTAATCCTGGAGCCCGTTACGTAACCCCCTCGTATATGTTGCCTCTGTACCCAACCCTTCTATTACATAATGTAGACGGATGACACAACTTCATAGGGAAAGTCCCTGTTTCGTTGCAGGAGCTGATTTTTTCCTTGTTCAGTATCCGTAACTCTTATATCTGTAGGACTAGATGTCCAGAGCCTCAGGGCCATCTTAATAGCATCATGGGCCCCTGGGGAAAGAAATGCTCTGGGGCCCCTACAACGATGACAGTGCAGGCAAACAGACATCAAGTAGGTAGGAGGCAGACTGCCTCCCCTGTGTATCTATAACTCTCAGTGCCATCATGGGGCCCCCAATTTTGGGACAGCGTGGGCTCAAGGACCAGCTGGTTTGGGGAAAGTGCAGGGGCCCCCCATGCAGCTGGGGCCCCTGGGCAGTGCCCAGGTGTGCCCTCTCATTAATACAGCCCTGCAGAGCCCCCCTACTTACATCAGATGTCAAGAGCCCCCACCATCAGAAGTCAAGAGTCCCCCACCCTCCCTTGATTCACAGTGCACCCTCCTCCCTACCTTACCTTGTGCTGCTGCTGGGAAGAAGCTGGGGGTGGAAAAGGGAAGTAGAAAGTGCAGAGTCTGGAGGAGGAACTGAGGAGGGCTGGAATCAGCTGCTGGAGTTTGCTGAATTCTGAGACCAGGGGAGGCGGAGCCAAGGGGTTGCTACCGTAACAGAGAGGCACAGGATCTGCAGGAGGAGCTCTGTCCTCCTCTCTGCTGCCAACTGCTGAGGCGAGGTAGGGCACAGCTGATCCTCTCTGTGGCTGCATGACGGGGGTGCCGCAGCTGCAGGAGAGGTGTGAGGGACAAATGATATGGCCTGGTGGGCTGGACTCAACACATACTGTATGAGCTACATTAACGGAGGAGTATGGCTCATCATTTCCCAATCATTTCAGTTGTCCTACATGGACCAGGCTGTAATTGCTATTCCATAGTCATTGTTTTGTGCACACATGGGACTGCGATTGGTCAGAGTACATAGAAATAATGGTTCGCGGGGTTTTTCTTTAGAATACCTGGAATTGGGGAAATTCCATGTTCTGCTTTTCCCAGGACATTTTACGACACAGAAAATCTATGACTTCGAATACTGGGAATAGTTTTCGTTTCCAAGAAAAAATGATACTGGCAGAGCAGTATTTATATTGGCAGGATCAGAGCAAGTTGTATGTAAACGATTCAAGGGCTTTATGTTCCTAAATCATTTTTTGGTGGCTATCCTGTGTGACCGTAATACAGCATAGACCCTAAGGATTCATTACAGTGGAATAGTCACAGAAGGTCCCATTTATACCGGGCGGGATAGGAACGGTTAGAAGCAAAAAAATGTAAATATCAGAAGAAGATTTGAAACAACTGTATGACCTATTTTATATATACAGGCCCGGATTCACATACATCGGCGCATATTTATGCGGGCGTAGCGTATCTAATATACGCTACGCCGACGCAGCGCACAGAGGCAAGCACTAGATTCACAAAGCACTCGCTCCCACTCGCTCTTAAAGATACGCTGGGCTTCCTCGGCGTAAGCCAGCGTAGGTGGAAATGGGCGTGAGCCATGCTAATGAGGCGTGACCCCATGCAAATGATTGGGCAAGCGCCATAGAAGTACTTAAAATGAACGGCGCATGCGCCGTCCCGTGGCCGCATCCCTGTGCGCATGCTCAGAATCACGTCGGAACTACTCCCTAAGATACGACGGATCACTGCCTATGACGTGAACGTAACCTACGCCCAGCCCTATTCACGTACGACGTAAAATACGACGGCTGTGTTCCCTGGTCCATACCTTTGCATGAGTTGCGCCTCATATATGGGGAATAACTTTACACCGGACGTACGACTTACGCAAACCGCGTATATTATGCGCCGGGCGCAAGTACGTTCGTGAATCGACGTATCTCCCTCAGTTGCATATGAAAAATTAATGGGAGCGGCAAATCCGCCCGGCGTAAATATGCGCCCACGATACGATGGCGTAGGCAAGTTACGTCGGTCGTAGGAAGCCTATTTTTAGGCGTATCTCAGATTGTGGGCACGGCGCACAGATACGACGGCGCATAGTTACACTTACGCGGCGTATCTCGAGATACGTCGCGTAAGTGCTTTGTGAATCCGGGCCATACTGTGTATATTTACATTATTATGTGTGTGCGTAATACAGTGGAAACTTGGACTACGAGCATAATCCGTTCCAGGAGAATGCTCGTAATCCAAAGCACTCGCATATCAAAGCGAGTTTCCCCATAGAAGTCAATAGAAACAAAAATAATTTGTTCCGTGTTGACGTGCATTGTCTTGCAGAGTGTGCACCGTTTTTTTACACATCAGCCTCTGGATGCTAATGTAATCATTGGACTTTTTCACTGGCGCAGCTCTCCAATAATTAATCTGATTATTTGTGTGTTATCTCACTAGTGCTGCTGCCTTTTTTGTTTCTTTTTTCTTGTTCCTTATTCAAGCGCAGTTTTTCTTGTTTAACAATTACTTTAAGATCTGGACAATCTGGAGTCAACACCTCAAAGGCAGACTCTTCTATTGCTCCATGGTCCAGTTCTGATACTCACATATTGTAAGTATCAGCCTATATTGACTGGTTTGCGCAAAAGTTATAGGGCCAGATCCACGTAGATCGGCGCTTCTTTACGGCCGGCGTAGTGTATCTCAGATACATTACGCCGCCGTAACTTACAGCGTATTTCCCATATCCACAAAGAATTTGCACCGTAAGTTACGGCGGCGTAGTGTATCTGTGTTGGCGTAAGGGCGTGCAATTCAAATGGATGAGATGGGGGCGTGTTTTATGTTAATACGTCTTGACCTGACGTAAATGACGTTTTTTTTTAACGGCGCATGCGCCGTCCGTGGGGGTATCCCAGTGTGCATGCTCGAAATTAACCCGCAACAAGCCAATGCTTACGACGTGAACGACATTCTACGCAAAGCCCTATTTGCGAACGACTTACGCAAATGACGTAACATTTTCAAAATTCGACGCGGGAACGACGGCCATACTTAACATTGAGTATGCCTCATATAGCAGGGGTAACTATACGCCGAAAAAAACCATACGGAAACGACGTAAAAAAATGCGACGTACGTTCGTGGATCGCCGTATCTAGCTAATTTGCATACTCGACACGGAAATTGACGGAAACGCCACCTAGCGGCCAGCTTAAATATGCACCTTAGATCCGACGGCGTACCAAGACGTACGCCAGTCGGATCTAGCCCAGCTTCAGGCGTATCTTGTTTTGTGGATACAAAACAAAGATACGCCGGAGAAAACTAGCATTTACGCGGCGTATCAATAGATACGCCAGCGTAAATGCTTCGTGGATCTGGCCCATAGCGTCTACAAAATAGGGGATAGATTCATAGCATTTTTATTAATAATTTTTTTTTACTAGTAATGGCGATCTCCGATTTTTATCGTGACTGCATTATTATGACGGACACTTTTGACGTTATTTTGGGACCATTGTCATTTATACAGTGATCAGTGCTGTAAAAATGCACTGATTACTGTGTAAATGTGACTGGCAGGGGGCGAGGAAGGGGTTAAGTGTGTCCTAGAGAGTGATTCTAATAATGGGGGGCTTGGCTATGAGTGACACGACACTGATCACTGCTCCCGATGACAGGGAGCAGTAGATCACTGTACTGTCACTAGGCAGAACAGGGAGATGCCTTGTTTATATAGGACCTCCCCGTTCTGCAGCTCCGTGACACAATTGCGGGACACCGGTGGACATCAAGTCCATGGGCACGGTCACAGCGCCCACTATGCCGCGATTTGAAAGGGGACTTACAGGTACGTCCCTTTGCGCAGCCGTGCCATTCTGTTGAAGTATATAGTCGTGCAGCGGTCGGCAAGCGGTTAAGGCTCTGTTTCCTCCTGGAATTGCGATTCTGCCCTGATTCCAAATCAAGGCAAGTCACAGAACGCTTGTGCAATGTCATTACGTCTTGTCGTGTGACATTAATGGTAAAATCGAGGAGCTATTGGGGTGCCATTAAAGGGGTTGTAAAGGTAAAAAAAAAAAATCCTAAATAGCTTCCTTTACCTTAGTGCAGTCCTCCTTCACTTACCTCATCCTTCCATTTTGCTTTTAAATGTCCTTATTTCTTCTGAGAAATCCTGACTTCCTGTTCTTCTGTCTGTAACTCCACACAGTAATGCGAGGCTTTCTCCCTGGTGTGGAGAAAGCCTCCTGAGGTGGGAGGGGGCGAGCAGGAGTGTCAGGACGCCCACTAACACGCAGCTCCTTTCTCTATATGCAAAGTAGAGAGCGTCCTGACCCTCCTGCTCGCCCCCTCCCCCCTCAAGAGGCTTTCTCCACACCAGGGAGAAAGCCTCGCATTACTGTGTGGAGTTACAGACAGAAGAACAGGAAGTGAGGATTTCTCAGAAGAAATAAGGACATTTAAAACCAAAATGGAAGGATGAGGTAAGTGAAGGAGGACTGCACTAAGGTAAAGGAAGTAGGGCTGTTACTGATCAAAATTTTTCTGTTCGATTAATCGTTTTTTTTTTAAATCGATTAATCGACTAATTTCGATTAATTATAACGCACATACAGATCCAACTACTTTTAGCTGATCTCCTTACAGGCTTATTCCCAGTGCAGCTACCAACCACTGGAAAAATGGATAGCAGGATACAAAACACACACAAAGGCAGCGCTCGATGGGAATAGCATTAAAACTTTTATAGTCTTCAAGTAGGTAACCAAATAAATATTGCACTGGAGATAAAATCGATGTAGCTGCATAAACTGTAAAAATGGTGCGAGTAATACCAAACGGTACCAAAAGCAGTCATAAAAACATGTAGCTAAGTATGATACTGGTATAAAAATGTGTTCAACGATACCACTGCTGAATCCAGATGAGGAGGGGGTTAACATCCGTCCGTCGGCATGTAGATGTCCCATGAAGGGAACTATCACAACTCCCAGTGGATGGTTGTAGAATCCCAGGTTGATAGAGGGAAGTGTAAGAGCCCTTGCGTGTGGCAGATAGTAAGGTCCCGCCGGCATGCAGATATGAAGGCACAGCAAAGGAGCCCTTCAGATGGACACGGCAAGCCCCGCCGGTGTCCGTGACATTACTGGATCTCCGACGGAACTCCCTGAAGGCCCAGAAGCCGGCGGAGAGGTGAGTACCAATCAAAAGAATTTTAATCGATCAAAAAGATTTTGATCGATCAAAAAAATTAAAGATTAATCGATTAATTAAAAGTTAATTTGCACAGCCCTAAAAGGAAGCTATTTAGGGGAAAAAAATCCTTTACAACCCCTTTAAGAAGTAATGGCATTGCACAAGCGTCCTGTGATTTGGAATTGCGGGCAGAATCGTGGCGATTTTGTTTTTTTATTACAAACACTTGTACGTGATGCAAATGTGTCATGTAAACGTGGCTAAACGGACGTTTTTAGATGCTGGTTTCTAGCTGTCAAGTTAAATCGCTCAGGAGAGGTTAAACAATGTCCCGTGTACATGAAGCCTAACTGAATAATAAATTCACCTCTGGAGCTAGGCAGGCACCACTGCTCAAGAAACTCCTTGCAACTTCTGGAGGAACCTTAGTGCTCCACAGAATCCTGGTTGTAAATGGCTGGTTTAGAAACACCTTTTGAGTGCTTCCAAGACTTGTTCTCCATAGCATAAAGGTGATTTCTGCGTCTCTGTTGTGAACTTTGAAAACTAATTTCTCCATAATTCTTATAGCTACAGCTGTGAACTGGGTCTTGTTTTGAGGTGTGTTTACTGCTTTTTCAGAATATGCAAATACTTTGGTGAGGATAGTCTGGGCACTGTTTCACTTTAAGAAGATTTTCTTAAAGCTATTAATTTTACAGATACAAAAATATATTCCTCTACTTCAGATTCCTTTTAAAATAAGAGTTTGCCACCGTGGTCTATTTAGGTCATCATTATCTGTACCGAATGTGACTTTAAAGAAAAATAGATTTATAGGCAGAGATCCATTTTTGGATTCAAACTGGTTCAAGTTTAATGTGGACTATTAGGATGAGCTATTTAGAAATAGCAACATCCAAGAGCATCGAAATGGACAGATAATATCTTTTCCTAGAAATGAAAGTACTCAAGTCCATTACCAGGATAGGCAGCCTGCCGTTCTCAGAAGATAAAGTCGATTTTTTTTTTATGGACAGGATGCTCAACTCTTTCTGTCACATAGCATGCCGGATGATTTAATTAGACATTCACTTACATAACATCTCATGTTTTCAGGTATCAATTATCTCTTATATGTTACACAAACATATTCAATAAATCTATGAGGTTTTTTTTCACTCATCTTCTGCCTATATCATAAATCTTTTATGCCCTGTACACACGATCAGTCTGATGGATTTTTGAGAACGGTCTGATGGATTTTTTCATCAGTTAACCGATGAAGCTGACTGATGGTCAGTCGCACCTACACACCATCGGTTAAAAAAATTGATCGTGTCAGAACGCGGTCACGTAAACCACGTACGACGGCACTATAAAGGGGAAGTTCAAATCCAATGGCGCCACCCTTGGGGCTGCTTTAGCTGTTTTTGTGTTAGTAAAAGACGTTTCGCGCTTTTCTGTCTGTTACAGCGTGATGAATGTGCTATCTCCATAACGAACGCTAGTTTTATCAGAACGAGCGCTCCCGTCCCCTAATTTAGTCTAAGCATGCATGGATTTTTAACCGATGGACGTGCCTACAAACAATCGTTTTTTTTTCTATCGGTTAGGTATCCATTGGTTATTTTCTAAACAAGTTTAAAAAATTGTAACCGATGAATAAATAACCGATGGGGCCCACACGCGATCGGTTTGGTCTGATGAAAACGGTCCATCAGACTGTTCTCATCGGATTGACCGATCGTGTGTACACGGCATAAAAGCTCTGAAAGATACAACAATGGGCTTTAAAGGGAACCTGTCTCAGACCTCGTACACACGACCGAGTTTCTCGGCAAAAATCAACAAGAAACTTGCTGGGAGATATTTTTTTGCCGAGGAAACGGTCGTGTGTACATTTTTTTCGAGGAAACTGTCGAGAAACTAGACGAGCCAAAAAGAGAGCATGTTCTCTATTTCCTCGACGGGAATGGAGAAAATTGGCTTGTCTAGTTCCTCGACAGCCTAACAAGGAACTTAACGAGGAAAACAATGTGTTTCGCCGGTCGAGTTCCGCCGTCGTGTGTACGAGGCTTCAGACTTGGGCAACTTCGGAATGAGAATATTTCCTTGGTCTTCGACGGTTTGATTTTTAGTACATTTTATGTGTCTGAACTAAACTAAAGCTAGCTGGCCATCAGAGATCATCCATATTTTTGTAAAATTTATACATATATATATTTAAAATGTTTTATGTGTCTGGACTAAAGATGGCCATTAGAGACCACTCAGATGTTTTCTATGGGCCAGATTCACGTAGATGGTCGTATTTGTGGGCGGGCGTAACGTATTTAATTTACGTTACGCCGCCGCAAGTTTATCAGGCAAGTGCTTTATTCACAAAGCACTTGCCTGTAAAGTTGCGGCGGCGTAGCGTAAATCACCCGGCGCAAGCCCGCCTAATTCAAATTAGCCGGGTAGGGGGCGTGGAGCATTTAAATTAAGCGCGTTCCCGCGCCGAACATACTGCGCATGCGCCGTCTAGAAAATATCCCAGGGTGCATTGCTCCAAATGACGTTGCAATGACGTCATTGGTTTTGACGTGAACGTAAATGGCGTCCAGCCCCATTCACGGACGAGTTACGCAAACGACGTAAAATTTTCAAATTGCGACGCGGGAACGGCGGCCATACTTAACATTGAGTACGCCACCTAGGGGGCATGTTTATCTTTACTCCACGTATCTTTACTGCGACGGGCAAGCGTACGTTCGTGAATCGGCATAACGACTCATTTGCATATTCTACGCCAAACTCAATGGAAGCGCCACCTAGCAGCCAGCGTAAATATTGCACCCTGCGCCGTCGTATCTTAGGCATGTTTAAGTCTATCTCAGTTTGAGCATACACATACGACGGGCTTAGATTTAGAGTTACGTCGGCGTATCTCTTTGTGAATCTGGGCCACTATCTTTATATATATTTGGATTGGTGAAGGACTCCACTGTGGTGGAGTCACTTGATGTTTTGTGTGTATTGACTTAGAGAGTCATCATATTAAACAAAACATTTCACTTTTTCTTTTAACATTTTTTCATATTTTGGAATTTTGTTCACATTTTGGGACACTATATGATTATTGGTGTATTTCATAATTCTAGATTATTTTGGCACTAGAAACCATGTTGAGTTATTTTAGGAGGACAGCAAATGTACACTGTTATACAAGCCGTAGACTCATTCCTTTACATTGTAGCAAAGTGTCATTTCTTCAGTGTTTTTACATGAAAAGATAGAATAAAATATTTTCAAAAATGTGAGGGGTGTACTTACATTTGTTAGATACTGTATATATAAATATATATATATATATATATATATATATATATATATATATATATATATATATATATATATATATCCTACAGTATCTCACAAAAGGGGTGTACTCAATTTTGTTGCCAGCAGTTTAGACATTAATGTAAGGGGTGTACTCACTTTTGTGAGATACTGTATATATCTATAGCTATAAAGATGTATATAAAAGTCAAGTGTGATTGCTGCACATCAAATTTATTGAACACAAAAAATAGACAAACGTGTCAGAAGTATTTCATTGTATGACAGTGTCGGGCTGACATGATCGCGTCCTTCCTCAGATAGGAACACATCTAAATAGTAGTCCACATAAAGACATTTAAATACATCTCAAAATGTCTGGAACCAATTATTCAATTAATAATCAGTCAAAGTAACATCATCATGAAATATTCATCATTCAAAAGGCAGTGGTTAATGGGATAGGTGCATTCCATGACATCTCTCCAAGAGCATCCCAGTAATGACCTATTATTGAAAAAATATAATCAAATAAAACTATAAAAAAAAAGACCACGGGATGCATCCTGTTTTCAGCTTTTAAAGTCTTAAAAAAGTATATGGGCCAGATCCATAAAGAAGTTGCGTCGGCGTATCTATTGATACGCCACGTAACTTCTAGGATGCGCCGGCGTATCTTTTTTCTGTATCCAGAAAGCAAGATACGCCGGATTTTTGCTTAGATACCACTGACGTAAGTCTCTTACGCCGTCGTATCTTAGTTGCATATTTACGCTGGCCGCTAGGTGGCGCTTCCGTAGATTTACGCGTATAATATGCAAATTAGGTAGATACGCCGATTCACGAACGTACGTGCGCCCGGCGTTTCTATATGCGTCGTTTGCGTAAGGCGTCGGACCGGCGTAAAGTTACCCCTGCTATAGTGAGGCGTACGCAATGTTAAGTATGGACGTCGGGACAGCGTCGAATTTTCCGTCGTTTACGTCGTCTGCGTAAAACGTTCGCAAATAGGGCTTTGCGTAAGTTACGTTCACGTCGTCTAGGCATTGAGCGGGCGTAATTTAATTTGAAAATTCGACGTGATACTGAGCATGCGCGCGCATGCGCCGCTCGAAAAAAGCGTCATTTACGTGGGGTCATGCTTAGTTTACATAAAACACGCCCCCCCGTTCCTCATTTGATTTAGGCGCGCTTACGCCGGCACATTTACGCTACGCCGCCGTAACTTTAGACGCAAGTGCTTTGTGAATACAGCACTTGCCTCTCTAAGTTGCGGCGGCGCGGCGTTACTACGATACGATACGCCCGCTTATATCTACGTGGATCTGGCCCTATGTGTGTATATATATATATATATATATATATATATATATATATATATATATATATATATATATATATACATACATACATTGTTTTAAGACTTTAAAGTCTGATACAAGAGAGGAAAACATCTCTTCTTCTCATAGTGCACTTTAATCCCTCCTCTAATCATAGGATGGTGGATGGGAAAGTCAAAATGCTGAAAGTATTCCCCAGTTGGCCACTAGATGGAGCTAAAGCATGACTAGGGCATTTATTACAGGTAGGCAGCTATAATATTATGGCCTATTTAAAAAAAAAAACTTTTTCTGCTAGGTATTTCTTTTTATTATTGCCTGACCTGCTCAGAGGCTGCGGCATACATTGCTAACTATGGGCCAGATTCACAGAGCAGATACGACGGCGTATCTCCTGATACGCCGTCGTATCTGTTGTTCTATCATAGATTCATAGAATCAGTTACGCATAGATAGCCAGAAGATCCAACAGGTGTAATTGTTTTACACTGTCGGATCTTAGGATGCAATACCGCGGCCGCCGCTGGGGGGAGTTTGCGTCGTAATACAGCGTCGGGTATGCAAATTAGGAGTTACGGCGATCCACGAAGATTTTTCCCGTCGTTACGTCGTTGCGAGTGTTAGATTTTCGTCGCAAAGATAGGGCACCTTTAACATTGTGTAAAAGTACTCCACCATGTTAAAGTATGCCCGTCTTTCCTGCGTCGCTTTTGATTTTTTTTTTTTTTTCGGCGCAAGTCTTTTTTTCACGTCGCGATTCACAAAACGTCGGCGCGTCGTAATTTCGCGCAAAGCACGTCGGGAAATTTGCGACGGGAGCATGCGCAGTACGTCCGGCGCGGGAGCGCACCTAATTTAAATGGTACCCGCCCCATTTGAATTGAGCCGCCTTGCGCCGGACCTGTTTACGATACACCGCCGCAAATTTTCAGGTAAGTGCTTTGTGGATCGGGCACTAAATCGGGAAATTTGCGGCGGTGTAACGTAAACGGGTTACGTTACGCTGCGCCGCCAGACTGTGAATCTGGCCCTATGAAACAGAATGGCAGTAATAACAAAGCTTTCCCTTGCCTTTAAGGCAATTAGGAAGTTTTATTTATGTTAGTTCAATAAAGAACCTTTTACTTCCCTGCAATCATCTTCTCTCTAGTTCCTCTGATTAGAACCCCCTTTAAGCATTCATTTAATGAGGCTTTTAAAAGACTTATTTGATCCATCTAAATGCTTCTTTTTTTTTTTTGCATAAATCTCTGAAAGATCTCAACAAGCTATGACGATCAGAGACACTTAGTAAACTGGATGTTCCCTCTTCTATAATATCAGTTGGAACGGTGGAGACTGCTCTTTGGTTTGTGAAATGATTCAGTGTTCTCTTTCTATCGCTTTATTCAACAAGGTAAACTAAAAAGCCATGTGGGGGCGGATTACTGTTTGTACAATTGGGGATATCATCCAAAGGACACAGAAAACCGTTGGTGAAAAGTAAAAAGCAATCATGTGTCGTCTTTCCAATTTAATGGTTGGATTGCTTTTGTTTGGAACACATCAAACTTTTGAATGCAGGAATACATTAAATGAGAGCTCTATCTAGGTGGAACCTCGGTCTGATATGAATGCAGCAGGGCAACTCATTGGATCTTTTCATAGAATATACAAGGTCTTCTCGTATACTAGAACAATGTGGAGTATCATAATGTATGAAGAAAGAAAAAGGAAGGGAATGGACGGGAAGCAAGGGGAGGGGAAGGAAGGAATACAGGAAGAAAGGAAGATCAGACATGAAGGAAGTGGAGGGGTGTGAAGGAAGTAATGAAAGAAGGAAGCATCAGGCATGAAGAAAGTGGAGGAGTATGATAAAAGGATTGATTAGACATAAAAGAAGCAAAGCGGTATGACGGAAGTAAGGAAAGAAGGAAGAATCAGACATAAAGGAAGCGGGGAGGGGGGTATGAAAGAAGGAAGGATGGATCAGACATGAAGGATGGATGGATCAGACTTGAAGGAAGCCGATGGATTCAAGGGAAGTAAGGAAAGATCAGACATGAAGGAAGCGGAGTGGTACGAAGGATAGATGGATCAGACATGAAGGAAGCAGAGGGGTATGAAGGAAGTAAGGAAAGAAGGAAGGATCAGACATAAAGAAAGTTCAGGAGTATGAAGAAAGGCTGGATTAGACATAAAGGAAGTGGAGGGGTATTGAGGAAGTAATGAAAGAAGAAAGGATCAGACATGAAGAAAGTGGAGGAGTATGATAAAAGGATTGATTAGACATAAAGGAAACAAAGCAGTATGAAGGAAGTAAGGAAAGAAGGAAGAATCAGACATTAAGGAAGCGAGGAGGGGGGGAGGGTATGAAAGAAGGAAGGATGGATCAGACATGAAGGAAGCTGAGTGGTACGAAGGATAGATGGATCAGACATGAAGGAAGCAGAGGGGTATGAAGGAAGTAAGGAAAGAAGGAAGAATCGGACATTAAGGAAGCGAGGAGGGGGGGAGGGTATGAAAGAAGGAAGGATGGATCAGACATGAAGGATGGATGGATCAGACTTGAAGGAAGCCGATGGATTCAAGGGAAGTAAGGAAAGAAGAAAAGATCACACATGAAGGAAGCGGAGTGGTACGAAGGATAGATGGATCACACATGAAGGAAGCAGAGGGGTATGAAGGAAGTAAGGAAAGAAGGAAGGATCAGACATAAAGAAAGTGGAGGAGTATGAAGAAAGGCTGGATTAGACATAAAGGAAGTGGAGGGGTATTGAGGAAGTAAGGAAAGAAGGAAGAATCAGACATAAATGAAGTGGAGGCGTGTGAAGGAAGGATGGATCAGATATAAAGGAAACAGAGGGGTATGAAGGAAGGAAGGATGGATCCGACATGAAGGAAGCGAAGGGGTTTGAAGGAAGGATAGATCAATAATGAAGGAAGGATGGATCAGACTTGAAGGAAGCAGGTGGATTCAAGGGAAGTAAGGAAAGAAGAAAACATCAGACATGAAGGTAGCAGAGGGTTACGAAGGAAGGATGGATCAGACATGTAGGAAGCGGAGAGATATGAACGAAGGATGGATCAGACATGAAGGAAGCAAAGGGGTATCAATGAAGGAAGGAAGGATGGATCAGACATGAAGGAAGCAGAGAGATATGAAGGAAGGATGGATCAGACATGAATGAAGCAGTAGGGTATGAAGAAAGGATGGATCAGACATGAAGGAAGCGGAGGGGTATGAAGGAAGTAAGGAAAGAAGGAAGGATAAGACATGAAGAAAGCAGAGGGGTATGAACGAAGAAAGGAAGAACGGATCAGACATGAAGGAAGGAGAGGACTAGGAAGGAAGGGTGGACCAGACATGAAGGAAGTGGAGGACTATGAAGGAAGGAAGGATGGAATGATGGATCAGACATGAAGGAAGCAAAGGGGTATGAATGAAGGAAGGAAGGATGGATCCGACATTAAGGAAGCGGAGGACTATGAAGGAATGAAGGAAGGAAGGATGGCAGGATGGATCAGACATGAAGGAAGCGAAGGAGTATGAATGAAGGAAGGAAGGATGGATCAGATATGAAGGAAACGGAGGACTATGAAGGAAGAAAGGGAAGGAAGGGTGGAAGTATGGATCAGACATGAAGGAAGCAAAGGGGAATGAATTAAGGAAGGAAGGATCGATCAGACATGACGGAAGCAAAGGGGTATGAATGAAGGAAGGAAGGAAGGATGGATCAGACATGAAGGAAGCGGAGGACTATGAAGGAAGAAAGGGAAGGAAGGGTGAAAGGATGGATCAGACGTGAAGGAAGCACGTCTGGTCTCCTCTCTGGTAGCACAGAGAGGAGAAAGCCTGCAAGAGTGGACTGACAACTCATGGGGCCCCCGGGCAATAGAAGATTATGGGGCCCCCCCGGGCTTACAGATGGCCAACCTCGCCAGGAGGCAGCTAAAATCTCAGGATTTTCACATCAAAAGCATGTCGGTTTTGGACATATCAGGGACAGATGTAAAAAAAAAAGAAAACACAGATTTTTACACACTGTCCCTGGTTTTATTGAGGCTGGCAACCCTGATGGGGCCCCCTAGTGGCATGGGGCCCTCAGGCAGTGCCCAAGAGTCCCAATGGTCAGTCCGCCCCTGGTGTAGGATAAGGCAAGTAAACTGCTTTTTATTGGTATCCTGGCAAAAAAAGAGCATTTATCCCTTGTAGTGCAGGAGAAGCCCCACTGCAAGGGTAATTCTGAAATTTCCCCAAACTTTAGCTTGAACCACTATGACTGAAAATTGTAATATTCACCCAGTGGATGGAATAATGGAGTTCACCATCACACTACCTGTCTGTACAGCTTCTACCCCTTCTTCAAACCGTTGTCTGCAAGACCGTATTTGGTTAGTGGAGACGGCTTTGTGATTCCTCTTTGATCTGTGATACCATCGGTACAGCAGTTAAACAAGTCAAATATTTAAGAAATACGGAGGGTAAGAGTTCCTAAAGAAGCCAAACAGTGCCGAGACACGTTCTCGCCGCTTTGTTATGATTTCGCTGAGCTTGTGAGGGAAGTGTACAGCCAATATCAACACACATGGGTTTATTTAATAAAGATAGGAACAAACAGGGACTTTTATCACTGCCATGTTATGAAAGGCATTGGAGCAACACTTTAGCCATCCATTTATCTGAAAAACGTGCAGAGAGAGGCTCGTTTGCAACTCTGGAAAAGGCCTCGCAATCAGCAGGGTTCTTACATTGACAGCACAAGAGTCTAATTTATCAATGTGCCCGAAAATAGAACAGACTCTATTGTACCTGGCAAATTAACAGGCTTTTTTTTTTCAACTATTTCCAAATATCAACGAGAAAAATAACCTTTTGTTGGAATCTGATTGGCTGCTATGGGCACTCAGGACTAGTGTTGAGCAGAATACGCCATATTCGATTTCGCGATATATCACGAATATATAGCCGAATATTCGAGAAATATTCGCTAAATTCGAATATTCGTGATATTTTATCGAAATGAAATTTTTGCGAAATTTCGCTATTGCGAATGCGAAAATAATTGCGAAATTTCGACAACAGCGGAAGGAGCACTCTGATTGGCTCAGAATATTCGTGATATTTTGCACTCTGATTGGCTCAGAATATTCGTGATATTGTATCGAAATTTTGCAAAATGCGAATGCGATATTGATGGCGAAATTTCGGAAGGAGCACTCTGATTGGCTCAGAATATTCGTGATATTTTACAATACAAAATAATTGCGAATATTCGGCAAATGCGGAAGAAGCACTCTGATTGGCTCAGAATATTCGTGATATTTTACAATAGAAAATAAAAAGTGTTTTGCATTGGTGGTGTTTCCTTACTCTATCCATCTGTCACAGCCGTTTGTCAATCAAACACCTTGAAGATTGAACACGTTCATGCTGCATGCTTTGGACTTTTTTTCACTTCACATATCAAAGACATTTTTATGAAAGATTATTTTTCTATTATTGGGACTATATTTCTTTATATATTTGTTTCACTGTGTATTTCACAAGTTATTTGCGCTTGCTTATTTTATAATTTGCCCACATGTCTTGTCACTAGACATATTTTTTATTCTTGTAGAGCGACTCCATTTTCTGTCTTGTATTAATTTATGTTGTATAACATTTTTGAGTTGCTGCTGTATTCTCCCCTTTTTTTAAGGTATGCGCAATTTTTTCCTTCTTACAAAAAAAAATAATATCAAACATACAAATATTCATAACATACACATACACAAAGCCCCCCCCTTTTGCATCAGAGACAATCAGAGTTCTCCTACCACAGTTATCGAAAATTCGCAATCATTTTCGCATTAGCGAAATTTCGCAATTTTTTTTTTTTTATATTCGGCAACATAAAAGGATCGCCTCAGCTTAGCTACTCGGCCCAGGGTCTCTAATCATACCAGCAATGCTTTTAGACGTCGATAGGATGTGATCTGTTTTAAAAATAAAATTGAAAAAATTCGAATATTCGGAATAGCGAATATTGGCCGCGAAATTCGAGATATTCGCGAATACTCGAATATGCCATATTCGAGCCGAATATTCGCAATACGAATATTCGTGAGCAACACTACTCAGGACTAAGCCTCGAAATTCTGGCACTTATCTGTCTGAGGATACTTTAGAATTGGTGTGACATCCTGGGAGCTTCACTTTGAGTATCTCAATTTCTAATAGAGGTTTCTATAGCTTATGCATACAAGTAAAGAATATTCAATAAGGCATTGTAAAGCAACGATGATGTGTAGCAAGAAGAATTCCATGGCGACCAGTCCCTTTAGGTTACGGTAATTATATCATTGATGGATGAGTTCTGACTGGATACTGGTAGCTACTGCACCTTTCACATTGCTCCTTGCCTTAAGCCTCGTACACACGACCGAGAAACTCGACGGCGAAACACATCGTTTTGCTCGTCGAGTTCCTTGTTAGGCTGTCGAGGATCTCTGCGAGCCAAATTTCTCCATTGCCGTCGAGGAAAAAGAAGACATGCTCTCTTTTTGGCTTGACGATATCTTCGACAGTTTCCTCGTTGAAAAGTGTACACACGACCGGTTTCCTCGGCAAAAAAAAAAAACAGCAAGTTTCTTGCTGGTTTTTGCCAAGAAACTCGGTCATGTGTACGAGGCCTAAGGCATATAGTCCAACTTTCTGAGGAAAGAAAGAAAGAAGGACACCTTTTGGCTAAACTCACAAGCTCTTTTTTCATTGCCTACCTTTCCTTTTTACTGACTTTTAATATAGTTACATAGTTACATAGTTAGTCAGGTTGAAAAAAGACACAAGTCCATCCAGTTCAACCATGAAAAATAAAATTAAAAATAAATAATATCATACAATCCCATATACCCAATTCTATACCGACAGTTGATCCAGAGGAAGACGAAAAAACCCAGCAGAGCATGATCCAATTTGCTACAGCAGGGGAAAAAATTCATTCCTGATCCCCGAGAGGCAATTGGATTTTCCCTGGATCAACTTTACCTATAAATGTCAGTACTAAGTACTTACCTCGGAATGAGGTAGGGAACTTACCTGGTCCACGCCATACCGAGCCAAGCGTGTCTTCCGGGTATCGCCGCTCCAGCGCTGTGATTGGCTGGAGCGGCGATGACGTCACTCCAGCACATGCGCACGGGAGATTTCCTTTCCGGCATGGGTCGGCGGTGCCGGCCCTTCAGCCGAGGATCCCCCCTGCGCATGCGCCGCTGCAATCAGCGGCGCATTGCGAGGGGAATATCCCCTAAACCGTACAGGTTTAGGAGATATTCTTTATACCTACAGGTAAGCCTTATTATAGGCTTACCTGTAGGCAAAAGTGGAAAAAAGTGGGTTTACAACCACTTTAAAGCAATCTACTGAGCTGGCCAGAACCACCCCTACAAGGAGTCTATTCCACATTTTCACAGCTCTTACTGTAAAGAAACCTTTCCGTATTTGGAGATGAAATCTCTTTTCCTCTAGACGTAAAGAGTGCCCCCATAAAGTAAATAACTCAACACCAAGTTCACTATATGGACCCCATATATATTTGTACATGTTGATCATATCCCCCCTAATTCTCCTCTTCTCAAGAGTGAATAGATTTAGTTCCTCTAATCTTTCCTCATAGCTGAGCTCCTCCATGCCTCTTATCAGTTTGGTTGCCCTTCTCTGCACTTTCTCCAGTTCTCCGATATCCTTTTTGAGAACTGGTGCCCAAAACTGAACTGCATATTCCAGATGAGGTCTTACTAATGATTTGTACAGGGGGGTAAAATGATATCTCTCACTCTGGAGTCCATACCTCTCTTAATACAAGAAAGGACTTTGCTCGCTTTGGAAACCGCAGCTTGGCGTTGCATGCCATTATTGAGCTTATGATTTACCAAAACCCCCAGATCCTTCTCCACTACAGATCCCCCCAGTTGTACTCCCCCTAGTATGTACGATGCATGCATATTCTTAGCCCCCAAGTGCATAACTTTACATTTATCAACAAATACATATAACAAATGCAATATTTTAGAGGTAGGATGAAAGCCTTAGCATAGTACAGACTTTCTCAAACAGGGTTTTGTGGATCCCTCGGGTTCCTCCAGAGGTTGTAATGGGCTCAATGAGTAATTTATGCCTCTCAAATACGTAACCACTTACAGCAATTACCATTTCTGCTATCTGTAAGGGGCATTCTTTCCACTGACCACCATTGTAGGAAGCACTCTTTCCATCGACCATCAATGTAAAGAGCATTCCTCCCACTAACTACCAATGTAGGGAGCATTCCTACCACTGACCACCAGTTGAGAAGCCACACACATACAATCCAATGAGGTTGCCAAACACACATCGAAGATTCCAAGGTAATTTAATAATAAAATCGATTCATAAGATAGCAATTCCTTTGCTGCCTTCACCCACACTGGTGTAACCCATCCTCCTGAAACCTCCCAAGCAGTAAATCACAGTGCAGTTTTTTTTTGGTATGTGCTTATTTCTATTTTCAAATTTAGACGCGGGAACGACGGCCATACTTAACATTGACTAGTCCAGCTATTTGTTCAACTAACTTTATGCCGGAAAAAGCCATATGTAAACGACGTAAAAAAAATGCGCCGGGCGCACGTACGTTCGTGAATCGGCGTATCTAGTCATTTACATATTCTACGCCGAACTCAACGGAAGCACCACCTAGCGGCCAGCGGAAAAATTGCACCCTAAGATACGACGGCGTAGGAGACTTACGCCGCTCGTATCTTAGCCTAATTTAAGCATACCTGGTTTCCAGAATACGCTTAAATTTAGGACGGCGTAGATTCAGAGTTACGTCGGCGGATCTACTGATACGCCGGCGGAAAGCTTTCTGAATCTGGCTATTAGATTGTTAATTACATTTTTTTATGTTATTTGTATTTCTACATTTTGTATACATGAGTCAGATGCACATTGATTATGATTGTTAGGCCCCTTTCACACCTGCGGACCGTATGTCCGCTTTTTCATCCATCCGCTTACGGATGAAAAAGGTACATACATTGATCCCTATGAAATTGCAGGTGTCAGCGGATGAACATCCGCTGACACCCGATCTCATCCGATCTCATCCGGGTCCACAATCCTCCAATTCTGCAGACCCTATTTTTCCATCCGTCTGCGGATCGGATCGGGTGAACACGGACAGACGTTCCATGTTCATCTGATCCCCCATAGGGGAGAGCGGAGAAAAGACAGGGCGGTCCCTGCACAGTGTGCGGGGACCGCCCTGTCATCCGCCGGCTCATCGGGGATCAATGGAGCGATCCCCGCTGAGCAAGCGGGGTTCACGGGGCGTCCCCTGTGAAAGGTCCCTTATATCATTATCTTATAGTAGCGTGACTCTTTTAAATTAAAATTAACCGGTTCCCGACCAGCTCACACAGATATACTCCGGCAGAATGACAGTGAAACCCTGTATGGGTACGTCCCTCTCTATTTCGGCCACCGAAGGGCGCATGCACGCCCACTGCACGGCGGGGAACCCGATGCGCGTGGCCAGTGGGCACGATTGCATGCACGAGTGCCAGCGCAGGGATTGTCAGGGATCCCTGTGTTGTCAGGGAAATAGGAAAAACAATATGTCTCCTCTCCTAGTCACTCCCATCCCCACACAGTTAGAACACACTGAGGGAACACACAGTTAATCCCTTGATCACCCCCTAGTATTAACCCTCTGCCAGTGACATTTACACAGTAATCAGTGCATTTTTTTAGCACTGATCGCTGTATAATCGTCAATGTTAAAAAAAAAGGGTCAAAAGTGTTCGATCTGTCTGTCAGGAGATCACTGCAATTACTAGTAAAAAAAAAAGAATAAAAATGCCATAAATCTTTTCCATAGTTTGTAGACAGAGGGCCAGATTCACAGAAAAAGTATGCCGGAGTATCTACTGATGCTCTGGCGTACTTTCAAATTTGCCGCGTCGTATCTTGTTTTGGAATCCTCAAACCAAGATACGACGTCTTTTGGCAAAGATCCGACAGGCGTACGGCTTCGTACGCCTTCGGATCCTAGGTGTAATTCTCCGGCGGCCGCTGGGTGGAGTTTGCGTCGTTTTCCAGCGTCGGGTATGCAAATTAGCTGATTACGGCGATCCACGAAGGTACGCGCGTTCGTCGCATTCTCTTACGTCGTCGCTAGTCGGCTTTTCCCGTCGTAAAGTTACGAGTCCTATTTAGATGGTGTAACATTAGACCATCCATGTTAAAGTATGGCCGTCGTTCCCGCGTCAAATTTCAATTTTTTTTTTTTGCGTAAGACGTCCGGGAATACGAAAGTACGTTACGCATGTTGCTGTTCAAAAAACACGTTGGGGCGCCGTAATTTCGCGCAAAGCACGGCGGAAAATTTCCTAATGGAGCATGCGCAGAACGTTCGGCGCGGGAACGCGCCTAATTTAAATGGTACACGCCCCATTTGAATTAGGCGGGCTTGCGCCGAGCAGATTTACGCTACACTGCCGCAAGTTTACAGGTAAGTGCTTTGTGAATCAGGCACTTACGCTGTAAACTTGCGGCGGTGTAACGTAAATGGGATACGTTACGCCGCCGCTGCGCAACGTATTTGTCTGTAAATCTGGCCCTATAACTTTTGCACAAACCAATCAATATGCGCTTATTGCGATTTTTTTTTTACCAAAAATATGTAGAAGATTACATATTGTCCTAAACTGATAAAGAAATAATAAAAAAAAAAATGCGGATATTTATTATAGCAAAAAGTAAAAAAAAATAAAAAAATTGACACTCTTTTTTTGTTTATAGTGCAAAAAATAAAAACCGCAGAGGTGATCAAACACCAGCAAAAGAAAGCTCTGTTTGGGTACAGCGTTGCATGACCGCGCAATTGTCAGTTAAAGCGATGCAGTGCCAAACTGTAAAAAGTGCTCTGGTCAGGAAGGGGGTAAAAGCTTCCGGGGCTGAAGTGGTTTAAAAAATCTGTAAAAATGAAAAAAAAAGACTAAAAACCATTTACCTTTTACGTCAACAGCAGAAGCTTCGTCTCTGGCGAGGGAGAGTCTGTAGCGTTTCAGCTGATGAACGAGCAAAGCCTCTCTCTTCTGGCCACTGATCAGCAACGCCATATGGGTATTTTTTCCCGTCATGCGATTCCGTCATGGCGAGTTGACACCACGGCTGCAAGAAAGAGACATTCGAATTTTCCAGCCGTGTTAGAAACTCATAGCAGCTGGAGATTGAAATGCAAAAGTCATATTTAATGACAATCATTTACAAAACAGCTTGTGTAGCATTGATATATAAAATAGATCACTTTTTAGAGAAAGTGGAATTTTCCCTTTAAAATTTCTAATGAGTTGTAATAAAGAACAGCTTGGGTTCCAATACAAGTTTGAGTGTTGTTCTAAATCCTGGCATTCTTCGTTTTCTTTGTCTGCGTCTGAAGATATATTTAATATCTTTTTTGGCTCCACGCTACCATGCTCATTTATTTCCGAGTGGAAAAATCATGTGTTTTCAGCTTTTAGTAATTAGTTATCGTTGGGATTCTGCAGTACTTGGAGGGGGAAGATACGCTGCAGGGAGTATGTGATTGCACAAGTGTTCCGAGGGTGATAGGGTAGCTGGCTGCTTCAAGTATTTTTAAACAGGTATTTGTTATTATAATGAAGTTCAGAAAAGCTGCTGTCCTCTGTACATACAATTTACTGTATCTACAGTATACACACAGTATATATATAACGCTGTGTGTCTATATATACAGTGGGTATAGAAAAGAATCATCCCCCTTTAACCACTTACCCCCCGGACCATATTGCTGCCCAAAGACCAGAGCACTTTTTGCGATTCGGCACTGCTTCGCTTTAACTGACAATTGCGCGGTCGTGCGACGTGGCTCCCAAACAAAATTGGCGTCATTTTTTCCCCACAAATAGAGCTTTCTTTTGGTGGTATTTGATCACCTCTGCGGTTTTTATTTTTTGCGCTATAAACAAAAATAGAGCGACAATTTTGAAAAAAATTATTATTTTTTACTTTTTGCTGTAATAAATATCCCCCAAAAATATATAAAAAAAACATTTTTTTTCCTCAGTTTAGGCCGATACTTATTCTTCTACATATTTTTCGTTAAAAAATCGCAATAAGCGTTTATTGATTGGTTTGCGCTAAAGTTATAGCGTTTACAAAATAGGGGGTATTTTTATGGCATTTTTATTAATATATTTTTTTTTTACTAGTAATGGCGGCGATCAGTGATTTTTTTTCGGTACTACGACATTATGGGGTACACTTCGGACACTTTTGACACATTTTTGGGACCATTGGCATTTTTATAGCGATCAGTGCTATAAAAATGCATTGGATTACTATAAAAATGCCACTGGCAGGGAAGGGGTTAACACTAGGGGGCGGGGAAGGGGTTAAGTATGTTCCCTGGGTGTGTTCTAACTGTAGGGGGGGTGGCCTCACTAGGGGAAATCACTGATCTTCTGTTCATACATTGTATGAACAAAGGATCAGCATTTCCCCCCCTGACAGGACCGGAGCTGTGTGTTTACACACACAGCTCCCGGTCCCCGCTCTGTAACGAGTGATCGCGGGCACCCGCACGGGAGTCACGGGAGTCACGGGAGTAGGGTGACCACATTTCCAAACTGCCATTCAGGGACACCCCCCCCCCCCAAAAAAAAAATACGTTTTTTTACATATTTTTTTGCCAGTTTTGGGGGCAGGGGCGTATCCTGAAATCAGCGGGCCCGTGACAGAGGGCTGGGTGACAGGGGACTGGGTGACAGAGGGCTGGGTGACAGAGGGCTGGGTGACAGAGTGACAGAGGACTGGGTGACAGGGGACTGGGTGACAGGGGACTGGGTGACAGGGGACTGGGTGACAGGGGACTGGGTGACAGGGGACTGGGTGACGGAGGGCTGGGTGACGGAGGGCTGGGTGACGGAGGACAGGGTGAAAGGGGACTGGGTGAAAGGGGGCTGGGTGACAGGGGGCTGGGTGACAGGGGGCTGGGTGACAGAGGGCTGGGTGACAGAGGGCTGGGTGACAGAGGGCTGGGTGACAGAGGGCTGGGTGACAGGGGACTGGGTGACAGAGGGCTGAGTGACAGAGGGCTGAGTGACAGAGGGCTGGGTGACAGAGGGCTGGGTGACAGAGGGCTGGGTGACAGAGGGCTGGGTGACAGGTGACAGAGGGCTGGGTGACAGAGGGCTGGGTGACAGAGAGCTGGGTGACAGAGATCTGGAGCTGGGTGACAGAGGGCTGGGTGACAGAGGGCTGGGTGACAGGGGACTGGGTGACAGGGGACTGGGTGACAGGGGGCTGAGTGACAGAGGGCTGAGTGACAGAGGGCTGGGTGACAGAGGGCTGGGTGACAGGTGACAGAGGGCTGGGTGACAGAGGGCTGGGTGACAGAGGGCTGGGTGACAGAGGGCTGGGTGACAGAGAGCTGGGTGACAGAGAGCTGGAGCTGGGTGACAGAGGGCTGGGTGACAGAGGGCTGGGTGACAGGGGACTGGGTGACAGAGGGCTGGGTGACAGAGGGGGACAGGGGGACTGGGTGGCGGAGGGCTGGGTGTGGGTGACAGAGGGCTGGGTGACAGAGGGCTGGGTGACAGGGTGACAGAGGGCTGGGTGACAGGGTGACAGAGGGCTGGGTGACAGAGGGCTGGGTGACAGGGTGACAGAGGACTGGGTGACAGAGGACTGGGTGACAGGGTGACAGAGGACTGGGTGACAGAGGACTGGGTGACAGAGGGACTGGGTGACAGAGGGACTGGGTGACAGAGGGACTGGGTGACAGGGTGACAGAGGGCTGGGTGACAGGGTGACAGAGGGCTGGGTGACAGGGGGTTGGGTGACGGAGAGCTGGGTGACGGAGGACTGGGTGATGGAGAGCTGGGTGACAGAGGGCCGGGTGACAGAGGGCCGGGTGACAGAGGACTGGGTGACAGGGTGACAGAGGACTGGGTGACAGAGGACTGGGTGACAGAGGACTGGGTGACAGAGGACTGGGTGACAGAGGACTGGGTGACAGAGGGCCGGGTGACAGAGGGCCGGGTGACAGAGGGCCGGGTGACAGAGGGCCGGGTGACAGAGGGCTGGGTGACAGGGTGACAGAGGACTGGGTGACAGAGGACTGGGTGACAGGGTGACAGAGGACTGGGTGACTGGGTGACAGAGGACTGGGTGACAGAGGGCTGGGTGACAGAGGGCTGGGTGACAGAGGGCTGGGTGACAGAGGGCGGGGTGACAGAGGGCGGGGTGACAGAAGGCTGGGTGACAGGGTGACAGAGGGCTGGGTGACAGGGTGACAGAGGGCTGGGTGAGGGGGGACTGAGTGACAGAGGACTGGGGGACAGAGGACTGGGGGACAGGGTGACAGGGGACAGGGTGACAGGGGACAGGGTGACAGAGAGCTGGGTGACAGAGAGCTGGGTGACAGAGAGCTGGGTGACAGAGAGCTGGGTGACAGAGAGCTGGGTGACGGAGGGACTGGGTGACGGAGGGCTGGGTGACGGAGGGCTGGGTGACGGAGGGCTGGGTGACAGGGACTGGGTGACAGAGAGCTGGGTGACGGAGGGCTGCCTGACGGAGGGCTGGGTGACGGAGAGCTGGGTGACTGAGAGCTGGGTGACGGAGAGCTGGGTGACGGAGAGCTGGGTGACGGAGGGCTGGGTGACGGAGAGCTGGGTGACGGAGAGCTGGGTGACGGAGGGCTGGGTGACGGAGGGCTGGGTGACGGAGAGCTGGGTGACGGAGGGCTGGGTGACGGAGGGCTGGGTGACGGAGAGCTGGGTGACGGAGAGCTGGGTGACGGAGAGCTGGGTGACGGAGAGCTGGGTGACGGAGAGCTGGGTGACGGAGAGCTGGGTGACGGAGAGCTGGGTGACGGAAGGACTGGGTGACGGAGAGCTGGGTGACGGAAGGACTGGGTGACAGAGGGACTGGGTGACAGAGGGACTGGCTGACAGAGGGACTGGCTGACAGAGGGACTGGCTGACGGAGGACTGGGTAGAGAGAGATTATACAGTCCAGATTACAATTTGCAGGGGCAGCAGAGGTGACAGAGAAAGGGGGGTGCACCATGCAACCCCCCCCCCCTTTCTCACTGTCACCTCTGCTGCCCCTGCAAATTGTAATCTGGACTGTATAATCTCTCCCCCCATTGCATGGTCAACCCCCCCCCCCCCCCCCTGCACCTACCTTTTCTGCCCCTGCTCCAAGGATGGCCGGCGCGGCGCAGCGGAAGTCGGGACTCGCGGGAGGTCGGGACTCAGGACGGGCGGCGGATCGAGTCCAGCTGAGCAACCAAGGCCTGAAGGGGAGGAGGAGGATGTCTTGGTCTGTGCCGCGGTAGGTGAGTGACTCACTGCTGTGACGGTGCTGTCTCTCTGCCTGTTACGCTGGCGCTGCTGCTCTCTCTGCAGCAAGAATCGCGGCTGGCCGCTGGAGGAGGAGGAGGTGGGGGAGGAGTCGGAGGCGCAGAGAGCGGGACACGGTGACGTCACTGGTTGCTACAAGCCAAGCGGGGCTTCCCTAGCAACCAGTGATTTAGAATCATTTAATTACAGCGACAGCAGCGGCAGTGAGTGTGGCAGGCAGTTGATTCCGGGACTCTCTATTGTCCCGGTTTGAAGGCTCCCGGGACACGGGACAAAAATGTATATTACGGGACGATCCCGGGCAAACCGGGACACGTGGTCACCCTACACGGGAGTCACGCGCACCTAGTAGCCGCTAAAAGAGCCGACGTAAAGCTACGGGCTCTCGCCCAGGAGAGCCAACCTGCCGCCATTCTACGGCGGCTGGTCGGCAAGTAGTTAAAATAACCATGTTTTGGTGCATTGTAGCCTGAAATGAATGAAGGCAGACATGGTTTTTGTTTTATCCTTAACCACTTCCATACCGGGCACTTACGCACCTTCCTGCCCAGGCCAATTTTTAGCTTTTAGCACTTTTCGCAATTTGAATGACAATTGTGCGGTCATGCTACACTGTACCCAAATGAAAGTTTTATCATTTTGTTCCCACAAATAGAGCTTTCTTTTGGTGGTATTTGATCACCTCTGCGATTTTTTTTTTTTTTTTTTTTTTAAATTACGTTTCTATTTTTTTCTGTCAATTTTTTTTGGAAATAGGTTTTCTTATTCAATTATGGGCACTGATATGGCGACACTGATGGGCACAGATGAGGTGGCACTGATGGGCGGCGCTGGTATGCTGCACTGATGGGCACTCGTAGGTGGCACTGATGGGCACTCATAGGCGGCACTGGGCACTCTTTGGCAGCACTGATGGGCACTCATGGGTGGCACTTATGGGTGGCACTGATGGGTACTTATGGGTGGCACAGATGAGCACTGATAGGTGGGCACTGGGCATAGATGGGCACTAAGAGGTGGCACTGATGGACACTGGGTGGCACTGATGGACACTGAGGGGTCAGTCAGACAGTCAGTGCCCATTTGTGGGCACTGATTGGCATCGATTGTGTTAATTTTATTTTTTTATTGGTGTTTTTTTTTGTTTGTTTGTTTGTTTTTGTTTTTTGCTCTATTGAGCACCGGGGGGCACTCCCTGGTGGTCCAGTGTTTGCATCCGAGGGGAGGCTGCGCTGATAAACAATCAGCGTGAACCCCCCTGTCAGGAGAGCCGCCGATCGGCTCTCCTCTACTCGCGTCTGTCAGACGCGAGTGAGGAAGAGCCGCTTAACGTCTCTTCCTGTTTACATCGTGATCAGCCGTGGTTGGACACGGCTGATCACGGAGGCTCTTTACCGAGATCGGTGATGCAGGGTGTCAGACTGACACCCCGCATCACCGATCGCCGCACAACGTGCCCCCCGGCATGTAATCCTGCAGGACGTCAATAGAAGTCCAGTCAGGATTTCACAACCCCTTCCCAGACGTCAATTGACTATTGACCGGGCGCGAAGTGGTTAAGCCTTGGTTCACATTGGAGCGATTTGTCATGCGATTTGAGAGATCAAATCACATGACAAGTCGCAGCCTATTGGAGGCAATGGCGCTGTTCCAATTGGTGCGACACCGATTTTGGGGCGTTGCACCGATTTGCAAAAGTAGTTCCTGCACTACTTTTGCAGATTTCAGGTGCGACTTCAATAGACATCTGTGCATGAAGCCACACAGATGTCTATCAAGTAGCACCTGAAATCGCGCTGACCTTTCAAAGTAGCATCAATGTGAACCAGGGCTAAAACACAGAAAACAAATTCTCCTGCGCACGAGAGGATAATCCAAAAGTCAATTGCCCAATGCCCATAAGGATGATACCAACATGGATGGGGATATCCTAGTGGCAAACAAGAGAAAAGAAAACAAAGGTGCACCAGCCTAGCGTATTACCGTTAAAAGATTTTAATAGAATTTTAATAATTTGTTTTATCCACCTGTATTTACTAATGCAACTTATAATAATATCCAAGTGAAAGATACACTATAATGTCAAAAGTATTGGGACACCTGCCTTTACACACACACACATGAACTTTAATGACATTCCAGTCTTAGTCCGTTGGGTTCAATATTGAGTTGGCCCACCCTTTGCAGCTATAACAGCTTCAACTCTTCTGGGAAGGCCGTCCACAAGGTTTAGGAGTGTGTCTATGGGAATGTTTGACTAGCACTGTGTTGGACTTGAAGGCCTGGCTCGCAGTCTCCACTCTTATTCATCTCAAAGGTGTTCTATCGGGTTGAGGTCAGGACTCTGTCCAGGCCAGTCAAGTTCCTCCACCCCAAACTCGCTCATCCACGTCTTTATGGACCTTGCTTTGTGCACTGGTCCAAATCATTTGGTGGAGGGGGGATTTTGGTGTGGGGTTGTTTTTCAGGGGTTGGGATGGCCCCTTAGTAACGGTGAAGGGAACTCTTAAGCCTCAGGCACACGATCGAACTTCCATCTTACTTTTCTGTGGATTTTTGCCTGAAGGGCACAGTGCACAGTGTATAACACCAACATGTCAGAAAATTTTAAAGAAAATCAAAAACAGAATTACTGAGTTGGAAAAAGGATCAACTACCCCCCCCCCCCTTCCTTATGTCAGTATTTCATTGGACCACAGTTTGTTTTAATTAGAGTCTTTAGTCTGTTGGGATGATTCTACTAATTTTGCACATCTGGGGCTAGATTCACATAGATTAGCGGAGCTTTAGATCCGCGTAATCTATGTGATTTACGATCCGCCGGTGCAATTTAGCGAGGCCAGTGCAGTATTCACAAAGCACTTACCTCGAAAATTGCGTTCCCGCGCCGATTTAACTGCGCATGCGCCGCCGGCGAAATTGCCCAGTGCGTATGCTCCAAATGACGTCGCTAGGACGTCATTGTTTTTGGCGGCTACGTAAATTCCGGCCATCCGTATTCCCGATCGACTTATGCAAACGACGTAAAAATTTGAATCTCGGCGCGGGAACGACGGCCATACTTAACATTAGCTACCCCTCATATAGCAGGGGTAACTATCCGCCGGAAAAAGCCGAACGCAAACGACGTAAAAAAAAAGCGTTTGGACTTGAATCGGCGGTTCTCCTCATTTGCATATCCGACGCGTAAAAAACCATGACGACACCTAGCGGCCGACGGTAGATTGCAGCCTAAGATCCGACTGATGTAAGTCAGTTACACCAGTCGGATCTAAGGGAGATCTATGCGAAACTGATTCTTATGAATCAGTCGCAGGAGATCCGCCGTCGTATCTCCTCGTGAATCTGGCCCCTGGACTTTGCAATATTTGCCCCCTCTTCTTTGCAGAACTGCTCAAGTTGAATTAAATTTGATGGTGACCATCTCTGGACTGCAGTCTTCAAGTCATTCCACAAATTTCAATGCCTAAGCACAATTGTGCAACTTTGACTTGTTAGTAAAACCGTACATATCATCATCACAACTACTTTGTGTATCCAAGGTGGATTATGACTTGTTTTTTCAGGACAAATTGGGCTTTAATTTGGTGGTAAATAGTAATAGATCTCTCTTAATGTTTTATATTATCAAAGGAGAACTGGTTTTAATAGGAATCTTTTTTTTTTTTTTTTTTTTTTTTAGCTATATATTTCTTGCTACTACCATAACCTATGATCACAGTGATACCACATATGTGTATGTTAGTTGTTGTATATACCTGTAGAAACAATAGTGCACATTTTTCTTTTTTCTCTTTTTAATCCTACATTACACACACTGGGCTAGATTCACAGAGAGATACGACGGTGTATCTCCTGATATGCCGTCGTATCTCTGAGTTAGGCTGGTCGTATCTATGCGCCTGATTCATAGAATCAGGTTACGCATAGCTATGCCTAAGATCCGACAGGTGTAACTGTGTTATATGAGAAATATGTAAATCAGCAAGATACGCAAATTCACGAACGTACGCGGACCCGAAGCAGTGTTGTTACAACGTTTCCGTAGCGGTTTTCCCGGCGTATACTTACCCCTGCTTCTATGAGGCGCAGCCAATGTTAAGTATAGCCTTCGTACCCGCGTCGATTTTGATTTTTTTTTACGTCGTTTGCGTACGCCGATTCAGAAACCCGCGCGCCGCAAGTTACGCTCACGCCAAAACCACTGACGTCCTAGCGACGTCAGTGGGAGCAATGCACGCCGGAAATTTCGTGAACGGCGCATGCTCATTTAAATCGGCGCGGGGACGTGCCTGATTTAAATAGTACACTCCCCCTAGCCGCGGAATTTGAATTCCGCCGGGGGTTTTTACGATCCGCCGCCGCAAGTTTGGAGGTAAGTGGTTTGTGAATTACCCACTTGCCTCTCAAACTTGCGGCAGCGGATCTTAAATCACATAGATCACGCGGATCTAAAGATCCGCTGATCTATGTGAATCTAGCCCATTGACACCAACTGACAATAATATTAATTTAAAAAAAGCTTTTTTTTTTTTTAAATCCTACCCTACTCGGCCCAAACTGACATCAAACCTTCATCTAGGTTTTTTTTTTTTTTTTTACACATTGTTATTTTTTTGTCTGCAATGAGAGAGAGATACAATAGTATCTCTGCCCTCTATTCAGAGAGGAAAAAAACACAGGGGCAGGCTTTACAGTGATTGATCCCCGTGACAGCCAATCAGAGGCTATCACAGCAATCAGGTGACCCGGGTAAAAAAAAGTTGCTCGTTATTCAAAACGCTCGTTAACCGTGTTACTCGTAAACCAAGGTTCCACTGTATATGCATACGGTTAGCGGGAAAGTGTTAGGATACCCTCTCCTACTTCAGCCTATATACATGGACAAGGGCATGGTGAGGATTGGTGGGGAAAAGTCATGAAGAAATTGAGACGCTTGCATGTAATCCCTAACAATGAAATTCTCTAATTTGCTCCCTTTTTGTTCTGCTAAATATATAATTCAAAGTGTTTCCTTATATCTGTTTTACAAGTGCAAAAAATATATAAATCCAGTGATGTCCTTTGCTCTTTGGGGTGTTACCAAAAGAAGTCTTATCTTCCCCTCCAGGTTACCTTTGTGAACTACAACACCCCCTCCTGCATGTATCCTTACCTGTCAAATGTCTCCCCTCCTGTCTGTTATAAGAACTGAAAAACTGCAGATTCTGTGGGTGGATCTGTTGTCTGGAGCTCTGTGGGTGGAGTCGTGATGTCAGTTGACAAGGGGAGTGTAGAGGAGGGTGGGGAACCCTCCTCTACACTCCCCTTGTCAACATGCATTTTTTCCTGTGTATTCCTTACACTAAATTCTGCTATGATCACTAACATCCAGTCAAAATCCAGAAAAGTAACCACATGACTTCAGAAAAGGAGTGGGGGTGGGAATTGAAAAATAATGCCTGTCTCCAGGTTTAGTGCATGAGATATGTAAATAACCTGTCACTCACAGCAAGGGGGCGGAACGGACTAAGGTTTTTCTCTGTAAGTCTTTTTTTTTTAACTAAACGATAGAAGAGGATTGCTCAGAGCTGGATTAACTCTGTGTGGCAAGACTGGGCACAGATGATAGGAAATCTTATACCCTACATTGTGACATAATAAAAAAAATATTTCGGGTTTACATCCACTTTAATAAACTGAAAAAACACAAAAAAATGCAGTCACCATGCAAAATATAGAGGTAAACTTGGACAGCCGCACTCCAAAAAAAACTTTCCTTTTATTAAAACTGGTCACAAAAAATACATGCCACAGCAAAAAATAGAACAGAAGCGGACGCGTTTCACACCGTTACACAGTGTAGCTATGATTAAGCACTGTGTAACGGTGTATTTTTTTGCTGTAGCATGTATTTTTTGTGATCAGTTTTAATAAAGGGAACGTTTTTTGGAGTGCGGCTGTTTCCTCTATATTTTGCATCATCATTGCATTGCCGGCACCCATGGTTTGGATCCAGTGAGAAGGCTCTTTGGTTCATCTGAGCGGTTACTCTTTCCTCTACCAATGCAGTTGATGAGGATGAGGCCCTGATACAACCTCAGGGCTAACTCCATTCTGCCGTTTGATTCAAATTAATATGGTGAGACTGTGCAATCCATAGACAAAAAAGACCACATCTCACCTCTTTCAGCATTCACCAGCAAGAGCAGGGCTATGGCCCACACAGCTTCCTTTTATTAAAAGCATAGAATCACAAATACATGCATTTGATTGGTTCACATTATACATACACACCCACTCTATCCTCCCAATCACACACTACTCCTCCCATTCACAATCCCCTCACCCACCCTCCTGCGAGCACATGTCCAAGTCTTTGTTTAATACTAAAACACAGGGGTTTCTTGGTCATCTTTGCAAGGGTTCTCTCCTCAAACCCATGTAAAAGAAAAAGTAGGAGGAGAAGTTTGTATCTAGCATAAACAGCTCTTGTTACAAGATCCAAAGTTCCTTTCAAAAGTCACGCAAGCTCCGAGTGAGGGGAAGGGGGAGGGGTCCTTGCACAAGTCCATATCTGTTTCTCTCCACGGAAGGGCTTTGAATGTGAAGCAAAGGGGAATGCAATATGGGGATAGGAGGTTGAACACATCAGAAGCATAATGTCCTTCATATTATCCTGTTACTTTAAAACAATATCTGATAGAAAATCCTCAAGGAAAATAAGCAGTATTGTGACATACCCATACATACGTATGCATAATGCATATAAAAACAAATAAACAGTATAAGGAATATAGGAAAGAGAAACATTTCAGTGATTCTAATAATAAAAAGAATTCGCCTAATTTGAAAATAGGAATTTTAGAATCATCCACCACACAGTCACTAGTTGCAATGTATTAAAATTCTGTTCTTGGGTTTAAGTAGACTATATTGTTAAAGCGGGAGTTCACCCATTTCTGTTTTTTTTCCTCTTTTCCCCATAGCTGGATGCTCGTTTTGTCTAGGGGAATCGGCTATTTGTTTTAAAATATGAGCAGTACTTACCCGTTTTCGAGATGCATCCTCTCCGTCGCTTCCGGGTATGGGTCTTCGGGAGCGGGCGTTCCTTCTTGATTGACAGTCTTCCGAGAGGCTTCCGACAGTCGCATCCATCGCGTCACTAGTAGCCGAAAGAAGCCGAACGTCGGTGCGGCTCTATACTGCGCCTGCGCACCGACGTTCGGCTTCTTTCGGAAAATCGTGACGCGATGGATGCAACCGTCGGAAGCCTCTCGGAAGACTGTCAATCAAGAAGGAACGCCCAGTCCCGCAGCCCATACCCGGAAGCGACGGAGAAGATGCATCTCGTAAACGGTAAGTACGGATCATATTTTAAAACAAATAGCCGATTCCCCTAGACAAAACGAGCATTAATCTAAGGGGAAAATGTGTTCTCCATGGGTGAACCTCCGCTTTAAGGATTACAATCGTGCATACTAATCTTGTTTTTCTGTTTCCTTCCTTGTTCAGGATCTTTCTTTCCTAATCTGAAGCCTTCAGACGGTGTCTTCAAAGTGATCTTCTGGCTGGGCTACTTCAACAGCTGCGTCAATCCTATCATATACCCATGTTCGAGCAAGGAATTTAAAAGAGCATTTATCAGGCTGCTAAGATGCCGCTGCCGCAGGAGACGGCGCCCTCTCTGGCGGGTCTATGACCATCAATGGAGGACATCAATGAACAGTTCACGGAGAGGCTCTGAAACCACAGATTTCTCTTCTATGAACTCCTCGTTTATTTATAACCCTGGTAACCAGGGGATAACAACAAAGAGGAAAAACGTGGATTGTAATAGCTGGAAATTAATCTCCCCTTTTCAGAACTCTTCTTCTCAGCTGAAAGAGAAAATGAACAACCTTTCTAATAAAATTCGCAGCAGCTCCACGAAGAGCAACATGTCAGCGGCCTACAAGAGTGAAGTTGAGTCCATCTCAATGGCCGTCTCCAATGACTTTACAGAACTTGAGTGTCAAATGTACGATTTATCAGACTGCTGTGGACTTCGAGAAACTGATATATAGATGTCATCTATTATTGTTTTATCTGTGGGCGGGATGGTTGTTTAAAAAATTGTGATTTTATTGGAAAAACAAATGTGGATTATAAAAGATTTTTGGTATGCAGTAAAAAAAACTAAAAACTAAAAGAAAAATGTGTGATCGTCTCAGACTACAGGTCTCTCTTCTTTTTTTTTTTTTAGAAAACGATGTCTGCTAAAAGAAAACTGGAGGGATAGAGGTTACAACAGGTGATTTCTCATAAAATGTTTACTGTCTGGCTGCCATGGTGAATTTTTAGGGTGATTTTACTAAAGACTATGGGCCAGATTCATAGAGAACTGCGGCGGCGTAACGTATCGCCTTTAAGTTACACCGCCGCAAGTTTTCCTCGTAAGTGCCTGATTCACAAAGCACTTGAGTATAAACTTGCGGCGGAGTAACGTAAAGACGTCCAGGGCAAGCCTGCCTAATTCAAATGGGGCGTGTACCATTTAAATTAGGCGCGCTCCCGCGCCGAACGTTCTGCGCATGCTCCGTTAGGAAATTTCCCCACGTGCTTTGCGTGAAATTACGGCGCCCCGACGTGTTTGTGAATGGCGACGTGCGTAATGTACTTACGCCAAAAAAAAATAATTAAATTTGACGCGGGAACGACGGCCATACTTTAACATGGCTGGTGTAAAGTTAAGCCATGAAAAAGCTGGCTTAACTTTGCGACGGGAAAAAACGACGTAACGCACGCGAGTAGCTTCGTGGATCGCCGTAAAAGCTAATTTGCGTACCCAACGCTGGAAAACGACCCGAACTCCATCCAGCGGCGGCCAAAGTATTGCAGCCTAAGATCCGAAGGCGTACGAAGCCGTAAGCCTGTCGGATCTTAGCCAAATGCCGTCATATCTTGTTTGTGAATCACAAATTAAGATACGACGCGGCAAATTTGAAAATACGCCGGAGTATCAGTAGATACTCCGGCGTATCTCTTCTGTGAATCTGGCCCTATGCACTTTGCAAGTGCAGTTGCACTCAGTTTTGTTAGTAAATGAAAATGTGGTAAAGCTTCATTTTGTAAAGAATACCCAATCAGGTGCAAGGAAAATTAAAAAAATAGGATTTTTATAACAGTTTACCTGTAAAATCCTTTTCCTGAAGTACATCACGGGACACAGAGAAGCATAGTAATTACTATGTGGGTTATAGAGAGTACCTTCAGGTGTGGACACTGGCACGCCCTTAAGGCAAGAAGTTCCCTCCCCTATATAACCCCCTCCCATACCGGGAGTGCCTCAGTTTTGTAGCAAGCAATAAGTGTCCCAAATACCCCAAAAAGAGGGGCGGGTGCTCTGTGTCCCGTGATGTACTTCAAGAAAAGGATTTTACAGGTAAACTGTTATAAAAATCCTATTTTCTTTATCGTACATCACGGGACACAGAGAAGCATAGTAATTACTATGTGGGACGTCCTAAAGCAATGCTATGAGGGGAGGGAGACCCCAAGAAATAAGCCGGGCGGCATCAGACATGAGGAATCAAACTGCAGCCTGCAGCACACTGCGCCCAAAGGCGCTCTCCTCATTCTTTCTTATGTCCAATTGATAAAACTTGAAACGTGAAAGTATGGACAGACGACCATGTCGCGGCCTTGCAGACTTGAGCCATGGAGGCTTGATGATGCACTGCCCAGGAAGTACCCACCGCTCTAGTGGAATGTGCTTTAACCTTAAACGGGGGAACCTTTCCCCTCAAGCCATAGGCTTGAGTAATGACCTGCCGAATCCATTTGGAGATAGTGGACTTTGACGCTGCCTGCCCACATCTGGGACCTTCTGGCAGGATAAACAATGTATCAGTTTTCCGGACCTGAGCAGTAGCCTTAAGATAGATCTTAACTGCTCTTAATACGTCTAGCGCATGTAAAGACTTCTCCCTTGCAGAACTAGGTTCTGAGAAAAAAGACGGGAGAACAAGATCCTGATTCAAATGAAATTTTGAAACAACTTTAGGTAGGAAAGCCGGGTGGGGCCGTAGGACCACTCTATCCTTATGGAATATAAGGTACGGTTCCTTACAAGACAAGGCCGCCAACTCCGAAACCCTCCTGGCGGAGGTTATGGCTACCAAAAATATCACCTTCCTGGTCAGAAGGACCAAAGGAATATGAGCCAAGGGCTCAAATGGTTGTTTCTGTAAGACAGAAAGGACCAGATTCAGATCCCATGGACACAAGGGAATCTTGACTGGTGGACTAATCCGAATTACACCTTGCAAAAAGGTTTTGATCAGGGAATGTGTAGCTAGTGGCCTTTGGAAAAAAATCGATAAGGCCGAGATTTGGCCCTTAATGGTGCTTAGGGCCAACTTCATGTCTGCCCCTAACTGCAGAAACTCCAGAATTCTGCCAATGAGATACCTCCGGGGATGCCAACCCCTGGTCTCGCACCAGGCCACATAAGATTTCCAAACTCGGTAATAGATAAGTCTGGATGCCGGTTTTCTGGCATTAATCAAAGTAGATGCCACCGCATTAGAGAGACCCCTTTTCTTTAAGATATGGGACTCAATAGCCAAACCGTCAAATTGAGAGACGGTAAGGAAGGATGGAATATTGGCCCCTGGGACAATAGGTCCGGCCGAAGCGGAAGGGACCACGGTTGCCCCACGGACATCCTTACAATGTCCGCGAACCAGGCCCTTCTGGGCCACGCTGGAGCCACCAGAATCACTGGTCTTCCTTCCGACTTTACCCTGCGAAGAAGACGGGGTAATAATTGCAGCGGAGGAAATGCATACATTAGGGAGAACTGGTCCCATGGGAACACCAGTGCATCCGTGCCGTAAGCAAGTGGATCCCTTGTCCGGGACAGAAAGTTGCCCACCCTTGCATTGAACCTCGATGCAAAGAGATCGACATCTGGTGTTCCCCACCTCTGACAAATGCTCTGGAAGATGTCGGGGGGAAGAGTCCATTCCCCTGGAAGCACCTGTTGGCGGCTTAGATAGTCTGCTCGCCAATTGTCTATTCCCGGAATGAACACTGCAGATATGCATGGGACATATTTCTCTGCCCAGGTCAGGATTCGATTCACCTCTCTTTGGGCTGCACGACTTCTTGTGCCCCCCTGGTGATTTATGTATGCCACGGCAGTGACATTGTCTGATTGAACCCTGACCGGAAGACCCTTCAACCTGTCTGACCAAGCTGACAGGGCTAGATAGACTGCTCGAATTTCCAGCAGATTTATGGGTAGAGACCTCTCGGAGGCTGACCATTTCCCCTGGAGAGACAAACCTCCCAGGACTGCACCCCAGCCTAGCAGACTGGCGTCCGTGGTCACAACCTGCCATGTCACGGGAACAAAGGACTTCCCCTTTAGCAGGTTCCGGGGGAACCAGCCACCAACAAAGGCTCTGCCGGACTGACCGGGAGAGAGACATAGGGAGATCCAAGGCTTGAACCTTTTTGTTCCAAGCGGACAGAATGGCATGTTGAAGCTCCCTTGAGTGGAACTGCGCAAATGGAACGGCCTCGAGCGAGGCTACCATCTTTCCCAGTAACCTCATACAGAGGCGAATGGGAGGCTGACGCTTTGCTTTGACTAGTTGAACTAGTTCTCTTAAAGCCTCGAACTTCCTTTGGGGCAGGAAGACCCTTTTTAGCTTTGTGTCTATGAGTAGACCCAAATATTCGAGCCTTTGCACAGGCATTAAGGCTGACTTGTCCAGGTTGAGAACCCAACCCATGGATTCCAGAAATTTTACGGTTCTGTGTACCGCTGAGTTTAGATCGGCCACTGACCGGTCTACTACCAATAGGTCGTCTAGATAGGCTACTATGGATATGCCTTGAGACCTTAGATAGGCTAACAGTGGAGCCAATACTTTCGTGAAAACACGAGGAGCGGTGGCCAGACCAAAAGGTAAGGCCACGAACTGGAAGTGGCGCTGATTTACCGCGAAGCGAAGCAGCTTCTGATGGTCGAGAAAGATAGGAACGTGCAAGTATGCGTCCTTTATATCGATGGACGCTAGTAGTTCCCCTCCTTGCAGGGAGGCCACCACTGACCTGATCGATTCCATCCGGAATGATTGGACCTTTAGGAACTTGTTTAAGGCCTTGAGGTCCAGGATGGGTCTTACATCCCCGTTTGGTTTGGGGACGGTGAAGAGATTGGAATAAAAACCCCAAACCTTGTTCTTCCACTGGCAGTTCTCTGATTACCCCTTGGGATAACAGATGATCTAAGGCCAATGCTAAGGACCTTCTTTTGCCGAGGTCCTTTGGGACGTTCGAGGTTAAGAAGCGCGGTGGAGGAAATTCGCTCAACTCCAGCTTGTAGCCCCCGGAGACCGTAGAGAGAACCCACCTGTCTTGGATCCTGTCTAGCCAAGCCTCCGCAAACAGCTGAAGCCTTCCCCCCACCCGGCTGAGTGGGGGAGAACCTTCATAATGCTGACTTAGTTGCTGGCCTGGCCTGTGGCTTACGGTTCCAAGGCTTTTTGGAAGCCTGAGGCTGGGCCTGTGGCTTCCCACCTGCATTGAATCATCCAGGAGGCCGTCGGAACTGCCTGGTACCGGAAGTACTAGGGATAGGAGAGGAGGATCTCTTAAAGGAGGGGGAACCCCTAAACCTTTTCTTTACTGGCAACAGTGTACTTTTGCCACTGGAAATTTTCTGAATATAAGCATCCAGATCTTCCCCAAACAAACGCTCTCCATGAAAGGGAAACCCCGCCAGTAATTTTTTACACGGGGCTTCAGCAGACCAGTTCTTCAGCCAGAGTAACCTGCGCATATGAACTAGCGAGAGAGTGAGACGTGAGGACTGCTGAATGGAGTCCTTAATAGCATCTATGGCAAAACATAATGCTCTGGGAAACTCAGCCAAATTGTGGGCCTGTTGTGCCGGCAATTCCTTTAAGACCCCTTTAAACTGGTCTTTCAAGGCCTGGCAAATCCCAATAGCCGCAATTGCAGGCTTGGTTATTCGTCTCGCCGAAGCAAAAGAGGTTTTTAATAAAGTCTCTAATCTCTTGTCTGTCGGATCTTTGAATACCAGAACGTTGTCTACTGGACAGGTCAAAGTTTTGTTTACGCAGGACACAGCTGCGTCAACCTTGGGGATGCCCCATTTTTTAGTGAATTGTTCCTCCATGGGGTAAAAAACCGAAAACTTCTTAGGAGGAAGAAAATATCTATCTGGATGTTCCCAATACTTGTAGATAAGCCCTTCCAGCAGGGGGTGAACCGGGAAGGAATAATTAGCTTGAGGAGCTTTTAAGGAGCCTAAAGACGAGACTGCACTTGAAGCTGGCTCTGAAAGTGGCAACTTGAAGGCCGAACGGACCATCTCAGTGAGGGACTGGACCAACAATTTTTCGGATTGCGACGCCGAAAAGGGTTCTCCCAATGGAATCCTCAGAGTCCACTACTTCCAGCTGACCTTCTGCCAGATCTCCAGAGGGTAAATCAACCTCTTCTGAGGATGCATGCCCCAAATCGAGGGACTCCTCAGAGGGAGAGGGGGACCTTGTGCGTTTTTCCCTTGAGAGAGAGGATGCAATCAAGGTCGCTAATCTCTGCTCCAGACCCCCCATAGCTGAGGCCAGAGCCTCCTGTGTCACAAAAACTGGAGCAGGTGGGACAAGGGCAGAACAGGCATCTGACAGCCCTGATGGTTCACCCTGGGCCTCCTTCAATTTTTCAGGAGAGGAAGCAGCCGCAGGAGCATGCCCGAGATCCTCTGAGCCAGATGGCGATCCCTTTGCTTTTTTGCTTCTAGTCCCTGAGCCTTTAGCCATGATAAAGCTGAGGTACTCACAATAGTTGCAACTACTTGCGAACCTATAGACCAGCACTGACGCTGCTATTTGATGGTTGGCAAGGTGCAGAGCCCACTATGCGCCTTAAGCAGATGTCACTGTCCACCACCAGTACTAAATACTGAAAGTATGTGCACAAGATCTCTGTGTCCACCGTCAGCCAGAACCAGTTAGGTGGACTGGAGCATATAAGGACTAGGTGTAATCACCTGACCTGCTCTGTCCTGTAATCTCAAGTCTCATAGAGAACAGCTGAGATAGACCCCCTGCGCGCATGCGCATGCGCGCGCCGCTGTTAGGCGGGCACCACGAGGCTACGCGCGCACACGTAGCCGCACGCGCGCACATGTCGTCACACGCATCTCACGGAGCACGCCGCGCACATTCGTGCGCACTGAAGCAGCGTACAAAAAATTCATTTGTGCGCGCGCGTGCGCCTAAGACACATCAATGTCGCGCGCGCATGACGCTACGCGCTCATGCATGAGGATGGAACACCACAGCTCCATGTGAGGACCAGGTAAGCCAAGTGAAGCCAAACATTTTGGACAACTTTTTTCTGCTTTAACCTGCACAGGAGGGGCTAACTACCTGACTAGAGATACCCCTCCTCCCCACAACACACAGGACCATATAGGAGAAGCACAGACAGATAGCTTTAGGCAAACATAATGGCTCAAATAAAGGAAGGTTACTCCTAGGACCAAGTCCTGAAGCACCTTCACTTACCTGATCCAACGCTGCAGGACTCTGCAAAAACAGACAGTCCAATCTTCACCCATCACGGAGAGCAGCGTCTATAGACCTTCAGGGACCGGGGTCCATGGACAGGAACACCACACCCCTGGACCCATATCGCACCCTGTCAGTAAACTTTTGGTATTAGGAAATTGACCAAAGTACTGAATAACCAGGATCCAGCTCTCAAAGAGAAGCATTACAGGCCAAACCCCGTTCTTCTTAACCGGGGCCCGGGTACCGTCCACTTTGGCTCAGAAGCACTTTGGACGGATCCGGATTTCATGGAGGCTTTTTACATCCAATATGGATCCCTCCAGTGGAGCTCCTTGGAGCACATGTTCACTCGTGACCAACACCTTAGACACTGGCAAAAAAACTGAGGCACTCCCGGTATGGGAGGGGTTATATAGGG
This sequence comes from Rana temporaria, assembly GCF_905171775.1. Lineage (NCBI taxonomy): Eukaryota > Metazoa > Chordata > Amphibia > Anura > Ranidae > Rana > Rana temporaria. Next base: position 643,263,526 of record NC_053489.1, on the reverse strand, counting down.
GAGGGAACTTCTTGCCTTAAGGGCGTGCCAGTGTCCACACCTGAAGGTACTCTCTATAACCCACATAGTAATTACTATGCTTCTCTGTGTCCCGTGATGTACGATAAAGAAAAAGCATTTATTTGGATGATGGAAATCAACAGAGCTTTACCACATTAACCACTTGACGGCTGTGTCACGCAGATATACTGAGGCACAATGGCTCTTCTGGGAAAAATCCCATACAGGTACGTCCTACCCGTTTTCGACCACCAGAGGGCACACGATCACCGCGGGCCAGGCGCGATTGTGCGAGGGCCAGCACGGGGATGTGTGCGTGTAAATACACACATCCCTGTGTTGTCAGAGGAAGGGGAGCCATATCATTTCTTTCTACAAAGTAGGAAAAACTTTATGGCTTCTCTCCTAGTCACTCACAAATATGTGTACCCCAAAATTGGGGTTGTGTTTCCTCGGTGGGACTTTTAGATTGGGAGACTGGTTGTAAATAAAGTGAAAAATTGATTGGTAAACAATGATATTGTCACAAAGTATCAAATTTTATTCAGTGTTGTTAAAGTGAACAACACATCAAGGCCAACACATCAAGGCCTAGTCACTCACATCCCCACACATCCCCAAACAGTTAGAACATGCTGAGGGAACACACATTTAACCCCTTGATCGCCCCTCTAGTGTTAACCCCTTCCCTGCCAGTGACATTTACACAGTAGTCAGTGCGTTTTTACAGCACTGATCGCCGTATAAACGCCAATGGTCCCAAAAAAGTGTCAAAAGTCTCCGATCTGTCCGCAATGTCGCAGGGGGCATGGTGGGGTGATTTTACATTTTAAAGTAGGGGGGGGTGCTAGATATAGGAACCGCCGGGTGCCAAATGCCCTAGGTACGCCCCTGACATACAGCAAAACTTTTTTGTAAGACAAGACAAGTGGCATGGAAAAGCCCCAGTGTCTACACCAGAATGCAAACATGGAGTCACTTTTCCAGAGGGTATGAAAAGGTGTATAGGAATGTGTTGAACAGAGGACGCAAAATACAGTCTATTTGTCTTTAGTAAATCCCCCCCAATGGTTTTAGAATTTTCGGAGTAACTGACCTCTGTAGATTAGGACTTCACTCTATACATGCATGTTCAGGTTCAGCACTCAAAGAGTATTGGATCGATCAGATCAGACTGAGAGCTAGCAACTGACATGTTTAGAATAAGGTCAGCAATGGTGGTCTCCATTGTTATCACAGGACAGGTTTTAAGGGATTTTTTTTTATGTCTGTTTATACCTGGTTGTGCTGGAACATAGCTGAAACGGACTTCACTCAGTCCCCACATACTAGATCCAGAGCAATTTGTTTCTGTTCATCTTCACCGAGATTTATAAGTCTCCCACATAGCTAATTTTTGTCCTGGCGTTATGTTACTGGCAATTTCTGCACAGGATACAGAACTTGGTTCAACCACACAGAAAAAAAAACGAATGTATGCAGGTACTCTAGATCAGCCTTTCTCAACCAGGGTTCCATAGAAACCTAGGGATATTCCAGAGGTTGCTAAGGGTTTCTTGAGCAATGAGTAATTTCTGCCTCTCCAGTGGCAACTGGTGCTCAAAATTTTTGGGGGGGCGCAAACGAAAAAAAAAATTGCAGCCTTACTGTGCCCATCAAATGCAGCCACTATGCCATCAGTTGTCACCACTGTGCCATGCCATCAAATGCAGTCAATGTGCCATGCCATCAAACGCAGCCACTGTGGCATCAATTGTCACCACTGTGCCATGCCATCAAACGCAGCCACTGTGCCATCAATTGTCACCACTGTGCCATGCCATCAAACGCAGCCACTGTGCCATCAATTGTCACCACTGTGCCATGCCATCAAACGCAGCCACTGTGCCATCAATTGTCACCACTGCCATCTAACACAGCCACTGTGCCATCAATTATCACCACTGTGCCATGCCATCAAATGCAGTCACTATGCCATCAATTCGCACCACTGTGCCATGCCATCAAACACAGTTACTGTGCCATGCCATCAAATGCAGCCACTGTGCCATACCATCAAACACAGTCACTGTGCCATGCCATCAAACACAGCCACTGTGCCATCAATTGTCACCACTGTGCCATGCCATCAAACACAGCCACTGTGCCCCTCAATTGTCGCCCATTGTTGCCACTGTGCATGTCACTGTGCCCTTTAATTGTTGCCACTGTGCCCATTGTCACCACTGTGCCCATTGATGCCACTGTGCATGTCACTGTGCCCTGTAATTGTTGCCACTGTGCCCATTGTCACCACTGTGCCCTTTGTCGCCACTGTGCCCTTTGTCACCACTGTACCCATTGATGCCACTGTGCCCTTTGTCACATCTGTGCCCATTGTCGCCGCTTTGCCCTGTAAAATGCACTTACCTTTCTGCTTCCGCACAGCCAACCAGCTGCCGTTATTCAGGTACCCGGCGCCCAAGGTCCGGCCATCTGAATAGACCAGCGGCAGCTGGCAACAATACCATACATTCATGCAATGCATGAATGGATGTTATTTGCAAGAGCCAGAGGGGGCGGGGCTGCAGTTAATATTAGTAAAAATGAAATTTTAACGAAAAAATAAATTCTTAAAGGGGCCTTTTTTTTTGTGACTACAGGAGGGGGGGGGGGCGGGCGCCCCCTATGGACGGGCCGCCACTGTGCCTCTCAAATATGAAATAATTGCCCCCAAGTATAATTTTTGCTATCTGTAAGGAGCATTATGTCCACAGACCACCAATGTAAGGAGGGTTCTTCTTACTGGCAACCAATGTAAGAGGCATTCTTGTTTACTGACCAAAAATGTAATGGGCATTCTTCCAACTGGCCACTAATGTCAAGAGCATTATTTCTACTACTCCTAATGTGAGAAGCATTGTTCCCACTACCACCAATATAAAAAGCCTTCTTCCCACTGAGCACCACTCCAATGTAAGGCCCCTTTCACACGTGTGGACCGTATGTCCGTATTTCATCCATCCGTTTTCAGATAAAAACGGACATACATGTATCCCTATGGGATAGCGGGTGTCAGCGGATGAGCATCTGCTGACACCCAATCTCATCGGTCCCCGCTATCAGGGGCGGACTGACAACTCATGGGGCCCCCGGGCAATAGAAGAGTATGGGGCCCCTCTGGCTTACAGATGGCCACCACGCCAGGAGGTAGTGCAGAGGCGGGCAGCTAAAATCTTGGGATATTCACATTAAAAGCATGTCCTTTTCGGACATATCAGGGACAGATCTAAAAAAAACACCGATTTTTACATACTGTCCCTGGTTTTACTGAGCCTGGCAACCCGGATGGGGCCCCCTAGTGGCATGGGGCCCTCGGGCAGTGCCCGAGTGACTCAATGGTCAGTCCGCCCCTGCCCGCTATGGTCCGATTCTGCAGACGGAGGAAAATCCTATTGGGTGAACACGGACAGACGGTCCGTGTTCATCCGATCCCCACATAGAGGAGAGCGGGGATGCAGGGACCGCCCTGTCATCTGCCGGCTCAGCAGGGATCAACGAAACGATCCCCGCTGAGCAAGCGGATGAGAAAGGTAGGGATCCTCAAGGGATCTGTACATGTAAAAGGGCCCTAAGGGGCATTATTCCAACTGGCCACCAATGTAAGTAGAATTCTTCCCACTGACCAATATAAGGAGAATTCTTCCCAATGACCAATGTAAGGAGCATTCTTCCCAATGACCAATGTAAGGAGCATTCTTCCCAATGACCAATGTAAGGAGCATTCTTCCCAATGACCAATATAAGGAGAATTCTTCCCAATGACCAATCTAAGAAGAATTCTTCTCAATGACCACTAACCTAGGGAGCATTCTTCCCAATGACCAATGTAATGAGCATTCTTCACAATAACCACTAATGTAAGGAACATTGTTCCCACTGACTACTAACCTAGGGAGAAGTCTTCCCAATGACCACTAATGTAAGAAACATTGTTCCCACTGACTACTAACCTAGGGAGAAGTCTTCCCAATGACCACTAATGTAAGGAGCATGCTTCCCACTGACTACTAATATAAGGAGCAGTCTTCTCACTGACTTCAAATGTAAAGAGCATTCCTCGCACTGACCACCATGTATATACACAACTGTATATACAGTATAGTAATTATTAGCAGGAGTTCCCTGAAACTTGAAAATTATTTCAGTGTTTCCTCCATGTTAAAGTGATCAGAAAGGCTGCTCTAATTGGATACTGCAAAGCTGAAAATACTTTGTTGTTTTCCTATCATTGCTAAGAACAAAATAGTTCCAGAATTTGTTTAGTCTAATTTAAACTTAGAGCAGCCTTTTCAATCTTTTTATAACAGAGGAACTCTTGGTTTCCGGCCTCAAGAAGCTTGTGCTAAAAATGTACCTATCTGCAGCCTATTGTACATTAGCAGGATCAGTAAACTTTATATATGATCATAAAAAAGAATATATTCTACCTAGAATTTAGACACCCAGATAGTCACACCCAGAGGCGGCTCTAGGCTTTGTGAGGCCTTAGGCAAAACTTGACATGGGGCCCCACTCACACCCATGATGGGAAAAATAATTCAAGGACAAGAGCCTCTTCCCCACAACCCTGGCCGGTGGTTGTGGGGGTCTGTGGCCAGGGGGCTTATCGGAATCTGGAAGCCCCCTTTAACAAGGTGGCCCCCAGATCCTGCCCTTTATTAACTAAGGGGCGGGGGCCACTCAGAGATATCAACTTGTGAACCCGCCCCCTTGTGACGTCATTGACTGAGGGAATGCTGGGTCATTGATGTCACAAGGGGTGGTGTCACTGATATTCACTGGTTGTTAGGGACGCTGGCGATTTTATGTGATAGACCAACACAAAGTGGCACATAATTGTGAAGTGAAAGGAAAATGATAAATGGTTTTCCATTTTTTTTTTATAAATATCTGAAAAGTGTGGTGTGTATTGGTATTCAGTTAATACTTTGTAGAGCCACCTTACAGCTGCAATTCTTTTAGGGTTTCTACCAGCTTTGCACATCTACAGAGTGACATTTTTGCCCATTCTTCTTTGCAAAAAAGCTCAAGCTCTGTTAACAGACATTTTCAAGTTTTACCACAGATTCTCAATTGGATTTAAGTCTGGACTTTGACTGGGCCATTCTAACACATGAATATGCTTTGATCTAAACCATTCCATTGCAGCTCTGGCTGTATGTTTAGGGTCGTTGTCCTGCTGTAAAGGTGAACCTCCGCCCCAGTCTCAAGTCTTTTGCAGACTCTAACAGGTTTTCTTCTAAGATTGTCCTGTATTTGGCTCCATCCATCTTCCCTTCAACTCTGAACAGCTTCCCTGTCCCTGCTGAAGAAAAGCATCCCCACAACATGATGCTGCCACCACCATGTTTCACAGTGGGGATGGTGTGTTCAGGGTGATGCGGAGTGTTAGTTTTCCGCCACACATAGCATTTTGCTTTTAGGCCAAAAAGTACAATTTTGGTCTCATCTGACCAGAGCCCCTTCTTCCACATGTTTGCTGTGTCCCCCACATGGCTTCTCGCAAAGTGCAAACGACACTTCTTATGGCTTTCTTTCAACAATGGCTTTCTTCTTGCCACCCTTCCATAAAGGACAGATTTGTGGAGTGCATGACTAATAGTTGTCCTCTGGACAGATTGCCACCTGAGCTGTGGATCTCTGCAGTTCCTCCAGAGTTAATATGGGCCCCTTGTCTGCTTCTCTGATTAATGTTCTCCTTGCCCGGCCCAATCAGTTTAGGAGGACGGCCATGTCTTGGTAGGTTTACAGTTGTGCCATACTCTTTCCATTTTCAGATGAGGGATTGAACAGAGCTCCGTGAGATGTTCAAAGCTTGGGATATTGTTTTTAACCTAACCCTGCTTTAAACTGTTCCACAACTTTATCCCGCCTCTGTCTGGTGTGTTCTTTGGCCTTCACGATGCTGTTTGTTCACTAAAGTTCTCTAACAAACCTCTGAGGGCTTCACAGTATTTATACTGAGATTAAACTACACACAGGTGCACTCGATTTACTAATTAGGTGAATTCTGAAGGCAATTGGTTCCACTAGATTTTAGTTAGGGGTATCATAATAAAAGGGGCTGAATACAAATGCACACCACACTTTTCAAATATTTATTTGTAAAAAATGTTGAAAACCATTTATAATTTTCCTTTCACTTCACAATTACGTGCGTCGAACTATCACATAAAATCCCAGTAAAATAAATTTATGTTTTTGGTTGCAACATAACAAAATGTGGAAATTTCAAGGGGTATGAATACTTTTTCAAGGCACTAACTCAAGCATGCGTCTTACATTGGTGGTCAACTGAGAAGAATGCATTTCACATTGGCAAACAGCTAAAAAGATAACTGGTTACCTGAGAGACTAGACGAAGGGCTCAACTTTTCTTACACTATTGGCTCTGCCACGTGACCCTAGTTCTAGAATTATGCAAGTAGGAGATTGAACTGTTCAAGAATCCCCTTGCAACCACCAAAGGAACCCTAGTAGGGTGCCCACGTGTCCCGGATTGCCCGGGATTATCCAGTAATTGACATCTTTGTCCCTGGTCCCGGGCACCTTCATTTCGGGACAACACAGTGTCCCGGAATTGCCCCCTTGGCCGATCTGATGCCCCCTAAAATTGCCGCTGCATTGCTGCTGTCCCTCACTGCCCGCTGTGCTAGTTCTGTCCGCGATCGCTTCATTTCCCCCCCAGACGCTGCCTGGCTCACTGGCAAAACAACTGGTTGCTAGGCATGGCCCGACTGGTGTTTAACAACCAGTGACGTCATGACGAGGAGGAGAGTGGAGCCCCAGCATTCCGAGCAAGCCGCGCCTAAGCTTCGCCCCGTCTCCGCCTCTTCCCTGATGGCTGTTCCTGCGCTGGAAGAAAGGTAGGCGAAATGCTCCCTGCACTGCCCTGACTCAGACTGAGTAGCTCACGGTCACTCTGCTCCCTCCCATACACTGCACCCCTCCAGTCATGCTGTACATTATACTGCCCTCCACTACCACCCCCTCCCAACATACTACCCTCCACTGCCACCCCTTCTATTATACTGCCCTCCACTGCCACCTCTCCTTTATACTGCCCTCCACTGCCACCCCTCCTATTATACTGCCCTCCACTGCCACTCCTCCTATTACACTGCCCTCTGCTGCCACCCCTCCTATTATACTGTCCTCCACTGCCACCCATCCTATTATACTGCCCTCCACTGCCACCCCTCCTATTATACTGCCCTCCAATAACCCCCCTATTATACTGCCCTCCACTACCACCCCCTCCCATCATACTGCCCCCTCCCATTATACCGCTATCCACTGCCACCCCTCCCATTTTACATTATACTGCCCCCCTCCCATTATACTGCCCTCCATTGCCACCCCTCCTATTATACTGCCCTCTACTGCCACCCCTCCTATTATACTGCCCTCCACTGCCACCTCTCCTATTATACTGTCTTCCACTGCCACCCCTCCTATTATACTGCCCTCCACTGCCACCCCTCCTATTATACTGCCCTCCAATAACCCCCCTATTATACTGCCCTCCACTACCACCCCCTCCCATCATACTGCCCCCTCCCATTATACCGCCCTCCACTGCCACCCCTCCTATTATACTGCCCTCCACTAACCCCTGCCCCAATATACTGCCCTCCACTACCATCCCTTCCATCATACTGCCCTCCACTGCCACCCCTCCCATAATGGTGCCCTCCACTAACCCCCCTCCCATTATACTGCCCTCCACTACCACCCCTCCCATCATACTGCCCTTCGCTACCACCCCTCCCATCATACTGCCCTCCACTACCACCCCTCCCATCATACTGCCCTCCACTACCACCCCTGCCATCATACTGCCCTCTACTACCACCCCTCCCATCATAGTGCCCTCCACTACCACCCCTCCCATCATACTGCCCTCCCTCCCATCATACTGCCCTCCACTACCCCCTCCCATTATACTGCCCTCCACTGCCACCTCTCCCATCATACTGCCCTCCACTGCCCCCCTCCCATTATACTGCCCTTCACTGCCCCCCCTCCCATCGTACTGCCCTCTGCTCCTACCCCCTCCCATAATATTGCCCCCTACCAAATATACTGCCCTCCATTGCCACCCCTGCCGCCAGAGTGCCCCTTTACTTCCTCCAGAGTGCCCCACCACCAAGGTGGTATAGCAGTGACTGACAGACTTTCAGAAAGTGGTATTGCACTCCTCTTCCTCCTCTCTCCACTAACTACATCCGCCATACACTCTGCACTCCTCTCCTGTACATATTACCCCCTGCCATACACACCGCACTCATCTCCTGTACATATTATCTACCTCTATACACTCTGCACTCCTCTCCTGTACATACTACTCACCACCATACACTCTGCATTCCGTATTTAACATTCTGCACTATATAAGTCATCTCAGACTCTCTTTAAACAACACCCCATTTAAGCCAATATTTAGCGCAATTTAAGACATGTCCACTGTTCACCATGACACGCTTTGTGTGCCATAATGTTGTTCTTCCTGATGCCTAGGGCCCACTTTTGATCTTGCACACGGGCCCGCTGATTTCATGATACGCCCCTGCCCCAAAATTCGGCAAAAAAAATTTCAAAAATCATCTTTGGGGTGGGGGGGTGGGGGTCCCTGAATGGCAGTTTGGAAATGTGGTCACCCTACCTAGGGGTCCATAGAACTCTGGCCGTGAAAGACTACTTTAGAGGATACTGGTCTTAACAGAAATATGAAGTATGGCAAATCCTCTGAAATTCATTGCTTTCTATTTGATTGATTGATTGATTGATTATTGGGCTTAGTTAGGCGCCAAATGCCCACTGTGAAGTGAGCGTCTAAGCGCCGCTGGTGAGATGTTACTTTGAATCAATCCGCAGTGAGGAAGAGAGAGAAAAGAGAAGAGAGGGCGGTGAAAGGAAAGGGTATCCAGCCCTTAGGGGAGCAAGAGGAAAAGAGCCGTGAAGTGTATGAGAGAAAAATAGAAAAGAAAAAAGGAACAGTGGGGATACTAGAGGAGGGGTAGAAGACATCATAGTTATTAGAGAGGCAAGTGGCCCCTTCAATGAGGGGGCGGATGCAGCACAAGCCTGTGGCCAACATGGTCAGAAATTCTGATGTCCATAAGGCCTGGTTCGCACTAGTGCGATTTCAGATGTGAGTCACACAGAGTCCAATGACAAGGGAAATTACATCGGTGTCCCTTCACATTAATGCGACTCAATATGTCACAATTTTGGCAAAAGTTCCTGTACTAATTTGGTGCGATTCTAGTGCGATTTTGGCCCCATAGAATATACAAACCGTATCAAAGCTGCATCCAAGTTACATCCAAGTAGCACTTCATAATTGCACTGAAAGTCACAAATTGTATAGGTGCCGTGTGAACCTAGCCTAATTGTTTTGGATCAGAAACTCAAAAATAACATCAGTCGGAGAATCAGCGTAACAGACAATCCAGCTGACATGTGTAGAAGGAAACCAATACAGTGGAACCTCGGATTATGAGTATAATCCGTTCCAGGAGAATGCTCGTAATCCAAAGCACTCGCATATTAAAGCAAGTTTCCCCATAGAAGTCAATAGAAATGAAAATAATTTTTTCCACATTGACTTCTATGGCATGCGACCATAGAGATGAGGCAGCGCCGGAGAGACTCGGAAATACTCGAAAACCATTTGGCTACATTCAGAGACCCTTGGAAAGGCTCGGGAACTGATAGGTAGATTCACAAAGAGTTAGGCCGGCTTATCTACAGATAAGCCGACCTAACTCTGAATCTAAGCCGGCCTATGTTTAAGTGTATTCTCAAACAGAGATACACTTAAACATACCTAAGATAGGCTGGCTTGCGCCATTCTATCTTAGGCTGCAATGTTTCTTTTGCCCGCTAGATGGCGCTGCCATTGCGGCCGGCCTAGATTATGCAAATGAGAGGCTACGCCGATTCCCGACGATTTACGAGAGTACGCCGGGCCTACACCGTCGAGTTACGTCGTTTCCGTAAGGGATAGGCCGCCTAAATTTAGAGCTATGCTCTAGTGGACTAACTATTGTTAAGTATAGCCGCCGTTCCCGCCGCGAGGTTCGAATTTTTAGCATCGTTTGCGTAAGTCGTCCGCGAATCGGGAGTTATGTAGTTTACGTCCGCGTTGAAATAGGGCCGTACGGCGTACTTAGCCGCAATGCGCCCTGGGAAATGTAGTCGCCCGGTGCATGCGCAGTATGCAAAAACGTCGAAAAACGTGAGGTCAAGCCTCGTTTCAATAATACACGCCCCCCTCCCAGTCATTTGAATTAGGCGCGCTTACGCCCGCTCGTTTTAGGCTACGCCGCCTAAAATTTGAAGGTAAGTGGTTTGAGAATCACTTTTAACCTAAATAATTTAAGGCGGTGTAGCCTAAAAAGACTAGGCTAGGCCGTCCTAATAATAGGCCATTCTACGTGAATCTACCTATGAGTATTTCCCCGTGTGTACGAGTATTTCTGAATGGCTCCGGCGTCCCCCCGCACCTCTTGGCCAAATGCGGTACTGCACACCGCAGAGGCTTGAATCCTGCTAATTTTGCAAGACAACACTCGCAAACCGAGTCAGGATTTAAAAAAATAATTTGCTTGTAATGCGAAACGCTCATTAACCGCGTTACTCACAATCCGAGGTTTTGCTGTAATGGCATCCAACGTATTCCTTGCGTGACAGGTTTCCTTAAACAGTAAAGTAGCTAGGGTTAGCCTCTGTTATATACTCACCATGTCTTTCATGGTTCTTTTAAATGACTTGCAGACAAACTCAGAGAAAAGCACACCTAGGGCCAGATTCTCAGAGGAGATACGACGGCGTATCTCCAGATACGCCGTCGTATCTCTGAGTCCGGCCGGTTGTATCTATGCGCCTGATTCATAGAATCAGTTACGCATAGATTTCTATTAGATCCGACTGGCGTAAGTCTCTTACACCGTCGGATCGTAACTGCATATTTACGCTGGCCGCTAGGGGCGTGTACGCTGATTTACGTGTCAAAATATGTAAATCAGCTAGATACGCGAATTCACGAACGTACGCCCCGCCGACGCAGTACAGATACGCCGTTTACGTTAGGCTTTTCCCGGCGTAAAGTTACCCCTGCTATATGGTGGCGTAAGTGCGGCGTACCAATGTTAAGTATGGCCGTCGTTCCTGCGCCGAAATTTGAAATTTTTACGTTGTTTGTGTAAGTCGTCCGTGAATGGGACTGGACGTCATTTACGTACACGTCGAAACCAATACGTCCTTGCGGCGTACTTTGACGCCGTAAGTGAAAAACGTCAATCACGTCGGGTCATGGATAATTTACATAACACACCTCTTCACAATTTGAATTAGGCGTGCTTACGCTGGCCGATTTACGCTATGCCGCCGCAACTTACGGAGCAAGTGCTTTGAGAATACTGCACTTGCCCGTCTAAGTTGCGGAGGCGTAACGTAAATCAGATACGTTAAACCTAGTGAGATTCAGCTTCGGCGGGAGCAGTAAAAGCCCCAAGATGGCGCCGACACGAAGCGCAGATGACATGGAGGACGACGAGATTTCTCTCCCAGCCTCTGAAGGCTCCTCCAGGGGTAACATCCCGCATGACCACCCGCTGAATTACGCCATTATGACGGACATCGCGGCGGATATTAAGAATTCATTCGCGGCAGCCATCACAGACATTAAATCTGAATTGCTAAGGCTCTCGGAGCAGATGGCAGTAAACGACAGGGCGGGCAAACGGAGGGACCGGCCTTAGTCAGATTGGATGACATCGCTACAGCACACTCTGCCCATCTCATATCCATGAATAGACAATTAGAAGATCTGGACAACAGGGGACGGAGAAACAACATAAGGGTAAGGGGGATCCCCGAATCCATTACCCCCGACCAGATCAAGCCCACCCTTACCTCCATCTTCAACGGCCTCATAGATAGGCCCGAGGCCTCTCCCATTGAATTCGACAGGGCACACAGAGCCCTTCGTCCTAAAGCTCCAGATGACAACCCCCCGAGGGACATCATTTGCTGCCTTCCAAATTACACCCTGAAAGAGGATATCTTACAAAAAGCGAGGCAGAATGACCAGATCACCTTCAACGAAACCGCAATCCAGCTCTTCCAGGACCTGTCCCCCATAACGCTGCAAAACAGGAGAGCTCTCCGCCCGCTGCTGGACGTGCTAAGAGGAAAAGGTCTACAATACAGATGGAAATTTCCATTCGCACTTCAAACTACCTACAATGGCAGACAATATATGCTCAAGACCCCCGATGACCTCCAGAGATTCTGCGAAGCCCTACAAATTGCCCCGGTGGAGCTACCGGAATGGTACGCAGACTTCCGCCTTCCTCCGGAGATTAACAACCATCCACCCAGACAAGGTCCATCTCCAGCTAAATCTCCTTACAGGCAAGGCACTCCCAGAAGAAATGCGGGCTGGAGTGATCACAACTCACCGGCTGCTAAGAGCCCCAAGATATGAGGTACAAAATTATGCCTTATTTCTTTTTTCTTTTTTTTCCTTTTAATATTCTCAAACAACTGTCTGGTTCGTTCCTTCATCCTTTAGTTCCCCAGGGATGACCCTTTCAATTTAAACAGTATGATCTGCATGCTCTATCCCCCGAAGCCTGCACTGAACTTTAGATCTGTAATGGCAGACTTTTCATCTATCATAGAGGCGATCTGTACCTCGGCCACTAGGTGGCAGTGATCCACTTACAGTGCCCGGTCAGCTTGCGGTTCCCGCGGGGGGGTGGGGAGGAGGTGGGAAGGGAAAGGAGAGAAGAAAGAGAGAGACAAGACTGGCAACGGAAGATCCACTCGGACATCCTCTTCCTCCCCGGCCAACAAATTATCATACCACAATCGACGAGCTGACTACCGCTACCCATTCAGGCTAACATGGGCAAATCGACCTATAGTCCCAACGGAACCCTAAAGACTGAGCCTCCTAGGGAAACCTCAAAAGATGCATGCCAGGATGTGATTTGCCGCGGAACCTATCAGCATTTTCTTACTAGACTTGACAGACTGGTTCTCTGCTCTAGAAGAAAGCATCGTGCCGTTACATCTCACAGGGCTTGGATTCAACCCCCCCGTGTCGAGGGGTGGCAGCACACAGAAAATTTCACTGCCATGTATGTCTCCACCCTGCTCGCCCTCTCGGAACGGGAGATATCTACTTAACAACCCCGCTGGCACAACTTTTGACCAAAGGCTCATCCTGCCATCACACAGACCGGGACAACACTCCAGGTATAATAATTTTGACGCTATGAGGATTCTACCTAAGCCGGCAAACCTATCAGTGCCCCAGGTCGGCCCTTGTACCTGCTGAAATGTCGATAGTCTCCCTCTTAGACTCCCCATTGGACATCACAGAAACGGATTGCAATGACTTAATTGGGCTAAGACAGGCTCGGGCATAACCACTTAGACTTATGGCCAACCATCAGAAACTCTGCCATGTTATACACCACCTGGCTTAGCCTACAGACAGCCTTACTGTATTACTACACAAATAACACTCTTAACAGTACTTGTTTTGTTCTTGATTTCACTACCTTTTTAGCATCTCTTACATTATGTTTTAAGTCAACAACTGTTAACAGGTCTTCTACTTGGGGACCGACGCCACAATACGAAACACCTTATCACAGCAGACTGACTCCGGCTTCCCGAATCCCCCGGCACCTGCCTCCCGTTGAACATCACCTGGTATAGTACCTACAGCACCTTTACTGTGTGAATGCCCTACTGAGATGTGCACTAGCTTAGGTTTAACAGATGTATGGGTTGCAAAGCATTGTTATATAGTTGATGACATAGACCTTCAGGTCAGATGATCATGTTATCCCATCACCCTCCTACCACTATTGGTGCCTGGGTTCAGACCTGTGGTCTCACGTTTAGTTAAGGGACAACACGGTTATGTAGTAAGAACTATCTGACACTCCCGCTCACTTCCATGCTAGCGGAATAAATCCGCCTAGGCCTTTCACTGCCCCCATACCAATATACTGGACATAAGCACTTATCCTTGCTAAACACTGACCGTGGTTGCGCAGGGAGTGTCACAACCAAGGACCACACTCACTTACATCCCAGGGGTTTTCCCCCCCTTTTATTTCTTTTTTTTTTTTTATGTTGCTTTTCTCTCATCCACTCACTTGGCTATCCCTGGGGAAGCGTTCTAAAAGTTATTTAAGTTTTATTGTAAATGTTATTCAAAACAGTTGTTACTGACTCCCTTGTATAGGGTTGTGTTACATGCATGCCTCACCTTACTGTTTCTTCACAAATTCTCCCTGGAACCTAATGTTCTCAATATTCGGATTTATAGTATATTCCAACTACAAACATCCACTTTGACACCTCCCACTTTCCCCCCCGGAGACACTAGAGGTGATCACGCGGTGACACCTGATATCTCTGCGCTTTTACAAGCGACACCCAGAGTACAGTCTCGATCTCAGTGTATTGCCTTCTCAGGCCTTCCTTACAAATACCCCTCCCTTTCCTCTCACTCACCTATACTATCCCACCCCCTCCCTTCACACGGCCCATTCTACTCTCCCTCCCCAACCACCCCCACCTTTCATTCTCCCTTCCCCCCCTCCCCCCCCCCCAAAAAAATGTCATACTCTCACCTGGGCAAATCACCTACGATCATCTCCCACAACGTCAATGGCCTCAACGTCCCCGAAAAACGGACAAAACTCCTGAGGGAATTAAAACAGACGAGCCCCTTAATAACCTTCCTTCAGGAAACCCATTTTAAAGGCCCTAACATCCCTAAACTCACCAATAACTTTTTCAACAAAGTATACCACGCCACAAATCCCCTGGCAAAAACCAAAGGAGTCTCCATCTTACTAAGCAAACACGCTCCATTTGAACTTTCCAGTCAACTGTCAGACCCAGAAGGCCGTTTCATCTTCCTTAAGGGCACCTGGGGGGGCACTCCGGTCACTTTGGCCAATGTATATTTTCCAAATTCCGCCCATATCTCGTTCTGCTCTAAAATTGTGTCAGAGCTGAAGTGGTTCGGAGAAGGCTGTATCATCTTGGGCGGGGATTTCAATATCCCTCTCAACCCCGCACAGGATACATCCAATGGTCACTCCCACGTTTCTTATAAGATCCTGAAGAGAATTAAGGTCCTGCTACAGTCACTTAAATTAGTGGATACGTGGAGACTTCTCCACCCCACAGACAGGGATTTCACCTTTTTCTCCCCCCCCACAAGAAATATGCTAGATTAGACCTGATTTTTGTCTCCCAAAGAAACCTATCGGCTCTGTCAAAGGCAGAAATAGGCATTATTGCACTCTCCGATCACGCCCCAGTCGCTGCGACACTTTCTCTAAGACCCACACAGAAGACCCCATTCAACTGGAGACTTAATGCAGCTCTGTTGACAGACCCGACTATCCATGACGACATCCGAGATTCAATTGAAACATACTTTAAACTGAACAAGGACTCTGACACTAACCCTCTCAACAACTGGGAGGCACACAAGAGTGTTATAAGAGGTGAACTAATTAAATGGGGCGCGAGACGAAAAAAGGAAAGAGCATTGGAAATCACACGCATCTCAAACACCATAGCCAATCTAGAGACACTACACAAGAAATCCCTGTCTGATAGAGTGCTAGACGACTTGACCAGACATAGGAAGTCCCTCACACAATTATTAACCTTCCAGACCCAAAAGTCTCTGTTTTTCAAGAAAAACATCTTTTATGAAAAAGGAGACAAAGGAGGGAAGCAACTTGCCAGAGCCCTTAGGGAAACTACCCTAGCAAACCAAATCTATTCGATCCGTAACAACTCAGGTACATTGGAACACGCCTCAGAAAAAATAGCCGCAATATTCCATAACTTCTATGCAGGCCTTTATGACCTTCCACCACAACACAAACCGCCCCACGTAAACTCACCCAAAGAAGAACTGATTCAAAAATTCCTTGCTGACAGCAATCTCCCAACGCTATCTACGACAGAGGTCTCCATCTTAAACGAACCCATTACCGCTTCTGAACTCCAAATGATAATTAAAGATCTCAAATCAGGGAAGAGCCCAGGTCCTGACGGCTACACGTCCCAATACTATAAGACATTCTCCCTTACCCTCACTGATCCCCTGCTTAAGGCCCTTAATTATCTAGCACAACAACCACATAACTCCAACTCCCTACTTTCGGCACATATAGCTGTAGTGCCCAAACCAGACAAAGACCACACAGAAACAGCAAATTACAGACCCATCTCCCTCCTAAATTTGGATATTAAAATCCTGGCAAAAATCCTGGCCAATAGGATAAAACCACTCCTATCTAAAATCATAGGTCCCGAACAGGTCGGCTTCATGCCCGGCAGAGAGGCCAGGGACAACATAACTAAATCCCTTAATCTGATCCATCAAGCAACCGTCTCTAAAATCGAGGGCCTTCTCCTGTCTACTGACGCGGAGAAGGCCTTTGATAGAATATCATGGGATTACTTATTCGCAGTGTGCTCCCATATTGGCCTCTCGGGGAACATTGCGAATTGGATTAAGGCCCTCTACCATAACCCGACCGCACGGATCAAGATTAACACCACCCTATCGGACCCTATAGACATACGTAATGGCACACGTCAAGGCTGCCCCCTCTCCCCCATTCTTTTCATCCTGTCGCTAGAACCACTCATTAGGACCATAAACTTATCCCCAGATATCAGAGGCTTCTTGATTAAGGATAGAGAATTTAAACTAGCGGCCTACGCCGATGATCTTCTATTTTTTATCACCCGCCCACACATCTCCATACCAAATTTAACTAAATTATTTAAAACGTTCGGCTTCATCTCAAACTTCAAAATAAACCCGACCAAATCTGAGGCGCTCAACCTTTCCCTTCCCCCAGACGTACTCAATTTACTTAAAGCAAATTCCAAATTTAAATGGGAAAAAGAATCCCTGAAGTATCTCGGAGTCAGACTCACCCCTGACTTACACTCCTTATATAAAACGAATTTTATCCCCCTACTGGGATCAATCTCAGAGGACCTGAAGAGATGGAACGCTAGATTCTTCTCCTGGTTCGGAAGGGCCGCCATACTGAAAATGGTGGTGCTTCCGAGGCTGCTGTACCTCTTTAACGCCCTCCCGATCCATATTCCAAACTCCTTTTTTTCTTCTCTTCAATCGGCCCAAAGGAGATTCCTCTGGTCTAATAAAAATCCCAGGATTTCGCTGAGAATTCTCAAACTCCCCAAAAACAAAGGCGGCTTAGGCCTCCCAGACTACAGGAAATATAATTTTGCCTCCCATATTACAAGGGTAATAGACTGGCACTGCAACGGCCCCAATAAGGATTGGGTACAACTAGAACTAGCCCATTCCTCCCAACCCCTCCTTTACTACCCCTGGACCCCCCACTCTAAATCCCTCAAATCCTCTACCAACCCCCTCATAGCCAACACACTACAGATCTGGCACAAACTAGCCCAACCATACAACCTGGCCACAATCCCAGGCCCTCTGACCCCGATCGTAGGCAACCCTGACTTTATACCTGGGCTGGACCAAAGACTCCTTCCATGTCCTGATCCCTCCAAAAAAATTCTAGTCACCCACTGTATGACAGGCAACACAGTCAAAACCCTTACTTCCCTAAAAACTGAATTTGGCGACTCAGCCCCGAACCCTTGGTTTTACATGCAACTCAGGAATTTCCTGACAAATAGTAAACACAAAACCTCTTTCTTCCAAAATCTAACCCCTATAGAAGACATCTGCCTCAAGAGGTCCCCTGTTCTCAAAACCACTTCCTTAGCCTACAAGTGGCTGATCTCACATGACTCTTCGGAAGCTCGAAAACATAAAGAAAGATGGGAAAGAGATTTGGGCCAACAATTCAGCGTACGTCAATGGGAAAAGGCATGTTTATTCGCACACAAATGCTCCTTAAGTACAAAACACCAGGAGACTTCTTACAAAATACTTACGCAATGGTACATTACCCCTGTGAAGGCTCACAAATGGTCCTTAGCGATCCCTGACTCCTGCTGGCGCTGTAACTCAGACAAGGGCACCTTCCTACATATTTGGTGGGATTGTCCTATAATCAGTAAATACTGGGAAGAGGTCTCAACCTGGATCAAGCACATAACCGAAACCTCAATCACCCTAGACGCCGCTGCATGCTTGTTACATATCAATTCCCTCTCCATCCGAGGGTACAAAAAATCCCTAACAAGGCACCTGCTTACAGCAGCGAAATCATTGATTCCTCTGTTTTGGAAAACAAACAGGGTCCCAGGGGTCAGGGATTGGCTGGAAAAAGTGAGATACATTTACAAAATGGAAGAACTTGTTGCAATGAGAAACGAACACAGCTCCTCCTTCATTGAAAACTGGTCCCCCTGGGTTGCCTTCTCATACTCAAAAGAATATAAATCCCTCATCACCGATTCCCACACAATAAGCTAAATATCCCTACGAAACAAACACCCAACTCATCCTTTTATCACTTCCTTCCTGAAATACATTTCAGACTACAGCCCACCATCTCTCCCCTCTGGACCTGACTCCATTTCTCTCTCCCTACCCTCCCCCCTCGTCCCCTCCTCTCACCCCCCTCCCTTACCCCCTTTTCCTAATGTCTTCCCATTTGTGATATACAAGATTTTACCTTTTTCAGAAACTGTTCTTTTATCTGTTATGTTCAGATTTATGTTATACCTACGCAACTTGTGTATGTTATTGTATTTACAACCTATGTACGATCTTTCTTTGGCTCCAATAAACCTTGGATTGTGAAAAAAAAAAAATCAGATACGTTACGCCCGTACAAAGTTACACACTCCTACGAGAATCTGGCCCCAAATGTATATGGTATAAAATTGATAGAATCTACAGGCGGAGATCAGGATTGGACTTGCAGCTTGCTATTCATTTTTAAAGTAGGTACAATGGACAGCGTGATTTAGTGCTGAAACGCCTTTTCTTGATCCTCAGTCTCAAGAACACTCAAGTGCTTCAAACTTAATTCTTCTGTTATACTGCTTGGTTCACTCCCTTGTCACAACAAAGGCCAAGTCAGATCAAATATAAACACACCAGAAATAGTCACTTCACAATTATATTAAAGTGGTAAAAGTAGAACAAATAGGACTTTGTGCATTTAAAAGGATGCAATCTTTATCCTAAAGTGGTTGTTAGTCCTTACATATACCCAGTAAAGTGACTGGCCTGAGGTGATACACAGAGATGAAGCAAATCCTCCTCCTTAAGTTGTACTTGTTTATCTGAAGCCCCTTCTTCTCTATATCTGTACAAAGTCCAGAGTTTATTAAAGTGTAAGAGCCGGTTCACACTGGGGCGGCACAACTTGGGGGGCGACTCGGCAAGACGTCCTGAAGACGACTTTAGAGGCAACTTGCAAAATGACTTCTGTATAGAAGTCAATGCAAGTCACCCCCAAAGTCGTACAAGAACCTTTTTCTAAGTCGGAGCGACTTGCGTCGCTCCTATTAGAACGGTTCTATTGAATAGAATGGGGCGCTACTTGTCAGGCGGCTGAGTCACCTGACGAGTCGCCCAAGTCTGAACTGACTCTTACTAAACCCAGTAATATGAAAATAGTTCACCCCACCTCCCCCCTTCCCCCCACAGTGCCCACAGCTTATAAATCTTCTTTTTACATTAAAATACTGCCAATATGAACATTTTGGCTGATCTGTATACCACGGTCACATGAGTGCCCGAGTGCTGAGTGTGCTTATACTGTTATGGGAGGTGGATCATCCATCAATCAACATTTGACATCCCACCCACTGTGTTCTTTTTTAGTTACTGGGCATGAAGGAGGAGGAGGGGGGAGGGACTAGGCTGTCGTTTAGGATCTGTACACACACACACATTTGTGATTACAATATCATGTGTCCTTAAAAGCTCAGCTCAACCCGGGAAATGTTCTCTACAGCAATAGGGACCGAACCGAGCATGTGCAGCTTTACTACCCTCACTGTGTCTTATCTGGTCTTGCCAAGAGAGATCCTGCAGGAGGAGGAGGTTCTGTGCATAGAGGATCAAAGAGCCTTTTTACACGATACAGAGGATTAACCCCTTAAGTTCCACAGTGAGTATAAAAAGCATGCTATTCTGCATATACAAACAGATTTTACTGTTGTGGGTTTAGTAACACTTTAAGCTTGTCTGAGCTGTCAGAAAAAAAGGGGATGGAGAGCTGAAATTACACACTGCAGAGCTCAGTGAGGAGATCTCTGAAAGCTGATTGGAGGGAAGGGACACACCCCCCCCCTTCACACAGTACACAGGAACAGAACTGAAACTGTCAGCTAGATGTTCCTCCCCTGTCACCATTTTTCTATTTATGTGTGGAAAACTTGTCAGAAGTGATACATGCTGATAGAAGAGGAATGAAGCAGCAGACAGAAATTACACTTAGTGCTCTTATTTGAGACACACTACAGAGAGCATAGTTACATAGTAGTTAGTCTGGTTGAAAAAAGACACAAGTCCATCCAGTTCAACCCATAGAAAGGAAAAAAGAACAAAGAAATACAATCCTATACCCACAGTTGATCCAGAGGAAGGCAAAAAAGAAAACAATAAAGCATGATCCAATGTGCACCATGCAAGGGAAAAGTCCTTCCTGATCCCCAAAGAGGCCTTTCTTAAACAATCTACTGAACTGGCCAGAACTAGATTTAGAGGGATCTATTCCACATTTTCACAGCTCTTACTGTGAAGAAACCTTTTCGTATTTGGAAATGAAATCTCTTTTCCTCTAGACGTAAAGAGTGCCCCCTTGTCCTTGTTATGACCTTAAAGTGAATAACTCAACACCAGGATCACTATATGGACCCCTTATATATTTGTACATGTTGATCATACAGTATCCCTCCTTAATCGCCTCTCCTCAAGAGTGAATAAATTCAGTTCCTCTAATCTTTCCTCATAGCTGAGCTCCTCCATTCCTCTTATCAGTTTGGTTGACCTTCTCTGCACTTTCTCCAGTTCCCCGATATCCTTCTTGAGAACTGGGGCCCAAAACTGAACTGCATATTCCAGATGAGGTCTTACTAATGATTTGTACAGCAAAATGATATCTCTCTCTGTGGAGTCCATACCTCTCTTAATACAAGAAAGGACTTTGCTCGCTTTGGAAAATGCAGTTTGGCATTGCATGTTATTATTGAGCTTATGATCTACCAAAACCCCCAGATCCTTCTCCACTATGGATCTCACCAGCTGTACTCGCCCTAGCATGTATGATGCATGAACATTCTTACCCCGCAAGTGCATAACTTTACATTTATCAACATTAAACCTCATCTGCCACTTCGTTTCCCAATAAAACAGTACATTGAGATCGGCTTGTAAATTGGAGACTTCCTGTGAGGACGTTATTACACTGCATAGCTTGGTGTCATCTGCAAACACTAAAATTGTACTTTTAATCCCAGAAGGATATGCTTTGTTCATATTTAATGGCTGAGGTTTATAACCCAGGTAATACCTTATAAAACTAGCAGTGACGTCATCATTATGCTCTGCAGAGACCAGAGCTGCAGAAGGGACTCAGCAGGCTCCTCCCACTACAGGCTGCCTGCAGAAATCTACAGCAGGGGGCGGAGACAAGACCAGTCACCCTGCACAAGGTGAGAGAGCAGCATCGGACAGTCTTTATTACAGGAAGCTCCCGGGGAGAGATAAAGTTTAACACTGAATTACTACAGAAATGTAGAAGAAATACACAACGCACACCAAGATTCAAGGAAGAATACACATGACTCTTGTATTTAGATCATATGTGCTTACCCTGGAGTTCGGCTTTAAGGAATACATCCTTTTAAATGCAGTCATTTCACCTATTCACTTTCCTGTGAATATTAGCTGGGATGCTGATGAAGATTTATAGCAGCAATTAGTATTCAGTAAAACAATAAGAGGCATGGCAAACAAATATCACACACAACTAAGTGACAGCAATAAATGTATGCATAACCTGATGACAACGGTATTAATGTTCAGTCCCTCACAGACACATAACAGGGTTTAATATACTAGTTGTTCCTATTATTTTATTACACTAGTTGTTCCTAGGGTTCCTCCTGTTCCCTGTAAGCATAATAACCTTTTATTTGTTCCTATTATTTTAGTACACTAGTTGTTCTCATGGTTCCCCTTGTTCCCTGTAAGCATAAAAGTCTCTTAGCCTACAAGCATTTCCATATTTCAAGGGAAAACCAGATTAAAAAAGGAGATGAAAATAATTCACACTACCAGTTTGACAAGCTTACTGTCACACAGGTTGTCTTATGTTTGTTATACACTATACAATCTGATGGTACAATCTCCAAACAATCTCCTTTTGATTCACCAAACAGAAGGACAAACCTAAGCAATTCATTCAATTATTATCTAATCAGAATCAGTGGCGGCTGGTGCTCAAAATTTTTGGGGGGGCGCAAACGGAAAAAAAAAATTGCAGCCTCACTGTGCCATCAAACGTAGCCACTGTGCCATCAATTGTCACCACTGTGCCATGCCATCAAACACAGCCACTGTGCCATCAATTGTCACCACTGTGCCATGCCATCAAACGCAGCCACTGTGCCATCAATTGTCACCACTGTGCCATGCCATTAAATGCAGTCACTGTGTCATCATTTATCACCACTGTGCCATGCCATCAAATGCAGTCACTGTGCCATCAATTGTCACCACTGTGCCATGCCATCAAACGCAGCCACTGTGCCATCAATTGTCACCACTGTGCCATGCCATCAAACACAGCCACTGTGTCATTATTTATCACCACTGTGCCATGCCATCAAATGCAGTCACTATGCCATCAATTCGCACCACTGTGCCATGCAATGAAACGCATTCACTGTGCCATGCCATCAA
Organism: Rana temporaria; assembly: GCF_905171775.1. Classification (NCBI taxonomy): domain Eukaryota; kingdom Metazoa; phylum Chordata; class Amphibia; order Anura; family Ranidae; genus Rana; species Rana temporaria. The sequence continues at coordinate 643,240,536 of NC_053489.1, read as the reverse complement.
ACACAGCCACTGTGCCATCAATTGTCACCACTGTGCCATGCCATCAAACGCAGCCACTGTGCTCCTCAATTGTCGCCACTGTGCCAATTGTCACCACTGTGCCCTTTAATTGTCGCCACTGTGCCCATTGTTGCCACTGTGCATGTCACTGTGCCCTTTAATTGTTGCCACTGTGCCCATTGTCACCACTGTGCCCATTGATGCCACTGTGCATGTCACTGTGCCCTTTAAATGTTGCCACTGTGCCCATTGTTGCCACTGTGCATGTCACTGTGCCCTTTAATTGTTGCCACTGTGCCCATTGTCACCACTGTGTCCTTTGTCGCCACTGTGCCCTTTGTCACCACTGTACCCATTGATGCCACTGTGCCCTTTGTCGCCTCTGTGCCCATTGTCGCCGCTGTGCCCTGTAAAATGCACTTACCTTACTCCTTCCACGTCCCTCGATGTCCTCTCCCGCCTTGGTGACGCTTCAGCCAATCAGGTTACCGATAACCAGAATCGGGGAACCTGATTGGCTGAGACTGCCATCAGTCTTATCCAAGGAACGCACCCCCTGTATGTTCCGAGGATAAGACATGCAGGAGCCTGTCAGAGCCGCTAGCTCTGATAGGCACTTCCGCACAGCCAACCAGCTGCCGTTATTCAGGTGGCCGGCGCTCAAGTTCCGACCATCTGAATAGACCAGCGGCAGCTGGCAACAATAACATACATTCATGCAATGCATGAATGTATGTTATTTGCGAGAGCCAGAGGGGGGCCGTGCATTTTAAGAAAAAAAAAATCTTAAAAAATCTTTTTTTTTTGTGACTACAGGAGGGGGGGGGGGCGGCGCCTGGGCACCCCCTATGGAAGGGCTGCCACTGATCAGAATACCACATTGGTCAACCTTTCTCCCCAAGAGGAACCCTTAAATAATTTTCAGGGCCATGACCCCTGCTAAAATTAAGTAATCGGGGGTCAGTGGGACCAATATTCCTTTAATTTGTGACCAGTGGGAAGAATGCATCCCTTCCAAACAACTAAAAAGATCATTGGTGCCCTGGCACCGGCAAGTGGCACTAGACCTATTCAGGCACTATCAGACGGGAGGCCAATCAACTACAGCTCAAGGAAGCCCTATCAACCTCTGGAGGAACCCTAGGGTTTCACAGAACCCTGGTTGATAATGGCTGACATATGTGCTTGTATATCCAAAGGAGAGGGTACAGTTAGATTCATGGTCAGCCTTAATTAGATCACAATCGATGAATGGTAGGTACACCCAAGGCAGGAATGAGCAAGACAAAGGATGGGAGTGATCTTGTGGGCACAGTTCAACCAGTGCCTCTGCTCACCCCAGCACTTCCGGACATCACAGTCCCCTCTTGATAAAACAATTTTCCATTGTCATTTCTCTTTTTTAAAGCTAAGCTCCTGGCAAGCAACTAAATACATATTTGGAATATGGGAAAAGTTTTAACTGCTAAATGATCTGTATTTCTCTCCATCCAGTCCAAGTTTGTGAGTTGAGTTATCTCTACTGCAGTACAGTTTGCTAATATGACTTGGTTACCTCCCCATCCCCAGAAAGTTATTGGACAGTAGAGGCATAGCAGAAGATAGAGTAGGACATGTTCACAGTAAGAGCTGTGAAAATGTGGAACAGACTCCCTCCAGAGGTGGTTCTGGCCAGCTCAGTAGATTGCTTTAAGAAAGGTCTGGATTCTTTCCAAAATGTACAGAATATAACTGAGTACTAAGATTTGCAGGTAAAGTTGATCTAGGGAAAGTCTGATTGCCTCTCGGGGGATCAGGAAGGAATTTTTTCCCCTGCTGTAGCAAATTGGATCATGCTCTGCTGGGGTTTTTCGCCTTCCTCTGGATCAACTGTGGGTATAGAATTGGCATATGGCATTGTATGATATTTTTTATGTTATTCACTTTATGGTTGAACTGGATGGACTTGTGTCTTTTTTCAACCTGACCAACTACCCGTGTTTCCCCGAAAATAAGCCCGGGTCTTATATTAATTTTGGCATCAAAAGACCCAGTAGGGCTTATTTTCGGGGTAGGTCTGAACTTATTCTCTCTCTCCCTGCCTGTCAAGAATCCCCAGTTTGAACAAACTTAAAATGCCCAAATCTTTTATTTTACAGTAGCGCAAAATACAGAATGTGTGTGCCCCTGCAATCAAACAGTGCCAAACACCTCCGCTTTCCTCCATCTCTCCCAGCCGCCAGCGAGAGACCCCGGCTCCCCTCCCTCTGCAATGCTTGAAGCAGGGAAGAGAGCACACCAGCATGTGAAGAAAAACATCTGTAAATACCTTGTGGAGACAGCAGTATCCATTCCGCATACCGCACACAGTATGACATGTTTATTGATTGCAGAGGCTCTGCACCGTACCTTCAGTGACCCGCCGAAACTCTGTGGAGGGAGGGGGGCGAGATCCTCCTCAGACAGCCGGGAGAAGAGGAGACCAGCGGGGAGATCAGCTGAGCGCCACTCTGTATCAAAGGCACCTGACACCGCTAGAGACAGACACACATCACACTGCACACCGCCGCAACAGAGGATTATACCTTGTTTCTTCGAAAAACACACAAGCACCTCGAACTAGGGCTTATTTTCTCCTGGAAAGTAGCGATAGGTCTTATTTTAGAGGTAGGTCTTATTTTTGGGTAAACACGGTATGTAACTATATATCTCTCTGCTCACTGTGCTTTCTACTTTTGCCAGAATATTCCTTGTCAGAACATATGTTTGCTGCACTCCTGATTGGTCAGTAGTGTTCGTTTTCCTTCACCCAGTCTGAGTGCTGACACCAAGACGCATTTGTGCTGTAATTATACTAGTTGCTTTACAAAATACATTTACTTATTTAATGATTATATACAGCAGGGATATGCAATTAGCGGACCTCCAGCTGTTGCAAAACTACAAGTCCCGTCATGCCTCTGCCTCTGGGTGTCATGCTTGTGCTATCAGAGTCTTGCTATGCCTCATGGGACTTGTAGTTCTGCAACAGCCGGAGGTCCGCTAATTGCATATTCCTGATATACAGTAACTGCACTTGTCTGCTAGCTGGATTCCAGTATTCTCATTCTCTGAAAAAGTCTGTGAAAATGCAGTGATCTTCCTATCTCTGAAGCCATACACACATGGACATGAGTGGCGGGTTTGGGGCTGCTGTTAGAAATCACGGGGCCCCGTACAGCCTACCTGACAGGGCCCCCCAAAAATATATCAAAACAATATTTTCACAAACAAAATACACTAAAATCATTATTAGCAGACACAAACATAACAGAGAACCTGTGTGAATTGGCCCTTTTTAACCACTTGTTTACTGGGCACATAAACCCCCTTCGTGCCCAGGCGAAATTTCAGCTTCCGGCACTGCGTCGCTTTAACTGACATTTGCTCGGTCGTGCGACGTGGCTCCCAAACAAGACGTCCTTTTTTCCCCACAAATAGAGCTTTATTTTGGTGGTATTTGATCACCTCTGTGGTTTTTATTTTTTGCGCTATAAACAAAAAAAGAGCGACAATTTAAAAAAATATATATATTTTTTTTACTTGTTGCTATAATAAATATCCCAATTTTTTAAAAAAAAAACAATTTTTTTTCTCAGTTAAGGCCGATACGTATTTTTCGACGTATTTTTGTAAAAAAAAAAAAAAAATCGCAATAAGCGACTGGTTTGCGCAAAAGTTATAGCGCCTATAATATATAGCGCCTATAGATTTATGATTTATTTATTTTTATTTTTTTACTTGTAATGGCGGCGATTTGCGATTTTTTTGTCAGGGCTGCAATATTGCGGCGGACATATCGGACACTTTTGACACAATTTTGGGACCATTCACATTTATACAGCGATCAGTGCTATAAAAATGCACTAATTACTGCATAAATGTGACTGGCAGTGAAGGGGTTAACACTAGGGGGTGAGGAAGGGGTTAAATGTATTCCCTCATTGTGTTCTTACTGTGTGGGGGGAGGGGACTGACTGGGGGAGGTGACCGATGCTGTGACCCTATGTAAAGGGACACAGATCGGTCTCCTCTCTCCCCTGACAGCACGTGGAGCTCTGTGTTTTCACACTGAGCTCCACGTCCCTGCTGTGTTACCGACGATCGCGTGTACCCGGTGGACATCACGGCCGCCAGGCACTCGCATCGGCTTCCCAGCGATGCGCCGGGCACGTTGTTTTCCCGCTGCGCGCCCCCAGCGGCGCGCACAGGGAACAACAACAACAGGACGTCCACCCGGCACTTGAGAGCCGCGCTGTGGACGTCTTTCGACCATAGCGCGGCTCTCAAGTGGTTAAAATAGTTTTTAAAAATCTTTAAAAAATATATATAATAGAATTTTTAAAGAATGTAAAATGTATTAAAATGTATTTTATTTTATATATATATTTTTTTTATGGGACAGTTAAGCCATCAGTGATGTGTGTGTGTTGGGGGGGGGGGGGGGTAGCACAGTGACAGGGGGCACAGAGGGGGATCAGAAGCAGGCAGAACAGGGAGGGGGATCAGTGCGGGGAAGTAATTCTGTAATTGCCCCTCCATCCAACCCCAATGATTCCCTCTGCTGTCGGGGCCCCCATGTTTTCCCGAGCCCCCTACACGAGGGCTGGTGCCCCCCCCTATCAGCGGCCCCGGGCAGGTTGCTCAATGCAGAATTGTGTGACACTGTGTGGCTGCCAATCAGACCAGAAGCACACACATGTTCCGTTCCTTACTAAATCTGCCAACACTAGACTTTAAAAAAAAAACTGATCTGTGGTCATGTACTAGTTGCCTGGATTTCATGGTCACCCAAATAAATGTTCAAACCAGCTCTCCTTCCGTATGCTCTCATTGGAGATAGATCCTGGAGGCACCACCTGTATGCTCATCTGCATTGTCAAGTCCAAAACCACAAGATAATCAGCATGACCCGAATATAGAACAAAATCTTTTATTATAATCCATTTACAAACATTGCAGGGCTGGTATGACACATTTCAACCACTAATGTCTTTATCAAATCTATGGTGAGCAAGCCAAAGGTCTCATTAAATCATACAGCGCCTGGATGGCACCATTACATGCCATCTGAACCAACACATTAAGCATATTCAAACATTATTGTAACTAATGCTCAGAGGGCAGGAGGGGGAACAAAAAAATAAAAAGAATTGCTACAAAATCTGCTTGTTGAAACACATAAGGAGTAAGTAATGTATCAAATAATTTATATATATATATATATATATATATATATATATATACACACACACACACACATACGTATATACAGTATATATACAGTATCTCATAAAAGTGAGTGCACCCCTCAGTCACATTTTTGTAATTATTTTATTATATCTTTTCACGTGACAACACTGAAGAAATTACACTTTGCTACAAAGTAAAGTAGTGAGTGTACAACTTGTATACAGTGGGGATCGAAAGTTTGGGCACCCCAGGTAAAAATTTGTATTAATGTGCATAACGAAACCAAGGAAAGATGGAAAAATCGCCAAAAGGCATCAAATTACAGATTAGACATTCTTATAATATGTCAAAAAAAGTTAGATTTTATTTCAATCATTTATACTTTCAAGATTACAGAAAACAAAAAAATGGCGTCTGCAAAACCTGGTTTGCGCAAAAGTTATAGGGCCAGATCCAGAGAGAATTACATCCGTGCAGCGTATCAGAGATACGTACCTTACCTGGCGGAATTTCGAATCCTCAACGATTTTGCACCGTAATTTACGGCGGCGTAGTGTATTTCTGGCGGCGGAATTCAAATCGGCGATTAGGGGCCGTGATTCATTTAAATGAAGCGCGTCCCCGCCCCGAATGAACTGCGCATGCGTTGTCCCAAAATTTTCCGCCGTGCATTGCGCTAAATGACGTCGCTAGGACGTTATTTTTTTAACTTAGACGTGAGTTACGTCCATCCCTATTCACGGACGACTTACGCAAAAAAAAAAAAAAATTCAAATTTCGACGCGGGAACGACGGCCATACTTAACATGGCAAGTCTATCTATACGCCGCAAAATAGCAGCTTTAACTATACGCCGGAAAAAGCCGACTACAGACGACGTTAGAAAATGCGACGGCTGCGCGTACGTTCGTGGATCGTCGTAAATCGCTAATTTGCATAACCGACGTGGAAAACGACGCAAACTCCACCCAGCGGGCGCCGAAGTATTGCATCTAAGATCCGAAGGCGTACGAAGCCATACAGAGACTCGCGCGACTCCTTTTTTCTCTATATGTTTGTTTGATGTTGTATGACATCTTTGAGACGCAGCTGGTGCACATTTATTGTTAATTTGGTATGCGCAATATTCTTCTTTGTTGTTGTACGAAGCCATACGCCTGTCGGATCTTACCCAGATGCCGTCGTATCTTAGATACGACGTGGGAAATTTGAAAGTATGCCGATGTATCAGTAGATACTCCGGCGTACTTTCTCTGTGGATCTGCCCCATATTGCCTACAAAATAGGGGACATAATGATTTATTTTTTTATGTATTTTTTTACTAGGAATGGCGGCGATCTGCGTTTTTTCGGGACTGCGACATTATAGCAGACACATCAGACACTTTTGACACATTTTTGGGACCATTTACATTTATACAGTGAACAGTGCTATAAATATGCATTGATTACTGTATAAATGTGACTGGCAGGGAAGGGGTTAACTACTAGGGGGCGGGGAAGGGGTTAAATGTGTAGCCTATTGAGTGTTCTAACTGTAGGGGGAGGGGGGTGACTGGGGGAGGTGACCGATCTGTGTCCCTATGTACAAGGGACACAGCATCGGTCTCCTCTCCCTGACAGGAACGTGGAGCTCTGTGTTTACACACAGAGCTCCACGTCCCTGCTCAGTTACTGGGCAATCGCGGGTGCCTGGCGGCCATCGTGGTCGCCGGGCGCGCGCACTGTGTTCCCAGTGACGCGACGGGTGCGCGCGCGCGTGCTCCCTAGAGGCTTTAAATGACAGGACGTCATATGACGTCCTGTCAGAACAATAGAGCATTCCGCCCGCGGTCATTTGACGGCGGGCGGGTGTTAAGTGGTTAACATGTACACACAGATTCTTAAAAACAGGCTTGGTCCTTAAATGGTTAAAAGACGTCCATCGCTGGTGATGCTGCTAAGCCAACTTTCTCTCTCTTAAGCAGGAAATACCACACTGGTTACCGCCAGCAAAACCCTGGTGTTAAATATTTACTGACAAATTTCTTTCTAACATTGTTTAACCCAAAATCGTAATTGTTTTGATAAATTTTACTTTTTTTTACCACATGCAATCATTTATGCAAATTAGTCTCATGACCATGTTAACGCATGGAGTACATGTTAGTGAATTGACCGCAATGTCCAAAAGAAAATAAAAATTATTTTTTAGATACACCTTGAGAAAAAACTGAGTGGATTGTATAGATGCACATGCAGATGCTTTAGTAAATAATTGTCATATAAAAGAAGAATGCGCACACTAACACCTATTATAGAATTTAATGACTTCTATGTTATAAATCATAATGAACAGAAGTTTTCTGTAAGCAAAGGAAGAAATTATTTTTAATAAGCATCCAAAGATAAAACATTTCAAGCACATTACAAGTTAAATGGGATTGTTGACACTTTCAAAGAAAATTAAAGTTATTTTTAATTCTAAGTGGGAAGTCTTTTATTTTTAGACTGATTATTTTTCTTGTTGATGTGTTTCATATGTTGGATTGTTAAAGTCTGTAGCAATCACTTTCACAAAACGCAATTGTTTTGATAATGAGGGTGAGCTGCCATATGACATAACAGCAGTTTAGCGTAGTCATACTAATTCACAAATTATCCCCAGAAGATGATATTTTATTTCTTAACTATTAATGTATTTATAATATAAACCCAGCTGCTTTAATATAGGGTGACCAGACATCCCCAGTTTTAGGGGACAGTCCCCTGATTGAGGACACTGTCCCCGGACCAAGTCTGTCCCTGGTTTTGTCCCCAGATTGGATTTAATAAGGGGCAGGGGCAATTTCAAAGACAGTCAGTGCAGAATTAAAATAAAAAAACTAGAATTACACACCCAGCCCCGCAGTGCCTACTAGCATAGGGGGGGTTGTATTTTTCCCATTATCTGTGCCCCTTTCTGATGATCATGTGCTGGTCGGAGTGGAGGGAATATTTCTTCAGCTTCGCTCGCATGTTATTCTGCCTAGGCTCAAATCCTGGCCAGCCACCTGCCTATCTCCTTGCCTTCCCTGGCAGAGTGATCTTCCTCCGCTCCCCATCCAGTAGTAGCCGGGGCCCGAAGAGTAAGACTTGAGAGGCTGTGAGGCGGGCGGCGACGGGCAGAGAGTCGCTGATTGTTGCCACTACTAGTAAAGAAAAAATATGTCTCCGGATTTCATTTAAAAAATCTGGTCACCTTACTTTAAGAGAGAAAAAGATACAGTGGATATATAGGGCCAGATTCAGATAGATCAGCGGATCTTTAGATCCGCGTAATCTATCTGATTTAAGATCCGCCGCCGCAAGTTTTAGTGGCAAGTGGGTAATTCACTAAACACTTACCTCCAAACTTGCGGCGGCGTATCTTAAATCCCCCGGCGGAATTCAAATTCCGCGGCTAGGGGGAGTGTAGCATTAAAATCAGGCGCGTCCCCGCGCCGATCGTGAATTTTCCCTGCGTGCATTGCTAGGACGTCATTGGTTTCGGCGTGAGCGTAACTTGCGACGAGCGGTTTTGTGAATTGACGTACGCAAACGACGTAAAAAAAAAAATTGACGCAGGAAGGACGGCCATACTTAACATTGGCTGCGCCTCATAGAAGCAGGGGTAAGTATACGCCGGGAAAACGCTTACGTAAACGACGTAAAGTGACTGCGTCGGGCCCGCGTATGTTCGTGAATTGGCGTATCTCGCTGATTTACATATTGTCGCCGTAAATCAGCGAGAACGCCCCCAGCGGCCATTTTTTAATTGCAGTTAAGATCCGACGGTGTAACACAGTTACAACTGTCGGATCTTAGGCATATCTATGCGTAACTGATTCTATAAATCAGTCGCATAGATACGACCGGCCTAACTCAGAGATACGACGGCGTATCAGGAGATACACCGTCGTATCTCTTTGAGAATCTGGCCCATAAAGTCTACACACTCCTGTTCAAATTTCAGGTTTCTGTGATGTAAAAAAAGAGACGAAGATAAATCATTTCAGAACTTTTTCACCTTTGATGTGATGTATAAACTGCACAATTCAATTGAAAAACAAATTGAAATATTTTAGGGGGTTGGGAGTAAAAATAAAAGATAAAATAATGTGGTTGCATAAGTGTGCACACCCTCCTATAACTGGGGATGCAGCTGTGTTCAGAATTAAGCGATGTCATTTAAAGTGCCTCCCATTTACCCCAAATCAAGTTCAGCTATTCTAGTAGGTCTTTCCTGACATTTTCTTAGTCATATCCTACAGCAAAAGCCATGGTCTGCAGAGAGCTTCCAAAGCATCAGAGGGATCTCATTGTTAAAAAGTAGGAAAAGGGTAACAAATAATTTCCAAGGCATTAGATACAGTATACCATGGAACACAATGAAGGCAGTCATCATCAAGTGGAAAAAATATGGCACAACAGTGACATTTCCAGGAACTGGACATCCCTCCAAAATTGATGAAAAGTTGAGAAGAAAAATGGTCATGGAGGCTGCCAAAAGGCCTACGGCAACATTAAAAGGAGCTGCAGGAATGTCTGGCAAGTACCGGCTTTGTGGTACATGTGACAACAATCTCCTGTATTCTTCATATGTCTGGGCTATGGGGTAGACTGGCAAGGCGGAAGCCTTTTCTTAGAAAGAAAAACATATCTGAAGTCTTCCAAAATCATGTAGGAAAATGTGTTCTGGTCTGATGAAGCCAGGATTGAACTTTTTGGCCAACTTCTTGGCCATAATTCCAAAAGATATGTTTGGCGCAAAAACAACACTGCACATCACCAAAAGAACGCTATACCCACCGTGAAGTATGGTGGTGGCAGCATCATGCTTTGGGGCTGTTTTTCTTCAGCTGAAAAAGGGGCATTAGTCAAAGTAGAGGGAATTATGAAGAGTTCCAAATACCAGTCAATATTGGCACAGAATCTTCAGGCTTCTGCTAGAAAGCTGAACATGAAGAGGAACTTCATCTTTTAGCATTACAACAACCCAAAGCACACATCCAAATCAACAAAGGAATGGCTTCACCAGAAGAAGATTAAAGTTTTGGAAGGGCCCAGCCAGAGCCCAGATCTGAATCCCATTGAAAATCTGTGAGGTGATCTGAAGTAGGCTGTGCACATGAGATGCCCTCACAATCTGACAGATTTGGAGTGTTTTTGCAAAGAAGAGTGGGCAAATATTGCCAAGTCTAGATGTGCCATGCTGATAGACTCATACCCAAAAAGACTGAGTGATGTAATAAAATCAAAAGGTGCTTCAGCAAAGTATTAGTGTAAACAGGGCCGGCGCTACCACTAGGCGAAGTAGGCAGCCGCTTAGGGTGCAGTACCATCTAGGGCGCAACCACAGCCCCTGTCCTGTGTGAGCTTGGCTCTCCTCTCCTGATCGCTGTCCCCATTCGGTGTCGAACAAATTGGTTGTGTGCCGCCACCAATCCCCCATGTGTCCCGCTGAGCGCCCCGCTGCGCTTTTAAATATTCTTAGACAGGAATATCACACAGCGCTGCTCCGGGACTCCTTTGCTCCAGCCTGTCCCTCTGGTGCGGCGCTGTGTGTCTGTGTGTGCAGCGGAGGGGCGGGGCTCAATGGAGATGGGAGCATTGAGAGGAGCAGCTGACCTCCCGCCAAGCGAGGACACCGTGGAGCGGGTGGATGCCGCTGGCCTGGTCTCGGCGAGGACACCGTGGAGCGGGTGGATGGCGCTAGCCTGGACCCTGAGCAGAGCCCTGATGATGGTCGATGAAGCCACAAACAGCAGAGGTAAAGGAGGAGGACGGATCCTCCCCGAACTACATTAAGCTGTATGTGGGGTGGGGGTGGTGTGTGTAAGAGTCAGGTGGGTCAGTTTATGTGTCAGGGGGGGTCAGTGTATGTGTAAGGTAGGGGGGGTCAGTGTATGTGTCAGGTAAGGGGTGTCAGTGTATGTGTCATGTAGGGGGGCAGTGTATGTGTCAGGTAAGGGGTGTCAGTGTATGTGTCATGTAGGGGGGGCAGTGTATGTGTCAGGTAAGGGGGGTCAGTATATGTGTCAGGTAAGGGGGGTAAGTGTATATGTCAGGTAAGGGGGGTCAGTGTATGTGTCAGGTAAGGGGGGTCAGTGTATGTGTCAGGTGGGGGGGGTAAGTGTATGTGTCAGGTAAGGGGGGTCAGGGTATGTGTAAGGTAGAGGGGGTCGGTGTATGTGTCAGGTAAGGGGTGTCAGTGTATGTGTCAGGTAAGGGGGGTCAGTGTATGTGTAAGGTAAGGGGGGTCAGTGTATGTGTGAGGTAATGGGGGATCAGTGTATGTGTCAGGTAAGGGGTGTCAGTGTATGTGTCAGGTTGGGGGGTAAGTGTATGTGTCAGGTAAGGAGGGGTCAGTGTATGTGTCAGGTTGGGGGGTAAGTGTATGTGTCAGGTAAGGAGGGGTCAGTGTATGTGTCAGGTAGGGGGGGTCAGTGTATGTGTCAGGTAAGGGGGGTCAGTGTATGTGTCAGGTAAGGGGGGTCAGTGTATGTGTAAGGTAGAGGGGGTTGGTGTATGTGTCAGGTAAGGGGTGTCAGTGTATGTGTCAGGTAGGGGGGGTCAGTGTATGTGTCAGGTAAGGGGGGGTCAGTGTATGTGTCAGGTAAGGGGGGTCAGTGTATGTGTCAGGTAGGGGGGATCAGTGTATGTGTCAGGTAAGGGGGGGTCAGTGTATGTGTTGGGGGGGCGGCAAAATTAGGATTCACCTAGGGTGTCAAAGATCCTTGCACCAGCCCTGAGTGTAAAGCCCTGTACACACGATCGAAGTGTCGATGGAAAAAGTCAGACTCACTTTTTCCATCTGAAATTTCGACAGTGTGTATGCCCCATCGGAGTAATTCCATCGGAAATTAAGATGAATTCCATTGGAGTTTAGATGGAGAACATGTTCTTTTTTACTCCGATGGAATTCCGTCGGAATTCCGATGTAAGTTTGTCCGGGCAAAAGCCTGATCGTGTGTACAGGGGATAAGGGTGTGCACACTTATGCAACCATATTATTTATTTATCTTTTACTTCCCTCCACCAAATAGATTTCTGTTTGTTGTTCAATTGAGTTGTACAGTTTATAGGTCACATTTAAGGTGGAAAAAGTTCTGAAATTATTTATCTTTGTCTCATTTTTAGCCTTACAGAAACCTGACTTTTTATATGCACTGTACATTGGCAGCTATCTTAGTTCCATTTAGAGATTACAGTCTACAGCTACAATGTATTTTGCCTTCTGGTTCGATCAATACCGCCTCTTGAGCCGCGAAGCTGAATAGAGAAAACTGGACTCAGCAAATGTCAAAATGTGCTTTGTTATACGCTGTATTTATTTTATACTTCAGCCGTCTCCTTTTGTTTCACGGTGACAGATCGAATCTAATTCAATTTGGTGAACAGCGATGGTTATTATATTGTTTACTGTAGCCCTGAAGTGAGAGCGTGCTCCGCGGGTTTAAAGGGTAGCCCTGAAGATCGGACCGATAAATGCAGATGGTGATATAAATGGCTGCTCAGATGTCTTAATGTGCTCTGAGTGGTTAAACCTTAAAGCGATACTAACCCCCCCCCCCCTTTTTAATCACTTTCAGCAGCAGGTTCATTCACTAATGCCGCGTACACACCATCACTTTATGTGATGGAAAAAAAACGACATTTTCTGTGAAGTAAAAAACAACGTTTTTGAAACTTCAATTTTCAAAAACGACGTTGCTTACACACCATCGTTTTTTCACAATGCTCTAGCAAAGCGAGGTTACGTTCCACCACTTTTTTCCATTGAAGCTCGCTTCATAACTAGCTTCTGGGCATGCGCTGGTTTAAAAATGTTGTTTTAAACGTTGTTTTTTGCTACACACGGTCAATTTCTGTGACACAAAAAACTACGTTTTGAAAAACGACACATAAAATTGAAGCATGCTTCAATTTTTTTTTGTCGTTTTTCACAAGACACACACGGTCATTTAAATTGACGTTTTTAAAAACGTTGTTTTTTTTCATCACATAAAGTGATGGTGTGTACGCGGCATTAGTGAATGAACCTGCTGCTGAAAGTGATTAAAAAGGGGGGGGGGGTTAGTATCGCTTTAAGGTTTAACCACTCAGAGCACATTAAGACATCTGAGCAGCCATTTATATCACCATCTGCATTTATGTGATGAAAAAAAACAACGTTTTTAAAAACGTCAATTTAAATGACCGTGTGTGTCTTGTGAAAAACGACAAAAAAAAATTGAAGCATGCTTCAATTTTATGTGTCGTTTTTCAAAACGTAGTTTTTTGTGTCACAGAAATTGACCGTGTGTAGCAAAAAACAACGTTTAAAACAACATTTTTAAACCCGCGCATGCCCAGAAGCTAGTTATGAAGCGAGCTTCAATGGAAAAAAGTGGTGGAACGTAACCTCGCTTTGCTAGAGCATTGTGAAAAAACGATGGTGTGTAAGCAACGTCGTTTTTGAAAATTGAAGTTTCAAAAACGTTGTTTTTTACTTCACAGAAAATGTCGTTTTTTTTCCATCACATAAAGTGATGGTGTGTACGCGGCATTATTCAAAATGCAGCTTCCTTATCTTTGAATCTTCGTCTATGTTCCAGTTTACCCACTTCAGCCCCGGAAGGATTTACCCCCTTAATGACCAGGCCATTTTTTGCGATACGGCACTGCGTCGCTTTAGGTGACAATTGCGCGGTCGTGCAACGCTGTACCCACAAATAGAGCTTTCTTCTGGTGGTATTTGATAACCTCTGTTTTATTTTTTGCGCTATAAACAAAAAAAGGCCGACAATTTTCAAAAAAATACTTTCTGCTATAATATATATGCAAAAAAATATAAAAAAATTCTTCATCAGTTTAGGGCGATATGTATTCTTCTACATATTTTTGGTAAAGAAAAAACGCAATAAGCGTATATTGATTGGTTTGGACTTTTTTTTTTTATTATTGATTTTACTAGTAATGGGATGCATTAAAGCGGATGTCCGCTGAAAAAAAAAATATTAAAAGCCAGCAGCTACAAATACTGCAGCTGCTGACTTTTAATATAAGGACACTTACCTGTCCTGGAGTCCAGCGCCGTCCACAGCAGATGACGAGCGATCGCTCGTCACCCTGCTGCTCCCCCCTCCATCCACGCTGAGGGAACCAGGAAGTGAAGCGCTGCGGCTTCACTGCCCGGTTCCCTACGGCGCATGCGCGAGTCACGCCGCGCCCACCGATTGGCTCCCGCTGTGTGCTGGGAGCCGAGTGTTCCCAGCACACAACGGGGGGGGGGGGGGCGACGGGATGTGACGCAATGCCCCGTCTTTTGCCCGTGAATGCCGGGCCGGAAGTGGGTGCAAATACCTGTCTTTAGACAGGTATCTGCACCCCCCTCCCCCTGAAAGGTGCCAAATGTGACACCGGAGGTGGCGAGGGTTCCGATCAGCGGGACTTCACTTTAGGGTGGAGAACCGCTTTAAGGTGAGCAACACATCAAGGCCAAAGTTTACAAAATGTAGTAAAAGCATCCAGTATGACCAAGAAAAGGGGCAAGCAAATCCGGGCATACAGAGGTCAAACATCTTTAAACATCAAAAATTACAAGGATAATAACAAAACATAGAAAACAATATACATGTATAATAGCGACAAAAAATTGTGTATAGAAAACACCCCCTAAAACACCTGTCTATTACAGTAAAGACAGACGTGCCAACGTTTCGAGGCTTATATAGGGTAGAGCCTCTTCATCAGAGCGAGGGTCAAGCAAGGTTGTCGCTGTATAATCTAAAATAAAAGAAAAAATATAAATAGTAATGCAAAAGTAAGATACCAGAAAACAAAAACACAGAAAGTATCAATATTCCCTCATTCAGGTCGTTCCCTGTGTGTGAAGAGATGCATAAATGAACATACAGGTGGAGGCAGAGTCGTAACTAGAAACTTCTGGGCCCGGGTGCAAGAAATCACAAAGGACCCCCCCCCCCCCCCCGCAAAAAAAGCTTGATTTTGATACTTTTTTTTGAGGAGGTGGCAACAGCGGTAGATGAGGGGGGGGTGGCAGTTGTGTTACTTGAGGGGGAGGTGGCAATGGTGGTGTTGAGGGAGGTGGCAGTGGTGGTGTTGAGGGGGTGGCAGCGGTGGTACTGGAGGGGGTGGCTGTGGTGGTACTTGAGGGGGGGTGGCAGTGGTGGTGCCATCCTCTCCCACCACCACCTGTGCCTCTTACTGATCCAATCCTCCCACCACTGATCTCAGCCCTATCCCCCATCACCTCTGTTGTAGAAGTAATGGGGGGGATAGGGCTGAGATCAGTGGTGGGGGGGGGGGGGGGGGATCAGTAAGAGGCACAGGTGGTGGAGGTTGGCATCGATTGCTCAGCTCTGAAAAATGTCACTTACTGTCAATCAATCGAATCCCTGGGAATTCCGTTCGATCAGTTACGGTCACCATCACTGTGCCATCTCCCGCCAGGATGCCTTCTTGTCTCATGGGTAGACGGGATAGGTACTCCACACAGAGAGGAAAGCTCCTCCCCCGCCTTCTCTCATTGGTGTCAGCCCCCAGTCTCAGCTCTGCCTCTGCCCAGGCCCAGATTTATTCCCTTTGCTGCCCCAAGGCCAGGTCCTTCAATGCCACCCCCCCCCCCCCACACACACACACACCATCACATATGGGGACTCCCCAGAGAGCCTTCCTACTTACATCAGGGTCCCCAGGGAGCCTTCCCCTACATTAGTGTCCCCAGAGAACCTCCCCTTACATTAGTGTCCCCAGAGAACCTCCCCTTACATTAGTGTCCCCAGAGAACCTCCCCTCATACATTAGTGTCCCCAGAAGCCCCCCCTCTTACATTAGTGTCCCCAGAAGCCCCCCATCTTACATTAGTGTCCTCAGAGGCCCCCCCTTACATTAGTGTCCCCAGAAGCCCCCCATCTTACATTAGTGTCCGCAGAAGCCCCCCCTCTTACATTAGTGTCCCCAGAGGCCCCCCCTTACATTAGTGTCCGCAGAAGCCCCCCCTCTTACATTAGTGTCCCCAGAAGCCCCCCCTCTTACATTAGTGTCCGCAGAAGCCCCCCCTCTTACATTAGTGTCCGCAGAAGCCCCCCCCCCTCTTACATTAGTGTCCCCAGAGGCCCCCCCTTACATTAGTGTCCGCAGAAGCCCCCCCTCTTACATTAGTGTCCCCAGAGGCCCCCCCTTACATTAGTGTCCGCAGAAGCCCCCCCTCTTACATTAGTGTCCCCAGAAGCCACCCCTCTTACATTAGTGTCCCCAGAAGCCCCCCATCTTACATTAGTGTCCGCAGAAGCCCCCCCTCTTACATTAGTGTCCCCAGAGGCCCCCCCTCCATTAGTGTCCCCAGAAGCCCCCCTCTTACATTAGTGTCCGCAGAAGCCCCCCTCTTACATTAGTGTCCGCAGAAGCCCCCCCTCTTACATTAGTGTCCGCAGAAGCCCCCCCTCTTACATTAGTGTCCCCAGAAGCCCCCCCTCTTACATTAGTGTCCCCAGAAGCCCCCCATCTTACATTAGTGTCCGCAGAAGCCCCCCCTCTTACATTAGTGTCCGCAGAAGCCCCCCCCTCTTACATTAGTGTCCCCAGAAGCCCCCCATCTTACATTAGTGTCCGCAGAAGCCCCCCTCTTACATTAGTGTCCCCAGAAGCCCCCCATCTTACATTAGTGTCCGCAGAAGCCCCCCCTCTTACATTAGTGTCCGCAGAAGCCCCCCCCCTCTTACATTAGTGTCCCCAGAGGCCCCCCCTCCATTAGTGTCCCCAGAAGCCCCCCTCTTACATTAGTGTCCGCAGAAGCCCCCCCTCTTACATTAGTGTCCGCAGAAGCCCCCCTCTTACATTAGTGTCCCCAGAGGCCCCCCTCTTACATTAGTGTCCCCAGAGGCCCCCTCTTACATTAGTGTCCCCAGAAGCCCCCCCTCTTACATTAGTGTCCCCAGAAGCCCCCCCTCTTACATTAGTGTCCCCAGAAGCCCCCCCTCTTACATTAGTGTCCCCAGAAGCCCCCCCTCTTACATTAGTGTCCGCAGAAGCCCCCCCTCTTACATTAGTGTCCCCAGAGCCCCCCCTCTTACATTAGTGTCCGCAGAAGCCCCCCTCTTACATTAGTGTCCGCAGAAGCCCCCCTCTTACATTAGTGTCCGCAGAAGCCCCCCATCTTACATTAGTGTCCGCAGAAGCCCCCCTCTTACATTAGTGTCCGCAGAAGCCCCCCTCTTACATTAGTGTCCGCAGAAGCCCCCCCTCTTACATTAGTGTCCCCAGAGGCCCCCCTCTTACATTAGTGTGCCCAGAGCCCCCCCCCCTCTTACATTAGTGTCCCCAGAGGCCCCCCCTCTTACATCAGGGTCCCCAAACAGCTGTCTCCCCCTTGCAAGAGGTTCCCCGGTACCTGGCTGGTGAAGGTGGCGATCGGCCGCTCTATGGTGTCCACAGGCAGGGGGATCTCACTGGGGCTTGTAGTTCTATCTCCGGATCATGTATACAGCAGAGGGGGAGGGGCCTCTGACCCGGGCATCAACAACAGTGTGCAAGCAGAGTGAAAGTGAAACCTGCCTGGGTCAGAGGCCCCTCCCCCTCTCCTCTGTATACACTGACACTCGAGTACTACAAGCCCCAGGGAGATCCTGCTGCCCACACAGGCACCATAGAGCTGCCGATCGCCGCCTTCCACCTCCTACCACATCTCCCCACTGCACCCTAAACGGCCAGCCAGAGGAGATGCCAGGTCTTGGGGGGGGGGGGTTGCTGCGATGCCGCCCCTGCATCTACTGCCTTGTCGGCACCCGATCCCCGCAGCGGAACGGCTCCTCACACGGGCGGCGGGCGGGCCCCCCGGACTACAGGGCCCAGTCGCAGCGGCGACTGCTGCGACTACAAAAATTCCGCCACTGGGTGGAGGGGCCACAAAAAATGCCCCCTTTGTCAGTGAATGTCTGTCTGACTGCGCATCCCAAAGTATTGACTTTAGGGGGGGGGGGGGAATATTTATGCACATTGACTTTTTCTTTTTTTTTTTTCCCCTATTTGTTGTTTGCTTCACAATAAAAAAAAAAAAAAAAACATCTCTCAAAGTTGCAGGCATGTTCTGTAAATTGAATGATGGAAATCCTCAAACAATCCATGTTAATTCCAGGTTGTGATGCCAAAATGCCAAAATGCCAAAGGGGGTAAATACTTTTGCAAGGCACTGTACAATATAAACATAGAGGGCCAGATTCACAGAAGAAATACGCCGGAGTATCTACTGATACGCCGGCGTACTTTCAAATTTGCCACGTCGTATCTTTAGTTTGAATCCTCAAACCAAGATACGACGGCTTCTGGCTTCGATCCGACAGGCGTACAGCTTCATACGCCTTCGGATCGTAGGTGCAATATTTCGGCGCAGGAGATTTTTTTCTCTCCCGCCAGCGCATCGCCCTCGGGCTTTCACATTGAGTCTGCAGTGAAGGAGTTTTTCAGGCGGTATAGCAGCGCTATTTTTAGCGCTGTACCGCCTGAAAAACTCCTCAGTGTGAAAGGGGTCGAACTGCTACATCTGCAGAACAGCTTGTCTACATTAAAAAACAACAAACTTACTGCCCGGATCGCCAGTTGAAAACAGAAGAAAGATAAAAAAAAAATAATGCAGCCGTCACATTTAAGAACTGGTGAGCTACAATATAATAAATGTTTGCTTATGGGTTGAATACTGCTTTAAGTAAAAAAAAAAGCCTTGGGGTTAATATTACTTGAAAGGTTATACTGCAGAATGTTTTGATCACAGAGTACATTTAATCTCCTCTCTCTCCAGTCCCCTAATCTACGAACGTCTGTCACTATCCCCAGACAGGCAATGCTATGTTCCACTTAGCTGATGTGATAAGCATGTTGAGCTATGTTTAAAATAAATCTGTGCATGGTCCAATGGTGAGATATTTCTGCTGCTGGCATTGTGGGGTGTGAGACATGGCGGGACTGCCAACGTCTGTGTGAGAACCCGTCTCATCTACTGCAGGAACTAGAGATATTCTTTACTTGCTGCTCTGTGAAGCCTACAGCGTTCGAAAACTCTGACCTCCTATGTGAAGGGTTTCGGGGATTTACATCGGGATCATATTTGGTCCTACTATGGCAGGGTTTAGCTTGAAGCCCAAACCTGCTCCGGTCACTCCGTCCTACCCATTCCCCATTCATTAAAAAAAATCCTCTTTTCGGCACTAAGCATGGCAATGGTGGCAAGGAGACCACTTAGCCCCCCCAACTTTGCTTCTGTGCCCCTCTTCCCCACCCTTCACTACCCTCTCGACTAAAACCACAATTTTTCACCCCTCCTTTACTGCTATTTCTACCAGGGGCGTATTTACTGCAAGGCAAACAAGCAGCTCTTTAACCTCTTCCTGTCCTTTTGAGGGTTGTACCGGGATGCAGCTGCAGTGGTTGGCTCTCTTGTAATCACAATCAGAGAGGTTTACCAGCCGCTTGATTGCCATTTTCAAGCAGCAGGATGGGACACCCCCCCCCCCTATACCTCCCGCTGCTCTCTCAAGCTCTCCCGTCCGCTAGCATGACCACATTTCCAAACTACCATTCAGGGACACCCTCCCTTCCCAAAAATCAGGCTTGTGCTGTAACGAATCACAGCACAGTGATTGGACACAAGAGGCGGGATTTATGATTTCTCCAATCACAAGCAGGGGGTGGGATTGTGCTCCTCCAGGCATTCCCGGCTAGGACAAGTACTGTCAGTGAGTAAAGCGGTGATGTGATGGCCTTTTTTAGTGGCATAAGATTGGCCTGGGGGGTGGCTGTGTCAGTTTCATTCCGGGACACTGTATTGTCCTGGAATGAATGTGCCCGGGACAGACCTGCAAAATGGCAATCCGGGACATGTGGTCACCCTACCGTCCGCCTGGGAAACCTGAGCGACCAATCAACATGTCAGACAGCTGGCCGGACAGCCAAGCAAAGCCGGGATCGGCTTTGATAGGTTGTTTGTAACAGTAAATCGGAAGGGATGACATGAAATCATGTCCACTTTACTCAGAAACCATTTGTTGGCAGTTTTTAAAAATCTTTAAAACAAAAAAAGTTTAAAAAACCTAAAACAGATCTTGGTGTTTTAAATGCTTTAAAGTACAGACGAGGGATTTGGGGTCTTATAGACCCCAGATCACTCCATAAAGAGTAGCTGTTACATGCCTATTTTGGCAATGGGGTTTCCCTTAAAATCCATGTCAGACCCGAAAGGCCCGGTATGAATTACGTTTTTTTTTTTAGCATTTTTATTGCCGGCATCTTAAATTTTATTCATTTTTTTTTCCTTAGAAATTTCATTTTTGCTGCAGCAGGTTCTATACACTTTACAGGCAGACTCAGGCCTCGTACACACGATTGAGTTACTCGTCGGGCGAAACACATTGTTTTCCTCATCGAGTTCCTTGTTAGGCTTGTCGAGGCACACTGTCAAGACAAAATCTCCTCGTTCTCAAACGCGGTGACATACAACACATACAACGGCAGGGGAAGTTCGATTCCACTGGCTAAACTCTTGGGGCTGGTTTTGCTAATCTCATGTGTTTGCGTGTTAAGTAAAAGTTTGGTAAGAGACGATTTGCACTTTTCAGTCTGTTACAGCTTGAAAAATGTGTTATCTCCATTACAAATGCTACTTTTACTCCCGTCTCATACTTTATTCTGAGCAAGCGCGGGTTTCTTAGCATACACACGCTCGAGTTTCTCATCTAAAACCAGCCCGTCAAGGAACTTGACGAGCCAATTTGAGACTCCCGTCGAGGAAATAGAGAACTTGCTCTCTTTTTGGCTCGTCGAGTTTCTCGATAGTTTCCTCGTCGAAAATGTACACACGACCGGTTTCCTTGGCAAAAAAATATCTCCCAGCAAGTTTCTTGCTGGTTTTTGCCGAGAAACTTGTCGTGTGTACGATGCCTGAGACTCCCGTCGAGGAAATAGAGAACTTGCTCTCTTTTTGGCTCGTCGAGTTTCTCTACAGTTTCCTCGACGAAAATGTACACACGACCTGTTTCCTCAGCAAAAAAATATCTCCCAGCAAGTTTCTTGCTGGTTTTTGCCGAGAAACTCGGTCGTGTGTACGAGGCCTGAGGCCTCGTACACACGACTGAAGAACTCGTCGTAATTGAAACATCATTTTCCTTAACGAGTTCCTTGTTAGGCTTGTCGAGAAACTTGACAAGCTTGCTTTGCATACACACGGTCAAGACCAAATATCCTTGTTCTCAAATGCGGTGACGCACAACACATACAATGGCAGAGGAAGTTCGATTCCACTGGCGCAACCCTTGGGGCTGCTTTTGCTAATCTCATGTTACTGCGTGTTAAGTAACATTTTGGTAAGAGACAATTTGCACTTTTCAGTCTGTTACAGCGTGACGAATGTGCTATCTCCATTACAAACGCTACTTTTACCGAAGGTGCGCTCCCGTCTCATACTTTATTCTGAGCATGCGCGGGTTTCTTAGCATACACACGAACGTGTTTCTCGTCTGAAACCAGCCCGACGAGGAAATTGAGACTCCCGTCGAGGAAAAAGAGATTTTGTTCTCTTTTTTTCTCTTTGAGTTCCTCGACAGTTTCCTCGATGAAAAACATACACACGACCGTTTTCCTCGGCAAAAAAGCTCTACCACCAAGTTTCTTGATGGATTCTGTCGAGCAAAACGGTTGTGTGTACGAGGCCTCAGGGGACCCCTCTTCACCATATTTAAAGGAATTTTTCATTTTTATTATTGCACTTTAAGCATCATTAAAATCACTGCTCCTGTAAAAATTATGGTATCTTTTTTAAAAAAAAAAAACATTCTCCCCAGGGCAATAGCCAGACCCCCATACCCTTTTTGTTGCCAATTACTTGCATATAAGACCTTCAATTATTTGCTCGGGTCTGTCACCTGATTGGATGCCTGATGGGAGGAGAGAATGGGAGGAGACGCATGGAGGGCACAGTGGTGGCATTTGATGGGCACAGTGGCGGCATTGGATGGGCACAGTGGCAGCATTTGATGGGCACAGTGGCAGCATTTACTGGGAACAGGGGGCATTTGATGGGCACAGTGGCTGAAATTGATGGGCACAGTGGCTGGAATTAATGTTTTTTTTTCAGAATTTTTCAGTTTGTTTGCACCCCCCCAAAAATGTGGAGCACCAGCTGCCACTGCTCCTGATGCAACATACAAGTACAATGCATAGTGATATGGGGCAAGTTGCTTTTCAGAAGAACTCTGTATTGTTACTACACACAGTGAAGATCTCTGAGGAGGGGTACTGCCTTAATGGTAAATATTTCACATGGCCGCAGTCTCCACCTGATCACAGTAGGCCCTGCCCAACACTGGTACAACTTACCTAAAGAGTATATAAGGCAGGGGTGTCAAACTCAATTTCATCATGGGCGGCATCAGCATTATGTTTACCCTCAAAAGGGCCGATTGTATCTGTAAGATTAGATGTCCAGCGTATCCCCTCCCCTTACATGAGATGTCAAGAGCCACCCCACCATCAGAAGTTGAGTCCCCCACCCTCACTTAAATTACAGTGCACCCCTCTTACCTTATGCTGCTGCTGGGTAGAAGCAGAAAGTACAGGGTCTGGAGAAAGACAAGAGGAGGGCTGGAGCTCTCCTGCGGCTGCAGGAGAGGTGTGAGGCCTCGTACACACGACCGTTTTCCTCAAGCTTTTTTGCAGAGGAAAACGGTCGGGTATGTTTTTCCTCGTCGGGAGTCTCAATTTCCTTGTCATGTTTCTCGTCGGGCTGGTTTACGACGAGAAACACGTTCGTGTGTATGCTTAGAAACCCGCGCATGCTCAGAATAAAGTATGAGACGGGAGCGCACCTTCGGTAAAAGTAGCGTTCGTAATGGAGATACCACATTCGTCACGCTGTAACAGACTGAAAAGCGCAAATTGTCTCTCACCAAACTTTTACTTAACACGCAGTAACATGAGATTAGCAAAAGCAGCCCCAAGGATGTCGCCAGTGGCATCAAACTTCCCCTTTATAGTGCCGTCGTACGCGTTGTACTTTACCGCGTTTGAGAACAATGAGATTTTGTCTTGACAGTGTGTATGCAAAGAAAGCTTGTCAAGATTCTCGGCAATCCTGACAAGGAATTAGTCGAGGAAAACGATGTTTCATTTACGACGAGTTCCTCGGTAGTGTGTACGAGGCCTGAGGGCCACATGAAATGGCCTGCAGGGCCGGATTCGGCCCTCGGCCTTGTGTTTCACACCTGTGATATAATGGGTACAATGGATATAATATTAAATCACTATTATTATTATTATTATTATACAGGATTTATATAGCGCCAACAGTTTGCGCATCACTATTTTTGAAGGTTAGCTGGCCATCATACCTGATCCATGTAAAACACTGGATTACTGCACCAATCTGGAAGGAATATGCAAAGCACACCAAGATTCCAGTAAGAATACACATGACTCTAGTATTTAGACAATATTTGCTTATCCTGGAATTCAGCTTTAAACAGAGTTGTATTTAAAGCCCACAATATCGGAGCAAATGTACATTTCACGCAGGTGAATTTTGGATATGATAAGCCCTGCCTGTCACAATATCTATAACCCCTCAAAGTGATAAAAGACATGAGACCTTCAAGTGATCTGGCCAAGTCTTCGCCAAGGCTGGAACCCCACAGGGTGCAGCAGGAGCATGAGATGTATGAAGGCTTGGCTAAAGTTCAAGCATCATGGTTTCTTGCTTGATGTTTCCATACGATTACATGGGGCTTTGTGACCTATATATAGATATACTGTGTTATTCTGTATGGCTCTGAAGAGTCGATTTGAACTCAATTTGAAGAAATTTGTATAGTTCACATTTTTTCCACAGAATGTTGAGCTGTAATCATGAAAAATACCCTCATGTGCTCATGAGAATGTCTCGTATCTCACTGTCTCTGGCAATAGACAGCACTGGACAAATATGATTTTAAAGAACCCATTTAATTTAAAATGTACTTTGTATAACTACATAAAGATTCACAAATACTTAAAGGACCTCGAAACCCGAATTGGATGACTTTTAGAAAGCCTAACTAATTTTCATGCATTAAGATGCAATTTACTAAAACTGGAGAGTGCAAAATCTGGTGCAGCTCTGCATAGAAACCAATTAGCTTTCAGGTTTTGTTGTCAAAGCTTTATTGAACAAGCTAAAGTAAGAAAGTGATTGGCTACCAGTAGCGGTCATTGTTTTTTTTTGGGGGGGGGGGGCGGCAAACAATCCTACGCCGACTGTCCGCCCACCTCCCCGGTTGGCCAGGTCATGGGTCACTTACCCCATCTCATGAGCAGTGCGGCGGGCCGTGTCAGCCTCTCTCTGGGCTGCGGGCTGCTTTTTGACTTGGTTCCCTTCTTCTCCCTCCTCTCCACTGTGAGTCTCCTCCCTCCTCCTCCAGCTGGCCAGTCCGATCTGATCTTCTTTCGGCCAATCGGGTGATGGGTCTTATGACCTGCTTCCTGATTGGCCAGGAGGCGAATCAGTGTTACAATAGCAAATTTTCATTTGATATTGTAACTCACCTGGGTGGGCTCGGAGCGGAGTACTCTGCACCCAGATTAGAGCCTCTGGCTCTAATCACGTGCTTCAAAAACAACAAACAACATGCGCCCCTAGTGGATGGAGCGCCAATGTTGACTACCGTTTAGAGTTGCACCAGATTCTGAGTGCTCCAGTTTTAGTAAATCTCCCTAATGCGTAAAAGTAGCCCAATATCTGGGAGCAAATCACCAAAACTTGGTACTGTTGGTACTTGGTACTGTTCACGGCAACTGCAAGGTGTTTGGGTCAGGACAGATCCTATTTCATACATAGAAGCTGCTATTTTGTTTTCTGTGGAGTAGATGAGTGGAAAGGGCAAGCATAGTCGGGCACTCTTGATGAGAGCTTGTGCCAGCCCCTTAGTTGTATTAACCCCCCCGCCACATTGAAAGATTATGGTAGCAAGGGTGGGGGGGACAGGATGGAGGAGACTATATTCTAAAAGATGAGGAACCAGCACATGGGACACATTCTACTGACTGTAAGTTACAGTGGATATAAAAAGTCTACACACCCCTAAAATGTCAGGTTTCTGTGATGTGAAAAAATTAGACAAAGTAAAAAACCTGCTTATAACTGGGGATGTAGCTGTGTTCAGAATTAAGCAATCGCATTCAAACTCATGTTAAATAGGAGTCAGTACACACCTGCCATCATTTAAAGTGCCACTGATTAACCCCAAATAAAGTTCAGCTTTTCTAGTAGGTCTTTCCGGGCATTTTCTTAGTCGCATCCTACAGCAAAAGCCATGGTCCGCAGAGAGCTTCCAAAGCTTTAGAGGGATCTCATTGTTAAAAGGTATCACTCAGGAGAAGGGTACACAAGAGTTTCCAAGGGATTACATATACCATGGAACAGTCATCATCGAGTGGAGAAAATATGGCACAACAGTGACATTACCATGAACTGGACCTCCCTCCAAAATTGGTGAAAAGACGAAAAGAATAAAACTTGTCAGGGAGGCCGCCAAGAGACCTACAGAAACATTAAAAGAGCTGCAGGAATATCTGGCAAGTACTGGCTGTGTGGTACAAGTGACAACACTGAACATCACCAAAAGAACACCATACCCACCGTGAAGCCGGGTGGTGGTGGAATTTCTTCAGCTGGAACAAGGGCCTTAGTCAAGGTAGAGGGAATTATTAACAGTTCCTAATAACAGTCAATATTGGCACAAAACCTTCAGGCTTCTGCTAGAAAGCTGAACGTGAAGATGAACTTCATCTTTCAGCATGACAATGACCTAAAGCAGGGATAGGCAATTAGCGGACCTCCAGCTGTTGCAGAACTACAAGTCCCATGAGGCATAGCAAGACTCAGACAGCCACAAGAATGACACCCAGAAACAGAGGCATGATGGGACTTGTAGTTTTGCAACATCTGGAGGTCCGCTAATTGCATATCCCTGACCTAAAGCATACATCCAAATGAACCTTGGAATGGCTTCACCAAAAGAGGATTAAAGTTTTGGAATGGCTTAGCCAGAGCCCAGACTTGAATCCGATATGAAAATCTGTGTGGTAATCTGAAGAGGGCTGTGCACAGGAGATGGCCTCGCAATCTGACAGATTTGGAGTGGGACAAATATTGGTAAATCAAGATGTGCTATGCTGATAAACTCATACCCAAAGTGCTGTAATAAAATCAAAAGGTGTTTCAACAAAGTATTATTGTAGTTTAGGTTGTGCACCAGATTATTTTCGTTTTTTCGTTTTCTTCCCTCCACCTAAAAGATTTCAGTTTGTTGTTCAACTGAGTTGTACAGTTTATAGGTCACATTAAAGGTGGAAAAAGTTCTGAAATGATTTATCTTGATCTAATTTTTTACATCACAGAAACCTGACATTTTAACAGAGGTGCGTAGACTTTTTATACCCACTGTATGTCTCTTGTGCTTGTTTTTTAGCTTTCTATTTTGGCTGCACGTAGGCTTAAAGCGGATGTTCACCCTAATAAGATGTATATAACATTACATTCTGCATACTTCCAACATTTACAGTATGCTGTTTGTTTGTTTTTTGTTTTTTGCTGTACATACCATATTATTGCTATTTTCCACCCGGCTTCCGGGGGAGTAGGCGTTCCTATGCAGAGGCGCAGTGTCATGTGGGACTTCGCCCAGATGATTGACGTCTTGAGAAAAACTTCCCCCCGGCGGATAAGGCGCGTCACGAGTTTCCGAAAATAGCCGAACTGCGAGTCGGCTCTATACGGCGCCTGCGCAGTCAGCTGTACACGGCTCCTAGTCGGTGCCCTCGGGCTTTCACACTGGAGAAACAGCAGCCGCTGTTTCAGGTCGGTTTGCAGGCGCTATATTTAGTGCAATAGCGCCTGCAAACCGCCCCGTGTGAAAGGGGTCTAAACTTCCACCAATCAACAGAATAAAACCTGCTTAGATTTAAAAAAATTTAATATTGGTTTTATTCAATTTCCCACATACAGAGAAGAGAAACAGTTTTCAGGTTCATGTTTGTTTTATGACTGTTCTATGTTCAGTTGTCATCGGTTATCTCAGTGCTTCTGAATATTTGAAAGTTTACGCTAGCTATTATCTTCAGTGTTTGGCTAGAATGAGTCATTTCACTTTCCACCATAGTTTCCCAGGCAGTTATCAATTGTAGAAGCTATAATGTATCAAAACATATCACTTAATGGATGTAGCCATCATGGCACTCAATTTTTCTATTTTTCTCAGTCAACTGTATAAAGAGATTGTGACAACCTCATTTGAAAACCTTCAATTGTGTGCGTTCTACTGATGTGAACACGAGTCTTTCATCATCAGGAAAGAAGCTAGATAAATGAACATTATTTCCTATATTTAAAAAAACATAAAATACACTTGGGGAGATCAGGGAAAAGGGGTGGCGGTGACTGGGGGTTGGGGTCCTCTGGAGGGGTAGAGCCTAGGGCCCACAGTTGGAAAAAAAATGCTATGTATATTTTGTTATTACCGTATTTATCGGCGTATACCGTGCACTTTTTTCCCCTTAAAATCAAGGGGAAATCGTGGGTGCGCAATATACGCGGATCCTCCTCAGAGACAGCCGATCCTCCCTGTCTCTGAGCGCCGCCAAAGCCCGACAAAGACCGAGCCGAGTGTACTGTGCACTCGGCTAGGCTCGACTAGGCTAGGCCACGCTCTGCTCCGTCCGCAGCCACGCAAGAGGAGCCAAGAGAAGCTGAGAGGAGCCGAACACACCGGAAATCCGTCTCTGCACAGCTTGACAGAGGCGCCAAATTCAACGATGCAACCCCCGGGAGACGGACGCGACAGACAGCGACAAGGCTGGACGGACCGGCAGATGGACAAGACGGACACCGACAAGGCTGGACGGACCCCGCGCAAGGCCGCAGATGGATGCCGGACAAGGCCGGCGATGAACGCCGGGCAAGACAGCAGACGGACACCGACAAGGCTGGACAGACCCCGCGCAAGGCCGCAGACGAACGCCGGACAAGGCCGCCGATGGACGCCAACAGCAGACGGACACCGACAAGGCTAAGCATCCAAAAAGTACGTTTTTTCCCTAAACTTCCCTTCTCAGGTTGGGGTGCGTGCTATACGCCGGCGCGCGGTATATGCCGATAAATACGGCATATGCATATATATTTACACATTACATAGGCAGTCCACACTTCTACTTTTCTTTTCCTTACATAATGAAAGTCTATGGTATCTATTTACTGTACTAAAGCTTTCACTCAGAGTTCAGACAACGTTCACCCAAGATTCATACATTTTTCAGATTGAATTTTAACAGGATAATGTGTGACTCTTAGGTGAAAGTTGTGTGAATCTTGACTGAAAAATATAATAAATAGGTCCCCTGAGTTTACCAATTGTGTCTGAAAGCTTAAAACAGATTTCCAGTTCTATTTCTTACAAATAACTTGTCCAGACTTTTTGAAAATAATAAATACCCCTCTCACTGCTGAAGCGCCTTGTCTCCAGGGCTGTTCCCCAAACAAACTCAGCTCTGCTGCCAGTTCTATTCCAGATTGAATGGCGGCCAGCATCATTCAGCCCACTTCATGTGAGCCCAGGCTGTCATGGACACACCCTCTGAGGATTCATCATCATATAGCCCTGGGCTCACAGTATCACACTGCACAAAGCTGCACTGATGTCAGCATTGAAAACTGCTCTTCTCTGCCATAGGAAGGAGAGAAGGTAGATCCCAGAATGTAATTTGACAGGTAGGAAGAGTCCAAGAAAAAGGCACTTTTTGGATATCTACTTGTTAAAGTCAGTCTCATCTGTTCAAAATTAAGTCCTTTAGGGATGTGGGATTCGAGTTTAAAAATCCAAAAGACTTCTCTCTTACTAAGGAGAGAGGAGTTATCTCCTCCCCCAAGGGCAGTGTCCCCTCTTTCCACAATCTGAATTTTTGAGGCATGAAAGGACCAAAAATGTTTGGCAACATTGGTGTCCTTATTGGTATTGATGTTCGAGATGTGACCCCATAACCTGTCACACAAGCGTCTTGTGGTATAACCCACTTATTAAATATTACAGTGGGCACAGGTAATCACATATATTACATATCTTGTTTGACAGCTGACTAGCTGTTTAATTTCATAAGTGGTGCCCTTTGAACTAGATGTAACATAGTGAGGGTCACCGGCATACCGACAACTTGAACACTGAGTTGCATTGCATTTGAAGAAACTGACAGTATGCAACCAGGTGCATGCTTGTTGTTTGGAAGTAGAAAGATTTGGGGAAATAATGTTACCTATTGTGCGTGCTTTTTAACAATGTACTTTACTCCTTTAGAAAGTATTACTTTGTACTCTGAATCACCATATAAAATGGGTAAATACTGGGAGAGGATATGTTTGATGTTAAAAAATGTATTACTATAGCGTGTTGAAAAAACTACTGATGTAGTATCAATGCCTGGTGGAAATGTCAAGGATTTCTTTCCTTGTAATAGTGTTTCCCTGAATGTGTCACTTGCAGAGGTGTGTGCTTGATTGACAACGTATCTGATGTAACCTCGTTCTTGAAACAAGTATTCAATGGCATCAGCTTCCCCTTCAAATTCCGTGAGGGTAGAACAGTTGCATTTTAGTCAAACGAATAGGCCCTTAGGATCAGCTCTTATTAAATGCTGAGGATGACAACTTGAGGCATGTAACAGTGAATTTTTAGATGTAGGTTTTCTATACACTTATACTGTTACCATATGTTCTTGAAGGGAGCCTGTGTGATGTCTAAGCAATTGACTTTAATGGATTGTTCTTCCCCAGTAAACTTTAAATTTTGTGAATTTTTATTAAAATAAGTGAGAGAATCCTCCAAATACAGATTTTTATTAACTATAAACAAATGGTCATCAATGTAGCGAAAATATGTCTTTATCAAGTGTATATAAGGATTGTGGGCTCCAAAGATAAGAACCTCTACAATTGCCCATGGGCAGGTTGGCATACGTGGGCGCAAATCTGGCCCCCATTGAGGCTCCCTTTTTTTGTAGATAGTGTTGTTTGTCCAAAAAAAAGAAAAGTAGTTATGTATCAGTAGAAAATATACACTTTCCTGGATAAACTTTTTTATTTCTTGTATTTACTCTGTACATAAATCCATATGATGGCATATGGCCTGAAGTCTAGATGTATGTGGAATGCATGGGTACAAAGATTGTACATCACTGGTTGTCCATCTTAAATCATCCGACCAAGGGAGACCCTCGACTGCTAAATGGTGTGTTTGGTTTCATGAAGGTAGGACGATAGATAGGACTGGGAGTGCGGCGGTCATCCTTTGCAAGATATACAGTACACTGCTGGATCGGTCTTGGATAAGATGATGAACAAAGCAAAGAGGAGAAATCTTACAATAGGGACACATGCTTTTTTGACAACTGCACTTCCTCTCATCTACCTTACCAACCACTCATTGTCTGCCACCCCTCTCTGCCAATACCTACACTGGATTGCCAGCGGATTAAATTAAAAATACTAACAACAACATACAAGGCCATCCACAACTCTGCCCCGAGCTACATCACCAGCATCATCTCAAAATATCACCATAACCAAACCGCTACTCCCAAGACCCCCTGCCCTTTAGCCCTTTTGTCTTCTCCTCTGATGCTCACCTCCAAGACTTGCCTCTCCCATCTTCTGAAAGTATCTACCTCAATCTGTCCTGCTATCTCCTACTCTGGCCATCTTTAGGCGATCCCTGAAAACTCATCTCTTATGGGCACCAATACAAGTAAGGAGCCACTCGGCACTGTGTTCTTTTATACGTTTTAAATAAATAGAATTATACTATGGCGGTTTCTTCTTTTCTTTGTCCCGCTATATGATGTTGAAGTCAGAATGAAACCAAAAAGGAACCAAGCTGCATACATAGTCCATTGTGACACAAAGCTACTACTGACCTCTTTTTAAGTAAATTGGTCAACACCATCTAGTAAGGTGCCATCCTTTGAACACGTTTGTGGTGACCTTTAATTGGTGAAGGTGGAAACTTTCTTGCACAGCGCAATTTGAAGATATTTGAGCACTAGCACTTTATTCATCCTTTTTTATCATATATGGACGTCTGTTTATTGATTTATTTTTATATGGACATTTGTTTTTTCATGCATCTATATATGGACTCTTGCATTTTTCACTTTGCATAAAATCCACCAGCTGGGTGGTACTTTTTGGAGATTGCACTCAGTTAACCATTGTTGGATATATATATATATATATATATATATATATATATATATATATATATATATATATATATATATATATATTATTTTTATTACACCTGTTTAGTTAGTATTAATATTGTAGTGCCCCCTGTATTGCACTATTTTTAATATGTAGCGCCTGGCTACTTTCATAGCAGGTGCTGCTGTAAATTTAGAGGGTGATCAGAGAGTTAGTTGCCTCTGATCATGATTATTTGACTAAATTTTATGGCCTCTGTACCAGTTTTGGCTGTGCTGTGTGTTCACTGTCGTTGTCTGGGGAACCTCACACCCCCAGACCGACAGGTGGCAACAGTAAAGCCAGGGTAGTGTGGATATTTCTCCTCGGCAGCCAATCAGGAGGGTTGATCGCCTCGCTGTGCATGCTGGGGAGGGGTATTTAGTGGGCAGACGCCATTGGTTTGCATTGTCTTCGCCGCCATCCGCCTGGGCAGTCATCCCACCACCTCTATGTGTGGCCCTCCTGGCCGGGGTGTGTGTTCCTGGCTCCGGGACCACGTTGGTCCGGAGCAAATAATCTACCTTGTAGGCTCAGTGTGTAGACTGAGTCTGCGGCTGCAGAGTTGTCTGGTGCTGTCCGTCCCGAGGGAGGAAGCCGATTGATGGAGAACCTGTCTGGAAAATACTGAGCACGAGGCTGGTATCTCGAGAGAGGCCAACTGTTTCATAAAAGGACACATTGTTTCTGAGAGGCTGAACGAAGGTCGCCTATCAGTATTTGAAAATTAAACAAGCTGTTCAAGGGAGATCCGGGTGCTTAATCCAGTGTTAAGAAGGAATTTGGACTGAGAACATCTCCGCCCTTTGGGAAGGTCTGTGGCAGAGACTTTCCTAAAGAAAAATATATCTGCAGTGTGGACATTGACTTTATTATAGCTCTCATCCAGGACCCTAGACAGCGGAGAAACAGAGGTAACGTGCCACCCAAATCAAACCAGCAGCTCCTTCGGGGGTAGTGCTACAAATAATTTTGGAGAGACTTTGGGGTTGATTTACTAAAATTGGAGAGTGCAAAATCTGGTGCAGTCCTGCATTGAAACCAATCAGCTTCCAGCTTTTTTTGTCAAAGCTTATTTTAATAGGTTGAAGTTAGAAGCTGATTGGCTACCATGCACAGCTGCACCAGATTTTGCACTCTCCAGTTTTAGTAATTCAACCCCTTCCTCTCGTTTTCTGTTGATTCTTCAATGAGATACATGAAGCAAGAAAAAAAAACACAGGTTTTAACCCTTTCCTACTCTATGCAAAGCTAAAATCAAAAGTGTAGGACGCAAATGCAGATTAATACATCATTATGCAGTAAAGTGTCAGTCTTTATTATAATGACTTTAAATATTAAAAGAGTTTAGCAGAACCTTGACACAACACAGCATTGATCTTGAAAACAATTTCTTGATGAGTTTGGCACAATGGTCTATCCCACCAAATTTGCCTAATGCACACTTTTGTTTTTGGAAACTGCTGAAGATGTCACTTTTAGCAATCTCTCCAAAGTACATATCCTGAATTTTTAAAGGACATTTCATGGAATGACTGAGTCTCTGAAGAGAAAAATTGAGAGGACAGTTTCCTAGTTACAAGCACGTTCATAAAACTGTACCGGACTTGGGAATGAAAACCGAGTCTTGTTTAAAGATCATGCCAGTCCACATTTACACTTGCACGTTGTTAATCAAACAGCAGCAATAACCTTTATGTATGAGTATCATTGGGAAAAAAATAAAAAAGGAAACTAATGCAGCCACCGCATCTAAGAATTGGCAAGCTGCAATATAATACATTTATTTTTTTGACCAAATAGGTAATTTTTTGATGCCTAGCCAAAATCTCCAAATACTTTCCCACACTCGGGGAGCTGCATGTTCCATATTTAGCCCATTATTTTAGTAAATGGCTGTACATGGCTGTACTCCTTTAAACACAAATAGGTAGATTCAGTAAGAGTTAGGCAGGCTTATCAGTAGATAAGCCGACCTAACTCAGAATCTACGCCGACTTATGTTTAAGTGTATGCTCAAACAGAGATACGCTTAAACATATCTAAGATAGGACGGCTTGCGCCGTCCTATCTTAGATTGCAATATTTCGGATGGCCGCTAGGTGGCGCTTCCATTGCGGTCGGCGTAGAATATGTAAATGAGTAGATACGCCGATTCACGAACGTACGCCCGGCCGACGCAGTACTTTTACGCCGTTTACGTTAGAGATAGGCCGCCTAAAGTTAGAGCTTAGCCCTACATGGAATAGTAATGTTAAGTATGGCCGACGTTCCCGTGTCAAAATTCTAAATTTTTACGTCGTTTGCGTAAGTCGTCCGTGAATCGGGATTTACGTCATTTACGTCCATGTCAAAATCAATAGGCCCGTGCAGCGTACTTAGCCGCAATACACACTGGGAAATGTAGGCGCCCGGCGCATGCGCAGTAAAGAAAAAAACGTCAAAAACGTAAGGTCAAGCCTTATTAACATAAAACACGCCCCCCTTAAACACATTTGAATTTGGCGCCCTTACGCCCGCCCGCTTTAGGCTACGCCGCCGTAACATAGCAGGCAAGTACATTGTGAATCATATACTTGCCTAGCGAACTTACGGCGGCGTAGCTTAAATGCCTTAAGCTACGCCGCCGCAAAGTTGCGGCAACATACCTGAATCTAGGCAAAAAGCTTATTTGCATCAGCGCTTGAATGCGCAACCAATGTGTCTCCTGAGCGTGATACTTCCACGTTCAGAAAAAAGTTGGATGCACAGGCGCAGGTAAATACTGATCGAAAGCTCCAGAATATTTATGCTAATCATATAAAATACCTATTTTAGTCCGTGTGCATGAACTATTAAGATTGCATGAGTAAAGTGCTCATTTGGCTAAGTACAAGTACAAATCCATTTTTCCTCGCTTTAGTTGGCCCTTTCTAATACAATTTATAGATTAACATTCTTAGACATACAGTGTCGTGAAAAAGTATTCATACCTCTTGAAATTTCCCACATTTTGTCATGTTACATCCAAAAAGGCAAATGTATTTTACACAAAGTGGCACATAATTGTGAAGTGGAAGGAAAATGATAAATGGTTTTCAACAGTTTTTACAACTAAATATGTGAAAAGTGTGGCATGCATTTGTATTCAGCCCACATTACTTTGTAGAACCGCCTTTCACTGCAATTACAGCGGCAAGTCTTTTTGGGGATGTGCCCATTCTTCTTTGCAAAATATCTCAAGCTCTGTCAGATTGGATGGAGAGTGTCTGTGAACAGCAATTTTCAAGTCTTGCCACAGATTCTCAATTGGATTTAGGTCTGGACTTTGACTGGGCCATTCTTACACATGAAAATGCTTTGATCTAAACCATTCCATTGTAGCTCTGGCTGTATGTTTAGGGTCATTGTCTTGCTGGAAGGTGAACCTCCGCCCCAGTCTCAAGTCTTTTGCAGACTCTAACAGGTTTTCTTCTAAAATCTCCCTGTATTTGGCTCCATCCATCTTCCCATTAACTCTGACCAGCTTCCCTGTCCCTGCTGAAAAAAAGCATCCCCACAACATGATGCTGCCACCACCATGTATCACGGTGGGAATGGTGTGTTCAGGGTGATGTGCAGTGCTATACACAATTTTGGCCACACATAGCTTTTTGCTTTTAGGCCAAAAAGTTAACTTTTGGTCTGATCTGACCAGAGTAGCTTCTTGCACATGTTTGCTGTGTCCCCCACATGGCTTCTCGCAAACTGTAAACGGGACTTCTTATGGCTTTCAACAGATAGTTGTCCTGTGGACAGATTCTCCCACCTGAGCTTCTGCAGCTCCTCCAGAGGCACCATGGGCCACTTTGCTGCTTCTCGGATTAATGTTCTCCTTGCCCGGCCTGTCAGTTTAGTTGGAGGGCCATGTCTTGGTAGGTTTGCAGTTGTGCCATACTCTTTCCATTTTTGGATGATGGATTGATGGATAGTGCTCCATGAGATATTCAAAGCTTGGGAGATTTTTTAACACAAAACCCTTATACTTATATTTGTATATCTGCAGGGTGAGATCTAAGGCACTGCTGCCCTGAGTCTCAAAAGATTTTTTATGAAATTTGGTGAAGGCTGTTTACTTAGTGTTGTTTTAGGAAAGAAAATGAATCGCTTTCCTAACACTGACCCGCCCCTTAGCCAATCAGGTGCTCGGGTCTGGTTATCCTTCACCTGATTGGCTGAAACAACAGCCGCTGTGATTGGATGCCTGATAGAAAGGACCGGAGACAATGATGAACGTGGATGTGGAGGATGCCACTGTGACCCGCTGTGAGACGGGTAAGTCCTGACTCCTGGCAGCATTTGATGGGGCACAGTAGCGACAATTGATGGGGCACAGTAGTGGCAATTGATGGGCACACTGGCAGCAATTGCTGGACACACTGGCAGCAAATAATGGGTACAGTAGTTGCGTTTGATGGCACAGTGGTGGCGATTTATGGGTACAGTGGCTGCATTTGATGTGCACACTGGCTGCGCTTGATGGGCACAGTGGCTGCGTTTGATGGGCACAGTGGCTGCAATTGATGGGTTTTTTTTCAGTTTGTTTGCGCCCCCCAAAAGTTTTGAGCACCAGCCGCCAGTGCTAGAGTCTGTATATGATAAAATTCAAAAAACTAAAAAAGACAGGTACCTGCAAGGGGGACTCCAAGGTTTTGACTGCCTATGGGCCTCCACAGGGTTTAATCTGGCACTGGATGTGGGAGTTTGTTTTGACTATCAAAATTCCTGCTGCCCACATAATACATATGTGTGGCATTAACGCCCTTTAACCCCCTTAGCGGTAAACCCGAGCGTGACTCGGGGTAGGTTTCCAATGTTAGGATCGGTATCCCCGAGTCACGCTCGGGGTGGACGTGCAGAGTGTGCAGCAGTGCGGCTTACCTTTCGCTGGATCCACAGGGAAGTTACTTACCTTGTCCCTGGATCCAGCGATGCCTCCCCGCTGTGTGAGCGAGCGGGTCCTCCTCGCTCGATTCACAGTGTCCCCGTGTGTCGCCGATCTCCGTTCCCTGCGACGTTACGACGCACGGGGGCGGAGAATGGCGCCAAATTCAAAAAAGTAAACAAACACTTTACATACAGTATACTGTAATCTTATAGATTGCAGTACTGTATGTAAAAAATACACACCCCCCTTGTCCCTAGTGGTCTGCCCAGTGTCCTACATGTACTTTTATAAAATAAAAAATGTAATTTCTGCCTAAAAACTGTAGATTGTCCAAAAGTGTCCCTTTATGTCAAAAATGGTTTTAGATCAGCTAGAAAACAGCGATAATAAATTATAATCACTTGTAGAAATGTGCGATAGCGATTTGTGGGGAAATTCGTCATAAAAAAAAAAAAATTATGACAGCAACAATTCTGCAACTGAGCAAATTTCAGTGATTTTGAGTTGATTACATTATTGAATAATTTTTATTATAATTATATTATTATTTGTTATAATTATTTATAATTATTTATTATATTATAATTTATAATTTTGTTTTAAAAAAAAAATCATACCCGGGATGCCTACTAGACTCTTGCTTGGTCAGATTTAAGTGAGTTATTTCTAAAAATTACAGACCTACAGTATAAAACGCCAAATTTCCTTACAAAATAATTGTACCGCTTTTGGTACGTAATTCCAGACAGAATCATACCGCCAGGGAGGTTAACGCCCACATACTACATGCCACACATATGCGTCTATTGGTTGCAGAGGTTTCTATGCTGACAGCTCAATGATAGCTCCCAGTCTCTCCCGGGTGATAGTTATAATTGTAGTTGGTGGAACCAACTCCCTATCATATGAGGACTGTGACATCCAATCACAGTTGTCACGTGATTGGGCAGACCTTACTGCCCGCAGAGCATTACCAGCTAAGGGATGCCAGGGCTGAGCGGGAAGGGGTTAAGGTAAACACTGCAATAAGATTCTAAATATCTGCCTTTTTACGGGAAGTCTGTAATTACTTGTTAGAATTGATTGATCTTCAAAACTAGTATTTATCTTTATTAAAAATGTCCTTATGAATTACTAGAGAAAGTCTCATAAATAAGCTCTAAGGTGGAACTAAAGTATTGAGAAAATAATTAGACCGGAAAACAAATAGATTACGTAAGAAGAGGAGCATCGCAGAAAGTTCTCAAACTCATTAAACTTCATGTAAATACCAAAGCGGGCTCGGAGAACACGCAAGGAAAGAAATAAATCCGCCCAGGCAGAGAAAGCGAATAAATTAAGTACATAAAGCCTTTGTGTGGGAGACGACAAGGACTTTCTCCCTAAACGTGTCTGACAAATTACCTAGTACTGTTTTATGGTGAAATAAGGACATTGCAAGAACAATTTGGTCCATAGGCTATTTTATGAGGTTTTTGGTTTACTTGTCCTCCAGAAGATTCACCCCTCTTCATGAACAGGTCATTTGCTAAACAGCGCGGTGTTATTTTAACTTTAAGCGATACTGTACCCAAAAAAAAAAAATTTGGTGGTATCTGCGCTTTTATTTTTTGTGCTATGAACAAAAAAAAGGCTGACAATTTTGGAAAAAAAAAAAAACATTTTTTTTATTACTTTATGCTATTTCAAATTGAAAAAAAAATCGAATTTCTTCATCAATTTAGGCCAATATGTATCCTGCTACATATTTTTGGTAAAAAAAATCTCAATAAGCATATATATTCAATGGTTTGCACAAATGTTATAGCGCCTACAAACTATGGGATATTTAAAAAAAATATGTTTTACTAGTAATGTCCACTATTAGCGACTGCAATATTGTGGCAAACATTCTGACACTAACTGACTCTTTTGACACTTTTGGGAACCAGTGACACTAATACAGGTGATCAGTGCTAAAAATATGCACTGTCTCTGTACTAATGACACTGGCTGGGAAGGGGTTTAAATTGAGGGGCGATCAAAGGGGTAACTGTGTGCCTAGCCAGTGCTTGTGTAGTGTGGGGAGGTGCTTTTACTAGGGGAAGACATAGATCTGTGTCTCTGCTTTGCAGGAACACAGGATCCATGACTTCCCTACTGACAGAATAACAAACAACAAAGAAAAAGCGCCTTTTAGTGCAAATATTTAATAGCTGCAGCAACATGTAATTCCACTCTTACACATAAGTAATGGATGACAAGTGCCCAGAGGGTGAAGAAACTGGAATCTCCTGAGTCCGGCGGAGCTCCGTGTTGCGAGGAAATCAGTGTGTAATGCCGTGTACACACGGTCGTTTTTTGTGATGAAAAAAAAACGACATTTTTAAAAACGTCATTTAAAATGACGGTGTGTGGGGAAAACATCGTTTTATGTCTTCTGAAAAACGACCAAAAAAAAATTCGAGCATGCTTTAATTTTTTATGTAGTTATTCAAAACGTCGTTTTTTTGTGTCATAAAAAAATCACCGTGTGTAGCTAAAATGACGTTTAAAACCACGTTTTTAAACCCGCGCATGCCCAGAAGCAAGTTATGACGCGAGCTTGAATGGAACAGAGTGCCGCCGTACGTGCTGAACATAACCGCGCTTTGCTAGAGCTCTTTGAAAAAACGATGGTGTGTATGCTACGTCGTTTTTTAAAATGAAGTTTGAAAAACGTCGTTTTTTTTTCATGAGAAAAAATGGCGTTTTTTTTCATCACAAAAAATGACCGTGTGTACGCGGCATAAGTGTGGAATTACATGTTGCTGCAGCTATTAAATATTTGCACTAAGAGGCGCTTTTTTTGTTTTTGTTTCTTGTCTTTTACTCTGCAGAGCTGGCTTCGCTCTTTAGGCAAGCTTGCCCTCAGTGCTTATAATTGTCACTTTTCAGATGTGTCACAACATCATTTATAAAAGACTGCCTATTTCATCGACATTTCCAAAAACTTTCATCCATGGACTAGTATATTTATTTTGTTAGTTTTATGCATTTTGGGTTATTTAGTCCTGACTTCCTGAATTAATTTTTAATTTCCTTAGCGCTGACATAATTTGTATATTACTGAAAGAACAACAATCTGCCTTGTTTACATAGGCAGATTGCAGTTTTGTCTCTCTGGCTGACGATCGTCGGGTGCCAGCAGACATTGGCCCAGATTCTCAAAGGGCTTACGACGGCGCAACGCCATGTACGCCGTCGTAAGTCCTAATCTGGGCCGTCGTATCTATGTGACTGATTCTTAGAATCAGTTACGCATAGATATCCTTTAGATCCGAGAGGCGCAAGGCTCTTACGCCGTCGGATCTTAAATGCAATTTTTTGTCCGCTAGGTGTCGCCTCCGTCGTTTTCCACGTTGAGTATGCAAATTAGCTAGATACGCGAATTCCCGAACGTACGCGCGGCCGACGCAGTAAAGTTACGATGTTTACGTTAGGCTTTTCCCGGCGTAAAGTTGCCCCTGGGTATAAGAGGCGCAACCAGTGTTAAGTATGGCCGTTGTTCCCTCATCAAAATTTATAAATTTACGTCGTTTGCGTAAGTCGTCCGTGAATGGGGCTGGACGCCATTTACGTTCACGTTGAAACCAATGACGTCCTTGCGACGTCATTTGGAGCAATGCACCCTGGTATATTTTACGGACGGCGCATGCGCAGTGCGTTTGGCGTTTGGCATTATAATGCTACACGCCCCCTACCGGCCTAATTTGAATTAGGCGGGCTTGCGCCGGGTGATTTACGCTACGCCGCCGCAACTTTACAGGCAAGTTCTTTGTGAATAAAGCACTTGCCTGAAAAACTTGCGGCGGCGTAACTTAAATGAGATACGTTACGCCCGCCCTAAGTTACGCCATTCTACGAGAATCTCACCCCATTGAGTCTACGGTACCCGCTGATCGGCTCCTGCTGTGTGTAATGTGATGATGTATATATACATGATCGTGCGCACAGTTGCCATCCTGTAGCAGTGAAACTGCTATAGGGCGGTCGCTAAGGGGTTAAAGAAGAATTCCAGCTATGGAAATTTTTTCATAGTTATATTGGTCCAGCTTAGATTAATGTAGCTATGCACTATACCATACCTGTGGGATCCCACTGAAGGCTGGAAATCACTGCAGTGGACATCCCTACTCCAGTGATCTTCACTTGCTTCTGAGTCTTGTGCTGAGTGGCTGCCCTGCTGCATTCTGAACACAGGTGGTCACCCACTTGGCACGGGTGCAATTCAGAGAAGGTTTCGCATATTTTCAGTGAATTGTGAGAACTAGCTTCAAGTGGTAGCACGTTTTCTTCTTTTTAGAACTGCACAAGTTAAACAAACCAAACGGATCAGTTTCCCTGGCAGGGGTTTTCAGCATTTATCTTCCGTCCAAAGAACAAACAGCGTTAAAGGGGTTGTAAAGGTTTGTTTTTTATTTTCTAAATAGGTTCCTTTATGCTAGTGCATTGTTGGTTCACTTACCTTTTCCTTTGATTTCCCTTCTAAATGTTTTTTTCTTTGTTTTCTTTGTCTGAATTTCTCACTTCCTGTTCCTCCTCAGTAAGGTGTTCAGTAAGCTGTTCCAAATGACTTTCCACTGCTCAGATGATGGTGGAAAGCTTACTGAGGAGAAACAGGAAGTGAGAAATTCAAACAAAGAAAAAAAACATTTAGAAGGGAAATCGAAGGAAAGGGTAAGTGAACCAACAATGCACTAGCTTAAAGGAACCTATTTAGAAAATAAAAGACGAACCTTTACAACCCCTTTAAGCCTCCTGGTATTTAACCTCTTTACCACCGCGCTATAGACAAAACACGTCTACAGCGCGGTGGAGTTATTCTGGGAGGACGTCCCTGGGACGTCCTCCCAGAATCCTCCTCTCGCGCACCCCCTGGGCGCGCTCCCGGAATCATCTGTGAGCGGCGGGTCTAGAAGACCCGGCGCATCACAGATCGCGGTAAATTGGCGCTGATAGCGGCCGTTTACCATGTGATCGCTCCGTCAAATGACGGAGCGATCACTTGTAAACAAACCGGCTTCATGTGATGACGCCGGTTCCTCCCTCTCCTCTCTGTACTGATCGGTACAGTGTGAGAGGAGATGGGAGAGCGGGTGGCAGCAGCAACTGCTGTGGCTGGATCTGTGACAAATGCAGTCACAGATCCAGCCATCCCTCCCTGTGCAATACTCTGCAATTAACCCCTCATACTCTGCGATAACCCCCCATACTCTGCGATAACCCCCCCATACTCTGCAATAACCCCCCCCATACTCTGCAATAACCCCCCCCATACTCTGCAATAACCCCCCCCATACTCTGCAATAACCCCCCAATACTCTGCAATAACCCCCCAATACTCTGCAATACCCCCAATACTCTGCAATACCCCCAATACTCCGCAATACCCCGCAATACCTGCTAATATGACAGAAACAAGATTTTTTATTTAATTTTTTACAGAATTTTCAGTGTTTTTTCTTTTATAGCGCAAAAAATAAAAAACCCAGAGGTGATCAAATACCACCAAAAGAAAGCTCTATTTGTGGGAAAAAAAAGGACAAAAATTTCAGATGGGCACAATGTTGTATGTCTGAGTAATTGTCATTCAAATTGTGAGAGCACCGAAAGCTGAAAATTGATCTGGTTAGGAAGGGGGTTCAAGTGCCCAGTGGTCAAGTGGTTAATCTGATCTCACAGACCGTGACACAATACCACTCAGTACCTCTCCCAAATCCTTGACCCATACACTTGGAACCCTCTTACCGCTCTGGCTCCCATCTGTTCTCCTGGACAGAGACCTCCTATGTCTGCCGGGGTGAAGCCCCAAACCCTAGTCAGGTCTCTCCTAAAAGCTCAGCACACACCTGCCCAATTAGTGTGCTGGTGGTTCTCAAAACACAGACCCAGGATTAGAGACTTCATCCCTCCCATGTCCCTAGGAAATCTCTAGGCTCCAGGTCCCAAACCAGATGTTACCAACCAATGAGGAAACAGAAAAGTCAGGTTCCTCTGAATGACACAAGTTCCCTGGAGCCCCTCAACCTGCCCGGATGAGAATCCTGGGTCAACAATTATTTTTATATAGTAGCAGGGCTTAGCTCTGCCACATAATGCAAAATGTTTTTCCATTGTATGAGGTGAAGAGGCGAGCTAGGGATGTCATGATCTCCACCTCATTTAATAAGGGAACACTTTGCCAACAGGACTAGTTTTCTTTGTTCTCTCACCGAGAACAGGAGAAGCCTTTAGGCAGATTGAAATGCGTTTAGTCGTCCCAGGCTGGGAAAGAGTTAAAGCACTTTGGGCCTAGTTCCCAGGCTTTTTGTGTTGTGGTGACAGTTGAAGTTGTAGTTGCAGGGTCAGCAGCATCGGAAGAA
Source organism: Rana temporaria (assembly GCF_905171775.1). Lineage (NCBI taxonomy): Eukaryota > Metazoa > Chordata > Amphibia > Anura > Ranidae > Rana > Rana temporaria. Next base: position 643,197,731 of record NC_053489.1, on the reverse strand, counting down.
GACACCAGGAGTCATGGACAGCATCCAAGTCATGGACAATACCTATATGGATGGACTCTCACCTCACAGAGCAATTCCGGGGTCACTACATCATTATAGTTAGGATTAAGTAAACAACATTGTTCGTTCTGTATTATCATGCTGCATTTCGACAGTAACAGTGGTGGCTGATGCTCAAATGTGTTTTTTTTTTTTTTTTTGGGGGGGGGGGGGGCAAACAACCTGAGAAAAAAAAACATCAATTGCAGCCACTGTGCCCATCAAACACAGCCCTTGTGCCCATCAAACGCAGCACCTGTGCCCATCAAAAGCAGCCACTGTTCCCATCAAACACAGCCCTTGTGCCCATCAAACGCAGCACCTGTGCCCATCAAAAGCAGCCACTGTTCCCATCAAACGCAGCCCCTGTGCCCATCAAAAGCAGCCACTGTTCCCATCAAACGCAGCCACTGTGCCATCAAATGCAGCCACTGTACCCATAAATTGCCACCACTGTGCCATCAAACGCAGCTACTGTACCCGTCAATTGCTGACACTGTGCCTATCACTCGCCGCCACTGTGCCATCAAACGCAGCTACTGTACCCATCAATTGCTGACACTGTGCCTATCACTCGCCGCCACTGTGCCATCAAACACAGCTACTGTACCCATCAATTTCTGCTACTGTGCCCATCAATTTCTGCTACTGTGCCCATCAATTGCTGCCAGGATGCTCATTGATTGTTGCTACTGCACCCATCCACTGCCGCTACTGTGCCCATCAACTGCTGCCAGTGTGCAACCCCCGCCTGCCTGGCACTTACTTTGTCTCAGTGGGGCATCGGGTCATGGTGGCTTTGTCCTCTATGCGCCTTAATCTCTTCTCCCGCCCTCTCTTCCCATCCTCTGCTATGATTGGACGCCTGATAGGCGGCGTAAAATCACAGCGCCTGTCGTTTCAGCCAATCAGGTGACAAGTAACACAGACCCAAGTACCTGATTGGCAGAGAAGCGGTTCAGTGTTAGGAAAGTGATTCATTCGCTTTAGTAACACACAGCTGAGTGAACAGTGAACGTCCAGCATGGTGCCCATTGTTCACTGTTTTGGACGCCTATTAGAGCCTTTGGCTTTAATCAGGTGCTTCCAAAAAACAACCCGCCGCTGTAAATCAGGTGCCTGGCGCCCGACAAGGGGGTGGCTGTGGCAATCATAGATAGATTCATGCGATTCATGAATCTATCTATGACAATGGAAGGACGGCAGGAAAGACACTTTGTGGATGCACCATCACTGAACAGTAAAGTTATGTTAACCGTTCTAAGCCTGGTCTGAAGTTATTCAAAGGGGCGCATGTTGGTTCTGGCATATTCCAAAGAACTTGGATCTGTAAACCACATATGGGGTATGAAGTAACACTACTGCAGAGGGTTAACTTGGCAAAGCCAAGAAGAGCACTGTAGCTGCTTTGGGTAACCAAAGAAAAGAACAAGCTACAGCAACCAGTCGTGAAGCGTGGTATTTGGTAAGGTGGCAGGTCCTCCAGTAGCGAAGGGGTCAGTGTTCTGACTCCCTCCCTAGCAGTCCATCTTCCATAGCAACCGGGCGAAGACTAGCGTTACAGAGATCTATGGCCTAGTCATATGGTACGGAAAGGAAGAAGTTAAGTGAGGTCCACCCTAGGTGCTCTGCACTTTATTGCTGCACGCAGGGAAAGTTCATCATTAAGTCGGGGAACTGTCTTAATGTTTGATTGTTCACATGGCTGCAGTCTCTGCCTGGTCCCGGGCATTGGTGAGCGCACACCGAGCAGGTGTTACCCAACAAACCAATTTTTTCCAGTTTTTAATAGTAGCGGGAACCACTGCCTGGTTTCTACTGTCATGTTTTGCATTAAACCACACTGCACTGACACAAACTTACACAAATGTACCAAAACAGGTGCCCCCACTGGAAGATTCTTTATGTCCATCGTCCAACTGGATGTAGCCCTCCCCCTCTCTTGATCACTTCCAACATGGACTATGGGATGTGTAGTGTGCATAGAGCAATGCAAAAGACCATAACCAACGTGTACTGCTCATTCCAAACAAATGGAGTTGAAAAGGAAAGGTTCAGGGGCTCATGGAGGACTTTACAAGAAGGAAGAAAAACACAGTTAAGCCTCATACACACGATCGGACTTCCAAATGACTTTTCCGTGGATTTTTGTTTAAAGGGCGTTGTCCGTGAACTTGGTATGCATACACACGGCAGGGCTTTTTCAGCCAACAAACATGAACATAGTGACATACAGTGGGTGACTGCGATATTGTGTCAATCTCGCTCCCTTTCTCGGCGAGATTGACCACCTACAAGCCCCATCGCGGGAGCCAGTGCCGTATCCAAAGCACGCTACCCGGCCGGCCAGGAAAGGAGTGGGGACGAGCGAGCGCCCCCCCCCCCCTCCTGAGCCGTACCAGGCTGCATGCCCTCAACATGGGGGGGTTGGGTGCTCTGGGGCAGGGGGGCGCACTGCGGCCCCCCACCCCAGAGCACCCTGTCCCCATGTTGATAAGGACAGGGCCTCTTCCCGACAACCCTGGCCGTTGGTTGTCGGGGTATGTGGGCGGGAGGCTTATCGGAATCTGGGAGCCCCCTTTAATAAGGGGGCCCCTAGATACCGGCCCCCCACCCTAAGTGAATGGATATGGGGTACATCATACCCCTACCCATTCACCTGGAGGAAAAATGTTAAAAGTTAATAAACACGACAAAAGGGTTTTTAAAATAATTTATTTGTCTGCTCCGGAGGCACCCCCTGTCTTCTTTAGCTCTTTTTACCAGGGGGGCTTCTTCTCCCGCTATCCCGGGGTCTTCTCTGCTATCCGGGGGGGGGGCTTCTTCCACTCTCCGGGTCTTCTCCGCTTTCCGGGGGGGCTTCTCCACTCTCCGGGTCTTCTCCGCTATCCGGGGGTCTTCTTCTATGTTCGCCGCTCTCCGCTGTTGACTCGGCGCACCCCGGTTCTTCCTCCCGCTGTCCGGTGCCTTCTCCTTCAGCGCTGAACGTCTTCTTCTTCTTCTGTGCTGTGACGTCTTCTTCTTCTTCTTTGCTGTGACGTCTTCTTCTTCTCTTCTCTTCTTCTGCCTTCTCCCAATGTTGACACGTCGCCTCTTCTCGCTGCAATGACAGGTGCGCGGTTTGCATCTGACTTATATAGGCCTCACAGTCCCATCATGCTCTGGTACCAACCCATGTGATACCTACCCACGTGGGTAGGTATCGGAGCATGATGGGACTGTGAGGCCTATATAAGTCAGATGCAAACCGCGCACCTGTCATTGCAGCGAGAAGAGGCGACGTGTCAACATCGGGAGAAGGCAGAAGAAGAGAAGTGAAGAAGATGACGTCACAGAAGAGCGGACTGGCCGCCACTAGTATAGCGGCGGCCAGCCCTGAAGGAGAAGGCACCGGACAGCGGGAGGAAGAACCGGGGTGCGCCGAGTCAACAGCGGAGAGCGGCGAACATAGAAGAAGACCCCCGGAAAGCGGAGAAGACCCGGAGAGTGGAGAAGCCCCCCCCGGAAAGCGGAGAAGACCCGGAGAGTGGAGAAGCCCCCCCCCCGGATAGCGGAGAAGACCCCGGGATAGCAGAAGAAGAAGCCCCCCTGGTAAAACGAGCTAAAGAAGACAGGGGGTGCCTCCGGAGCAGACAAATAAATTATTTTAAAAACCCTTTTGTCGTGTTTATTAACTTTTAACATTTTTCCTCCAGGTGAATGGGTAGGGGTACCCCATATCCATTCACTTAGGGTGGGGGGCCGGTATCTGGGGGCCCCCTTATTAAAGGGGGCTCCCAGATTCCGATAAGCCTCCCGCCCGCATACCCCGACAACCAAGGGCCAGGGTTGTCGGGAAGAGGCCCTGTCCTCATCAACATGGGGACAGGGTGCTCTGGGGTGGGGGGGCCGCAGTACGCCCCCCTGCCCCAGAGCACCCAACCCCCCCATGTTGAGGGCATGCAGCCTGGTACGGCTCAGGAGGGGGGGGCGCTCGCTCGTCCCCACTCCTTTCCTGGCCGGCCGGGTAGCGTGCTTTGGATACGGGTCTGGTATGGATTGTAGGGGGACCCCTACGCCGTTTTTTCGGCGTAGGGGGGTCTCCTTACAACCCATACCAGACCTAAGGGCCTGGTATGCTCCTGAGGGGGGAACCCATGCCGGATTTTTATTTAAAATCGGGCGGGGAGTTCCTCCTCAGGATTCATAACAAACGCTGCACACGTGTAGAATTGGCGGGAATCCAAGTCGGATCCCCGTCGCTTCTATGACGCGCTCGCTGGAATGTGCTTTTACTATTTCAGCGAGTGCGAGATGTCGGCACCCTGTCGCCGAGAATCAGCGCGATGCTGTCGTGCTAAAAACACATTCTCGGCGGCAGGCACTGTAATCGTACTACATGTTTTTTCTTCTCTTTTCCACCAACCTTTGGGCAACTTCTGCTATTATTGTCTGATCTTTAGCATTCATTCTGAGCATGCGTGTTTGTACTTTGGACTTTAGTCCGATGGACTTATGTACACACAATCAGATTAGCCGACGTAGGACATTTGTTGCCAAAAAGTTTGTCTGTTCTTACAGCGAACATTTGTCCGATGAAAAAGCAAAAATGTTTGTCCGATGGAGTGTACACACGGTCAGGTTGTCCACTAAAACATGTCCGTTGGACATTTGTTGTCAATAAAGTCCAATCATGTACGGGCCTTAAGAAATGATATCATGAACAATAGATTATAGGGTCAATACATAGTATGGGCTAGATTCAGAAACAAATGCCTATCTTTAGGCGGGCGTAGCGTATCTCATATACGCTACGCCGCCGTAACTTTGAGAGGCAAGTCCCGTATTCAGAAAGAACTTGCGCCCGAAGTTACGGCGGCGTAGCGTATATGGGCTGGCGTAAGCCCGCCTAATTCAAAATAGGCTGGTAGGGGGCGTGTTGTATGCTAAATAATCGCGACCCCACGTAATTGACGTTACTAATGAACGGCGCATGCGCCGTCCGTGAAAGTATCCCAGTGCGCATGCTCTAAATCACGTCGCAAATAGTCAATGCTTTCGACGTGAACATAACTTACGCACAGCCCTATTCGCGTACGACTTACGCAAATTACGTAAACTACGGAAAATTCGACACTGTCCCGACGTCCATACTTAACATTGGCTACGCCTCATATAGCAGGGGTAACTTTACGCCGAAAATAGCCTTACGTAAACTTCGTAAATCAATGCGCCGGGCGGACGTACGTTTCTGAATCGGCGTATCTAGCTCATCTGCATATTCTATGCGGAAATCAACGGAAGCGCCACCTAGCGGCCAGCGGAAATATGCACCCTAAGATACGACGGCGTAGGAGACTTACGCCGCTCATATCTGGGCAACATTGAGGCGTATCTGATTCTATGAATCAGGCGCCGAGATGCGACGGCCCGCATTCGGAGTTACGACGGCGGATCTGGAGATACGCTGACGTAACTCCTTTATGAATCTAGCCCTATATGTATATGGACATTTTTTGGAGAGTAGGGATAAAATTTAGCGTCACTTTAAAAGTTTGAACTTCTAGAGCCCTGAAAACTTTTTCTCATATTCATGTTGCTTCTGTGGCTCTGTAAAGTCATATCCAGAAAAGTATTAGTTATTTATGCCATTGATCAGATCCAGTAGCCGGTATTGATGGTTCTTTCTCTGTTTATGTTTGTACGGCAGAAAGCTAAACCTTGTTCACCTTCTACTAATGTGTTCTTTAGTAATAAATCAAAGATTTAATTTATTCGCTCGTATTGACTTCCCTGTCTGTCTTAACTGTAGGTGATGAGTGGTCTGAAGATGAAACATATGTGTTTATATTGGAGGAAATCAATACCACCTCCTATTTCACTCACCAGTCTAGGAAATGAGCTTCTCTTTTAATCTGGTGAGGGGTCAATACTTGTCTACAGGCTCATTGCTACTGGTAGAAGACATGAGCTTATTACAGACATAGAACTGCTGTATTATAATCACATCTACGATTGATGAGAGCTGGTATTATAATCCTCCTTGTCATCCCTAATGGATTGTACATCCCCTCTGTACCTTAATTAGTATCATATACAATATATTTTCAAACGTATTGGGGCGCCTGCCTTTTCACGAACATGAACTTTAATGGCACCCCAGTCTTAGTCGGTAGGGTTCAATATTGAGTTGGCCCACCCTTTGCAGCTATAACAGCTTCACCTCTTCTGGGAAGGCTGTCTACAAGGTTTAGGAGTGTAGTGGCTTACAGTCTCTGATCTATTTCATCCCAAAGGTGTTCTGTGGGGTTGAGGTTAGGACTCTGTGCAGGCCACTCAATTTCCTCCACCCTAAACGTACTCATCCATGTCTTTATGGACCTTGCTTTGTGCAATGGTGTGCAAACATGTTGGAACAGGAAGGGGCCGTCCCCAAACTGTTCCCAATTGGGAGCATTACAAAATGGTCCAAAATGTCTTGGTTTACTGACGCCCTTCCTTCACGGAACTAAGGGGCTAAGCCCAACCCCTGAAAAACAACCCCACACCATATTTCCCCCTACTCCAAATGATTTGGAGGGGTGGCACGATACTTTTGTCAATATAGCAATTGTGGGCCAGATTAAGGTACATCGGCGCATCTTTGAGCCGGCGTAGCGCGTCTCATATGCGCTACTCCGACGTAACATTGAGAGGCAAGCTGAGTATTCACAAAGCACTCGCTCCCATATTTACACCAGCGTAACGTAAATAGGCCGGCGTAAGCCTGCCTAATTCAAAGTAGGCAGGTAGTGGGCGTGTTGTATTAAAATGAGTCGTGACCCCATGTAAATGCAAGGCTGTACGAACGGCACTTGCGCGCACATGTTTAGAATCACGTTGCATATACTCCCTAAGATACGCCGGCTCAATGCTTATGACGTGAACGTAACTTACGCCCAGCCCCATTCACGTACGACTTACGCAAACAACGTAAAATCCGACGGCAGTTCCGACGTCCATACCCTACACGACTTAGGCCAACTATTTGGTGGTTTATCTTTATGCCGGACGTACGCCTTACGTAAACGGCGTAGCTTACTGCAACGGGCGCAAGTATGTTCGTGAATCGGCGTATCTAGGTCATTTGCATATTCAATGCGTAAATCAATGGAAGCGCCCCTATCGCCCAGCGTAAATATGCACCCAAGATACGACGGCGTAGGAGACTTACGTCAGTCGTATCTTGCCACAATTCAGGCGTATCTGATTTAGAGAATCAGCGCATAGATACGACGGCGCACATTTGGACTTACGACGGCGTATCAGTAGATACATCGGCGCAAGTCTTTCTGAATCTGGCCCATAGTGTGGATGAGTGAGTTTGGGGTGGAGGAACTTGACAGAGTCCTGAACTCAACCCGATAGAACACCTTTGGGATGAATTAGAGCAAAGACTGTGAGCTTGGCCTTCTCGTTTAACATCAGTGCCTGAACCCACAAATGCACTTCTGGAAGAATGGTCAAACACACTCCTAAACCTTGTGGACGGCCTTCCCAGAAGAGTTGAAGCTGTTTTAGCTGCAAAGGGTGGGCCAACTCAATACTGAACCCTATGGATTAAGACAGGGATGCCATTAAAGTTCATGTGCGTGTAAAGTCAGGCGTCCAAATACTTCTTGGCAATATAGTGTAGTTTTCTATTGATACATTGTTGCAAATAACAAGAAAAAATGGACGAAGGGGCTGCCATTTCTTGTTTCATTTCATTTCTATATTGAGAAAGAAAAATGCACATGTAGGGCCAGATTCACAAAGAGATACGACGGTGTATCTACAGATACACCATCGTATCTCTGACTTACACTGGTCCTATCTATGCGCCTGATTCATAGAATCAGATACGCATAGATAGGGCTAAGATCTGACAGTGTTACACTGTCGGATCTTTTTTTCGATTTAAAAATGGCGCCGGGGGCGTTCCCGCTGATTTACCTTGAATAATATGTAAATCAGCGAGATACGCAAATTCACGAACGTACGCGGACCCGACACAGTCTTCTTACGACGTTTCCGTAGCGGCTTTCCCGTCGTATACTTACCCCTGCTTTTATCAGGCGCAGCCAATGTTAAGTATAGCCAGCGTTCCCACGTCAAATTTGAATTTTCTAACGTCGTTTGCGTACGCCGATTCACAAACACGCGCATCGCAAGTCACGCTCACGTCGAAACCACTGACGTCCTAGTGACGTCAGTGGGAGCAATGCACGCCGGGAAATTACCCGGACGGCGCCTGCGCATTTAAATCGGCGCGGGAACGTGCCTGATTTAAATAGTACACTCCCCTAGCCGCGGAATTTGAATTCCGCCTGGGGATTTAGGATCCGCCGCCGCAAGTTTGGAGGTAAGTGGTTTGTGAATTAGCCACTTGCCTCCTAAACTTGCGGGAGCGGATCTTAAATCACGTAGATCGAGCGGATCTATAGATCCGCTGATCTACGTGAATCTGGCCCATTATATTATTTTTGATCCCTACTACTGGTACAAATAACATTGAACACACACATACTGTATGTGCTATTGTTGTGAAAGTCAGAAGTAGGAGATTTATTTTCAGGTTTTGAAATGGTGATTTGAATGGTTTTGATATGGTGATAGAATAGCTTTCTGTTAAACCAATGCCATGTCATTTTTTTTAAAGCATATTTCACCAAGTTTTGAAGCAAGTGAAGGCAATATCAGAAATGTTTACTTATTTAAAGTGGAGTTCCACCCAGGAAAAAAACATTTGCCCAAAACTCATAAAAAAAATTGAAAAAAAAAATGTGAAAAAAAATAAATTAATACTCACCCGAAATACCTGTTGCTATGCGGAAGTTCGTAATCTGCCTCTTCCGTAACCTCGGTTTATCTCCTCTTCATCTTCTTCTAGTGAATGGGGCGCAATGCTTTCTGGGAACTGTGTGTGTTCTCAGAGAGCAGCCGCCTATTCACAAGTCGGCGCGAGACTCGCGCATGCGCAGTAGGAAATGGGCAGTGAAGCCGTAAGGCTTTACTGCCTGTTTCCCCTAGTGTGAATGGCGGCGCGGGACCTGCATCGATCGTGGGATCGGCATCGTGGGGGCCATCAGCGCGGGCAAGTAGGACAGGTAAGTGTCCTTATTAAAAGTCAGCAGCTACACTGTTAGCTGACTTTTAAAAAAAAAAATTGCGGGTGGAATCCCGCTTTAACAAGAATAACATGCTTCAGTTATATCTTTTTTTTTTTTTTACTGAATCCTTTCTATGCTTTAAAGAATACATGTCAGGTAGCTGAATTTAATCTTAGGTCAACTTTAACCACTTGTCTATCAATATGTGTTTATAAACAGCATGGTAGACAAGTGGTTAAATCAAGTTTACCGCTGCTGCAGCTGTGAGTTTGGTACCGGCTTTAATAGCCAGCAAATGGTCTTCTGATAAAAGTGAACAGGGCAGCTCAGATGGGGGTCTAAACCACTTAAGAGCAGGACCGTTATGCAGGTTAAGGACCTCACCCCTTTTTGCGATTCGGCACTGCGCCGCTTTAACTGACAATTGCGCGGTCGTGAGACGTGGCTCTCAGACAAAAGTCCGCGCCCCCCCCGCCAACGGTACCCACGGTGGTTCCCAGGCTCTCTGGGCCAGATTCAGCAATAACTGCGGTGGCGTAACGTATCGTCTTTACGTTACACCGCCGCAAGTTTTCAGCGCAAGTGCCTGATTCACCAAGCACTTGCGTGTAAACTTATGGCGGTGTATCGCAAAGACGTCCGGCGCAAGCCCGCCTAATTCAAATGGGGCGTGTACCATTTAAATTAGGCGCGCTCCCGCACCGAACGTTCTGCGCATGCTCCGTTTGGAAATTTCCCGCCGTGCTTTGCGCGAAATTACGGCGCCCCGAAGTGTTTGTGAATGGCGACGTGCGTAACTTACTTACGCCGAAAAAAAAAAATATTTTAATTCGACGCGGGAACGACTGCCATACTTTAACATGGCTGGTGTAAAGTTAAGCCTTGAAAAAGCAGGCTTAACTTTGCGACGGGAAAAAACGACTTGCGACGACGTAACGCACACGAGTACCTTCGTGGATCGCTGTAAAAGCTAATTTGCATACCCGACGCTGGAAAACGATGCAAACTCCGGCCAGCGGCGGCCGAAGTATTGCAGCCTAAGATCCGAAGGCGTACGAAGCCGTAAGCCTGTCGGATCTTAGCCAAATGCCGTTGTATCTTGTTTGTGAATCACAAATTAAGATACGACGCAGCAAATTTGAAAATACGCCGGAGTATCAGCAGATACTCCGGCGTACTTCTTCTCTGAATCTGGCCCTCTGTTCCTCCTCTAAAGTCTTTAAGACTTTAGAGGAGGCCCCTTTGTGATAACAATAAAATAGAAAGTTATATAACATAACTAAAAATACTTAAAAAAATTAAAGCACCCCTGTCACCCCTGTACACACCTCATGTTAAAACCAGGTGCATATACAAATCAATTGCGCCACACATGTGACATATTACAAACATGTCACAAGCATCAAAGTGAGCGCAATAATTCTAATTCAATAATTCGAATTCATGGTTAACTCTAAACTGATAACCTGTAAAGGCTGTTAAAGTCTGGCCTAAGAAATATTTTGGGTGCCATAGTTTTTTGAAATTACACAGGCTTGACATGTTTGGTATCTATTTAGGTGAGGCAACCCAGTCTTTTATATTTTACCTGCAAAAAAAAAATATGTTTGTTTCCAATAAAATAATTGTAGTGTATTTTTGCCTAAATTTACAAACCCTTTTTGCATAAATAGCTGCCCTAATATTATGCAACATCAATTATTGCAACTACGACCATTTCATTCTCAGGGTCTCTGCTGTCTATAAATAAAAATTGGATTTTTAACATGGGTGTAGCACCCTCCAGTGTACTAGAAGGATAGTGCATGTTTTTATGAGAGTGGGTGTATTTCAAGGCTTGATCTGGGTTGGGAGTGACTCAGAGAAGAGCTGGGTGAGTCACAGGCAGCATCACCAAGACCTCCCACTTCTTTCCAGAATATTCTGGTGTTTTCTGGAAAGGAAGGAGGAGAGGGGAGGTGGAGCTGTCTGGGGTTTTCTGGGGAGCCCTGACCAATCCCCAACCTGGATTGGCAGGGGGCAGGCCTCCTTAAATACCCAGGGTCAGTCCAGTGGGGGAGGAGTTGTTTGAGTGGAAGCTGGAGATGGAGTGTTAGGCTGTCGGGGCCTTTGAGGGAGCTCCCCAGTATGGAGGGGGTGACCTTGGGCCTGGGACTCGGGTGCGGACAGGACCCTTCTCCCGACACATGAGGTGTCCTGGACAGGTGGCACGGGAGCAAGAGAGGACAGCAGGAGAGTATTACCAGGCAGAGTGTCCAGGAGGGTATCTCATGAATTTCCCATCCCTATCCAAGTTTATCTCCCCCCCCCCCCATAAAAATACAAAGCAAAGTTTTATGACTGGTTTTCTGCCCGAGGGTGAATGAGAACTGTGGGCCAGATTCACGTAGAATCGCGACGGCGTAACGTATCCTAGATACGTTACACCGCCGCAATTTTTCAACACAAATGCCTGATTCACCAAGCACTTGCGATGAAAACTACGCCGGCGGCCTCCGGCGCAAGGCGGGCCAATTTAAATGGGCGTGTACCATTTAAATTAGGCACGCTCCCGCGCCGAACCTACTGCGCATGCTCCGTTTCTTAACTCCCGCCGTGCTTTGCGTGCCGTGACGTCATTTTTTTGAACGGCGATGCGCGTAGCGTACTTCCGTATTCCCCGACGGCTTACGCAAACGACGTTAAATTTTGAATTTCGACGCGGGAACGACGGCCATACTTTAGACAGCAATACACTTGCTGACTAAAGTTAAGGCACCAAAAAAAACGACTAACTTTGCGACGGGAAACTAGACTAGCGGCGACGTAGCGAACGTCGTGGATCCGTCGTGGATCCGCCGTAACTCCTAATTTGCATACCCGACGCTGGTTTACGACGCAAACTCCCCCCAGCGGCGGCCGCGGTACTGCATCCTAAGATCCGACAGTGTAAAACAATTACACCTGTCGGATCTTAGGGCTATCTATGCGTAACTGATTCTATGAATCAGTCGCATAGATAGAAACACGAGATACGACGGCGTATCAGGAGAAACGCCGTCGTATCTCATTTGTTAATCTGGCCCTGTGTGCCTGACTGGACAGGGTGGCAAACGGACTACAATACTCAGCAGCCCTCAAGAGGGTACCACTACATGTGCAAAAAACAAAAAAATTGTCCTGGTAGATATGTGGTTAAAGATTCATCATCCAAACTAAAGCTGCAAGCCACAAACAAAAAGAGTCATCCATTGCGGATAATCAGATAATAAAGCCAGAATGTAGTTACAAGAATCTTGTATTTAATCACGATGTCTGACAACGCACAAAGCTGGAGTCTATGCCATGGCAAGGCACTTCATAACCAGGACTGTCATACGCTGAGTGTGTTTAGACTAAAATATTATTGGAGGGCTTTTTCACATTACTTTCTCAGCTTCTGATCTCAGAGATTAATCCCATTTGTATTGTTGAGCAACTCCGCTAGATCAAAAAGAAAGTCGATTGTTCCAAGAAATGAATTGATCAAGTATTGCATTATGTTTAAAGCGTAACAAGCAAAATATTTTTCTTTCCGAATGAGAACTCCAGGAAAATGCGAGCAATTATTTTCAGGCAGATGTAAACTCTAATGCCGCGTACACGCGATCATTTTTCGGCATGAAAAAAAAAACGAAGTTTTTCGGCATGTATAAAAAACAAAGTTTTTCCAACTTCATCATTAAAACGACGTTGCCCACACACCATCATTTTTTAAAAATGCTCTAGCAAAGCGTGGTGACGTACAACACGTACGACGGCACTATAAGGGGAAGTTCCATGCGGATGACGCCACCCTTGGGGCTGCTTTAGCTGATTCCGTGTTAGTAAAAGACGATTTGCGCTTTTCTGTCTGTTACAGCGTGGTGAATGTGCTATCTCCATTACGAATGGTAGTTTTACCAGAACGAGCGCTCCCGTCTCATAACTTGCTTCTGAGCATGCGCGGGTTTTTAACGTCGTTTTAGCCCACGCACGACCGTTTTTTACAACCCGAAAAACAACATAGTTTAAAATGGTGTTAAAAATGCAGCATGTTCGAATTTTTTTTTTTTCGTTTTTCAGAAGCCGAAAAATGATGTGAAGCCCACACACAATCATTTTAACCACTTAAAGTGGAAGTAAACCCTTCTATTTTATCGTTTCAAAAAACAGTTAATATTTCCCGGCATGCCGGAAATGCTAGCGGTCACATTGGTTGTGCTCTCAACCAAACTGTCAAACCATCCAATGACCGGTGTCATAATGGATCAGAGGTGCAGCATTATGGCAGTTGCAGATTAAACAGAGGCCAAGATGGCAGCTTCCTTGGCTGAAAACAATAGTAGGGTTTACTTCCACTTTAAGACCCGGACCTTTAGGCAGCTAAAGGACCCAGCCAGTTTTTGCGATTCGGCACTGCGTCGCTTTAACTGACAAATGCGCGGTCGTGCGACGTGGCTCCCAAACAAAATTGGCGTCCTTTTTTCCCCACAAATAGAGCTTTCTTTTGGTGGTACTTGATCACCTCTGCAGTTTTTATTTTTTGCGCTATAAACAAAAATAGAGCGACAATTTTGAAAAAAATTGAATATTTTTTACTTTTTTCTATAATAAATATCCCCCAAAAATATATAAAACATTATTTTTTTTCCTCAGTTTAGGCCGATACGTATTCTTCTACCTATTTTTGGTAAAAAAAATCGCAATAAGCGTTTATCGATTGGTTTGCGCAAAATTGAAAACGTTTACAAAAAAGGGATAGTTTTATTGCATTTTTTATAAAAAATAATTTTTTTCTTACTACTAATGGCGGCGATTAGCGTTTTGTTTTCATGACTGCCACATTATGGCGGACACTTCGGACAATTTTGACACATTTTTGGGACCATTGTCATTTTCACAGCAAAGCATGCATTTAAAATGCATTGTTTACTGTGAAAATTGCAGTTTGGGAGTTAACCACAAGGGGGCGCTGAAGGGGTTAAGTGTGACCTCATTTGTGTTTCTTACTGTAGGGGGGTGTGGCTGTAGGTGTGACGTCATCGATTGTGGTTCTCTATAAAAGGGAACACACGATCGATGACAGTGCCACAGTGGAGAACGGGGAAGCCGTGTTTACACACAGCTCTCCCCGGTCTTCAGCTCCGGAGACCGATCGCGGGACTCCAGCGGCGATCGGGTCCACGAGTCCCGCGGCCACGGTCACGGAGCTTCGGACCGGGTCACGTGCACGCGCCCGCGACCCCACGGCTTGGCTTAAATAGCCACGTACATGTACGTGGATGTGCCCAGCTGTGCCAATCTGCCGACGTATATTGGCGTGAATGGGTCCTTAAGTGGTTAAATTACATTTTTTTAAAACAACATTTTTTTCATGCCGAAAAATGATCGTGTGTACGCGGCATTAGACCCCTTTCACACTGAAGCGTTTTTACAATGTTTTAGCGTCAAAAATAGCGCTATTAAAACGCTCATAAAACACTCTCCATGCATGTCAATGGACCCTTTCACACTGAGTCCTGCAAGCAGCATCTTTGGAGCAGCTTTTGGGTGCTGAAATAAAACACTCCAAAAACGCCCCTCTCCATTGAAATGAATTGAAATCGCTTTAAAAACGCCTTACCCTTTCACACTGAGGCACTGCAAAAACGCCCTAAAACGTTAGGGTCTTAGCAGTGCTTTACCAGCATTTTTCGGGCGCTGGCAGTGTGAAAGGGATCTGAAAGCACTCGGTCTTTTCCATTGGGATTGCAGATGAGGCTTCTTTCAGGCGCTTTACAAGCTTTTTTTTAATGCCAAAGCGCCTTAAAAACGCTTGAATAACGCCCGAAAAACGCCCCAGTGTGAAAGGGGCCTAACAGAATTAAATATTGTTTTCGAAAGCTCTGGGTATCACAAATAATTGTCGTTTTGTTTTTTAAATAATATTATTTTCACCTATTTTCAGCTTTTTTTTTTTATTTGCATCTCAGTGATCTTCTGCGGCCTCTTTGCATCCAAGTCCTATCTACATGCAATGATGGCTGTATGCAGGGGCAGGCTGACAACTCAAGGGGCCCTCTGGAAATAGGAGATTATGGGGCCCCCAGGCAATAGGAGATTATGGGGCCCCCAGGCAATAGGAGATTATGGGGCCCCCAGGCAATAGATTATGGGGCCACACAGTACTGTATATACACATACACACATACAGTATACATACACAGACACACAATATACACACACAGTATACATACACACACACTGAGAAGGTACTGGAGAGGCGGGGCAGCTTTAATCTTGGGATTTTTAGACCAAAAGGATGTCGATAAGGGACATTTCAGGGACAGATGTAAAAAAACACAGATTTTTACATACTGTCCCTGGTTTTATTGAGGCTGGAAACCCTGATGGGACCTCCTAGTGGCATGGGGCCCTTGGGCAGTGCCCGAGTGCATGAGTGGTCAGTCCGCCCCTGGCTGTATGTTGTTTGTCCGGGAGGTCTTCCTAATGGTGACTGTAGTGGAACATGCCTATGTGATGCGTGTGTCATTTGTAGTGTTCATCAGCGGCCTGTGTGACAGGGTGACAACACTGGAGGCACAACTGGCAGTGAGGGATACAGTGGTCACCCTGAACAAGGACCTTCATGTCCGGATCATCAGGTGTTATTTTAGAAAACTGCAGATTTAAAAATGCTGTAAATTACATTAAAGTGGACTTAAACTCACAATTTAGAAAAACTGCTGACAGTTTTTTATAACAGAAGAGACCCTAATGATCTCTTCTGTCATAAATGCTTCTCCCTGCCTGTTAGCAGTAATGTAGACTAAGCCATGCATATGCACTTCAGAGTACGTTTACAGCACCACTCTCTGCCGTGGTGATGCGTCCCGTGCACATGGGTTGGAGTGATGTCATTGTGGCCTCGCCATTTAAGTGGACAAGCAGAATGAACCCAGAAGGAAGTGTAGGAGAAGATGGAGGTACCAAAATACTTTATTGGTTTTCATATCCAAAGCTGGTCACCTTATAGCATAAACCACCAAATTAGCATTGCTCAACCCTGGTGACCCACAGTTTGTTTAGTGTGCCGCTCAGGCTCGATCACTGTGCAGAGTAGTGTGGATGATGTGTGTGACGGTAGTAGAAAATATCCCCGTGAAGCATTCCCTTCTTCCCATAAAAGAAAATCACCCAGTATTCCATGAGTAGAAATCCCTGGAATCGCCTAATAATCCACACATGAGCCAAAGCTTAATGCTGGAACAAGAGACACTTTAATGGCAGCGTTCAGCTAGTTATATACAGTTTACAAGCTAATCATCAATCAAAGAACAATGAAATCTCCACCCCCTTTCCACACACTGGGGGCTCCCATACAGATTATAGGTAGACACTTTGGAGCCGACCCTGACAAGGCATATTTCTTTAGATAATGACATCAGTGAAGTTAATTACTACAACGAAGCAATCAGAATAATTAACATGAGTCAATTATCTAATCATTTAGCCTGAGGATACAATACACATCTCTTAAGGGTAAACACAGGTCTTCTTCACACACACAATAGATCAATTACCCTTTAGAATAGAGAGCTGGCTGGGGATGGGACATTAACATTTCAACAGTCTGTTATGCAGAGGAATGAGTCATTCGGGTCCCCATGAAATCACCTTCTACACATAACACACAGACACTAGAATAGCAGGGAGGGAATTAAACTGAAGCATATAGGCAATTGCATAAAAGTCCTTCACAATGTGCATCCACTACAGGAGTGCCAGCATGGGCTGAAGATCATCCCAGCTCCTATAGTCCTACTCCAAATCCCCAAGTCCCGCTACAAGTCTAAAGGAGAACAAAGATTCGCAGTCTAAGGACCACGGCTATGGAACGCTCTACCAACTAACTTCCGTATGGAAGAAAATCATCGGGCCTTCAGGAAAAAACTTAAGACCCACCTCTTCTGAAGGATCAGGACGACACTGGATACAAAGCGCCTTGAGGCGATTCAGTTCACATTTGTAAGGCTATACAAGTTATTCACTCACTCACTCACTCATAGTCACTGTAAGGAAGAGAGGAAAGATCCACACATCCACTAAGTCCTATTGTGGTATAAGAGTGCCAACCTCAGCCTGCCCACAGCCCACCCCCCCCCCATCCAAGCTACGTCCATAACGTGTTTCGCTCCACCGGAGCTTAGTCATGGGGATCGCTCAACCACGACCAGTCTACGAGCTGGAAAGAACAGTGACCAGGCTTCAGTGTCTCCGCATTTGTATGACATCCAGAGGTAAGATCAAGGCGGCAACACAATATTATGTAAACATGAAGGACTTATTTTGACTATATGCTCAAATACAGTGCAAATACACTAATGCTGCATACAAACGATCAGAAATTCCGACAAGAAAAGTTCAATGTGAGCTTTTGGTCGGAAATTGTGTAGGCCCCATCGAACCTTTTCTGTTCTCAATTTTTCAGATGGGAAAAGTTCTGAAATTCTGATAGTCTGTATGCAATTCCGACGCACAAAAAAACATGCATGCTCGTAATGCTCGTAATCAATTGGACGCATGCTCGGAATCATTGAAATTAATTTTCTCAGCTCGTCATAGTGTCGTACGTCACTGCATTCTTGATGGTTGGAATTTCAGACAACATTTGTGTGACCGTGTGTATGCAACATAAGTTTGAGCCAAAATTCAGTCGGAAAAAAAATCCACGTTTGTAAAGCAACGATGATGTGTAGCAAGAAGAATTCCATGGCGACCAGTCCATTTAGGTTCTGGTAATTATATCATTGATGGATGAGTTCTGACTGGATACTGGTAGCAACTGCACCTTTCGCATTGCTCCTTGCCTTAGGCATATATTCCAACTTTCTGAGGAAAGAAAGAAAGAAGGACACCTTTTGGCTAAACTCACAAGCATAGGCGCGCGCATAGGGTGTGCCAGGTGTGCCTGGGCACACCCTAATTAACCTGTGTGGTGCAGATTGCCCCTGCTTCCCGTCTCCCCCTGCAGTGCTGCCAGCTTCCCTCCTCTCCTCTCAGGAGCGGGGAAGGGGCTGGTAAATATGTAATTAACCATCCTTCCTTTTCTAAATAAACTGTACTAATCGCTCCTGTCTTCATTCTTAACTTAATCGTAGTAAATAATGTTTACTGCAGGTTGCAGAGAAAGGGACTGAGGAATCTCTGTCCTCGGTTTCTTTCTCTGTCTGTTCCTCCCAGCGATCTACAAGTGACACTTCGGCTGCCAGGCTTGTGGCAGAGGTCTGTCCGGGGGCACTTCACCCACTCTGGCTGGAGTGGTGACGAGCTGATTTCATTGTTACTAAGAGCAGGACTGCTCTTTCCATATCCAAGGCCTGATACTAGAGTTGTCTTTATGCTTCATCAACCTTTCCTATCCTGTCTTATGTTGATGTTGGCCATGTTGGGCCTTGGAATAAAGCATTGAAGAAAATCCAATTGATGACTGGACCTTCGCTCATTGTCTCAACTCACTAGTATCACCCCTAGACACCCTGCAAGGTAACTCAATACGCCGATCCCACAAACAACCAGCGGCTCCTGCGGGGGTAAGCGCTACAATATGAAAAGTGTGTGGGGGGGGATTTGTATTCAGCCCCCCCCAAGTCAATACTTTGTAGAATCACCTTTCACTGCAATTACAGCTGCAAGTCTTTTTAGGGATGTCTCTACCAGCTTTGCACATCTAAAGAGGGAAATTCTCAACTGGATTTAGGTCTGGACTTTGACTGGGCCATAACACATGAATATGCTTTGATCTAAACCATTCCATTGTAGCTCTGGCTGTATGTTTAGGGTCGTTGTCCTGCTGGAAGGTGAACCTCCGCCCCAGTCTCAAGTCTTTTGCAGACTCTAACAGGTTTTCTTCTAAGATTGCCCTGTATTTGGCTCCATCCATCTTCCCTTAAACTATGACCAGCTTCCCTGTCCCTGCTGAAGAAACGCATCCCAACTACATGATGCTGCCACCACCATGTTTCACGGTGGGGATGGTGTGTTCAGGGTGATGTGCAGTGTTAAGTAGGGATGAGCTTCGTATTCGAGTCGAACTCATGTTCGAGCCAAACATCGTATGTTCCATCGTTTGTCGAATTACGAACGTTTTGGGCCGCTCGCGCCAAATTCGAGTTGCGTCTCATGGCCCATAATTCACTGCGGCATCGCAGTGCATTGCTGGCTGATGATTGGCCAAGCATGCACTATGACCCGCATGCTTGGCCAATCACAGCTTGCAAAAAACGGAGAGCTATAGTTGGCCAAAGCCAGGGTGGCTTTGGCCAATTATGGCTCAGGGGGTTTAGTACATGCCCCACACTATAAAAGGCCACCTGCAGGTCAGCCTTGTGTAGTGTGTTGCAGTGGTTAAAAGAGAGAAGACAGAGAGTGTCATTTTTAGTAGGTAGATAGAGCAGGCAGGCTAGTCAGTTAAAGTTACAGTGTGTAGAGGATATATATGCATCCCAGGTGTTGTATATATATTTATACACTGTATAGTTTAGCTAGATCTGCACTTCCTAATTTATTGGCAGGCAGGTGATTGTGCTAGCTGCAGTATTCTCACGTGGTGTACTGCCCGTGTCCTCTGCAGTGTGCACCTAAAGCTACGTGGTGTGTGTACTGTCTGTGTCTGTGCTATTTTTCTCAATGATTTTCATCCATATTGCAGGGACCAGACATTACATTAAAGCCGCAAGCCGTTTTAAATGACTTTTTCTTATAGTAATCTCATTTTGTGCAGGGACAGTTCTAAACACATGTCACTTCACAAGAATACTATAGACACCCAGCAGGTACGATATTTATAGGAATTTTTCATTTTTTTTTTCACTTTAAGCATCATTAAAATCACTGCTCCAGAAAAAACGGCAGTTTTTAACCACTTAACGCCCGCCGCATGACTATTTACGTCCGCAAAATGGCACGGACAGGCAGATGGGCGTATATATACGTCCCTGCCTTCTAGCGGGTCGGGGGTCCGATCGGGACCCCCTCCGCTGCGTGCGGCGGGCGGCTTACCTCCGGGACGACGGCGCGGCTATTTGTTTATAGCCGCTCTGTCGCGATCGCTCCACGGAGCTAAAGATCGGGGAGAGCCGTATGTAAACACGGCTTCCCCGTGCTTCACTGTGGCGGCGCATCGATCGAGTGATCCCTTTTATAGGGAGACTCGATCGATGACGTCGGTCCTACAGCCACACACCCCTACAGTTGTAAACACACACTAGGTGAACCCTAACTCCTACAGCGCCCCCTGTGGTTAACTCCCAAACTGCAACTGTCATTTTCACAATAAACAATGGCCCAAATTCAGGTAGCAATTGCACCTGCGTAATCATAATTACGCAGCGCAATTGCTGACTTGCGCCGACTCTTATGCCACGCAGATTTTAGGCTGCATTCTAGCGATGACTGCTAGGGGGCACTCCCATTGTGATCTGTGTATAGTATGCAAATTGCATACTAACACCGATTCACAACTTTGCGCGAGCCCTGCGTACGCAAATTACGTAGTTTGCGTACGTCGGGTTTCGCGTAAGGTTACACATCCTAATAGCAGGTGCAGCCAATGCTATAGGATACCCGCGATATTTAAAATCTATGTCGTTTGCGTAAGTGAATCGTGAATGGCGCTGGACGCCATTCACGTTCACTTTGAAGCAAATGACGTCCTTGCGACGTCATTTGCCGCAATGCACGTCGGGAAAGTTTCCCGACGGAGCATGCGCTTTACGATCAGCGTGGGAACGCTCCTAATTTAAATGATTCCCGCCCCCGGCGGGATCATTTACATTGTGCGCGCTTACGCCGGGCAATTTTGCCGGCGCGCCCTCGCAATTTGCCCTGTGCCTCTGCAAATAAAGCGCAAGTCGTACCTGAATCTGGGCCCTTGCAATTTAAATGCATTTTTTGCTGTGAAAATGACAATGGTCCCAAAAATGTGTCAAAATTGTCCGAAGTGTCCGCCATAATGTCGCAGTCACGAAAAAAATCGCTGATCGCCGCCAATAGTAGTAAAAAAATGTTTTTTATAAAAATTCAATAAAACTACCCCCTATTTTGTAAACGCTATAAATTTTGCGCAAACCAATCGATAAACACTTATTGCGATTTTTTTTACCAAAAATAGGTAGAAGAATACGTATCGGCCTAAACTGAGGGAAAAAAAATTTTTATATATGTTTTTGGGGGATATTTATTATAGCAAAAAGTAAAAAATATTGCATTTTTTTTCAAAATTGTCGCTCTATTTTTGTTTATAGCGCAAAAAATAAAAACCGCAGAGGTGATCAAATACCACCAAAAGAAAGCTCTATTTGTGGGGAAAAAAGGACGCCATCTTTGTTTGGGAGCCACGTCGCACGACCGCGCAATTGTCTGTTAAAGCGACGCAGTGCCGAATCGCAAAACCTGGCCTGGGCATTTAGCTGCCTAAAGGTCCGGGGCTTAAGTGGTTAAAACTTTTTTTTCCCATTGATAAATGTTCCCTGGGGCAAGACCCAGGTTTTCAAAGAATTCGAACGTTCAAGTCCCGTAGATGTCAATGGGGTTCTAAATGTTCGCGCAAATGGTCGGTCCGTTCGAAGGTTCTGGTGCGAACCGAACA
Organism: Rana temporaria; assembly: GCF_905171775.1. NCBI lineage: Eukaryota > Metazoa > Chordata > Amphibia > Anura > Ranidae > Rana > Rana temporaria. Next base: position 643,175,954 of record NC_053489.1, on the reverse strand, counting down.
GGGGGGTGTTCGGCTCATCCCTAGTGTTAAGCCTCGTGAGGAGAGCTTTTGGCCAGGAATCCCGGCTGTGTGTATGCTCCTCGCAGTTTTTCCGATGGGAAAACTGCCCAAAAACCGCCGGACAAAAGAAGAGAACCTGCTTTCCTTTCCCCCCCCAGTATTTCCGACGGATCTTTTCCCGTCGGGGAATCCCGGTCGTGTGTACGAGGCATCAGTTTTTCACTAAACATAGCATTTTGTATTTAGGCCAAAAAGTTACATTTTGGCCTCATCTGACCAGAGCACCTTCTTCCACATGTTCCACATGGCTTCTCGCAAACAGGGACTTCTTATGGCTTTCTTTAAACAATGGCATTCTTCTTGCAAAATCGTATGCAGGTCAGAGGGAGGGCACTGCAGGTCAATTGCACTTGTCAATGATTGAATGATGTCAGAAGTTACCTGCTCAGCCTGAGCTTTCTGTGGACACATTGGGGACGCCAACCTTCTAGGACTACAATTCCCATGATGCATCCCCAGTGTCTTCTCTGCTGTGGCCAATTGGGAAAGCAGACAGGAAGGTGGGCGTTGCGGCAAACCAGATTGGAGCTGCTCTCTATTCTCCCGTTCGAAGTGGCGGCCCGTCCATAGGGACGCACGGGCGCCGCCCCCCCTCCCACAGTCACAAAAAAAAAAAAAAAAATGAAAAAAAAAAAAAAAAAAAGGGCCCTTTAAGAACTTTTATTCGGCTAAAATGTAATTTTGACATTTTAGCCGCAGTTCTGGCGGCCGTCTATAGAGGGCGCTGCAGCGCCACCCCCTCTCGCAAATAACACACATTCGTGCATAAATGCACGAATGTATGTTATTGTTGGTTGCCAGCGCTGCCTGGTCTATTCAGATAACCGGATGCGGGACGCCGGTTACCCGAATAGCGGCAGCTGGTTGGCTGAGGGGAACTGCCTATCAAAGCCAGCGGCTCTGATAGGCTTTTCTCCGGCTCTCAGCTGTCTATACTCTGAGCGCAGGCAATCTGCGCTCATTGTATAAGACAAACGGCCGTTTCAGCCAATCAGGTTCCCGGATTCTGGTTATCAGGAACCTGATTGGCTGAAGCTTCACCACAGCGGCAGAAGACATCGAGGGAGCACATGGAATCCTCAGGTAAGTGCTTTTTACAGGGAAAGGGGCACAGTGACATCATGGGGCACAGTGGTGACAAAGGGCACAGAGGTGACAATTGGCACAGTGGCATCATGGGGCACAGTGGTGACAAAGGGCACAGAGGTGACAATGGGCACAGTGGCATCATGGGGCACAGTGGTGACAATGGGCACAGTGGCATCATGGGGCACAGTAGTGACAATGGGCACAGTGGCATCATGGGGCACAGTGGTGACAATTAAAGGGCACCGTGGTGACAATTGGCACAGTGGCAACAGTTGAGGGGCACAGTGGCTGCGTTTGATGGCATGGCACAGTGGTGACAATTGATGGCACAGTGGCTGCGTTTGATGGCATGGCACAGTGGTGACAATTGATGGCACAGTTGCTGTGTTGCATGGCACAGTGGTGACAATTGATGGCACAGTGGCTGCGTTTGATGGCATGGCACAGTGGTGACAATTGATGGCACAGTGGTTGCGTTTGATGGCATGGCACAGTGGTCACAATTGATGGCACAATGGCTGCGTTTGATGGCATGGCACAGTGGTGACAATTGATGGCACAGTGGCTGCGTTTGATGGCATGGCACAGTGGTGACAATTGATGGCACAGTTGCTGTTTGATGGCATGGCACAGTGGTGACAATTGATGGCACAGTGGCTGCATTTGGTGGCATGGCACAGTGGCTGCGTTTGATGGCACAGTGGCTGCATGTGATGGGCACAGTGAGGCTGCAATTTTTTTTTTTCCGTTTGCGCCCCCCCCAAAAATTTTGAGCACCAGCCGCCACTGCCCGTTCGGCTGACAGGCGAAGGGGGAGGGGGCGAGCGGGGAAGATACACCCGCAGCTCTCCTCTCCCCTGACACATCGCCGTGAAGTGCGTGCTGTTACCACGCCACCTGACCTCCGTATTGCATCCCCCTAGATCGGAGCTGGTCCTGATGGGGCCCCATGAGCACTTGGGGCCCTTGGGTGGTGCCTGCTCGATAAGATGGCCCTGCCTGGCTGGGAGAAGGGGGCGGCTCGGGCTGCTGTGGCTGACAGCTGGGAAATCGTGCCGCACTCGCCAGTGTCCGTGAGCCCGTTGTCAAATGCAGAAAGTGTCTCAAGCTTATTTTAAACTGCTGCCATCAATATGGGCTATTTTACATTTTTTTTAAGTAGCTTGGAGTTGGACAAAAAAAGAAGTAGAAGGGTTAAATACAGTAATGTTACTGGTACACACAAGCTCTATGCCTTTTATTTGATGTCCATTTTCAGGATCTGATATTGTTTGTAGGAAGCTGCACTTGAGTTTGATCTCTCCTCTATGAAATTTACTGCAGATGGAAGCACTTCTGTTCTGGTAATAATTATATTATAGGAAAAATATGATCAAGAGACAAAAGTCTCCGTTTAATAAGGGTTTTGCTGTACTTCCCGGCACTTTGATGTTAGCTGTCGTTTTTATTTTTTCTATGACCAGAAAGCTGTCATTGATGAACCTGGTGCCAGCCAGGTTTGTTCTTTTCAATTAGTCCATCTGTTGGATTCGGATCAATACCGTCACTCTCTCTAGACGTCGATACAAAGTTGTCTAACCGCTTGAAGACCGGGCATTTTCTGGCACTTTTTGTATAAATATGAAAATCAGTTTGTTGTTTTTTTGCTAAAAAATTACTTAGAACCCCCAAAAAATGTTATTATTTTTTTTAAAGCAGAGGCCCTAGTGAACAAATTGGTGGGTTTTGCATTTTTTTATGTCACACAATATTTGCGCTGCTGTTTTTCAAATGCAATTTTTGGGGAAAAGTACACTTAAAAAAAAAATGTAATTCCTTTACTTTTTGAAATTTGAATGCCAAAAAAACACGATACATAATCCCATGTTTTTGTAAAATATAAAAGATGTTGTCACGCCCAGCAAATAGATACCAAACATGTTATGCTTTAAAATTGCGCACGCCACACAGCAGCGACAAATGACATAAATGTTATTATCCATAAGCGATACTTTAACCACTTCTATACCAGGCACTTACGCACCTTCCTGCCCAAGCCAATTTTCAGCTTTCAGCGCTGTCGCACTTCCAATGACAATTGCGCGGTCGTGCTACACTGTACCTAAACAATTTTTTTAATAATTTTGTTCCCACAAATATAGCTTTCTTTTGGCGGTATTTAATCACATCTGCAGTTTTTATTTTTTGCGCAACAACTAAAAAAAGACCGAAAATTTAGAAAAAATTTAATTTTTTATTTTTTTGCTGTAATTTGTTTTTGTAACTAAGTAAGTTTTCTTCTTCAATTACGGGCACCGATGAGGTGGCACTGATGGGCAGTGATGAGGTGGCACTGATGGGCACAGATGAGGTGGCACTGATGGGCACCGATGAGGCGGCACTGATGGGCACTGATAGGCGGCACTGGTATGCGGCACTGATGGGCACTCATAGGCGGCATTGATGGGCACTCAAAGGACGGCACTGATGGGCACTCATAGGCGGCACTGATGGACACTGAAGGGTGGCACTGATGGACACTGAGGGGTGGCACTGATGGCATTGCTGGGCATCACTTATTTATTTACAAATTTTTGACAGTGCCCATGTTGCCAGTCAGTGCCCATTTGTGAGCACTGATTGGCATCTATTGTATTTTTTTTACCATGGGGGATGTACCTGGTCATCCACATGTTGCCTCCTTCCCTGGTGGTCCTGGTGACTTCCCTGGTGGTCCAGTGTGGGCATCCGAGGGGGGCTGCGCTGATAAACAATCAGTGCGAACTGCCCCTGTCAGGAGAGCCACCGATCGGCTCTCCTGTACTCGCGTCTGTCAGAAGCGAGTGAGGAAGAGCCGATCAACGGCTCTTCCGGTTTAAATCATGATCAGCCGTGATTGGACACGGCTGTTCAAGTGGTAAAGAGCCTCCGCCATCACCGATCGCCAGGCTGCGCGCCCCCACAGGCATGCTCCAACATGTTATCCTGCAGGACGTCAATAGACGTCCAGTCAGGATTTCAGAACCACTTCCCGGACGTCAATTTACTATTGCCCGGGCGGGAAGTGGTTAAATGCCTTTACAGGTACAGTGGAACGTTGGTTTACAGGTAACGAGCGTTTTGAATAACAAACAACTTTTTTTTTTATTCTGACCTGGTTTGCTAGTGTTGTCTCGCAAAACAAGCAGAATTCAAGCTAATGGGGTGTGCAGTACCACATTTGGCAAGAGATGCCGGGGCGTCGTTGTCGGCTCGTCTGTTCGGAGCCATTCCGAGTCAATCGGAAATACTCAGAATCACTCGAAAATACTTTCCAAGGGTTTCCAAGATCAGCCGAGCTGTCTCCAAGTATTTCTGAAGCTCCCCACCTCTGGCCACATGCGATATTGCATGCCATAGAAGTTAATGCGGAACAAATTATCTTTGTTTCCATTGACTTCAATGGGGAAACTTGCTTTGATATGCGAGTGCTTTGGATTGCAAGCATTCTCCTGGAACGAATTATGCTCATAATCCAAGGTTCCACTGTACCACTTTATATCTACAGAGGAGGTCTAGTGCTAGAATTACTTGCCATGTTCTGATATTCACGACGATACTTCACATGTGTGGGACAACTGCTGTTTGCGTGCGTGCGGGACCAACGCACGTGTTTGCCTTTGCGTGCTAGTACAACAGGACGGGGACACTTTAATTTTTATTTCAATTATTAATTTATTTATTTTCACTTTTATTGCTATGTCAAGGAATGTAAACATCCTTGTGACAGCAATAGGCACATGACAGGTACTCTTTATGGAGGGATCTGGGGTCGAAATTGTGCCGTTCTATCTTAGCTTGCAATGTTTCTGATGGCCGCTAGATGGCGCTTACATTGCGGCCGGCGTAGATTATGTAAATGAGGGGATACGCCGATTCACGAACGTACGCCAGGCCTACGCCGTCGAATTACGTCGTTTCCGTAAGGGATAGGCCGCCTAAAGTTAGAGCTATGCTCTAGTGGCCTAGCCAATGTTAAGTATGGCCGTCGCTCCTGCCGCAAAATTCGAAATGTTAACGCCGTTTGCGTAAGTCGTCCGCGAATCGGGATTTACGTTGTTTACGTCCATGTCTAAATCAATAGGCCCGTACGGCGTACTTAGCTGCAATGCGTACTGGGAAATGTAGTCGCCCGGCGCATGCGCAGTGTCAAAAAACGTCAAAAAACGTGAGGTCAAGCCTCATTTACATACAACACGCCCCCCTCCAAGTCATTTGAATTAGGCGCCCTTACGCCCGCTCGTTTGAGGCTACGCCGCGGTAGATTAGCAGGTAAGTGGTTTGAAAATCACTACTAGCCTAACTAATTCATGGCGGTGTACCCTAAACAGGCTAGGCTAGGCCGTCCTAAAGATAAGCCTTTCTACGTGAATCTACCTACTTGAGCTCCTCCACCTTCTGTTTGAGGATGCTCCACAGATGTTCAATAGGGTTTAGGTCTGGAGACATGCTTGGCCAGTCCATCACCTTTACCCTATATATATATATATATATATAATATATACACACACATATTAAATACCCTTTTCCCCTTATTTTATAAGTAATAAAATAACCTTTATTCTCAGCTGCATAGGGAGCTAGGGGGAGAGAAGCAGCAGCACATTGATCTTCACAGTGAATGGGTGTGGGTGTGTCAGCACAGCTATAAAACTGGCCATTTCATGCTCTCATGCCTAGCGTGGTCAGTTTGTAATAGGAAAGCAAAAGGACTGGCAGGAACACCAGGGATTTCACACAAAGGAAGCAATGCAAGGATAACAGGATACATTTTCATACAAGTACAAGTGGTAGAGCAGACGCATATCAGGAAAATCTACAAAGAAGGCTGGGCACTGAACCTCAACACAAGCATGTGAATTGTAACCACAGCCAGCTGCAAAGCCAGGCGCATGGGTAGCTTCAAGCAAAATAGAAAAAGAAAAGTATCCCATGCACTGACCTATTACATGAAGTAACTAATAATTCAGAGAAGACCACCCTAAAATTTGAAGGGTTTTTGCCATAGCCAAAAAACCAACTAAAAATATACAAAATACCCAGACGGTGACCCTAAAGAGTAAGGTTACCTCTGGGCGAGAGGCTACTATAGGCAAAACACGGACTATACTCAATTTATACAAAAATATGAAATTTAATGAATTATTAATTAGTTACATGACATAATTAAAATCGATCAACTGTAAATATCAATTGAAAATGTGGCAGAGCTATTTGATGAAACAAGAAGCTCCCGCAATAGCGGTTATGAAATTATCAGACAAACAAACATAAAACAATAACAGACATATAACAGTAAAACTCAGACAGTCCGGACACAAGAGGTATCACCTCTGTGGTGGTTCACCAGGGAAATTCCCCTAATAGTTAAACAATAAGAAAAATAAACATATTTGTATTGGCATAGCCAAATAAATGGTGAGCAAACCACAGAGGTGACACTGCGGGGAGGGGGGAGCAGCTAACTACACAAAGAAAACACCCTATGTAACTAGTATTTTCTGTGATAGTAAATATTCCATAGGTGATGGTCTGTGCATACATCAAATAATAGAGCCCATTGATGGAAAGGAAAATGTCCAATAATTGAGGAGGTATAGACCTATCAGCAATGAAGGTAGGGGTATCCTCAAAAGTAGCGAATGAGACAAGAAACAATACTGTTTATAGCATAATAAGTAGTAGACCGCTAGATCATATTTCTAAATAGTCTCGCTCATGAATCATAGATATGACTGGACTCAATGTCATTCCTGGAAAGAGGTACAACTCTGAAGTGTAGTTCAATATACAACCAGTTTGAATGAAGACAATTTAGTGTTGAAACAGTAATTAGTGGAACGGTCTTACCACATCCACGTGTTTAGAGTTGATGGGCCGTGTTAGAAATTCTCCATATCATTTGAGAGGATTTATCCTTCATATATAGCTCATATATATGGCTCCTTATTTAAGGCTTTGAGTAGCACGGTCAAACACTGTATATACCTTATGAGAAGGTGCCACCTCGAGGGATAACCCTCGTATAGATCAATATCTCCGTGACATAAAATCAGATTGTCTGGAGTGCAGGTATATTGGCGTGTGTGCGTGCTGATATGCAACAGGCTGACGATGATCTCATCCGTTTCTTGTCGGGTTAGCGCTCCCTCCCACACCTGATCCCAGCTGGTTAGGGGTGTGTGTGTCTGTCCGGCGTCTGAGCGTGTGACGTCAACGCGTTTCGCAAATGACTTGCGTAGCTTCGTCTGGACACTTTCAAGCAGCCTTGAAAGTGCCCACTAGGATAGTGGAACAGATGAAAAGCAAGAAAGTATACTAAGCAGGCACCACAGTGCAAACAAACAGGAAACTAGTTACCAGGACGACATGTTTCAGGGCTTGCCCCTTTTAAGAAAGGGGAAGGTGCCGAAACATGTCATCCTGGTAATCGGCTAAGTCTATTTTTCCTTGGTGTTCTTTCAGTTTGTTTTTCCGTGTCAGCGGCTGAGGACTTCTGGGTTCTGATGACATCACTTCCTGGTTAGAGTCCCTTGGAACTTCCCCGTCATGCCTGGCAGCCATCTGACTTCCTGCCCTTGCTGGATGTTAAATTGGAGATTGGCACTCTACATCTGCGCTGGTCAAATTTCGAAATAATTTTCTTTTGAAAATCAGAAAATTAGTGCGTTTTGTGTTCCGAGCTTCGACCAACCAAGCCTTCAATTTCACCTCATGTTGCTACAGAAAACAATTTCCAACATGTCCGAACGTGGCCGCACGAAAATTGGGTGTTGTTGAAGCCCACTAATAGTGGGAAATACAAATAAAAATTCTTAGATTTTCGAAAAGAGAATGAATGGACTGCCTAACTTTCCATCTCTGCCTGGGATTACTGCTTGCCACCATGGAAGATTTATTTAATAAATTCTATAAACTTGGCATCTTTCTTGGACTTTACCATAAGACACAATAGTTGGACATTTTTGGGCACAGTAGGTGCATGTCTATAGCCTGCAGTGACAAATAGATGGAATTTTACTATATACAGTGGAACCTCGGTTTAAGAGTAACTTGGTTTGAGAGCGTTTTGATTTGCGAGCAACTTTTTTTTTTAAATTCTGACTCGGTTTGCGAGTGTTGCAAGATGAGCAGAATTCAAGCTAAATAGGCCTGCAGTACCTCATATGGCCTGAGGTATGGAGGCGCAGAAGCCGAGCAGAGCCGAAAATAGGCCTGCAGTACCTCATGTGGCCTGAGGTACGAGGGCACAGGAGCTAAGAAAAGCCGAACATTGGCCTGCAGTACCTCTTTTGGCCTGAGGTACGGGGGCGCAGGAAACGAGCCGAGGGGTCCTCGGGTCTTTTCTGCACTCTCTGGCGCCCCCCCACCTCTGGCCACATTCGGTATTGCATCCCATTGAAGTCAATGCGGAACAAATTATTTTCGTTTCCATTGACTTTAATGGGAATACTTTGGATTACGAGCATTCTCCTGGAACGGATTATGCTCGTATTCCGAGGTTCAACTGTATATATATTTGGATGCTTTTTATTCATCAGTATTTATGATTATCTCATATAAGGTTGTTTACACATTATTACAATATTCTAAGCCCGGCAAATACCAACAAAACAAGTAAATTATGCTCTGTAAAAGAGGTAATCGTAGCAAAGCCTACAGTCTCCAGAGAAAATGTGGCCTATTATGTATATTTGTAGCATTACTTTATCCTCTCTCATGGTGACTTTATTTTCCTGTTAGTGTGGGAAGTAAACAAAGCGGGTCACTTTTACCCCAGAGACTACGCTGTAAAGTTGCAAATCTGCTCCAAGCCTCATTCTTAATTTTATTAGCTGCTAATAGATTGTTTTCTTTGATATTAAATAGCTGGTTTAAATCTTCAGTAACAGCTGGCATAATCTCTGTTTATCTAGCAATCCAAAGCACAGCTTCGCATTTACACAGGAGTAAAATGTTTCATTTTCAGCTATAGAGTTGCATATGGCTTTATCGAGCCTTCGATGTCTACTACACAAGCCAAGTCAATGTATGCGCATGGGGTCTGTAGTAGACATGTGCGTTCCCATTCGTAACGAACGGATTTTCGTACGAATTTGTTAGTATTCGTACATTCGTATCAATTCAAACATCCGAAAAGCTGAAAGAACCAAAATACGAAAATTACGGAATTACGAATAAGCAAAATGACGAACAAGCGAAAATACGAACGTATGATTGGACAATCTTACTAAAATACGAAACACCGAAAAAGCAAAAGAACGAAAATTACATCTATAACGAAGGATTTGCATTCCGTATTTTAAATCCTTTGTCTGTTCGTATTTTCATTTGTGTGTTTTGTAAATCCGTTTCTTTGTCTGTTCGAAAATTTGTGTACTCGAATCGTTCTTTCGAATGGGCACTGGGCAGTGTAGTTAGTGAGTGATTACTTAGGGCCAGATTCAGGTACAAATGCGGCGGCGTAACGTATTGTCTTTACGTTACACCGCCGCAAGTTTTCCTCGTAAGTGCTTGATTCACAAAGCACTTGAGTATAAACTTGCGGCGGAGTAACGTAAAGACGTCCGGCGCAAGCCCGCCTAATTCAAATGGGGCGTGTACCATTTAAATTAGGCGCGCTCCCGCGCCAAACGTTCTGCGCATGCTCCGTTAGTAAATTTCCTGACGTGCTTTGCGCGAAATTACGCCGGAGTATCAGTAGATACTCCGGCGTATTTCTTCTGTGAATCTGGCCCATAATATCTTAGCCAATCAGCTTATCTCTTTTGTGCCGAGTCACATTGTACAGTGTAAAGCCTCGTACACACGATCGGACTTCAAACAAACTTTTCCATGGATTTTTGTCTGAAGGGAGTTGGCCAGACTTTTGAAACCAAAAAAGTTTGTCCGATAGAGCGTACACACGGTCGGATTTTTTGGAAAATGCTTTTGACGTTTGTTGGCAAAAAGTCAGACCGTGTGTACGGGGCTTAAGAGAAAGTATATCTCAATATGGATTAGCCGTGTGTTGCTATGTATTTACGAAAGTACAAAATTACGAATCCATTAAACGAAATTTATTATCTAACAAAATTATGAATTTCGAATCAACGAAAATAAATTAGACAGAATTACGAATTATTCAGTATAAACAAAAATAAAACTGTTCCGAAAATACGAACGGGTCTGAGTAGGAAAACTTGCGTCTTACGAAATACGAACGGGTCCGAAATTACGAATCTACGGAACGAAACGAAATACAATTTTTTTTGTTGTGCACATGTCTAGTCTGTAGTAGGTTCTCTGTGCAAACATTTTCCTCAAAATTCTACAAACAATACCCCATGATGACAATTAGAAAGAAGTTTGTTTGAAATCTGCAAATTTATTGAAAAAAAAAAAAAATCCCATGTACATAAGTATTCAGTCTGCAAATGCGTGCGGACTGAACCCCTGTTTTTAACACATACTGTAGACAGGTTAATTGGTTTTCTGCAAGCTGGTCGGTAAGTAGGCTTGGTTTTTCCCTGGGCATTCCCCAGGTTTTTGTTGTTATCTGCTTTAGCCTTCCAATGCTACTTACAGTTATGGCCAGCTATAGATGGGGGCAGTGGACATGTTTATGCTTCACCTGTGGTGTTTATATTGGTCCAACACCTTTGCAGCCATTGTGCTATATGCTGGGTGCTTGGTGTGCTCTTGTACCTTTAAAGGAGGGGTGGCTTCCCTTCAGTTCACCTGCCCCTGTCTATCCATTAAAATGCATGTGCCTCCACTGTGGGGACGCTCATTGTTTAGTGTTAGGACCACAGATATTACAGGGTGCCTTGGCGCGGCTCTGTGGCTCACGCATGCGTTTGCAAATGCGTGCAGACTGAACCCCTGTTTTTAACACATACTGTAGACAGGTTAATTGGTTTTCTGCAAGTTGGTCGGTAAGTAGGCTTGGTTTTTCCCTGGGCATTCCCCAGGTTTTTGTTGACATAAGTATTCTCAGCCTTTGCCATGACACTGTAAATTGAGCTCAGGTGCATCCTGTTTCCACTGATTATCCTTGAGATGTTTCTACAACTTGATTGGAGTCCACCTGTGGTAAATTCAGTTGATTGGACATGATTTGGAACGGCACACACCTGTCTATATAAGGTTCCACAGCTAACAGTGCATGTCAGAGCACAAACCAAGCCATGAAGTGCAAGGAATTGTATGTAGTCCTCCGAGACAGGATTGTATTGAGGCACAGATCTGGGGAAGGGTACAGAAAAATTTCTGCAGCATTGAAGGTTCCAATGAGCACAGTGGCCTCCATCATCTGTAAATGGGAGAAGCTTGAAACCACCAGGACTCTTCCTAGAGCCAAACTGAGCATTCAGGGGAGAATGGCCTTACTCAGGGAGGTGACCAAGAACCCGATGGTCACTCTGACAGAGCTCCAACGTTTCTCTGTGGAAAAAGGAGAATCTTCCAGAAGAACAACCATCTCTGCAGCTCTCCACCAATCAGGCCTGTATGGTAGAGTGGCCAGACGGAAGCTGGGATCTGTCAATGTAAAAAAACAGATCCCTGTCCCTGTACAGAGTGATCGTCTGTTCCTAGTGATTAAGAACATCGATCTTTCCGTAATCAGTCCCCTCCCCTAACAGTTAGAAACCTCCCAAGGAACACATTTAACCCCTTGATCACCACAGGTGTTAACCCCTTCCCTGCCAGTCTAATTTATACAGTAATCTGTGCATTTTAATAGCACTGATCGTTGTATAAATGTCACTGGTCCCAAAAAAGTGTCCAATCTATCCGCTCTGTCTGCCGCAATGTCGCAGTCTTGCAAAAAATTGCTGAAAAAGATACGGCGCGAAAAAAATAAAAAAAAAATCGCGGCGCTGGACAGAAAGGTCTGTTTTTACAAGGTGTAAACAGTTTACACTTTGTAAAAGCAGCCCTAATTTTGCGTATGCAAACTAAAACTTACGGAGAAAAAACGAAGCTGAAAAGCTTTGTGGATCTCCGTAAGTGCTAATTTGCATACCCGAGGCGGCATTTCGACACAAAATGCCCCCAGCGGCGGATGCGGTACTGCATCCTAAGATCCGGCAGTGTAAGTCCCTTACACATGCCGGATCTTCTGCCTAACTACTGTATGGAAAACTGATTCTGTGAATCAGTTCCATAGTTAGGAACAGGGATACGACGGCGTAACAGCAATTACGCCGTCGTATCTTTTGTGGATTTGGCCCTATAACTTTTGCGTAAACCAATCAATATACACTTATTGCGATTTTTTTATACCAAAAATATGTAGAAGACTAAAAAATGATGAAGAAATGTGTTTTTTTATTAGTTTTTTGGGATATTTATTTAGCAAAAAAAATTTTTTTTTAGAAAATTGTTGCATTTTTTTGTTTATACAGCAAAAAATAAAAACGGCATAGGCGATCAAATACCACCAAAATAAAGCTCTATTTGTGTGAAAAAAAGGATGTAAATTTTGTTTGGGTACAGCGTTGCATGACCGTGCAATTGTCAGTTAAATCGACGTAGTGCCGAATCGCAAAAAATGGTCATAAAGGGGGAAAATCATCCAGTCCTTAAGTGGTTAAAGAGGAAGTAAACATACTCTGCAGACTTTTACCTATAGGTAAGCCTATAATAAGGCTTACCTATAGGTAGTGAAAATATCTCCTAAACCTGTACAGTTTAGTTGATATTTCCAGTGCATGCAGCCAGTGACATCACTGGCGCATGCGCTCTGACAAAACGGCCCATGGGTGCCGTTCCTTCTGAGCTGGTGCCTTGAACAACGGCATTGACGCGTGGGAGTGACATCATCGCGGCTCCGGAAAATCACAGCGTCGGAGCCCGTGAACCCGAAAGAAGCTCCGGGAAAGATGTTGGTCATGACAGCGGTGTGTGGGGACCACTGCAACAGCTTAGTTCTAAGATAAGTATTTCATAATGAGCTAGTGTGCGATGCATACTAGCTCATTATGCCTTTGTCTTGAAGGGTCTTTTTTTGAGGGATCTTTTTCCGGAGGTCTACAACCTCTTTAACCGCTAAAGCCCCGGACCATTTTGGTGGATAACGACTTGCCACTTTTTGATATTCGGCACTGCGTTGCTTTAATTGATAATTGCGCGGCAAAGGCATTCCCCCGTTTAGCTCTTGCCGACCGCAATCGCGGGACTCCCGGGAACACCGAGTTCCCGGTACCCGCGGCCGCACTCGAGAGGCACGCGGCAGGTGCGTGCGCCCGCTGGGCGGCAGATTCAAATGGACGTACCTGTACGCCAATCTACCTGCCCGTGCCGTTATGTCGACGTGAATTGGCGTGCGGCGGTCGGCAAGTGGTTAATGAACAAACACATGGAGGCTAGATCAATTTTAGCCACGTTTTTTGAAGCTTCTTAGATTCACCTGCCCTGTTTTGAAGATTTCTATGGGTAGAGATTTATTGACTGTAGCACAGCAAGGCGGAACACAAGTTCATTGAATTGTGTTTTTAATACAAGGACAAACTGTACATACAGATTATACAGAGAAAGCTGAAAAACACAACACACATAAACCTATTAGCAGTTTGTGATATCCAGTGGACTTTAATGGGACATTTAACAACTTTAACAATGGTGATTTAATAACATTTCTCACCTTTTTGCCACGTGGCTCAAACAATTAACACATGTCACAATCATCATGGCAGCATGGGACTGGGACATAGAAATGGAACAGGAGGATTTCATAAACGTTCACACCATCCAGATATTTACTGTAACATCTACTTTGACACATTCCAAGGTGACTGAGCTACCTGTATGGCTATAATTGTGGGGTATGTTTCTCACTCAGTGGAGATGATGAAACTACTTGGATGAGCAGTGAAATGTCTTCATTAGCACAATACAGTTGAATGTAACTTTTTACTAGCTATTTAATTATCTGGATAATTGAGAACTTTCAAAGACACAATATATAAGAACATCCATCAGCGCAGTGCCAGATTTAAAAGGGGGCAAAAGGGAAAACTGCCCCTGGCTCCCCTGGCAGAAGGGCCCCCTTATACAAAATTATAAAAAAAACAATTTCATTTTTTTTATAAAAAAAATTATATAAAATGTTTAATAAAGTAAATTACTTTTTAACAAATGTATTTTGCAAAAGTAATATTTTGCCGGCCATCATCTGTAAATGTTTTTACTCTGGACTGGTATATTGTATCATTTTTAAAAACAAATTTTGGCAGCTCAATCAAACCACACATGAAGATCGTTGTGTCACGCATTGTAAACCCAAATCTGTGTATAAGGGGCTCCTTAATCCCAAAGGGGCAGATCCTCAAAGATCTGCACCCGCGCAGCGTATCTGAGATATGCTACGCCGCCGTAACTTACCTGGCTTTGGTTTGAATCCTGAAAGAATTTACGCCGTAAGTTACGGCGGCGTAGTGTATCTCTCGCGGCGTAAAGGCGCGAAAAATTAAAATGCGGCGAGTAGGGGGCGTGTTTCATTTAAATGAAGCGCGTCCCCGCGCCGAACGAACTGCGCATTCCCCATCCGTCAAAACTCCCAGGGTGCATTGCTCCAAATGACGTCGCAAGGACGTAATTGGTTTTGACATGAACGTAAATGGCATCCAGCCCCATTCACGGACGACTTACGCAAACAAAATAAAATTTTTAAAATTCGACGCGGGAACGACGGCCCTACTTAACATTGCGTACGCCACCACATAGCAGCTTTAACTATACGCCGAAAAAAGCCGAACGGAAACGACGTAAAAGAATGTGACGGCCGCTCGTACGTTCGTGGATCGATCGTCGGAAATAGCTCATTTGCATACTCGACGCGGATTATGACGGGAACGCCACCTAGCGGACGCCTAAGAATTGCATCTAAGATCCGAAAGGCGTACGAAGACGTACGCCTGTCGGATCTAACCCAGATGCCGTCGTATCTTGTTTTGAGGATTCAAAACAAAGATACGACGCGGCAATTTTGAAAGTACGCCGGTGTATCAATAGATACGCCTGCGTACTTTCTTTGTGGATCTGCCCCATAGTGCCTTGGGCCCCTTAAGGTCTAAACCTGGCCTGCATCAGCCTATACATTAGTAGCATGGGGTAAGCCAGTGACAGCAACATAATTTGATTCAACAGATCTCTATCAATGTAGCATGCAGAGCATTCATGATTTACTATTTATGCTCACACAGCACATAAGTTGGTGTGAAAAGCCTCCACCTATGGCTTTGTCCAGAGCTGGTCACCTGGTAAGTGAAAAGGAATGGACCTCAGCTATTTAAATCGAATGCCACATGCCCATGCTTTTTCTTGACATGCCAGGCTATTAACTACCAATTAAGGATGTGAAGAGGAAGAAGATGGAAGGGCAAATGCCATCACCAGGCATGCTACACAGAGTCAAGGTAGGTACTTGCTACCCATCCTCACATCCAGTAAAAAAACATTTTGCCTATTTATCCACCTATTTTATATCTAGTATCTGTCTGTCTGTGTAATACAACTAGTCATATGTTCATTTATCAACCCACCGAGATGAAGGAATTTATTTGGGGCAGCTGCTGTATCATAAAAAATTGTTGTTATTTTTTTAATACAATTTTTGTATAGCGCTTACCTCTGAGGGAACTTCTGATGTATGTGTCTCCTGATTCCGGATGACAGCGACCGTTCTGGCAATGTCACACCTAATAATGCATGTGTGCATAAGGTTGTTACCGGATTCTTCCTGCTGCGGAGAACCTGGTCTTCCTTACATCTATCTTTTAATAGCCTATTCAATTATATTGGCTCTTTCCCCGTACACACGACCGGTTTTCCCGTCGGAAAAAGTCAGATGAGAGCTTTTTGCCAGGAATCCCGACCGTGTGTATGCTCCATCAGACTTGTTCTTACAGGAAAACTGCCCGAAAAAAAAGAGAGCAAAAAAAATCCTGGTGGGAAAACTGTTCGTCTGTATGGAATTGCGACGGGGAAAAAAACATGCATGCTAGGAAACAATTCGACGCATGCTCAGAAGCATTGAGCTTCATTTTCTTGGCTCGTCGTAGTCTTTTACGTCACCGCATTCTTGGCAGTCAAAATTTCACCAAACTTATGTGTGACCGTGTGTATGCAAGGCATGCTTGAGAGGAATTCCGTTGGTAAAACCATTGGTTTTTTTTCTGGCGGGAAAACGGCTTGTGTGTACGGGGCATAAGTGGTTAGCACTTCTGCCTAGCAGCACTAGGATTGTCAGTTCGAATCCCAACCACGGCACTACCTGCATGGAGTTTGCATGCTCTCCCTGTGCCTGCGTGGATTTCCTCCAGGCACTCCAGTTTCCTCCCACACTCCAAAGACATGCTGGAAGATTAATTGGCTCTAGTCTATATTGGCCCTAATACTGTTTGTGTAAATATGAATGTATGTTAGGGACCTTAGATTGTAAGCCACTTGAGGACAGGGACTGATATGAATGTACAATATATATGTAAAGGGTTGCATAATTGATGGCGCTATACAAGTATCTGTAACAAATACAAAACAAAAAAATCTTGCTATTTTTAGCTAGAGTTCTGCTTTATAGTATTTATAAACTGCTGTATAGGTCAGGGGTCTCCACGCTGTATGAACGAAGGGCCAGTTTACTGTCCTTCAGGCTTTTGGGGGGGCCAGACTGTGGCCAGTGGGAGTAGAAAATGCCCCAGCATCAGTGGGAGTAAATAGCGCCCCATCATTTATTTTAGTGAAGGGAATAGTGCCCCATTATTAATATTAGTGGGAGGAATAGTGCACCACCAATTGTGTCAGTGGGAGGAATAGTGTCCCATCCATAGTGTCAGTTGGAGGAATAATGCCCCATCCATAGTGTCAGTGGGAGGAATAGTGTCCCATCCATAGTGTCAGTTGGAGGAATAATGCCCCATCCATAGTGTCAGTGGGAGGAATGGTGCCCCATCCATAGTGTCAGTATGAGAAATAGTGCCCCATCCATAGTGTCAGTGGGAGGAATAATGCCCCATCCATAGTGTCAGTGGGAGGAATAATGCCCCATCCATAGTGTCAGTGGGAGGAATAATGCCCCACCCATAGTGTCAGTGGGAGGAATAGTGCCCCATCCATAGTGTCAGTGGGAGGAATAGTGCTCCATGATTGGTGTCAGTTGGAGGAATAGTGCCCCATCCATTGTGTCAATATGAGTAATAGTGCCCCATCCATAGTGTCATTGGGAGGAATAGTGCTCCATGATTAGTGTCAGTTGGAGGAATAGTGCCCCATCTATAGTGTTAGTGGGAGGAATAGTGTCCCAAGGCCTGGATAAAGGCAAGCAAAGGGCAGCAGCTAGCCCCCCGACCACAGTTTGGAGATCACTGGATAACCTATAAATCTTGTCTACAATAAAGCCTCGTAGACACGCACGGTTTTCTCAGCAAGAAAACTGCTGGCAGAGCTTTTTGCAGAGAAAACTGTTCGTGTGTATGGTTTCTCGATGAGAAAAATAGAGAACCTGCTCTCTATTTTATCGTCGAGAGTCTCAATTTTCTAGTCGTGATTCTCATCGAACTGGTTTACGACGAGAAAACCGTTTGTGTGTATGCTTTTCCGAGTCTTAAAAAAACGTGCATACTCAGAATCAATTATGAGACTGGAGCGCTCCTTCTAGTAAAAGTAGCATTCGTAATGGAGATAGCACATTCGTCACACTGTAACGGACTACAAAATCACAAGGCTGAAAAGCACGATTTGTCTCTCACCAAACATTAACTAACACGCAGTAACACAAGATTAGCAAAAGCAACCCACAGGGTGGCGCCAGTAGAATTGAAATTCCCCTTTATTCTGCCGTCGTACGTGTTGTACGTCACCACGTTTTAGAACGACGAGATTTTGGCTTGACAGTGCGTATGCAAGGAAAGCTAGACAAGAATCCCGTCAAGCTTGACAAGAATCCTGTCGAGAAAAACAAAGTTTTTTTAACGACAGGACTCTTTATCTGTATTAACTACTTCCCAACCGGCCACTGCATATATACGGCCGGGTGGGGGCTCTCTCCTTCTGAGTGGATGTTCAGGAACGTCCCTCAGAAGGAGGGGGATCGCGCACGCGATCCCGGTGCACTCGTGTCACCCGGACACGGTGCATCATAGATCGTCAGGAGGGCTCTGTGAAAAAATAAATAAAAAATATATATTTTTTTTATTTAAAAAGGGGGTTGCCATCTGGGGCCTTGGGGACCTCTGGGCCCTTTAATAATATATATATACAAATTATTTTTTTAAAGAAATTACAAAAAAAGGGGGGTCCTCTGGGCCCTTTAATAAAAAAAATAAAAACTCTGGGTCCTTTAATAAAAAAATAAATAAAAAAAAAATATATAAAAAAAATAATTAATTATAGATAATGCGCTAAGAACAACTAATAATGTGATTCCAATACAAAAAATCAAGTGCAATCAATAGTGACTCAACGATGGATGTACTATTGATTGCACTTGATTTTTTGTATTGGAATCACATTATTAGTTGTTCTTAGCGCATTATCATTAATCATTTTTTCTTTGGTTTGGTCACCATTCACTTAATGCAGCTTTTTTCATTTGGTTATTAATTTATGTGTTGTAATTTAAGTTTTAGTAGCGCTGTGTTTTTTCACATTTTTCATAAAAAAAAAATAACATTTATAAAAAAAAAAAAAATTGGCCCTTTAATAAAAATATATTAAAAAAAATATATATTTTTTATAAAAAATACATTTAAAAAGGGGGGGTTGCCACCCGGGGCCCTGGGGGCCTCCGGGCCCCTGGGGACCTCCGGACCTCTAAAAAAAAAAATGACCCTTTAATAAAAAATAAAAATATATTAAAAAAATATATATTTTTTGTATAAAAAAAAAGGGGGGTTGCCATCTGTGGGCCTCTGGACCCCTAAAAAAAAGGGGGTTGCCATCCGGGCCCCTGGGGACCTCCGGGCCCCTTACAGGTGTACTGCGCCCTGGGTGGATCGCTGCAGCTGGCTGGTGATCAGTGAGTATGAACAGTTTTTTTCAGCTTTTTACTCACTGATCACCAGTCTAGTGTCCCACACAGAGTGTAAAACACAAAGTAAACACACATGTCCCCAAAACACATATCACTACACATGTCCCCACATAGTAAAAACACCTGCCCCCCACATATGTAACAGTAAAATCACATGTCCCAATGATCATTTGCACACATATTTCCGTGATCTCCTGTGCACATCTGTAAATGATCATTTGTGTACATATGTCCATGATCACACGAACCAATTATTATACACTTAACGGATTTTTACCAAAAACATGTAGTAGAATGCATTTGGCTTAAATTTATGACAAAATTCGATTTTTGGGAATTAAAAAAAAAAATAGAAAAACGAAAATATTTTTTTTTTTCCCCCAATATCCGCTCTTTTTCCGCTTATATCGCAAAAAATAAAAAACAGAGTAGTAAATGTTGTAATATATGTTGTAATATGTTGGCCGATTTGTGTGGGATATTATATATATATATATATACACCTTATGTATTATTATATTATAAGTCCAAAATTGACCAGGCCAGATTTCAGTTGACATTTGGTACCTGTTAAGACAATTACAAGTTACACATCAAAAGAGGCTTGTCGATTGTCAATAGGCAAAGAGACAGGATGAGTCTATTTTACACATCAAACCATTACTCAGGCCATATGTATTCTAATTACATATTAGAGGAAGCTTATCAGTATGCAAGAATGGAAAATTAGGAATAGGTGATGATTGAAGCCGTCTCCGGCTGGGGTCATTATCTGTCACTCTGAAAGACAGGATGTAGATCAAAGACGGCCAATCAAATTGCTCAGCTATTCAGTGGATAGGGGCTATAATCCTGGAGGTGAGTCTTGTCACTGAGTATATTCTCTGTATATTCTCTGTATATTCTCTGTATGAATATGGCACAGGTCTAGGAAAAGATGAGACTTTGAATTACTCTGTTGGATTTGTATCATCTGTGGAATTTGGACTATATTCTGTATTGGAAGTCAAATAAACGCACTCTCTGGAGAGCCTGGTGTGTTGCTGCGGAACATCATAATTTATAGTCATCATACTAACATCTAAATATCAATTATCTAACCGGACTACACTATACATTTATATCACTACAGTGAATAAATACCACCAAAAGAAAGCTCTATTTGTGTGAACAAAATGATAAAAATTTCATTTGGGTACAGTGTAGCATGACCGCGCAATTGTCATTGAAAATGTGAGAGCGCTAAGAGCTGAAAATTGGTCTGGGAAGGAAGGGGGCGAAAGTGCCCAGTATTGATGTGGTTAAAAAAATAAAAAATAAAATAGATTTATTAAAAAAAGAAAACATTGTCTACTCTACATTTCCATCATTCCTGCACAGCAGCTGTTATTTGATAGTGGAAGTGCCTATGCTGACTGGTAAAATTATACAGAGGTCATAAAACAGAAGGGACACAGTGTCATGTCCCAGTCAGAGGGACTTAATAGGCAAAGACAGTATTTTCCAGGTGGCCAGTTTTATTTTCTTTAATAACAGAAGTCGTTGGGTGCAGTGACTTTATTATTGTGTTGTAATGAGCGTGTGACACGGCAAGCTATTACACCGTATTAAAGAACAGTGCAGGTAAGAGACTTAAGAAGGTCACAAAAGGGATTACATTTCCGAATTGACGTTTGCTCAGGTAGGACAGAACGAAATTCAATGTGTATTGTTCACTTTCATAGGACGCCAAACTCCGCAAGTCAGTACAGGCTACCGCGGCAGCTTATATCGTAAGTATATGACAACATTGGCGCACGTAGGTGATATTTATTTCAAGTGTGTTATTCTTGTTATCACTGGGACTCAAACCTCCCCAGACCTGTTTTACGTGTTTCTAAAAGTTTATGTTACATCAATTTATGAATGATGTAATATACAAGGTACTGTGTGTTTTTTTTATTATTTCTCTTTGATTGTAAATCATGTTTTTAATTTAAATTAGAAACATTGCTAGAGATAATATATTTATTGTTATTTATTTAGTTATTATTTTTTTATTTAGTTGAATTTAGGCCCTATTCACACCTGAGCGTTTTGTCGCCTGAAGCGCGACGCCCCAAAACGCTAGAGGGAAAAAAATACATTATTCTCAATGGAGATGGTTCACATCTCCACTCCAAAACGCCTGACGCCGAACGGCTGAAGTTCAAACAAGTTCCGGACCCTTTTTTGTTGCGCGAATTGGGCGGTTTGGGCGTTTTTGAGCGTTTGTATTTCCCATAGAAAGTAATGGAAGTGCTCGATTCAAGCGTCTAGTGCAGTGGTCTCCAAACTGCGGCCCGAGGGCCGGATGCGGCCCTTTACTTGCCTTTATCCGGCCCTTGGGGCACTATCCCTCCCACTGATACAAGACACTATTCTGCCATCTGACACCGACAATGGAGGATTATTTCTCCCACTGACACCACTAATAGAGCACTATTCCTCCCCCTAATACCAGATGTTTACTAACAATGATGCCAGGAAAATTTCCACTCCCTCTGGCCAAAGTCCGGCCCTCCAAGAGTCTGAAGGACAATAAACCGGCCCTTAATGTCTCTTAATCAATAGAACATTTCACCCAGGCAGAAGATAAAAAAAATCTACAAACATAGCAACAAGTGATGAAAAGATGATAATTTTTCCTATTGGCTAAAATAAAAAAACGTTGAAGTACAAAAACGTCGGACGACGCTGTAAGCAAACGTGCAAATACGCATGAATACGCGCGACAAAACGCCGGAAAAAATGACCAAAAACGCTACGCTCAGGTGTGAATGCAGCCTTATAGTCACATAATTAGTACAAGGCATTTCCCTGTTCTGCCTAGTGACAGGACAGGGATCTACTGTTCCCTGTCATCGGGATCAGAGATCACTGTCATGTCACTTGTAGCCCAGCCCCCCTACAGTTAGAATCACTCCCTAGGACACACTTAACCCCTTCATCCCCCCCTAGTGTTTAGCCCCTTCCCTGCCAGTGTCATTTACACAGTAATCAGTGCATTTTGATCGCTGTATAAATGGCAATAGTGTCAAAAGTGACTGCTGTGTCCGCCATAATGTCACAGTCACGATAAAAGTTGCAGATCTCCACAATTACTAATAAAAAATAAAATTGAAAAAATGCCATAAAAAAATCCCCTAGTTTGTAGACGCTATAACTTTTGCGCAAACCAATCAATATATGCTTATTGTGATTTTTTTTTTACCAAAATATGTAGAAGAATACATATCGGCCTAAACTGAGGAAAAAATCATTTTTTATATATATTTTTTGGGGATATTTACTGTATTTGCTGGCATATAAGACTACCTTTTACACTTAAAAAAAATGGCCAAAAAGCAGGGGTCGTCTTATACGCCGGGTCAGCTGCTCGGATGCCTGCTGGATGTGCGGTAATACTGTATATAGCTTCTGCTACATACAGTATATACCAGTTAGCCAATCCCGGTGAGCGATGTATTCAAATGAATTGGGCGCGCAAATTCATTTGCGCGAATTGGGCGGTTTGGGCATTTTTAAGCGTTTGTATTTCCCATAGAGAGTAATAGAAACGCTCGATTCAAGCGTCTAGCGCGACAACGAGCGTTTCTACGGGCGTTTTGTCGCTTTAATCAATAGAACATTTCACCCAGGCAGAAGATAAAAAAAATCTACAAACATAGCAACAAGTGATGAAAAGATGATAATTTTTCCTATTGGCTAAAATAAAAAACGTCGAAGTACAAAAACCTAGGACGACGCTGTATGCAAACATGCAAAACTCTGGAAAAAATTACCAAAAACGCTACGCTCAGGTGTAAATGCAGCCTTATAGTCATACTGTTACATAATTAGTACAAATGTTAGTCTGATTGATATATTTATATTTTATTAAAAGGACAGATCACCCATGAATTATACTTTGGTTGTCGGTGGAGGTTGGAGGCATAGCACTCGCCAAACATGACCTGTTCAACTGAATGGGGCCACTCTGCAAGGGCCCCGCAACTGTGTGCATTGCACCTGCCATACCGTGGGGATCAAGGGGATTAAAGCAGGTGGTGAGGAGGAAATACGACACCACCTCACCGCCTGTTAACCACTTGCCGACCACTGCACGACTATTTACGTCGTCAGAATGACACGGCTGCGCAAAGGGACATACCTGTACGTCCCCTTTAAATCGCGGCATAGTGGGCGTGCGTGCCCGCCGTGTGCTCCGTGAATGTGACCGCGGGTCCCGTGAACTCGATGTCCACAGGTGTCCCGGGATCGTGTAATGGAGTAGCAGAATGGGGAGATGCCTATGTAAACAAGGCATTTCCCTGTTCTGCCTAGTGACAGGACAGGGATCTACTGCTCCCTGTCATCGGGATCAGAGATCACTGTCATGTCACTTGTAGCCCAGCCCCCCTACAGTTAGAATCACTCCCTAGGACACACTTAACCCCTTCATCGCCCCCTAGTGTTTAGCCCCTTCCCTGCCAGTGTCATTTACACAGTAATCAGTGCATTTTTGATCGCTGTATAAATGACAATAGTGTCAAAAGCGACTGCTGTGTCCGCCATAATGTCGCAGTCACGATAAAAGTCACACATCTCCACAATTACTAATAAAAAATAAAATAGAAAAAATGCCATAAAAAAAACCCTAGTTTGTAGACGCTATAACTTTTGCGCAAACCAATCAATATATACGCTTATTGTGATTTTTTTTTTTACCAAAATATGTAGAAGAATACATATCGGCCTAAAAAAAATGTTTTATATATTTTTTGGGGATATTTACAGTATTTGCTGGTGTATAAGACTACCTTTTACACTTAAAAAAAATGGCCAAAAAGCAGGGGTCATCTCATACGCCGGGTCAGCTGCTCGGATGCCTGCTGGATGTGCGGTAATACTGTATATAGCTTCTGCTACATACAGTATATACCAGTTAGCCAATCCCGGTGAGCGATGTATTCAAATGAATACAGAGCCTACTCGGATTGGAGTAACAACCTCTGCCAACCTGAGCAGGATACATACAATAGCCTGCTCTGATTGGCTTTGAGAGTCAGAGAGACGTGGGCTGATGATGTTACAGCCTCTGCCACTCCAAGCAGGGTTTGTATTCATTAATACAATACATTGCTCGCTGTGATTGGCTCCAGCTCCAGCAAGAAGGAAGAAGAATATGGCTCCAGAAGGAAGAAATATGAAGTGTCGGAAGCCTCGGAAGGGGGGTCGTCTTATACGGTGAGTACAGGCAAAAAATCTTAAAAAAATGTAAAATTAGGGGGTCATCTTATACGCCTGGTCGCCTTATACACCGGCAAATACGGTATTATAGCAAAAAGTAAACAATATAGCTTTTTTTCAAAATTGACGCTTTTTTTTTGTTTATAGCGCAAAAAATAAAAACCGCAGAGGTGATCAAATACCACCAAAAGAAAGCTCCATTTGTGGTAAAAAAGGATGTAAATTTTGTTTGAGAGCCACGTCATACGACTGCGCAATTGTCAGTTAAAGCGACGCAGTGTTGAATCCCAAAAAGCGCTCTGGCCAGGAAGGCCAGGAAGGGGGTAAATTCTCCCGGGGCTGAAATGGTTAAATGCTTACTAAGGCCCAGCGTTTTGCGTTTTTCACTGGAACTAGTTCACACATGTCCAGGGAAGCCGCAATCCGGGGGCCGGTTTATGTGAAAGTTCCCCAAAAAAAGATTTGCACCTGAATCGCATGTAAACCAGTAAACAAAACTGCACCAGACTCCGGACTGAAAATCACAGCTGGACATTTGTGAACCTAGTCTTAAGAGGAATTTGAACACACATTGCTCCTCAGAGAGCACCGCTAGTGTAGAGCTGGGCGATTTTGGCCCCAAAAAAATTCTGCGAAAAAAAAATCTATTCATGATTTGATTTGAATCAAGTTTTTTTTTCTGATGGACACCGCGCCGGCCCTAAGGAGCTGCGGGCAGGAGTTTTTAGGAGAGGCCGCGGCTTCGGCCTAGTTCGCCGCGATCCTGGGAAAAGGCAGCGGACTAGGTCGAAGCCGCAACCTCAACTAAAAAATCCTGCCCGCAGCTCGCCGCGATCCTGGGAAAAGGCGAGGCTGCGTCTTCGGCCTAGTCCGTGGAGCACCAGTCCTATGAAATAAAAATAGATTTAGTCAAAATCTGAAACGATTTGATATGACAACTCGATTCAAGATTCTAATGAATTTTTTCTCCAGCCCTACGCTAGTGGGAACGAGACCTGAACGTTTTATGAACTGTAACCAGGGATGGACTGGCCATCGGGACTACCGGGAGATTCCTGGTGGGCCGATAGCTCAGTCGGCCGGACGGAGGTCCGCGGCGATCTACCCGTCAATCGCTGACAGCTGGTGCCTGACGGGTAGATCGAGATTTAGCGAGCATGCAGAGTAGCGCAGAAAGCGTGTGTAATATGTTCTCTCTCCTGTCACGGCACTCATGCTGCTCACCGGCAGCCCCTCCTCTCTTCTCATCCATCCCCATTGCTTGTGACATCATCTGGGATGGACGAGAAGAGAGGAGGGGCCTCCGGTGAGCCGAGTGAGAACAGATTACAGCTACTCTGCATGCTGGCTGGTAAACGATGTGCACCATAATGTGCCCTAATGTGCTATGTGCCCTGATCTGCTATGTGCCCTGTGCCTCAATGTGGCAGGGATGGACTGGCCATTGGGACTACAGGGAGTTTCCCGGTGGGCCGATGGCTCAGTGGGCCGGCTTCAGTGACAGCGGACCGCCTCCCCCTCCGCTCCTCTGTCTCTCCCTCGCCGCAGCGCTCACCTCCTCTCCCTCCCCACAGCACTCACCTGGGGGCAACAAAGAAGCAGGGGGAGGAGCAGAGGAGCAGGGGGGACGATAGAGGAGCATGGGGGTGGGGACAGACAGCTGACTCAACAGCTATGGCCTGGGAGTTTCTCACTTCTGCCTAATCTTGTCCCATAAGGGGGGGCACCCAACTGATTCTTTGTCCCGGGTGAAATGATGTCTAGCTTCCCCACTGGTACTGCCTATAAGAGTACCAGTACCAGCCATTCTACTCTAATAAATAGAACGGCTAGTGGCAAGTGAAGGGGGAGAGGGGGCTTGGGTGGCCGGGGGGTGCGGGAGTTGTCCGGCCACCATGGGAGAAACCTGTCAAAGTGGGCCAGTCTGGATGAAGTCCAGGGCCAAATTTCTGTCCCAGTCCAGCCCTGCAATGTGGTGTGCCTCAATGTGGTGTGCCTCAATGTGGTGTGCCCTGATGTGCTGTGATGGGCCCTGATATGATGTGCCCTGTACGTGTTGTGCGCTGTACCCTGATGTGCTGAGCTCTGTACTGTGCCCTGATGTGCACTGTACCCTGATGTGCTGTGCCCTGGGCTGGTCTGGATGAAGTCCAGGGCCACATTTTTGTCCCAGTCCAGCCTTGACTGTACCATACTGCCACATAGTGCCCTTTGTAAGAAACTGCTTCTAGGCAGCTCCAGATATTGTAATAGAAGCACTACCTGTTATTGTTTGTTCTGTGCTTACTGCATACCCCATGAAACCATCCTGTTTGCATTGTCAGTTCATCCTACATTCGTTCAGCAAAGCTCCAGTACCACATTACTATTTGTCTGATCATTTGGCTGATACTTCTACGTCCTAATGGGGTTAAATTACTAGAACTGGGGAGTGCAAAAGCTTTCCATGCGGACACCCATGCTGGCTCGCTCCCGAGTCCTGCTGCTGCGTCAATTGACACAGACAGCAGGACTCTGCCACAACCCCCCACTCCCGTGTCACAGCTTTTGATTGACACCTTAAAGAAGGTTTTTATGTATTTACCTATATGGTGACAATCTTTGGAACTGTATATTTTAATTCAATATTTAATTTTGATAAATATGTATAGTTGTGAATAAAAACTCTTTTTTTACTTCAATATCCCGTATATTTGGAATTAATACTATCAGTGCCTTGAAAGTCTACCCCTACGGGTAATTACTGATTTTCTGTTGGTCCGATTTGAGGAAACATGTTTTTTTTTGTTTTCTATATCTCTGACTATAGAGTGTCTCCTTGATCGGAACCAAAGTAATGTTAGGAAAAATTGTACTACTAAAGTATGTCTTTCTGTAACACAATGTAATGAAATTTTTATTGTATAAAAAAAAATGTACCATACACATTTTCAAAATAAACTTAAACTTGATTGAAAAAAAGAAAGTCTACCCCTTTTTTCTTTTCTACATTGGACTCTATAAGTCCAATCTTGAATGAAAATCAACTATAAAAGAACAATATTGTGAAAAATATAGATTTAAATGCACAGTCCCATAATAGGATCAGCAATATAAACTTATTGGTGAAAACACAATAGTTCAGTGCAAAGATGTGCACAAAAAAATGGTGGTGACTTAAAAAGTGAAGAGGTGATCCAGTACAGTGATCCAGAATCATCCGCTGCACCCCTGTAAAAAGGAAACACACCGAAAAAGCTGGGAGCCGTTACAGCAGCAAACACGCACTC
Organism: Rana temporaria; assembly: GCF_905171775.1. Taxonomy (NCBI): domain Eukaryota; kingdom Metazoa; phylum Chordata; class Amphibia; order Anura; family Ranidae; genus Rana; species Rana temporaria. The sequence goes on along the minus strand of NC_053489.1, from coordinate 643,148,252 downwards.
AGTGTAGAGACACCATCTGTTGTGGTGAAGACTGTTCAGCAACTCGCACCATCCAGATGTAGCCATAGTAAATAAAGCTCACTCTGAGTCAGATGAAGTCTCCATAGTGTAGTATTTATTGTATTTGTATGTTAAAAGTCAAAATAAAAGGAATCATAAAAGCATATGACAATGGAGGCAACTTCCGACCCGGTATGGGACAGTGGTCAGCACTAGCGCCTCCTCTCCGATGCATTTCATCCAATAGGACGTTATCAAGGGGTCCTGACTTTATATATAAAACCGGCCGTGTGTATGCTCCATCGCAGTTTTCCCAACGAGAAAACTGCCAGAAAAAAAAGAGAACCAGCTTTCCTTTTTCCCGTCGGGATTCCCGGCGGACTTTTTCCCATCGGGAAAACCGGTCGTGTGTATGCTTTTCCGAGGGGAAAAAACGTGCATGCTCAGAATCAAGTATGAGACAGGAGCGCTCGTTCTGGTAAAACTAGCGTTCGTAATGGAGATAGCACATTCATTACAATGTAACGGACTGAAAAGCACAAGGCTGAAAAGCGCGAATTGTCTCTCACCAACCTTTTACTAACACAAGGATCGTCAAAAGCAGCCCAAAGGGTGGCACCGTTTGAATGAAACTTCCCCTTTATAATCCCGTTGTATGTGTTGTACGTCACCGCGCTTTGGACGGGCGCTATTTGGCCTTAACGTGTGTATGCAAGGCAGGTTTGAGGAATCCTGTCAGGAAAATTTTGTTTTTTTTCCTGCCAAGAAAAACAGTTGTGTGTACGAGGCATAACACTTTTTTGGACTTTATCTCAATGCGCTCTCCATTATAACACAGTATTTACAATAAAGTAGAATTAAGCATTTCGCACATGCTGTCCGATCAGGTCTGCCTGTCCATTTTTCAGGCGGACCTGATCAGACGGTATAGAGCGACGGATGTCAGCGGTGACATGTCTGCTGACATCCGATTCGGTCCACCAAAACCAGACGGATGGTGGTCCTACAGTATTTTCCATCTGTCTGGCGGATCGGATAGGATGGGATCCGATGAAAATGGACAGGCGGTTTGTTTTCACCTGATCTCCCGATAGAGGAGAGTGGAGCACTTAGGCCCCCGTACACACGTCCGAGAAACTCGACGGGCAAAACACATCGTTTTGCTCGTTGAGTTCCTTGTGAAGCCGCCGAGGATCTCGCGAGCCAACTTTTCCCATTGACTAACGAGGAAATAGAGAACATGTTCTCTTTTTGGCCCGACGAGTTCCTCGTCGGTTTCCTCGGCGAAAAGTGTAAACACGACCGGGTTTCTCTGCAGAATACGTCTCCCATCGAGTTTCTGGCTGAATTCTGCCAAGAAACTCGGTCGTGTGTACGGGGCCTAACAGGTCTCAGCACAGTGAGCGGAGGCGGCCCTGTCATCCCCCCTGCTCAGCGGAGATCAACGGATCGATCCCGGTGAGCAAACGGATTTCGTCAAAATGGATGTTTCCCCCGTGTGACAGGGTCCTTATTCTAAAATAAGAAGGACTAGTTTGATAACATTGTAGAATATTTTTCTATAAACACATAATAAAATATAATGAGACTTTTCTCTGGGGACAAGAAACATACCAAGATATCCCTGATTGAAGTTTATTTTTATGTGGCCGCTGCAGACTATTGGTCATATAAATGAAGATTAAAAGATATCTGTCTCAAGTTTCATCAGCCATAATAATATTTTTGTAACTTTAACAAGTACACAAAGTTCAATCCAGATTTATTTACAGATATGGTGTCATAACTTATAAAATTGGATTTACTATCGCTACTGCCAAATAAAAAAACAGTAATTCTTGTTTTCTGTAGTCTAGCGTGTATACTGGAACTAGTAAATAGAACCTTTCATCAAAAATTAGCTGAAGCATCAATTATATACAGCGCATCTGTATATACTTCACTTCACTTCACTTTTTCCACATTTTGTTATGTTACAACCTTATTCCAACATGGATTAAATTCATTATTTTACTCATAATTCTACAAACAATGCCCCATAATGAAAACATCCCATATACATAAGTATTTACAGCCTTTTCCATGACACTCAAAATTGAGATCAGGTGCATCCTGTTTCCACCGATCATCCTTGAGATGTTTCTACAACTTGATTGGAGTCCACCTGTGGTAAATTCAGTTGATTGGACATGATTTGAAAAGGCACACACCTGTCTATATAAGTTCCCACAGTTATCAGTGCATGTCAGAGCACAAACCAAGCCATGAAGTCCAAAGAATTGTCTGTAGACATCTGAGACAGGATGGTATTAAGGCACAGATCTGGGGAAGCGTACAGAAACATTTCTGCAGCATTGAAGGTCCCAATGAGCACAGTGGCATCCATCATCCATAAATGGAAGAAGTTTGGAACCACCAGAACTCTCCCTAGAGTGGGCCGCCCGGCCAAACTGAGCGATTGGGGGAGAAGGGTCTTAGGGAGGTGACCAACAACTCAATGGTCACTCTTACAGAGCTCCAGCGTTTCTCTGCTGAGAGAGGAGAACCTTTCAGGAGAACAACCATCTCTGCAGCACGCTACCAATCAGGCCTGTATGGTAGAGTGGCCAGACAAACGCCATTCCTCAGGAAAAGGCACATTACAGCCCACCTGGAGTTTGCCAAAAGGCACCTGAAGGATTCTAAGACCATGAGAAACAAAATTCTCTGGTCTGATGAAACAAAGATTTAACTATTTGGTTTGAATGGCAAGCATCATGTCTGGAGGAAACCAGGCACCGCTCATCACCTGGCCAATACCATCCCTACAGTGAAGCATGGTGGTGGTAGCAGGGTGGTGCGGGGATGTTTTTCAGCAGCAGGAACTGGGAAAATAGTCAGGATCAAAGGAAAGATGAAAGATGGCAACTTGTTAAACAGTTCAGATGTGAAGTTTGCAATTGCAAAGCTGAACAATGTCAAGTACCAGCTATAGAAGTTTAAACTAGAAATGATTCTAGGCAAGCATGACTTGTGGCAAGTGCTGAATACAGACACCCACAGACGGAGGGACGGAGGACTGGGATAGGAAGGATAGGCAGTCAAAAGCAAATATAAGCTTACTCGTTGAAGATGACCTGCTTATCCTCATAAGAACAGTGAAACGGCCAAAGGTACATGGACTTCAATACAGAAACTGCATGAGCGTTCAAGTCTAAACAGCAAGTTATTTCTGCGAAGGAAGCTATATAAAATGAGACTAGAAGAAGACCAGCAAATGTGGGACCGCAAAAAAGCTATGCTAGAGATCATAGAGCAGCTATGCACCATCCGAGAGGACATAAAAGATAATCATGTTGTTTCCCTGCTCCTCTGCAGCCTTCCAGAGACATATACTGCTCTTATTCACCCTTTAGAAACCAGACCCGAGCAGGAGCTGACACTGGAATATGTCAAAGGCAAATTAATTGAGGAATATGAGAGGACAGAAAATGTGCACCATGATGACAAAGCTCTTAAGATGTACAAAGTCACAAAGCACAACAAAGAAAGCAGAGCCTGTCTTCGCTGTAATAGGACCGGTCACTTAAAAAAGGACTGTTCTATCTGGAAAACCGAGCAGCAAAAGCTAAAGCTAACCACAAAAGAAAGAGTCAAAGCAATCACAAAGGAAACTGCAGCTACATCATAAAGTGGAACCTTTAGAGCCCTTCCACACTGAAAGCGCGGGGGCGTCGGCGGTAAAGCGTCGCTAGTTTTAGCGGCACTTTACCATTGTTTTTCAGGCGCTTTTCGGCCACTAGGGGGCGCTTTTAACCCCCGATAGTGGCCGAATAAAAGGTTAAAAGCGCCCGTTGCCAAGGCGATTTGCAGGTGCTTCAGCGCCGCTGCCCATTGATTATAATAGGCAGGGGCGCTTTAGGAGCGGTGTATACACCGCTCCTAAATCGCCTCAAAGAAGCGGCTTGCAGGACTTTTTTTTTAACGTCCTACCAGCGCAGCGCCCCAGTGTGAAAGCGCTCGGGCTTTCACACTGGGATTGCAGATGAGGCATTTTTCAGGCGCTTTACATGCACTATTTTTAGCGCTAAAGCACCTGGAAAACGCCGCCAGTGTGAAAGTGGTCTTAAATTGACACAAAGTGGCAAGCCACGTGACTGGTGCATAGACTCAGGAGCGACAAGCCACATGACTAGCGATGATACCTTCTTCGCAAACACTGATTACAGTGCAAAAGACAATGTTTTCCTAGCAAACGGGAAAAGCATCACATCCGAAGGTAAAGGCCAGGGATTCCTGAACTGCATTTTACCACAAGGAGGAAAGTCAGACTTCCACTTTAATTGGCTCTTGTGAACTTCCTGTAAAGAAAGTGCTGTATGTTCCAGAACTAGAAGGCAGCCTTCTATCAGTGAAAAGTCTTGCAAGCAACGGTCTCACAGTTAAGTTCCAGGGTGATGAATGCACAATTCACAATAACAAGCGATTCCTCCCAAAAGGAAAACTGGATGATCACCTATACAGGCTCATCACAGGCTCATCACCACAGAGCAGCAAGTCAATATAGTCTCTAATGACCTACACAGCAAATGTATTCATCTATGGCACAGGCGGCTGGGACACAGAAGTCCAGAAGCTATACAGGACATTATAAAGAGAGGCTTATCAGAAGATTTGACAATAAAGCCTTGCAAAGTGCTCATGAAATGCAAATTCTTTATAGAAGCAAAAGCCACATGTGCTCCCCTTCCACAGGCAACTCAATGAAAAACTACCCACCCCCTGCATATCATACACAGTGATGTATGCGGTCAGGGCCGGCGCTGCCACTAGGCAGATTAGGCGACCGCCTAGAGCGCACTGCCGCTAAGAGCGCCCCGCCACTGGTTATTCCATTGCTCCCTCACTGTCCTATTTCCTTCACAGAGCTTGCACCGTACACCAGTGCCTTGACAAGCAGCGTCGACACCCCCGCATCAGGACGCGCACCAGCACGCACAGGAACACACAGGCGTGCGCCGCGGCGACCAGCAGGAGGACCTCGCTGACAGTTATCTCTCTAAGTGTATGTAGTTGTATGTTCTATTTTCTGTATTCATGATGTAAAGACATATTCAGATATTACAGATTATTACTGCATCCAAGAAGCTTATATCAATACTCTTCACAATAGTGCCAAGCTTGTAGCATCATACTCAAAAAGACTTGGGGCTGTAATTGCTGCCAAAGGTGTTTCAACAAAGTATTGAGCAAAGGCTGTGACTACTTATGTACATGGGATTTGTTTCGTTTTTTATTTTTATCAATTTGCAAAAATTCTTTCACATTGTAATTATGGGTTGTTGTTTGTAGAATTTTGAGTAAAATAATGAATTTAATCCGTATAGGAATAAGTCTGTAAAATAACGAAATGTGGAAAAAGTGAAGTGCTGTGAATACTTTCCAGTTGCACTGTATAGAAAGAGGGCTGGGTTATAATTTCCTTCAAATTATTGGCTTTTGTGATTTGTATGACCAGGGCCAAAGGCTATGAACTGCATTATAGGTAGTTTCTTATTTTTGATGGAAAAACATCAAGGTTTTTATACAGAAGGACTTCATTGTAAATTTAACATGCTCCAAAATTGGGATTAAAGGGCCAGATCCTCAAAAGAGATACGCCGACTTAACTGCTGTTCAGTCTGTGTGTAACTTTGGAAACGATCCTCAAAAGGCTTTTTCCAAAGTTAGGCAGAAGATCCGGCATGTGTAATTGAATTACACTGCCGAATCTTAGGATGCAGTACCGCATCCGCCGCTGGGGGCATTTCGAGTCGAAATGCCGTTTCTAGTATGCAAATTAGCACTTAAGGCGATCCACAAAGCTTTCCAGCTTCGTTTTTTTCGCCGTAAGTGTTATTTTGCAAGTGTAAAATTAGGGCTGGTTCTACAAAGTGTAAACTAGTCACACCATGTAAAAGCCCATTCCAGCGACGGCATTTGGTATGCATTCCCGAGGGAGAACTCCACGGCAATTTGTAAAGACAAAACCGGCATGGGTTCCCCCCCAGGAGCATACCAGGCCCTTAGGTCTGGTATGGGTTGTAAGGAGACCCCCCCACGCCGAAAAATTGACGTAGGGGGTCCCCCTACAATCCATACCAGACCCGTATCCATAGCACGCTACCCGGCCGGTCAGGAAGGGAGTGGGGACGAGCGAGCGCCCCCCCCTCCTGAGCCGTGCCAGGCCGCATGCCCTCAACATGGGGGGGTTGGGTGCTCTGGGGCAGGGGGCGCACTGCGGGCCCCCCCACCTCAGAGCACCCTGTCCCCATGTTGATGAGGACAGGACCTCTTCCCGACAACCCTTGCCATTGGTTGTCGGGGTCTGCGGGCGGGGGCTTATCGGAATCTGGGAGTCCCCTTTAATAAGGGGGCCCCCAGATACCGGCCCCCCACCCTAAGTGAATGGATATGGGGTACATCGTACCCCTATCCATTCACCTGTAGGCAAAAAGTTAGTTAGTAAACACACAACACAAGGCTTTTTAAAATATTTTATTATTCTGCTCCGGATGCCCCCCCTGTCTTCGTTATTAGCTCAATTAGCAGGGGGGGCTTCTTCCGCTCTCCGGGGGTCTTCCGCTCTCCGGGGGTCTTCTCCGCTCTCCGGGGGGGGCTTCTCCGGACTCCGGGGGGGGCTTCTCCGGACTCCGGGGGGCTTCTTCCATCTTCTCCCCTCTTCCGCTGTTGACTCGGCGAACCCCGGATCTTCTGCAGCTCTCCGGTGCCTTCTTCTTCAGCGCTGGCTGCCTGCTATGTTTGTGCGTTAGCTCGATTTCAAACAGGCAGCCAGCGCGGTCTTCTGTGACGTCAGGGTCTTCTCTTCCCTTCTTCCGATGTTGACTCGTCGCCTGTTGTCGCTGTAATGATGGAAGCGCGCCTTGCATCCCATTTATATAGGCATCACCGTCCCATCATGCTCCGGTAGGTACCCACGTGGTGGGTGCACGTGGGTAGGCACCCACGACGTGGGTATCTGCCGGAGCATGATGGGACGGTGATGCCTATATAAATGGGATGCAAGGCGCGCTTCCATCATTACAGCGACAACAGGCGACGAGTCAACATCGGAAGAAGGGAAGAGAAGACCCTGACGTCACAGAAGACCGCGCCGGCTGCCTGTTAGAAATTGAGCTAACACACAAACATAGCAGGCAGCCAGCGCTGAAGAAGAAGGCACCGGAGAGCTGCAGAAGAACCGGGGTTCGCAGAGTCAACAGCGGAAGAGGGGAGAAGATGGAAGAAGCCCCCCGGAGTCCGGAGAAGCCCCCCCGGAGTCCGGAGAAGCCCCCCCGGAGAGCGGAGAAGACCCCCGGAGAGCGGAAGACCCCCGGAGAGAGGAAGAAGCCCCCCTGCTAATTGAGCTAATAACGAAGACAGGGGGGGCATCCGGAGCAGAATAATAAAATATTTTAAAAAGCCTTGTGTTGTGTGTTTACTAACTAACTTTTTGCCTACAGGTGAATGGATAGGGGTACGATGTACCCCATATCCATTCACTTAGGGTGGGGGGCCGGTATCTGGGGGCCCCCTTATTAAAGGGGACTCCCAGATTCCGATAAGCCCCCGCCCGCAGACCCCGACAACCAATGGCAAGGGTTGTCGGGAAGAGGTCCTGTCCTCATCAACATGGGGACAGGGTGCTCTGAGGTGGGGGGGCCCGCAGTGCGCCCCCCTGCCCCAGAGCACCCAACCCCCCCATGTTGAGGGCATGCGGCCTGGCACGGCTCAGGAGGGGGGGGGGGGCGCTCGCTCGTCCCCACTCCCTTCCTGACCGGCCGGGTAGCGTGCTTTGGATACGGGTCTGGTATGGATTGTAGGGGGACCCCCTACGTCAATTTTTCGGCGTGGGGGGGTCTCCTTACAACCCATACCAGACCTAAGGGCCTGGTATGCTCCTGGGGGGGGAACCCATGCCGTTTTTTTATTTGAAAATTGGCATGGAGTTCTCCCTCAGGAATGCATGCCGCTGTCATTTTTTTTTCCCCGACGCAACTTTTTTAAGCCGTCGCGATCCTCAAAACTCGGCGTAACGTAACTTCGCGCATGCGCAGTACGGCCGGCGCGGGAGCGCGCCTCATTTAAATGGGACTCGCCCCATTTGAATAGGAACGCCTTGCGCCGGCGGAATTTTAGTTACACAGCCTGAAATTTCTAGATAAGTGCTTTGTGGATCGGGCACTTAGGTAGAAACTTTAAGGCAGTGTAACTTAAAGGGTCACTAAAGGAATTTTTTTTTTTAGCTAAATAGCTTCCTTTACCTTGCTGCAGTCCTGGTTTCATGTCCTCATTGTTCGTTTTTGCATTCATGTTGCTGTAAATCCTCTCTGTTCTGGACACTTCCTGGTTGCCTGTTTCCTGATGACCACAGTACTGGGAGATTTCTCACGGTGGTCACTAATCAAGGAGGTGTGAGTAAAACTAAACTGGATTGGTGCTGAGGAGTTTTAGACAAAGTATCACTGCTCTCTATTGGCTGACTGCCCTCTAGTGGCTCTCTGTACATCAGAGAACCAGGAAACAACAGCAAAAACGAAACTACACTGCAGGCACATTATATGATTGTTTTTTTATCTATTTTTAATCATTTTTAAAAGGAATCAGTTAACTATTATGTCTCTATGCCCTGTAAACAGTCATTTCAGCAAAAAAAATTTTTTCCTTTAGTGACCCTTTAAATGGGATTTTTTAAGTTACGCCAGGTTTTTGTGGATCTGGCCCAAATTGTGCACCAGCCTTTCTTTACATTTTTTCCCTAGAGGAACCTCTACATAAAATGTAGGTCTAATGCCTTGTACACACGAACGTAATTTCCGACGGAAAAAGTCAGATGGGAGCTTTCCATTGGATATTCCGTCCGTGTGTATGCCCCATCTGACTGTTTCTGTCGGAAATTCTGACGTAATTAGATAGAGAACATGGGCCAGATTCACATACAGCGGGCACAATTTTAAGTAACCGGTTTACGTTACACCGCCGCAATATTTCCGATTTAGTGCCTGATCCACAAAGCACTTACCTGGAAATTTGCGGCGGTATATCGTAAACAGGTCCAGAGCAAGGCGGTCCAATTCAAATGGGGCGGGTACCATTTAAATTGGGCGCCGGACGTACTGCGCATGCTCCCGTCGCAAATTTCCCGACGTGCTTTGCGCGAAATTACGTCGCGCCGACGTTTTGTGAATCGCGACGTGAAAAAAGATTTACGCCGGGAAAAATAAAAGATTTAAAAAAAATTCAAAAGCGACGCGGGAAAGACAGGCATACTTTAACATGGTGGAGTACTTTTACACCATGTTAAAGGTGCACTATCTTTGCGACGGAAATCTAACACTCGCGACGACGTAACAACGGGAAAAAGCTTCATGGATCGCCGTAACTCCTAATTTGCATACCCGACGTTGGTTTACGACGCAAACTCCCCCCAGCGGCGGCCGCGGTATTGCATCCTAAGATCCGACAGTGTAAAACTATTACATCTGTCGGATCTTAGGGATATCTATGCGTAACTGATTCTATGAATCAGTCGCATAGATAGAAACAGGGATACGACGGCGTATCAGGAGAAACGCCGTCATATCCCTTTTGTGAATCTGGCCCCATGTTCTCAATTTTTCAGTTGGAAAAAAATTAGAGGAGAAATTCCGATCGTCTGTATGCTTTTCAGACGGAATAAACACCAGACATGCTCGTAAACAATTCAATGCATGCTCGGAAACATAGGGCCAGATTCACAGAGGAAATACGCCGGAGTATCTACTCCGGCGTATTTTCAAATTTGCCGCGTCGTATCTTTATTTGTAATTCACAAAAAAGATACAACGGCTTTTGGCTAAGATTCCGACAGGCGTACGGCTTCGTACGCCTTCGGATCCTAGGTGTAATTTTCCGGCGGCCGCTGGGTGGAGTTTGCGTAGTTTTCCAGCGTCGGGTATGCAAATTAGCTGATTACGGTGATCCACGAAGATACACACGTTCGTCGCAATCTCTTATGCCGTCGCTAGTCGGTTTTTCCCGTCGCAAACTTAGGCCTGCTTTTTCATGGCTTACATTTAGAACAGCCATGTTAAAGTATGGCCGTCGTTCCCGCGTAGAATTTCAAATTATTATTTTTTTTGCGTAAGACGTCCGGGAATATGAAACGACGTAACGCACGTCGCCGTTCAAAAAATACGTTGGGGCGCCGTAATTTCACGCAAAGCACGTCGGGAAATTTTCACACGGAGCATGCTAATTTAAATGGTACACGCCCCATTTGAATTAGGCGGGCTTACGCCGGACGGCTTTACGTTACACCGCCGTCAGTTTACACGCAAGTGCTTGGTGAATCAGGCACTTGCGCTGAAAACTTGCGGCGGTGTAACGTAAAGGGGATACGTTACGCCACCGCAGATATCTGTGAATCTGGCCCATAGAACTTAATTTTCTCAGTTCGTCGTAGTGTTTTACGTCACCGCGTTCTTGACGGTCGGAATTTAGTGTGACCGTGTGCATGCAAGACAGCTTGAGCGGAATTCCATCAAGTTTATTCCAACGGGAAAAACGGTTGTGTGTACAGGGCATTAGGGAACCCTTAATAAAACCAATTAATCAATAGGAAAAATGCCTTTTTTCATTGGTGGTGGTCAGCTAAGAAGTCTATTGGTGTTTTGCCGTTAGCTTTGCAAAGTGGAGTTGGCCCTGGAACTATGCACACCCTCAAATGGAAGGTCAATCAGCTACAGCTGAAGGAACCCTGGGGTTCCATTGAAACTCTTGTTGAGAATGGCTGCTCTAGGCATTTACTTTAAGCCAATGGCGTTTTAAAAATACCTAAAAAAGTTTGTCAACCATAGTTTACAACTCAAGCTAACTACAAACGTTTTGTATAATTAATTCCAGATAATATTTTTTAGACAGCTTCACGCTAGAAACAGAACATTCCTGTTAACAAAGGCCATTGTGCAGTTAAATACTTGCCGCTGAATACCCATGTGTATTGAGTTCCAGGATCTTTATATAGTTTTATGATTTTATTGTGTTTAGTGTTGACAGTTAGACACATAATGTATCATATAGCAATAAACAATAATGACATATAAAGTTTGTTCTATAATTGGGAATAAAATTATGCATATTTGTGGTAAAAATATATTAATTGCTATTCTGTGTTAAGTTCCACTTTAATTAAAATATTTGGAACATTTTATATGGACTTGACTGTCATTCTTCCCTTGTTTACTTAAATAAAATATTGCTGGCTTAAAGAAATATGAGGCCTAAAAACTCCCCTAATCTACATTTCTGCTCTTAAACTAAGCTGCACTAAAACTCCCCTACCCATGCCCCTAGTTCTATCGCATGCATTCTACTGCATTGTTTATTCCACCGCTGGCAGGAGTCTTCTTTGGTGCAGGTTGTGCCTGCACCTTATTGACTTTTATATGCCCAAATTAAACCCATATGGGCCCATTAGATCTTCTTCTAGTGCAGCCCCATACAAGTCTATGGGGCTAGATTAATAGAAGTTGCCAGTGTAGAGAAGGGCATTGCATTGTGGGGCAATCGGTGGGCAAACATCCTGCCGAGCGCTTCGCAAATTTGGGTGTTCGCTGAACGGGCAGACAGTTCTTGTTCGGACTGAACTTTTGCTCGGCCCCAGAGGCGTAGCTTGTGAAAATGGTGCCTATGGCAAGCACTGAAACTGTGCCCCTGTCAAAACAATTTTTATATCTCTGTTTCCCTTACATAAGTGACCCCCTGAAGATTATTTTCAGCAGATGGCAGCACAGGGCAGTCTGTCTGTGGCGTGGAGCATGCACTGGCCTAAGGTTTCTGATGTAGTTCAGGGTTGGGCAGGAATGGATCCTCTTCTCCTCCCTCTCCCCCTACTTGCAGTATGTTTAAAATTTGTCAAAAAGGTGCCTTTATGTCTCCATCGCCAAACAGTGTGCACCAGGTCAGCCGACCGTCCCACCCCTCACCCGAGCCGAGTCGTGCCGAGCTGTCAGTGGACCACCCTGCCCTCCGCCCAAGCCATGTTGAGCCTAGCCGAGCCATCAGTGGACCGCCCCGCCCTCCACCGGAGCCGATCTGTCAGTGGACCACACCCCACACCGCCCTCCACCCAAGCCAATCTGTCAGTGGACCGCCCTGCCCTCCACCCGAGCCGATCTGTCAGTGGACTGCCCCGCCCTCCACCTGAGCCATGTCAAGTCAAGCCCTTTCCTCCAACCAAGCTGATCTGTCCCCTCCCAAGCCAAGATTTAGGCAAACTAAGTGGCCTGGAGAGAGGAGGGGGAGTGGGAACTCGGCAGCATGACAGCGGATCGACACAGGAGCTCACCTCCCATCCATTGACAATTCGGACGGGAACGATGGCAACGTTTTTTTTTTACACAAACATATCTTTGTACTCACGAGTGCCCCCTTCATATGGCACCCAAGGCACTTGCCATATGTGCCATACCCTGGATATGCCACTGCTCGGCCCAAACCGTCCGTCTAACACTAATGAAAACTTAGAGTAGAGGTTTAATTTAAAAAGACCACATCTCCAAACCCTTAATTGTATTATTTATATTATATGCTTATTTAAAGTGTAATTCTTTAAAAGAATAAATAATAATAAAAACACATGTTTGTGTTGCATGCAGATTTTACCCCCAAGCGCAAAGTTATAAATTTGCCTTCACTAAACAACTAAAGTCACTTGGCTGCCAAACCAACAATTGCATTCAGATTGGCTTGTAATGATAAAAAGAGAGATGGTGTGACTGTTTCCAGATACAAACGACAATATCTCACAATCCCGTGGTTGAATGCAAATAAAAGAAAGAAAAACAATTTGGGGGAGAAGAAATACTCCCCCAAATTTAGGGAGTTTAATGTGAGAGGTGTCAATTTCTGTAAAAAGGCAAACACACTAAACACAGGTTGTTTTGTGAAAAAATATCAAAATTTAATAATTGTTAAAAACAGAGATTCCGGTTATTATGGACCACAATAGTTACAAAAGCAGAGTGTATGACAGTGTGCAGGTAGCCAACAAGTTTCGCACAGATGTGCTTCGTCAGGGCCTTGTAATGTGCTATGTAATATTATATGTTGTGTATTAATGGCGTATTCTTATGTCATACACAGACATAACCGTTGGAATCTCTGTTTTTAACATTTATTACGTTTTGATATTTTTTCATAAAACAACCTGTGTTTAGTGTGTTTGCCTTTTTACAGCAATTTAAGAAAGATTAGTTCGAACATTTGTCATTTGACATTTGTCTTTCTTAAATCCATATCGGCCATTGCAAAACATAATTTCTTCTATGATACTATACAGCAGGGGTGCCCAACCAGTGGCCCGGGGGCCACATGTGGCCCGCGGAGCCCTCTGATGTGGCCCGCGACCTCCTGCTCTGGGATGGAATAGAGTACTGTTATTAAAGGTCAGTATTATTACAAAAATCTGTGTATATATGGGAATATCTGTTCTGTAGTGGTTACTGGGCTTCTTTCGAACTAATCTGCAGATGCAGAGCAGCGCACCCGAGGGTTGCACTGAGCCATAGACTTCTGTTATTACCTGCGAGTTTGAGCTTTCAGAAAATGCACCAAACCTGCAGAATATAATAGAAGTCTATTGCAAAGTGCAGAAAAGCCAAAGGTACACTGCGTTGCACCCGCAATGCGGGTAAACCACAGCGCATTAGTATGAAAGCAGCCATGGGCCCCTTTCACACGACCCAGTGCAACCCAGTTGGACCCTCCATTCACCTCCAAGGAGTGGCAGACGTAAACCGACTTGTGTCCTACCTCCAATCTGATCCGGCTGTGCCCGTGTCCACTCTGCATATGCAGAGCGGTCATGGACCTGTTATCCGCCCGCTTCGCTGATTGTGGCCCGCGACCAGTTACCAAGTCGCTTAAGTGGCCCTTGCGCCTCAAAAGGTTGGTCCCCCCTGCTATACAGTATATTCTTGTAGTTATTTCTTACCAATCCCTCTAAAATCTTTCCTTTCCTCTAAGCATAAAAGGAAATATTACATGTCTGTGGTTTTGGGTAAAGACACTGATAATTTTTTCAAATATGGACACCATACTTGCTTTAAATAGTGTCCAAAAATTAGGGGAAAATGGGTTAAAATAATTAAGCTCAACTCTTTGAAGACTCATGGGTGTAAGTCATATAGTCCCCCTTCATTTTCCAAAAATCACATGATTTATGCTTTTTTTCTGAGTTATTTAGTTCTGTCTGTTGAAGTCCCATGTCTTTCCTCTGCAGCAACGGTGGGTTGTCTTTTCCCCATTGACTGAGCTTTTTAAGGTGTTGAAGGGTTGAATGCAGTTGGCCAATCCTTAAGCCTGAAACACTAGTGCCGCCAAAGACTTAATTCACAGTACAATAGTATTCTCCCACGCTCAAGGGTGGTGTAATGGTGTAGGATGCATCACAGAATTTAGGTGGTTCAAAAAGGAAGCACAGGTATTGCTGACCTCTGAGGGTCGGAAGAGAAACCCAATGGAAACACTGTAAATAAAAAAAAAGAAGGCACATCAACCTAGCGCATTACCCAAGTGGTATCCTTAATAATGTATTAAAAGAAGTACACTCACAAACACATTAATGATAAAAGCATATCAAGGTGTATAGTAGACACAAAGGCCCGGATTCAGAAAGAATAGTCTAAGTTGTAGGCGGGCGTAGCGTATCTGAGATACACTACGCCACCATAACTTAGGGCGCAAGAAAGAACTTGCGCCCCATGTTACGGCGGCGTAGTGTAAATGTGTCGACGTAAGCCCGCCTAATTCAAATTTGGCTGGTAGTGGGCGTGTTGTATGTTAATCTATCATGACCCCACGTAATTGACGCTCTTTACGAACAGCGCATGCGCCGTTCGTGGACGTATCCCAGTGCGCATGCTCCAAATCACGTCGCAAAAAGTCAATGCTTTCGACGTGAACGTAACTTACGCAAAGCCCTATTCGCGAACGTCTTACGCAAACGATGTAAACGACGGAAAATTCGACGCTGTCCCGACGTCCATACTTAACATTGGCTACGCCTCATAGAGCAGGGGTAACTTTACACCGGTCCGACGCCTTACGTAAACGACGCATATAGATAGGCCGGGCACAACTATGTTCGTGAATCGGCGTATCTACCTAATTTGCATATTCTACGCATAAATCTACGGAAGCGCCACCTAGCGGCCAGCGTAAATATGCAACTAAGATACGACGGTGTCAGGCCTCGTACACACGACCGAGTTTCTCGGCAAAAAACAGCAAGAAACTTGCTTGGAGAAATTTTTTGCCGAGGAAACCGGTCGTGTGTACATTTTCGTCGAGGAAACTGTCGAGAAACTCGACGAGCCAAAAAGAGAGCATGTTCTCTATTTCCTTGACGGGAATGGAGAAAATTGGCTTGTCGAGTTCCTCGACAGCCTAACAAGGAACTCGACGAGGAAAATTATGTGTTTTGCCCGTCGAGTTTCTCGGTCGTGTGTACGAGGCTTAAGAGATTTACGCCGGCCGTATCTTAGTAAAATTCTGGCGTATCTTGCTTTCTGAATACAGAAAGAAGATACGCCGTCGCTTCCTAGAACTTACACAGCGTATCAATCGATACGCCAATGTAAATTCTATCTGAATCCAGGCCTAAGAGACCAGGTCACCGAGACTGTTCCCAGCAAGCCGGAGGACCTCCGTGATGGCTGACGCATTTCAAGGGCTCTGAGAAATTCTGTCAGCCATCTGGAAGGTCCTCTGACTTGCTGGGAACAGTCTCGGTGACCTGGTCGCTTTGTGTTCACTATGGACCTTGATATGCTTTTATCATTATTGTGTTTTAAGTATACTTCTTTTTATTCATTACTAAACATACCACTTGGGTAACACCCTCTTTTCTTTGTTTTACAAATACCTAATTCACACCTGTCTGATTCAATCCAATACATTAACACATACCTGTTAACCTCCCTGGCGGTATCCCCGAGCGTGACTCTGGGTTGGTTCTCAATGCTAAGATCGGTATCCCCGAGTCACGCTCGGGGTGGACGTGCAGCGGCGCGGCTTACCTTTCGCTGGATCCACAGGCAAGTTACTGACCTTGTCCCTGGATCCAGCGATGCCACCCCGCTGTGTGAGCGAGCGGGACCTCCTCGCTCGATTCACAGTGTCCGTGTGCCGCCGATCTCCGTTCCCTGCGACGTTACGACGCACGGGGACGGAGAACGGCGCCAAATTAAAAAAAGTAAACAAACACTTTACATACAGTATACTGTAATCTTATAGATTACAGTACTGAATGTAAAAAAAACACACCCCCCTTGTCCCTAGTGGTCTGCCCAGTGCCCTACATGTACTTTTATAAAATAAAAAATGTTCTTTCTGCCTAAAAACTGTAGATTGTCCAAAAGTGTCCCTTTATGTCAAAAATGGTTTTAGATCAGCTAGAAAACAGCGATAATAAATTCTAATCACTTGCAGAAATGTGCGATAGCGATTTGCGGGGAAATTCGTCATAAAAAAAAAAAATAATGACAGCGACAATTCTGCAACTGCAAATTTCAGTGATTTTGAGTTGATTACATTATTGAATAATTTTTATTATAATTATATTATTATTTGTTATAATTATTTATAATTATTTATTATATTATAATTCATAATTTTGTTTTAAAAAAAAAATCATACCCGGGATGCCTACAAGACTCTTGCTTGGTCAGATTTAAGTGAGTTATTTCTAAAAATTACAGGCCTACAGTATAAAACGCCAAATTTCCTTACAAAATAATTGTACCGCTTTTGGTACGTAATTCCAGACAGAATCATACCGCCAGGGAGGTTAATGCACATTGACGTGAATTTACTAAAGGCAAATAGACTGTTCACTCTGCAAGTGCTGTTGCACTCATTTCCCCCAGAGCTTAGTAAATGTGGCAAAGCTCTGCCAATATCCGTCATCCAATCACCTGCAAAAAAAATGTTTTTTTTTTCCTTGCACATGATTGGGTAGTCTTTACAAAGTGAAGCTTTGCCACATTACATTTACTAAGAAAAAATTAGTGCAACTGCACTTTTCACAGTGCACAGTATATTTGCCATTAGTAAATCAACCTTGTTATTTATACAGGGAACTTCAATGTTGCAGAGAAAAAAAAAAAGAGAAAAAATCAGTTCAGCGATAAGAACTAGTGGTACAGTCTTCCAGCAATGCAGGGAATATCTATTTCTCTCCTCTAATACACTTTGGGAAAGGATTAATAATCACAAGCAGAGATGGACAGGACACCCCATGTTCAGTTTGCAGAAGAACTCCTGAATAGGAGAAACGTTCTTTCCTAAACCGCAAGCTCCATTGAAGTCTATGGGAGCTGAACATGAGAAATCAAAATTCCCCATTTATTTTGAAGACTTATATGTAAGTAATTGGCCATACAAAAGGGTATGGTACTGCCCTGGGGGACATGTGTCAATGCAATTTTTTTTTAAAAAAAAACAATTTTTAAAGGAGCAGTGATTTAGTGATGTTTAAAGTGAAACAATTTTTCCTGGGGTGGGGGGTCCCCTTAGTCTGCCTGTAAAGTGCCACATATATAGCATGTATAGAATATGCTGCAGCAAAAATAAAATTTCTAAAGAAAAGAAAACAAATAAAAAAAAAATCACATCATGGTTGCAATTGCCGACACCCAGCTATTTAAAACAAATTAAGAAAAAAGTTTCAACCCCTGCTAAAGGCCGAAAAAGGGTTAAACCCGATGGCAAAGCGCCACTGCAGTGGCGCTTTGACGGCGGTTCAGCGGCGCTGCCCATTGATTTCAATGGGCAGGGGTGGCAAAGATATTGCTAGGAGGACTTTTTTGAGCGTCCTGCCAGCGCACCGCTCCAGTGTGAAAGCCCTAGGGGTTGTTGATTTTGTGCTGATTTATGCAATTTGGAATTCTTGAAGAAATGGACACATTTTGAACATTTATTTATTGATTAGCACAAGAACACTTTATAATTGTGTTTGCACAGACAACACATTTGCACCTGTATATGATGACGTCTTAAATAGACAGTACACTTTATTGAATTTTCAATTGAATTCATTTTTTATATACCGTATTTATTGGGGTATAGCGCGCTCCCGCGTATAGCACGCACACCTAAAGTTGCCCGAAATTCCTGTGGAAAAAAGATTTTTTGTACTTACAGTTTTGGTGTCTTGCGCGGCGTCCATCGGCGGCCTCGTCGGGTCCGGCGTCCTTCTGCGGCGTCCTCGCGTCCTCCCCGCTCGTTTCCCGCGCCGAGTTTGAATACTGCGCCGACATATACAGAGCGCAGTACACTCGTGCAGGCTCGGCTACTCTCGCGCTGACGTCCTGTACGTCCAGGACGTCAGCGCGAGAGGAGCCGAGACTGCCCGACTATACACGAGTGTACTGCGCTCGGTATATGTCGGCGCAGTATTCAAACTCGACGCGGGAAAGCGGGTATCGGCGTATATCGCGCACCCAAGATTTTGCCTTGATTTTCAGGGCAAAAAGGTGCGTGGTATACGCCGATAAATACGGTAGTCTTGTCAGATTGTTAACACTTAGCAGCGCCAATTCACCCATATACCTATCCTTTACATTTGTGGGTACAGCTGGGGTGGGCTACGGCTAATTTCATTTCTCTGGCATGGAATACTTTGTTTCTTTTCATATGCTGGATGTTATCTACTATACTGTGAGTTACTAGCACTATTTTATCTCAATAAACGTGTTTACAGTTTTACACTGTGTGGGTGTTTTCCATTTATCCCCCATGTTCATCATGATGGAATGATCCTCACTACTAGCCATGACACTACCCTTATTATCATAAAAGGGGAGAAAGATTGGATTTCCTACCTTGGGCTTACACACAGGGCTTCTGACTCTTATAATTTAGAGTCCAATGTTTCTAGTGGAGGCGCACCTGGGTGATCGATATACCGATTTGTCACGTTTAATCCCATTGGATGCACACCATGGAAGTTTCTGATCAATGGAATCTGCGCTATTGTTTTGTCACCATGGATAACAATATCAACTGTTTCACCATATAGACTTTAAACCTTTTTCGTTATATTCTATTCATTTTTATGATTGTTCAGCGTGGCCATTTTTTGTTGCTAATACAATTTACTTAAGTTTGTTCTCAGCAGAAAAAAATATATTTATTCTTTAAACTACAAGGAATTTGGGTTCCTCTCTAACTGCACGTATTTACTAGACTATTTCTCTATATTGCAGTGAAATAGTATAGGGAATACATGCATTTAGAAAGAATTGCCTTCGCCAGACTGACATCACAGTGGTCATATTGGAAAGTAACCTGGAATGAATTATTGGTTCCAGGGGCTGAGCCTCCTCTTCCTTCTTTATGTCATTCCCATCGGGGAGCAGTAAATACATGTATTCTTTCTGCTAACATCCAGTGGTGGGACAAGGTATTTCAGTGCCCAGGGCGGGGATGCCAAAATGCGCCCCCCCCCCCCCCGCAGAGCAGGGGGTGGAGCTAGAAGCAGCATAAAAAAACATATGTAATGGTTGCGGAGTGCACCATTATTTCTATTTAAATTTGTGATTGGTCATCACAATGATCACAAAGTACACCGCTTTGCTTTGATGGGGTTCGCAGCCAATAATGAGTAACTTGGCTGCCCGAGGGTGATTTCTGAAGATTATAAATGATGCGCTAGAACGAACTAAACCTGATCTTGGTCTTGCTCAAAAACCTCTTTCGATGTATGGGCAGCTCTGATCATTGTATTCTGACAGTGGAGGAATCCTGCTGTCAGAATACTAAAGCAAAGAAGGGGGATTCCTCCATCCATCTTGTTTGAGTGAAGGCAGGAATCTGTTCAGCCTGCTGGAAAAAAATAGCGTGTACTAGTACTTGTACTCATGTAAATGCTTCGATACCTAAAAACAATATTTTGCAGCGTGATTTGAGCTCATACATAATGAATGGGCTCATATCCCACTGCAAAGAATTGCATGTGATATGAACAGGAATACGGTGCGATTCCTGTCCGAATCCCATGCCTTGTCATAGTGACTTCAGCCTGGGTTCACACAGGAGTGGTGCAGGAAATCGCACTGCATTCCTGTTCAAATCACATGCGATTCTTTGCAGTATGATATGAACCCATTAATTTTGTATAGGCTCATATCTCGCCACAAAAGGTATCGGTTACTGGTATCAGTGAGTACTTGAGCACAAGTATTGGTACTCGTAATTGCCAGTGCAAAACAGGTATTGGCGCAACCCCAGTGTGTACCCATCTTTAGACAATGTGTCCGGGTGTTTAATGGACTCAAAGACAAAGCTCCTAGGAAAACAAATCTGCAAAGATGAGAATAAAGATAACAGGGAAAACATGAAAACATTTGTCATTGTTATTACTCATGCACAAGAACACTATTCTGTAGGTGAGCATACACTATACAATCTGATTGTACAATCTCTACACAATCTCTGTTAGATTTACCAAAATATTGTAATATATGGACAAACCTAAGCAATTAATTTAACTAGTATCCAATCAGTCAGGCCTTTGTACTACATAGTTGGTGGTAGATCCAAAAGATATTGTACAATCAGATTGTATAGTGTATTGTAAGCTGGAGGCTGCCCATAAATGAATCCATATATATTTTTTTTTAATCGGCCTATGTCCGATCACAGAAAACTGAGCAGATCCCCCCCATCCACACAACTAAGGTGGTGCAGACATGTGTGTCCTGTGCAGAGCTCTCTTTTATCAGCAAGGGGATGTACAGACATTGTGTGCATCCCTGTGCCAGCGTCCCATTCACTTCTATTGGGACCCGCACCTGTATGCATCCCTGTGCCAGCGTATCATTCACTTCTATTGGGACCTGCACCTGTATGTCATGTTAGGATACGGTGGCTGTGTCCATGCAGCCTCATGTCCCAGTAGATAAGAATGGGGTACTGGCATGGAGATACACACAACACCTATGCAGTTAGTTTTGCACAGAGTGACCCTGATCGCCGTCAACGCCGCTCGCGGCTCCTTCTCGCATCGGAAAATCCCCTAGGAGAAGCACTCTCCCTGGGGGTTTACCAAGCGTGCGCGCTCCTGAGTCCAGCATTTGCGTGCATAAACACAGAGTGCCAGACTCAGCCCCACCCCCGGCGTCCGCATCATTGGATTTGATTGACAGCAGCAGGAGCCAATGGCTGCGCTGCTATCAATCTATCCAATGAAGAGCCGAGACCCCCGGCTAGAGAGCGTTTGCGTGTCTCCGGCACGGGAACAAACGGGCTCAGGTCAGTAAAACACGGGGCTGGGGGCTGGTCAGTGACAAAAGTTTTTTCACCTTAATGCATAGGATGCATTAAGGTGAAAACAACATGAAGGTTTACAGCCCCTTTAACAGTGATATGAAGCATGAAAGTATGTTAGTTACCTGTTTGCTGAATAGTGAGTGGCAGCCCAGCAGCACAGAGACATCAGTCAGCTTGGCTGATCAGCTAGAGAGGAGGGGGTCCAAGGAAAAGGACACAGGAGGAGGGGGCACTACAAAGAGGAGGAATGGGCTCCAAGAGAGAGATAACATTTAGGAGATTAGGGGGCAGAGCTGGTGATGTCCCTCAGACACCGGGACATTGTGAAAGTGAAAGTAGGAGTGATAGAGATGAGTGGAGAGGGGGAGAGAAGACGCTGTTTAGGAGAGGGAAAGCACTGATAGCCGATGCTCCACTCTATCACTCACATGTACTGGTATAGTGCACAGTGCAGACAGGGGGCGGGCGCTACGATCGAGCTTACATGTAGGGACAAAGCCGCTCTCTGTCTGCTGTGTTACATTCTGCAGCCTGTTCTGTGGTGGACATGATTGTACCAGGCAAACTGCGCCCTCCTCCTGCACTAAATCATTGCGCTCAGGGCAGCTGCCCGCCCCGCCCCTGCCTAGTACCGGCCCTGCTAACATCTAAACAATCTTTATTTTCAGTATATGTGAAGGATATGTTTTCTTTGTGATCAATGTAGACCCGTATTGTTCCTGATTTGGCACGTACGATTCTGGATGATGTACTGAGCAACATTGCTCATCTACCAAATAAACTTTCCACTCACTTTACATACTATTATAAATAAATAGATATTGCAAATGTGGATAAACCAATTAAATGGTTTACTGGTGCACAGTAAGTATGTAGTAGTATGCATGATAATGAAGACTGGAAGAATCATTAATAATTGAAAACAGTACAGAATACCAGTGACATACCTGCCACATTTGACATTTGGGGTGGATATGATTTTAACATCTCCCATCTTTATAAAGCAAATATATTTTCAATAATTATGAAATGAAATTAATATAAATGATGATAAGAAAATAAACACTGCCAGTAATAATTGTAATTTCCACATAAGTGTGTGGTCTGTACTGTAGGAAACTGGAGGAAGGGTAAAAGAAAGCTTTACATCAGTGATCAGTAAGAGGAAGAATGCCTTCTTTACATTGCTGGACAGTGAGAGGAATACCACGTATATTGGTGGCCAGTAGGAAAAAGAATGTCCCTTACATTTGGGATCAGTTGGGACAAGAATGGCTCCCTTATAATGCTGATTCGTCAAAAGATTAAGTACCATTTCATTGGTGATCAGTGAAAGAAAGAATCTTGGTCAGTGGGAGGACGATTAACATTAATGTTGGTGGCAGTGGCGGCTGGTGCTCAAAATTTTTGGGGGGGCGCAATCAAACGAAAAAAAAAAGAAACACAATTGCAGCCTCACTGTGCCCATCAAAGGCAGCCACTGTGCCCATCAAAGGCAGCCACTGTGCCCATCAAATGCAGCCACTGTGCCATGCTATCAATTGTCACCACTGTGCCATGCCATCAATTGTCGCCACTGTGCCATAAATTGTCGCCACTGTGCCATCAATTGTCGCCACTGTGCCATGCCAAACGCAGCCACTGTGCCATCAAACGCAGCCACTGTGCCATCAAACGCAGACACTGTGCCATCAATTGTCACCACTGTGCCCATCAATTGTCACCACTGTGCCATGCCAAACGCAGCCACTGTGCCATCAAACGCAGCCACTGTGCCATGCCATCAATTGTTACCACTGTGCCCACATCAATTGTCCCCACTGTGCCCACATTAATTGTAGCCACTGTGCCCACATCAATTGTCCCCCACTGTGCCCACATCAATTGTCCCCACTGTGCCCACATCAATTGTCCCCACTGTGCCCACATCAATTGTCCCCACATCAATTGTCCCCACATCAATTGTCCCCGCTGTGCCCTGTAAAATGCTGCCACTCGCAATTGCCTAAAAGGGTATTTATGGAACAGGCATGAGGTTTTAGCTGCTACCATGCTACCATGGGTTTGAGATTTCTGTCTCTCAAAATTTATGAGCAGATTGACGCGGGAGACATTTATTAAACTACATTACACTTCATGGCTATTCAACTATGGCCAGCAGGCTTAGAAGGGACAGTTAGGGGGATTTTGGTACCCCCCCACCCGGGACTTACCTTTCTGGGGTTCGCCATCCTCTTTCCACGGTCCCTCGATGTCTTCTGCTGCCCTCTATGACGCTTCAGCCAATCAGGTTACTGATAACCAGAATCAGTGAACCTGATTGGCTGAGACGGCCATTAGTCTTATCCAAGGGACGTAGCCCCCTACGTTCCGAGGATAAGACATCCGGGAGCTGAAGGGCTGTACTCGGAAATCCTATCAGAGCCGCTGTCTTTGATAGGCACTTCCGCACAGCCAACCAGCTGTCCTTATTCAGATAACCGGCGCCCAATGTCCGGTTATCTGACTAGGCTGGACACAATAACACACACTCATGCAGAACAAATTTTTAAAAGCCTTAAAGGGCCCGTTTTTTTCTTTTTTTTTTTTTTAATGACTACAGGAGGGGGGGGGGGGGAGCGCCCGGGCGCCCCCTATGGACGGGCCGCCACTGGTTGGTGGTCAGTTGGTGGAAAAATGACACTTACATTATTAGCAGACAGTGGAGGGAAAAATATCTCCTTGTATTGTTGGTCAGTGGGATAAAGAACTGCTCAGCACGTTAGTGGACAGTGAGAGGAAGAATGCCCCTTAAATTGATGGTCAGTAAAACCCAGAATATCACGTACATTAGTTGATCAGTGGGAGGAAAAACATCTTCCTATCTACCTACCTTGTTTATCAGGGGGAGGAAAATAATCCCCTTATATTGATGGTCAATAGGAAGAAAAATGCCCCTAAGGCCGGGTACTCACGACCAAACATGTTCGCTGGAAATGTCCGACGGGCTGTTTCCGGCGTACAAGGCTGTTTTTTCATTTGGCCCGCTGGCTTGTACACACCAGCGGACCATATTTCCCGGCCGACCTGAACGCGTGCACGTAATCCACGTTTGACGTCACTATAAAGGGAAAGGCCAAAGTCAATGGCGACGCCCTCTGTTCCGCTTTTTCTAGTTACGGCTTTGCTCGTGTTAGTGAAGGTTTGGTTAGAGCTGATTCGCGCTTCTCGGTCTCCAGGCTTTAGCAGGTAGTATTTTCTCGTTCAGTGCGTGTGCTTGTGGGTACGTAGTTGGCATTCGGGTACAGGCGTGCAGTTCGTTCTGCTTTGCAGTTTCGTACTGTGCGTTCGTATCTGTGTGTCGTGCGTTCTTTGCAGGTACCGCTGGATTTGATTGTGCTTTCTGTTGGAGTGTGTTCTTGACTGACCAGCCGGCCGGTTTGAAGCCATGATGGAGCAGCAGCGTCAATTTTCGCGAGTTGGTGCTGTTTATGGGATGGCTGCTGGATATGTTCATTATTCCAGTACTTTGGCCAGAAACAGGGGGCGGAGGCGTTTCTGGACCAAGAATTGGTTGCGCCAGCGTGACCAGTTCTCACATATGCCTCTGCTTAGGGAAATCCAGGAGAATAATCCTAATGACTATAGGAATTTTCTCCGCATGACGGACCCCGTATTCAACAGTCTGCTGGAACTTCTGTCCCCCTATATCACGAGGCAGGACACTGTGATGCGCCAAGCCATCACGGCCAAGCAGAGGCTTATTGCCACGTTGCGGTACCTGGCGACTGGGAGGAGCCTGCAGGACCTCAAGTTCTCGACAGGCATCTCTCCGCAGGCGCTTGGGGTCATCATACCGGACACGTGTGCTGCCATCATCAAAGTTCTGCACGAGGAGTATATTAAGGTAAGTTCCCTCATTTGAACCTCACAATGTGTCTTTAATAATGTTGTCAACTAACATTTTTTTTAAGTTCCCAGATATGCTGTGTGTTTAACTTTTACTTTCCCTTTTCTCACTATGCATGTTGATATCAGCTTTTACATGTTCTTGTTATTTTGGCCTACCTGCATATTTGGATCTTACCCAATATTAACCTGTCCAGCATGCTATCTTCGGGCCAACCCCCACCTTGCCACTTTATATTTTTTTTGTTTTGTTTTCTTAAAACAGTTTAAACACCCCCCACCCCCCTTCAAAGTGTTTTTGTCCCCATCAGAGGGCTGTGGAGTCTCTTATTAATTAAGTGGGCCTATCTATTTGTGCCCCGAAATTCTCCCTTCATAATTTGAAAATGCTATTTTAAAAATGTAAAGTTGCACAAGGATGCTTGTAGGATTATGTTTGCAATGTTTATGTGCCAAAGTACTAAATCTCTTTTTTTGTTTGTCCCCACAGCTACCCTCCACACCACAGGAATGGCAGTCTGTGGCTTCCCAATTTGCCGAGCGGTGGGATTTTCCTAACTGCGGTGGAGCAATAGATGGGAAACACGTCCGCATTGTGCCCCCACCCCACTCGGGGTCCTACTATTATAATTACAAGGGTTATCATAGTATCGTGTTGATGGCGGTGGTGTCGGCACAGTATGAGTTTCTCTATGTGGACGTGGGGAAGAACGGCCGGATGTCAGATGGGGGAGTGTTCTCACGGACTGATTTCTATGATCGTCTCCAAGCTGGTGGTCTGGCACTGCCACCAGATGAAGATAATGTGGAAGGACTTCCGTTTGTGTTCCTAGCGGACGAGGCTTTCGGGCTTGGACCTAACCTAATGCGGCCTTTTCCCCAGAGGACCCTCACCTTAGAGAGGAAGGTGTTCAATTTTCGGTTGTCCAGGGCTCGGAGGGTAGTCGAGAATGCCTTTGGGATACTCTCCAACCGGTTCCGCCTGTTCCTGACATCGATACATTTGGCGGAATATAAATTGAACACCATTATATTTGCCTGCTGCATTTTGCACAATTTTCTACGCAGGCACTCCCAGACGTACCTAGCCCCCATGGGCTCTGAGGCAGGACTACCCTCAGAGAACATTCCTGGCCTGGACACTGGTCGCGCTGGCTTGGCCCCCCAATCTGCTCGTGAGGTACGCGACAAATATGTTGAGTACTTCATGGGTCGGGGGGCCATTGCTATGCCAGATCATATTTCTTTCTAATTCGGCCCCCAAAAGAAAGGAATATTCTCAGAACTAATAAATAATTAGACCATTGGACTTTATACAGTTGTTTGTCATTACTGCTTTTTCTCTATTTTTCTGTCTTCCAGGTTCTCTCCAAAAATAGTGCACTTCTAGTGCCAAATTTACTTACTCAGATGTATTAACTAACCACATTTGCACATTATTCACTCATCTACAAACTGGGTATTCAGTCTAGAAATAAGAAGCCACTCATTTTTCAGCTTTTGATGTCACAACTATATTTTTTTATTTTAGTCATTTTTCCCCAAAAAATGTGTCTTTTTTGGATGAATACATTTTTTTTGAATTTTGTGTTGTAAATATTTGCTTTTAATTCTTTATTTTTTTGTCTTTATTGACAGTGATTATCAAGAATACTGATCAAAACACAATGTAATAATAATTTCACTGAAAATATACGCCAGAATTTTTTGGCTTGTCTCCTATATATCTATCTCTATATATATATATAAGAAGGCCAGTATGGTGGCCTGAGTTTATGGGAGGAGCCCGGAGGGTATTTAAGCAGCCCACTCACACATGCTCTTTGTCGGTTCAGTGTGCAGTACTACACGTCACTGGGCCGACTCTTCCCAGCTCACCTCATGTCCGTGAGTCTGCACGTTCAATCGCATTCGACATCGCAAGCGCTTTGCGGCTTCTCCCTTCATGGTCTTCGCCGGCGGTTCCCGCTTACTGTCGCAGGTAGGATTCAAACCTTTTCGTATCTTGTGCAATCTTACAATTCGTTATGCTTCCTATCCTGCATCCCTTTTGGGAAAAAATCTGCCTGAGTTACTTTTGCTCATGTTCCAACATCATTCGGCTCAGGCATAGTACATTTGCAACTTCCTTCTGCCAAACATACGATTCATTTGTAAATCCATTTGGAGATTGACATGTGTTTGTATGGGTTCTTTGGCAGATTGAGGTGGTAATTGGACTCACATGGTGCCTTCTCTGCACTTGATTAGCCTGGGGGGATGGGTGGTTGGTAGGTGTTCGGTTTCAAAGCAAAGGGTAGCATACACTCTACAACCAATTCGTATCAGATTCGTTCAATACTCCTTACTATGAATTTGTATCGGATTCATTTCATGCATTTTACAACCGTTTCGTATCAGATACATTGCATACTTTCTACCGTTGTCATTCATTGTTTCCCCCATGTCGTGTGTTT
This sequence comes from Rana temporaria, assembly GCF_905171775.1. Taxonomy (NCBI): domain Eukaryota; kingdom Metazoa; phylum Chordata; class Amphibia; order Anura; family Ranidae; genus Rana; species Rana temporaria. The sequence goes on along the minus strand of NC_053489.1, from coordinate 643,120,575 downwards.
TAGTTCCCGCAGCCGAACTTACGAATTGCTTTTACACGGTTCTTCTCTCTCATTTATTTACCAAAGTTATTGCCTGTGTGTCATGCATGGCGCAACACCGCACTCTTGGGATGTGTTGCACATCCACTCCAGACCAAAGCAAACCCAGTCGCACGTTCACTGTCCCAGGTAGGATCCGTTAGCTTGTTTGTCACGTCAAATTTGTGGCCACTCATGGTGTCACCTGTACCATATGTTTGGTTCCCGCAGTGGAGCTTACAAAGCATTGATACGCACTTCTCGTGTTCTATTTTCTACACCAAACCTCGTTGTTTTCCCCCATGCACGGCATCACGCTACACGTTCCCGACATGTTTCACTCCAGCCACAGTCCGCCGCAAACTCACTCGCATGGCCCACTGTCGCAAGTAAGATTTGTAATTACGTTCTTTATGTCTTATCAATTTGCTACCATTCGTTGTCTCCCATATCGTTCATTAGTGGCCCCTATGGAACCTACGATTCAAACAGGCGTTGTCATTCTACCTTATACTGCTTGCTTAAGGTACAAACAAACCAGGTGTTTCTATCCTTTCTCAGTAACCCAATTCTTATAGATTGAGACCTTACAACCATGCAAATCATCTCAGCAGTCTGATACCCTTGCTGAGACCCTTGCAACACATGACCCTTACAAAATGCAAAAAAAAAAAAAAAAGAAAACGCAAAAAGGAAAAAAATATATAAAACGCAAAAAAAAAAAAAAAAACAATTGCCACCACGTAATCTCAGCCCAGCAACCTGACACCTGTTGAGACCGTTGCAACGATGCAAAGTTCGTCTCCACAGCCTGACACCCTTGTTAAGACCCTTGCAAACGCAATACCGTCTTAGCAGCCCCACACTCATCGAGACTCTTGCAACCACACTAAATCGTCTCAGCAGCCTGACACCCTTGTTAAGACCCTTGCAACACATGACCCTTACAAAACGCAAAAAAAAAAATTATATAAAAAAAAAACGCAAAAAAATAAAATAAAAAAAAAACGCAAAAAAATAAAATAAAAAAAAAAAACGCAAAAAGAAATATAAAAGTGCAGGAAAAAAAAAAAATTGCCACCACACAATCTCAGCCCTGCAACCTGACACCTGTTGAGACCGTTGCAACGACGCAAAATTCGTCTTCGCAGCCTGACACCCTTGTTGAGACCCTTGCAAACGCAATACCGTCTCAGCCGCCCAACACTCATGGAGACTCTTGCAAGCACAGAAAATTGTCTCAGCAGCCTGACACCCTTGTTAAGACCCTTGCAACACATGACCCTTACAAAACGCAAAAAAAAATAAAAAAAGCAGAAGAAAAAATAAATTGTCACCACACAATCTCGGCCCAGCAACCTGACACCTGTTGAGACCATTGCAACCATGCAAAATCGTCTCAGCAGCCTCACACCATTGTTGAGATCCTTGCAAACGCAATACCATCTCAGCAGCCCTACACTCATCAAGACTCTTGCAACCACACAATACCATCTCAGTAGCCTCACACCATTGTTGAGACCCATGCAAACGCAATACCATCTCAGCAGCCCTACACTCATCAAGTCCCTTGCAACCACACAATACCGTCTCAACAGCCTCACACCATAGTTCAGACCCTTGCAAACACAATACCGTCTCAGCAGCCCCACACTCATCAAGACTCTTGCAACCACGCAATACCGTCTCAGCAGCCTCACACCATTGTTGAGTCCCTTGCAAACACAATACCGTCTCAGCAGCGCCACACTCATCGAGACCCTTGCAACCACGCAATACTGTCTTGAGCAACCTCCCACTCGTCAAAGACCTTTGTGACCATACAGTCTCGCCCCAGCAACCTAGCATTCATTGAGACCCTTGCAGCCAGAAAAATCATCTTTGGCCTCATGTACACTGCTGTTGGTAAAAAAAAATGGGTTCAGACGGATGTTCAGAGGCATTCGAAACGCATTCGAAACGCCAATGCCTGTAACAGCTTGTAAACACTGCCAGATGCGGTAACTCATGTTTACCAGCGTTTCATTCACAGTCGTTTTCATAAAAAAATTAAAATAAAGGGGAATATTGTCTCAGCAACTTGACACTCATTTGAGACCCTTGCTAAATGTAATATCATCTCAGCTACCTCACACCCTTCTAGACCTTTGCAACCACACAATCTCATCTCAGCAACCTGACACCCGTTCAGACCTTTGGAGCCATACAAGTCATCTTAGCAACCTGACACACATTTGAGACCATTGCAAATGCAATATCGTCTCAGCAACCTGACACCCATTCAGACCCTTGCAGCCATACAAAGTTGTCTCAGCGGCCGACACTCATTTGAGACCATTGCAAAACGCAACATCATCTCAGCAACCCCTCACTTGTTGAGACCTGTGCAACCACACCATGCCATCTCAAAACAAACCTCATAATCATTGAGACCTTTGCAACCACGCAATATCGTCTCAGCAAACCAGACTGAGACCCTTGCAACCACCAATACCATCAAACCTTCATACTCAAGGCCCCTGCCACCACACAATATCGTCCCAGCAACCTGACACTCACTGACACCCTTGCAACCGCACAATATTGTCTGCAGTAGTATAAAACACTTAGCGGCACGCACCTACGTGCAAACCCGAATACAAACTAAACTTGCAAACACACCTCAGTGACAAACAATCAGCCACACAAACACACAGTGGCACCCAGTTGGCCATTCATCTTCAGTGGCACACGGGCCACTCATCCTTTCTCTGTTTTTCCCTGCGGTTAGTTCAGGTTTTCATCCAGCACCAGCAAGTGCACGTTGGCCTGCGAGTGCACGTTGGCCTGCGAGTGCTCGTATATCGTCTTGTTGAGCACCTGTGTATTGTCTTGATTTTCTCACACCAATGCAATATCCAGTCCAAGTTCTCAAACTAGACCAAGCATCAGTAGCAGACTTAGCTATGTGGGACAACTTCCCCACCTGATAGAACATCATTTCAATCTTCATCCCGGCAGTGTCAGCCGAGCCACCAAAGGCTTTTGGAGTCATTTTTAGGCTGCCACTGGTTCTCCAAAACTTGGCCCCCAGAAATTCTCTTAAATTTTTGCTTCACCCAGTCTTCATCACGCCTCGTGCTGCACCCCATCGTGGCAGCTGCCCAGGTCTGGGACCACACTTGAACAGGACAGACACTGTTCTTCACCACAGACAATCAGGCCACAGCCGACATCATCAATTAAGATAGATCTAAGTCACTCCCCATCACTTCCTGCGCAGGCTCGCGCAGCTGTCACTCCGTCACCAGTTAATATCTTATGTAGACCTTTTCCAGGCAAATGCAAAAAGCAGCTGATGCGCTTTCCTATTCCAACCTTGGAATGGATGTTTTTTCCAGCAAGAGCCTGGAGCCGACCCAACAACTATCCCTGTCCCACCATGGACATTGCTGACGATGGACTGAAGTCGCATCTCGCCAACACAATCCAACTTATTAACCACTCCTTGGCACGCAACACACTGAAGGCCTATCGCACTGCTTGGAACACTAATCGCAAACTTTTGGCCCCTTGCCCTGGAGCAGCAATAGGCAACGTTGGACACATCCTAGCCTTCATATCGTATTGCCACATGCAGCTGACCATTTCTCAATACTATCACGCCATATCTAGATGGCATCCAGCATTTCCTGTCCCTGCAGGACCCCAGTAAACCGTCAGTATTCTCGAGCCCATGCAGTCAAGTCCCTCCTACAGAAGCACCAACCTGTAGTCAGTGGCAAGCACCTACCTTTCAAGAGTCCCCTCTTTAGGGACATGTCTAAAATCCTTACTCGTTCCCTGTTTAGGGCTTTGCCCAGTCTAGTCACCCAACAGCCATCTACCAGGCCTTCTACGGTTCCCTACAACCTAGTGAATTTAGTCAGCGGCTCCGGCAGTCACACACTGCTCCGACGCCACCCGACTCGCTTTCGAACCACTACACTCTCACAGTCTGCAAACGCAACAAACCAGCCCCTGGGGTTGACATCAACCTGTTTCAGACTGACAACGCCTGACGCCCAGTGACGGTGCTCGACCCACTACTGCTCCATCTACCCAGCCAATCTGATGGTAGCTCGTTGCTACCCTTTCTAAACCAGCTCCCTGAGTGTCAGCCAGTGTGTCAAGCATGTCAGAATCCTCCTAAGTAACTTGGGCTTCAAAGCCCAGTCAGTTCTCTGGACATTCTTTCCGAACTGGAGCAGCCTCAGTTGCCTCCCAACAGGGAGTACCAGACTACGTAATCAAGATACCAGGCTGATGGAAGTCTCCTTGTTTTGCCACATACATCCCAAATCCTCATGAAGGAATGGCACAAGCCTTTACCAAGCTGGCTCAATAAATACAAGAAATCAATATAAACTATTTCCTTATCTGAGTCTTTTGCCCCCTTTTCTTGGCATACTGACCAGACCACCAAGGCACACTTCAGGTCTATTTATGTTGTAAGTCTTGTCGCGTGTTTATGTGATCCACATCTCTCTCGGTCAGAGGGTAACGACCATAAATAAGAAGGCCAGTATGGTGGCCTGAGTTTATGGGAGGAGCCCGGAGGGTATTTAAGCAGCCCACTCACACATGCTCTTTGTCGGTTCAGTGTGCAGTACTACACGTCACTGGGCCGACTCTTCCCAGCTCACCTCATGTCCGTGAGTCTGCGCGTTCAATCGCCACCGACACCCTCCCGCCCTTCCCTTTTTCAGGGCACTTCTCAGCATGTCCTTCTTCAATTAACTACCTATTACTTACCTTGGGTATGCCCCCTTTTCTTGGCATACTGACCAGACCACCAAGGCACACTTCAGGTCTATTTATGTTGTAAGTCTTGTCGCGTGTTTATGTGATCCACATCTCTCTCGGTCAGAGGGTAACGACCATAAATATATATATATATATATATATATATATATATATATATATATATATATATATATATATATATATATACACACTTCAAAACATATATTTTTACTACTTTTGATCAAACTTAAAGGTATTATTTAGTTTGGTTTTCAGTAACCCAGAATAATTTATATGTTTCTATTTTTTTGGGGTGTTTTTTAAAATATTTTTTAGTTTTTTTTAAAAAAAAAATATTTTTTTTATAAGACATTTATTTACATTTAAAAAATTTTGGGTATTGTTTTTCTACCAAACATTTTTGTGCTTTGTATTTTTTTGTGTATATTTTTTTTTGGTAAATTTTAACACAACCAAAAAGTTTTGTATTTTTTTAAGATAATTAGTGAACTTATTTCTTTCGGTGATATTTCTTTTTCGTTTTGTGATCTGAAACTGTAAACATTTACAACCAAAAAAAGATCAACACCAAACCAAAATATAAAAAAAAGAACAGCAGTCAGTCATGGATGGTGTGCTTTCACACTGGAACACGCCAAAATTTCTAAATGCACACATTCAGTGAAAAATCGCCAAATGTCATTGGTTAAACAGACAAATGGCCACATGTGCTATCTGACATCATGGGTGATCAATGTCTGTGTTTTGTGGGAGCAAACCCTTCTTCCTCTCAACTACTTGAGGATCGAGGAGGGGTTTGTACCCACAAAGCACAGACAATAGATAGTCTGTGATGGCAGATAGCACATATTGGCACACTGTGTGTGCATTTAGAAATTTTGGCGTATTATAAAGTACAAAATTTAAAAATGGTTTTGTGGGCGGGGAATGGGCTTTTGTGTTTCAGTCTTTGACACGGCCCATCATGTCAATGATATTTTTGAAATTCTGTTCGATGACTAGCATCCTTTGGCGCATGTTGTCCATTTCCGTGCTGCACTCTGAAATGACATTTCGAACATTCTGCTCCATGACGACCATCCTTTCCCGCATATTGTCCATTTCCGTGCTGCACTCCATTACTTGCTGTACAATTATTGAAGCACTTGCACGTGAAAAATGTGCTACACCATCTTCATCCCCTAAAAACAAACAAATTGGCATTCAAAATATGTAAAGAGTTTCCGGCCTATCTGCATATGTTTGGCCCTATTAATGTTGGGGTGACACTGACCTGATGGCCTGATAATTTCAACATCCACAATTTCACAATCTTCTATGACTCCTCCTTCTTCCACCACCTCAGCCTCATCCTCCACGACTCCTCCTTCTTCCACCACCTCCCCCTCATCATCCACGACTCCTCCATCTTCTTCCAGAACTCCTTCTTTATCCATCATTACCCCTTCAAAATCACGCAATTCTGCTTCGTCCAGTTCCGCCTCATCTTCACCGAATTCTAAATCCAGAGTTAAGTCTTCCTCCTCTCTTCCTTCCACAGCCTCCTCTCTTCCTTCCACAGCCTCCTCTCTTCCTTCCACATCCTCCTCTCTTCCTTCCACAGCCTCCTCCACATGTGGAGGTGTTTGATTTTGTGGGTGTCTGGCCCTCTCTGCCTCCTCCAATTGCTGGCGTCTTCTTTCCCCTATAAGAAATACGAAAAAACAAAAGGTATACTCATCAGCACACAGATATTGTATATCATAAATCGCACACATTGCATAGACGATACATTTATGATGATTTTTGTTTGTTTATTCTTTCAGCAATCCTCCATTTTTGGCGTAGTTCTAGGCCAAGCTCTGATCCTGCCCCTTTTTTGCAAAGAAGTGACACACATGGATGTCCCCCCAAAACATTAATTCTCGTCGACAGTGTCATCTTAAGAGCATTATAGGCCCCCGGGCAATACAGTGCACTGGGGCCCGTCTACACAATTACGCACGAGAATTACTGTCAAAAATCATAAAATTTACTGGCAGAACCACATTTACTGCCACTGCAAAAAAAGTACCTAAAATTACAGTTTTCAGTGCCCAACAATGCAAATGTCAGTATTTAAACTATAAACATATAGCTAGTGCTATTAGAAATGTGTTTAAGTTAAACAGAAGTAAAAAAAAAAAATGTCTTCATTGACATGAAGGTCAGGTTACTATAACCCAGCCAGCACAGAGTTTCCTCTTACATCAGAGTCTGCAGGATCCCCCCTTACAGTGAAAGGGAACTCTTATGTAAAGGGGAACGCTGCAGATCATGATCTAAGGGGGGAACTCCGATGTGGAGGGGGGCTATGGTGACCAGAGACAACCTTATATCAGAGTCCACTGCTTTCTCTTTCCCACTTACATCAGGGTCCGCAGACTGAGTTCCCCCTTGCATTGTAAGGGGGAATCCTGCAGACTCTGATGTGGGGGGTACTCTGGTGACCAGAGACCACCTTCCTTAGATTAAATACACAAAGGTAAGGGGGGTCACTAATATAGGAGGGGGAACCTTTATATCAGTGCCCCCTTACATTTTTGCATTCACTCCCCACTTACATCAGCAACCCCCCGCACTCGTGGAGGACCGGATCTTCTCTGTGATTTCCGCGAACTGGGCATGGGCAGTTCTAACCCGTCACTCTCCATAATTTTTTACTGGGCAGCCGGTGGGGCCCCCCAGGCAAGCGGGGCCCCCGGGCAACTTCCCAGCGTGCCCAATGGAAAAGATGGCCCTGCTCGTCGACCCTCCAAATAAATATCCTTTGATTGTTGAGACACAGGTGCTTTGCATTTCCAGATGTTAAAACATCAGCTTTATTTGCATTTTGGAGAATGAATCTTGTTTGCCTGTCACATGCACTCAAGTAAATTTCTGTGATTTTGCTATTCAAAAATGTTTGCAAACAAAGTTTGTGGCCAGTCAGCCATGTCCAGGTGTGTTGTTCCTGGACTAACCTCGCATTTTTGCGAAACAATGTCATATTACGCGTGTTTACTATTTCACGAAATTTGGTAAAGGTTGTTATTTTACATAAACACAATACAGTATCTACACGTGTTCAAAAGTACAAGCAGGCCAAGGAGGCAGATGTCAAAAACTACATGTCAACACATTATTGCAGACATTTCCCCCCCCCCCTTAAATAATATGGACTTACTTTTACGCAGAATTTTGAGAATCTTCTTCATGTGATGTGGCTCCCTCAATTTTAAATCGGACCAACGCTTCCGCAGTTGCTCCTTGGACCTGGTGACACCAAACATTCTCCTCATTCTCCTTGCCACCTTGTCCATTATGTGTGACTTTCTACAGTTCGGTGTTTTGTAGGACCCACATTCACCATCATAATCCTTCCTCCTCATGATGTAAACCAACTCCACCATTTCTTCAAACGCCATTAGTGGCTTTATATCTTTTAGGCCTGGATCGGGACGGTCCTGCCTCTGTCCCTTCACTTGCGCCATGAGAGCTCCGTGCCCGCTCGTGTGACATCGCCATCTTTCCTTCCCACAGAGATTAGGGGCGTGGAAACGAGGAAATGTCCCGTCAGGGGCGGAGATGAGGGCGGGGATTCTTGCATATGCGGAGTGTCGCGAATGCCAACAACGTATTGACGTAGGTTACGCGGAGAATATTCGCGCGATTCCAGAACCTACACAGTTAACGCCATATTTATATTTTCAATTGATTAGGGGCATGGCAAAGGTGACGAGGGCGGCGTTTCATACATACGCGGAGTGGATAAAAGGCGCATGACGTGATTACGTTGGTTACGTGTTAATTCATCGAGCGTAACAAACGAGGATTTTGAGAGAGGCAGGTAAGAAATTTAAACATGGGATCAGCAGCGGGCTATCAAATGTAGAGCCATGGGATGGGGGTTTGGTCTGTTGGTTGCACAGTTTTATTAAGCTATTATGTCTCTTGGATACCAGAATGTGATTTTCGTACCCAAATGCTTTTGTAGACATCACAAAATATAGATGTCAAAAATGATGTAACTCATTAGCAATTATGTAGGGTGTATTCAGATCAGGCCAAGTATTGTTCTGTGTTGGTTGGACAGAGGTCATTAGGAAGTGTCTTTCATGTAATCAATGCTGAGGGGCAGGATATCTACACATGCAATAGTGCCTTGATGAATGCTGTCATTTGTAATAATTGGGTATGGTTGTATCTTTATATTATTTCCTGCAATGTAACCAAAGGGGCGGCATGTTTTTAAAAAATGTTAGCTACAACCAACCAATGGGGCAGAGCTGGCCAGCATTTTGTAAACAAGAGACACTGTGTTTGTATTTCTATATAGGTCCTACTTTTTTAACAGATTCTATCAATGTAAATGCTGAGCCTTTTTTAAATTGAGTTTTTGGTTTCTTTTTCTTTTTGTAATCTAGACTAAAATTACAACACTAAAATTTGGAAATGGATCTAATGCAGACCCAAGACATAATCCAGCACTTGCTGGATACATTTAGGGAAATGCCCATCCTGTGGGATTCAAAGCAGCCCACCTACCACAACAAGGACGTACGAGCGGCAGCACTTGAACAGCTAGCAGCATACATGAGGACATGGGTGCCAGAATGCAGTGCCAACATGGTGAAGGATAAACTTGCCAACCTCAGGGGCACATATAGGAGAGCATACAAAGCTCACAAAAAGCAGCTAAGATCTGGAGCAGCAGCAAGACCACCAAAGGAACCCAAGCTGTGGTATTACAACCAGATGTTGTATTACAATTCAGAGGGTGAATTAGAATTACATCGAGCAGACAGGTCAGTTAGTGGTCAGACATTAATGGAGAGTGGAATGGGGATAGATGGGGGAAGGGTTATGGCAGGTGACAAGAAAGTTCCCATGTTGCAAACAGCCATTGGAAATAATAGTGCCATTTGTACTACTATAAATTATATGAAAAACACCAGAGAAAAAAAATGTAACAATACATTTAAGTGTTTGTTCACCAATGCCAGAAGTCTGCCAAGCAAAACAGGTGAGCTGGAAGCTCTGGTGCATGAGGAGAGCTATGATGTAATCGGTATTGCTGAAACTTGGCTTCAATCCTCACATGACTGGGCTATTAATATTCCTGGCTATGCTCTCTTTCGGAAAGACAGGGTAAAAAGGAAAGGTGGAGGGGTCTGTCTCTATGTGAGAAGTGACCTCAAAGCAAGCGTGAAAGAGAACCTGGTTGATGGAGAGTGTGATGAGGCTGAAGCATTATGGGTGGAACTGCATACAGATGTGCGTAGTTCAAAATTAATCATTGGAGTTTGTTATAAACCACCCAATGTTAATGAGGAGGTGGAGACTCAGCTCCTTGCACAGATGGAAAGGGCTGCAAGGTCTGGGACGGTGATAATAATGGGGGATTTTAACTACCCAGAAATTGACTGGATTAATGGCACTTCTGGGACAGTTAAAGGACAAAAATTTAAAAACCTATTGCAGGACAATTTTATGGTGCAGTTTATTGAGGCCCCAACTAGGAATGATGCCCTGTTGGACCTGATAATCTCAAACCATGCAGAGCTTATTACTAATGTTCAGATAAAGGAACACCTGGGTAGCAGTGATCATAACATGATTTCATTTAATATTAACTATAAGCAAGAAATACATACAGGAAATATTAAAACACTAAATTTTAAGAGAGCAAATTTTCCAAGGATGAGGGCTGCTCTCCAGGACTTGGACTGGGAGGGACTATTGGCACAGCTGAACACAGAACAGAAATGGGAATTCTTCAAAAAGACTGTGTGGAACCTCACTGCAAAGTATGTTCCCATGGGCAATAAGTTTAAAAGGCTAAAAATAAAACCTATGTGGCTCACGGTCAAAGTTAAAAAAGCTATAAACAAAAAGAAAGCAGCTTTTAAAAAATATAAAAATGAAGGAACACTAGTGTTGTTTAAATGTTACAAAGAATATAACAGGATATGCAAAAAGGAAATCAAGGAAGCAAAAATTCAAAACGAACGACAGATTGCAAAAGATAGTAGGACAAACCCCAAAAAATTCTTTAAATATATTAATAGTAAAAAGGTGAAGTCTGAGCATGTAGGCCCCTTACAAAATAATCTAGAGTGGGTGACTGGGGACAAAGAGAAGGCAAATTTATTAAATGTTTTCTTCAGCTCTGTGTATACAATGGAGCATGGGGGAGCTCATGTCCAAAATGGGGGTGGGAGTGACACAGCCTCAAATCCACAATGGCTCAAAAGTGATATGGTCCAGAAATATTTAGACAGAATAAAGGTGGATAAAGCACCTGGACCTGATGGCATCCATCCACGGATCCTAGGTGAGTTGAGCTCTGTCATTTCAAAGCCACTGTATCTAATATTTAGGGACTCATTAAAGACAGGAATAGTACCACTGGATTGGCGCAGGGCCAATGTGGTGCCCATATTTAAAAAGGGAACAAAGTCTTTACCAAGTAACTATAGACCTGTTAGTCTAACTTCTATAGTTGGGAAGATACTGGAACGTTTAATAAAAGACCACATGGATGAGTTCTTGCAGGAAAAAAACTATTTAAGCAGCAGACAACATGGATTCATGAAAGACAGAAGTTGTCAGACAAACCTGATTTCCTTTTATGAAGAGGTAAGTAAAACCCTGGACAGAGGCGTGGCTGTGGACGTGATATATTTGGATTTTGCAAAAGCGTTCGATACAGTTCCGCACACACGGCTCATGTGTAAGGTAAGGTCTACAGGATTGGATATATCAGTTTGTAAATGGATAGAAAATTGGCTGAAAGACAGAATTCAGAGAGTCGTGGTTAATGATTCTTACTCTGAATGGTCCAATGTTATCAGTGGTGTACCCCAAGGTTCAGTGCTGGGACCCTTACTTTTCAATATATTTATAAATGATATTGGGTCTGAGATCAAAAGTAACATTTCTGTCTTTGCAGATGACACCAAGCTATGCAGTGGAATAACGTCCTTGCAGGATGTCTCCAATTTACAAGCCGACCTCAATGCTCTGTCTAATTGGGCGACTAAGTGGCAGATGAGGTTTAATGTAGATAAATGTAAAGTTATGCACTTGGGGGCTAAGAATATGCATGCATCATACATACTAGGGGGAGTACAACTGGGGGGATCTGTAGTGGAGAAGGATCTGGGGGTTTTAGTTGATCATAAGCTCAATAATGGCATGCAATGCCAAGCTGCGGTTTCCAAAGCGAGCAAAGTCCTTTCTTGTATTAAGAGAGGTATGGACTCCAGAGACAGAGATATAATTTTGCCCCTGTACAAATCATTAGTAAGACCTCATCTGGAATATGCAGTTCAGTTTTGGGCACCAGTTCTCAAAAAGGACATCGGAGAACTGGAGAAAGTGCAGAGAAGGGCAACCAAACTGATAAGAGGCATGGAGGAGCTCAGCTATGAGGAAAGATTAGAGGAACTGAATTTATTCACTCTTGAGAAGAGGAGAATAAGGGGGGATATGATCAACATGTACAAATATATAAGAGGTCCATACAGTGAACTTGGTGTTGAGTTATTCACTTTACGGTCAACACTGAGGACAAGGGGGCACTCTTTACGTCTAGAGGAAAAGAGATTTCACCTCCAAATACGGAAAGGTTTCTTCACAGTAAGAGCTGTGAAAATGTGGAACAGACTCCCTCCAGAGGTGGTTCTGGCCAGCTCAGTAGATTGCTTTAAGAAAGGCCTGGATTCTTTCCTAAATGTACAGAATATAACTTGAGTATTAAGATTTGTAGGTAAAGTTGATCCAGGGTAAATCCGATTGCCTCTCGGGGGATCAGGAAGGAATTTTTTCCCCTGCTGTAGCAAATTGGATCATGCTCTGCTGGGGTTTTTTGCCTTCCTCTGGATCAACTGTGGGAATGGAGTTGGGTGTATAGGATTTTACTGTGTTTTTTATTTTTGTTTTTTTATTTTTTGTGGTTGAACTGGATGGACTTGTGTCTTTTTTCAACCTGACTAACTATGTAACTATGTAACTATGTATGTCATTTTTGCGGGATCAACTGGAAGGCAGGCCATCAATGTCAAGTCTGAATCCCAACCTTCCCTCCACGCTACCTTCCAGCGGGACTTCCCCAGAGTCGGATGAAGAGGGCCTGGCTGACAGAGAGGCAGATCTGCGCCTCTACGATGATGAGGTATAGTAGTTTCCTAACTATTTATGGAATAATATTAATTATTGTTTGATTCTTGACTTGATATTGGTTAATAAAATACAAGCTGGGAAGCAAAAATCAAAAGTCGTGGGCAAACAAATAGGTGTCAGGGATGACAACTGCAGGGGTCAGAGGGTGAGTCTGTTTTCAAGTTTAAATTAGCGGCAAAAAGAAAATTCAAGCATGAAAATGTGAGTGATTATATTTATAAATATATTACAACATGTCCCTTTTTTTTACACAGGAAGAAGAGACCAGCCAGGAGGTGGCAGATCCTCTCCTCACTGACAGCCAGGCCGAAGGGGTCAGTGGCAGCCAGGAGGAGGCCGGGCCCAGTGGCGTTCAGCAGCTCCCCAGGACAACCACCACCAGCCAGGCTCCTCCCCTCCATATTAGGCCACCAGGCCGAAAGAAGAAATTGGGGGCAGTGGAGGAAGCCAGCCTCCAAATGATTAGGGAGGCGAGTGCCATCATGAGGGCCCCCCTCAACCCCACTGAGGCCTACAGTGCCTCCCTGGCACATGATCTAAATAAAGGCACGGAGGAGCAGAGGCAACTGGCAAAGGGTGTGATCAACCAGGCCCTTTGGTGGATGCAGAGGGAGCTGCTGACCCCAGACACTGGGCTATGTGACCCGGCCCGGCTTGCTCAACACCATACTCCTGCTGCCACATCATCCCCACCTGCAAGGGCCCAGGGAAGACCCGCTGTAAGGCAGCCTGGAAGGAAGGTTGCAAGGAAGAGGAGACGTTGATGCCCTGCCTTCCATTTGATCCCCCACAAATGGCATCTTGTTTGGACTACCACAGCTTGGGTTCCTTTGGTGTTATGTGCTGCTGCTTCTGATTTTAGTTTGTGTGCCTCCTGAGGTTGGCTAGTTTAGCCTTCACCATGTTTGACAATGCAAGTTTGCATGTATTTTGCTAGCTGTTCAAGTGCTGCCATTCTGTTTTTGTTCCTTTTTATCATTTGCTAAAATAAAAGCCTTTTTGTTGAATTTAAAAACGTGCCTATTGTTTGTAATACTGTGGGGATTATTTTAGGCATCAAACATTACAAACAAATAAAATGTTTCATCTAAAATATTCACTAACTCATGTGGGGGGGGGGGGGCATTTGGTGTGCCAACATGGTAGACAATTTAAACAACCTTCAAAATAATCCAGTTAAATATACAAACAAAAGCAAAATCCTAACAATTTGCTATAAAAAAATTCTAAATGGTGACATAACTATAAACACATAAATAAAGTGGGAAAGATAAACATTAAACATTAAAATCAAAAAATTATACATGTGGAGGACCACTAAAAAAATGATACGTCGGGCCAATAAAAGATTGCTAAAATCTTACTACATCACAGCTAACAAATGTCACTTTTCAGTATGGAACAACTCAGTTGAAATAACATGAGCTAAATAACTGATTATTTCTAGCAAGAGAAGAATGAATAAAACGACGGCATCAAGCGTTGTTTATTGTGTGGTTTGCTTCAGTGTTCTATTGCTAGAATTAATCTTTCTATTGACGAATGTGCCATATCCCAAACAAACGTGAGTTTTACCTGAACGAGCGCTCCCGTGGCCTCATTTAGTCTGAGCATGCGCGGGGTTTTTGTACGTTGGTTTTGTGTACTCACCACCAAACATGTCCGTTCGGACAGGATTTGAGCGGACGGTTTTAAAACAAGTTTGCAAATAAATGTCTGCTGAAAAACGGCCCGGCGGGCAAATGTACGGTGAAATTCTGTACGCTCGTAACTACACACGACCAAACATGTCTGCTGAAACTGGTCCGCGGGCCAGTTTCAGCAGACATGTTTGGTCGTGTGTACGGGGCCTTAGATTTATGGTCAGTAAAACAAAGGATGCACTCAAATAGGTGGTCAGTAGGTGGGAAAATGCCCCTTATATTGGTGGCACTGGTCAGTGTGAGGAAAATGCTCTTACATTGGCAAACAGGGAGAGCAGGAAGATCTTTCCTTTATGTTCAATGGGAGAAATGCCCCTTACGTTGGTAGTCAGTGGGGGAAATAATGCATCTTACATTGGTGGTCAGTGGAAGCAATAATCAAAAAAGGAAAAGGTACCCCTAGGGGCTTTGAGTTGCAGCAATGAGTAACGATAATACAGATAATGAAAATTTGTATAAAAGTATAAGGTTTATTACAATCCAAATGGTATCAAATGTAAAAAATTGTCTGATAGGAATCAGGACATGAGCTCCGAAAAGAACATATAAACAAAGGCTAATACACGTAAAAAACGTCCGGTAACAGTCAGTACATCATAAAAGATAATTACTATGGACGCATTGCCCCAATGCGTTTCAACCTTTTATACGATTGCGGTCTTCTTCAGGGGGAGGCAAAAGTTTGCGACCATAAATTCTACAATGGAATACATATATGTTAGACATTGTATACACGTTTTTGCAAACAACTATGTACAACTTTCACATGACATGTTATTAACATCATTGCCAAGAGATACATACCAGAGTGACTATTGGAACCCAAAGACAGCAGTCAACCAGCGACCGGCCACTAATGAGCAACCCTTGAGGGTCCTGCCAGTTGAGAGGATGGTCAGATGGAAAAAGGGGAAGACCATATTGTGGGGCAGACAAGAAATCACCCCAGGGCCTACAAGAGGCCGCAGGCTGCGATCCCACATCAGCGAAGCCGGAAAGTGGGAGCAGGGGGAGGGGGAAGGGAGCAGGGAAGGGCCCAAAGGGCGGGGAGTGAGGGGAAAGGGGCGAAGGGCCAACCAAAGGCGGTAGGAGGGGAGAGATCGATGGGCGTGCAGCCCAGTGTATTAGCCTTTGTTTATATGTTCTTTTCGGAGCTCATGTCCTGATCCCTATCAGACAATTTTTTACATTTGATACCATTTGAATTGTAATAAACCTTATACTTTTATACAAATTTTCATTATCTGTATTATCTTTACTCATTACCTTTTCCTTTTTTCCTTTTTCAGGGGTGTGCAGCGTAATTGTCCACAGTGGGTATCGCTTTTCCCTTGCAAGTGGAAGCAATAATATCCCTTACATTTGTGATTGGTGAGAGGAATACCCCTTACATTGGTGGCCAGTGAGAGGAAGAATGCCTCTGTCATTGGTGGTCAGCAGGAGAAAGAATATCCCTTGCATTGGTGGTCAGTGGGAGGAAGAATATCCCTAACATTAGTGGCTAGTGGGAGGAATGCTCCTTACATTGGTGGTCAGTGAGTACAAGAAAATCCCCTATGTTGGTGATCAATGTAAGGAAAAAATTCTCCTATTGTTGGTCAGTGGGAGAAAGAATATCCACTTACATTGGTGGTCAGTAGGAGGAAGAATACCCAAAGAATACCTGCACATTGGTGGTCAGGAGTAAAAATGCCCCATATAGTGTGATAAAGACTGCGCTCACATTAGTTATCTGTGTGATCAAGACTATCCCTTACATTTGTGGTCAGTGGTAGGAATGCCCCTTACATTGGTGGTCAGTTGGAGGAAGAATACCCATTGTATTGGTGGTCAGTGAGAAGAAGAATACCTGTACATTGGTGGTCAGAAGGAGGAAAAATGCCCCGTACAGTGTCATAAAGAATGCACGTACATGTTCCTTATATTGGTGGTCAGTTGGAGGAAGAATGACCCCTATATTGGTAGTCAGTGAGTGGAAGAATGCTTCCATATATTGTTGTTCCTTACATTGGTTGTTATGGCGCATACAATGGTAGTCAGTTGGATAAGTGCAGACAGCTAATCATGGAGTATTTTCAGACAAAATTCTGAATAAGGCAGAGGTTTGTGTTTGCCTAAAGTGGATGTAAACCCTCCATACACCCAGTGAAGTGAACAGCCTCAGATGATACACTGAGATTAAACAAATCTCCCTACATAGGTTTTACATGTATATCTGCTTCAAAGTTCAGATTGTTTAAGGAAATTTTCTCTTCCTGTTTAACAGTGTGATGTCTCATAGCTAAAATTGCTGATTGGGGGAAAGGCACACACCCCCCATCACATTGGCAGAGACTCTCAGAGGTGTTTTGTAACAGGGCCAGCTGCCTGCTTAACTATTTATAGCAACCTCCCTGGACAGAAATTCCAGGCTGCTTTTATCTTATGTGTCCGAGAATTTGTCAGGAGTTATCAGGCTGATAACAGAGGAACGGGTCAGGAGAGAGGTAGGGGACTTAGCTCTTTGTAGAGAGATCACAAAATACTGCAGATATATGTGCTCAGCTCAAATTTCATGAATTGGGTTTACATCCATTTTAAGGACCTTAACGAGACACCCAACATTTCTATAAATCGGGCATGTTATTTTCTTTGGGTTACAGTTTCCAGCTGTAGATAATGTTCATAATAAAACATGGAAAATGTAGCTGTTCCTCTCTATTCTCTCACTTCTTCCACCCAAAGTAGCCAATTGAGCTAAATTATTTCATTCTACCCAGCCAGTCAGCTACCACCTGTGAAGCTTCTCATGGCATCTTATAACCAGGCCCAGACTGGCCATAGGGCATACCGGGCATTTGCCCGGTGGGCTGCCGGGCCGCATGTTCTAATGTCGATCCCATGCCTACACTCTTCTCCCTTCTGTCATCTTCCAACTTCTGGGGGGCAAGGCAATGCCGAGCGAGCGCCATTCAGTTCCGGCCGTGGTTGCTCGGTGACAGCTGCAAGGCCTGCCCCCAGGGACGGACTGACCATTCAGGCTCTTGGGCTGAGTGCCCAAGGGTCGGGCAAGTAGAGGGACAGTGTAACAGCAGCTCCTCGCGCCAGCTGTTTCCTGTAATAACAGGCGCTTTCAGCGGCGTAATGCATTTCGTCCTGGAACGCATACGCCGCTCGCGCGATGATGTCATCGCCCAGCGCTGTGTGCGTTTCAGCTTGGAACGCGGAAGTGCGCCTCACCGCCGGGCCGTATCGGTGCTTATGCACTGCACCTGATCCCTTGCCTATAATGGCATTCATTGTACATACAATCCCGTTCTATTATTGTCGGCCATAGCCAGCTTGGCTAACAAATCCTCAGCCTGCAAACTTATGCCATCCTGGATGCCTGCCATAAGGAACTACAGGTAGCATCAATCCCAGGCTGTAGCATCAAAACCATCCTC
The DNA here is from genome assembly GCF_905171775.1 of Rana temporaria. NCBI lineage: Eukaryota > Metazoa > Chordata > Amphibia > Anura > Ranidae > Rana > Rana temporaria. The sequence goes on along the minus strand of NC_053489.1, from coordinate 643,102,460 downwards.
TCCTGCATCTGCGCTGCAGACCCTAAAGATATCTTCCTTCTTGGAACCCTACACTACGGAATCACTACTTGCTACACTGAAGCTCTGCAAACGGATAAGTAGCCATAGTGTCACTTGTAGTGCTATAGAAAGATCTGCTGTATGCTTTCCACCTAAAACAATTGCTGTTATTCATTATGGCTTGTGGCTAGGGTTGTCCAGATACCGATACTAGTATCGGTATCGGGACCGATACCGAGTATTTGCGGGAGTACTCGTACTCGCGCAAATGCTCCCGATACCTAAATAGAATACTTTTTTTGTATTTATCAACATGTTCTATGAAAATTCTTTGAGTTTTTTACTACTGCGTGACAAGCAAATAAAACATTTTTATTCATTTTTACTAATTTTTATTCTTTTATAATGTCTTGAGTTAGAGTTCTTCATAATTCTAAAGAAAATATCCTTAGTCTGTATTGTGGTTTGAAAACTGTCACATGACATTTAAAAAAAAGTATCGGTATCGGCGACTACATGAAAAAAAGTATCGGTACTTGTACTCGGTCCTAAAAAAGTGGTATCGGGACAACCCTACTTGTGGCTATTAACATACTACTTGGGATAGACGGTTGTGCCTTTGACTGTTTGCTAAGGAATATCTTAAAGGGACATCTACACTCAAATTACCTGAGCTATATTTGCCTTTCATATGCAACTATTAGTTGTCTCTACAACTCCTATTTACTAAGTGTACTCTCAAAGTACCTGAGCTATAATTGCCTCTCATATGCAACTATTAGTTGTTTCAACTACTCCTTCTTACTACGTGCTTGACATAAGTGTATTTTGCATATGGGCCTTTCCTCTAAGTTGCAAAAACATGTTCGCCTAAACTTTTCTATGCTAAGGATTGACAGATTTCATACCTTCTCCCTTAGTGGCCTAATGCACGACGCTATGTAATACTGATAATCGCTTGCATACAGTTGTGCATTGGAATCTTTAAATGCATACTATAATTTTAAACGCTACGCTCTGGTCGCATGTTGTAATGCATCCAGGCTCAGTAGCTCAACGCCTTTCTTTATGTGAGATAGAGATGATGTAGAGAACCCCCAAACTCCTGTTTGTGTGGAGTGACGCCTGGGGTCTAATACTGAATTCTCACATAGAAAAGAGCATTGAAATCCTTTCTACCGCAGTTGTGGTTCACTCTGTTCATCAGTGCTGTTACAGACAGGGACCTATGAGATGTTCCTGGGTGGACGTGGCAGGATGGATTCAGCCGTAGGATGGATGGTGTCTACAGGCTCCTGGTCCTGAGAGGAGCGAGAGGGACCGAGAGTGCCCGGGGAAGAGGACACTTCCTGGACTGGGTAACTGGCTGTGACGGTGGGAGGAGGGACTGGCGAGCAGCCAAAAACCGGAGTGTGACAGCCTGCCTTCTACACGGACAGGGGTGAGACCACTCTTAGAGGAAACCTGTGTATGTGGGTGTGGGACATAGCAGACATACTGATCAACCCCCCTCCCCGTACCCCCCCTCTCCCACTACCTCCCCCCACTTTCTACACCCCCTCCCCCTCTCTCACTACCCCCACTTCCTACACCCCCTTACCCACTACCCCCCACTTCCTACAACACCCCCTCCCCCTCTCTTACTGCCCCCCCCACTTCCTACACCCCTCTTCCCCACTACCCCCCACTTCCTACACACCCTCCCCCTCTCTCACATTCCCCCACTTCCTACACCCCCTCCCCCTCTCTCACTACCCCCCACTTCCTATACCCCCTTCCCCACTACCCCCCACTTCCTACACCCCTCTTCCCCACTACCCCCCACTTCCTACACCCCCCTACCCCTCTCTCACATCCCCCCACTTCCTACACCCCCTCCCCCACTAGCCCTGCTTCTTACACCATCCTCCCCCTCTCTCATTACCCCCCACTTCCTACACCCCTCCCCCCTCTTACTACCCCCAACTTCCTACAACCCCTCCCCCATAACCCCCCCCCCCACTTCCTAAACCACACTCCCCGTCTCTCATTACCCCCTCACTTCCTACACCCCCTCCCCCACTACCCCTCTCTTCCTACACCCTCCTCCCCCTCTCTCACTACCCCCCACTACCTACACCCCTCTCCTCCCCCCCCTGGTCATGAATGGGGGTAAGTCTTCCATGGAAAAAAGCTGGGAACTTTCAGCAGGCTATGCTGCAGTTAATTTAAATGTTCGCTCTATGCAGCTTAGCTGCAATATGTAGGTGGAGTTTGTGTAGCTGTGGCTTGAGTGTGGGCAGGGACACAGGGGGCCCAGCGATCTCCTATTGTCCCGGCATGGGCTGCTCAATCTAAAATGCAGGGGCCTATTATTTGTCCCAGTCCGGGCCTGCTTATAACTACGGTAGTTAGAAAATGAAAATGAAAATGAAAAGTAGGGGGGGGGCTTCATACATACATTTTTTTTTTGCGTATCCAAAAAATATCTTAAATCTATTTTCCCTCCCAAAGATTTGTTGTCATAACACTTCAGGAAACTCTGACATATCCAGCAGCCAAATGGTTAGCATGAGGACTGAGGAAAAAAAAACTGTAAAAAATCTCTGTAACTCTGAGTTATCTAGGAATAAATGACCCTATTAAATCTGCAGTGACATTAGCTTTTTCAGTACGATCATCAGTAGGCGTGTGTCTAAGTTAATCAAGCTGACCTTCATCCTGTGTGACATCATCTCACTTGAGGAAACAATTCAGCCAGCAAGTGACACAATAAACGGCAATCCCTGCAGAGCGGAGAGAAAGGGACAGAAGTGCAGGATGCTGGTCACGACTTCAATGGCGCGTTTATTTGTTTTGGCACCTTCTGAGACATAAATCTTCAGAAAATGCTTTTTGCCACTGATAACAAACAACTTCATCAAGAAAAAGACTGCTATTGAAGGACTTTCTATTTTACCTGAATACCATTACCTTAAAATAGGAAATTAAGGCTTTTTTTTAATGCATTTTCTTTATCAGAGCGTATATCTAGACATTATCCCAAATGTATACCCAAATCACCCGTTACCCATCAAGAGAATGTCCCAAGAGAATGTATGAGCAGAATTTTAGGCATCAAGGCAGAAACATTGTTTTTCTTAGAAAGAAATCTATGTACTGTATGTGTAACACCTGGGAGGTGATCATAGGCGTGCGCAAGGGGTGTGCCTGGGCACACCCTAATCCTGGGGTTGGCAACCTGTCAATGGTGGGCAGGTGACAGGTAAATCGCAATCCTTCCTTGCCAATCTTCAGAACCTGGACAGGAAAGGTGGTGGGGGTGGAATCTACTGTATTTTCCTCCTGCAGCAGCTGAAAGTAGGCTTCTCCTCCTCTCACTTTTGTCAACATTCAATTGCCACAGGAGGAAAATATAGGGGAGCAGTACTAATATATGCCACCCCTCCTTTCCCTGCTCCTCTTCCTTCTGTTGCCCGTTTCCCCCATGTGCTCCCTTGCTCCCCCTTCCTCCCATTGTTTCAGGATGGAGAACGGGTAAGAGGCTGATAAATATGTCAAACCTATATGTGTGGGAGCTTTGGGGTGCACACCCTAATGCAATACGCTGCGCACACCTATGGAGGTGTTTTGAAACCCCCAGGGGGCTTAGTGGGCTAGAATCTCAAACTTCAGGGTAGAATACTTGATTTATTGCTTGGTGGAAGAAATTGGGCCTCGGTCTCTTTTCAGGACCATTTCGTGGCCTGAAGACCAGAGCATTTTTTTGCGATTCGGCACTGCGTCGCTTTAACAAAATTGATGTCCTTTTTTCTTTTTTTTTTCACAAATAGAGCTTTCTTTTGGTGGTATTTGATCACCTCTGCGGTATTTATTTTTTGCGCTACTGTATAAACAAAAATAGAGCGACAATTTTGAAAAAAAATTCAATTGTACTTTTTGCTATAATAAATATCCCCCCCAAAAAAAAAAAAAAAACCTAAAATGTTCCACAGTTTAGGCCGATGTATTCTTCTACATATTTTTGGTAAAAAAAACAAAACACAATAAGCGTATATTGATTGGTTTGCGCAAAAGTTATAGCGTCTACAAAATAGATGATAGTTTTACGGCATTTTTTTTTCTACTAGTAATGGCGGCAATCAGCGATTTTTTAACGTGACTGCGACATTATGGTGGACACATCGGACACTTTTGACATATTATTGGGACCATTGTCATTTTTACAGCTATATGCTATAAATATGCACTGATTACTGTGAAAATGACACTGGCAGTGAAGGGGTTAACCACTAGGTGATGCTGAAGGGGTTAAGTGTGTCCTAAGGAGTGCTTCTAACTGTTAGGGGGCATGGCTACGAGTGACATGTCACTGATCGCTGTTCCCGATGAGAGGGAGCATGCGATCAGTGACAGTGTCACTAGGCAGAACTGGGAGATGCCTTGTTTACACTTGCCTCTCCCCGTTCGGCAGCACTGTGACACGATTGCAGGACACCGGCAGACATCGAGTCTGCGGGTTCCGTGGTCACAGTCACGGAGCTAACGGCAGGGGCACGCGCGCCCACCCAGCGGGAATTTCAAAGAGACGTATATATATGTTACTTTGCCCAGCCATGCCACTCTGCCAGTCGGGAAGCGATTAAGCACAATACATTCAAGTCAAGAGGGTTTAGGCACAGGATGTCCAAAAATGTACCAAAAATTACTTTAGGCATTTCTGCTAGCAACAGTCTATACCTGCTTTGGACCTTTAAGCTGAGCCGAGCCATCTGTTCTCATCAGAATGTTGAGTAGCTTCAGGTATAACAAACACAGGTGAGCCACTAGGCTTCCTGCAATGTCCTCTGGCAGTAGCTTGTACCCAGCTGGAACACTCTTCAGTAGCGAAGCTCAGTGATGTAACATCCCAAATCTCCACCTCGTCCAATCAGAGAACACTTTACATTCATTCATAAAAAGTAGGGTTGTCCCGATACCAAACATTTGCCTGAGTAATTGTACTCGGTGAAAATGCTCCGATGCTTCACCCGATGCCTGGGCAGTCAGGGATGATCGGTGCGGTGGGGGGAGTTACAAGCACCGATCTCCTTGTATAGATTTCAATACAGCCTGACAGCTTCTCCCCAACCCCCCCCCCCCCCTTTCAGCTGTTTTAGTGAAATCTATACAGCGGTGACCAGTGTTTGTAACTCCCCCCAAAGCCGTGCACCGATCACAGCTGATCGTCCCTGTATCCTCCTACAGTAACCTCATCCGTGCTGCTCTCCCCCTCTGTGCTTCGTGTCCCCCCTCCATGCTGCTGCAGTCTTTCTCCGTTTTTCTGCACTCCCCCCCCCCCCACGCTCCGTGTCCCCCCTCCATGCTGCTGCTGTCCTCCTCCGTTATTCTGCTCTCCCCCTTCGCACTCAGTGTCTCCCCTCCGTGCTGTTGCTGTCCCCCTCCTCGCTTGGTGTCACCCTCCATATCCCCCTCTGCGCTCCGTGTCACCCTCCATATCCAACTCCGCCCCCTCTGTCAGGATGGAGAGTGGAGGTAGTAGCTGCTAAACCCGGCTCCTACCTTTTCCGAATGAATACAGTCAGTGATCACTGACTGTCCATTCATATAACTAAAACATCATAACCTGTGTTTACGATGCTGCAGTTTGTGAATGGAGATGAGCCTGTGTCTCCTCTCCATTCATTTTCAGTGCAGATGAGAAAGGGTCTGGGGAATCTGTGTCCTTAGTCCCTTTCTCTGTCTCAAAGGGGAGATGTCAGAGGTCTGTAAAGACCCCTGATATCTCACCAAAAACCCCCAACAGGGCAAAAAAATAAAAATTGCAATAAATAATAAAAAAATGATGGTAAAAAATAATATATCTTTTTTTTAAAAAACACACTGGCCTCACACAGGGGCGGATGCGCGTCCACGTGTGGACGTGATGACGCGAGGCGTCCACGGGTGGGGGAGCGAAGAGCGATGGGACCGCTAGGAGGAAGGACGGACCGGGCCGAATGAGAGAGGGAGATAGTAGCTTCCTCACGCTGCCGCTACACGCCGCCGCACGCGCTGTCCATCGGCTCTCCAGTGAATCACCGGACCCGCTCGTCCCTGGCAGTGCTGAGGGCTGCGGGCGGTGAAGTATCGTGCCGCGCCGCAGCACCGGAAAACGGACATAGGATGCGGGGTAAGTAGTGGGAGGACATAACCCGCCGACTGCAGTGGCCACAGCTGGGACCTTAGCCCACACCGAGGTGAGTGTGTCAAGACAGCGTGCACGCTGAGCCTAGATGGATACCATCCGTACTCCTCCTCTCAGCTGATCCAGACCCAGAGGTACATTCGATGCTAACAATCAATTATGGGAAGATAAAATCAGCATTTAAAAATAGCAATTTAATGCAGATCAATGAAGATTTTTTTTGCTGTGAGAAGTTAAATTAGAACTGCATTGCATGGTATGTCATAGAACATTTCAATACAATTGACCACATGAGAATAGAAGAAGCGAATGGGAACCCAGAGATAATTAGCTGTATAAGCTATGTGAACTGGTATAATGAGGTGGATAAGATGTGTCACTATGAATGACTGACCGCTGCAGCACTCTTCTATACTATTTGATTGGGGGAGATTATCTATACTGGATGTGAAAAGCCTATAATAGGTAAAGCAGGCCTATACATTTTGTACCCAAAATTCTATCTGCACGCTCTGCTGGGAGCTCGGCCATTCGTATTTTCAAAATTATTTGTCTAGTTGGCTCTGTTTTCTTTCCTTTGATGGGGGGGATCCTATACGCTCCGTTGCCCTGGGGGAACTCTTAGGTACCCCGGGTTTTTGGACCTTTTCTTCCCTTGGACACCTCCTAAACTCCCTGGATGATAAACAGCAGGAAAAAGGGAAAGACCCTTGGAGATACCCTGCCCCCCTCTTTAAAACCCCATCAACGAATGGTAAACAAGGGAACTCCGTCTATCCATATCCCTACAAATACTGTGTGATGTAAATTGAGCAGGCAATATTCAAGGAAAAAAGAAGGGAAAGAGGGGGGGGGGGGAAATAGGGGGGGAGTAACGATATTATCTAAAAAAAAAAGGGATATATCAAGTAAGAAAGTAATATTAAATAAATGGGACCCTGGACAAAAATTTACCCACAAATGTAGGATATGATCTGTGCAAGCTAAAGCGGGGACACTGGAATCAATAGTGAATGTGTTTCTCCGAATTGAGGAGATCATATACTTAGAGAGTCCTTTGGTGCCCCTTGGCACCGAAAAGGGGATATAGCTCACATTCACCCCGAGAGCATTTTTTTTTTTTATCCCGGGCCTCAAATACTTAGACATTCAGACGATCCGAAGAACTGACTGTCTATACGCCTCCCCTGGACTAAAAAGAGAAGGCAGTAGGAGATAAAGAGGAGATAGAACTCAGAGTAAATCTGAAGCTCGGATTTCGTTTCCTCCTATCACCCCCATAGATAGAGGAGTATAGGGAGACCCTCTTATCCTCTCTACCTTATCTTGCCCTTTGTGCACACAAATATTGGATATATTGGTACACTGATAAGCATTGTTCAAATTATCAGAACCGCTGAAATATTATTAGTTGGGTAGGAGCCAAAAAGGGGGTAGAGGGGGAGAAAATAAAACTAAAATAGTAAATCCCTACAAAGAAAACCGCTGGCCCAACCCAGTATAGTACTTTTTATCGGTTTCTCCCTTGATATTTTGGTTTCTATCTCAATTGGGGAAACAAGAGGTCAAGCTGGGGAAGAGAATCAGAAAGAAAGAGACTAATATGAGTAGAATGACGAGTAGATCAACAAAAGGGGGACCCCCAACTACTCCAAGTAACACAATAGCAACAAGCTCAATAAGGCCATTTGTAACTAGAGGGGAAAGTCCGCGTGTCCCCGGAGCCCAGGGAGTAACAAAGCAACAAGTGAATAAAGTAAAAAAGGTTGAAAATAAGAAACCCCAGAGTGATAATTCCAGAGAAACATCTATAGATCTAAGAGAGGAGGGGTCCACTGGAAACGTATTAGAAAGCAGCAGGATGGATGAACGAAGCACGGATACTCAGTCCCCCTCAAAGGGAGAAATGGCGGAGATGCTATTAAGATTGGAAAACGTGATAAAAAGTGAAATACAGAACTTAAGGACCGACTTTGGCCATATGCTCTCCAGATTAGAAACAGTTGAGGAACAAATAGAGAAACAAGAACAGGAATCAAATACACTAAAAGCCCAGATGGACCAGATTCAACTGCAACAGAGACATATTCTATACAAATTGGAAGATCAGGAAAACAGAAGCAGGAGACAAAATTTAAGGATAAGGTCCATACCGGAGAAGAGGGGCGAGGACCTCAGGACAATAACACAGACGATATTTAATCCACTACTGGGAAGAACAATGGACAATCCAATTAGGATAGAAAGGGTACATCGAGTGGGAAACCCGAAAAGAGTGACCACCGAGCGAACAAGAGATGTCATAATAAGGTTCGGATTCTATGAAGAAAAGGAAGCAATTTGGAAGAAGCTGAGAGGACAACCCCCGATAGTGTTTGAAGGGATGGAGCTGCAGATATTTACCGACGTGGCCCCAGAAACCCTGGCAAGGAGATGGTTGTTAAAGCCACTCTTAAAACAGATGATAGATCTGAATATTAAGTACAACTGGGGTTTTCCTGCTTGCCTAATTGGAACAAAAGAGGGGAGATCTGCGACACTAAGATTTCCCGAGGACTTAAATGAATTCTGTGGGAAATTAGATATCCAGGTCCCTAGCCTGCCAGGCTGGGGGTAGGAGAGGAGGTGGGGGCGGAGGAGGAGGAGGGGAGGAAAATGGAAACTCCCCCCCCTTCTCGTTCCCTCAGCTCTCTCTCTAGTTGCACTCTTTTTTTTCTCTTTTTTTTTTTTTCTCTCTTTCTTTCCGTTTTTTTTTACTGGGCTACTGTCAAGTACCTTACCAGAGGCCGAAGTGCTGAGAGGGCTTCCCTTGCGACTGAGTGCAGAACGCCCCCTGGAGGTGAGACAGGGGGTGCTGTGCCCGGAGATGCAGGGGTTGCCAGCTGCGACTTGCTGAGAAGGTGTAGAAGCTCAGCTATCCACCAGGATACGTAGTTAGGCAGGGGTACCACGGAAGTACCAGATGAGGTAGGTTCGCAGGGAAACCCAGGGGCGGAGTCAGTAGCCAAGCCGGAAGTCATGCACAGGAAGCAGGATGTAGTTGGAGTAGGTCAGAAGGCAAGCCGAGGTCATACACTGGAACAATCAGGCAGGAACAGGATAAGGGTAATCCGAAAGACAAGCCGGGGTCATACACTGGAGAAGTCAGGTCAGGCAAGCCGGGTCGTCAACGGGTAAACAGGAACACAGGAACAAGGGCTCAGGAACACACACAGGCTAACGATCATGCAGCAGTTGGTAACTGCTGCAGCAAGTCTTTAAATAGGGCACTGACGCCAGGAGTCCCGCCTGCATTGCGTGCGTACTGGCGCACACGCATGCGCAGTGAAGAATACAGGATTTGCAGAGTTGTTGCCCGTTTGCGCGCGCATGCGCGTTGCGCGCATTTGCGCGCGCATGCGCACTGCGCTTGCTGGTCCGTGAAGAGCACGTCTGACAGCTCTTCCACGGTTGGTTCCCTGACAGTGCCCCCCCCTCAGGGGCAGCCTCCGGATGCCCAGACGTACTTGCTTCTCTGGATATTTCCTGAAGAATTCAGCCAACAGTTTAGGGGCATGAACATCCTTTGCAGGTTCCCAAGAGCTTTCCTCGAGAGAATAGCCCTTCCATTTTACTAAATATTGAATTTGTCTACCTCTCTTTCGACTATCCAAAATGGCTTCCACTTCGAATTCTGTGTCCTCACCCACTGTAACTGGAGGCGGAGGTGGATCTTCTCTTCCAGGAAAGGAACCGGTAATGGTTGGTTTGAGAAGTGAGACGTGAAAGACTGGATGAATCTTGTAGGTATTTGGCAGGGATAATTCGAAGGCCACAGGATTAATTTTTTTCTTAATTTCGAAAGGACCAATGAACCTAGGACCCAGTTTCTGGGATGGGCAGGACAGTTTAAGGTTCAAAGTGGAGAGCCAAACCTTGTCTCCTACTTCCAAAGTCGGACTCTCCTTCCTCTTTCTGTCATAGTATTTTTTATAGTCCTCCTGGGATCTTTGCATAGTTTCTTGAAGAATCTGTAAATTGTCTTGGAGAAAGGTTAATCTGTCTTGTACGGCAGGCACCGTTGCTTCAGGAACGGTATTGGGCAAAAAGGACGGATGAAAGCCGTAATTTGCCCAAAATGGAGACTGGTTAGTGGTGGAGTGTACCGAATTATTGTATGCAAATTCGGCACATGGAAGTAGGGCTACCCAATTGTCCTGAGAGGCGGTGGAAAAACAGCGGAGATATTGCTCTAGTGTTTGATTGGTTCTCTCAGTTTGGCCATTACTTTGTGGATGATAAGCGGATGACAAGCAGATTTCGATGTTCAAGGCTTTACAGAGAGCCTTCCAAAATCTTGAGGTAAATTGCACCCCTCTGTCGGATACAATACTACTGGGCAGGCCATGCAATCTCACAATCTCCTTGATAAATGTATGTGCCGTGTCCATGGCCGAGGGGGTCCCTAATAACGGCAAAAAATGGGCCATCTTCGTTAGCCGGTCGACCACCACCAGGATCGTGGTAAACCCTTCAGAGGGGGGTAATTCCACTATGAAATCCATAGATATCGCTTTCCATGGATGGTCAGGGACAGGTAGCGGTCTTAACAGACCCCAGGCTTGCGTGCGGCTTCCTTTACTTCTGGCACAAACTGTACAGGAACTTACAAAGTCCTTGCAATCCTTCCTCAGGTCCGGCCACCAATAGGATCGCTGAATCAACTCAGAAGTCTTATGGACCCCAAAATGACCCGCAAGCTGGTGTTCATGAAGGGTCTTGAGAAGCTGAAGTCTGGCTCCCTCAGGTACAAAAATCTTATTTCCGTGCCACAGGAGCCCTTCTTGTTTTCTGAATGCAGAACTCTCGGATTCAGGACATTGAGCAGAGGCTTGTTTCAGAGCTGACTTTAGGTCGGGCTGAATCAACAAAAAATTCTGGGGGGACAGGATGGTGCTAGGAACGACAGTCTCTGGAGTTTCTGGGAACATGCGTGAAAGGGCATCTGCTTTACCATTCTTGGACCCCGGGCGATAGGTAAGATGAAAATTAAATCTTGAAAAGAATAAAGCCCATCTGGCTTGCCGTGGTCTTAATCTCTTGGCAGATCTGAGGTACTCGAGATTCTTATGGTCTGTGAATACCATGACGGGATGAGCAGCACCTTCCAGGAGATACCGCCACTCCTCTAAAGCGGTTTTTATTGCCAGTAACTCCCGGTCCCCCACGTCATAGTTCTTTTCCGGCTGGCTCAATTTTCGGGAGAAAAAGGCTATTGGGTGTAACAAAGCTTTAGGGCCCTGTCGTTGAGACAGGACGGCCCCTACGGCAACTTCTGATGCGTCGACCTCGAGGACATAAGGTAGCGTTGGATCCGGGTGTCGTAAGATGGGAGCTGAGGTGAACAGAGTCTTTAGTTTACTAAAAGCCTCCTGGGCCTCCTGGGTCCACTGAAAACGGGTATGCTGGCGGGTCTGCTGGGTAATGGGGGCAATGATGCCAGAAAAGTCTTTAATAAACCTCCTATAGAAGTTTGCAAACCCGATGAACCTTTGGATGCCCTTCTTATCAGTAGGGGCTGACCATTCCAAAATAGCGGACACTTTCTGAGGATCCATGGAGACTCCGGACGTGGAAATGATTAGACCCAGGAACTGTATGGAAGATTTTTCAAATTCGCACTTTTCCGCTTTTGCGTAGAGCCCGTGCAACCTTAATGTGGCTAGTACCTTCCGGACATGGGTTCTGTGTAATTCCAAGGTAGCAGAAAAAATAAGAATGTCATCTAAGTAAACAATAACAAAGTAATCTAGGAACTCTCTAAAGATGTTGTTCACGAAATGTTGAAACGTCGCCGGGGCATTACATAGGCCGAAAGGCATAACGAGATATTCGAAGTGTCCAAAACGGGTTCTAAAGGCAGTCTTCCATTCGTCCCCTTCCCGGATGCGCACAAGGTTGTAGGCACCTCGAAGATCGAGTTTCATAAAGATTCGTGCAGTACGGAATCTTTGAAAAAGTTCGGGGATGAGAGGTAGAGGGTAGCGATTCTTGATGGTGATTTTATTGAGTTCCCGGTAATCCACACAGGGCCTGAGGGTGTGATCTTTTTTCTCCACGAAGAATATCCCAGCACCGGCTGGAGAGGAAGATGGGCGGATGAACTTCTTTTCTAGGTTTTCGTCAATATATTGACGCAAGGTCTCGAGCTCAGTCTCTGAAAGTGGGAATATTCGCCCAAAGGGGATTTCTGCACCAGGCAACAACTCAATAGGGCAGTCGTAAGGACGATGGGGTGGTAACGTATCGGCCTTCTTTTTGTCAAAGACATCTAGAAAATCATGATAGACTGACGAAACATCTGGGTTAGAAGTGGAGACTGGCTGGACAGTGAGACAACTGGGATGAACTATAAGCTCGGGCCTAATGCAGTGCTGGCGGCAGTAACTTGATTTGAAGGAGATACTCCCTTTGCTCCAGTCTATCTGTGGGCTATGTGCCCGTAGCCAAGGGAGTCCCAGGATCACAGGAAACATCGGTGAACAGATAACATCAAGACAGAGGAACTCTTGATGACCAGAATCAGTTGAGGTGAATATAGGGTAAGTCTCTTGGGTAACAGGCCCTGAACAAGGTGGAGATCCATCAGCTAAATGAATCTCAAGTTTATGTGTCTTGTTCCGCAGAGGAATTTGGTAGTCTTTAGCAATGGAAATGTCCAAAAAGCAACTACAAGCCCCGGAATCGATGATTGCTGGGAATCTGACCTCCCCACTTGCCAACTGTAATGCGACATGGAGAACCAGGTGAGTTGAGGAGGGGTTCGGAATTCGGAGATGCAGCAGGTTGCGGGGAGAAGATCTACAGGGTCGGATTGGACAGTTGGAACGAAGATGTCCGGCCTCTCCGCAGTAAAAACAAAGGTTCGCCTGCCGGCGATGAAGTCTTTCATTGGGGGTCAGGGCAGGGCGAACCATGCCAACCTGTATAGGCCTCCTATTGAACGTGGCCGAAGAGGAGGGCGCGTGAGCGTCTGGAGCCGTAGACTGACAGTGAGAGGGCCGGCAGGCACGTTCAGACAGACGCTCCCGCAGGCGCCTGTCAAGTTGAATGGCGAGTTGAATGAGCCCCTCCAGGGTGGCAGGAGCCTCTACTCGTGCCAGTTCGTCCTTAATAAGTTCAGACAAGCCCAGGCGGAATTGATGCCTGAGGGCGACCTCGTTCCATCCCGTGTCTGCAGCCCAGTTACGGAAGTCCACCGTATAGTCCTCTACAGGGCGCTGTCCTTGTCGTAGAGCATGGAGAGCTGCCTCCGCGGTGGCCGGACGTAGAGGATCATCGTATAAGGTGGCCATAGCTTTAAAGAAGGAGTCCAAAGTGTTGATGGCGGGGTCTTTTCGTTCCAATAACTGATGGGCCCAGGATTGGGGTCCCCCAGACAGCAGAGTGATAACGAACCCCACTTTAACAGTTTCTAAGGCAAAAGTTCTTGGCTGCAGGGTCAGGTACAGGATGCAGGAGACTTTGAACGCTCGGAATTTCTTTCGGTCACCTGAGAAATGTTCAGGAGTGGGTACACGGGGCTCCGGAGGAGGGAACATCGTTTGATTCGGGGGGTCGCTTTCAAGCTGGGAGTAGCGGTCCTGTAGGCACGTCACTGTTTGCGTAAGGGCTGCGACCTGCTGGCACAAAGTCCCAAGCGGGGAAGCACCTCCGTCGGCCTCTGAAACTTCTGGCTGCATGATACTGTCAAGTACCTTACCAGAGGCCGAAGTGCTGAGAGGGCTTCCCTTGCGACTGAGTGCAGAACGCCCCCTGGAGGTGAGACAGGGGGTGCTGTGCCCGGAGATGCAGGGGTTGCCAGCTGCGACTTGCTGAGAAGGTGTAGAAGCTCAGCTATCCACCAGGATACGTAGTTAGGCAGGGGTACCACGGAAGTACCAGATGAGGTAGGTTCGCAGGGAAACCCAGGGGCGGAGTCAGTAGCCAAGCCGGAAGTCATGCACAGGAAGCAGGATGTAGTTGGAGTAGGTCAGAAGGCAAGCCGAGGTCATACACTGGAACAATCAGGCAGGAACAGGATAAGGGTAATCCGAAAGACAAGCCGGGGTCATACACTGGAGAAGTCAGGTCAGGCAAGCCGGGTCGTCAACGGGTAAACAGGAACACAGGAACAAGGGCTCAGGAACACACACAGGCTAACGATCATGCAGCAGTTGGTAACTGCTGCAGCAAGTCTTTAAATAGGGCACTGACGCCAGGAGTCCCGCCTGCATTGCGTGCGTACTGGCGCACACGCATGCGCAGTGAAGAATACAGGATTTGCAGAGTTGTTGCCCGTTTGCGCGCGCATGCGCGTTGCACGCATTTGCGCACGCATGCGCACTGCGCTTGCTGGTCCGTGAAGAGCACGTCTGACAGCTCTTCCACGGTTGGTTCCCTGACAGCTACGTTTGAGGCTCTTTTTGTGTCTCTCCTCTAAAGTCGGGCTTGGTCCCCTCCCCCCCCCTCTCGGGTGGAAAACCGGAGGGGGGAGGTGGTCCCAGACCCCACCCGGAATGATCTGAACCATGACATGGAAGATGGTTCAGAGGTCGTTAATAGACCAGATAGGGGGAGGTAGGGGGGAGGAGGGAGGGAAGGGGGGAAGGAGGGGGGGGAGGAGGGGGGGGGGGGGGGGGAAGGGGGGGAGGAGGGGGAGGGGGGGAGGGGGGAAGATATCCTATCTCACCAAAAACAATCGGAAGAAACTATAACCAACAACCAAGATGCCGGTAATTAAATGCCTATCCTATAACGTAAAAGGCCTCAATAGTCCATCAAAGAGACATAAGGTACTAAAGGAACTAAAGAGGTATAGGTCGGATGTAGTCCTCCTACAAGAAACCCATCTTACATTAGGATCAAACATAAAGCTATATTCCCCTGACTTCCACATATGGTACTATGGTGACACCATTACTAAAAGGGCCAGAGGGGTAGCAATCGGGATAGCTAAGGGGATTAGGTTCGTGTTAACAGACCGATTGACAGACCCAGAAGGGAGATTCCTCTTTTTAAGGGGAAAACTGGAGGAGGAGGAATATACTCTTGTAAACATATATGCACCGAATACCTCCCCGATGAAATACCTCCAGGGAATCCTGGGGAAATTAAAAGACTTCAGGAGGGGAAAGATATTATTGGGAGGAGACTTAAACTTCTGTATGGACACAAAGGCCGATAAAACACACCAGACATTAGAGACTCAAGAAAGGCAATTAAGAAAGGTAAAGGGTAGTCTACATAAAAGCCAATTAGTAGACACATGGAGGATCTTTAACCCAAGCAAACGAGATTATACATTTTACTCTCATGTACATGAGAGCTACTCCCGGATCGATCACATTTTCATTGAGCATAGAATGTTAGATGCGGTGGTCGAGACAAAAATAGAGACCATGACGATTTCCGATCATGCTCCAATTAGCATATCCATAAATATCATAGGCAATCAAAGGACCTATCTAAATTGGAGACTAAATGAGAAACTACTAATAGAAGAGAAAAGTTTAATGAGGGTTAAAAAAGAATTAGAGGAATATTTTAAGATAAATAAGACAGATGAAATTTCGGCAGCAACATTATGGGATGCCCATAAGGCGGTGATTAGAGGGGTGTTAATCTCCGAAGGGGCAAGGAGGAAAAAAGAAATGAACAGTAAGAAGGAAAAATTAGTAGATGAGATCTTCAATTTAGAACTAACACATAAGAAAAATGGTAAACAACGAGATATTTATTTGGACCTAGTTAAAAAGCGGAACGAACTTAAAGAACTTATTGATCGGGAAACAAGAAGGGAATTTAACTTGGTGGCAAGGGAGAGATATAGGTGGGGAAATAAAACAAGCAAACATCTGGCCCGGATGGTACAAAAAAAGAAATCAAGGAACTATATAGATAAAATTAAAAACGAAAAAGGAGAGGTCTTGCACACAACAAAAGATATTGCTGAAACATTTAGATTATATTACGAAAAATTATACTCAGTAGAACAAAAAAATTGGCAAAAAGGGGAGAAAGACAATAAAATCTCAGCATTCTTAGAAGAAGCAAGGTTATCAAAAGTTAGTCAAATAGACGCAGAGGGGATGGACAGGCAAATAACGGAAAACGAAATTAAAGCAGCATTATCAAGCTCTGCCTCAGGTAAAAGTCCGGGGCCAGATGGCTTTACAGTAATGTATTACAAAAAATTTAAGGAGATACTTCTGCCAAGGCTATGCCAGTATTTTAATGGGCTTGGAAAGGAGTACGAACTAAGTAAAGAGGCATCAGAGGCAACTATCACCGTTATCCCTAAGGAAGGGAAGGACATCGGAAATTGTTCAGGATACCGGCCGATATCTCTGCTCAATACAGATTTAAAACTGTTTGCAAAGGTATTGGCCGGGAGAGTTAAACAGGAAATGACGAAATTGGTGTACCCGGACCAGACGGGTTTTGTCCAGGGAAGAGAGGGGAGAGACAATGGGGTTAGAACACTGTTAATCCTCCGAAAAATGAAGGCGGCGGGGTCCCCAGGTCTACTCCTGTCGATAGACGCAGAAAAAGCGTTTGACAGGGTAGACTGGGGACTCATGTTGCTCACCCTGAAGGAAATGGGGTTTGGACAGAGGATGATGGAGTGGATTGGCACCCTCTACAGGTCCCCCACGGCCAAAATAAAAATAAATGGAAGTCTCTCCCAAACCTTCTTAATGAGAAACGGTACAAGGCAAGGGTGCCCTCTGTCGCCATTACTGTTTGTGCTCGCATTGGAACCCCTGCTGGCTAGGATCAGAAACTCTCAAAAAATAAAAGGGGTTAAAATAGGAGAGGAAGAACATAAACTTGCAGCTTTTGCAGACGACGTCCTCTTCTATTTAATGGAACCCAAAACATCAATCCCAAACCTTCTAAACCTATGTAGCGAATACGGAGAAATCTCAAACTTTAAATTAAACATCACAAAAACGGAGATTATGAGTATAAACATAAGCAAGACAGAAGAGCAACTCCTGAAAACGAAGTACAAATTTGCTTGGGTTAAAGAACTCAAATACCTAGGAATACTGCTAGCAAAATCTACTAGGGAGATGTATACGATAAATTTTATCCCTTTATTAAATGAAATTAAGACAGAAACAAAAAGGGTGGAAAACAGGGCAATATCATGGATAGGACGAATTAATTACTGCAAAATGGTTATTCTACCAAAAATTTTATATAAATTCCAGATGATCCCCATTACCCTCCCCGGGACATTGCTCTCGGCTCTTAGAAAATTAATAATGAATTATATATGGAGAAATAAGAAACACAGGATAGCACTTCAGACCCTAAAACAGCCAAAATAAAAGGGTGGATTAGCGGTCTCCGATGTCAAGAGATACTACGAGGCGGTGATATTAACAAGAGTGGTGGAGTGGGCCAGAGCTAGCAAAGAAAAAAGGTGGGTTAGTGTAGAAAATTAATTATCACAGGCAAGGTTAGATAAGATAATTTGGAACCCTCCCCAATTTAGGACAATAGATAAAAACGCACACGAGATAACTAAAAATGCACTTAAAGTTTGGGACACGGTCTATAAAAAAACCGTGAAAGAGTACAATTCACCCCTTATATCACTAAAGAATAACGATTATTTTGCACCAGGTAAAACACAAGTGGGGGGAAATTGGATTAAAATGGACACTATACAATTAAGAGATATAACGAAGGAAGGGCACATGTTAACACTACAGGAGTTGAAATTAAAAAACTTTTTCCTGGAAATTAATGAATGGAGATATCGGCAACTAAACCATTTTTTCCAAGACCTTCCACACCCACTGAGGTCGGGAGATCAGTTATTGGAATTGGAAAAAATATGCTCTACAAAAAATGCCAGAGGATCTATCTCGGGACTATATAAGATGTTACTGAAGATGGAAGAGCAGAACATACCCCCATTCATTAAAAAATGGGAAAGGGAACTAGGGACACATCGGGATAGGATCACAATAGAGAAAATGCTGACCCTGACACACTCCTCCGCGGTGGACAGCCGCACAGCAGAGATGTGTTTTAAATGCATAGCCGGATGGTATATGACACCAGACAAATTAAAAAAGTTTAAAGAGGGACAGACTGGAGAGTGCTGGAGGGGCTGCGGCTCACCAGGAAATATGGCGCACCTGTGGTGGGGATGCCCTAAGATAAGGAGGTACTGGGAAAAAATATTGGCCTGCGTTGAAGAGATTACAAAGAAAAAGATAAAAATGGACCCTTGGGTTGTCCTGTTCCACGGGGGGGAAGAAGGCATTAAAAGTTACAAAAAATCGCTAGTACCACACCTACTGAATGCTGCCAAAAGATTAATTCCAAGGGGCTGGCAAGAGGTGGAATGCCCATCGATCTGGGAATGGATCGATGCGGTTGAAGAAACGTATAAAATGGAGGAACTGCAGGAGGACATGGAGGGCAATAACATATTACAAAATATGAAATGGGAAAATTGGAGAACTTTTAAGAAATCGTGGAGTTACGCGGAAAAGTTAAGAGAAGATATTTAAGGCCACTATAGAGAAATCAGAGAGAAGTAGAGGTATAAGGAGATTGTTTTGGTGAGATAGGAGGGGGGGGGGGGGAGGGATGGGTAAGGGGGGTGAAGTATTAAGGGAAAAACTTTTGTATACGTCTAGCAAAAGAAGTTAATAATGTATTCAAGAAAATAATACATATATATATTTATAAAAAAAAAAAAACATAAAAGAGGAAAAACAAAAACAATTCACATAAGAAACAGAGACACTAATGATGCAAAACCGAAATAGAGATGCAATGGGCTGGTACGCAGAACATGAGCATGTAAATGCACACTCTATGAGGTGGAGTCTGAAGTAAAGAAAAAAAAACAAAAAAAAAAACACACTGGCTCAGATTCAAGAAGCACTTGCGCGGGAGCAAGTGTGATTTGCGCCGCGCAAGTACTGATTTGCTCCCAGGCAAATTTGCGGCTGATTCTGTAAACCAGTTAAGCCTGAAATGCGGCCATTTTCCCGCGCACGCAGCCTAGCTGCTCCGGCGCAATTATAGCGCAATTTTGAGCGGGGTGTAAGTTGCGCCTTCATGGAATTCCCTCAGCGAATATGCAAATTAGGTACTGCCGATGATTCAGAAACATGCGCGTGTGATGCGCATCTTGCGCTGGAAGCGCACAAGCTTTTTTCCCCGGGCAAACTTGCTCCTGCTAAAAGCAGGGGCAAGTTAGCAAAAGATGGCCAAATGTCATCTGCAGGAGCGCGCAACTTCAGCAGCACCTAGACAGACGAGCTGAACAAGCAGAGCACCCACATTTTCGGGACCTCACATCTGTGCACCAACATGCCAGGGGCAGCTATGGTTCTTGATATTCTATTGACTGAGCCGACTCGTAGGAGGGCACGGGAGAGGATTTACAGAGGGCGCTACAACCTTTTTGAGATGAGTGATAATGAGGTGTATAGCATGTTTCGCTTTAGCCCTGAAGTCATCCTTGAGTTGGTAACAATCCTGCAGGATGACATCAGCAGCCCGACCCATCGGGGACAGGCAGTGCAGCCACTGGTGAAGGTAGTGGCAACCCTTCATTTTTTGGCAAGTGGCTCATTTCAGCGCACAGGTGGAGTGGTGGCGGGGATGTCCCAATCCAGCATTAGCAGGTGTGTGCACCAAGTGATCCCTGCAATACTCAGACGCATGGGCACACAATTTATCAAACCAACCACGGCTGACCTGCGGCAGAAGGCAATCAGTGATTTTTATGAAATAGCCAGATTTCCACGCACTGTGGGTGCAATAGATTGTACCCATGTGGCACTACGCCCCCCCCCCCCCCGGCACCTCGAGCATATCTACTGCAACAGGAAGCATTGGCATTCGATAAATGTGCAGGTGATTGTGGATGCACATGGCCTCATATGGCATGTCCGTGCCAAACACCCAGGGTCAAGCCATGACAGTTTTATTTACCGACACAGCCCCATCCCAACCGAGTTTGACCAGAACATGTATGGAGACAGCTGGCTGATTGGTGAGTGACATGGGTGTCAGGTATGACTGCCCCCCCCCCCCCCCCATGATGCAGACATCACAAGGGGCACATGCACGACTAACATCCTCCTGTCTTTTCCCTTCCAGATGACTCTGCATATGCCCTGGGACCTCACATGATGACCCCATTTCGTAACCCTCAAACACCAGGAGAGGAAAGATTTAACGAAGCCCATGCACGTACCCGTGCGGTGGTGGAGCGCACATTTGGCATCCTTAAATCTCGATTCAGATGTCTGGATAAATCAGGGGGGACCCTGTTGTATTCACCCAACTTTGTGTGCCAAATCGTCGGGGCATGTTGTATTCTCCACAATTTTGCTGAGAGAAGGGGCATGCACATTGAGCTACGCAATGACCTTACCCCCGAACCACGCAACCCCCCCCCCCCCCCAATAAACACTACCGGATCTTCTGAGGGAAGAGCAATCCGGAATGGTCTTGTGGAACGTCTCTTTGCACATTAAACACACCCTGATCTTGTCACAAGTATAATGCATGTATGCACACCACTGTAGTCCCTAGCACACACACGACACATGCACCCCAAATTGGATTAGACCCAACAATACCCCATGGTATTAGGGAGCAGCAACGCCGCGTCAAGGCTCCAATTATGTTGCTGTCCATTCATACACCTTTCACATGGCAGAGGGTGACACCCCTTTTCCAGCAGGAGTGCCACCCCCCCCCCCCATTCACACACCAGTCACACTGTAGTATACACTCCTCACCGTGTGTAGGGACTACAAATAAATATAAAAGCTCATATTCTGAGCATATATATATAAAAAAAAACTCATATTCTGAGCATATATAAAAAATAAATAAAACTCATATTCTGAGCATATATAAAAAAAAAATAAAACTCATATTCTGAGCATATAATAATTGTAGAAATTATATCATTTTTTTGATTTCTTCTTTGGGCCAAGGGTGCCCCGGCTCTGGCTCCTCAATCTCCGTGGTGCGGAGGAGGCATGGGGTGGGGATGGAGGGGGGGGAGGAGCATCAACCCCTACTTCCAGACTCCTCGCAGGTGGTGGCTGAATGCCCTCCATGGCGTTGGCCAGGCGGGCGAGGATGGTGTTGGTCTGGGCCAACATCCGCATTTGGCGGGTGGTGGTATCCCGCTGATGACGGCGGGTAACTCTCCCCTCCTCCCGCACTGCAGCGGTGTTGGCCTGCACAGCAGCGGTGTTGGCCTTCACCGCAGCTGCCATCCTGCTTAATAAAGCGGGGTTGTTCTCCTGAGCCACCAAGCAGGTGACTATGGCCTTGGAGTTGCCACTTATTTCCGCCAGGCTCTGTGAGACATGTTTGTCCCGGTCCGCATGCAGGGTGAGGGCATGCTGCACAGAGGTGGAGGTGGATGCCATGCTGTCCGCCAGACGTCGAACATCTCCCACCATGGCCCCTATATGGCGGGTCTGCAGGGCCTGCTCCTCCAGCAGACCGTCATGGAGGCTGGAGGATATATGCCTTGTTTTGGACTGAGCCTTCCTGGGAGGAGAGGCTCGGGCACGGACAGAGGGAGAAGGGGAGGGGTCCACAATGGAGGGGCTTGCCCTGGAGGGGCTTGCCCTGGAGGGGGATGACGTGCTGGGCGGGGGGGTGGTGGGTTGCTCAGGGATGGTGGTATCCTCCTGGAGGGAGCCAGAGTCCTCCTGGATGAGGAAAAAGGAATCCTCCTCCAAAACAACTTCCTCCACCATACTTGGCCCCGGTAGGATCTCCTCCTGGACCAGCATTGCCATAATGTCCATGGGGCCTGACTGGACCCCTGGCTCAGGTATGGATGGCGTGGGTCGACCCGCAGCCGAAGACGGCCCAGCTTCATCATCCTCATCACCACCTGTGGATGACACCAAAACGAAATATTTTGCTGGTGCAACACACTGCTCACATGTTCACTTCTACCCCCTCCCATGATGCACAGCAGATATGAAACAAAAATAATAGTTCCATCTTCACTTCTACCCACAAATATGTTCACTTCTACCCCCTCCCATGATGCACAGCAGATATGAAACAAAAATAACTTACCAGTCCCCAAGTTCCCAACAGTGGAGTCGTACCCTGCAAGTCCCTCCACCTGCTCCTGCACAAAAGTTTGGGCAATAAGCTCCTCCTCATGATTTAGGCGGATCTTACATTGCGGTCCACCTCCCGTGCCACCGGTATGTTTTCGGATAAGAGCCAGTTTATCCCGGACCCTGCGCCTCATATCATTCAGTTTTTTTTGAATGTCATCCCAGGAACGATCTTCATTACCCAGGGCATTGATGTCCAGGGCTATGGCTTCAAAGATAGCCCTCCTTTGGGCAACGGTGGTGTTTGCCCGCTGGGCACCATATAGGAGTTCTTTATGTTGCTGGAGTGCAGCAATTAAGATGTCCATCTCCGCAGCCACGAAGTTTGCCTTTCTTTTTTTAGTTCCTTTGGGAGGTGCCATCTCTTCAAAATGGGCTGAATTTCCTTGCTCAGGGGGGGTTGGAAAAAGCAGGATGAAATTCAGCAAAGAACCTGCGCAAGTCTGCTCCTATTTATTTGCTCAGTGCAAGCAGCTGAGCAGGATTTGCCCTGAAAGTATGCTAGGCGCAGTTTGACGCATGCGCAGACGGCAGCGCTCTAACTGCGCATGCGCGCGCCCGGCGCAAACCTCTGCTGAGCCGAAAAATCCTCATTTACATAGGGGCACACCCACTTTGACTTGCGCGGCCTTGCGCCCTCAGCTTTGCCTTAAACAGGAGCAAATTAAATGAACAAACGATTCCTGAATCAGGTGGCAATTTGGCAAAATTGCCCCAGCGCAGAGAAATTCAGCTGAGCAGCTCATGTGTAAGTAATGGGCAAATCTACCTGAATCTGGGCCACTGACAACATCAACTCAAGAAAGCATTGTAAAAAAAAAAAAATTGTAAAAAATAAAAATTGTAAAAAAAAAAAATACTGACACGTGTCACTGTCACATGACATAAAAAAGTATCGGTAATCGGTATTGGCGAGTACTTGAAAAAAAGTATTGGTACTTTAAAAAGTGATATCGGGACAACTCTAATAAAAAGCAAAGCATTCTCGAAATGGATCCCATGCTAAGCAGCCAAGCTTCTTTGTAAGGGGCCCAAAAGCAAGTGGAGATCACTGGAGTGGCGGTGTCTACTTCAGTGATTTCCAGCTTCCACAGGCATTGGCCAGGTATAGTACATACCAATGAAACAATGG
The DNA here is from genome assembly GCF_905171775.1 of Rana temporaria. NCBI lineage: Eukaryota > Metazoa > Chordata > Amphibia > Anura > Ranidae > Rana > Rana temporaria. The sequence continues at coordinate 643,078,996 of NC_053489.1, read as the reverse complement.
AACTATGCATGTCCATACTTGTAAATCTTAACAACATCTGTAATGAGATGTTTTTGATTGTAAAGTATCCTGATTAGGCTACACAGACATTTATCAAGTACTCTTCTCCTTATTCATAAAATCAGATTCACATGATGGTGTTTTGCAATGAGCATTTGTTCTGTAAAACATCTCAAAACATCGTTTCTGTTCAAACATTAAATCATCGTGGAACCTGCACCAGATCCCTGAGCACAATACATTGCTGTACAGACCTCATGTTCTGTACATTATTAGTTACAGCTCTAATAAATGTATAGATCCTTGGTGTAGCAGATGAAACAAATATTAATATGTCTCATATATGGATCAGTCAATATTTAACTACTGTATGAACTGGAATATTTCCTAACATTTAATATGTACGGTATAAAGAACATGAATTTAATACCACTGGATACCAGCTGTCCTATTACTTCCATCCACCCTGTGTCTATTTACTTAAGCCTAGATGCCTTTTTTTTATTTGCTAGATATAAACACAGCATTAAAATAAAAAAATATATATAAATATATATATATATATATATATATATATATATATATATATAACCGGCTTTTGGGATAACTGGTGTCCACCTTGAAGAGATCTACTATCAGACCTCTAAAGCCCTGTACACACGATCGGATATCTGATGGAATCTAATCCGATGGATTTTTTCGTCGGATGTAAGATGAAGATGACTTTCATCAGTCTTGCCTACACACCCTCGGTCAAAAATCCGACCGTGTCCAATGCGGTGACGTAAAACACTACGACGTGCTGAGAAAAATGAAGTTCAATGCTTCCGAGCATGCGTCGACTTGATTCTGAGCATGCATGGATTTTTGACCGATGGACTTCCACACAGACGATCGTTTTTTTCTATTGTTTTTTTTATCCATAGGAAAAATTTAAAACAGGTTCTATTTTTTTTCACCGATGGGGCCAACACGCGATCGGTTTGTCCGATGAAAACGGTCCATCGGTCTGTTTTCATCAGACAAACCGATCGTGTGTACAGGGCTTAAGGGAATCCTCGGAGAAAAAGAAGCTGACTGCTGGTCGGATTTTGGCCACCTCCATCCCTTTTCCAACACTAAGCAGTCCATTTTTTTTATATTTTCATGCAAGAATTTGACAGATTGCACACAGGATTCACATATTTTTCCAATTGAACCCAGTGGGTGAGAGTTGTGTGAATCTTGTGTGAAAATATTTATAAATAGGCCCCTCATTGTCAGAAGACAATGCAGACAAGGAAAGAGATGTAAAACCAAGTGCCGTTTTATGTTGCAGTACAGACTTCATATTGATTAAAGGGGTTGTAAAGGCACAGTTTTTTTTAACCTTAATGCATTCTATGCATTAAGGTGAAAAAACATCCAAGGATTAGCGGCCCTCCATTACTTAACTGACCCCTCGAAAGTCCCGTGCCGTTAACGCACTGGCTTCTCGACCGGGCTTCTCAGTTCAATCATTGGTTGATTGAAAGCAGCGCAGCCATTGGCTTGCGCTGCTGTCAATCACATCCAATAACAAGAGCGCTGAAGTGTGATTACCTTGTGGTGCCTCAAATATCTCGTAGGGCCATATTCTTAAACAAGTTACGTAGGCGTATCAGCAGATACGCCTACGTAAGTCCGTTTCCTATGTTTAAGTGTATTCTCAAACTGAGATACACTTAAACATGCCTAAGATACGACGGCTTGCGCCGTTGTAGCTTAGGCTGCAATATTTACGCTGACCGCTAGGTGGCGGTCAGCGTAGAATATGCAAATGACTAGTCACGCCGATTCTCTAACGTACGCTTGCCCGCCGTAGTGTTTTAACGTCGTTTCCGTAAGCGATACGCGGCGTAAAGATAAAGATGCCCCCTAGGTGGCGTACTCAATGTTAAGTATGGCCGTCGATCCCGCGTCGAAATTTCAAAATTTAACGTCGTTTGCGTAAGTCGTCCGTGAATGGCGCTGGACGCCATTTACGTTACAGTCAAAACAAATGACGTCCGTGAGACGTCATTTAGCGCAATGCACGTCGGGTAATTTACCCGACGGAGCATGCGCATTACGATCGGCGCGGGAGCGTGCCTAATTTAAATGATCCACGCCCCCTGCCAGGATCATTTGAATTAGGATGGCTTGCACGGGTGGACTTTACGCGACGCCGCCGCAAGTTTACAGGTAAGTGGTTTGTGAATCAGGCACTTGCCACTTAAACTTGCGGCGGAGTAACGTAAAGTACATACGTTCCGCCGCCTTAGATGTATAAGAATATGGCCCCCAGTCTTTAGAATGATCCCTGGAGGCCATGACTTTTGGCATAAGTCATATTAGGCCATGCTTAACACCATTGATGTACTGATATTTCACAGTTGAATATCAGGGGTCCCAGACAGCAGTGAGAACTTGGGGAGGTTGGAGGGAGTTTCAAACCCTTTTGAACTCACCCAAAAGTGAGAAATTACTCTTTAGTTCCTTCCTTTAGTTCTTTCTAGATTTGCACCTTATAGCTCCAACGTATGGTCAGGATTAAAGGAGTAGTAAAGTCCGCTTTGTGATTTTTACCTACAAGTAAACTAATAATAAAGTTACCTGTAGGTAAAATGAATATCTCCTAAATGCAGGGCTCGACAAACCCCAGGCGACAGGTCACATTGGCGACTAGAATTAGCGACCTGGCTCCTGGTCTGTATCCAGCCTGTGATATCCATGGTGTGCCCCCATCCAGCCTGTGTGTATGTGATACAGCTTGTTGCTGTCCCCTCCTCGCAACCAGCCTGTGTGTCCGCTGTGAGCCCTCGTCATGTCCCGCAGCTGCTGTCATCTAGATAGAGCTCATGTCTTCCTGTGTGTAGCCGATCGATTGGCGCGCTCGGTTTCTTTGGTCTGAAACCGGCACATGCGCAGTAGAGGCAAGGGTACCGTCTTGTAACCTTGCTACACTGTCCCTTCCTAGTGAGCTGCTGCCCATCACATCATCAAGCCAAGTTCACACGGGCTAAAAGTCAGGCAACATTGGTCGGCTCAAAAAAAACTGGCTGCCATTCGGCTCGTGTGTATGGCAGTAGGTCTGAAAGAAGCCAGCTGTTCAGCTGGCTTCTGTCAGACGAGCATGCTGGAAAATCAGCAGCCGAAAAGACTGGCTCCTAACTTTTTTAGCTGGCTCCTAGATTCCAAGCAAATTTGTCAAGCCCTGCCTAAATGTACACCGTTTAGGAGATATTCGCTCTTTTGGGAGCCGTTCACATCACCGGTGCATGCCCTCTGAAGGAACGGCATACCTGTTAGGCCTCGTACAGACGGGCAAACATGTACGATGAAAACGGTCCGCCGGACCGTTTTCAGCGTACATGTCCGCCCGGAGATTTCTGTATGATGGCTGTACACAACATCATACAGAAATCCGTGCGTACACGATACGCGGCGACAAAGCCGCGCCGTCGCCGCGACAATGACGTGGCGACGTGCGCAGCCCTGGCAGTTCAATGCTTCCACGCATGCGCCAAAGTCATTCGACGCATGCGAGGGATGGCGGCCACTCGGACATGTACGGTAAGTCTGTACAGATGACTGAACATGTCCGACGGACAGGATTCCAGCGGGCATGTTTCTAAACATGTTTAGAAATATTTGCCCGCTCGAAAAAGGCCCGGCGGGCAAATGTACGCTGGAATCCTGTCCGCTCGGCTGTACAGACGACCGAACATGTCTGCTGAAACTGGTCCGCGGACCAGTTTCAGCAAACATGTTTGGTCGTGTGTACGGGGCCTTAGAGAAAAAGTTACCCTTGCATTGGGGCCCTCTGCTCTACAAGGTTTAAAAGCTTTGTCCAGATGATGATAAATAACGCAAATTACTTATATTTACCACCTTCTTCCCTCAGCAGCCAGCGTGCTCCTCTGTTGTCTGACTCTAACGATCCTGCATTGTGCATGATGATGTCGAATAGGGACCAATCTTAAAGAGGAAGAAGCCTGCCAGAGCTTCCTGTTTCCCTACTCTTGTAGCGTGAAGGGGGACCTAATGCAATGGTGACTCTTACTCCAGCCCAGAGTTCTGCTTTAAATATAGTTATATAAATATGATAGCGATATACAAATACCTCAATGATGATCCCAGCATAGGTAGAAAACTATTCAGTCTCATGTCGCGTGTAGAAAGGCACAGGCCACTCAATGAGATTGGAGGAGAAGTCGCTTAACCTTAAAGGATCACTAAAGGAAAAAATAATTTTTGCTGAAATGACTGTTTACAGGGTATGAGACATAATAGTTAACTGATTCCTTTTAAAAATGATTAAAAATAGATAAAAAACAATCATATAATGTGCCTGCAGTTTAGTTTCGTTTTTGCTGTTGTTTCCTGGTTCTCTGATGTACAGAGCCAAAGAGCCAATAGATGGCAGTGAAGGTTTTGCAAAATGAAACTGGATTGGTGCTGAGGGGTTTTATACACACCTCCTTAATTAGTCACCACAGAGAGAAATCTCCCAGTACTGTGGTGATCAGGAAACCGACAACCAGGAAGTGTCCAGAACAGAGAGGAATTACAGCAACATCAAAGCAAAAACGAACAATGAGGACATGAAACCAGGACTGCAGTAAGGTAAAGGAAGCTATTTAGCTAAAAAAAAAAATTCCTTTAGTGATCCTTTAAGCTGAGCAGAGGATTTTTAACTGTCAGGGAAATAAGGATGTGGAACTCTCTTCCACAATTGGTGGTGTCAGCAGGAAGTATTGATTGTTTTAAAAGACTCTTGGACATGCATCTTAGTAAACACAACATACAGGGAAATGGGTAATCATTATCGACAAGAACACACATACACCAATTACACAGGTTGGACTTGATGGACGAGTGTCTTTATTCAACCTTACCAACTATGTAACTATGTTGGGGAGCAGGGAAAGGATGTGATCCCATATACTGTATATACCCCATCAAGGAATACCACTAAATTGCTGATACTCTCCTTTGGCGCATATGAACCTGGCTATGAACATATGAACCTTTGGTATGACAGGAATGATATGCAGTTTACTCTTCTGGAACAACTCTTCATATGAAACACATGTAACCACTTCAGTTGGTGATGGTGATATTCATTCTGTTTTATTCTCTTCTATTAAATTTTTTATCTAAACTAGTCTATTCTATTATTTTATGTTCTACTCTTTCCTATTCTATTCTATTTGAATCTCTTCTATTCAAATATATTCTATTCAAAATTTAAATTTTGGAAGACGGTTATATTCTTTCTATCGTATTCCATTATATTACATTCTATGCTATTTTATTACATTATATTCTATTCTATTGTTTTTCCTATTCTAGTCTTTTCTGTTCTATTCCTTTCTATTATATCCATTTTATTTTCTACTCTATTTTATTCTCGTCTTATTTAGATTAGATTCAAATTTCAGATGAAATTTAATTTCATTATTTCCGATTTGTTTAACTGCTTGCCGACCGCCTCCTGTAGATATACGTCGGTAGAATGGCACAGCTGTGCAAAGCAATGAACCTGTACGTTGTTTTGAATTTCTGTGACGCTCTGTGACTCAAAGTCCACCGGTGTCCCGCGATCATGTCACAGAGCTGCAGAACAGGGAGATGCCTATGTAAACCAGGCATTTCCCTGTTCTGCCTAGTGACAGGACAGTGATCTACTGCTCCCTGTCATCTGGAGCAGGGATTAGTGTCGTGTCACTCGTAGCCCAGCCCCCCACAGTTAGAATCACTCCCTAGGACACACTTAACCCCTTCCTCGCCCTCTAGTGGTTAACCCCTTCCCTGCCGGTGTCACTTACACAGTAATCAGTGCATTTTTATAGCATATACGTAGCTGTAAAGATGACAATGGTCCCAAAAATGTGTCAAAAGTGATCAATGTGTCTGCCATAATGTCGCAGTCACGATAAAAATCGCAGATCGCCGCCATTACTACTAAAAAAAAAATTAGAAATATGAAATACATCTATCCCCTATTTTGTAGACGCTATAACTTTTGCGCAAACCAATCAATAAACGCTTATTGTGATTTTTTTTACCAGAAATATGTAGAAGAATACGTATCAGCCTAAACTGAGAAAGAAATGTGTGTTTTTATATATTTTTTGGGGATATTTATTATAGCAAAAAGTAAAAAATATTGCTTTTTTTCCCAACATTTTCGGTCTTTTTTTGTTTAAAGCGACGCAGTGCCTAATCTCAAAAAAATGGCCTGGTCATTGGGCAGCCAAATCCTATGGGGGCTGAAGTGGTTAAATCCGTTACTATTGTAATTTGGAAATTCGGATACATCTGAATGAATTTATCCGCATTTAGATTCAGAACAAAACAAACCATGCATGTCTACTTTAAACTGTTATGAGCTATAGTAGGACTCATAAATGCATCCTCAGTATCATTCTGATAGCACCAGACCCAGGGAACTAAAGGGTGATGATCAAGTACAAAGTAGTTCTACTTACAAATCAGTGGCGGCTGGTGCACAAATTTTTTTGGGGGGCGCAAACGTAAAAAGAAAAAAAAAAAAGCAGCCTCACTGTGCCCATCAAATGCAGCCACTGTGGCATCAATTGTCACCACTGTGCCATGCCATCAAACGCAGCCACTGTGCCATCAATTATCACCACTGTGCCATGCCATCAAATGCAGTCACTATGCCATCAATTCACACCACTGTGCCATGCCATCAAATGCAGTCACTGTGCCATGCCGTCAAACGCAGCCGCTGTGCCATGCCATCAAGCGCAGTCACTGTGCCATGCCATCAAAGGCAGTTGCTGTGCCATGCCAAACGCAGTCACTGTGCAATGCCATCAAACGCAGTCACTGTGCCATGCCATCAAACACAGCCACTGTGCCATCAATTGTCACCACTGTGCCATGCCATTAAACGCAGCCACTGTGCCCCTCAATTGTCGTCACTGTGCCAATTGTCACCACTATGCCCCTCAATTGTCGCCACTGTGCCAATTGTCACCACTGTGCCCTTTAATTGTCGCCACTGTGCCCATTGTCACTACTGTGCCCATTGATGCCACTGTGCCCATTGTCACTACTGTGCCCATTGTTGTCACTGTGCATGCCACTATGCCCATTGTCACTACTGTTTCCATTGATGCCACTATGCCCTTTGTCGCCTCTGTGCCCATTGTTGCCTCTGTGCCCTGTAAAATGCACTTACCTTAATCCTTCGACGTCCCTCGATGTCTTCTTCTCCTGCCTTGGTGACGCTTCAGCCAATCAGGTTACCGATAACCAGAATTGGCGAACCTGATAGGCTGAGACGGCAGTCAGTCTTATCCAAGGAACACACCCCGTACGTTCCCTGGATAAGACATCCAGGAGCCGGAGGGCTGTGCACGGAAAGCCTATCAGAGCCACTGGCTCTGATAGGCACTTCCGCACAGCCAACCAGCTGCCGTTATTCAGGTGATCGGCGCTCAATGTCCGGCCACCTTGAATAGACGTGACGTGACGTGCTCTCCGACCTGTGGAGCTAGCAGCTGGGAACTTGTGGTTGTGCTACGGCGGTGGTGGCGATCCCTGACGACCCAAAATTCGTACCGCAGATTGGCGGTGAAACGTCTGCAGCCCCAGTGCCGGGTAGGCACCTATACAGTAAGAGGCCATTTGGCTTTTCCTATGTTTTTAAGTGTTTTTTATTAAAGCAATATTACGCTATTGGCTTTTCCCTGTTTTTTTCATATATCCTTATTTGGAACGCCTGGGGACGAGGTCATACATCTATTTTCCTGTCAACATGTGTGCAGGCACAATCCTGTTCAAGCTCTTTTGACTATCTTTTTCATTAAAATAGTCAACTCGTTCTGGTAAGCGCATCCATTTTCTTCAGCACATTTTGGGTGTAAAGAAGATTCAAGTGTGGTGGTGGCACTTTTTTTTTACTTAAGCAAGATTACAACAAATAAGAAGATTCAATTACCTACTTATTTCCTACTTGATATTGGGACTTTATGTCATAGAGCCCGTCTATGACACCAGAGACACTATTTAATATATTAATATTTCACTTTATTTGTATTATATCCATGATCACGATTACAGGCGATTTAATAGTTTATCACTTTGTTGTCTAGCGCCCTCTACCTATCCTTTTCAACTATTGCAATCAGTATTGTATATGAGGAGCAGCTTTTTGTATTTTTAAGTTTTGTATTTATTGTTTGGCACTGATTTTCACTTTTTTCAATAATAACATACATTCATGCAATGCATGAATGTATGTTATTTTCATTGGCGGTGCGGGGCCAGAGGGGGCGGCGCTCCAGCGCCCTCTATGGACAGACCGCCACTGTTACAAATACTAAAATAAAAAAAATTCCCATTAGAATCTCTGTGAAGGATGCTTCAGTGTAATTCTCCCTGCTTGGTTAAATTGTGGGTTAGAGGTAAAATGGATTCATGTGTTACAAGCTATTGACATGTTAATGACCCGTCTGCAGCTAGCTCCTTATTTCAAAGGGATGTTAACCCTGTTTACTGTGATTAGAGGTGACTCATGTTATGTATTCTGATTGCTTCATTATGCGGTGCCAGGCTGCCCAGCTAATGTGTTCTGTACACCTTGTAATTAACTTCCCTGATGTCATTATTTAAAGAAAATGTGTCTCAGGTCGGCTCCGAATTGTCTGGCTATATTCTGTATGAGAAACTCCATAGTGGGTGAAAAGGGGGTGGAGCTCCCATTGTTCCTTGATTAAGGATTTAGCTTGTAAAACTGTATTTATAACCAGCAGCAAGCTGCCAATAAATAGGTCTTGGTTCCAGCATTCAGTCTTGACTCATGTGTGGATGATCCTGTGATGTTGTTGCATGGAGAGGAGGGAATGCTTGACAGGGATATCATACCGATACCGTCACAATTGGTTGGCAGCAGCGGGATTTTCCCTTCTACTCTCCCTTACACCAGGATTCCAAGCAGACACTGGGAACAGTGAATGGAAGGCTGGTACACCCTGCTTAAAAGAAATACACTGAAAGAACTACTGGAAGTTCGTGGAAGGATTGCTAGCAACAAAACCAAGCGGGTCATCATAGCAGAATTAATGGAGCTAGACCAGGAGAACGTGATTGCAGCAACGCCAGCAGTACAAGAGATGGAGACACCAGTGATGCAGGACGAGGAATCACCAGCCAACAAGCTAATGAGAGAGAAGCTAGCGTGGTTCGGCCCGAACCCAACGCCGGATGTGGTGCTGAAAGTGATGGACCTGTTAGTAAACGCAGAACTACAGGAGGCTAAACAAATAAGAGACGAAGAACTACAGTTAAAGCTGGCAGCAGTCCAACAAGCAGCCGCACATTCTCCAAACAGTGAGTACAGCACAGCAGACACAAGGAAGATTCCGTTTAGCGCTTTTAAAGCTTTTGATGAAAAGGACTGTGAAATTGATAACTACCTGGCAGATTTTGAGTGACAATGTAACCTGCACCGAATAGCTAGAGGAGAGTGGGTTGCAATATTGTCAGGCAAACTGTCAGGCAAAGCTTCTGATGCTTTCCGGACTGTGCCAGATCAGGATATCCATAGCTACGCCCGGGTTAAAGAAGTGCTCCTGGCTCGTTATGCAGTAACCCCAGAGTCCCACCGACAGAAGTTCAGGGACTCACGCAAAACCACGAAAGACTCTTACGCGGAATGGGCATGCCAGTTGTCCCTGTCGGCCTCTAACTGGGTTAACAGCAGCCAGGCCACCACCGCAGAGGACATTTTGCAACTAATGCTCCTGGAGCAATTTTACAATCACATCCAGACGGATGTCAAAGATTGGGTGAGAGATCGCAGGCCCATGACTCTACCAGAGGCCGCAAAGTTGGCGGATGAATATGCGGATACTCGCAAGACAAACCAGGTCACACCACGGGTACAACCTCCACGACCAACGGCGCCCTCACACCCACCAGCCGCTAGATACCAACCGCCTAACAGACCGATGACATCGAGCCCTCGCTATCCACGCCAGGAGGACAACGAACAACGCTGCTTCCGGTGCAAACAGTTGGGTCACTTCAAGCAGAATTGCCCCCTGAATGACAACACCAGATCAAATTGGTCTCAACCTGGGTACCGCCCACCAGCAGCAGCCCATTGTGTAGACTCGGCTTGGGATCCCCAGGAGCTGGGTCAGGAAGAACCATTGGGCACCCCTTACGAAGCCCTCATGGTACAATCTGTTATTACGGACAACAGGGAACACCATTGTCAGCTGGTCATGGGCGACAGCCATGAGCCGGAGGGGCCTTGGAGGGAGCTGGGCAGAAAGAGGCACCGCCGGCTACCCTCCAAGAAGAAGAGGTCCTGGAAGTCATATAACCAGCGGACCTGGGAGGAGAAGAAGCGACTGGAGGAGATGGAATCGCAGCGGGCACCCCAGATGCGGGCCGAGATGTTCGCCAAGGGCCCATCGGTGGCCCCTTACACCACCACCCAGTTCCTGATGATGAAGGACCACGTGGAGAGCCTGCAGGACATGAGCAAGCAGGATCTGATCCGTGAGTACATAGAGCTGGAGGAGTGCATAAGCCGCATGGAGGAGGAGAACAACCACCTGAGGTCACAGCAGGCTGACCCCCCCAGGCTCCATGAACTGGAGATGGAGCTGGAGAAGCTCCAAGAGGAGAACCGGTGGCTGCAGAGGGAGCAGGGGGTGGCTGACCTTATGGGGCTCTGATTCCCCTCCCCCCCCCCGGACTCTGAGCACCAGTGCTACAGCATTTCAACAAATATAACTTTTTCTTTTTATGAATCTCCTGTGATTGTCACTTCAGAGCCATAACCTGCCCCTCCCATAGCGGGACACCTAGACGGCGGCGCACAGACCCATTCGCCGTCTTCACACTGACTTCTGGTGACTCTGCAGATCGCACAAAGACTTGGGAACTGACCGGCGTGTGATCTGACGACCCGGTGGCATACCTGAGTCTGAAGCAGTTACCAATGGAGGTCAGTCACGCCAAACGGAGTTAACCTCGGACTAAAAGCTCTGAACCCGTCAACCCTACTGGACCAGGGAAGGTCCAACCGGGTTTGCCGGAGCAGGGAGAAAAAGGGGGGCCATTGTGAAGGATGCTTCAGTGTAATTCTCCCTGCTTGGTTAAATTGTGGGTTAGAGGTAAAATGGATTCATGTGTTACAAGCTATTGACATGTTAATGACCCGTCTGCAGCTAGCTCCTTATTTCAAAGGGATGTTAACCCTGTTTACTGTGATTAGAGGTGACTCATGTTATGTATTCTGATTGCTTCATTATGCGGTGCCAGGCTGCCCAGCTAATGTGTTCTGTACACCTTGTAATTAACTTCCCTGATGTCATTATTTAAAGAAAATGTGTCTCAGGTCGGCTCCGAATTGTCTGGCTATATTCTGTATGAGAAACTCCAGAGTGGGTGAAAAGGGGGTGGAGCTCCCATTGTTCCTTGATTAAGGATTTAGCTTGTAAAACTGTATTTATAACCAGCAGCAAGCTGCCAATAAATCAGTCTTGGTTCCAGCATTCAGTCTTGACTCATGTGTGGATGATCCTGTGATGTTGTTGTATGGAGAGGAGGGAATGCTTGACGGGGATATCATACCGATACCGTCACAATCTCCAATTTGGTTTGTCATATTGAAAACGTTACTGATAATACAGATAATAATGTCTGTTAAAATCTTTGCAATACCTGTACTGGGCCCTTGGGGTTTCACTTAAAACATCAAAATGAAAAGATCAGCTGAAGAAATAGCTTCTTCTGAGGCCTAGTACACACGAGAGGATTTATCCGCGGATACAGTCCACCGGACCTTTCCGCGGATAAATCCTCTCGAGGATTTGGATCCGATGGAGTGTACTCACCATTGGATCGAAATCCGCGCCGAAATCCCCTCGCGATGACGTGTCGCGATCTCACCGCGATGATGATGCGGCGACGTGCGCGGCGCTGTCATATAAGGAATTCCATGCATGCGTCGAATCATTACGACGCATGCGGGGGATCCCTTCGGACGGATTGATCCGGTGAGTCTGTACAGACCAGCGGATCAATCCGTTGGGATGGATTCAAGCGGATAGATTTTAAAGCATGTCTTCAAATTTTTATCCGCTTGAAATCCATCCCAGGGGATAAAAATCCGCGGAAACAGATCCGCTGGATCGTACACACCAGGGGATCTATCCGCTGGAGCCGGTCCGCGGATCAATTCCAGCAGATGGATCCTCTCGTGTGTACGGGGCCTGAATCATCGAACTTGCTGTCAAATAATGACAAATAAATGGAGCCATTACAACAGGCCCTGCAGCTGACTGACAATTGTCTTCTCACCGTCCCACCTATTAATCTTGAGATTGTTTACTGTTCATTGGACACATGTGTGGATGTCCATATCAAGAGGTTTTTATTAATCAATGGTCATCAGGCTCTCATCTCTCGAAGTCCTAGGAAGAGTGAAAACATTAAACTAACTGTAATAATCACAGACAATTGAGAATTGTCTAAAAATAATGGCCACACTGCAGTCACCAAGACTTCACATGGCCCCTGTTCCATTGTCTGCTTATTGTTGTTAAAGCGGAGTTCCGGCCACAATTTCACTTTTTAAATATAAATACCCCTGTAATACACAAGCTTAATGTATTCTAGTAAAGTTAGTCTGTAAACTAAGGTCCATTTTGTTAGGTTGTTACAGCATTTAGACACTTTATAAAATAGAAATTGACTGGGGCCATCTTAAGTGTGGGCATCATGAAGCCAGACTGTATGACTTCCTGGATTTCAGCCTTGCAGATCTCGCACATGCTCAGTGCTGCACAAGCAGTGTCAGATCAGGTTTCAGCACCTGTGCTGTCCAAGTCACATGATTCTTTGAGACTGGGGAGTGCACAGACTCCTGGAAAGTTACACCCACTACATTCCCAGGAGTCTGTGCGGTGTAGGTTAGGAAGCATTAAGCACCTAGGTGCAGGAAGTGGGAAGATTAACTATTCTGCCTAGCAACAACACTTTGAAGGCATCTAAAAAAAAAAATTTGTAAAGGACTAATGACATTTTTTTTAAACTACTGATGTAATGTTATATTTATGGGTGGAACTCCACTTTAAATGTTGGGAAACCTAGAGAAAAGAAGTCACATTTTTCTCACAGGTTTATCCAATCCAGTCTTGATGCTCTTGATAATTAAAGGGTAGGGCCATCAAAAAAAAATTCCTTATGCCCCGTACACACGATCGGTTTTCCCGGCGGTAAAAAACCCGCCGGGAAAACCGAGGGGAAAGCTGAAAAACCAGCTCGGCAGCTTTTTTCCCCTACACACCCCCGGTTTTCCTGGCAGGAAAACTGCCATGAGAGCTTTGGCCGGGAATCCTGGCCGTGTATATGCTCCACCGCAGTGTTTCCTATAGGAAAACTCCCGGGAAAAAGACCGCCGGGAATCCCGGCAGGAAAAAAGGAAACATGTTCTCATTTTTCCCGTCGGGATTCCCAGCGGTTTTCCTGTTGGGGATTCTGCCATGGGGCATACACACACGGTTTGTTTTCCATCGGTGAAAAAAAAATAGAACATGTTTTACATTTTTCCTATGGATAAAAAAACAATAGAAAAAAAACATTGTGGCCTCGTACACACGACCGAACATGTCTGCTGAAACTGGTCCATGTTCGGTCGTGTGTAGGGCCGGCCGGACCGGATTCCTGGCCTAGCGGACAGGTTTCCAGCGGACCAATGTTTCTTAGCATGCTAAGAAACATGTCCGCTGGAAGCCTGTCCATCGGACATGTTCGGTCGTCTGTACGACTCACCGGACATGTCCGCTCGGCCGAAAGCCCTCGCATGCGTCGAAGTGATTCGACGCATGCGTGGAAGCATTGACCTTCCAGGGTCGCGCACGTCGCCACGTCATCGTCGCGACCACGTCACCGCGTTCGCTGTCCGAGGGGATTTTGGTCTGATGGTGTGTACACACATCAGACCAAAATCCGGCAGCGGACATGTCCGATGAAAACGGTCCGCGGACCGTTTTCATCGGACAGGTCCCATCGTGTTTACGAGGCCTGTCTGTGTGGAAGTCCATCGGTCAAAAATCCATGCATGCTCAGAATCAAGTCGATGCATGCTCGGAAGCATTGAACTTCATTTTTCTCAGCACGTCGTAGTGTAAATAAAATAAAAGTGTGTGCAATAAAGGACTTGGTGGGATGGCTAGTGGGCGGATTTGGTAGGAAGGCCAGGGGGTAGAAATTTTGGTTGTCAGGCCCAGGGGGGGGGGGCCTGACAACCAGGCCTAAAGCTGTTTAAGGGGCCTCACAATTTCTGATGGCTGCCCTGAGTGTAAGCACCCGAGTTTGAGTTGGTACCCTGTCACAATCCTATTTACTGGATGGAAAGTAATACAACCTTTACCATTTAAAACAATTACCTTATATGTGTTTAAATTGTGCAGAAGAATACGCATCGGCCAAAAAAATGTTTTTTTTTTTTTTTTTTTTTTATGGGATATGTATTACAGCAAAAAGTAAAAAATATTGTGTTTTTATTCAAAAGTGACGCTCTTCTTTTGTTTATAGCACAAAAAATAAAAACCGCAGAGGTGATCAAATGCCACCAAAAGAAAGATCTATTTGTGGGAAAAAAAGGACGTTAATTTTGTTTGGAAACCACGTCGCACGACCCCGCAATTGTCAGTTAAAGCGACGCAGTGCCGCAAGCTGACATTTCGCCTGGGCAGGAAGGGGGTATACGTGCCCAGTAAGCAAGTGGTTAATGACCGTATTTTCGCACACTTGACATTTATTTTCAGCTTTTATTGTGTCTTGTTTTTGAGCCTAAACTTTTTTTATGTTGATGTCTGATATATAAACAACAGAAAGTCTTCTTTTCTCGTTTTCAAATGGTTTTTGTTTTGTCTCACTTCTCATAATTGCATTCCGCACTGATCTCAACCAAGAATTACGTTTTATTAAAAAGAACTCCTTGTATAGTCCTCACATTCAGCTTGCTAATGTCTCTGGCTAATTATACACAGTTTACGAGAAAAGCAAGAAAAGATTCAGTTTAGACCAATAATGTATCAGAAGAGCCATCTCAGAGCATGTCTCATAAACTGTTGTTGCGTATTATATTCTATAGCCTATGGCATTCATTGTTTATGGGATGCTCTTTGTCATCAAAAAGAAATCTATGTTAAAGTGAAATTGTCAGCCATGTCTTTACAATTACAGCAAAGTGCCTGCTGCTGTCTGTATTAGCTAGAAAAAGTTCCCCTTTTCTTTCTTTGGAGGTTGACTTGACTATGGTAACACAGATGTAAACTGCCTATTACCTATAATACCATACACCATGGGGGCCCAACCAGTGGCCCACAGAGCCCTCTGATGTGGCCCGTGACCTCCTGCTCTGGGATGGAATAGAATAGAATACTGTTATTAAAGGTCAGTTTATTACTAAAATCACAGGGCAGATCCTCAGAGCGAGTACGCCGGCGTATCTAATGATACGCCGGCGTACTTTCAAATTACCCACCTCGTATCTTTGGTTTGAATCCTCAAACCAAGATACGACGGCATCTGGGTTAGATCCGACAGGTGTACGTCCTTGTACGCCTTCGGATCTAAAATGCAATACTTCGGCGTCCGCTGGGTGGCGTTCACGTCGTTTTCCGCGTCGCAAATTAGCTATTTCCAACGATCCACGAACATACGTGCGGCCGTCGCATTCTCTTACTTCGTCTCTAGTCGGCTTTTTCCGGCGTATAGTTAAATCTGCTGTTTTGCAGCGTATAGTTAGACTTGCCATGTTAAGTATGCCCGTCATTTCCGCGTCGAAATTTTAAATTTATTTTTTTTGCGTAAGTCGTCCGTGAATTCGGGATGGACGTAATTCACGTCTAAGTTAAAAAAAATTACGTTGTTGCGACGTCATTTAGCGTAATGCATGGCGGGAAATTTAGAAACGGAGCATGCGCAGTTCATTCGGCGCGGGAACACGCTTCATTTAAATGAAACACGCCCCCTAATCGCCGATTTGAATTCCGCCACCAGAGATACACTACCCCGCCCTAACTTACGGCGCAAATTCTTTGGGGATTTGAACCGGCCAAAAGTAAGTTACAGCGGCGTAGTGTATCTCTGATATGCTGCGCCCATCTATTTCTATGTGAATCTGCCCCACAGTGTGTATGTATGGGCATATCTGTTCGGCAGTGGTTACTGGGCTGCTTTCAAACTGATGTGCCGAGCAGCGCACCTATGGGTTACCTGCACTGAGCCATAGACTTCTGTTATTACCTGCAAAATTGGTGAGCATATGCAGAGCAGATACTGACCTGCCATCCGCCATTGTGGCCCGTGACCGTTTACCAAGTCGCTTAAGTGGCCCTTGCGCTTAAAAAGGTTGGGCACCCCTGCCATACACGCTACATCCCCTCTTAAATAACCAGACGACACCCATTTTCTAGTAAACTGGCCGCATTGGCCATTTTATTAACATTTTAACCATAAAATGTATTTACAAACAATGCTCTCCCAGATATATCGTAACCATGTTGAGGATCATTGAAGGCACTGACCAAATTTTCTTTGTATCAGCGTGGCCACACAAGGTCCCCAGTCGCAGCACACCAACTTGAGGACAATACAACTGTAACGGAACCCCAAATGGGACAGGGGTTAAATCCGTGAACGCTTCACTGGCCCGGCCGGACAATTTCCCAGACAAAATGGTAACCCATTCCTCTGTGGGCACCCGGTGTAGGGCACATTGCCGTTCAAAATCAGCAAGGTACCCATCAATCTCACCTTCAGTTTCAATGAAGTTCTTAAAAGCAGCAAAATGTATCTTTCTCCTTTCAGCTGGTGCTGCTGTGACTTCTGCTGCTGCGGAACCTCTTTGCCGTAGCCAATTTGCATCCACAGCAGCTATAACCCGGTCTATGATCTCCGGTGGAGGGTTAGGACCATAGTGTGCCAGTCTTAGTTTGACAGCCCGATCAAAGCTTGCCTCCTCCGGGGTCCTGTCTGTTACGCTGGGCCTTTCCGTTATGTTGGGTCTTTCCGCTCCATCCATTTGGACAAGTTCTGTGATCATGTCCATCTTTTTACGGTTGCTGGCCGGTCTGCCCCGGCTCTCCAGTAAGTCCTTGAGGGTGGAGCGCTTCAGCCGTGCATACTGAGACTCCATTGTCCTGTGTCCTTGTAGCTGTCCTTTAAGGCTGTGGGATCATCTCACTGCTTGCCACCAATTGTAACGGAACCCCAAATGGGACAGGGGTTAAATCCGTTCATGATATTCCATTCCACCCAAGACAGCTTATCGACACTCCACAATCAGGCAAACGAACACGACCGATGATAATCCCCCCCAGAAACAAGACACACAGCTCTTGTTTGAGGTTCAAAACAGGGAATGAATCTTTATTATCTGCACATGGTAACACATTCCTCTTCAAAATACATCCCTCCCACCCTTGGGAAACAGGGTGGGTTAAATTGTCCAATGACAATGGTTATACAGGTCAGGTGTGTTCAAACTTCTCCTTCAGTAAACAGTCTTAGCAGGGGGGGATTGCTGGAGTTATTCCCCCCCTTTCCTCACAGCAAGACACTTTAACATCCCATAATAGGTATGCAGACTGCCTACCAAGCTCCAATCCACATAGCAGACTTAATTACCACAATAGACAATGGAATGCAATCACACCTCACCCCTTTCATCACAGCAAGCTTACTAGTATACATCAGCCAACACACAATATATATACAATATATACAATATCTGACTGCATTAAATGTGACTAGCACAGACCATAGTGGGGTTCTCATTCACCCTGTGCCCCTAAAGTCACTCCTGTTACATGGCTCCCCCCTTGTGGAACACTCTGGCAGACCCGGCTTGATCCTTTTCGGGTCAACTTGGGGATGTCCGGAACTAGGAGGCCGGGATAACGTCTGTTTGCCGGGATAACCCATCAGCATTGCCATTTGGCTTACCAGGTCTGTAGCTGATGGTGAAGGTGAATAATGGAATTCAGTTCTGGAACAGTCACTTGCTTTGCTCTCTCAATGGCTCCCAAAACCTGTTGCTGATGCTCTTGGGACAGATAAGACACCACCTGGATGCAAATCCCATTTAATCTTTTGACAATTTCAGCCTGTTTGTGCATTTCAATGTTCAAGCCACGGGACATCTCATAATACATGACGTAGTGTCGTTGCATCTCTGATTTCTCACGGGCCAACTTGTCACATTCCCATTTTAGACTGTGATATTGTGCCGGATCTACAGTACATTTCGGGGAAGGTAGTCTTACCCGGGACTCAGCAGCAAGCGAGTTGGTTCCAGCAACGCGGGTCTGGGCACAGGTAGTCACTGTGTGGGCTTCAGCGGGGCACATCGGGGCGTACGCAGAAACAAGGGGGGCCAAATCATTCCCCAGTAGTACATCTGCTGGCAAATCCTTCATCACCCCCACATTCACATGTCCCGAACCAACCCCCCAATCCAGGTGAACCCGGGCAACGGGCAGCCGGAAGACGGTGCCTCCCGCTACTCTTACGGCTACGGTGTCTCCGGTGTGCTGGCTCTCTGGGATGAGTTTCTTCTGTAGCAGGGTCATGGTGGCCCCAGAATCGCGTAGTCCATTGGCTACCTTTCCATTGACCCAGACAGTCTGCCTATGTTGCTGCCTGTTGTCCTGGTTAGCTGCTTGTATCGGATCTGCCTCGTGCAGAACGCCCCAATGTTCTTCCTCCTCAACGCAGTGGGCCGCAGGCATGGATGTGCGGGGGTTCCCCCTTTCTGGCTGTCTCCATGACTGTGACTGCCTGGGTGGATTCAATGGACAGTCTAGCTTTCTGTGTCCTAGCTGTTTACACCCAAAACACCTGATGGACTGTGAGTTGTCCTGGGAGTTGAACCTAGGCTTCTGAGGATAAGTGGCCGCTGGAGGTGGTGTTGTAGGACGGTCCGACTGGGGTTTGTAGGCAATAGCCGGCGGGGGTGCCGCTGATCGATAATCCACCCGAGCTGTGGTCTTGACCACAGAGTTGTCCAGTTTGCGGGCGTCTGTGTATTCGTCCGCCAGGCGAGCTGCTTCAGACAAGGAGAAAGGGTTTCTGTCCCGGACCCATTCTCTGACTTCCCGGGACAGTTTGTCAAAGAAGTGCTCCAGCAGGAACACCTGCAGCACCTCTTCCCCGGATTCTGCTTGGCATCCATCGACCCAGTGGGATGCTGTGCGGTGTAGGCGGCATGCCCACTCGGTATATGAGTCTCCAGTCTGCTTGCTCGTCTCTCGGAACCGCCTCCGGTATGCCTCCGGTGTGACGGCATACCTGGCCAAAAGTGCTTCTTTTACCAGTCCATAGTTCATAATATCCTTGTCTGGGATGGCCCTGAACGCTTCACTGGCCCGGCCGGACAATTTCCCAGACAAAATGGTAACCCATTCCTCTGTGGGCACCCGGTGTAGGGCACATTGCCGTTCAAAATCAGCAAGGTACCCATCAATCTCCCCTTCAGTTTCAATGAAGTTCTTAAAAGCAGCAAAATGTATCTTTCTCCTTTCAGCTGGTGCTGCTGTGACTTCTGCTGCTGCGGAACCTCTTTGCCGTAGCCAATTTGCATCCACAGCAGCTATAACCCGGTCTATGATCTCCGGTGGAGGGTTAGGACCATAGTGTGCCAGTCTTAGTTTGACAGCCCGATCAAAGCTTGCCTCCTCCGGGGTCCTGTCTGTTACGCTGGGCCTTTCCGTTATGTTGGGTCTTTCCGCTCCATCCATTTGGACAAGTTCTGTGATCATGTCCATCTTTTTACGGTTGCTGGCCGGTCTGCCCCGGCTCTCCAGTAAGTCCTTGAGGGTGGAGCGCTTCAGCCGTGCATACTGAGACTCCATTGTCCTGTGTCCTTGTAGCTGTCCTTTAAGGCTGTGGGATCATCTCACTGCTTGCCACCAATTGTAACGGAACCCCAAATGGGACAGGGGTTAAATCCGTTCATGATATTCCATTCCACCCAAGACAGCTTATCGACACTCCACAATCAGGCAAACGAACACGACCGATGATAATCCCCCCCAGAAACAAGACACACAGCTCTTGTTTGAGGTTCAAAACAGGGAATGAATCTTTATTATCTGCACATGGTAACACATTCCTCTTCAAAATACATCCCTCCCACCCTTGGGAAACAGGGTGGGTTAAATTGTCCAATGACAATGGTTATACAGGTCAGGTGTGTTCAAACTTCTCCTTCAGTAAACAGTCTTAGCAGGGGGGGATTGCTGGAGTGATTCCCCCCCTTTCCTCACAGCAAGACACTTTAACATCCCATAATAGGTATGCAGACTGCCTACCAAGCTCCAATCCACATAGCAGACTTAATTACCACAATAGACAATGGAATGCAATCACACCTCACCCCTTTCATCACAGCAAGCTTACTAGTATACATCAGCCAACACACAATATATATACAATATATACAATATCTGACTGCATTAAATGTGACTAGCACAGACCATAGTGGGGTTCTCATTCACCCTGTGCCCCTAAAGTCACTCCTGTTACAACAACTCTGCACCTTCCCATGCTGATACCCATCTTCCAATGCCAGTTAAACCTTGGTTAACTGGCATCAACCGAGGATCCCATACCATGATGGTTCCCCACTTATGCCATATTGGTCTTAATTTTGAATGCCTCCAAAGATCCCCAACCGCTACCCCTTACCCCCATAACCGACATATATACATTCCGACACAAAAAAATAAGGCAGGAGGGTGGGAGCTCCTTCTTCATCTGGTGACCAAAGACTGACCACCGGACCCTGGCCCCTTCTACCCTAGGGGGTGGCAAAGGAATAAACTTCCTGGGCCACCCCCTACCCTGGCCAGCTGCACTCCCTTAATTTTTAACCCCTATCACTGCTGTTTTGCCCTGCTACCCTGTCATGCCAGCCCTACGCCTAGCCTGCGTCTTCCCCTTGGCTTCTCTTTGAATTTTGAGATGTTTCTGGCCTCATGGATTAAGGCCTTTGGTAATTCTCCTTGTCCAATGAAAGTACTTCATTGATCAATCAAGAGTCATTCCATCCAAAAGCGATATATTTTAACAATACGTGTAACTTGGAGGGGTGGGTCAGCTCCTGGCCTCTTACATTGTCACAGATCACCAGCAAAGCTGACCCGCTACTTGTGGTTTAACCAAAATGTGATTTATTATTCCTTGCTGCAGAGGACTGAGAGGTATAGCATCACCGGATCCCACTTGCTGATTGCTATAGCTCCCGTCTAGCCTGTCAATAAACCTCAATAGCTGTGCTCAGACCAACACCCATTGCTTAAAAGAGAAGTATGTTTTTTTTTTTTTTTTTTTTTTTAAGAATCATACTTACCTTAGGTGGATGCAGCATCAGTCCCCGCCAATTGCTCAGGTCTCGGGACTCCCAGAGCAGAGAGCTGATGACTGCCAGTCACCGCTGTCTGCTATCCTCCCCTGCGCTCACTGGCGACTTGCTGAGAGGCTGAGCTGTGTGCCGGTCAAGGCATGTGGGCGGATCCAGACTTGATTGTTGCAGTCTTGCCAGAGCCTGCAACGGCTCTGTGTCATCTGCAACCAGAGGACTTCAGCCCGCTATCTGCTAAAAACAGGTCACAGGAGTGCAGAACAAACCACAGGAGAAGAACAACCAAACTAACTTTAGTTAATAAAGTTTACAAGAAACAGAAGAAAATGGATGGTTTATCTTTCCAGCATCCACTGAAAACTGAAATACCAAGTTGAATTAACTGTTCCACCAGGGCATAGACCACATACACATAACCGTTAGACCCCACCAGGCAGGTCCACACATAGATGCAACATAGCTGCAACCACCAGAACACTCCAGGGCATACCCACCCAAAGCATACGCCAACATCCAGTACAGACAATATTCCCAAACCAGAACAGACCCTCCCCCTGCCCAAAAATACAACCTACATACAGCCATCAGATCTTCTATAGGAAAGACCTCTACATGTAGACACACCAGATGCCCACCCCGCTCAAAAATTCCCCCTACATACAGCCACCGGACCTCCTACAGGGCAGACCCCTTCATATACAATCACCAGACACAGAGAGCAGACTGTAGAACCTTAGACACTGGACCCTTAGACATTGGTGAACAGTTGGACATGCAGATAGAATTTTTTTTGGAGCATCTTAGAGGGAAGAGTGAGTAGGAAAGTTGCACATGCTTTTAGTGCTGCTTATATAAGGGGAGGATAATAGTAGTCAGGGCAGGTTTTTTAGCCTATCTTATAAATGTTCTTGACTATTGTATAACAGATGCACTTCCTTTTACCAACAACCCCCTTTTTCTCCCAACCTCCAACCCATTACCTTATTTGAGATCACACTAGACCCTATATGCCTCTCCTATCACGTCCTGGTAACAAAAGAGCGCCGAACAGTATTCAGGCTTCTTTTCCCCTACTACACACGCCAGAATCGCAAAGGCCTGCAACCAGTTCCCGAACGTCCGCGGAATCAGCCGATACCTACGCTTCTCCTCCTCCTCCTCCTTCTTGGATTCGTCCGACTTGGCCCTATCCAAATTACATTTTTCTAACGGCAGCAGCGAGAAAATCTCACCCTTCCAAATCTTCTCTCTGACCTCCGCCTTCAAGTGTGCACCCAGTGGCCCCTCAAAACATTTGTAAACCTTGCATTTCGCCGCGTCAGCCAAGCGAACCACGTCCTGCTTGCCAGCCACCTCACCTGTCCCTGTCGCCTTACCCTCGGCCGACTGCACCAGAGCCGTGACTCCTGCCGCCACTGGCTGGACTGCCACCGGCGGGACCGTAGGGACCTCTGCTACAGGAACAGAACCACCAGCCCCCCCCCGCAGGGGAAACCCATGCCGCTCCCAGCCGCTAACTGTGCCACCAGTCTTCTCAAACCTGCCCACCAACTACTTTATACCAGCTAAAAATCCTGCAAAACCACCATCACTAGTCACCGTCACCCCTGCACCGTTACCGGACGCAGCGCCCTGCGAATCCGGCGGCCTCGCAGCCACTACATCACCCCCAGCCGGACTAACCCCACTGCTAGCAGCAACCAAACCACCCACATGTTCCAAAGAAGGTAAATAGTAAATGGACTTACCGGGATGCCTAGGCAATGACCCACCAGCTGACCGTCCCGTCTCCACCGCTGCCAATCCCCGCCGTGGAAGCCGCTCATCCTCTGACAGCTCCCGTTCCACCTGCAACACAGCTGGCTCCTCGTCCACCGACGAGTACTCACCAGGGGAGAGATCCCTGGCTGCCGAGAGTCTGGCCTCCAACCGACCCCTCCTCTGCGCACCAGACCCGCCCACCGACTTCTGCGCCGACTTCCCCGGACCGGGGGGGCTGGTACCTGCCCTGCTGACACCATCTCCGCTGTCACTCCCCCTCCCGACATCCAGCTCAGTCCTGCCGGCCGTGGATGTAGAAGGCCCGGCCACCGTGCCCCGCGATCTCCTGCGCTGAGGCGCCATCCCCGTGACGTCAACACAGGGGCGGGGCCCGCCGCGTCCGACTCCCTCCGCCGAGCGGGTCTTGTGGCCACCCTGGGGCTGACAGAGCCCCGTCCATGCTGGAGATTCCTTCCGGTACCCCCCTTAGCGGGCATAGCAGCGCGCTTCACGGGGGGAGGGGCCGGCGAGTGGGGATTCCCTATGTTACACTGGACTCTGGGAGAGGGCTCAGGGGAAAAGCGCTCCGGTGACATAGACCACTGAGCTTGCCCCGATTCCCTCCCCACTGCACTGGTGGATGCCGCCGGTCTCGCAAGCATAGACCCCAAGTTTTCTTGCAACCACTCCAGGCCATGTGTCTCAGCCTCCGCCCACAGTTGGGCCAGCAATGCATCTACCTGTGACATGATCCTGCTCCCTGAACTTCGCTCCACACTGTGTTGCCCGGGGGGCCTGAAAAGATAACCACCATAGACTCTTTTAGTAAACCCATATTGCTCTGGGAATCCTTTATCATGTAACACCGCCATCGATTTTTAGGACAAGAGTACCAACTGTCAGGACAGGAAATTAACAAGCCTGAGCTTTTCCAAGTGTACAAACTTTGTACAGGGGTGTTGCATGCTACTGTAACAATTCATTGGGATGACAATACAAATGAATGATGCTTCAATGGACATGGTGTGCATGTTATTCTGCACACATTTTACAAACGTGTTACCGTGTGTTATGATAATGCAACAGTGTGAATCTGGCCAATGTAGTAACCAAAACTGCAGTGCTTATCCTCATGCCACATCACAGGAAGCACCCTCATGGCTAACAGAGGACAGAATTAGAATTAGACTTAAAGGAGTTGTAAAGGAAAAACATTTTTAGGCTAAAATTTATGTCTGCAAGGTAGACAGACAGAATAGTGTAATGATTCTGTTAAAAAACGAGTAAATACCTATTAAATTCCTTCATCTATGTCACCTCCGGTGTTCTAGTTTCTGTTCTCTCATTCACTTCCTGGCTTGCGGCGCTCATTCATGTAAGAACTACATTTCCCAGTATGAATTGCGGCACGCCCAGTAATTCACACCTCCTTGAAGTCTCTAACACGTAGAGAACGTCCTGCCGCACAGATGTAGTTCCCAGGAGGGGGCGAGCACGTTACTGACCACTGCAGTAAAGCCTCCCTTCACGGTGGTGAGTGACAATCAGACAAGCAGGAACAGAACAGAGAAGAAATAGAGCAACTTCTGAGCAAAAACGAACAATGAGGAAGTGAAAAGAGGAATGTCTGCAGGTAAAGGATGCTTAATATGAAAAAAATGTTTTCCTTTACAACCCCTTTAAGAAATGTAACATTAATAAATCACTGGGACCGGATGGCTTGCACCCAAGGTACTATTGGATGTAGCACCAATATTTAAAAATGGCCCAAAATACATCCCTGGGAATTACAGACCAGTTAGCCTAACATCAATAGTATGCAACGTTACGTCACTTACCTCGTGACTACCTCAGGGGCTACGTGACGTAACGTCGTAGAGAAACAGAGGCTAGTGACCACATCACAGCAATCTCAACACTGACAACAGAGAAGATTGATGATAAGTTGTTGTGCCTATGACTATATGTCAGTGAGGTGAAAGTTCTGGGAGACAGGTGGAGGGAACAGATTATGGTTCAATACCACAATTAAAGAAATACCTGCATCAAGATTACAGATATATTGGAAAATGTATCCTGTTTGTTCCCATTACACGCCCAAATGGAACGACACAGAACTTTATTTCATTTTATTTATTGTTCATTGTTATATTGAACCATTTTTTCACATTTAGTCAATAATCACCTTGTGCAATTATGCACGATTTTGACACTTGACACTTTGCACTTTTACAATATTTTTTCACTTCGGGACTATTTCATAGACTCTGGGTCAGATCCACAAAAGAATTACGCCGGCGTATCTATTGATACGCAGCGTAATTTTAAAGTTCCCGCGCCGTATCTTTGCTTTGTATCTACAAAACAAGATACGACTGCATCTGGGATCGATCCGACAGGCGTACGTCTTAGTACGCCATTGGATCGTAGGTGTAATTTTTCCATCCCGATTTAAAAAATATATATATATATATATTTTTTTTTTTAGCTGACATGTGGGGGGGGGCGGCGAAATCGGAGCGCCGAGCGCCGCGGTACAAGAGGAGGGGGGTTGCGGGGTGACACCGCAGCACCATCCATCCCCTCCTCCCACAGCCATGGGCTGTTAGCGCGGTGCTCGGCAGTCGGCACACAGGCACAGCCCCCTCCTCTCTGTTTGTGTGTACAGAGGGGGAGGGGCCGAGGGGACCTTCTGTCCATGTGCCGTGGCGCTGCCTGCGATGATCTGAGGTACTGAATGGGGAGGGGGGGTGTTTGCACCTGGGGGGATTTCACTGAAGGGGGGGTTGTACTAAGGGGGTGTTTGCACTGAGGGGGTTTTCACTAAGGGGGGTTTGCACTGGGGGGGTTGTACTAAGGGGGGGGGGTGTTTGCACAGAGGGGATTTGCACTGAGGGGGGGGGTTGCACTAAGGGGGGGGTGTCTGCACTGAGGGGGTGTCTGCACTGAGGGGGGGCCAGAGGTGCAGGGTGCTGTGTAATGTAAAAGGGGTGCAGTGATGCAGGGTGCTGTGTAATGTAAAGGGGTCCAGAGGTGCAGGTGGCTGTGTAATGTAAAAGGGGTGCAGTGATGCAGGGTGATGTGTAATGTAAAAGGGTCCAGAGGTGCAGGGGGCTGTGAGATTTAAAGGGGTCCAGTGATGCAGGGTGCTGTGTAATGTAAAGGGGTCCAGAGGTGCAGGGTGCTGTGTAATGTAAAGGGGTCCAGTGATGCAGGGTGCTGTGTAATGTAAAGGGGTCCAGAGGTGCAGGGTGCTGTGTAATGTAAAAGGGTCCAGAGGTGAAGGGGGCTATGTGATGTAAAGGGGTCCAGTGGTGCAGGGTCTGTGTAATGTAAAGAGGTGCAGGGTGCTGTGTAATGTAAAGGGGTCCAGAGGTGCAGGTGGCTGTGTAATGTAAAAGGGGTGCAGTGATGCAGGGTTCTGTGTAATGTAAAAGGGTCCAGAGGTGCAGGGGGCTATGAGATTTAAAGGGGGCCAGTGATGCAGGGTGCTGTGTAATGTAAAGGGGTCCAGTGATGCAGGGTGCTGTGTAATGTAAAGGGGTGCAGAGGGCTGTGTAGTGTAAAAGGGTCCAGAGGTGCAGGGGCTATGTGATGTAAAGGGGTGCAGAGGTGCAGGCGGCTGTGTAATGTAAAAGGGGTGCAGTGATGCAGGGTGCTGTGTAATGTAAAATGGTCCAGAGGTGCAGGGTGCTATGAGATGTAAAGGGGTCCAGTGATGCAGGGTGCTGTGCAATGTAAAGGGGTCCAGAGGTGCAGGGTGCTGTGTAATGTAAAGGGGTCCAGTGATGCAGGGTGCTGTGTAATGTAAAGGGGTCCAGAGGTGCAGGGTGCTGTGTAATGTAAAAGGGTCCAGAGGTGAAGGGGGCTATGTGATGTAAAGGGGTCCAGTGGTGCAGGGGCTGTGTAATGTAAAGAGGTGCAGAGTGCTGTGTAATGTAAAGGGGCGCAGAGGTGCAGGGTGCTGTGTAATGTAAAAGGGTCCAGAGGTGCAGGGTGCTGTGTAATGTAAAAGGGTCCAGAGGTGAAGGGGGCTATGTGATGTAAAGGGGTCCAGTGGTGCAGGGGCTGTGTAATGTAAAGAGGTGCATGGTGCTGTGTAATGTAAAGGGGCCCAGAGGTGCAGGGTGCTGTGTAATGTAAAAGGGTCCAGAGGTGAAGGGGGCTGTGAGATGTAAAGGGGTCCAGTGATGCAGGGTGCTGTGTCATTTTAAAGGGGTCCAGTGATGCAGGGTACTGTGTAATGTAAAGTGGTCCAGAGGTGCAGTTGTGGAGGAGGGGTACACAGTAGTAACAAAAAGATATTGAAGGATGCAGAGGTATGCAGGGGGCACAGTGGGGTGTTTTTACATTTTAACGTGGGGGGGTGCCAGATATTGGATCCTGGCCCCTGGCCTATAGGCTCCTGAGATGTGAATTCCGGTTCTGGAGAAAGAGAGGTGGGGGGAGGGGACAAAGAAAAATGGAGAGAAAGAAGAAGGGATAGAACGAACGAGAAAGATGGATAGGGAGAGAGAGAAAAGGGGGAAGAAAGAAGAACAGAGAGCAAACAGTAGGGTAAAAAATATTTAAAAAATTTAATTGGGGGGGGGGGGTGACACCATATTTTACCGCACCAGGTGACACCAACCCTAGTGACGCCACTGCATTTATTCACCAGTAGCGTGAAAAATAAATTATTTTCAAATACACAAACACTCTCCAACTAACTAAAGCAAGATGTAAAAGAAAAGCTAGATGCGAGAAATGCAGGTGGCAAATTAAATAAGGCTTTGAGAAAACCAGTTCAGGGAAGACATCCAGGCCTTTCTTTTAAATTATTTAAGAATTAAAAAATGATTATCGGGATTACTTATATATAAACCCTTTTATTATCAAAAATATATGACAACCGGGTCTCATTAAATGCAGCTTTATCTGTGTGTGGCAGACATTATAAAGGGTTTGATTTATAGGTTTGATTCATAATAAATTTTAGGTGAATAGATTTCCTGAATTTAATTTCTCATTGTGAAATAAAAAATAATATGTATACAGTCATTTGGTAGACAAGTAGGGAGACAGAAAGACAGACAGTGATGTAAAAAAATAGAAACAGATTTATTGACACAAAGTTTGTTATTTTTTTGAAAAGATGCCACGTGTTCTCCTGTCCTGTTACCTTCAATAGACCTGTACATTCGCTCCTTGTATTTGTTAAATGCTACTATATTGTAACAATGAGCTGTATACTCTAAAACGTTTACAAAACTTCAATTACTGTATTTATTGGCGTATAACACTCACTTTTTTACCCTGAAAATAGAGGGTAAACTGTGCCTGCGTGTTATACGCAGGGGGCGGTGTAACGTTTTTTTCCTGAAACTTTACTCTTAAAGTTAGGCTGCGTGTTATATGGGTTTGTACACCCTTTAAGGCTTCAATTCATTTTAAATGGTGCATGAGATTTTTTTTGCTTAGTCAGATGTTTTTCTTGTTTTTTGGTACATTTTGTAGTAATTTGAAAGATTTTTGCACAGTAGAAACAGGAGCAAAAATAGTAACTCACAAAAATATAAAGAGCCTGTACTCATTTCTGTGTATTTTATTGGTGTATTTGATAAATATATCACATATATATCATATAGCACTATAATTCACTAAACAAGAGGACCCAAAGCAACAATATGCTCTTCTATACAGTCTTTTTTTAATATTATTTATTTTCATTATATCAAAATACTATTTTTTTTTCGTTCTATAGAGTCCTAACCACTTCAGCTCGGGAAGGTTTTACTCCCTTCCTGATCAGCCAATTTGCGATATGACACTGTGGTGCTTTAACTGACAATTGCGCAGTCATGCGACACTGTACTTGTATATGGGTCTCTCCGAGGGAGCTTGTATATGGGTCTCTCCGAGGGAGCTTGTATATGGGTCTCTCCGAGGGAGCTTGTATATGGGTCTCTCCGAGGGAGCTTGTATATGGGTCTCTCCGAGGGCGCTTGTATATGGGTCTCTCCGAGGGAGCTTGTATATGGGTCTTTCCGAGGGAGCTTGTATATGGGTCTCTCCAAGGTAGCTTACATATGGGTCTCTCCAAGGGAGCTTACATATGGGTCTTTCCGAGGGAGCTTGTATTTGGGTCTTTCCGGGGGAGCTTGTATATGGGTCTTTCCGAGGGAGCTTGTATATGGGTCTCTCCGAGGGAGCTTGTATATGGGTCTCTCCGAGGGAGCTTGTATATGGGTCTCTCCGAGGGAGCTTGTATATGGGTCTCTCCGAGGGAGCTTGTATATGGGTCTCTCCAAGGGAGCTTGTATATGGGTCTCTCCGAGGGAGCTTGTATATGGGTCTCTCCGAGGGAGCTTGTATATGGGTCTCTCCAAGGGAGCTTGTATATGGGTCTCTCCGAGGGAGCTTGTATATGGGTCTCTTCGAGGGAGCTTGTATATGGGTCTCTCCGAGGGAGCTTGTATATGGGTCTTTCCGAGGGAGCTTGTATATGGGTCTCTCCGAGGGAGCTTGTATATGGGTCTTTCCGAGGGAGCTTGTATATGGGTCTCTCCAAGGGAGCTTACATATGGGTCTCTCCAAGGGAGCTTACATATGGGTCTTTCCGAGGGAACTTGTATATGGGTCTCTCCGAGGGAGCTTGTATATGGGTCTCTCCAGGGGAGCTCAGATGCTTAAAACCTTACAGAGAGTATGTGCCGCAGAAGTAACAGATCCCTCTGTAGATGCTGGACTTTACATTATTGTTAAGTGAGGAGTAAAGCATTCATCTTATTATATAATTCTGGACTGGACTCTTGATCACAAACCCATATAAGGTGACAAAGGGAAGGTGTGGACGAAGATTGTGGGCTTGATAGTGGGGCTGAAATCTGGTTGGGCCAGGCTGGGCCTTATCTAGAGTTCCCAAGGGGTTAATTTGTCTCACCGTTCCATCTTTATAGAAGCAGGAACTTTGGGGAGCCCTATGCAAATAATTACAGACTGATGGCACGTGTATTGCACCAAACTTGAGGATGTTGAGCAGCAGGGGGTTAATGACCCTATTTTATTTCCCCTATGAGCGTATCTCACTACGTTACACGCTCGCTGGCTTCATCTCAGCTGCAGTGTAGCGTTACCCGAATCCTGACTAATAGCTTTTATTCTGAGAAAAGTGATATACGTCTCTGCAATTGTTCATTTCATAAAGCCTCAGCTTGTATTCTCATCTGATCTGATTCATTGAGGTCTTCTCGTCATTTCCCCTTTCACAGCCTAGTCATAGTAAAATAAAATGTAATCTGTACCTTCTCAGGTGATGAAAGGCTCTACATGCTCAGCAAGAAGAAAGCGCTGATGTTAAATATTAATATTTAATCTTTGAGTGTCAATGGATTTTTGCTGTCTGCAGGTCCTTGGAGTATTAAACGTTGGGATGATTCACAACAGCTCAATATGTTCTTGTTCAGACTTATAAGTATAAGTAGAGATTTGTTAAGAAATGGAGTAACATTCATTATTGTTAGAAAAAGAAAGGTATCCCCCCGGATGGGACTTTGAAGGCCAAAACACAATATGGATGTAAAAAGTAGTTTATTGGGACAAAATGGACCTATTGACATTGGCTCTGAACGTACAATCAGCACCTAAGTACATACAAACATAAAACATATTCCATATCCAAATGGAATCACCAAAAAGCAATGCGTGTGCCGGATGGCAAAAAGAAAAAACAGAACATAATACGATAACAACGTAAACTGTAACATCCAAAACACTCTCCAAATGGTAGATGCTGCCCAACGCGTTTCTGGTTTGTATCAAACCATCATCAGGGGCTTCAGGAGTAGATATTATGCGAGATATGACATTCACAGATAGAGTGGATGTGGATCTCCCCAGCGTTGTTCGTGTGCATGAGTTATATGCAGGAGAAGATAGAAAATGATAGCTTCACAACGAACGCTCCCGAAGAATGGAACTCCAAGACCTGCTGATATGTATGCAGACAGGTAGTTATCCAGATGCCCATGGAACTCATAGGACAAATTTCTATATTGGTCAAAATGGACCTGGGAGGTTGTGAGGGTGGCTAGGGGCGTTATCCCCATGTGTGGATGGGTGCCTGGGGTTCATTATTGTTGGCCTTGCTAGCACTTTTTAAATTAGCCTGGGGATGTGTCTTTACTATGACCACCTGATCATTCTCAGATTTGTAAAAAGTAAAGCCTGCACAGAAAGCAATTATTTTAGAATTGAAAGACTTCTTACCAGTTTTATACAATAATTGAAAATCATTTCTTTCTTATAGCTAAACAAATATATGTGCGCTGTGCGTTCCCAGCTAAATTCGATAAGATCTGGAAGCTATTTCTCATTATAATGTGGGATCATTAAAACCAACTTATGGACCCATAATTAGTTACTGAACTCTACAGGTGATTTACAAAGCAGTGGGAAAGGGGGAAGAAGGATGTGCATGAATGAAATAGATATGAATGGATCATTTTGTTGTTAGGCATTCATTTTTTTCCCCCTATATAATGCTCACCCCCGAAGGGGCTCCTGAGACCAGGTCTCGTTTGCTAGTACAGAGGCTGCCTGCTACAGACACAGTTCCAAACGTAACAACAACAACACAGGCTCTGTCTAGATCAGTGATTTCCAAACTGCTGCCCTTTGCTTGACTTTATCTGGCTCTTGGGGCACTATTCTACTGACATTAACAATGAGCCACAGTGGGTCATTATTCCTCCCGCTGACACTAATGATGGAGCATAACTCCTCCCAAAGACACCAACAATTGGCCACTATTTCTCAAAATGATAGCATTGATGGGACACTATTCTTTACACTAATATCATTGATGGGACACTATTCTTTACACTAATATCATTGACGGGACACTATTCTTTACACTAATATCATTGATGGGACACTATTCCTCCCACTAATTTCAATGATAGGACACCATTATTTATTCCACTCATGGTGTACTATTCATTCCACCAATACCACTTATGGGGCACTATTCCTCCCACTAATATCAATGCTGGGGCACTATTCCTCCCACGAATACCAATGATGGGGCACCGTTCCCCCAACTAATACCAATGATAGGACACTATTTCCCCCACGGATACCAATGATGGTGCACTATTCCTCCCACTAATATCAATGATGGGACACCATTCATCCCACTAATACTAATTACGGGGCACTATTCCTCATCCTACTAACCACAGGTGTTATGTATTTTCTTACTCCCACTGACCACCACGCTGGGGCATTTTCTACCTTCCTTGGCCACAGTCCAGCCCCCCTAAGGTCTGAAGGACATTAAACTGGCCCTTTATTTAAAACATTTGGAGACACGAACAGAAGGGTATTTAAAGGTTCAGAATACTCCAAAACCAAAGCAGAAATCAACAGGAGGTAAATCTTCTTACAAAATTATTTTGAAACAGCCATGACTGGAGGTAATAGGGAATGGCCAGCAACTATGGGTCTCTGTAGGAGCAGTCCCAGTCTATCTACTAACCTCTGGAACTCAATTCCCTCTAGCACATGCACACCTGAGAGTCCAAAACCTTAGTCTTACTTACAATGGCCTAGGACAACTGTCTTCCACCCAGCTTCAACTCTTTAGTTAGGGAGTGTAATCACAGACATTTTGCCTCTGCTAATAAGCACAGATTTCGTCTTAATACAATAATGCTTCTTAAGCTACATTCTTAGCACGGCCAGCATCACTGACTGCCAAAAGCCTCATGGCTCTTTTTTATTAAAAAAATCAAAAGATCTCACAAACAGGAGATGTTTGGCTGCAGCAGCCAATCACCTCCTCCATGGGAGGGGACATCACAGGATGTCCCCTTCACACAGGAAATGTCAATATAAGGGCATCCCTCTAACAGGATGTCCAATACAATACAATACAAAACATGAATACAATGATGGCTAAAGTCTTATGGGCGTGTCCGGGCAGGGAAAGCATGTATGCGCTTAGCAAACAAAGCCGTATTGCTTTAAAACATGGACGCCTTCCCTGACTCTGAAAATGCTCATAAGCTCTCATATAACCGCTGATAGGAATCCTTATTTTGCGCTATTCCATAGAACAGGGCATATTCAGATTATACTATTATTGCTTGTGGAAGGGAGGCTATCTGCAGGCGTGCGCTATGAATCCCGACCATGCTGATCAGTCACAGCATAGACAAGAGAGCGCCCAACCGCCTATAAGCACTAATGTTCTTGCGGAGTGAGTATATCCCCTCCTCAACCATCGTCCGCGCTGATGCACAGAGG
Source organism: Rana temporaria (assembly GCF_905171775.1). Lineage (NCBI taxonomy): Eukaryota > Metazoa > Chordata > Amphibia > Anura > Ranidae > Rana > Rana temporaria. The sequence continues at coordinate 643,045,518 of NC_053489.1, read as the reverse complement.
GCTCCTCGTCGGCAGACATATCCCCATGCCACAAACATCACACTCCAACCTCAAGACGTTTTCCACTACCAGACGAGATTCAACCAGTCTCAGACTGCCCCAGTCAGCTCTTTAGAGCGGGTTGCGAAAGTACTAACACTGGGTGACACTATGACAATACATATTAAACATATTTTACACAAGTCTAAGATTCTTCTCCAGACCAGACTCCAAGGTGATGCAATCCAGTAAAAAAAAAAACTTTTAGCATATCTTCTCCAGGCCCTCCACCCATCACCTGCTAAGGCCCAAAAAGCAAGTCCAGTACATAGACTGCATCCCAGGGGCAGCAGCCCCAGGACAAGAACACTCTGAACATGCCTTCCAAACATTTATGAACTCTTCAGCCACCTTCTGAGCACTCTCTCCCCAGTGAGTCATTTTTTTTATATTTAGTTAAAAAATAGTTTACGTATCTATTACATATACAAGAATAAAAATAAATTACATATTATATATACTATATTATACAAATTTTATTTACACAAATGGAATTTTTGTGTAAGGGCAGCACCAGCCAAGCAGCTGATACCCATGATTCATCTATGCTTTTTTTGCTATTGGTTCCATAATGTGAGGTGAACAGCAAATGATAAATGGTTTTCAATTTTTTTTACAAATAAATATGTGGAAAATGTGGCGTGCATTTGTATTCAGCCCCCTTTACTCTGATACCACTAACTAAAATCTAGAGCAGTGGTTCTGAACATGGGGGTCGGGACCCCCTCAGGGGTCGAATGACAATTTGCCAGGGGTCACTGAATCCTGGGCTGTTCCTGAAGCATGCTGGGAATAGCCAGCTGGGCTGTTCCTGGAGCCCGCGGCCGCCCACTCAGCCTCTTCGCAGCTGCCAATTCAGTTCACGGCATGGCTGGGGGGCAGAGACTAGAGGTCAGCTGACTGGTGAGGAATGTGAAGTGGGAGGGGATGGAGAAGACCCTATCTCCTGATTTCGGCATAGGTGTCACTGCTATGAGACACCACAAAGTCGGAGACACAGTGAAGCCGGAGACCTGTGATTGTAGTTGCAATTAAAAGTCCCCACTACAGTTCTCAGATCAGCAGATGACCTTGATCATAAGCAGGGCTGATTAAGTTGGCTGATCAGAACTCCCCCCAGCACTGCCACTGATCCCACCCCACCACCATTCATCCTAACTGCCTGCCAGCACTGCCACTCATCCCATTTCCCCCACCAAGGTGTAAGAGAAGGAATAAAAATATAGAGAATACATGGAATAGAGAGAAAAAGGGGTGGGAGGAAGAAAAAGGGATAGAAAGAATAGAAGGAAGAACAGGAAAGATGGCTGGAGAGAGGGATGGGGGGAAAACAAGAAATCATAGAGAGAGATAAAAGGGAAAGAAAGGAGAACAAAGAGAAAAAAGAGTGGTGCATTCCTAAAATTTACCATAAGGGGTTTTAATATTGTACGAGTGGAAGGGACTCGGAGTGCTAAATGTCCGTGGGTAAGTGGCGCAAATTACTTGTCTTGCCTTGGGTGCCGACAACTCACGCTACAAAATAATTTTACTGCTAGGGGTCCCCACAACTTGGGAAATTTTATCAAGGGGTCATGGCCCTAGAAGGTTGAGAACCACTGATCTAGAGGAACCAATTGCCTTCAGAAGTCACATAATTAGTAAATAAAGTCCAACTATGTGTAATTTAATCTCAGTATAAGTACAGCTGTTCTGTTAAGCTCTCAGAAACAGCACCATGAAGGCCAAGGAACACACCAGACAGGTCAGGGATAAAGTTGTAGAGAAGTTTAAAGCAGAGTTAGGGTATATAAAAATATTCCAAGATTTGAACATCTGACAGAGCACTGTTCAATCCATCATCTGAAAATGGAAAGAGTCCCATGGTAACTCTGGAGGAGCTGCAGAGATCCACAGCTCAGGTGGGAGAATCTGTCCACAGGACAATTATTAGTCGTGAACGCCACAAATCTGCCCTTTATGGAAGAGTGAGAAGAAAGCCATTGTTGAAAGAAAGCCAAGTCCCGTTTTGCAGTTTGCGAGAAGCCATGTGGGGGACACAGCAAACATGTAGAAGAAGGTTCTCTGATCAGGTGAGACCAAAATTTTACTTTTTGGCCTAAAAGCAAAACGCTAAGTGTGGCAGAAAACTAACACTGCACATCACCCTGAACACACTATCCCCACTGTGAAACATGGTGTGGCAGCATGATGTTGTGGGGATGCTTTTCTTCAATGGGGACATGGAGGCTGGTCAGAGTTGATGGGAAGATGGATGAAGCCAAATACAGGGCAATCTTAGAAGAAAACCTGTTAGAGTCTGCAAAAGACCTGAGACTGGGGCAGAGGTTCGCCTTCCAGCATGAGAACGACACTAAACTTCCAGCCAGAGCTACAATGGAATCGTTTAGATTAAAGCATATTCATGTGTTAAAATGGCCCAGTCAAAGTCCAGACCTAAATCCAATTCAGACTCTTTGGCAAGACTTGAAAATTGCTGTTCACAGACGCTCTCCATCCAATCTGACAGAGCTTGAGATATTTTGCAAAGAAGAATGGGCAAAAATGTCCCTCTCTAGATGTGCCAAGCTGGTAGAGACATCCCCAAAAAGACTTGCAGCTGTAATTGCAGTGAAAGGAGGTTCTACAAAGTATTGACTCAGAGGGGCTGAATACAAATGTACTCAACACTTTTCAGATATTTATTTGTAAGAAATAATAAAAAAATAAACAGTTATCTTTTTCCCTCCACTTCACAATTATGTGCCACTTTGTGTTGGTCTATCACATAAAATCCCAATAAAATACATTTACATTTTCGATTGTAATATGACAAAATGTGGAAAATTTCAAGGGGTATGAATACTTTTTCAAGGCACTGTATACACAGGATTATCTTAAAGTAAATAGTATTAATGCATGTTAAAGCGGTAGTAAACCGCAATTGATGGACAAAAATCCCCTGCAAGGCAATGTTTTAATGTGCTGGTATGCATTGCATACTACCACATTATGAGAGACATAACTTAGAACAAAGTCCTCCAATGCCGCGCTGTCACCGCTGAGAGGGTTGACATCTTCCCCCTGTCTTTCTTCCGGGTGAGAGGCTGGAGCCGTGATGACCTTAGAGCCATGATGAGGCTTGAATTGGCTTCAAAAAAGGGTTGGCTTGGGGCACAGTGCACTGCGCCCCGAACCCACCCACTTGTGTGACAATAGCGAATTAATATTGTTTTCACCTGGTGATCTGGCCAGTAACACATCTCCTGTATTAGGTGCCCCCACCATGGATTTTTTCAGAAGGGCAGCAATAATAGCCGCCTGTGTGAAGGAGACTTAGGAAGCACTCAGCCTGTTGATTGGACAGTAAATGGAATGAGTCAAGCCTCTGTGCTCGTTGCTCTCTCCTTTTGTCAGCATGTGATCACTGCAGCAAAGCAAAGGTTGGCAATACGGGAGATTACAGGGGATTGATACTGCATCAAGACAGATTCTGGCTTTCTATATTAGCTGCATTTTAAAATACCTGCAATGATTTTCTTTATAAAAAAAAAATATATATATATATATATATATATATTTTATTTCCCCTATCTGCTAGATCTTTAAAATACATATATAAGGCACCAGAAGAAGCATCTAATGGTAATAACTCATTACTGATGTGACTTTAATGTCCTCCGGACAGCATTTTCCTCATCATGGGGAGATAATTGGCTGCTGTGATTAGTTAATATTTTTCAGATGGTACAAAGTGCTGGTGAAGTGTAAGAGGCAGCGACCACGCATTTATTCTTCTTCTAGTCTCTGGGCTGTCAGTTACATAGAGGCACAGGCGAGGGGGCATCCTGGGCATACCAAATAACATTACTGAGCCAGCCTGGCTCCATTCTCATTAAAGATCATTTTACTCAAAGTCATTTTCCAAGAGACTTCAGAAATTATCAGTTTTATCAGCTCTTTGGAAAACCACAAATGGAACGTTAAAAGGCTCTTATGAAATGTCCTATTTTTTTGTCTACTGTTAGAAGAGTTAAAGGGTTAATAAAGGAACATTTTTTTTCCCTTGAAAATAACAAACGTGTTATACTTACCTCCACTGTGCAGTTCGTTTTGCACAGAGTGGCCCCGATCCACGTCTTCTGGGGTCCCTCGGCGGCTGTCTCTGGTCCTCCCCGCAAGAACTCGCCACATAGAAATATGTCACATGGTGAATGGACAACTTGGCATAAAGAAAAATCAAGTAAAAGAACGATACAGTATGTGATCAATGCTGAAAAAATCACTCTATGTCCATTTTTTTCTGTTCAATTGATTCTCAGTTCTGCCAGTCTTCTCTAGACGAATGGATCTCAACCACCAGGCTTTGGACAACTGCTGAGGCACAGACTCCCTCTTTCAGGCTACCAGTTATATGCAGATCCCCTGAGCTTCTACAGTACCTGCCAGCATGGGCATCCGCTCCATAGGGCAAGGGAGGGCGAGTGCCCCCCCCCCCCCCTGAAATCATGAGAGAAGACACTTGACTTGTCCCCCTGTGTTGCAATGGCTGCTGTGTACTTTTTTCTGCTGCTGCCTGCTGGCAGGGGGGCTGGCGCTGCTCTCCACTGCCCCCCCTGGGTGCCACACATTGGGGGGGGGGTCAGGCGGCTCACCCATCCTCCTCTGTGGGAAACAGCGAGAAAGCAGGACGTGATTGGTAGTGCAGCCGCGATGTGACCTGCTGACAGCACAGGGAGAGCTTAGGTGGACTGACCCATTGTCACAATGCTGTGTGTCTCACTTTCAACGTCCCAGTGAGTACAACCCCCCCCCCCCCCCACAGAAATGGAAGAGGCTCCCTCCCCTCTGTTCCTGTGTACCATCGTCTATGCCCTGTGCTGGACACCTCTGGACTCATGTGCTGAGTCTGAAAGGAATGTGTGGGTGGGAACATTTAAACAAGTAGCCGACGGCTGAGCCACCGACTGAACATCTAGTGTGAGACTGTGAGCATCCTAGGAACATCAAGTAAGTTATCAGCATTGTCACTGTGTACTCTGCCCTCTCTCTCTCTCTCCCAAATCTTTCACTCCCGAGTCCCCCTCCTTTCCTTTGTTGTCCTCTTTTATTAACTCTATGCTGATAGTTGGGCCCATCATGTTCCTTTAGCCAGGTTTCACTAGTGTGTGATCATAGACATTGCATTTGATTCACACCGCATTGCTGTCTAAATCACATGGGATGTCTGTGCGATGCGAATTCAGCCATACAAACTGTATGGCTGAAATCACATTTGCACCAAAACAGTGCATGACACTTTTTTTGGTTTGCCCTGAAATCGGAGTGGATGGGTGTTTACACCTATGCAATCCGATTCCTGCACTATTTCACAGTTCTCACTGCGATCTGCAAACTGATCAGGGGGTGTCATTAATTTCACATTGACACCCGTAGCAGTTTGCAAAGGGCAGCGTGAACATCCGACAAGCAACATGCAATATACATACAAAACAAAGCTGCGCCATCTAAATGGGTAAAATTGCATTCAGGGTATGGTGTAAATCAAGTCCATAAAGTGCAATAATCAACATATAACTTCAGATGACAATAACGTTCATGCAGATATAGGGTCCTGTACTAGGTATTAAACACAGAAGTGATCCCTTCACCGAAAATGTAATGCCGCTTACCAGAGGGAAAGCTTTATATGCAGTCGGCTATAGCCCAGCCTCGGCCTTTGTGGACTCTCAGGAACAGAGGGAGACAGGTCCCAAGGAAAGTACCAGGCATGATCTCAGGCTCATCCGATTAAAAGAATGAAAAGAAGGTGCACCATAGCATAATTCCGTATAAAAATTGGTATTTATTAAAAAAAAAACGTAAGCGTACTTACAAACAACGATATAAAAACAGCATGTAAACAAAAGTGCCGGTCGGCAAACTTTTGGAGCCTCCTTAGCGTGGTGACGTCACTGCACATCCTTCCAGACGCGTTTCGTCATCAATAGGACGTTCTCAATGGGATAGGGCGTACCAGTGATTCACCAAATATATATAGCAAGCCTCATTGTGAAATGCAGGACAATAGCAGCGCAAGCGCCATCTTAACTATGGGAAAAGATGCCAATACTCGGCGGTGCAGCGCTACACCTCCAAGCAAATTATTTTAAGAAACTCTTAAAAAGAAAATGAAAAAGGGATTAATACCTGGAACTAGTCATTACCTTTTAAGTGTCAATCTCTTAGTCAAAGGTCTCATAGAATAATTCCATCTGGCCTATAACAAGCCACGTGACCTCCACTACACTCCTCTACAGCAGTGGTCATCAACCTTGTCCTGCAGGGCCCACTAACAGGCCAGGTTTGCAAGATAACTGAAATACATCACAGCTGATATCATTTGCTCCTCAGTGATTGCAGTATTCTAGACTGCATCTCCCCAAGGTAATACATAAAACCTGGCCTGTTAGTGGGCCCTGCAGGACAGGGTTGATGACCACTGCTCTACAGTATACGCCACCCCCACCCTGTACAGGAGTGTAGTGGAGGTCATGCGGCATGGCAGGCGGCATAGCTCAGCTTACCTGTTCCCACACTGAGCTTGAGGGTCCCGAGTCCTGTTCTTCCAGTGACGTCGGAACTAGCGCAGATAGTAGGTGCACCCGGCCGGCCATAACAATACAGTCCATCACGCCGGAAGCAGTGGACAAAGGCATTTTTGGGCTGCCAATGTAGCGCCTCGTCTGCAATCCCGTGATTACACAGACGTGGCGCTACCCATACAGCACTGTGCCTGGCGCCCGGACTACTATGTGAAGCTCGATGACAACAAGTCTGACCTGTAGTGAAATCCTGATTTATCATAACAATGCCCAGGAGGGCACAGAGTCACATCGGCTGCTTTAAGGGATTAGTTAATTAGTTCATGTTAATTTATGTTTCTGGTTATAGGTGTATTGTTATAGTAATATGAACAGGAGGGGGGAACCTCCTCCTCAACTGTATATAAGACTTGTATTTTGGTTCTAATAAACAGTTCATGTTCAGCAAACAAACGAGTATTGTCTTGTTTGTTGTTGATAGCGGTTGGAATATCTGATATCTATATTCTATATATATGGGAGGAAGTGGTATATGACGAAAGCACTCAAGCGGAGTGTGGGACGTTTCGTTACACTTTCCGATGGCGAAAACTAAATAAACTCTTGTTACATCTAACTTGAGGTCACATGAACCATAACTATAGCATTGTAAGACTTGCTGCTTCCAGCCCAGAGGTAAGTAACTCCTGTAGTTCCCCTACCACACTTCACCAATGTATTATTTGGCAGTTAATTTTAGAGGTCTCCTTAACCACTTACCTCCCGGACCATATTGCTGCCCAAAGACCAGAGTACTTTTTGCGATTCGGGACTGCGTCGCTTTAACAGACAATTGCGCGGTCGTGCGACGTGGCTCCCAAACAAAATTGGCGTCCTTTTTTTCCCACAAATAGAGCTTTCTTTTGGTGGTATTTGATCACCTCTGCGGTTTTTAGTTTTTGCGCTATAAACAAAAATAGAGCGACAATTTTGAAAAAAATTAATATTTTTTACATTTTGCTATAATAAATATCCCCCAAAAATATATAAAAAAAACATTTTTTTTCCTCAGTTTAGGCCGATACGTTTTCTTCTACATATTTTTCGTAAAAAAAAATCGCAATAAGCGTTTATTGATTGGTTTGCGCAAAAGTTATAGCGTTTACAAAATAGGGGGTATTTTTATGTCATTTTTATTATATTTTTTTTACTAGTAATGGCGGCGATCAGCGATTTTTTTTTCGGTACTGCGACATTATGGCGGACACTTCGGACACTTTTGACACATTTTTGGGACCATTGGCATTTTTATAGCGATCAGTGCTATAAAAATGCATTGGATTACTATAAAAATGCCACTGGCAGTGAAGGGGTTAACACTAGGGGGCGGGAAAGGGGTTAAGTATGCCTGGGTGTGTTCTTACTGTGGGGGGGGTGGCCTCACTAGGGGAAACACTGATCCTCTGTTCATACATTGTATGAACCGAAGATCAGCATTTCCCCCGCTGACAGGACCGGGAGCTGTGTGTTTACACACACAGCTCCCGGTCCCCGCTCTGTACCGAGCGATCGCGTGTGCCCGGCGGCGATCGCGCCCGCCGGGCACACGCACGGGAGTCGGGGGCGAGCGGGGGGCGCTGGGAGAGAGGACGTCATATTACGTGCTCTCGCCCAGCCGAGCCACCTTGTGGACGTATAACGACGGTGCGCGGTCGGCAAGTGGTTAAACACAACACTAGGACATCTTGGTCACAAGTCATAAAGAACTTGGATCATACGTGGGTTAAAACTAATCTGAATTTTCTTCCCTTGAGCCAACTTTTTTAAGTTATTCCTCCTCCTCTTGTTTCATGCTGCATATGCTTTATTTGCATATTTTAGGTTCATTTAAGCAAAACACACAAACTAAATGTAATTACAGCTTTTCCCTCAGTACGTAACCTCGGAAATAGCATTGGGCATAGAGACGAAAAAGCTTCCTTCTGAAAAGTTTCTCACTATATATTCCACTGGTTTATCTGTAATGGCTTTTTATGCTAAATTGTTGGTTATGTTTGGCTGGTTATTTTAATTGGGTGTCTGCTCAGTTCCCTAGCACTACATCCCACGGAGGAAACAGGGGCCTGCAGGGTGCTACAGGTCTGTGAAAGGAGATTAGACAAAACCTCATTTCCAGAGCAAAATGCTAAACTGAGGTTGTTTGTAGTGAGAATAATTTTGCACGCCGTTATAGTTATATCTATACAATACAATAAGAATGGCTACACAACACCTGTATGTCACTATCAGCGCCTCGAAAGGAAAGCATAGAAGTGCTTGAGGTGGCCAGCCATATGTAAATCAGCAGTGGAGGTGTTAGGATGAAATAACAGACCAGCCATTAACCACTTGAGACCCGCGCTATTGACAAAAGACGTCAACAGCGCGGCTCTCAGGTGCCAACTGGACGTCTTTGGACGTCTTTTTAAAAGCATTACCCGCGCGCGCCTCTGGGGGGTGCGCAGCGGGTAAACACTGTCCTGCCGCATCGCTGGGGAATCGATGCGTGTACCTGGCGGCCGCGATGTCCGCCGGGTACACGCGATCGTCGGTGACACAGCCGGTAACAGCAGGGACGTGGAGCTCTGTGTGTAAACACAGAGCTCCACGTGCTGTTAGAGGAGAGGAGACCGATCTGTGTCTCTTGTACATAGGGACACAGCATCGGTTACCTCCCACAGTCACCCCCCTCCCCCCACACAGTTAGAACACACCCAGGCTACACATTTAACCCCTTCCTCACCCCCCTAGTGTTAACCCCTTCCCTGCCAGTCACATTTATACAGTAATTAGTGCATTTTTATAGCACTGATCGCTGTATAAATGTGAATGGTCCCAAATTTGTGTCAAAAGTGTCCGATACGTCCGCCGCAATATCGCAGTCCCAATAAAAATCGCATATCGCCGCCATTACTAGTAAAAAAAAAAAAAAAAAAAAAAAATCATAATTCTGTTCCCCATTTTGTAGGCGCTATAACTTTTGCGCAAACCAGTCGCTTATTGCGATTTTTTTTTTTTTTTACAAAAATACGTCGAAAAATACGTATCGCCTTAACTGAGAAAAAAAAAAGTTTTTTAAAAAAAAATTGGGATATTTATTATAGCAACAAGTAAAAAAAAAATATATATTTTTTTAAATTGTCGCTCTTTTTTTGTTTATAGCGCAAAAAAAAAAAACCGCAGAGTTGATCAAATACCACCAAAAGAAAGCTCTATTTGTGGGGGAAAAAGGACGTCAATTTTGTTTGGGAGCCACGTCGCACGACCGCGCAAATGTCAGTTAAAGCGACGCAGTGCCGGAAGCTGAAATTTCGCCTGGGAACGAAGGGGGTTTATGTGCCCAGTAAGCAAGTGGTTAATCCAGTTATGTATTTGTTAATAATGGATAGTCCACACAAAACTGGTGTTTCAGTGTTTAGCAGATGCTGGAGAGTGTAATCTTTTTATCCTTATACAGTATCTCACAAAAGTGAGTACACCCCTCACATTTTTGTAAATACTTTATTATATCTTTTCATGTGACAACACTGAAGAAATTACACTTTGCTACAATGTAAAGTAGTGAGTGTACAGCTTGTATAACAGTGTAAATTTGCTGTCCCCTCAAAATAAGTCAACACACGGCGTATCAGTAGATACGCCGTCGTAAGTCCGAATCCGCGCCGTCGCAACTTTAAGTGTATGCTCAAACTGAGATACGCTTAAATGTTGCTAAGATACGGCCGGCGAAAGTCTCCTACGCCGTCGTATCTTAACTGCCTATTTACGCTGGCCACTAGGGGCGTGTACGCTGATTTACACCTAGAATATGTAAATCAGCAAGATATGCCTATTTACGAACGTACGCTTGCCCGTCGCAGTAAAGATACGCCGTTTACGTAAAACGTTTTCAGGCGTAAAGATAAACCACCAAAAACATGGCGCAGCCAATGTTAAGTATGGACGTCGGAACCGCGTAAAATTTTTCACGTCGTTCGGAAGTCGTCCATGAATTGGGCCTGCCTGATTGCATACAAATTTAAACTCTTGAGGTTTGATAGTGTGTATGGGGCTTTACACATGTTTCTCTATACACATGTTTATTCCCTTTGTGTGTATTGGAGAAAAAAAAAGGGAGGAAAAAAAGCAATTTGCACATAATGTCACACAAAACTCCAAAAATGGGCTGGTCAAAATTCTTGGCACCCTTAACTTAATATTTGGTTGATCACCCTTTCGGAAAACATAACTGAAATCAGTCGCTTCCTATAACCATCAATAAGCTTCTTACACCTCTCACCCACAATTTTGGACCACTCTTCCTTTGCAAACTGCTCCAGGTCTCTCTTATTGGAAGGGCGCCTTTTCCCAACAGCAATTTTAAGATCTCTCCACAGGTGTTCAATGGGATTTAGATCTGGACTCATTGCTGGCCACTTTAGAACTCTTCAGCTCTTTGTTGCAATCCATTTCTGGGTGCTTTTAGACATATGTTTGGGGTCATTGTCCTGCTGGAAGACCCATGATCTCAGACCCAAACCCAGCTTTCTGACACTGGGCTCTACAGTGCGACCCAAAATCCTTTGGTAATCCTCAGATTTCATGATGCCTGGCACACATTCAAGGCACCCAGTGCCAGAGGCAGCAAAACAAACCCAAAACATCATTGAACCTCCACCATATTTCACTGTAGATACTGTGTTCTTTTCTTTGTAGGCCTCATTCCGTTTTCGGTAAACAGTAGAATGATGTGCTTTACCAAAAAGCTCTATCTTGGTCTCATCCGTCCACAACATGTTTTCCCAGAAGGATTTTGGCTTACTCAAGTACATTTTGGCTTTTTTATGTCTGTGTCAGCAGTGGGGGGGGGGGGGCATTTGATGGGGAAACTGGCTGCATTTGAGGGGAAACTGGCTGCATTTGGGGGGAAACTGGCTGCATTTGATGGGGAAACTGGCTGCATTTTATGGAGAAACTGGCTGCATTTGATGGGGAAACTGGCTGCATTTGAGGGGAAACTGGCTGCATTTGATGGGGAAACTGGCTGCATTTGAGGGGAAACTGGCTGCATTTGATGGGGAAACTGGCTGCATTTGAGGGGAAACTGGCTGCATTTGATGGGGAAACTGGCTGCATTTGAGGGGAAACTGGCTGCATTTGAGGGGAAACTGGCTGCATTTGATGGGGAAACTGGCTGCATTTGATGGGGAAACTGGCTGCATTTGAGGGGAAACTGGCTGCATTTGAGGGGAAACTGGCTGCATTTGAGGGGAAACTGGCTGCATTTGATGGGGCAAACTAGCGACAATTTATGGGGCAAACTGGTAGAAATTGACGGGCACAGTGGCTGCATTTGATGGGCACAGTGGCTGCGTTTGATGGGCACAGTGAGGCTGCAATTGATGGATAGTTTTTTTTTTCAGTTTGTTTGCGCCCCCCCCCCAAAAAAATGTTGTGCACCAGCCGCCACTGCCCAAAGGTGTTTTATTGGATTCAGATCTAGTTACTAGGAAGGCCTCATGGTCAGGATCATGAAGCCAGCTTGAGATTAAGTTTGCAATGATTCAGATTTGGTGAACCTGTACCGTCTTTATCTTCAGCTTTCTATTTTTGGCTGATATGAGTGAAATCATGTGATCATCTGCTGTTGATAACCGCCTTCCTCAAGGTTTGTCAAGTTGTATATTTTTCACAGATGTTTTTTTAACTCTCCACAGTTGTACAGAGTGGTTATCTGAGTTAGCGTAACCGTTCTGTCAGCTCAAACAAGTTTTGTCATTCTACCTTGACCTCTCTCATCAACAAGACATGTATGTCCATAGAACTGATGCTCACTGGATGTTTTTTATTCTGATTAAACTCTGGAGACTTCTTTGCGTGGAAATCCCAGGAGATCAGTTCAGAAATACTTAAAGTCATACTAAAGCTTTGTTTAAAATAAAAAAAATAACAAACATGTCATACTTACCTCTACCGTGCAGCTCGTTTTGCACAGTGGCCCCTATCCTCCTCTTCTGCAGGCCCTCTGCAGCTCTCACAGCTCCTCCCCACATTAGAAAACCCCCTAGGATAGGCTGACCAGACATCCCCAGTTTCCGGGGACAGTCCCTGGATTGAGGTCACTGTCCCCGGACCAAGTCTGTCCCCGGTTTGAACAGGGACTGGGGCAATTTCCAAGACAGTCAGTGCAGAATTAAAAAAAAATCGTAATTACACCCCCCCGCTGCACCGCTCCTACTAGCTTAGGGGAGTGTATTTGTTTCCATTATCTGTGCCCCTTTCTGATGATCATGTGCTGGTCGGAGCGGAGGGAATATTTCTTCAGTTTTGGGCGCATGCCTATTCAGCTCCGTTTGCATGTTCTTCTGCCTTGGCTCAAGTCACAGCCAGCCACCTGCCTGCCTATCTCCTTGCGATCTTCCTCCGCTCTCCACCCAGTAGTAGCCAGGGCCTGGAGAGTAAGACTTCACAGGCTGTGAGGTGAGTGGTGGCGGTGATGGGCAGAAAGTCACTGATTGCCGCCTTTACTAGTAAAAAAAAATATGTCCCCGGATTTCATTAAAAAAATCTGGTCACCTTATCCTAGGGTACACAAATTTGTTCTAATTTAGGGATGTGGTGAGACTACGGTTTATTTTGCCACTTCCATACCAGGCACTTATGCACCTTCCCGCCCAAGCCAATTATCAGCTTTCAGCACTGTCGCACTTTGACTGGCAATTGCGCGATCATGCTACACTGTACCCAAACAAAATTGGCGTCCTTTTTTCCCCACAAATAGAGCTTTCTTTTGGTGGTATTTGATCACCTCTGCGATTTTTTTTTTTGCGCAACAACTAAAAAAAGACTGAAAATTTTGAAAAAAAATTACGTTTTTATTTTTTTCTGTAATTTTTTTTGTAAATAAGTAAGTTTTCTCTTTCAATTACGGTCACTGATATGGTGGCACTGATGGGCACAGATGAGATGGCACTGATGGACATCGATGAGGTAGTACTGACGGGCACAGATGAGGTGGCACTGATTGGTGGCGCTGGTATGCGGCACTGATGGGCACTCATAGGCGGCACTGATGGGCACACATAGGTGGCACTGATGGGCACACATAGGCAGCACTGATGGGCACTCATGGGCGGCACTGATGGGCACTCATGAGCGGCACTGATGGGCACTCATGGGCGGCACTAGGCACTCATGGGCGGCACAGATGGGCACTCATGGGCGGCACAGATGGGCACTGTGGGGTGGCACTTATGGGTGGCACAGATGGGCACTGTGGGGTGGCACTGATGGGCACTGTGGGGTGGCACCGATGGACACTGTGGGGCGGCACTGATTTACTTATGTTGCCAGTCAGTGCCCATTTGTGGGCACTGATTGGCATCTTTTTTTTGGCATCTTTTTTTTTTTTCCAGACTTTTTTTTCAGACTTTTTTTTTTTTTTTCACTTTTTTTTGGCCTGAAAAACTGACAGGCCTGATCAGAAAGCCAGTGTGAAAGGGGCTTTCGTGTTCAGGTTTGGCTTGATGAAAAGGTGGCAACCCTACCTGTCACCCTTGGTGCCCAACAGATGAGACGTATTCCGTTGTAAGGACACTAAGGGTAAGGTCTGTTTTTGGAACGAACTCTTTAACCACTTAAGACCCGGACCTTTAGGCAGCTAAAGGACCCGGCCAGTTTTTGCGATTTGGCACTACGTCGCTTTAACAGACAATTGCGCGGTCGTGCAACGTGGCTCCCAAACCAAATTGGGGTCCTTTTTTTACCACAAATAGAGCTTTCTTTTGGGGGTATTTGATCACCTCTGCGGTTTTAATTTTTTGCACTATAAACAAAAATAGAGCGACAATTTTGAAAAAAATTCAATATTTTTTACTTTTTGCTATAATAAATATCCCCCAAAGATATATAAAAACATATTTTTGTTCCTCAGTTTAGGCCGATACGTATTCTTCTACCTATTTTTGGTAAAAAAAATCACAATAAGCGTTTATCGGTTAGTTTGTGCAAAATGTATAGCGTTTACAAAATAGGGGATAGTTTTATTATTTTTCTAAAAAATTTTTTTTTTTACTACTAATGACGGCGATCAGCGATTTTTTTCGTGACTGCGACATTATGGCGGACACTTCGGATAATTTTGACACATTTTTGGGACCATTGTCATTTTCACAGCAAAAAATGCATTTAAATTGCATTGTTTACTGTGAAAATGACAATTGCAGTTTGGGAGTTAACCACAAGGGGGCGCTGATGGGGTTATGTGTGACCTCATGTGTGTTTACAACTGTAGGGGGGTGTGGCTGTAGGTGTGACACCATCGATTGTGCATCCCTAAAAAAGGGATCACGCGTTCGATGACGCCGCCACAGTGAAGAATGGGGAAGCTGTGTTTACACACAGCTCTCCCTGTTCTTCAGCTCCGGTTCTCCAGCGGCGGTCGGGTCCGCGGGTCCCGCGGTCCCGGAGTTTCAGACCGTGACCCTCGGCTGGGTACTAGCACAGGAAGTACCTTTACGTGCATGTGCCCAGCCGTGCCATTCTGCCGACGTAAATGTGCAGGAGGCGGTCCTTAAGTGGTTAAGGAACCTGTTTGCCGGGGAGGGTCCCTCCCACAAGGAATTCTTAGAAGAATGTTGACTAAAAAATACATACCGTATTTATCGGCGTATAACGCGCACTTTTTTCCCCTTAAAATCAGGGGAAAATCGTGGGTGCGCGTTATACGCCGATCCCCGCTTTCTGAGCGCCGACATATACCGAGTGCAGTACACTCGGGTACACTCGGCTGGGCTCGGCCACACGCGGCTCCGCGAGAGGAGCCAAGCGTGGCCGAGCCCAGCCGAGTGTACTGCACTCGGTATATGTCGGCTTTCTGAGCGCCGCCGCCGACATATACCGAGTGCAGTACACTCGGGTACACTCGGCTGAGATTGGCCACGCTCGGCTCCGTGAGAGGAGCCGAGCGTGGCCGAGTGTACCCGAGTGTACTGCACTCGGTATATGGCGGCGGCGGCGTTCAAAAACAGCGCTGGAAGAAGCGGAGAGGATGCCACGAGGACACCACGAGGACACCACTAATGCCGCAGACGGACGCCGGACCGGACAAGACCGCCGATGGACGCCGGGCAACTGTAAGTAACTGTATCTGTATTGTATCTGTATTGTCAGTATTTCTTTTTTTTTCTTAGGATTCTCCTCTAGGTTTGGGGTGCGCGCTATACACCAGTGTGCGCTGTAGGGCGATAAATACGGTATATTGTATTTTCCCCCTTAATGTTCTGTCAGTGGATTCTAACCCCCTTCTGACAGAACTAAAGGTGAACTGTACTTTAAAAAGGACTTGTGTGTTGTTACTGTTATTATTCTGTCCGCAGGATTTATAACCTCCTATTAACAGAAATGTTGTAAAGTGTACAGATAGTGGTAGGATATGATGTTGGTCTGTATTGCAGGACTCTTCAGGATGGGACTGCTGTCTATCTATCTCCGGGTCCTGTGAACAGGGGATTTCTCCTGAGGGGGAGATGCTCTGGTCCTAATGTGTGTGTAAATTGTCTGTAGCTGTAGGGACTTGTAGTTAGGAATACAATGTACATACTGCAAATGTCATGAGAAGACTATCTATATTTTTGATACCTACCGGTAATTTATTTATATATTTTCTATCCAAGTTTGTTCCCCTTTTCCACTCCCAATATACTTTATGGGATGCCCTTGCTATTTTTCTAAATTCCCCCAGTCAAGGAACTGACTGGATTTTGGTGGGGATGAGTGCAGCACCCTCTAGTTAGGTTGGTGCTAGAGTGAGGATTTTTGTTGGCAGAGTAGGTAAATTTAGGCAGGTTTTCATTCTGGGCTGGGAGTGGCTCGGGGTAGCAGTTGGTGACTCACAGGCTGCATCACTTCACTGTGACCTCCCTCTTCCTACTAGAAAGTGCTAGAAGGAGAGGAGGGGACAAAGGGTGGGGCTGCCTGGGGTATCTTAAGGAGCCTTGACCAATCCCCAACTTGGATTTCCAGGGGGCAGGCCTCCTTAAAGGGGTTGTAAACCCTTGTGTTTTAGGATGCATTAAAGTGAAAAAAACACCTTGCAGTGACTGGCCCCCTAGCCCCCCCTTTTAACTTACCTGAGCCCTGAATTTCCCTCAACAGGGACGCACCGTCCCTCTCTCAATGGGGTCCTGGCTCTTGATTGGATAGATTGATAGCAGCGCAATCATTGGCCCCTGCTGCTGTCAATCAAATCCAATGACACAGGCGCTGGGGGGTGGGGCCAAGTCTTGCTGCACTTGCTGCACTAGCGAGCATGCCCGCAAGGTAATCCCCCGGGGGAGCGCTTCTCCTGGGGAGTTATCTGATGTGGGGAGGAGCCGCCGAAGGACCCCAGAAGAGGAAGATCTTGGCCACTCTGTGCAAAATGACTTGCACAGTGGAGGTAATTATGATATGTTAATTATTTAAAAATTATTTAAAAAAACAAAACAACAACGATCCTTTACAATCACTTTAAATACCTGGGGTCACACCAGCTGGGGAGAAGTTCTCAGGTGGAAGAGCTAGAGTGAGAGATTGTGAAGGCTTTTGTGGCCCACGGCGAACCCCCCCGTCTGGGGGGGGGGGCTGACCCTGGGCTTGGGCTTGGGTGCTTTCAGGAGGAGCAATGTAATACTGGATGGAGAGGCACATGAGAAAGCAAGCAGAGGACAGCAGGAAAGAACACTTCTAGGAGTCTCAATGGAGGACTAGTGGTCGCAGCCGGGAGGGCTGGTGAGTGAGCACAGTCGGGAGAACTGGGTAGGCACACCTGAGAGAACTGGGAGATTGCAGTTAATATGGGCGCAGAACCAGAGGAGAGGACTGTAGAAGGGGCAGTGGAGAGAGGTCATTGCAGCCAGGCTAGCTGGCAGGGCCTGAAGAGAGCTATCTGGTAGTGGTAGCTGAATAGTGGATAGCTAGCACCAGAACTTTTTTTCTACACCACAAGGGCCCGGGGTCTCTGCCTGCAAAAGGCAGTTCATTGAGGCCTGGCTGAAGCAGTGTCAGGCCTATCCATGTGGTGCTAGCTAGCCGGGAGGAGATACAGTCTGCAGCAAGTGAAGTGCTGCAGGAGAAACAGTCTACAGCAGTATTTGAAGTAGGTAAATCTGGCTAGCAGCCAAGCCTGTCTGTGTTTTTTCCTTGGTTCGGCAGAGATGGGAGGGAAAGTAAGGTGGAGCTGCCTGGAGTATTCTGAGGGCCCTGGCCAATCCCCAACTTGGGTTTGCAGGGGGCAGGCCCCCCCAAATACTCAGGTAAGCCCAGTCTGGGGGGGTGGTGATCTTCTCGAAACCCACGGAGGTGTCCTAGCCAGGAGGCACTTGGCACAAGGAGAGGACAGCGGGAGAACACTGCCAGGGAAGTCTCCAGGACTAACATAAACAGCCAAGAGGGCTTGTGAGTGACACAATCAGGAGGACTGGGAGGCACTCCAGAGAGGACTGGGCTGGCAGCGCTTGAAAAGGTGGTACTGGCTGGGAGCAGTAGCCACATATAGGACAACTAGCACAAAGGACTTCTATTTTTGATACACTATAGGGGCAAGCGATCTTTGCCTGCAAAGGGCATTATATTAAGATCAAGCTAAAGCTGTGTTGGATCAAAAATCTGTGCTAGCTTGTCCTGGGAGTTGTTTTGCTGTAGAAGAGGAAAGTGTATATATATATATATATATATCTATATATATATACTGGAGTGTATATAGTTCTAGTCCCTCACAAGTTCTGTTGATCAAATGGGTATGCCATATCATCACTTCCCCATTCAAGTTCAATTCCCCTAATTAAAAAAACAAACAAAGCTCCAAGAACTGTTTCTAGACTTGGAGTGAGTGAAAAAAATCCATGTGCCTGGCTATGGAGGGTGGGAGACAACCACATACCAGCGGCCCCTATGGGGATAGTGCTACATTTATACAGGGTTGTGGAAAAAATCAAGAGATGGTGTTGCACTCCAATAGCATAGAATGGTGTAATTGGTAAAATGTATGAATAACCAAAATAGTATAATTGATAAATGAATGTGCAAATATGCAAATAGACTGACTGAAAGATAAGAATCGCTATAAATGCTAAGATAAGGTGCAGCCAAAAGGTGTACTGAATGAATGTGCAAACAGTGCAGATAAGGGGACTCAGGTGCATAAATAAAATCACAACGTAAAGATAATAATATATGCAGTAGCAGAGGAAATCGCAGGATGGTGTTATGCTCCAATCAAAATGAATGACCGGACATACCATAACTGATATACAACAATGATGGATGAATAAAACAGTGAACTGAATACAAGTGCAAATACATACAAATAGGTGACTGTATAATGTAAGTAAAATCACATACTGTATGAATGGTGGATGGAACCGCAAGACAGTCCAAGAGGTGAAGAAATTACAAGGTGCAAGTAGAGTGCTGGGTGCAGAAATAGAATCGCAACGTAAAGATAATATATGCAGTCGCAGAGGAAATCACAGGCTGGTGTTATGCTCCCGTCAACATGAATGACTGAACATAACTGAATTTAATCAAAAGAAATTGCAATGTGTGAGTGAAGTTCTGGGTGCTAAATGACATCAGCAGGTGGCTTGTTGGTGAATCTTCGGTGTATGGTGACACCCAAAGGTGTGCTAGCAAATTACCTTACAAGGTAAGCAGCATTCATAAAAACCAATGGAATCACTCTGGGGTAGAGGGGATAACTCCTATCTGTCCTTCCAGTGGTGTGGCGCCTAGGGGGTTAAGGCTTCCTTCCAGGCTGGGTGGTCAGCATGGTAAGACAGCTCCAAAGTGTGTCACCAGGCAGGGTAGAGAAAACATAGAGGAGGCTCTCTAGTGTAATATGTTTTAAGGACGCAGTGCCGAATCGGAAAAAGGGGCAAGGTCCTTTACCTGCATATTGGTCCGGGTCTTAAGTGGTTAAACACTCAGCGGTTTATTCAAACATATAACAAACAGGGTATTCACATTTAAAACAGTAATGTAGTGTGTATCAGAAACAAGCAGCGAGCTCACACCATGCAAACGTCGCTTCTGGTGTCCTAGTGTCTGACCCGTATTGTCACTGTCACATGACTTATGCCGCGTACACACGATCGGTTCGTCTGACGAACCAATCGTGTGTGGACCCCATCGTTTTTTTTCCCATCGATGAAAAAACTTAGGGCTGAGTCTCAGACAGATACGTATAATGAATGGCGCATGCGCCGTCCCGTGGATGCAACCCAGTGCGCATGCTCAGAATCACGTCGGAACTACTCCCTAAGATACGCCGGATCACTGCCTACGGCGTGAACGTAACCTACGCCTAGTCATATTCACGTCCTACGTAAAATACATCGGCTTTTGTTCCCTGGTGCAGCCATTTGCATGGATGCTGCTGACTTACACCTGCTTTATGGGGCATAACTTTACGCCGGACGTAGGACTTTACGCCCACTGCGTCAGACGGACGTACGTTCGTGAATCGGCGTATCTCCCTCATTTGCATATGTGAATAGAAAATCAACGAGTGCGCCAAATACGTCCAGCGTAAATATGCGCCCACTCTACGCCGGCGTAGGAAAGTTACGTTGATCGGATGAAGCCTATTTTCAGGCGTATCTTGGTTTCAGAGTCCGGCGCATAGATACGACGGTGCATATTTTACTTGCGCGGCGTATCTCGAGATACGTTGACGTAAGTGCTTTGTGAATCCGGGCCATAGTTTCCACTGTAGCGCAGGAATAACTACTTTACCCATTTATACCGGGTTGTCTTTAATGCAGAGCAAAAGGGGAAGCTGCCCCGGGCCCAAAGCAGCTGCCTCTTGAGCCTGCACTGCCAGCATATAGATGATAAGTGGGATCCAGGAGGGCCCAAAAATGTTTTGCCCAGAGTCCAATCAATATTAAAGATGGCCCTGCATTTACATTGCAAATGTTGCCAAACTTGATTGCTGATTACTGCCTGCTTAATTTTGGAGATCCTGAGACAGCCCATGCACCCACTGCATCCCTGGCGTCCCTGTAGACCTATGGCCAAGTACCGTATGTCTAGTGAACCTTAGGTGGGTGATGTTGGTGACGCTAATCTTTCTTCCGCACAGACATTGGAAAAGCAGTGAGCCAATGACGTCATCTAAATTAGATTTCTGGAGTGTTCTGTACAAAATGTTCTGTTGCTGTGGTTACAAGACAGCAACATGTTCATTTTTTGTCAGTTTTCAAAAATTGATGGCTGCATATGAGCATGCAAAGGTAATTTTTAATTACATTAAATTACAAAATAACTTGTGCAACAATTATATATATATATATATATATATCAGTCTTATAACAAAAGTGGAGCTTTTCCTTTGGAGATCAGCTCATCTCTACTAATAATAACAGGACTGTGGTCATTTTTCCAAAGCAGATTACCGAATAATAAGAGACTAAAGATTGAATTGGGCAACACTGGGTTTTTTTTTGTTTTGTTTTTTTATGAAACAGGCCAGTGTGTTTATTGCAGGTATACTACCCACCATGAGATCACCAGAAGTATTGACAAGATGGCGGGAATCGGGATACTTTATATACCCCTTCATGGAGCAATTTATTTATTTATTTTTAGACTAAGGACATTTAAATCTGTAAATATCAATCTTCTACTGACTCTCTCACAGAAAATTCATCAATTCATTTATATTTTATCCCTTCCGTTGAATCTCCCTCTGAGGAACGATGGCTGGAGAACTCAGAAGGCATATGGAATGACCTGGTATGTATACATTTCATTTACTTATCAAAACTAAGAAAAAAAGGTTTTAGGTAGGGTTGTCCCGATACCGATACTAGTATCGGTATCGGGACCGATTCCGAGTATTTGCGGGAGTACTCTTACTCCCACAAATACCCCGATACCGAAATAGAATACTCCCCCCCCCCCGCCGACGCATCCCGCCGCTACAACGCATCCCGCCGCATCCCCGCTTGGATAATACGGGCGGGGAACATTACAGCATTCATTTGAATAGCTGTAGTCTTTCCTGCCACGACGCGTATAGACACTCCCCCTTGCTCGGGTGAACTGTCCAATCCCGAGCAAGGGGGAGTGTCTATACGCAGCGCGGCGCGAATCATTACAACTATTCAAAGCTGTAATGTTCGCCGCCCGTATTAACCAGTCGGCGGCAGCGGGGATGCGGCGCGATGCAGGTAAGGGGGACATGGCTGCATATGGGGAGACATTGCTGCATATGGGGAGACATTGCTGCATATGGGGGACATGGCTGCATATGGGGAGACATTGCTGCATATGGGGGACATGGCTGCATATGGGGAGACATTGCTGCATATGGGGGACATGGCTGGATATGGGGGGAGACATGGCTGCATGGGGGGGGACATGGCTGGATATGGGGAGACATGGCTGCATATGAGGAGACATTGCTGCATATGGGGGACATGGCTGGATATGGGGGGGGACATGCCTGCACATGGGGGGGACATGGCTGGATATGGGGGGAGACATGGCTGGATATGGGGGGAGACATGGCTGGATATGGGGGGACATAGCTGCATATGGGGGGACATGGCTGCATCTGTGGGGGGACATGGGGGCATCTGTGGGGGGACATGGGGGCATCTGTGGGGGGACATGGCTGCATCTGTGGGGGGACATGGCTGCATTTGGGGACACATTTAAAAAAAAGTATCGGTATTCGGTATCGGCGAGTACTTGAAAAAAAGTATCGGTACTTGTACTCAGTCCTAAAAAAGTGGTATCGGGACAACCCTAGTTTTAGGAAAATTGAATAAATTGTTAAAAATGTAATTATAGTGGTTTATTTTAACCTGTCGTGGTTAAATAACCCAAAAACTTTTATAATTGTTCCCTTTTATTGGTTGAACTAGATCAGGGGTAGGCAACCTCCGTCACTCAAAGCCTCTTATGCGTCGCTCGAGTTCCTCCCCATCAGTAGAGCAACGCAGGGAAGTGTCAGTGAGATACCTAATGCCTTGCAATTTCAGAATTCCCCACACCACACCTGCACTGAGGGGGAGGCACTGTGCCCCCACACATTGAAAAAGGTGGGAAATATTGTTTGGTTCTCTAACTTTGCTGTAGCTGCGACCATCAGCTTTTGTGATGGGGAAGTGATTGGGTGCAGGGGGGGGGGGTGGTCCCTGTTTCCAGGAGGAGAGGGACTGTCATTGGCCACTGCTAAAGCCAATCACAGTCCTGCTAGCCCCATTCACCATCTGGAGGAGGATGACTCGCTTGGTTGCCACTACCAATCTCAGAAAGAAGATATTTCACTGTGATTGAGAGAACCCCAATCAGGTGACAGTGTGTGGATTACTGTTGAGCTTCTGGGAACTTTGTTGAACTTATTCCTGAACCTTTGCGTCACTTACTTTAGAATCCCGTCACTCTGTTTCCCTTTAAGCCACAGCCAGTATTCAGTGCAATGAAAATCACACCCAACCACTTTTTTTCAGCTGCAGGGACCCAACTTATGATCCTGAACATAGGACCACTGCTTTTAGAAAATGCCCCCCTGACCTGAGCTCATCATTGCACATCCATTCCATATGCTTGTATGTGACATCATATACATCACACACATCACATACATGACATACATCCCATACAAGCACGTGGGCTGGATGCGAGCAGTGGATCAGCAGGATGAGTGTTCCAGGACAGGTAGATGTGTCTCATCTCTGCTTCCTTTCACCACTCTGCATATCATAGATGAGAAGAGGGTACAGTGGTGGAGTAGATGAGCAGGGGGGGTTCAGTATTGAGCCAGATGAGCAGGGGGGTTTAGTGTTGGGGCAGAAAAGCAGGGTGGTAGAGCAGTGGGGCAGATGTGAAATGTGTATTGGTGGGGCAGATGAGCAAGGGGTTACAGTGGTGGGGCAGGAGAGCAGGGGGAACAGAGGTGGGGGCAGAAGAGCAGGGGTATAGAGGTGAGACAGATGTGCAGAAGGTACAGTGGTGGGGCAGATGAGAAAGGGGTTACAGTGGTGGGGCAGATTTGCAGGAAGTACAGTGGTGGGGCAGATGAGGGGTTAAAGTGGTGGGGCAGATGAGAAAGGGGTTAAATTGGTGTGAAAGATGTGCATGAGGTACAGTGGTGGGGAAGATGTGCAGGGTGGTACAATGGTGGGGCAGATGAGCAGGGGTTTACAGTGGTGGGGAAGATGTGCAGGGGGTTACAGTGGTGGGGCAGATGTGCAGGGGGTTACAGTGGTGGGGAAGATGTGCAGGGGGTTACAGTGGTGGGGCAGGTGAGAAAGGGGGTACATTGGTGGGACAGATAAGGAGGGTGGTACAGTGGTGGGGTAGATGAGCAGGGGGGCTACAGTGGTGGAGCAGATGAGCAGGGTAGTACAGTGGTTGTAAAACCTTACAGACCACTTTTACCTACAGGTAAGCCTAGATTAAGGCTTACCTGTAGGTACAAGAAATATCTCATAAACCTACACGGTTTAGGAGATATTTGCAAAAAATACAGGCACCGATGTCTACGGCGCATGCGCCGTAGACAGCAGCACATGTGCACTGAGCGTGACCTTTCTAAAATTCTCAAGAGTCGTCACTGGAACAAAGATAAGGAAAAGCTTCCAAAGCTTCCAATGACCCATTCATGAAGTGTCAGATTGTTTCTGCGACCCTCATATGTTTATTATATGAAATCGTATATACTTACTGGAATGGGCAGGGTAGAAGTTCACAAACACAAAAAGCAAAGCATGCGGATAAACAAGGCCAGCAATAGAGATAACTCAAGAGCGCTCTTCCTAGTGACTAACGATCCAACCTCGGGTAACACGTCTCACCACTAGTGTCAGGGTCTAGATCTGAAACTGCAACCTCTGTGGTGTTTGGCTGTAGCTCTTCTCGCTGTGCTACCTGAGATGTTGGACAGCTCCCTCTCCGATCTCTTAGGACAATCTTGCCTTGTCTCTTATTTCTGGAGAAACCTCAAATTCTTTGCTTCTCCTAATTTAAAGGGGTTGTAAAGGTAAAAAATGTTTTCCCTAAATAGCTTCCTTTACCTTAGTGCAGTCCTCCTTCACTTACCTCATCCTTCCATTTTGCTTTTAAATGTCCTTATTTCTTCTGAGAAATCCTCACTTCCTGGTCTTCTGTCTGAAACTCCACACAGTAATGCAAGGCTTTCTCCCTGGTGTGGAGTGCCGTGCTCACCTCCTCCCTTGAGTGACGTACAACACATACAACGGCACTATAAAGGGGAAGTTAGATTCCACTGGCGCCACCCTTGGGGCTGCTTTTGCTAATCTCATGTTACTGCGTGTTAAGTAAAAGTTTGGTAAGAGACGATTCACGCTTTTCAGTCTGTTACAGCGTGACGAATGTGCTATCTCCATTACGAAAACGCTACTTTTACCGAAGGTGCGCTCCCATCTCATACTTTATTTCCGAGAATGCGCGGGTTTCTAAGCATACACACAAACGTGTTTCTCGTCGTAAACCAGCCCGATGAGAAACACGACGAGGAAATTGAGACTCCCGACGAGAAAAAAGAGAACTTGTTCTCTTTTTTTCTCGTCGAGTTCCAGTTTTCTCGATGAAAATCATACACACGACCGTTTTCCTCGGCAAAAAAGCTCTGCCACCAAGTTTCTTGATGGATTCTGTCGAGGAAAACGGTTGTGTGTATGAGGCCTTACAGTTCAGGGATGCTGCATTAACTTACATGTAGGGATGAGGTTCGAGTTCGAGCCGAACAGCGAACAATTTGGGGTGTTCGTGGCAAATTCAAAAAGCCGCAGAACACCCTGTTAAAGTGGAGTTCCACCCAGGAAAAAAACATTTGCCCAAAAATCATAAAAAAAATTGAAAAAAAAAATGTGAAAAGAAAAAAATTATACTCACCCGAAATACCTGTTGCTATGCGAAAGTTCATAATCTGCCTCTTCCGCAGCCGCGGTCCGTCTTCTTCATCTTCTCCTAGTGAATGGGGCGCGCTGCTTTCTGGGAACTGTGTGTGTTCTCAGAGAGCAGCCGCCCATTCACAAGTCGGCGCGAGACTCGCGCATGCGCCGTAGGAAATGGGCAGTGAAACCGTAAGGCTTTACTGCCTGTTTCCCCTAGTGTGAATGGCGGCGCGGGACCTGCATCGATCGTGGGATCGGCATGGGGGGGGCCATTAGCGCGGGCAAGTAGGACAGGTAAGTGTCCTTATTAAAAGTCACCAGCTACACTGTTAGTAGCTGCTGACTTTTAAAAAAAAAAATTGCGGGTGGAATCCCGCTTTAAAGTCTATGGGAGAAATATATAGTGCTAATTTTAAAGGCTAATATGCAAGTTATTGTCCTAAAAAGTGTTTGGGGACCCGGGTCCTGCCCCAGGGGACATGTATCAATGCAAAAAAAAGTTTTAAAAAAACTTCCGTTTTTTCGGGAGCAGTGATTTTAACCACTTGCCGCCTGCCAATGACAGATTGACGGTGGCAAAGTGGTTGTAGAATCCTGACTGGACGTCATATGACGTCCTCAGGATTCTGAGCCGCTGCGCACCCCCGTGGGCGCGCATCGCGGCGATCGTTGTTGCAGGGTGTCAGTCTGACAGCCCGCAACACCGATCAAGGTAAAGAGTCTCTCACCGAGACTCTTTACCACGTGATCAGCCGTGTCCAATCACGGCTGATCACGATGTAAATAGGAAAAGCCGGTAAGCGGCTTTTCCTCACTCGCGTCTGTCAGACGCAAGTAGAGGAGAGCCGATCAGGGGGGGTTTGTGCTGATCGATCATCAGCACAGCCCCCCCGAGGATGCCCACTGGACCAACAGGGATGCCCACTGGACCACCAGGGATGGCCATATAGACCACCAGAAATTAAAAAAAATAAAAATAAAGGATTCCACCCTAGACCACCAGGGATGAGGAGGACACAGAAAATGGATGCCAATCAGTGCCGCAATGAATGCCAATCAGTGCCCACAATGGGCATCACTGATTGGCAGGCATTGTTTGGCACTGATTGGCATCCATTAGTACAACACATACAATAGTGCCCATCTATGCCCATCCGTGCCACCTATCAGTGCCCATCCATGCCGCCTATCAGTGCCCATCCATGCCGCCTATCAGTGCCCATCCATGCCGCCCATCAGTGCCGCATATTAGTGCCCATCAATGCCACCACATCAGTGCCACCTCATCGGTGCCCATCAGTGCCGCCTTATCAGTGCCCGTCAGTGCAGTACCATCAGTGCCCATCAGTGAAGGGGAAAACGTACTTATTTACAATGTTTTATAACAGAAACAAAAAAGAAACTTTTTTTTTCTAAATTTTCGGTCATTTTTTTTTTTTGCAGAAAATAAATATCCCAGAGGTGATCAAATACCACCAAAAGAAAGCTCTATTTGTGGGTACAAAATGATAAAAACTTACTTTGGGTACAGTGTAGCATGACTGCGCAATTGTCATTCAAAGTGCAACAGCACTGAAAGCTAAAAATTGGTCTGGGCAGGAAGGTGTATAAGTGCCCTGTATGGAAGTGGTTAATGATGCTTAAAGTGAAACAATAAAAGTGAAATATTCTTTTTAAATTTCGTACCTAGGGGGTGTGTAAAGTATGCCTGTAAAGCAGAGCTTGTTTCCTGTGCTTAGAACTGTCCCTGCACAAAGTGTAATTTCTGAAGGATAAAAAGTCATTTAAAATCACTGCAAACTTTTTTTGCATTGATACATGTCCCCTGGGGAAGGACCCAGGTCCCCAAACACTTTTTAGGACAATAAATGCATATTAGCCTTTAAAATGAGCACTTTTGGTCTGTTCGCAGGTTCTGGTGCAAACCGAAAGGGCGGATGTTCGGCTCATCCCTACTTACATGCTGCGCCCTGTGAATAGAGGGCCATGTGCTTTCCTGGAGGGATTACCACATACTCTTCTGCAATAGGAAGATCCCATTTGATAATCTGATCACAAAGTGCAGAAGCCATAATTGAAAAGGTCAAAACACGCTGCATCACAGATCAGTAGATACACTTTGAAGTCAATTTGTAAAAAATACTCACATTTTTCTTTTATTTTCTATGATTTATCAGCTCCATCTAGTGGCCTTAATGTGGTATTTCCCTGAAGTACCTTAATCAGGAAAATACCTCATTATAAACACTAGATGGTACTGACGATCATAGGGAATAAACATATTAGAAAAATAATGCAGATTATTTTGATGGCTGTGCGAATGCTCAGACAATTACGTTTTTATAAAAAGACCCCTTAGTTTAAAAAATGGGATCACTACAAACATTTTCCCAAAGTTAGGATCTTCACATCAGAATATAACCCGTTTTTTTTTACAGATTTACAAACTAAACAGAGCTGGGTGGGGAATGTAGCTCACACAGCTAGAATGTTGTTTTTTCATGCAAGGTTTCCATTAAGTCAATAGAAAATGAACACATAAGTATAACCATTAATATTTTTCTATATGTAAGTGAACATCACTTCATCCAGGTCCCCACCAACATAAAGGAGCTATTTTCCCTGGGGATATTCTGTATGTATTGTTGACTTTCTGTTTTCAACATCATTACCGGATCCCCGAAAATCTGGAACTTGTTTGATCTTATCTCTTGATGATCGGAAATGAAAGCCGCCAACCCACAGAACACACCGCAGAGAAAAGGGTTACTGGAACCCATGTCTGCAAGAGTCAAGCCACGTTCCAACTCACAAAAACACAAGTCACGGTTTTGCTTGTTAGTTTCATTTGCTATTCTCTTTTATTTTTCCTTTATACAGCCAAATATAACCATGCTGGGGCAGTTCTTGCCATGAAGCAACATGAACATTTCTGCGCTATATTTCCATAGATGCCAAAATGGTTGGGCAGAGTACTGGGAGGTTGATAAACAATTAAAGGGCAATGCAAATATACGTTGCCAATATGATTGTTTCCTCTTTATTTCCTCTCTGGTAGATTTTGGCACTTGCTTTCTTTTCTTTGCAAAATAAAAGCTCATTTTTATTTAGTGTCTGTAGTGGAATTTTAAATGACTTCTCTTTTTCACCTTTTTTCTTCTCAAGTATAACTTCCCTAAACTTTTATTGATCTATTTATAACAAAAATCTGTGTGAACGGCATAGCATTTGCATAGCCATTGAGAATAATCCCTGTAACATGTGTAGCACCTTCCTGGTTAAGGCTGCATTCACATCTAGGCGGACGAAATCGCGGCGTTTTGTCGCCACAAATCGCGGTAAAAATAGCGGCGTTTTGTACCGCGATTTGCGGCGACAAAACGCCGGTATTGTCCGCCTAGATGTGCCCCAAGATGACCCCCTCTATGGAGATGATTGCCATCTCCTAGCCGAACGCTCGAAGACGCCTGAAAAAAAGGTCCGGGACCTTTTTTCACGCGGCAGGCGACAGGCGTCCGGCGTTCGGCGTGGAGATGTGAACCATCTCCATAGAGGGACATCTGTTTTCAGCCCTCTGGCGGCAGCGGCGTAGCGCTACAGGCGTAAAAACGCCTAGATGTGAATGGGGTCTAAGTTGTGTAGCACCCTCATAGGTAGGTGCTAGAGAGTGCATCGTTTTTGGATTTCCCTGCTTAAGCCTAGGTTCACACTGCTGCGAATTCAAAATCGCGGTAAAATGCGCGATTTTACCGCGATTTCGCGGCTGCGATTTTGCCGCGATTTTGCCGCGATTTCGGCCGCAATTTAATGTAAATCGCAAAAAGTAGTACAGGAACTACTTTTTGAAATCGCAGATGCGGCGTCGCACTGATTAGGACAGTGCCATTGCCGACAATTGCCGACGATTTGAGATGCGATTTGACATGTCAAATCGCATCTCAAATCGTTCCAAATCGTACCCAGTGTGAACCAGGGCTAAAGTGGAGTTCCGCTGAAAAAAAAATGAAAAGTCAGCAGCTACAAATACTGCAGCTGCTGACTTTTAATATTAGGACACTTACTTGTCCAGGGTGCCCGCAATGTCGGCACCCGAAGCTGATCTGTCGGCTTTCGGGTGGAGGAGCTGCCATCACAAATCACCACAAGGATTGAGATATCAGTCACTTCTTGGTGGGAAGATCGTTCATTCTTTGCCACTGTTACTGACACTCAGGGGTCAAGTCCTGGGGAAAAAAGTGTGGGAACTCCCACCCAAGATCCACTCCCCCACCAAAAAAAAAAAAATGATCATATGCATAATTACTAAACCGCATGTTTTTTTTTCGAACAGTTCTTTCTAAATCCTGCGATAACTCGCGTCAGATCTCTGCAATGTCTTCTGGGAACAATGACAAAAGCTCCCAGGAGACATTGCGGCATCGAGGAAGTGACGGAATACCTGCACAATACCCGATGTATCCATATACAGGAAGCGGACAGTAACATACAGGATTACTAAGGTTCGCCTGCCCCTGACAGTGACTCGAGCTGGGCATCGCCGCTTAGTGATGGATTGGCTCGGCTGCTCTCGGCTGCTCTCGGCTGCTCTAGTCCTGCAAAGGGAACTGCGTTCCTGCTGTGAAAAAAGTGCAGGAACTCCGTTCCCACTCGTTCCCGCAGGACTTGAGCCCTGCTGACACTGCAGTGTCTTTATTTTCGACTATTGTGTTTTTTCTTTTATTCGCCACTTCACATTCCCTACTGGGCACGAGTGTGATTGCCATGCACTGGTTGACTGTTTTATACAAATCATATGATGATTATTATTGGATTGTCAGTCATATGTTAATACATATACCTTTCACTTGTTTAATTGATACTTTGTAACTTAAAGTGGATGTAAATCCGATTTTTTTTTTCTTTGCTGTCACAATGTACAGTATAAGATTTCCTATCATTTGTGCCCAGTTTTGCCACACAGAGTTAATCCAGCTCTGAGCAATCCTCTTTTATTGTTCAGTGAAATAAAACAGACTTACAGAGAAAAACCTTAGACCGTTCCGCCCCCTTGCTGTGAGTGACAGGTTTTTTACATATCTCATGCACTAGCTTGGAGACAGGCATTATTTTTTTATTCCCACCCCCACTCTTTTTCTGCAGTCATGTGGTTACTTTTCTGGATTTTGACTGGATGTTAGTGATCATAGCAGAATTTAGTGTAAGGGGAGTGTAGAGGTGGGCGGGGAGTCTACTGACATCACGACTCCACCCACAGAGCTCCAGACAACAGATCCACCCACAGAATCTGCAGTTTTTCAGTTCTTATAACAGACAGAGGGGAGACATTTGACAGGTAAGGATACATGTAGGAGGCATCTATATCCTTATAGATCAGCACTATGGCAGTAGTTTAGAAAGGATGAGAGTGGCTTTACATCCACTTTAACAGCACAGCATCATCACTCTATCATTTATTCTTTTTTAGCCACCAATTATCTAAATCTGTGTTTGCAGCAGTGCCAGTTAAGACACATTATTTAACCAGTTCCCGACCCCCGCATGTACATATACGTCCACAATATGGCACGTACAGGCACATGGGCGTACACGTACGTCCTTGCCTATTAGCGGGTGGGGGGTCCGATCGGGACCCCCCCCGCTACATGCGGAGGTCGGGTCCGCTCGGGGAGCGATCCGGGACCACGGCGCGGCTATTTGTTTATAGCCGCTCCGTCGCGATCGCTCCCCGGAGCTGAAGAACGGGGAGAGCCGTATGTAAACACGGCTTCCCCGTCCTTCACTATGGCGGCGCATCGATCGCGTCATTCCCTTTATAGGGAAGACACGATCGATGACGTCATTCCTACAGCCACACCCACCTACAGTTGTAAACACATACTAGGTGCACCCTAACTCCTACAGCGCCACCTGTGGTTAACTCCCAAACTGCAACTGTCATTTTCACAATAAAGAATGCAATTTAAATGCATTTTTTGCTGTGAAAATGGCAATGGTCCCAAAAATGTGTCAAAATTGTCCGAAGTGTCCGCCATAATGTCGCAGTCACGAAAAAAATTGCTGATCGCCGCCATTAGTAGTAAAAAAAAAAAATTAATAAAAATGCAATAAAACTATCCCCTATTTTGTAAACACTATAAATTTTGCGCAAACCAATCGATAAACGCTTATTGCGATTTTTTTTACTAAAAATAGGTAGAAGAATACGTATCGGCCTAAACTGAGAAAAAAAAATGTTTTTATATATGTTTTTGGGGGATATTTATTACAGCAAAAAGTAAAAAATATTGCATTTTTTTCAAAATTGTCGCTCTATTTTTGTTTATAGCGCAAAAACTAAAAACCGCAGATGTGATCAAATACCACCAAAAGAAAGCTCTATTTGTGGGGGGAAAAAGGACGCCAATTTTGTTTGGGAGCCACGTCGCACGACCGCGCAATTGTCTGTTAAAGCGACGCAGTCCCGAACTGTAAAAACACCTTGGGTCTTTAGGCTGCATATTGGTCCGGGGCTTAACTGGTTAAAGTGATAACACAAGAGCCACATTCACATTTATTTTTCACTTTACATAGAACACCCAATCACATGCAAAGAAACTAAAAAAAAATAAAAAAAATAACAGCATTTTTGCTTGCACATGATTGGATGATGGAAATCAGCAGAGCTTCTACAGGTGGGAACCAAACTGCAGTGTTAACCAATTAGCCATCATGTTTCCCCAAAACTTCTAACCAATTGGCTTATTTACTAAAGCATACTGCCGAGAGCAAACAATCAGCAGTATTTCATTGCTCTGAAAGTGTATTTTTTATTGCACTGCATTGTGATACCCTGTACATTCAAACTGGTCTGTTGATTGGAGACAATAAAGACAACATAAGATGAAGACCGTCTTCTGTTCTTTTCTTAGCTATGTGCTGTATGCAGACAGATTGACGGATGATCTTTAATGCGTCTCTGCCACCTAGTGGGCAAACATCATAATGGTCTAGTAGAATAATAAACCAACATCAAGCCTTTATATGTGTGGTTTTTATCATTTATTTAGTTATGTTTTTTTTTTTTTTCTCAAATTGAGGTCAACAATGACTTAGCTGTCCTAATGTTGTCTCTTTCTGCCCAGACCACAGACAGTGTTGCAGTATATAAAATCAATACAACGTGCCAGTGGTTTATAATAATTTAAAGCATATCTATGGCTCCCACTGCTGTCAATCAAAGTCTGTTAGTCAATCAGGGGAGAGAGGGGGCAAGACCAAATCGCAGCTCCGTGTCTGAATAGACACACAGCGCTGCAGCTCAGCTCGGGTGCCCCCATAGCCAGGCCCGTCGGAACAAGACAGGCAAAACAAGCAACTGCTTGGGGCCCCGAGCTGGCCTGGGGCCCCAGCAGGGCTGCAGCCTGTAGCATGGCCAAGCTCCTCTTCCTAGTTTCTCCCGCAGTCCGGCCCGGGTACCGTAACCGTGCGGTACAGGAGATTCAGTTTTCTGTTCCTGGCCGGACTGACAGGAAGTGCACACACTCACTCAGAAGAAGTACTACCCGTTTGGCGGTGGCAGAAGCGCACCCCCCCCCCACTTATCAGTACTACCCTGTTAATAATGCTTGCACAGTGACAACCCCCCGAATCCTCCCCCCCACCCCACCCCCGCTTATCAACTTGCAATGACAGAAGAAGTGGAGAAGTACTTCTCTGTGTCCCCCACCAACCCATCTGTCCCCCCCCCCCCGCTTCTCAACTTGAAGCTCAGCAACACCCCATCCCACACTTCTTGCTTGGGGCCCCCAAATTCCTTCAAACGGCCCTGCCCATAGCAAGCTGCTTGCTGTGGGGGCACTTGACAAAAGGGAGGGGCCAGGAGCAGCAAAGGGGGACCCAATAAGTGGAGGATCTGAGCTGCTCTGTGCAAATCCACTGCACAGAGAGGGTAAGTATAACATGTTTGGTATTTTAAAAAGAACAGAAAACGAGACTTTACAATCACTTTAATGCGGAGGTTGCATTTGTTTTTCTGTTTTCAGGTTTTTGTTTTTCCTCATTTTCATCTGGTGCAGCAGTTCATTTCTTTACTCACTCTGCTCTCTCCTCCTGTCATCATCTTCCTTGTCATTGAATGTGTCTTCTGACTGACTCCATGTACTGCCCTTCCCTCTCCCAGTTTGAGTACTGCTATAAAGAGAAGTACAAGAGGCTGATACTTTACAATCGCGGCATTTAAAAATAGATTTTATTATGAGTAATGAATGCACAACTGCATTAATTGGTATTTTTATTATCTGCTGGGAGTTCATCTCTGTAACGTGTGCTGTAGGAAATGTATTGCCTGGGAGTCATGCTGATCATTGGAGGTTTCGATACTGATTCACTAACCTGAGACAAGAACATACCTCCCAACTGTCCCAGATCCTGCTGGATTGTCCCAGGATTTCAATGAAACTCCAAAGTCCCACAGATCTGAGCTGTGTTCCATATTCCCACTGAGTGTCATGTGGGCAGCCACTGCAGGTCCTGTACAGTGACTGTGGCCCCTACTTTGTAGAACAATTAGAAGGCTGGTAGGTCACTGCTCTATCTCTGGAGTAAGAGCAGAAAAGGGGCTGGATGGAACCTCATTATAGAATGTGGGGAACCCCAGAGCGCAACTGAGCGGAGAAAGTACAATGTCCCAGCTATGAGGTGTCTTTCAAAGAGACAGAGTGCAAAGCGTGCAGGAGATAGAGTGCAATGTGTACAGGGGGCAGTGTGTAAAGGGAGGGGGGCAGTGTGAACGGGGAGGGGGGCAATGTGTAAAGGGAGGGGGCAGTGTGTAAAGGGAGGGGGGCAGTGTGTACAGGGAGGGGGCAATGTTTAAACGGAAGGGGGCAGTGTCTGCAATGAGGGGGACAATGTGTACAGGATGGGGCAATATGTAAAGGGAGGGGGCAGTGTGTACAATGAGGGGGCAATGTGTAAACAGAGGGGGGCAGTGTCTGCAATGAGGGGGCAATGTGTACAGGGAGGGGG
Source organism: Rana temporaria (assembly GCF_905171775.1). Lineage (NCBI taxonomy): Eukaryota > Metazoa > Chordata > Amphibia > Anura > Ranidae > Rana > Rana temporaria. The sequence goes on along the minus strand of NC_053489.1, from coordinate 643,011,008 downwards.
TAATGTGTACAGGAAGGAGTGCAGTGTGTATAGGGAGAGGGAAAGTGTCCAAGGAGGGGGGCAGTGTGTACAGGGAGGGGGATGTGTACAGGGAGGGAGGTAATGTGTACATGGAACAGGAATGTGTACAGAGAGAGGGGGCACTGTGTACAGGGAGGGGGCAATGTGTACAGGGAGGGGGCAGTGTGCAGGGAGGGGACACTGTGTACAGGGAGGGGGGCAATGTGTACATGGAACAGGAATGTGTACAGAGAGGGGGGCAGTGTGTACAGGGAGGGGGCAGTGTACAGGGAGGGGGCAATGTGTACAGGGAGGGAGGTAATGTGTACATGGAACAGGAATGTGTACAGAGAGGGGGCAGTGTGTACAGGGAGGGGGCAATGTGTACAGGGAGGGGGCAGTGTGCAGGGAGGGGACACTGTGTACAGGGAGGGGGGCAATGTGTACATGGAACAGGAATGTGTACAGAGAGGGGGGCAGTGTGTACAGGGAGGGGGCAGTGTACAGGGAGGGGGCAATGTGTACAGGGAGGGAGGTAATGTGTACATGGAACAGGAATGTGTACAGAGAGGGGGCAGTGTGTACAGGGAGGGGGCAGTGTGTACAGGGAGGGGGCAGTGTACAGGGAGGGGGCAGTGTGCAGGGAGGGGGCAATGTGTACAGGGAGGGGGAATGTGTTCAGAGAGGGGCAGTGTTCAGGGAGGGGGGCAATGTGTACGGCCCCCGGGCACCAACTTCAGGGGGCGCCACTCCTGGTAGCCAAATTGACAGATCAGATGACTGTCAGGTCGGCACTTGGCTGCCAGCCAGCATGCTTAGCTTACTCTAGGTATATGATGGTCACCACCTGTATCAAGTTGAGTCTGTCGCACACAGACTTACTGACTGCCGGAGCTGACGCTTAAGATAGTGCTGCCTGCACTGACACCATCTGTCCACAGTCCAGAGAGAGAGACCTAGTGGATCAGCGTCTGGAGGAGGAGGCGGGTACATGTTGGCGGGAGACAAAGACAGACATTGGAGATGCTGATAAGAGAAACCCCCCGCACTTCACTGAATAGCACTGACCGAGTGGTGAAATAAGTTTGGCTCCGCCCCCATTCCGGGAAATGCAGGAAGAGTGAGGTGCCTGTAGTGGGCTGGGAGACACCAAGCGAGTCCAGGAACCGCAGGAGGATACACTGCAGGGTACGCCACATAGAGACAGGGGACGCCACGCACATCGGCTCCAGCATAGCGCGTCCCCTATCCCTCTTAAAGCAGCCTACATACACCTACGACGATTCGTGCAGCCGTGCCAACCTGCCGCAGTATAATGATGGTGGCCGGTCGGCAAGCGGTTAACTAAAGATGTGCATTGATCATCTAGTTTCATGGTGTCATTTGTTGCCCTGCTCACACAGCCTATAGTAGAGTAAATCTTTACATTCCTGTGTCATCCATTTCTGCTTGTGTTCAAACATGAGGCATGCAGCATGGCACTGCACAGGTTAATTCATTTCCTCTGTCTGTAGTCTGAGAACTGACACTTCCTGTGAAAACACTGCCTATGCCACAATTGAAAAGCTCATTGGGTACACACCGCTCCGAAGCAGCCCGCAGTGAGATCCACAGCTGCTGTGAGAACATGGATGCCTGCCTGGTCCGCAGTCAAAACCAATACAAATGGAAAGATGAAGGTGGTGGCACCTAAAGACATACACACAGCACTGATGTCTTAAGCGTGTTTACTGGCTGTCTATAGAATGTGTGTATGTCTTTTTGCATTTTAACGACATGATTCAATAAAAAAAATATTTTATTCCTGGAGTTCCGCCACCTTTATCTTTCCATTTTTACACATCCCTGCAGGTGAGAGTTACATAGAAATTAGATCTGATACAGACACAAAGAGTCAGAGCAATTACCAGAGATTTCATCATTCTGGAAAATATGTATTTTCCAGTGGCGGCCCGCCCATAGGGGGCGCCGCCCCCCCCCCCCCCCCCCCCCCTCCTGTAGGCACAAAAAAAAAAAATATAAATATATATTATTTTTTTTTTTTTTCAGTGGCCCCTTTAAGAAACTTGAAAAAAAAAAATGTTTTCCTTTACTTAAAACATGTTTGAGCGCCGGCCACCATTGCCCTATGAAGCGCTGTGTCAATGCAATCTTTAGATTGCATACATGGTGCTTCATATGCGGGCTTTTCAATCCCCGCCTATCGAGCGCATTGCAAAGCGCTGATGAGCTTCCCGTCCCCCTGACAGTGCTTCTATTGGCGCTGGGAGGAGGGAGCATTGTTAATTCCGGCCATTCGACTTTTAGACGAAAAGCGGAAGTGACGTCACGCGGGAGCGCACATCATTTCATACAGCCCGAGCGGAACGGTTGGCTAGGTAAGCCGATGGATGCCTGCCTGGGTTGTTGTGTCACGTCACGGCTGATGACTTTGGGGGCGATCAAGCCAATCCTGCACTACTTGATCCCCATCCCGATTGGAGCCTGTTATTGTAGTTAGACTGCTGGGACTTGTAGTTCTCCATCTTCTCATGGAGAAGATGGAGATTGGAGAACTACAAGTCCCAGCAGATTATACATACAATAAGGCTCTGAGGTGGATGGGTGTGTGGATTGCATGCACCTATCAATCCCCGGGGGGGGGGCAGGATCAGATAACACTGTTATCCGATCCTGCACACCCCCCCCCCCCCGGGATTGATAGGTGCATGCAATCCACACCCATCCACCTCAGAGCCATATTGTATGTATAATCTGCTGGGACTTGTAGTTCTCCAATCTCCATCTTCTCCATGAGAAGATGGAGAACTACAAGTCCCAGCAGGTTTCATATACAATAAGGCTCTGAGGTGGATGGGTGTGTGGATTGCATGCACCTATCAATCCCCAGGGGGGGGGGGCAGGATCAGATAACACTGTTATGCGATCCTGCACCCCCCCCGGGGATTGATAGGTGCATGCAATCCACACCCATCCACCTCAGAGCCATATTGTATGTATAATTTGCTGGGACTTGTAGTTCTCCAATCTCCATCTTCTCCATGAGAAGATGGAGAACTACAAGTCCCAGCAGGTTATAATATAAAGCTCCGAGGTGGATGGATGTCTGGACAGTGACAATTGATGGGCACAGTGGTGACAATTGATGGGCACAGTGGTGACAATTGGTGGCACAGTGGTGACAATTGGTGGCACAGTGGTGACAATTGATGGCACAGTGGTGACAATTGATGGCACAGTGGTGACAATTGATGGCATGGCATAGTGGTGACAATTGATGGCATAGTGGCTGTGTTTGATGGCATGGCACAGTGACTGCATTTTATGGCACAGTGGTTGCGTTTTGATGGCACAGTGGTTGCGTTTTGATGGCATGGCACAGTGACTGCATTTTATGGCACAGTGGTTGCGTTTTGATGGCACAGTGGTTGCATTTGATGGCATGGCACAGTGGTTGCGTTTGATGGCATGGCACAGTGGTTGCGTTTGATGGCATGGCACAGTGGTGATAATTGATGGGCCCAGTGAGGCTGCAATTGTTTGTTTTTTTTCCGTTTGCGCCCCCCCCAAAAAATTTGAGCACCAGCCGCCACTGGTATTTTCATTACATAAGCACTTCCACATTTGTAATGCAACACAGAAAAAATGGCTAGGCACGCACTGGATGGTGTGCTACCTGAAACAAAAAGTTGCCTGTCTCTTTGGTGAACAGGGACAAGCTAGCTGAAGTAATACATGGACATAGGGGAACTGATCAGCTAGGACACTACAAACTGCAGCCACAACATTTGAGTCTGTCTTTACAAGGTAACGTAATGTAACGTACATAAAACAACAGAAACATTTGAAAGCGCGCAATGCCTTTGAATAACTATCTCTGATTCCTATTAATTAGCACAATATTGTTGATTAAGACTTGTGACCATTTGGGAAAAACTGGAGATAACTTTTATGTCACAGGGAGAAAAAGATCAATTGGGCGGGTATGAGAATGATCCCCAGAATCCATACATCTGGATAATAAGAAAGAGATAAGAAAGCAACCTGTTGCATTACCTGTAAATTCCACAAGGTGGAAGTAGAGAACTTTAATTGCGCTAAATTACTGTTTATCAATAACCAAAACAATATAAAAAAGTACTCATAATGTACATGTGTATTCACCTACGACAGTGTTTCCCAAACTTTTTTGTCTTGCGGCGCACCAAAAAGATCTAAAAAAATTACGCCACACCTGAAAAGATTTAACAATTTTTGTGGTGAAGAACTTATTTATTTTTACATATGTATTTAATTTTAAATTTATTGTGAAGGATTTGCCTGCTCTTGAGAGCAAATCAGATTGAAGCGATTGTAATCTTCTTTGTACTTTCGCTTCCTTCCTTGCTTTTCATTTAACAGTTTCTCTTTCAGAGTTCCAGACTGGATTAACCTCTTGCCAACCGCCCACCGTAGTTTTACGGCGGCAGGTCGGCTCGGCTGCGCAAAATAACATGATTTTGCATTGCAGCCACGGCGGGCACGCGTAATCGCTCGTTACAGAGCGAGAACTGGGAGCTATGTTAGTAAACACACAGCTCCTGGTCCTTTCAGGGGGAGAAATGACTGATCGCATGTTCATACAATGTATAAACAGCGATCTGTCATTTCCCCTAGTCAGTCCACCCCCCTTCAGTTAGAACACAATGAGGGAACATAATTAACCCCTTCCCCGCCCCCTAGTGTTAACCCCTTCCCTGCCAGTGACATTTTTACAGTAATCAGTGCATTTTTATAGCACTGATCGCTATAAAAATGCCAATGGTCCCAAAAATGTGTCAAAAGTGTCCGAAGTGTCCGCCATAATGTTGCAGTACCGATTAAAATCGCAGATCGCTGCCATTACTGGTAAAAAAAAAATATATTAATAAAAATGCCATTAATCTATCCCCTAATTTGTAGACGCTATGGGCCAGATTCTCAAAAGAGATACGCCGGTGTATCTCCTGATACGCCGTCGTATCTCTGAGTCCGCCCGTCGTATCTATGCGCCTGATTCATAGAATCAGTTACGCATAGATAACCATTAGATCCGACAGGCGTAAGGCTCTTACGCTGTCGGATCTTAAATGCAATTTTTTTTTTTTGCCGCTAGGTGTCGCCGACGTCGTTTTCCCCGTCGAGTATGAAAATTAGCAAAATACGCGAATTCCGGAACGTACGCGCGGCCGACGCAGTGAAGTTACGACGTTTACGTTAGATTTGCGACGCGTAAAGTTGCCCCTGGGTATATGAGGTGCAGTCAATGTTAAGTATGGCCTTGGTCCCCGCGTCCAAATTTGAAAATTTACGTTGTTTGCAAGTCGTCCGTGAATAGGGCTGGACGCCATTTACGTTCACGTCGAAACCAATGACGTCCTTGCGACGTCATTTAGCGCAATGCACGTCGGGAAATTTTAGGGACAGCGAATGCGCAGTACATTTGGCGCGGGAACGCCTAATTTAAATGATCCACGCCCCCCTACCCGGATCATTTGAATTAGGCGGGCTTACGCCGGGGGATTTACGCTACGCCACCGCAACTTTACAGGCAAGTGCTTTGTAAATCAAGCACTTGCCCGTAAAACTTGCGGCGGCGTAACGTAAATGAGATACGTTACGCCGCCGCAAAGATGCGGCGATCTACGAGAATCTGGCTCTATAACTTTTGTGCAAACCAATCAATAAACGCTTATTACGATTTGTTTTACCAAAAATATGTAGAAGAATACGTATCGGCCTAAACTGAGGAAATAAATTGTTTTTTTTATATATTTTAGCAACCTAAAGTTGTTCCTCTTTGCCTCTTGGCTCTTTTGCCATTGAGTCCAGCTGAAGATACTGACCACAGAGGATGACCTTATTTTGTTTCATATTCTCTGTAATATTTTCTTTTAGGCTCCATTCACATCTATGCGACAAAACGCCCGACGCCGGACGCTTCTGCTGCTAGAGGGGAGAATTCCCATTGCTGTCTATGGAGATGGTTCACATCTCATAGACGCCGAACGCCTGTCACCTGAAAAAAAGTCCCGGACCCTTTTTTTCAGGCGACATTGGCGTTCGCCCATTGACAGCAATGGGAATGCTTTGTCAAAAAAAAAAAGTTTCACACTCGCGGCAAAATACGCCGCGTACGCCGTACGCCGTTGTCGCATAGATGTGAATGGAGCCTTAGTGTTTTGTGTTAGCATGCATATTTTCTAGGGAAATAAATTAGACTCTTGCTTATTTAAATAGTGTTATTGTTCCATCACCATTAACTTTATCAGAGCGATGCTAGACTAACTAATTATAGAAATAGACAAGTTAATACATATTTATAAAAAATAGGGGGTATCCATAACCACCCAATATTTATTTTATTCATGATATAACTGAGTTTACAAAGTAAGTAAATTGATTCTGAAAAGTAATTAAAGGTTTCCCCCTTTGCTTCCCTGCATAACTTTTTATAGACTTATATAAATAAATAAATATATATATACACACATATATGTGCGTTTGTAAAAATAGAAAATATAGTGCGCTAGTCTGAAAACAAAGAGAATAAACAAACAGCTGCTACAAAAGATGTGACTAAGATTCAAAATGTGTCTGTAATTAGAAATGTAGCGCTAAATATTAACCACTTGAGATCCGCGCTATAGACAAAAGACATCCACAGCGCGGCTCTCAAGTGCCGAGTGGACGTCTTTGGACGTCTTTTTCTGTGCATTACCCGCACACGCCACTGGGGGGCGCGCAGCGGGTAAATACTGTGCCGGCGCATCGCTGGGAAGCCGATGCGTGTACCTGGTGGCCGTGATGTCCGCCGGGTACACACGATCGGCGGTGACAGCAGGGACATGGAGCTCTGTGTGTAAACACAGAGCTCCACGTCCTGTCAGGGAGAGAGGAGACCGATCACAGATCGCCGCCAAAAAAAATCGCAGATCGCCGCCATTACTAGTAAAAAATAAAAAAATAAATCATAAATCTATCCCCTATTTTGTAGGTGCTATAACTTTTGCGCAAACCGATCAAATACGCTTATTGCGTTTTTTGTTTTTTTAAATATGTAGAAGAATACGTATCGGCCTAAACCGAGGAAAAAAATATTAAAAAAAAAATTGGGATATTATTATAACAAAAAGTAAAAAATATTGTGTTTTTTTCCCAAATTTTCTGTCTTTTTTTGTTTATAGCGCAAAAAATAAAAATTGTAGAGATGATCAAATACCACCAAAAGAAAGCTCTATTTGTGGGGAAAAAATTATAAAAATATCATTTGGGTACAGTGTTGTATGACCGTACAATTGTCATTCAAAATGCGTCAGCGCTGAAAGCTGAAAATTGGTCTGGCCCTGAAGGGGGTTTAAGTGCCCAGTAATGAAGTGGTTAAGAGGGACCAAATCATGAGTGAGATAAGTGATGATTTAGGCCTCGTACACACGATAGGTTAACCAGAGGACAACGGTCTGAAGGACCGTTTTCTTCGGTCAAAACCGATTGTGTGTGGGCCCCATAGGTTTTTTAACCATAGGTTAAAAAAAAGCCAACTTGCTTTAAAATTAACCTCTGGATTCCTAACCGATAGGTCAAAACCGATCGTTAGTAGGCACAACCATCGGTTAAAAATCCATGCATGCTCAGAATCAAGTCGACGCATGCTTGGAAGCATTGAACTTCATTTTTTTCAGCACGTCGTGTGTTTTACGTCACCGCATTCTGACGCGATCGGTTATTTAACCTATGGTGTGTAGGCGTGACGGACCATCAGTCAGCTTCATCGGTTAACCTATGACAACGGTCCTTCAGACCATTGTCCTCTGGTTAACCTATCGTGTGTATGAGGCTTTATGCTTTCCCCTGTTGAAGAACTTGTGTACAAAAACGTCGGCCTTGGTACACCACTCCACTCATCGCACTTTTAATCTTGTACTGTGATCACTTTTCAAGCATTGTTGTTTTTTTATTCAAATAAACCCACATTTACCTGCACCGGAGCACCCTTCCTTTTTTTTCTTCTTTCTTCCATGCTGTGGCAGACTGAGTTTTTTCTGAAGTTTTCCCCATTGTGCTATCTGTAAATCCTAATAGGGATTCCAACATTGGAGGTCGTTTTTACATCGCTTGAGGACCGTATGGATACCCAGTGAATTCAAGATATCTCCTTATAAGGGCCTCTAGCCACCATCCATCAGGTCCATGGGCCACATCTATGGTCTCCGTCATCTAGAGTCTTCAGACAAGCTGATGTGACTTGCCATTTGGATTTTATATGCTCTAACGATCTGCTTGATAGGTAGGTCCACCGGTTCCGGTAAGAGTATTCCACCTTTCCTTATTCTTCTGAAAGAAGGTTTATGTGATGAGCCAATACCGTTACACGTCTGGTTTCACCATTTATTTTTCACCTTAGGCTTATCTCACTCGTGATTTGGTCCCTCTTAATATTTAGCGCTACATTTCTAATTATAACTTTATATATATTGCCAGACTTACAACTTTAAACAAAAGGATACACTAGAGATGGGACTTTATAAACAAATGTGTATTCCTACGCTATTATGGAGATAGTAAATAAATAATGAAACTACTGCAAGCACCGAAAAAGGGTCAAACCATACCCAGAAGAATAAATGGAATATAAAAGGATGGTGCTGCACTGTTTAGATAAATACGCCCATCAATGCTGCGTATGGTATAAATTGTGAAGAGTGGGAAATACTGCGCTATTTAAAAATGATAACAAAAAGCTGCTACACAAGAATGTGACAAAAATTAGTAACCAAAGTGAATGGAAAATGTAGCGCTGAAGTGCAAACTGAATACACACTAAAGGGTATAACAACATTTGCTACACACGTAATTATCAGCGTATATTACGCAAAGGCGTATAACACGCACCCTAACTTTCAGTTTCAGGAAAAAACTTTCCACAGCCCCCTGCGTATAACACACAGGCACAGTTTACCCTCTACTTTCAGGGTAAAAAAGTGAATGTTATACGCCAATATACAGTATGTGGAAATATATAACAATAATTCAACATGCATGTATATAAAAATAAATAAAACAAATCCGTGTCCTAAAACATATAAAGTCCAACAAGGAAGAATTTCTGTTCAAAGGTGAGACCCAGTGATAAGGTGAACATGTGGAAACATCAATGTAATGTGTCTTCTATCATAAACGTAAGGTGTATACTCTCACCAGAAAAGGTGGACTCAACTGCCGTTAGCATTGAGTCAATCGAGCAGAGAAAACCAGGATTTGTACTCCTTCAAGGCAGTCATGGGGTTGTAAAAGATTTCCAAAAGAAGCATCCAGGGGTCTTGTGGACAGCCGTACGAGTAGAAGACCAGATTGTAAGGCCAAATGGAAGGATCCAAAAAAGCTCTCATCAAGAGGGAGATAGAGAGAAAAAAAGGCTCCACATGGTGTAGATCAAAAGGGTAGGTTTTATTGAATAAAAACCAGAGAACATCCATAATAATAAAATTTGTGATCACAAAGTTAAAAGCAATGTGGGGAGCGGTAAGCCAAGCCTAACACGTTTAGTCTAAATAGAGTTCAACAGGGGCATATATATATATATTATCTTTGTGATCACACATTTTATTATTACGGATGTTTTGGTATTGGGGTACCCCTCAAAATCAATACCAGACCAAAGGGTATTTGAACTGTTCACCCAACTCTATTAAAGGTACAATTTTTTTTTTTTTAAATAACATACATGTTATACTTACCTCCACTGTGCAGATCGTTTTGCACAGAGTGACTCGGATCCGTGTCTTCTGGGGTCCCTCGGCGGCTGTCTCGGCTCCTCCTCGCAAAAGCTTTCCACGTTCATGCGAGCTCCCTCGCATGGTGGAAAGCTTTTGCGAGCGCGCTCCCGTGATACAGCAGCGGCCATAGCCGCCGACTGTATCACTCGGCCCCGCCCCCCGGCGCGCCGCGTCATCCGCTGTGATTGACAGCAGCGCCAGCCAATGGCTGCGCTGCTATCAATCCGCCCAGCCTAGCCAATCAACGGCCAGGCTGGGAACCGAGCAGGATGACAAGCACGCGCCCGGGACTTTCGAACGGTGAGGTAAGTAAAACGGGGGCTCGGGGGGGGGGGGGGGGGGGGCGGTGCTGTCAGATGTTTTTTTACCTTAATGCATAGGATGCATTAAGGTAAAAAAACTTTTACCTTTACAACTCCTTTAATGAACAGCAAGCAGCTAACAGTTACCTAATTAAACAGTGAACAAATTAACAGCTAGGCCCCTAGCCAAGCTAGGAGTGCCTACCAAGACAGTCCGGCAACAGATCTCATAACCAGTTTTCATTTCACATCCATCTTCACACTAAATCTCAGATTGGCAGAGACCATCATGGCTTCCTTTACTATTAAATGTGGTAATAACATGTCATCTTGCACTGTATAACAGGACATCTTCCTGAATACTTGTAGCTCCCTCAAATGCAATGGCCCATAGTCACTAGTCAAGAGGCTACCCTGCAGTGCCCCCCAAAAAAAAGCCCTGTCCCAGTTGGGTCTGTCACAATTATATGTATATTGTCAGGCACCTATAAAGTCCCATCCCTTTTTTTTAACATAACTTTTTATGCCATTGTTCAGGGGGAGGTCTGTTTCAGGACTTTTTGAATGTCTACACAAGGGAGGTAAATAGATGCAAAAAATATGTTAAAGGGATTGGAAAGTCTAATATTTTTAAAAATAACAAACATGTTATACTTACCTCCTCTGTGCAGTTGGTTTTGCAGAGCAGCCCGATCCTTCTCTTCTCGGGCCCCTCTTCACTGCTCCTGGCCCCTCCCTCTTATCGAGTGCCCCCACAGTCAGCAGCTTCCTATGGAGGCACTGAAGCGGAGTCACAGCTCTGTGTGACCATTCAGACACGGAGCCCTGGCCTGGCCCCGCCCCCTCTCTCCCCTGATTGAGGGCCTGATGGAATCAGCCAATCAAGATGAGTGTCCTGGACGGCTTAGACATTTGTGAACATCGCTGGAGAGAGAGGGGGGCTAAGACAAGTAATTAGGGTGTGCTGGGCTGGCTGCTACACACAAAAGTTTTTTTTACCTTAACCACTTCCCGACCGCCGCATGTAAATGTACGTCCACAGAATGGCACGTACAGGCAAATGGGCGTACATGTACGTCCTTGCCTTCTAGCGGGTGGGGGGTCCAATCGGGACCCCCCCCCCCCGCTACATGCGGTGGTCGGATTCCCGCGGGGAGCGATCCGGGACGACGGCGCGGCTATTCATTTATAGTCGCGATCGCTCCCCGGAGCTGAAGAACGGGGAGAGCCGTATGTAAACACGGCTTCCCCGTGCTTCACTATGGCGCTGCATCGATCGAGTGATCCCTTATGTAGGGAGACTCGATCGATGTCCTACAGCCACACCCCCCTACAGTTGTAAACACACACTAAGTGAACACTAACTCCAACAGCGCCCCCTGTGGTTAACTCCCAAACTGCAACTGTCATTTTCACAATAAACAATGCAATTTAAATGCATTTTTTGCTGTGAAAATGACAATGGTCCCAAAAATGTGTCAAAATTGTCCGAAGTGTCCGCCATAATGTCGCAGTCATGAAAAAAAAAATCGCTGATCGCCGCCATTAGTAGTAAAAAAAAAATAATTAATAAAAATGCAATAAAACTATCCCCCATTTTGTAAATGCTATAAATTTTGCGCAAACCAATCGATAAACGCCTATTGCGATTTTTTTTTTACCAAAAATAGGTAGAAGAATACGTATCGGCCTAAACTGAGGAAAAAAATAGTTTTTTATATATTTTTGGGAGATATTTATTATAGAAAAAAGTAAAAAATATTGAATTTTTTTCAAAATTGTCGCTCTATTTTTTTTTATAGCGCAAAAAATAAAAACCGCAGAGGTGATCAAATAACACCAAAAGAAAGCTCTATTTGTGGGAAAAAAGGAAGCCAATTTTGTTTGGGAGCCACGTCGCACGACTGCGCAATTGTCTGTTAAATCGACGCAGTCCCGAACTGTAAAAACCCCTTGGGTCTTTAGGCTGCATATTGGTCCGGGGCTTAAGTGGTTAGAGGGGAATCTCTTTTTTAGGCTTTTAGAAAAGAAAGGACCGAATCGCAAAAACTGGCCAGGTCCTTTACCTGCATTTTGGTCCGGGTCTTAAGCGGTTAAAGGAACCTATTTAGAAAATAAAAAACAAACCTTTAAAACCAGTTTAAACCTTCCAGGAGGTGAGAGTGGACAGAATAATGGAAACCAAATCATTATTGGGTGATAGGTTCCTGCATTGTGTTATTTAATTAGTCTAGTGTGCTAGTGTGAGTACCTGTCTAGACGCGATGTGTAAGACTTGCTGCTACTAGCTGTAAACAGACCGTAGGTCAGCACAACCTTCTGGATCTGAGCCCACATCTTTCCTGACATTCCAGACAAGAACAGAAAGGGGAGGAATGAAGATTCTGCTACAACTTATTTTGCCAGATCAGCAATTACTGACTTCTTAAATTGCAACTCATGCCGATCTTTTATTTAAGCTGAGGATAGAGGTAGGGGGGAAGACAAGAAAGCTTTACAAAGGTTGAAAAAATACGCATTCATCCATTTTAAACATAATACAAAAATAATGAAATTAAAGGCAAAAATTAATAAATGCAATACAATAATAAAAATAAATGTGTATTTATAAAGGTTTTGCATTGGAGCAACTGTGATTAGTGCATTGCAGATTCGTAAGTGGCTGGAGGAAGTAAACAGAAGACTATACATGTGTTATTCGTTTTGTAACAAATTAATTGGGATGAAAATTTCATTTGATGGACATAATAATGAATGTCAACTGATCCAAAAAAAAGTTATAACAAAAAAGACAAATGCATTAATTTCATTCGGATGATATCATATGATGCAACAGTAGTTCGGGCCCAGGAAGAAAAAATGCTGACTATTAGCTGGATTCATAAAGAGTTACGCCGGCGTATCAGTAGATACGCCGACGTAACTCGGAATCTACGCCGTCCTAAAATTAAGCGCATTCTGGAAACCAGGTACGCTTAAATTAGGCTAAGATACGAGCGGCATAAGTCTCCTACGCCGTCGTATCTTAGGGTGCAATATTTGGGCTGGCCGCTAGGTGGCGCTTCCGTTGAGTTCAGCGTAGAATATGTAAATGCCTAGATATGCCGATTCACGAACGTACGTGCGCCCGTCGCAGTAAAGATACGCCGTTTCCGTAAGAGTTATGCCGCGTAAAGTTACTAGGTGGCCTAGTCAATGTTAAGTATGGCCGTCGTTCCCACGTCGAAATTTTAAATTTTTACGTCGTTTGCGTAAGTCGTCCGTGAATGGGGCTGGACGTAATTTACGTTCACGTTGAAACCAATACGTCCTTGCGGCGTACTTTGGAGCAATGCACACTGGGATATGTACACGGACGGCGCATGCGCCGTTCGTAAAAAAACGTAAATTACGTCGGGTCACGAGTAATTTACATAAAACACGCCCCCCATCCTCATTTGAATTAGGCGCGCTTACGCCGGCCCCATTTACGCTACGCCGCCGTAAGTTGGGAGGCAAGTGCTTTGTGAATACAGTACTTGCCTCACTTACATACGGCGGCGTAGCGTAAATAGGATACGTTACGCCGCCGGAAAGATGCGCCCGGCTAATCCAGCTATATGACCCTAAGAACACCATCCCCACAGTCAAGCACAGAGGTGGAAACATGATGCTTTGGGGCTCTTTCTCTGCTAAAGGTACAGACCGACTTTGCCATATTGAAGGGCCAATGGACAGGTTCATGTATTGTAAAATCTTAGATGAGAACCTTCTTCTCTCAGCTATAACACTGAAGATGGGTCATGGGTGGGTCTTTCAGCATGACAATGACCCAAAACACACAGCCAAGGCAATAAAGGAGTGGCTCAAAAAGAAGCACATTAAGGTCATGTAGTGGCCTAGCCAGTCTCCAGCCCTTAATCGTTTTAAAAATGTATGGAGGGAGATGAAACTTTGCATTGTCAAGCAACAGCCAAGAAACCTTAAAGTGGAGTTTCACCCAAAAAATGTACTTTCTATTAACAGCTTGCCTTTAATGTAAAAAAAAATGTAAAAAAACATTTTTTTACTCACTTCTATGTGGCTGTTACTAGGCAGATTTCGTAATCTACCTACTTCCTAGTCCTAGGTGGTTCAACTTCCTGTCCTAAGACCCCATTGCCTCCTGGGAAATGATGTCTCTGGGCATTACTGTGCCTAATAATCGCCCAGCATGCACCTCTCCCTGAAAACCAGGAAGAAAAAGGAACTGGGCTTCACATGCTCACCCATATGATGGATACGGCCACAACATAAGCTGGAGGATATAAGGCAAGTGTTTGCAATGATTTCTGGAACGATTGGGGGGCTATTAATATGTTTTAGGGACTATTTAATGTGATTAATTTTAGCTTGCAAAAAAAAAATTATGCCCGGAACCCCACTTTAAGGATTTATAGAAGATCTGTAAAAAGCATGGACCAAAATCATTCCTGAGATGTGTGGAAACCTGGTCACCAACTACAAGAAATGTCTTACCTCTGCTTGCCAACAAGGGTTTCTCCACCAAGTACTAAGTCATGTTTTGCATGGGGATCAAATACTTATTTTACTCACTGAACTGCAACTCAATTTATAGCATTTGTAACGTGTGTTTTTCTGTATTTTTGCTTGATATTCTGTCTCTATCATTTAAAATACACCTATGATAAAAATTATAGACCCTTCATTTATCTGTAAGTGGGCAAACTTACAAAGAGTGGCCCAGATTCAAGAAGCAATTGCGCCTGCGTAACCATATTTACGCAGCGCAATTGCTTGCTTGCGCGGGCGTAACGAATGCTCCTGATTCAGGAACCTCGTTACGCCGACTGCAGCCTAAGATATGTGTGGCATAAGGCTCTTATGCCCGCATATCTTAGGCTGCATTCTTGCGATGGCCGCTAGGTGGCATTCCCGTTGTGCTCAGCGTATAGTATGCAAATTGCATACTAACGCCGATTCACTACGGTACGCGCGCCCTGCGTACGCAGTTTACGTCGTTTGCGTACGGCGTGTTTAGCGTAAGGCAGCCCCTTCTAATAGCAGGGGCAGCCAATGCTAAAGTATACCCGTCGTTCCCGCGTCACGAAATTTGAAATTTACGTTGTTTGCGTAAGTGAATCGTGAATGGCGCTGGACGCCATTCACGTTCACTTTGAAGCAAATGACGTCCTTGCGACGTCATTTACCGCAATGCACATCGGGAAAGTTTCCCGACGGAGCATGCGCCCTACGCTCGGCGCGGGAACGCGCCTAATTTAAATGATTCCCGCCCCCTACGGGATCATTTAAATTGCGCGCGCTTACGCCGGGCATTTTGCCGGAGCGCACACGCAATTTACGGAGCTACTGCTCCGTGAATCGCGGAATAGCACAGAAAATTTGCTGGGGCGCAGGGCAAAAACGGTGCCCTGCGCCTACGTAAAAAAAGCACAAGGCTACCTGAATCTGGGCCTCTGTTATTATTATTATTTTTCCCACTATATATATATATACAGTAAAACCTTGAATTGCAAGCATAATTCGTTCCAGAAACATGCTTGTAATCCAAAGCACTTGTATATCAAAGCATTTTTTTTACAGGATATAAAAGAGAAGAGAGGCGCCTCTAAGTGTAGCAATAAGTTGCTAAATGTTGTACCTTCATTAAATGTAACCATATTGCTACACTAAGAGGATCCTCTCTTCTTTTTTATACTCATTTGTGACATGACACTACTCTTATATCAAGACATCACTTGTATATCAAGGCAAAATGTATTGAAACATTTTGCTCATCTTGCAAAACGCTCTCAAACCAAGGTTTTACTGTGTGTGTATATATATATATATATACACACACACACACACAGTATCTTAGGCCCCATGTACACAGGATGCTGCTAAACGTATGTTCAGAGGCAGTTGGATGCTTTTTTCAACTGCCCCTGAACTCATTCCTATGTTACCATGTACACAGTCTCGTTTATTGACGTTTTTAGGCATTTGCATTTAACAGCGTTTCTTTGAAAGCAAAAAAATGGGTTCAGACGCCGAAAATATCCAAGTTTCAGACACCAAACGCGACTAAACACGGCTAAACACGGTAACCCGTGTTAAGCAGCATTTTGTTTATAGGCGTTTTTTCAATTTTTGGGCATTTAAAAAAAATATATATATTTTTTGAAACACTTCTAAACGCACACGCGGCAAAACGCCACTAAACGCACACCCCTCACATTTTTGTAAATATTTTATTCTAACTTTTTATGTGACAACACTGAAGAAATTACACTTTTCTATAATGTAAAGTAGTGAGTGTACAGCTTGTATTACAGTGTAATTTGCTGTCCCCTCAAAATTGCCTGCACTGAATGAGGCACCAGATACTGACTGGTTTTCGGACCCCCCCCCCCGCCGACCCCCAATACAATAAAACTGCACATTTTAGAGTGGCCTTTTATTGTGGCCAGCCTAAATCACACCTGTGCAATAATCATGCCGTCTAATCAGCATCTGGATATGCCACACCTGTGAGGTGAATGGATTATCTCGGCAAAGGAGAAGTGCTCACTAACACAGATTTAGACAGATTTGTGAACAATATTTGAGAGAAATAGGCCTTTTGTGTACATAGAAAAAGTCGTAGATCTTTAAGTTCAGCTCGTGATAAATAGGGGGAAACACAAAAGTGTTGCATTTATAATTTTAAATCAGTGTATATAGATTTTAAATAATAAGAATTAAAGAAAAAAAATAGTTTTGTAATATAGGGGACAATATATACAGTATATATACACTGTATATATTTAGGATTACTTAGTGATTGCACACAACTGACTGAGGAGGCCGTGGGTATTGTACAGACACAGAAGTGTCTTCTGGATGTCAGCCGGCATTGTGAATGTTGGATCACTTATCCCAAGCTTGTTTCTGCCAGTTTTCCCTCATTATACAGAACCGTTGAGCAGCCTCGGCCCACACAACCAGACCCACCATTGTCAACCGGCATTCTCTGCATGTTCCAGAGCCGACAAATAGCTTTCCACCTACTCCTCGCTGGAATGAGGCACCACATATCAGTATGTGACTGCAAGCTGACAATTTAGCCTATTCTCCTTTAGGAAATACGGAATAACTAAGCAAGCCCCGGCGTTAGCAATATGCAACTAAAACACTAATAATGTCCTTTGAATAGCCGGGCTCTTAACCAGCACTTGAAAGGAAAATGTGATTAAAAAGAGATGAAACTGGAGACTTTTGCTACTTCATGGCTAAATCTGTAATATTATAGTAGACCTGTACTTTGCCCATTAAGAACTAGAACGTGGTTGGTAAGGAACCTGTAATTACCTGCCATGCATTTCCCCACCAGTGAAGCCCCTACATAATAGCCAATGTACATTCTCACCCCACACTGGGTCAGAGCCAGAACCCCACCATTCCCCCTATGCCCCATGTAACCACTCAGGCACCGTGCACTGTAGGGCAGTAGAGAGAAGGATGTCCTCTTGTTAGTGTTCAGCGTTCTGGCGTATCCCACAGATTCCTCAGTCCTACCCAAGCAATAAAGTTAAAAAAAGGCAACCCCTAGACTGTATACTGAGCCAAAGGAGTGAATGTTGCAGTGTGCCTGGCTGCTATTGCACTGATCTGGAAAAAGAACCTAGGACAAATCAGTGGCCCTTTTGCGGGTGAGCACTACAAAATCTTATATAAATTTTATCTGGCTACATTAAAGTGGACCTAGCATGAGATCTATTATTTTATAGAATCATAGAAGAGACAGCAGAAAATGACTGTGGTCCATTGAGTCAGCCCTATTTGTTAAACTTTTTTGTCTGGGTATAGATCTAGGTTTGTCCCAAGCATGTTTGAATTTACTCACTGTTGTCTGTCTCACTACGTCTGCTGGAAGTCGTTCCCAAGCAACAACCACTCTTTTTCTTTTAAAATATTACTTTTTAGGATTCGTTTTGAACTTTCCTCCTGCTAGATTAAGACTGTCCCCATATTCTTGATCTTAGCTTCAGACTATGTCCCCATATTCTTAATCTTAGCTTCAGACTATGTCCCCATATTCTTAATCTTAGCTTCAGACTATGTCCCCATATTCTTGATCTTAGCTTCAGATTATGTCCCCATATTCTTGATCTTAGCTTCAGATTATGTCCCCATATTCTTGATTTTAGCTTCAGACTATGTACCCATATTCTAGATCTTAGCTTCAGACTATGTCCCCATATTCTTGATCTCAGCTTCAGACTATGTCCCCATATTCTAGATCTTAGCTTCAGACTATGTCCCCATATTCTTGATCTTAGCTTCAGATTATGTCCCCATATTCTTGATCTTAGCTTCAGATTATGTCCCCATATTCTTGATTTTAGCTTCAGACTATGTACCCATATTCTAGATCTTAGCTTCAGACTATGTCCCCATATTCTTGATCTTAGCTTCATAATTTAAATATTGCCCATCTGAACCTTCATCTTAATGTATTTAACCACTTGCCTATTGTGCACATACACCCCCTTCCTGCCCAGACGAGATTTTAGCTTCCGGCACTGCGTAGCTTTAACAGACAATTGCGCGGTCGTGCGACGTGGCTTCCAAACAAAATGAACGTCCTTTTTTCCCCACAAATAGAGCTTTCTTTTGGTGGTATTTGATCGCCTGTGCGGTCTTTATTTTTTGGGCTATAAACAAAAAAAGAGCGTCAATTTTGAAAAAAACACAATATTTTTTACTTTTTGCTATAATAAATATCCCATTTTTTTAAAAAATATTTTTTTTTTCTGTTTAGGCCGATACGTATTATTCTACATATTTTTGGTAAAACATTTTTTTTGCAATAACCTGGTTTGCGCAAAAGTTATATTGCCTACAAAATAGGGGACATAATGATTTTTTTTTTTTTTACTAGGAATGGCGGCGATCTGCGTTTTTTTCGGGACTGCGACATTATAGCGGTCCCATCAGACACTTTTGAGACATTTTTGGGACCATTCACATTTATACAGTGAACAATGCTATAAATATGCATTGATTACTGTATAAATGTGACTGGCAGGGAAGGGCTTAACCACTAGGGGGGCGGGGAAGGGGTTAAATGTGTATCCTGGGTGTGTTCTGTGTGTGGAAGGGGGTGACTGGGGGAGGTGACCGATCTGTGTCCCTATGTACAAGGGACACAGATCGGTCTCCTCTCTCCCTGACAGGACGTGGAGCTCTGTGTTTACACACAGAGCTCCAAGTCCCTGCTCAGTTACTGGGCACGCGCACTGTGTTCCCAGTGACGCAACGGGTGCGCGCGCCCTAGAGGCTTTAGATTACAGGACGTCATATGACGTCCTGTCAGAACAATAGAGCATTCTGCCCACCGTCATTTGACGGCGGGCGGTTGTCAAGTGGTTAAAGGTTTCAGTCATGTCTCCCCTTTTCCTTCTTTCCTCCAAATGGTATATGAAATTCTTAAAGTCTCTCTGAGGTTTTATTCCCAAGACCTTTCACCATTTTTGTTGCCTGTCGATATATTTTTCATGTTAAAAGAAACTCCAGCTTTGTCAACACCCCAGCAGTACTTAAAGTGGATGTAAACCCGATTCTTGACATTTGAGCTGGGCACATCTGCAGTATTTTGTTATCTCTCTTCAATGAGCTAAGTCCTTTATCTCTCTCCTGACCCGTTTCTCTGTTATCAGCCTGATAACACCTGACAAATTCTCTGACACTTTAGACAAAAGCAGCCTGAAATTTCTGTCAGGGGTGGTTGTTAAAATAGATTAGCAGGGAGCAGGCCCTATTACAAAACACCTCTGAGAGTCTCTGCCTATGATGAGAGGGGGTGTGTGCCTTTCCACCAATCAGCAATGTTAGCTATCTTGGCTGTATGGCCAGACATCACACTCTGTGTTAAACAGGAAGAGAAAATCTCCTAACACGATCTGAACTTTCTAAACAGTATATAAATGTGAAGACAGCAGATATGGATGTAAAACCTATGTAGGGAGATTTGGTTCATCTCTGTGTATCATCTGAGGCTGTTCACTTCACTGAGTGTATGCAGGGTTTACATCCACTTTAAAGACCCTCTATATACCTATTTACATACCAATATTTTTTTATTTTTTGTTATAGTTTGTAGCTTTGGGTGATCTGGTGTCTTTGTTTGTAGGAGATAAATTACTTGCAACCAGATCCCGATCAATAGTGTGAGACCAGAAATTCATTCACAAAACTGGTAACTAGCTCCATGCACCAGCACTATTGTGCCAGAGAGCAATAATCTACAGTTTTACAGCTAGAAAATTGAACCTACCTTTAATGACATGCAGCCTAGCATCCCATCCATGCCACTTCCCTCCAAAGATCGCCATCAAGTTGTGATTAAACACAGTATTGCTGGTTGATGCAGCTCTGCCACTCTATAAGTTAACCTATCTCAGTCGTGGGTGCCCCTGGAAGTTTGATAAGGTGTGGCAGGTATGGATGTCGCCATGAATGGGGGTGTCTGGACTGCTCCTTGTTGCGATGCCTCCCGGTCCAGGGCCCTGTTCCCCCCCCCCCCCATCCCTTACTTATCCTTTTTTGCCCCCAAGTGGTGCTTAGCCTGGTGGGTATGGTTTGTATTTACTTGCCTCTATTACTGGTACTTTACCTTGCCCCTATCTCTGTACCTGTTATGTTTTTTTTCGCCAATCTGTCTGACAATTTTAGTTGATTACTGGTGAATGTATATGTATGCTTACTGTAAAGTTATGTCATGTTCAGCAATGTCTGCCGTGTTTTTTTTCTTTCTGTTCTGTGATTTATCCTTTAATAAAGAACACTTGATTGTAAAAAAAGAAAAAAAAACACAGTGGGGTAGATTCAGATAGGTTAGCGGATCTGATTTACGTTGCGCCGCCGCAAATTTGTGAGGCAAGTGCTGTATTCAGAAAGCACTTACCTCAAAACTTGCGGCGGCGTATCGTAAATCCCACGGCGGAATTCAAATTCCGCGGCTAGGGGGAGTGTAGTATTTAAATCAGCGCCGATTTAAATATGCATGCGCCATCCGCGAATTTTCCCAGCGTGCATTGCTCCCAATGACGTGAGCGTAAATTACGTCCATCTATATCCGCGAACGACTTACGCAAACGACGTAAAAATTCAAAACTCTGCGCGGGAACGACGGCAATACTTAACATAGGATACGCCTCACATAGCAGGGGTAACTATACGCCGGAAAAAGCCGAACGCAAGCGATGTAAATAAAAAGCGACGGGCGGGGGTTCGTTTCTGAATCGGCGTAAATGCTCATTAGCATATTCGACACGTAAAAGACACGGAAGCGCCACCTAGCGGCCGGCCTGGAATTGCAGCCTAAGATCCGACGGTGTAACACAGTTACACCTGGCGGATCTTAGGCATATCTATGCGACTGATTCTATGAATCAGTCGCATAGATACGACCGGCCGGCCTTAGAGATACGACGGCGTATCTTCTATCTGAATCTGGGCCAGTATTGCTAATAATTGCACACTCTATGCAACATCCCCCACCTATGTAATAGCATTGTGACCCGGCATGTGTTATTTAGAGTAAATTTTGTATGGAAACCACGCACTTGTGCACAAAGAACAAAATCAAATAAAAAGCTGCTCAGGAAGACATCTTTTGAAAGCAAAATGCGTTGGGCGGAGCCTCTTGCAGACATCATCGCCTACTAGGATGTGGATGTCCATGCTGGCTTGGTGACTGTATTTTATATGTGCATTGCTTTTAACCCTATGCTTTTTTCCTTTGCTTGATTTTTTTATGTTGGGAGCCTGGATATACTTACCGAACTGACGGGTACCTGGTTTACATTGAGACACTCTGGAGGTGCTCGACGCCCAGAAAAATTGCATAAGTGCTTTATGACCGGAAAATTGCATAAGTGCTCTTGATTTAAGGGGGTCATGCCAAGTCGGTACGCGAGTACTACATTATCACTTCAGGTGAAAGTGTTCGTTGGTAGCACTATAAATATAGGATCTCAGGAAGGGATGCTGTTTTCACATTTTGGATGGGACTTTTATGATGACTTTTTTATTGCATCACTATAAGTTTTTTTTCCCACAGTTTATGCAATATTATATGTTTGTTTTTGCACTGTGATCACATATTTGATTAAGAAATATAGTATTCATATAGATTTAGCGCAACACAATTGTATTTCAATTGGTTATTCGGGTATTACATTTTGCATTTTGTGGGGGGGGGGGGGGGCAGAAGTTGTGTCTCTTGCTCCTCCATACATGAGAAGGACAATATTTTGATAGCAGCAGAAATCAGAGTGGCAGAGGACTTCAGAGGTCCCTATCACAGGATGTTAGGTTCGTTCTTATTTAAAATTATACAATAGATATGCTATAAAGACAATAGATAACTCTTTTGCCGCATACAGATAATCGGAAATTCCAACAACAAAACCATGGATTTTTTTTCGACTTGTTGGCTCAAACTTGTCTTGCATACACACGGTCGCACAAATGTTGTCGGTAATTCCGAACGCCAAGAACGCTATGACGTACAACGGCACTATTAACCACTTGAGCCCCGCGCTATTGACAAAAGACGTCAACAGCGCGGTTCTCAGGTGCCAAGTGGACGTCTTTGGACGTCATTTGAAATGCATTACCCGTGCGCGCCACTGGGGGGCGCGCGGCGGGTAACCACTGTGCCGCCGCATCGCTGGGGACCCGATGCGTGTACCTGGCGGCCGCGATGTCCGCCGCGTACACGCGATCGTCGGTGACACAGCCGGTAACAGCAGGGACGTGGAGTTCTGTGTGTAAACACAGAGCTCCACGTGCTGTTAGAGGAGAGGAGACCGATCTGTCTCTTGTACATAGAGACACAGCATCAGTCACCTCCCCCAGTCACCCCCCTCCCCCCACACAGTTAGAACACACCCAGGCTACACAGTTAACCCCTTCCTCACCCCCTAGTGTTAACCCCTTCCCTGCCAGTCACATTTATACAGTAATTAGTGCATTTTTATAGCACTGATCACTGTATAAATGTGAATGGTCCCAAATTTGTGTCGAAAGTGTCCGATACGTCCATCGCAATATTGCAGTCCCAATAAAAATCGCAGATCGCCGCCATTACTAGTAAAAAAAAAAAATCATAATTCTGTTCCCCATTTTGTAGGCGCTATAACTTTTGCGCAAACCAGTCGCTTATTGCGATTTTTTTACAAAAATACGTCGAAAAATACGTATCGGCCTTAACTGAGAAAAAAAATAGTTTTTTAAAAAAAAAAAATGGGAGATTTATTATAGCAACAAGTAAAAAAAATATATATTTTTTTTAAATTGTCGCTCTTTTTTTGACGCAGTGCCGGAAGCTGAAATTTCGCCTGGGAACGAAGGGGGTTTATGTGCCCAGTAAGCAAGTGGTTAAAAGGAAGTTCAATACCAGTCATGTTATTAGAAGTTTGGTGAGAGACGATTCGCGCTTTTCAACCTCGTGCTTTTCAGTCCATTATAGCGTGGCGAATGTGCTATCTCCATTACGAACTCTAGTTTTACTTGATTCAGAGCATGCGTGGAATTTTGTGCGTTGGAATTGTCTACACACTATCGGAATTTACGAGAACGGATTTTGTTGTCGGAAAATGTGAGAAATTTTCTGACAGCAAATGTCCGATGGGGCCTACACGTTGTCGGAAATTCTGACAGCAAATGTCCGATGGGGCCTACGCATGGTCGGAATTTCCGAACATTTGGTGTTGGAAATTCCGACCTCGTGTACGCTGCATTTTAGAGATTTATGGCTGTTAGGCTGCGTACACACGATCGGTCAAAACCCGATGAAAATGGACTGAAGGACCGTTTCATCGGTCCAAACCGATCATGTGTAGGCCCCATCGGTCAGTTATCCTTCGGTCAAAAATGAGGTCAAAACTGATTGTTAGTATGCAAAAGCATCGGTCAAAAAGCCGCGCATGCTCAAAATCAAGTCGACGCATGCTTGGAAGCATTGAACTTCGTTTTTTTCAGCATGTTGTGTGTTTTACATCGCTGAGTTCTGACACAATAGTTTTTTTAACCGATGGTGTGTAGGCACATCAGACCATCAGTCAGTTTCATCGGTTCATCGGATGGACTGATCGTGTGTACGCGGCCTCAGAGGCCAGAGACTCAAAAAAAATGTTTTCCCCTTTTCCTTCACTGATTTCGGAACTAGCACTAGGGTGATATCATGTGGTCACCTTAGATACAACCAGTAATTAGCGGCGTTCCTTGTTTCTGTAAAATTAGAAGTTTGTTTAATCCTAAAGACAGTTTTATGGATATGTCATAGTAATATTCCAGTGCTACGGGGTCATTTGCCGGTTTATACAGAAGATTCTATTTTAAGAAAACTGAAAACTCTGTTATTATGAAACAGCAATAACATAATTGTAGTATAATCTGCCGCTCTCAGTTCACCCTGCAGGGCACCAGGATTAAAAATAGAATTGTCTAAAGCTTTCAAATCTTCCCCACAAATATGCTGGAGAACTGAACGGATGGAACGGTTTAATGGCAGGAAGGACAGAATAGGGATGTGCTATAAGATGTAAGGAGTGAAAAACCTCTCTTGGCCCTAAGCAGAAGTTAGTCACTTCATTTGGAACATTGCCTTAAGAAAGTATTCATACCCCTTGAAATTTTCCATATTTTGTCATGTTACAATCAAAAACCTAAATGTATTTTATTGGGATTTTATAGGATAGACCAGGGCTCTAGTCCTGCGGGAACGCGTGGGAATGGAGTTCCTGCACTTTTTTCACAGCAGGAACGCAGTTCCCTTTGCAGGAATAGAGCAGCCGAGCCGCCCGAGCCAATCCTTCACTAAGCGGCGATGCCCAGCTCTAGTCACTGTCAGGGGCAGGCGAACCTTAGTAATCCTTTATGTTACTGGCCACTTCCTGTATATGGATCCATCGGGTAGTGTGCGGGTATTCCGTCACTTCCTCATGCCGCAATGTCTCCTGGGAGCTTTTGTCATTGTTCCCAGGAGACATTCCGGAAGTCTGCCGCGAGTTTTTGCGGGATTTAGAAAGAACTTGCTTAAAAAAACATGCGGTTTAGTAATTATGCATATGAGCGTATCATTTTTTTTTTTTGGTGGGGGAGTGGATCTTGGGTGAGAGTTCCCACACTTTTTCCCCCAGGACTTGACCCCTGGGATAGACCAACACAAAGTGGCACATACAGTATCTCACAAAAGTGAGTACACCCCTTCACATTTTTGTAAATATTTTATTATATCTTTTCATGTGACAACACTGAAGAAATGACACTTTGCTACAATGTAAAGTAGTGAGTGTACAGCTTGTATAACAGTGTAAATGTGCTGTCCCCTCAAAATAACTCAACACACAGCCATTAATGTCTAAACCGCTGGCAACAAAAGTGAGTACACCCCTAAGTGAAAATGTCCAAATTGGGCCCAAAGTGTGAATTTTTTCTGTGGCCACCATTATTTTCCAGCACTACCTTAAAGGGGTGTTCCAGCCAATTTTTATGTTTATTAAAAGTCAGCTACAAAAAGTGTAGCTGCTGGCTTTTAATAAACATACACTTACCTGCTCCAGCGACGCGCCGGGGCTCCGCTCCTCCCCTCCCGGCGTCTTCATTTCAACTGTGGGAACCCGGCCGTGACAGCTTTCGGCTTCACGGCCGGGCACCCACTGCGCATGCGCGAGCGGCCCGGCGCTGCGCCGTCTGATTGGACAGGAAATCGCCTAGGACCCTGTGACGTGTCCTAGGCGATCGCCTACAGGGAGGGGCTGCTGTAGGCGATTAAGCTTAATCACCTAACCAGCCTCTCGGCGGAAGGAGGAAGTGGGACAGGAAGTCCCACTCCTCCTGAAGCCCCCACTCCCCCCCCCCAAAAAAATTAAATGCCAAATGTGGCATGTAAGGAGGTGAGGAGTGGGATAAGCGGAAGTTCCAATTTTGGGTGGAACTCCGCTTTAACCCTCTTGGGCATGGAGTTCACCAGAGCTTCACAGGAGTCCTCTTCCACTCCTCCATGATGAGATCGCAGAGCAGGTGGATGTTGAGACCTTGCGCTCCTCCACCTTCCGTTTGAGGATGTCCCACAGATGCTCAATAGGGTTTAGGTCTGGAGACATGCTTGGCCAGTCCATCACCTTTACCCTCAGCTTCTTTAGCAAGGCAGTGGTAATCTTTGAGGTGTGTTTGAGGTCATTATCATGTTGGAATACTACCCTTAGGCCCAGTCTCCGAAGGGAGGGGATCATGCTCTGCTTCAGTATGTCACAGTACATAGGGATAAATAGTGCAGCGCTAAATGAATCCATCAAACAAAATATGACTGATATAATAACATAAATAAATATGTGCTCAGTGCAAAACCACAACTGAATATAGTGATACAAAAGTCCATATATGATGGCCACACAACATGAAAATTTTCTTCCAAAATGGCAACACTGGATGTTGAATGGCTGACTGCCTGAAGGAATCAGAATCACGTTGACTTCACATAAAGACAGGATAAGGTACTCTTGCCGTGTGGTGTGGACTCTGTTTATGCAACAGTAAGTCTGACGTGCTTATGGTCTCAAGGGACCTGGATCAGTGCGGCAGGGTCTCCCGAGTTAGCTGTGCAGTATCAATGACTCCTGTGAAGTGGATCCCAGAGACTGGAGCGATGAAACACTGAACCTTCTGCTACAGGATAAGTGTGGACCAACTTGTGTATGCTCCAAAAATAAAACAAACAAAAGAGTGCTCCAAATGGTGCAGGTCATAAAAACCATTTCAGGTTTATTAGATAAAAAGAAGTCATACAAAAATGACAAAAAAGATAAAAGTGATCAGATAGATAACGAAATAAAAGCAGTATAGGGTGCTGTGAAACTAAAAATCCGTCACGTTTCGGCTCAAAAAGCCGTCACCAGGGGCAGTACGAGAGAGTGAGAGCGATAAAACCAAATTTACCACACCTGCTCCACTTTTACACCTGAGACCTTGTAACACTAATGAGTCACATGACATCGGGAAGGGAAAATTAGTAATTGGGCCCAATTTGGACATTTTCACTTAGGGGTGTACTCACTTTTGTTGCCAGCGGTTTAGACATTAGTGGCTGTACACTCCCTGAAAAGCAAGGAGAAGAAACAGCCAGACCTGTGAGTAAAAGCAGCACACATTACTCATTGTTAAGCACACAGTTAACCCCTTGATGTTAACCCCTTCCCAGCCAGTGTCATGAGTTCTGTATATAATAATAGATCTGATCACTGTATTAGTGTCACTTTTGATGTCAGTGTTAGTTAATCCCAGGCAGTGTCTGTTACCGCCAGATTGCCCACCACACTATCACAGTCCAACTATAAAGCCCTGTACACACGGGCAAGAATCTCGTCAGGAAAAAACGTTGTTTTTTCAGACGAGATTCTTGGCAAGAATCTCTTGCCGCCCCGGTGTACAGACTCTCGTTTCAAAAGAACCACTCTTGTCTTGAAAGGAAAAAACGTGGTGACGTCATCGCGTACGACTAGCATGCGCTCGTCACATCCGATGCTGTCGCCGCCATCTTGCTGGACCCTACCTATGCCTAGGAAGCTACCGCGCATGCGTCAAAGTAATTTTGAGCGCGTGCGGGTTTCCACGGCGACCAGGTAAGTATACACACTCTCGGGTTTCTCGGCAAGAAAACTGCAGAGAATCTCACGACGAGAAAACAGAGAACATGCTTAAGTCGCTGAACACCACCATTACCAGTAAAGTGTCCATAACTGCAAAAATTACAGTATATACAGTGCCTTGAAAAAATATTTATACCCCTTAAAAATGTTTACATTTTGTCATGTTACAACCAAAAAGGTAAATGTATTTTATTGGGATTTTATGTGATAGACCAACACAAAGTGCCACATAATTGTGAAGTGGAAGGAAAATATGTGAAATGTGTGGCATGCATTTGTATTCAGCCCCCTTTACCCTGATACCCCTAACTAAAATCTAGTAAACCAATTGCCTTCAGGAGTCACCTAATTAGTAAATTTAGTCCACCTGTGTGTAATTTAATCTCAGTATAAGTACAACTGTACTGTAAAGCCCCCATCGGTTTGTTAGAGAACCTTAGTGAACAAACAGCATCATGAAGGCCAAGGAACACACCAGACAGGTCAGAGATAAAGTTGTGGAGAAGTTTACAGCAGGGTTAGGTTATAAAAAAAAATGTCCCAAGCTTTGAACATCTCACGGAGCTCTGTTCAAGCCATCATCCGAAAATGGAAAGAGTATGGCACAACTGCAAACCTACCAAGACATGGCCATCCACCTAAACGGACAGGCCGGGCAAGGAGAGCATTCATCAGAGATACAGTCAAGAGGCCCATGGTAACTCT
Source organism: Rana temporaria (assembly GCF_905171775.1). Classification (NCBI taxonomy): domain Eukaryota; kingdom Metazoa; phylum Chordata; class Amphibia; order Anura; family Ranidae; genus Rana; species Rana temporaria. Next base: position 642,982,526 of record NC_053489.1, on the reverse strand, counting down.
GGAGGAGCTGCAGAGATCCACAGCTCAGGTGGGAGAATCTGTCCACAGGACAATTATTAGTCGTGCACTCCACAAATCTGGCCTTTATGGAAGAGTGGCAAGAAGAAAGCCATTGTTGAAAGAAAGCCAAAGGAAGTCCCCTTGCAGTTTGCGAGAAGCCATGTAGGGGGGGGGGGGGCAACAAACCTGTGGGAGAAGGTGCTCTGGTCAGATCAGACCAAAACTGAACTTTTTGGCCTAAAAGCAAAATGCTATGTGTTGAGGAAAACTAAACACTGCACATCACCCTGAACACCCCATCCCCACTGTGAAACATGGTGGTGGCAGCATCATGTTGTGGGGATGCTTTTCTTCAGCAGGGACAGGGAAGCTGGTCAGAGTTGAATGGCCCAGTCAAAGTCCAGACCTAAATCCAAATGAGAATCTGTGGAAAGACTTAAATTGCTGTTCAAAGATTCTCTCCATCCAATCTGACAGAGATTGAGCAATTTTGCAAAAAAGAATGGCCAAATATTTCACTCTCTAGATGTGCAAAGCTGGTAGAGACATATCAAAAAACACTTGCAGCTGTAATAGCAGTGAAAGGTGTTTCTTCAAAATATTGACTCAGGAGGGCTGAATACAAATGCATGCCACACTTCTCACATATTTATTAGTAAAAAAAAATAATGAAAACCAATAATAATTTTCCTTCCACTTCACAATTATGTGCCACTTGGAGTTGGACTATCACACAAAATCCCCAAACAATAAATAGTTTGTAGACGCTATAACTTTGGTAATATGCCATAAAAATTGGACACGATATACTAATAATCGGTGCTAACTTTGAGTTCTCCAAATTTTTAACAAGACTTACAGAACCCTTGGCAAATTGAACCTAGGCAGATTTACTCAACTCAACTAGCTGAACAGATTTAAAGCAGGTGTTACCTCTACAGGTGGCCATACACCTATAGATTTCACTCAGCCGGCAAGTCTTTGCAAATCTTTCCTGAAACAGTGTATGGCCTGGAGGTCACACTGACCTAGTTTCAATGCGGAGTTAGGCCTTGTACAAACGATAAGTTAACCAGAGGACAACGGTCTGATGGACCAAACCGATCGGGTGTGGGCCCCATAGGTTATTTAACCATAGGTTAAAAAAATCCAACTTGCTTTAAATTTAACCTATGGATTCCTAACCGATTGGAAAAAAATAGGCACAACCATCGGTTAAAAATCCAGGCATGCTCAGAATCAAGTCGACGCATGCTTGGAAGCATTGAACTTCATTTTTTTCAGCACGTCGTTGTGTTTTACATCACCGCGTTCTGACACGATCGTTTATTTAACCTATGGTGTGTAGGCACGACAGACCATCAGTCAGCTTCATCGGTTAACCTATGACAATGGTCCATCAGACCGTTCTCATCGAATGGACTGATCGTGTGTACGAGGCTTTACTGACCCAGAACAATTGTTCAGATCGGAAGTCCTGACTGCACTACCTGTCTGCCTGGTTCTGTGACCCAGAAAAAGGAGGCAGCTAGCAACATCAGATGTTTAGAATTTTCTGATGGCCCCTATCTCTTACTTTACCTCCATTCCAGCCTATGCCAGACTCTTTAATATTAATCACTTTTGGGAGTGCATCCACCACCATGTGCCCTGGTTCTATCCTCCAACCCCTATGGAACTGCTGTGCCATGCAGTGGCGTCTGGGTTAGAGGTTAGAACCACAGCATACAACGGGGGCATAGGCATCCAACGCTCATGGTATTGTCAAATGTTGAAGAGATTGATGGAGGCTGAAACAGAAGATTATTAGGACACACAGGTCACCACAGGTGTGAGTATAAGAACCCTTCCAGAACCTGTAAGGAGTTTTTTTTTATGACAGACGACTAGGTCACTTTAAAAAAATAAAGCCAGATTTTTTTTTCTATTAGGTGGTAAATCATTTATACACATCTGACATTTTAAAGCAATATTAATATTTAATCCACACGGCCACTTTATTTCTTGTAGGCAGGTTACAGTATAACAACTAAAAACGTCATCTTTCACAATGGATTAAAAAAAATCATTCATGCAGATTGAAGACATTTTCCACATCAATGCCAATGCATGCAGTCTGCCTTGATTTGTTCAAGGGACAGTAATACTTTATTGTGAAATACCAAGGGGATAACTTTCTACTTCTTCCAGTTTTTTATTTCTTTGAATTTAAGCAGAATTTCCTGAGGACACACAAGATATTTTTTTTTAATGGTGGCTCATTCGGCATATGGTGGCTCTGCTCTTCTGCTAAAGTTCCAGCTAGGTTTGGGCAGGGGTAGGATGATCTACACTTAGCCCCCCCCCCCCCTGCCAATCTATAATTGTATTAATTATATTTCCAAAACTGATTGTTCTTGACTTGATTCGTACTCCAGTAACCCATGCCAAGTCTTACGATTTTATTGTGTGGCCAGAGCTCGGCGTTAATGTGAGATGCATAAAAATCCTCTGTAAAACTTTTTAATTAAATTCACAGTAGGGGCTTGGTCATAAGGTCCAGTCACATTTTTTTAAACACTACTCTGAAGAATACAAGCATTTTCTAAGCCACGTTTCAGATTGCCCAAAAAAGTGTCCTAGAGCTTAATAAATGCTTGGCAAAGCTTTCAAAATGCCAGAGGATTCCTATTAAAGTGGATGTAAACCCAAATTATTATTTTTATGTCACAATGTACAGTATAAGATTTCCCATCATCTGTGCCCAGTCTTGTCACACAGTTAATCCAGCAGTGAGCAATCCTCTTATTGTTTAGTGAAATAAAATGGACTTAGAGAAAAACCTTAGTCCGTTCCGCCCCCTTGCTGTGAGTGACAGGTTATTTACATATCTCATGCACTAGCCTGGTGACAGGCATTATTTTTTTTTAATTCCCACCCCCACTCCTTTTCTGAAGTCATGTGGTTACTTTTCAGGATTTTGACAGGATGTTAGTGATCATAGCAGAATTTAGTGTAAGGAATACACAGGACAAAATGCATGTTGACAAAGGGAGTGTAGAGGAGGGCGGGGAGTCTACTGACATCACGACTTCACCCACAGAATCTACAGTTTTCCAGTTCTTATAACAGAGGGGAGACATTTGACAGGTAAGGATACATGCAGGAGGCATCTATATCCTTATAGATCAGCACTATGGCAGTAGTTTAGAAAGGATGAGAGTGGGTTTACATCCACTATAAATGCTTGCTAAAGCTAGTTTTTGGCAGCACAGTGACTTGGTGGTTAGCACTTATGTCTTGCAGCACTGGAGTCCTTCATTCAGTTCTCAGCCAGAACCTTGTCTGCATAAAATTTGTATGTACCCTTTTTGGGTAAGTTTCTTTAGGGGACTCCAGTTCACCCCATTTTGGTAGGTTATTTGACCACTGTCCCAATTGGCCCTAGTAAGTGCTATCACATTTTGGATGCTGGTACCAAGCCCAGTCAATTGGAGAGGGTTGAGGAAAGACCTGGTAGCCTACATTATAAAAATTTACCAAAAGATTCTTTATAAAAAAAAAAAAAAGTAATTCAAGTATATCAGTCAATGTGCCCAAAGAGCTGGCCTACAAAATTGGCAAGCATTGGATATGACTGAACAGATATCTACATACAAAGCTACAGTCCAGGCTTCATTGAGATTTTACCTCAACATTTCCAGAGCAGAGCTGAAGTGGGTTAGGCAAGATTCAATAAACCAATTTCACTTTTAAATTCTTTGCATGCTAAATTAAAAGCTTGGATTAAAAAAAATGCATCTGTTAAATATGCACAAATATTCTTTGTGTTTCATCTAATGTCACAGTAATAAAAGCATAACTAAAGCTGAAGGAGAAAAAAAAAGCAAACAGACAGCCTTCTTATTGCAGAAGAGACATAAGACGTCCACCCGGAACGACCAATGTCCCGCTCAGTCGTCAATTGACACTAGGCTGTGCGGGGAAGTGGTTAAGCAGCTTTTTTTTTTTCCAGCCAGGAGTTCAGAGGGGCTTAAACAGAAGCCCTGTGTGCATGAGGCCTAAAATATAAAAAACAGTTATGTTTCTCCCTACACTTGGTTGATTCAATGAAAGGAACCACAAGAGATATTTTAAATATATAGCACGTCTTGATTGGAATGTATAGTGGTTTTATACATCATTTACACCATTCCAGTCTGTTGCAGTGTTGTAACATGAAACTAATGGGCTGCCAACACACAACAACCAAGAAAACCGACATACTGCACACCATACCACAACCCAGTAGAAAGTTGTGGCGAACTGCAACCGAAATGCATTCATTGACAACATATGGCACCAAGTGTTCGGGCTCACACAGCAGATCAAGTTCTAGGATCCTTCACAAATGCTAAGCTATTTCAACCCTTATGCCGCGTACACACGATAATTTTTCAAAAACGTCATTTAAAATGATAGTGTGTGGGCTTCACATAATTTTTCAGGTTCTGAAAAACGATAAAAAAAATTTTTCCGAACATGCTGCATTTTTTAATGTTGTTTTAAACGATGTCGTTTTTCGGGTTGTAAAAAATGATCGTGTGGGCTAAAATGACAAAAAAAAAACCTGCGCATGCTCAAAAGCAAGTTATGAGACGGGAGCGCTTGTTCTGGTAAAACTACCGTTCGTAATGGAGTAAGCACATTCATGACGCTGCAACAGACAAAAAAGCGCGAATCATCTTGTACTAGTACGGAATCAGCTAAAAGCAGCCCAAAGGCGCATGGAACTTCCCCTTTAAAGTGCCGTCATACGTCAAATCGCTTTGCTAGATCATTTTTTAAAAACGATGGTGTGTAGGCAACGTCGTTTTAATGATGAAGTTGGGAAAACTTCATTTTTTAGACATGCTGAAAAACTAAGTTTTCTTTCATGCTGAAAAATGATCGTGTGTACGCGGCATTAGCCGTGATGAAAAAGTCAAATACAAAACTCAATGAGTGAACAGCAGTAGCCAAGTCAGAGATTTCTATCAGAAAAAAGGAAACGCAAAGCAAGTACTGTCTGTCTCTAATCCGTAGTGCTTTGGAAATCCTTTGTCATGTATGATGGCTGTGCTGAAAGTAATGCAAACGTGGGCATAACTTACATAGGTTGTTCAGAAGTAGTTGGTAGAGGAACTCTTTATTCACATTTTCATTGCAGGAAAATCATGGATTCCAAGCAGAATAAATATGCCTTCATTGAGTTCTTGATGGAGGGGTGCAGGCTGTCCAACATTCAAAGAAGGCTACATAATGTTTATATAGAGGACACCAAGATCAATGTGCACAGATGGATGAAGAGGTTTAAAGAAAAGGGAACCAGCCTCGAAGACAAACTAGACTGTGGGAGACCATGAACTGCAACCACTGAAACAAATCGTCAGGGAGTGGAACTCAATGACGGCACGTTGTTTCTGCTTGGAATCCATTATTTACCTGCAATAAAGAATTGTTACTATAGAGCAGTGGTCTGCAAAGTGCAGCCCACGGTGTTTCTTTGCTTGCCTTTATCCAGTCTGCAGGGCACAATTCCTCCCACTGACACCAACAATAGAGCACAATTCCTCCCAATGACACCAACAATAGAGCCCTATTCCTCCCAATGACACCAACAATAGAGCCCTATTCCTCCCAATGACACCAATGATGGGGCACTATTACTCTAATACCAATGACAGGGCACTATTCCTCCCACTGATACAAATGACAGGGCACTATTCCTGATCCTACTGACCAGAGGAGCTATATCCTTTTTTTCCTCCCACTGCCTGCCAAGTCAGAGGCATTGTTTACTCCCACTGACAGAGGAATTTTCTACTTGCGCCGTCCAGCCCCCATAATATGTGAAGGAGAATAAACTGGCCCTTTGTTTAGAAATCTTGGCTACAGAGGAAGTGAAATTTGAACAACCGTTGCAAGATCATAAAACAAGTTTTACCCACTATTGCATTACTTTCAGTACATCCCTCCTATTAAAAATGTATTTATAATCTCTGGTTCACACTGGTGCGATTTGACATGTCAAATCAGTGGAAATTGGCAGCAATGGCACCGTCCTAATCAGTGCGACGACGCCTACACCGATTTCAAAAAGTAGTTTCTGCACTATTTTTTTGCGATTTCGGCCCACTATTTGCATTTAAACAATAGGAAAATGTAGTTTGCAGGTAAAAAACACAGCTGGAAATGTCAAGCATCTTCAACAGCTCCGCTAAAGGGGAATCTGATATGACCCCGTTCAGCCAATCATGAAGGTTTTAGAAGCATGCACATCCAGATGGATACTAGAAGTGCCTTTTTGATGCAATTCCTCACACACTAAGGGCAAAGGTCTGGGGGATCACATACATGGGGAGCAAATCCCATCCAACCCAACCATGGAGGACAGCTCTCAAAGAAAAGGGAAAAGAGGTTATATCTGCACACTTGCTCTATTTGTTTTATACAGTACTGTATGGTAAACGGTCAGTATGCTTTAAAAGCCATTATCCTTAATAATGGATAACAGAAATGTCTGGCCAGGTCCCACAATAGCTTTCCATGCCGGGGATTTCTACAAAAGCTCAAAACTGGAGTGCACCACGTCAGAGAAAGGTTCAAATACTTGTGTTGGTGTCAATGTGCACGTTACTGCCATGCACTTAAGAGGTGTAAATGGGCCATTAACTGCAAGACGATAATATCACGTATATAGATTAAGAGCTCATAACCCCCCCCCCCATTCACATTGACTGCGGCTTTGAAATCTTGTGCCTTCATCTGAGATCACACAATTTCAAAGCCGCATGTCAGATGTCTACCCAAATCACACCCAAAAGTAGTGTAGGAACTACTTTTCCCAAATCAGTGTGGCACCTCAAAGTAAGCATCCCACCGATTTGAACAGAGCGATTGCCGATAATAGGCTGTGACTTGTCATGCAATTTGACCTGGCAAGTCGCTCCAATGTTAACGGGGGCCAAATCTAGTTTTGTATGTAGACACCTTTACAGAACCCAAAATACTGACATTTATGCAACTGTGCAGCTTTTTGCTGTACAAGCTAAAATGAGTTTGTTCTCTATAAGATTACACGGCAGGTGGCCAGAAGTGTGCTGGGGGGGGGGCAATGGTGTACTACTGCATTATGAAAGAATCCTTAGATGCGTTTGCGGTCACCGATAACCCCCCTCCTCCTGAAAATGCCATTTGCCTGGCTGTCTTAGATATCAGTACTCTCTAAATCCCTGGCTTGAAAAATCCTCAAGTTAAAACCTCTTACTATTCTAAAAAGGAGTTTGCAGTTTTAAAAGGTGACCACACAAACTGCATAGGATCTTCCTAGATCGGGGGTCAGGGATCTACCAGTAGATCGTTGACAGGTCTGGGCTTGCTGACCCACCATCCCAGAGCATAAAACAGAGTGCAATGTAGAGAGACTACTTTAAAAGTTGGAACTGTAGTAGGGAGCAAAAGCTGCATAAGCCAATGCTGTAGTGCTGGCTCCTGTCCCATGCAGAGTGATACCAACTGCACTCCACCTCTTCTCCCAGCTAGTGGTCTCCAGAGCGGTGTCAGCAGCAGGAAAGATATACACAGGTCATAATAGTATAAGGCTGCTTTCACACCATGTGCTGCGGCGTACCCACTCTGTGCATGCAGTGTTCCTGCAGCTTTACTGAGCTTAGCCGTAGACATATAAATGGAGGAATTTCAGAAAGTGCACCACACCTTCAGGATATAATAGACGTCTATGGCAAAGCACAGCTAACCCAGAAAAGTCAGATGCACTGTGCTGCACATTAGTGCGAATATTTAACCCCTTGGACCCTGCAGAGGTGTGCAGTTGCTGGGTGCTTTTGGAGTGGCCCCATTTACTTAAATGTGTCACAATTGGCAAGTGGTAGCACCCAACAAAAGCAATGGGGGGGGGGGGGGTTAACTCCTGCTGCTGCCTCTGCAGCTCAAGAAAGGAGGGATTGGGGCAGTAAAACTGCAATTAAACCATACCCCCCCCCCCCCAACTTTATGTATGAATGAGTCAGGTGGGTGCTGCTGCCGAATGCAACCAAGGGCATTAGTCACAAGTGCAGCAGGTACTTATTTCTGTGCAATGCATGTGACTGACACGGTAGTATGACAATTAAAAAGGTTTAAGTCAGGTGTGAGGAGGCAACACTGTGCCTGCAGATCTTTTACTTCTCCCATGTTGTTCAGGTAGCCCTCCACCTCTTTAAAGGTTGCCTACCCCTGTTCTAGATCAGTGGTCATCAACTGTCCTGCAGGGCCCACTAACAGGCCAGGTTTTATGTATTACCTTGGGGAGATGCAGTCTAGAATACTGCAATCACTGAGGAGCAAATGATATCAGCTGTGATGTATTTCAGTTATCTTGCAAACCTGGCCTGTTAGTGGGCCCTGCAGGACAAGGTTGATGACCACTGCTCTAGATGATCCACCTTGCTAGAACTTGCATCAGTCACAGTTTCTGTCAAAGACTACGGCAGTGGTGGAACAAACATAGGAAAGCTATGCTGTATTTGTAAAGAGTCACTGTATTATTTACCTATGAATTATTTCCATGTGACATTTCCTGCGCCATGTTTACATGATCATTTCTGATCCATGATAAGGTCTCATGCACACTGGAGGTTAATGCCCAAGTAGCGTTGGAGGTAGAATGCCACGGGAGTTTTGCCACATTTACATTTTTTAGCAAAACTATACTCCTACAAAAGCTTGAGGCTCAAGATGCTAGACAGACATGTTTTTTTGAGCGGTTTTACAGCTGAAAAAACATTCTCTTCAAACTGCACTAGTTCTGAAACTGCCCCTGCAAAAAAAAAAAAAAACACATGTTGATAAAAGCCCACGTGTACATGGACACATATGCCAACATGATGGGTGGTTTACTGGCACACACAAAAAAAAACAATGCCAGACACCCAAAACAGCAGCTGTAAAAATGAGACCAACCTGAGGGCCTGCTAGTGTGTTTGGGAATCTCTTGAGGAGGTGGTGCCTGAGAATGTTATGTTGCAAGGGAGCCAAGCAGAGCCTCATATGTGGGTCCGTAGTGGGACTGTCGGTGCTGTTTAGACTGGAGGGACCACCTGGCTTGGAGAGAGACTGACTCAGGAGGGGACATGTCGTGTCAGTGATCTGTGCTGCATGTTGCTGTCAGAGTCAGTTTCATGCACGTGTGGCTGACCCAATCTACTTTCCTACCCTCCCAAGTCCTGTCCCTGAGCTACTTATTTACTATACATGTTTTTTGCCTTCTTATCTACCTTAAATCATATTACCAATTGCATATTGTACTTGTTTGTAGCCTAAATACTGACATTTCCCCTAAAACGGTAATTTAATTAAACTTTTGGAAATGCCAGTAAAAACTTGGCTGTGCCAGTAAATTTCAATCTGACACTGCCGATTTCTTTCCTGCAACCACAGGCAGTGCCAACAGGAGAATCAGCAATGGTCTTCTCCCTGCAGAAGAAGACAGTAATTATTGCTCTAGCAAGCTGCTGGCAATATCGCAAGAAAATCCAGCAGGCTGGCTGTACCAAAGTTGAGCGATCAACTTGGTACAAGCCTGCCCATTAACGGTTCTAAGCTCAACTGGCCAAGAGTCGAACAGTGTATGGCCAGCCTTAGATACACCCCACAATCTAAAATATATGGCCAAACATATGTGGACACCTTACTATCAACACCTATAGGAGCTTGCTGGAAATCCCATCCCAATCTGTGGCTGTTCATCCAAAAGAACATTTGCGAGGATGTTGGATGAAAAGAACCGACTAATAACTGGCGATCCAATGCAACACTAAAGTGTTTAGTAGGGTTGAGGTCAAGGCAATAGAGTAATTCCAAGCCAAATTCACCAAACTGGAATTTACTAAAACTGGTGCAGCTCTGCATAGAAACTTTGTCAAAGCTTAATTGAACAAGCTGAAGTTAGAAGCCGATTGGCTACCATGCAAAGTTGCACGAGATTTTGCACTCTCCAGTTTTGATAAGCCAACCCCACTATGTCTTTATGGAGCTGGCTTTGTACACAGCGGCAGCGCCATGCAGGGATAGAGAAGGACCTTCTGCAAACGGAAGCCACAAGGTCGGAAGCGCTCTGACACCTGAACTCAATTGGAGAGCGTCCAAATGCTTTTGGCCTTAGAGCGCATGTCCACTACATGGATTTTCTACAGAACGATTGGGGGTATAGACCCAAGATTCCATCATGCATGTTGAAGTCCTGTGTGGACACTTCATCTAAGATCTAGGATCATTTGGTCCCTGACAGTACAAGTCAAGGATCCTGCGTAGACAAACAGCTACCCCCACCAGAGTCACATTGAGATAAGTAGTAAGCATAGCATGCATACGTAATGAGCAAATATAGCTGCCCATTGTACATATATAAAATCACAAACACATAGAAACAAGATTTTAGAACATGAACACACACTAACCAGATCGATCTACATTACGCCGATGCCAATCACATTGGTGTAAACAAAAAAAAAGAAAACCTGTAAAAGACTAATCAATACCTATACAGCTAGAAGGAGGCTTGGCAAACAAACACAGCCTTATGTCGTGGAGAGGCACACAGCTGTTCGACCTGATATTCTTTTATTGAACGTTTTTGTAGTATTTGTCATAGAAGGCACTTACAATACAGAGAAATAAAGAATTCAAAAAAAGGCACCAAGTGTGCAAACAGTAACCAACACAAAACATGAAAAGGACTGCGGAGCCCCCCCCCCCCAAATTAACAATACAGTACATGGTTCTGCTACAGACCTCTCATGATGTAAAACAGTTAGGATTTTTCTTACAAAGTTAAAAATTGTTCTATTAAGATTTAAAAAAAAAAAAAAAAAGAAAAGAAAAAAGGAAATAAAAAAAAAAAAAAAAAAAGATAAAAACACACACTGGCAGGAGTCACAAGTGACATGGTTCTTTAATCACTGGAGCTCGCTCAGTTTTTGCATGGCAGGAGGAGATCTTGGTACATTTCGGCAAGGTGGGCCGCTTCCCTCTGGCCAGAGAGCAAAGCACCGTGGGTGGTGGAGTAATACTTTCGATGGGTGGCCTCTCCAGAAAACATCACCTGCATGGGCTAGAGAGGAAAAAAATAAATAAAAAAGAGGTTTAGGTGTTGATGGATGGATGGATGGATGGATAGATAGAGATAGAAAAATATAAAAAAACAAAAACACCGACCAGCTAAACAGATGTACTACATTGTCAAAAGTATTGTGACAGTGCATGAACCTTCATGGCAATCGCATATAAAGGCAGGCATTCTAACACCTTTGGTAATATAGTGTATGTATACCATTTTTCTGTAGTTCTGGATGAGACGTTTATGGACTGATAGGGTTAGAACTAGGGCTGCAACGGATCAAAAAACTCACGGTTCGGATCGTTCCTCGGATCAGGAGTCACGGATCGGATCATTTTTCGGATCGTCAAAAAAAAAAAAAAAAAAAAAATTTCTCCCCCACTGTAATATTCACATCTCTCCCCACTATAATATCCACATCCCCCCCACTATAATATCCACATCCCCTCAGGCAAGACAGCCCCCCCCCCCCCTCAGGTAGTACAGAGTCACTTCCAGCAGTGTGTCCGAGTGCGGGCTCCTCCTCCTCTGTGGGTGTAAACAGGAGGAGGGCCGCTGCCGGGTGTACCAAGATGGCAGCGGCTCCGGAGCTAGGCCGAAGCCGCGGCCTTTTCTAATGTTTTTGCCGCGGCTCCGGAGCTAGGCAGAAGCCTTTCCTAACGTTATGGCCATGGCTCCGGAGGTAGGCCGAAGCCGCAACCATAACGTTAGGAAAGGCCGCGGCTTCGGTCTAGCTCCGGAGCCGCGGATCACAGTGTGTGCCGATCCGAAGGGGGTGACCCGTTCCGATCACGGATCACCTGTGATCCGTTGCAGCCCTAGTTAGAACCCCCGTCAGGTTATACCGCCGTCTGTGTACATGCTGGGGAGAGTCACCCCATTTGTCCTGGTGACCACTGTCACAAAGAAAGACTGATTGGAAAGCCAAAGTATTACAGTTGCCATCAGAACAGGAGGCAAGGGGAAATATTCCAATGGGGACACATGTTCAAGGGGCAGACTTGCCCTCACTTTGTAGAATAACTTATTTCCTGTTGTGGCATTAGGATAGGAGGGGACATAAAATAAAAAAAAAAAAAAGACAGATGTTTTAACAATTTCCTACTGTATCTGAAAGAAAAATGGTTTTGGTTAGGGATATGCCAGACCCAAACTGGACTTGTGCTGGAACTGGGGTATTCCATGTTAAAGTAGAACTATAGGCATAAATGTTTTTATGGGATTAAGGCTTCAGAGTGCCCAAGAAAGTCCAACAAGTGCCAGGACTGTCTCCTAGAGTTGATTCAGCTGCGGGATGGGGGCACCACCAGTGCAGAGCTTGCTCAGGGGTGGCAGCAGGCAGGTGTGAATCCATCTGCATACAGTGAGAAGACTTCTGGAGGATGGCCTGGTGTCAAGAAGGGCAGAAAATAATTAATTTCTCCCCAGAAAAAACATCAGAGCCAGCCTGATATTCTGCAAAAGGTACAGGGATTGGACTGCAGTAAAGTCATTTTTCTCTGATGAATCCACTCTGTTTGGGACATCTGGAAAACATCTTGATCAGAGAAGAAAAGGTGAGCGCCAACAGTAAAGCATCCCGAGACCATTCATGTGTGGGGTTGCTGCTCAGCCAAGGGAGTGGGCTCACTCACAATTTTGCCCAAGAACACAAAGAATAGTACAAAAACCTCCCAAGAGCAACTTCTTCCAACCATCGAAGAACAGTTCCATGAGGAACAATGCCTTTTCCAGCATGATGGAGCACCTTGCCATAAAGTGATACCCAAGTGTCTTGGGTAAATCATCAACATTTTGGGTACATGACCAGGAAACTCCCCAGACCTTAATCCCATTGCGAACGTGGTCAATTCTCAAGAGGCAGGCGAAAGGGAGGGGAGAAGAAGCCTACTTTCATCTGCTGCAGGAGGAAAATACAGATCGGTTCCACTAAATTCCACCCCGCCACCGCTCCTGTCCAGGTTCTGAGGGTTGGCAAGGAAGGATTGTGGTTTACCCATCACCTGCCCACCATTGGCAGGTTGCCAACCCCAGGATTAGGGTGTGCCCACCTATGTGCACAGCAGAGTTATGTATAATGCAGTACATGGACATAATGCGAAAAAAAAAAAAAAAAAAAAAGGCCATTTGTAAGGTGCGCAGCCCTTGCCTTGGTACTTACAGCAGTTTTGGAGCTCTCTGTATAAGGCAGCGGCTTCACCAATTTCTCCACATCTGCCCCGCTGGAGCCAACCTGGGTGTAGGAATAGGAGCCGAAGAAGTGCGGGTTACTGCCCCAGAAGGACCTCAGGATACGGCGAGGTTTTGGAATGTTCGGATTCCCTGCGGTCAGAAAGTAAAATTATAGTAATTGTGTAAAGTTAAACACTACAATCATGCTGTAAATTGCAATGGCTTCAAGTGAAAACAATAAAAAAAAAACTGTCATTTCTGAATGTTAACCTGTCATTTGATTTCCCAGCATACTGCAGGCACCCCTTCTATGCCAGAACGGACCTTCTCCCCAAAAATCATACAAGCAATGGCTTACAAAAAAAAAAAAGTACATTTTATACATATCTCCACATGTGTCAGTTCTGTTGCTCAAATATTAAAGTATAAGTGAACCCTCACCTTGTAAAATAACCCTTTCAGTTTAAAATTAGAAATTAAATGAAAGGCAAAACACATACAGTATCTCACAGAAGTTAGTACACCCCTCACATTTTTTGTAAATAAATATTTTATTCTATCTTTTCATGTGACACTGAAGAAATTACACTTTACACTGTTGTACAAGCTGTACACTCACTACTTTACATTGTAGTGTAAATTTGCTGCCCCCTCAAAATAACTCACACAGCCATTAATGTCTAAACCGCTGGCAACAAAAGTGAAAATTGGTCCCAATTAGTCATTTTCCCTCCCGGTGTCATGTGACTCGTTAGTGTTACAAGGTCTCAGGTGTGAATGGGGAGCAGGTGTGTTAAATTTGGTGTTATCGCTCTCACTCTCTCATACTGGTCACTGAAGGTCAACATGGCACCTCATGGCAAAGAACTGAGGATCTGAGAAAAGAATTGCTGCTCCACATACAGATGGCCTAGGCCAGGGATATGCAATTAGCGGACCTCCAGATGTTGCAAAACTACAATTCCCATCATGCCTCTGCCTCTGGGTGTCATGCTTGCGGCTGTCAGAGTCTTGCTATGCCTCATGGGACTTGTAGTTCTGCAACAGCTGGAAGTCCGCTAAATGCATATCCCTGGCCTAGGCTATAAGATTGCCAAGACCCTGAAACTGAGCTGCAGGCCAAGACCATACAGAGGTATAACAGGACCGGTTCCACTCAAAACAGGCCTCGCCATGGTCGACCAAAGAGGTTGTCTTTGGGAAATAGACATATGAGTTCTGCCAGCATTTCTGCAGAGGTTGAAGGGGTGGGGGGGGTCAGCCTGTCAGTGCTCAGACCATACACCGCACACTACATCAAATTGGTCTGCATGGCTGTCGTCCCAGAAGGAAGCCTCTTCTAAAGATGATGCACAAGAAAGCCTGCAAACCGTTGAAGACAAGCAGACTAAGGACATGGATCACTGGAACCATGTCCTGTGGTCTGAGGAGACCAAGAAACGTATTTGGATCAGATGGTGTCATGCGTGTGTGGCGGCAACCATGTGAGGAGGACAGACAAGTTGGTCTTGCCTACAGTCATGGTGATGGGAGTGTCATGGTCTGGGGCTGCATAAGTGCTGCCGGCACTGTGGAGCTACAGTTCATTGAGGGAACCATGAATGCCAACATGTACTGTGACATACTGAAGCAGAGCATGATCCCCTCCCTTCGGAGACTGGGCCGCAGGGCAGTATTCCAACATGATAACGACCCCAAACACACCTCCAAGATGACCACTGCCTTGCTTAAGATACTGAGGGTAAAGGTGATTGACTGGCCAAGCATGTCTCCAGACCTAAACCCTATTGAGCATCCTCAAATCGGAAGGTGGAGGAGTGAAAGGTCTCCAACATCCACCAGCTCTGTGATGTCGTCATGGAGGAGGGGGAAGAGGACTCCAGTGGCAACCTGTGAAGCTCTGGTGATCTCCATGCCCAAGGGGGTTAAGGCAGTGCTGGAAAATAATGGTGGCCACACAAAATATTGACACTTTGGGCCCAATTTGGAAATTTTTACTTGGGGGTGTCCTCACTTTTATTGCCAGCAATTTAGACATTAATGGCTGTGTGAGTTATTTTGAGGGGAGAGCAAATTTGCACTGCAATACAAGTTGTACACTCACTACTTTACATTGTAGCAAAGTGTCATTTCTTCAGTGTTGTCACATGAGATGGAATAAAATATTTACAAAAATGTGAGGGGGTGTACTCACGCGCGCTATATATATATATATATATATATATATATATATATATATATATATATATATATATATATATATATATATATATATATATATATATACACACACACACACACACACACACACACACACACACACACACACACACACACACACACACACACTGTTCTCTGCTGCATAAGGAGCACAGAGAGCTGGGGAGAAGAAACTAGATCACACTGGTCTTCCCAGTAAATGGCTGTGCAGGGAGGTCAGCAGAAGTCTGATCATTGGAGAAGAGCAGGCCGAGCTCCCAGCACAGCTAGAGAACTGACCAAGGTGTGCACCCATGCTTGTTGTGGTCAGTTTTTTTAATAGGAAAGCAGATGGACTGGCAGGAACACCAGACATTTCACATAAAGGAAGCAATACAAAGAACAGGATACTTTCTCATACAAGTACATGGCACAGCAGGCAGATATCAGGAATATGAAATGTTGAGTTTACATACTCTAAAAGCCTATTGAAATTGCATGTACATTCACACTGTGCAAATGGGGTGCAAAAGCCATATTCTCTTCAGGTTGAATCCTTCATACAGAACAGTGTGAATTAGGAAAATCCCACATTATGGCCACTAGATGGAGCTGATGATCATAGCAAATAAAGTTTTTCCTATAATCATAAGATCCATTTAGTGACCATAATAGGTTTCCTGATGTACTCTATTCTGTATGACTAAAAAGCGTGTAATCAGGTTTTGCTACATTATCACAGATCAAAACGACACGCAGTTTCACAAGATGAATAGGTCTTGGGAAAAAAAAATGCCCCCAAGCATTGCATTGTGCTTCATATCTAGATAATATCAAAAGCATAGTCCGTTATTTTTACAAAAGGAGAGCTCCAGGAAATATAAACGGGGGTGGACAGTAAAAACACAAAAGGTTGAGCATAGATAGTTGCCAATAGTCCTGAATTTCCCGGGATTTAGACCCTTTTCCCAATTTTAGTGTTTCCTGGGAAATTCCCCAAACAACCCCCCCCCCCCCCCCCCCCCCGATTTTTGGCCTGCCGCTAGAGGTATGCGGCCGGAGACAACAGCTCCGCCGGCCGCCATTTTCCAAAAGACCAGACGAGTGAGAAAGAAGCAGAGCCTGCCGAGTGGCTACAATAAAAATAGAGCTGCGGTGCCACAGCTCAATTTCTATAGTAGCCGGCCCCGCCTCCATTTATTCCCCCCCCCCCCCCCCCCCCGGCCTCTTACTTCAGTAATGGCGGCAGAGACACCACTGCTGGGATATAGATATATAGGTAGAAGGGGGGGGGGGGGAGACATTTAATGCTAGGAGGCACTCCGCTAGGGACACCTGATGTCATCTGGTGGCAGGTGAAGTAACACCCACGGCTCCCACCGATTATGCATTAGGTCAGGGTTTGACAAATTTGCTTGGAATCTAGGAGCCAGCTAAAAAAAAATTAGGAGCCAGAAAACGCGCCCGTCCCGACGAGCTTGCGCGAAGAAGTGAACACGAATACGTGAGCAGCGCCTGCATATGTTAACGGTATTCAAACCACACGTGAGGTATCGCCGCAATCGTTCGAGTGAGAGCAATAATTCTAGCCCTAGACCCCCTCTGTAACTCAAAACATGCAACCTGTAGATTTTTTAAATGTTGCCTATGGAGATTTTAAAAAGGGTAAAAAAAAAAGTTTGTCGGCATTCCACGAGCAGACGCAATTTTGAAGCGTGACATGTTGGGTATCAATTTACTCCGCGTAACATTATCTTTCACAATATATATATAAAAAAAAAAAAAAAAAATTGGGATAACTGTCAAGTTATTTTTTAATTAAAAAAAAGAGCATTTTTTTTCCCAAAAAAAGTGCGCTTGTAAGACCGCTGCGCAAATACGGTGTGACAGAAAGTATTGCAATGGTCGCCATTTTATTCTCTAGGGTGTTAGAATAAAAAATATATATAATGTTTGGGGGTTCTAATTAGGGTTGTCCCGATACCACTTTTTTGAGACAGAGTACAAGTACCGATATTTTTTTTCAAGTAGATACCGATTACCGATACTTTGTGACAGTATTTTTTTTACAGTGATTTTTTTTGTGTGTGTGTTTTTAGGGGGGGGGGGGTTGGATTGTCAGTGTGTTTCTTTTTTTAATTTACATTTTATTCGTTTAAGAAAAATATTTAATGCAATTTTTTTTTTTTTTTTTAATCAGCCCTGTTGGGGGTCTTTGGTGAGATATCAGGGGTCTTAACAGAGCTCCGACATCTCCCCTTTAAGACAGAGAAAGGGACTAAGGACACAGATTCCCCAGTCCCTTTCTCAGCAGCGTCAGCTGAAATGAATGGAGGGAAGCTCCTCTCCCATTCATAAACTGAAGCATCGTAATTACAGGTTACGATGCTCAGTTATATGAATGGACAGTCAGTGATCACTGACAGTTCATTCTGAAAAGGTAGGAGCCGTGTTTAAACCCGGCTCCTACCTCCGCTCTCCACCATGACAAATTGAGGGGGAAAGAGCACAGAGCACAGGGGGGGGGGGGGGGGAAGACTGCACAGAGCACGGGGGGGGGGGGGGGAAGACTGCACAGAGCATGGGGAGGGGGGGGGGGAAGACTGCACAGAGCACGGGGGGGGGGAAGACTGCACAGAGCACGGGGGGGGGGGGGGAGACAGCACAGAGCACGGGGGGGGGGGGGGGGAAGACAGCACAGAGCACGGGGGGGGGGGGGGGGGGAAGACAGCACAGAGCACGGGGGGGGGGGGGGGAGACAGCACAGAGGGAAAAAAAAAGACAGCACAGAGGGAAAAAAAAAGACAGCACAGAGGAAAAAAAAGACAGCACAGAGGAAAAGACAGCACAGAGCACAGGGGGGGGGGGGGGAGACTGCACCGAGCACAGGGGGAGACTGCACAGAGCACAGGGGCATTACTTGTAATGCCAACGGCCACCACCAGATGGCACCAGGTCACAGAAGGAAGCTTGGGACTTCACAAGGCCGCAAAGCCACGGCCTCAATTACCGGCAGTGGCGGCGTGGAGCACGGAGACACAGGATCATGTGCCTCCGTGCGTCCCCATCTCCCCCGCCACATGATCGCGGCGGGCCCGCGACGGCCGGTAATTGAGGCAGCGGCCTTGTAGGCACAGGTGTCAAACTGGCTGTCCTCCAGCTATTGCGGAACTACAAATCCCATGAGGCATTGCAAGGCTGACAGTTACAAACATTACTCCATCAGGCATTATGGGACTTGTAGTCCCGCCAGTTTGAGACCCCTGCTTTAAAGGGTTTGCTACGTCCGGGGGTGGGGCTTATAGCCACGAGACAACTGACTGGCTGTCACATCATCAGAAAAGTCCCGATCGCAAGTATCACGCGCTCTCAGCACCGCTGGCGCTGCATAGAATGCATGAAGATAAAAATGCTTCTGCCTTACACGACAGCTTCGGGCAAACAGTTCATTTTGTATGCATTTCTAGGAACATGTATAACAAACATTACATGAAGCAGTAACACATCAGGAGAAGGATCCTTCTTTTGGAAACATGAGGGTTTTTAGCCCAATGAGAGATGGAAATTACGACCATGTGATGGAAATAAAGATCCTACCTTTGCGGTAAGGATGACCCTTTACAACAGTTTTTCTTTGCGATCTGTAAGCCACGGGACCGCACTTCTCTTTGTACAATTTCTACTTTTACTGCTAAATAGCTTGTCGGTTACAGATGGTGCACACCTGACAGTTACTGCAGTAATACTACTGACCAAATGTGAAATCTGATGAGAAATGGTGAGCGGTGGTTAGAAATACACAAAGCTTTACAGGTAAAGTGATTGTGAACAATACAAGAGAGGATTGGAGGAAAAACAGAGGGAACCTGGCAGACGTTCGATCTCCCCCCCTTCTTTATTATATTTAAAAAAGGGCAAGTTTTAGGATATTTTCCTTCCTTGTTCCATACTCACATTCGTGAAAGCTTGTTCCAGGACAGTGACCCAGCAAGGGTGATGGCCCTGGAACTTGCACCTCAAGAAAAAAAAAAAAAAAAATATAGCAGCTCCAATTTTTTATCTTGAAAAGATTCTTGACCTGAGAACTCGATCTCGAGTCTAAGAACTCTTTTTGGGGCACCAGCCCATTACAGTTCAAAAAAAAAAAAAAAAAAAAAAGGATTCACATTGATTTTTTTTTCTGATGGACACCGCGGCGGTCCTAAGGAGCCAAGGGCAGGAGTTTAGGCGAGGCCGCGGACTAGGCCGAAGCTGCGGCCTCGCCAAAAAAAAAAAAAAAAATCCTGCCCACAGCTCGCCGCAATCCTAGGAAAAGGCCACGGACTAGGACTAATCCGCAGCGTCCAGCCTCGTGGCCTTTTCCCAGGATCGCGTCTAGCTGCGGGCAGGATTTTTTTTAGGCGAGACCGCGTGCTTCAGCCTAGTCCGCAGAGCGCCGGTCCTATGGAAAAAAAAAAATTTAGTCAAAATCTAAATCGATTTGACCTCCCAACTTGATTCAAGATTCAAATCGATTTTTTCCCCAGCCCTATCCTTGGGTGGACATTACATGATGTCCTGGACTTGAAGTGGAGATATTTCAAAAAAGGGGGGCAGCTACAGGCATCATTCAGATATCTTTTTTTCAGCCGGCGATTCCCTTACATGTAAAAGCCATCACAGCGGCTGTTTAGCTGCTTGATTGCTTTTACAGGCAGCAGTAGGGGATGGCCCATCCCACCCGTTATCCTCTGGCGCTTCTTTCCCCTTCCCCTGCGATCAGGAATCCAGAGAATAAATGCATTGGCAGCAGCAGTTTTCAATAGAGCTGGCCGTGGACCAGATGGTGCCCGGCCATCTCTATGACCCTTGTAGGCCGGAAGCGATCTTTTATCTCAGGCTTTCCAGCAGAGAAAGATGTGGGGACTTATGGACCCCAGATCTCTCCACAAAAAAGGACCAGTTATGCCCTATTCCTTTTACAAGGGAGGTTTACATTCCTTGCAATAAGAAAAAAAAAAAAATACATTTTGGGGAGAAAGATATCTCTATCCTTTTTACATGTCCATTCCCTCACGTAACCACACAGAAGCAAACGCACACGCAGGTCATGCCCACATATGTAAATGGCGTTCAACCCACACATTAGTATCACCGCAAACAGAGCGAGAGCAATGATCCTAGCACAACCCTACTAACTGGAAACAGGCAACCTGTAAAAATAAAAAAATAAAACTTTTGAAGTGTCGCCTATAGAGATGTTTAGGTACTGAATTTTGGCGCCATGCCACAAGTGTGTGCAATTTTTAAAGCGTGGAATGTTATGCATCTAGTTACTTAGCGTAAAATCATCTGTCACATCATACAGAGAAGTTAGGGTAAATATTTTATTTTTTTAACCGCTTGCCGACCGCCCACCGTAGTTTTACAGCGGCAGGTCGGCTGCACAAAATCACATAATATTAAACGTGATTTTGCATTGCTGCCACTAGGGGCGCGCATGCCCCCTGCGAGTGCCCGGCGGGCGCGATCACCGCAGGGCACCCACGGTCACTCGTTAAAGAGCGAGAATCGGGAACATTGTGTAAACAGAACAGCGATCTGTCATTTCCCCTAGTCAGTCCCACCCGCCCTTCAGTTAGAACACACCTAGGGAACATAATTAACCCCTTCCTCGCCCACTAGTGTTAACCCCTTCCCTGCCAGTGACGTTTTTACAGTAATCAATGCATTTTTATAGCACTGATCGCTATAAAAATGCCAATGGTCTCAAAAATGTGTCAAGTGTCCGCCATAAGGTCGCAGTACCGATATAAAAAAAAAAAAAAGTATGTATGTATGTATGTATGTATGTATGTATGTATGTATGTATGTATGTATGTATGTATATATATATATATATATATATATATATATATATATATATATATATATATATATATATATATATATATATATATATATAAAATGCCATAAAACTATTCCCTATTTTGTAGACGCTATAACTTTTGCGCAAACCAATCAATAAACGCTTATTACGATTTTTTTTTACGAAAAAAAAATATGTAGAATGCGTATCGGCCTAAACCGAGGGAAAAAAAAAAAATAGTATATATTTTTGGGGGATATTTATTACAGAAAAAAAAAAAATTGTTCTCAATTTTTGCTATTTGTTTATAGCGCAAAAAATAAAAACCGCTGAGGTGATCAAATACCACCAAAAGAAATCTCTTAAAAAAAAATAAAAAAAGCCAATTTTGTTTGGGAGCCATGTCGCACGACCGCACAGTGCTGAATCACAAAGAGTGGCCCGGTCATTGACTAGCAAAATGGTCCATGGCTGAAGTGGTTAAACACGAAAGTGGGTTTAATCCCCTCCCCCCAAAAAATAAATAGGGTTTGAAAAATGGCAGAAAACAACCACCATTTAATTCCGTAAAGGCGCTACTAAATATTATAATATAATATAATATAATATAATATAATATAATATAATATAATATAATATAATATATATATATATATATATATATATATATATATATATATATATATATATATATGGGTTGGGGTAATATTCTATCAAAAAAAAAAAAAAGGATGACCTGTACATGAAGAAGAGGAATGCCAGAATTGGCTTGGGCTGGAAATTGTTAAGAGCCACAAAGGATATAATCCTTTCACACCGCTCCAGACATGCAATCCCATGAGTCACCTGCCCCACTCCCAGGCATTTTGCTGGATGGCTGCACTCTGAAGAAACACCTTTATTGTAAGTGTAACAGGAGTGACTTTTGGGCACAGATTGAGCCAGGAGATCGGGACATATGTTAGATTGTTTTGGCGTGGACAGTGATCTACAGTATATTCCTTAATGTCTGCAAAGAATATTCTATGACTCATCTCTCTGTGTAGACTGTTGACATGTTAAATGAGGCTGGCTCTTGAAAGGCCTTTCATTGTGTGATAACACTGTTTAAAACCTATTGAAGCTCAGAGGTGTGAATACCTTTCTGTCGGAGACGGACCGTCTGTCTAAAGATGTGGTTTGAGGGGAATTCATTGTGTGATAGCGTTTTGTTTGAATTCTGTTAATGAAGGAATGTGACTTCTCAGGTGCAGTGATTAGGTCAGGATAACTATAAACCGGCGCCGAGAAGTCTGGAATGTTTAGCAATTAGCCATCTGAAGGTGTATTGAAGCCCCCCCAGGGTGTGATGGGTGGGTGGAGAGTTTGATTGTTCCTTTCATGCTTGAACTGTATATAAACTTGAGAGCTAACCATTAAAGTTGTCTTGCATTTGAAACCAGAACACAGAGCAAGTCTCGTTATTCTGGGAAATGGGATGTCTGATGGATGGTTGGAGTGCCCGATAAGCTCTCGTAGTTGATGGAAGGTCGTAAACGGCGGTGACCATTACAGTAAGTAAAATCCAAAACAGCCAATCCATGGATAAGAGGTACAGCAAAGGCATCCAACTCGTTAATCGCAGATATAAATCCGATGAATGCCTTAGCAAACCCAGATATTACTTTGAAAAAGTATTGTGAATATCACGGTGTTGTATATAACCTGTGCAAAAAGCAGAGCTGTGGGAGAGACTCCACCCTCTTGGCTGCCTGCAGAAAACTACAGGAGGGGGCGGAGACAAAGACCAGTCACCCTGCACAAGGAGACCAGTCTGTATTACAGGAGGGGGCGGAGACAAGACCAGTCACCCTGCACAAGGAGACCAGTCTGTATTACAGGAGGGGCGGAGACAAGACCAGTCACCCTGCATAAGGAGACCAGTCTGTATTACAGGAAGCTCCTGCACAGAGGTAAAGTCACACTGGATTACTGCACAGATCTGGAAGAAATACACAAAGCCTCCATGGTTCAAGAAAATACATAGGACTCTTGTATTAGTGTACCCCAGAGTTCAGCTCCAAGTCTGTATTGTCATATAAAAAAAAAAAAGAACTGTGTGGCACTTTAAAATGAACCAGCTCAATAAAATATAAACAGCCCTCATGAATAGCTCAGTTATCCTAATCACTACTGTCCTGACCTTCATGTGGACAAGCGGAAACTTAAACTGTACTTGTAAACATTTCTAGAAGACAGATTGTATTACATTGTGAAGGCACATCGAGGACAGAGGGAACCAAGGACTTGGCAGGCAACATAAGTGACATATTAAAGATTAAACCTACAAATACAAGGCCCCCCGAGACTCCCCCCCCCCCTCATTTTCTGTTTTTAATGCCTTGTACACAACCGGTTTTCACAATGCGAAAACTGACTTTTTTTATATTGGTCATGTGTATGCTCCCTAGCAGTTTTCTCGACAAAAACAGCCCGCAAAGAAATTTAAACCAGCTCTTTTTTTCTTGTCGCGCTTTTAGTCACGAAAAAGTCGTGTGTATGCTTTTCCGAGGGGGAAAAAGAAAAACGTGCATGCTCAGAATCAAGTATGCAGCCCAAAAGTAGCCCAAAGGGTGGCGCCATTTGAAAGGAACTTTATAGTCCCGTCGTACATCACCGCGCTTTGGTCAGACGGTTTGTTGCATGAACGTGTGTATGCAAGTCAGGCTAGAGAGAAATCACATCGGGAAAAACATTTTTTCCTGCCGAGAAAAATGGTCGTGTGTACGAGGCATAAGACTAGGAGGTACGTTTTGTAAGCCAAACAAGGTCTGCTCCTGCAGCTCCTGCACCCCTTTCTCTGTAAAGAGTAAGACCACCAGGGTGTAGAGGCACAGGCTTGCTCCCGAAACTGATAGAAGTGTTGTAATTTGCACACAAGTTCCCTGGGAACAGGAGCAGAAATGAGGAGGAAGGTGCAGGTGACTTGTCGGTATTGTTCCCCTATCCAGATGGTTCCTGTAAGGACTGCACAGGTGCAATCCTTGCCGACGGAAATCTCCGAACCTCGGTCGGCATCCAGGCTCATTCCTTAACATCCCCGTGGATTGGAGGATGTTAAAAAAAAAAGAGCCAGGAGGCCGAGCGAGCGGAGCCAGCTGTCCGAGCGAAGCGAGGACGTGAGGCCAACTGGCCACTTTCCTCAAATTCCACGTCGCCCTGGATGCCGGCCGAGGTTCGGAGATTTCCGTCGGCAAGGATTGCGCCTGCGCAGTCCTTACAGGAACCATCCTGATAGCCGGAACCATTTTGGCAGATCACCGGCTTTTAATTTTCAGGCACCAGTTCAAGTGCAACCAAAAACAAACCCACATGATTAACTACTGTGCAATTACTACAGCAAACTGTACATCAGAGACATCCTTTAATTCCGCTCATGGCTCCACTTTAAGGCTGCATTCACACCTGAGCGTTTTGTCGCCTGAAGCGCGACGCTCAAAAACGCTAGAGGGGAAAAAAATACATTCTCTATGGAAATGGTTCACATCTCCACTCCAAAACGCCTGACGCCGAACGCCTGAAGCGCAAACAAGTTCCGGACCCTTTTTTTGTCGCGCGAAACGGGCGGTTTGGGCGTTTGAGCATTTGTATTTCCCATAGAAACTAATGGAAACGCTCAATTCAAGCGACTAGCGCGACAACGAGCGTTTGCTACGGGCGTTTTGTCACTTTAATCAATAGAACATTTCACACAGGCAGAAGATAAATAAAATCTACCTACATAGCAACAAGTGATGAAAAGATAATTTATCCTATTGGCTAAAATAAAAAACGTCCAAGTACAAAAACGTCGGACGACGCTGTATGCAAATACGCATGAATACGCGCGAATGCAGCCTAACTGTACATAGCGACTAAACCAAGAAGAACAGTAAATTGTGTCCACAGCAGGTAACCAAATGAGGCACTAAGCAAAAATAAAAAAGAGCCAGTGTCTAGTGTAGGTGTCCAACTCAGCCAGTGTTGACCTTTGCATAAAGGACAGTAGGAGAAAATGCAAATCTTAGGCCTCTTTCACACGATACTCCTGTGTGAGCATCTACTACGTTCCCCCCCCCCCCCCCATATACATTTGCATGTAATTTCGCACATATGCGTTCGTGCAACTTCGTACAAATTTGCGTGCATACTTCTTGTTCTGCAGTATGTAAATGGACATGTGCACAATTGCGCGTATTTGAGTGCATGATGCGCAAAAATTCAGGACTTTTTTTTTTTACTGGAGAATGCACAGTGCTTGTTTAAGTGCATAGGATGTATTTTAGCTCAAAGAAAAAAAAAAAAAAGTTGTACTGAGCTTTTTCAAGCTGCAGTGTGCAAGAGGCCTTAAAGTGATACTAAAGGTCGTAAAAAAAATAAAATAAAACCACACATCATAATCATACTTGCCTCCAATGTAAAGTTAGTTTTGCACAGAGTGGCCCCTAATTGGCGTTTTCTGGGGTCCCACGGCAGCTCTCGCGGCTCCTCCCCGCATTAGATAACCCCCTCCGGGAAGCTCTCTTTCGAGGGGGTTACCTTACATAGCCGCCAAGTATATGACTCGGCCCCAACCCATGCGGCCATGTCATTGGATTTGATTGACAGCAGTGGGAGCCAACGGCTGCGCTGCTATCAATCTGTCCAAAGAAGAGTCGAGAAGCCGCGGGATCGTGCCCACAGAAGTTTGGGGCTCAGGTAAGTAAAAACAGGGGCTCCCGCCAAGTCATTTACAGCCAGTGAGCCAATAAGGAGAAAGTGGGGCTGAGCCACACTCTGTCTCAAGGAACAGAGACCCGCAGCTCGGAGAGCAATCCTGCTCGGGTAGCAGCTTGCTACAGGGGCACACGATAGGAGGGGAGGAGCCATGAGCACTGGTGGGGGACCTAATAAAAAGGAGGATCGGGGCAGCCCTGTCTAAATGCACGGCACAGAGCAGACAAGTAGAACATGTTATAATATGAAAAAAAAAAAAAAAAAAAAAAAAAAAAAAAGTCAGCCTCCAATATCATGTTAAGTTAATAATGAAGTACAAAACCCGGCCAAAAAAGTCTTTCCCTGCAGTCCAATTTGCTTTTGGGTTGAATGATGCCCAGTACCATATAACCCACTCTTTGTGATCCAAGGATATCAAAGACCCTGGGTTCACAGGAGAAGCCTGCAGAGATCGACGTCATTACATTATGCAGCACCATTTTTGCCAGTATTCAGGACTTGCCGAAAAAAAGAGAAGAGGTCCCTGAGCATCACATGGCGGAAATAAAGACCTTTGGAAAAGTGGCATACATTTTTTTTTTTACTTTTCGGGGGGGGAAGTGGAAGATTACAAATATGGGATTGGCTTAAATCCAATCATGAATTTACATAATTCAGCTACCATGGTGTGGGACAGGTGTTGGTAGCTACATAGCTGAAGGAGTGGATTCTTGCATCATCAGCCAGGGCACTAAAGGTTCTAGTTACACTTCTGATACATGGGTGACAGCAGTGCCGGCCCAAGACATTGTGCTGCCTGGTACCAGGAATGAAATGCTGCCCCCCCCCCCCCCCAAAAAAAAAAAATTACACCCACCAAAATGCCCCCACATCCATTATTTGATATCATGATAACTAAAGTGGACCTATCATGGCTCTATACATGTATATAGGAGTATAAAGAGGACCTGTTATGGTTGTTTACATGTATAGGAGTAAAAAAAAAAAAAGGACCTGTTATGGCTCTATTCATGCAATTAGCCCCACAGTGGGGCGGAGAGCAGAACGGGAGGAGCGATCGGGCGGCAATTAGCCCCACAGTGCAGTGGAGAGCGGAGCTGGCGGAATGGGATGGCAGGCGGGGGGCAATTTGCTGCCCCCCTGAAAGTGCTGCCTGGTACAATCGGGTCCCAAGGTAGGGCCGGCCCTGGGTGACAGATGGTGTGAAAAGCACCAATCCAGGTTAAAAGGGAGACGATCAGTGGCGGCTGGTGCTCAAAATTTATGGGGGGGTGCAAACAAACTGAAAAATTAATAAAAAATAAATTCATCAATTGCAGCCACTGTGCCCATCAAACGCAGCCACCGTGTCCTGTCATCTGCCCGGCGCTTACAGTGTCTCGGGTGGTGTCCTTTATTGGTTCTCCCGCCCGCTCCTCCTCTCGTCCTGTACCATGATTGGACGCCTTAAGGGGTCCAATCATAGCGCCTGGTGCTTCAGCCAATCAGGTGACGGGTAACAGATCCAGTGCACCCGAGAGGTGGTTCAATGCTGGAAAAGCGAAGCAATGCTTTCCTAATATACAGCCGAGTGAGCACAGCGTTGCTCCCGCTTCTCACTTTATTGGATGCCTATGGCTCTAATCAAGTGCATCCAAAAAAAAAAAAACCCACCACTGCAATTCAGGTGCCCGAAAAAGGGACGGGCACCTGAATAGGGGGTGTCAGCACTGACCATAGATTCATGCATTGCATGAATCTTAGAGTAATTAGAGAGTGACAGGAGAGGCTGGGCGGCGCTCCTGCACCCTTTATCGACGCACCGTCGCTGAAGTTGATGAAAACCTTCGAACAATATAGAAAAAAAAAAAAAAAGGCAACACACGATATACATTATGAAGATCGGTAAAAGGAGCAGAGCCAAAGAATACACCCAAGTTGTGGTAGGACAGACTTAAACTAGACTAAGTAGTGAGTATGGAAGTAGGGAGGAGAGAGCTAGCACTGGAGAATCCAATATGAAGATCCACCAGACTACTCAGATGACCAAACTCCTATACCCAAAATATCACCGTTTTGGTGGACTGGCTTTAACGCCTTTGTACTAACCTGTAAATTTTCTCAACAGTTCAGTGCAGGTTTCGGCAACAGTCTCGTCATCGCATTTCTCCATGATCAACGCCTCCTCCCCACAGATCCAACCGCTAAGCACATAACCGTATCGCTCCGGAGGGTACAACACGTCGAAGCTGCAGATCTTCTTATACCACAAGTCCTCTGGATACGTCAAGCTCTCACTTTCTGCCTCGTCCTCCCAGACGAACTGGATGCTGTTACACTCCGGACTCCAGAACGGCTCTTCGAATTCCAGGAAGATCTTGTCGGTGGTGCTGATCCCTAGCTTCTCAATTGCCATAACTTTATCTTCCGGGAGGCGTGGGTGGAACAGTGTCTCGTGGAATTTCTTCAAGACGCCCAGCGAAATCGTAACGATCACATGATCAGCAGGAATGAACTCGTAGTCTTCGCATTCAACAAAGACGGGATAGCCCTTGTCCTCCATCTGGTCGTTGTTGTGGTCGGCCACCCCCTCAATCCGCTTGCGGATGGAACGATTCCAGTGGATGCATTTGACGGGTTTGCACAGCTGGATGACCGACTGAGGGATGGAGGACGACAAGAGTTCCACAATCTTAATGAAGCCGCAGGGAATGACGTGATGGGCACCAGGAATTTCCGTCCACTCCCCAAACTCACTGAGTGATACTTCATCCATACTGTGTGAACTGCTCTCGCAACTTTCCACCTGGGAATAAAATATAAAAAATTGGTAACTAAGACAATGCCCAACCAACAAAACAACGTGCGAGAAGGGATATACAGACATAACTAGAAACATTCACACATCATACAAACCATTTCCTTCAAATGTAAACTTCAAGCCTACTCAGGGCGCTGCAACAGCCTATTAAAGTGGTTGTAAACCCTTACATATAGTAAAGTGACTGACATCAGGTGATACAGATGAAACAAATCCTCCTACACAAGTTGTACTCGTTTATCTACAGTCTTCTCTACATCTGTTAAAGTGCAGAATTTATAAAGCTTATCTGAACGTTTAAAAAAAAAAAAAAAGGGGGGGTGGAGAGCTGAAGTTACACTCTGCAGAGATCAGTGAGGAGAGTTCTGAGAGCCGATTGGAGGGAAGGGACACAACCCCCCCCCCTTTCCATAGCACCAATGTTGTTGGTGAATTTTGCTGGAGTTCCCTCCCTGGTCACTGTAACGGAATGACCCGTGACACCCAAAGACTTTGTGAGGATGGAGGATACTCCTGTGTCAGCGTCACTGATAACTCTTGGGTCTGAGTCCACTCTGTGCCCTTTGGGCATGGAGTGGCAAGTGAATCATAATTCATGTATTACATGAGATTTGACATCACGGATAGTTCGTATTGCAGGATTTTGAGATACTGCAAGATGTTGGATTGTTTTGGCGTGGATAGTGATTTACAGTATATTCCTTAAATGCCTGCAAAGAATATTCTATGACTCATTTCTAGTGACATGCTAATTGAATCAGGGCTTGGAAGACATTCCATTGTCCTTGTGTAAAGGTGTTGTAACGGACAGGTGTTAATCCCAGGTCTGCTCCCAGACCTATAATTATGCATACTAAATACGGTTTATGTGTGATAACACTGTCTAGAGCCTAGTGATGATCAGAGGTGTGAATAGGTGTCAAGATGTATGCGGAGACGGAGTGGGTGAAGGTGTTTTGTTGTTATGCTGTTGATTAAGGAATGTTAAGTAATTAGCCTTAGTGTGTGATTAGGGGGTGGAGATCTCATTGTTGCTTTAATGCCTTGTACTGTATATAAAGCTGAGAAGAAACCACTAAAGTATCATTACATTTGAAACCAGAAGCACAGAGCTGTGTGTCTCGTGTCTGGGGGGGGGGGAATTCTTATGGATCGGGTCCTGTTGATTGGAGTGTCGATAAGCTGTCTTGGATGGGATGGAAGGTCGTAAACGGTGGTGACCGTTACAGTCATCATTTTTCTCTTGAGGTCGGGTTCAGACGCAAACGTTTTCCACGTTTCAGACGCAAAACGCCGCTAAACACTGTACCAGCGTTTTGTCCGCAATTTCGTTTATAGTCGTTTTTAAAGGTGACCTATTTTTTTACATTAGAAATCTCAAAAATGATGGCAAATGATGAAAAACCATTAAGACACAAAAAAAAAAAAAAAAAAAAAAAAAGTAATTGCTTGCATTGTGGACAATCCACAACTTGTGGCAGGTGACGTGGCAAGTGACACGCTAAATACAAGAACACTGCTGCTCTCAGCTGCTACTCACTCTGGTCTCACAAAATGGAAGGAAAGAAAGAAAGAAAGAAAGAAAGAAAGAAAGAAAGAAAGAAAGAAAGAAAGAAAGAAAGAAAGAAAGAAAGAAAGAAAGAAAGAAAGAAAGAAAGAAAGAAAGAAAGAAAGGCCTAGTTTGAGGTATTAAAAAAAAAAAAAAAAAGCCAGAAGGCCACAAACAAACAAACCTGTGCAAATAACAGATATTTGTTAAATTAGACATACTGTGTTGAGCTAAGCATATAGTAATGAATCAGCAAGCCGAAGTCATCATGAAATATTCAACGTGCCTTGCTGGAACAATAAGAAAAAAAAACCCACACAATGTGCATCCAGTAGAGTAATTATATACACTTACACTCCGCTAAACTGCTTTAGCATAGGCTGAAATGAAGACGAAAAATTAAATAACAAAATCACTCTGCCAGAAGTACAGAGTACACAAATGAATGGGTTCAGGCTTAAAGGCACAACAAAGCGAAAAGAAAAAAAAAATCTTCCCCAGTATGTTTCATGCAAAAGAATGAACACACCAAAGAATACACTGTTGCTGCTAGAGCAGTGGTTCTCAATCTCAGTCCTCAAGTACCCCCCAACAGACCATGTTTGCAGGTTTTCCTTCATCTTGCATAGGTGCTTTAACCACTTGGTTTCCAGCCCATAGTCAAAATACGTCCTGTTTTTAAAGATGGATATCTCAGTAACGGCAGCAGCTGCTGCCACAACTGAGGTATCCATCTTTAGTGCCGACGGTCCTGTACACGATAACGGCGGTCTCCGCGGCGGATTCGCCGTTATCGGTGGCGGGAGAGGGGCCCCCCGCCACCGATAACTGTCCCGCGCCCTCCGCCGCTTACCGGCGGAGGGGATTGCGACCATCCGGCAGCTTAGCGGGGACGAGACTGAAGGAAAAATCTCCTTCGCCCGTCCCCCATAGCTCTGCTGGGCGGAAGTGACGTCAAAACGTCAGTCCCGCCCAGCCTCTTAGAGACATTTTTTTTTTTGTCATTTGAAAAAAATGACATTTTCAAATTTTTTATTTTTTTGCATTTAAGCCCAAATATGAGATCTGAGGTCTTTTTGACCCCAGATCTCATATTTAAGAGGACCTGTCATGCTTTTTTCTATTACAAGGGATGTTTACATTCCTTGTAATAGGAATAAAAGTGATATTTTTTTTATTTTTTTTATTTCAGTGTTAAAAATTGTAAAACAACTAAAAATAAATGCGAAAAGCAAACTAAATTTTTAAAGCGCCCCGACGAGCTCGCGCGTAGAAGCAAACGTATACGCGAGTAGCGCCGACATATGAAAACGGTATTCAAACCACACAAGTGAGGTATCGCCGCGATCGTTAGAGCGAGAGCAATAATTTTAGCCTTAGGCCTACTCGAACTCAAAAAATGCAACCTGTAGAATTTTTTAAACGTCGCCCATCAAGATTAAGGGTAAAAGTTTGACGCCATGCCACGAGCGGGCGCAATTTTTAAGCGTGACATGTTGGATATCATTTTACTCGGCGTAACATTATCTTTCACAATATATAAAAAAATGGGCCAAATTTATTGTTGTCTTATTTTAATTTAAAAAAGTGAATTGTTTCCCAAAAAAGTGCGCTTGTAAGACCGCTGCGCAAATACGGTGTGACAAAAAGTATTGCAATGACTGCCATTTTATTCTCTAGGGTGTTAGAAAAAAAAATATATATATAATGTTTGGGGGTTTTAAGTAACATTCTAGCAAAAAAAAAATATGTTTTAGTCTCGTAAACACTGAATCTGAAAAACAGGCTCAGTAACGAAGTGGTTAAAGTGGTTGTAAACCCTTACAGACCACTTTGACCTACAGGTAAGCCTAGATTAAGGTTTACCTGTAGGTCCAAGAAATCTGTTTAACCCACACGGTTAAGGAGATATTGCCAAGAAAGACCGCACTGAGCATGCCGCTACTAACAGCATCATGCCGTTAGTGGTGGCTCCCGCGCGCAAGCGACGTCATCGCTGCCCTGCCAGTCACAGCGGAAGTCACTCCGGGTATCATGGCGGCGACAGAGGGGGTGTCCGAGGACCAAAGTGGCGGCTTTGTTCTCAGGCAATTCATAATAAGCCCGCCGCGCACGGGAGTCGGGGGGAGAGCGCACGCGCCCCTAGTGGCCTGCGCGAAAGCCGACCTGCCGCCGTAAAAGGACGGCGGCTGGTCGGCAAGTTGTTAAGCTCTGCTAAGACAATACATGATTAATTATACCAAACATAACTCCTCAACCGCCTTTCCCAGTCTTCCCCGACATTAAATTGAATGGAAAAAAATTTCAGTTGGAGTTTCCAGAAAAGAAAAAAAATGAATAAAAAAAAAAAAAGGAGGAAGTCAATTAGCAATGACAGACCACCATGCTTCACCCAATCAGGGTTTAGTCGTAGTGGACGTTAATGTAATTTGGCAGCAAAAGGACTTTAATTATCAAAAGAACACCCATCTTTAAACAGGACATTACTACTGGTAACATTTTAAACACAAAAAAAATGGCCATTCAAAAAACGCACAGAAGAATCCTATGGATTAAATATTAACCATTGGTTCATATATGCCGATTATATATATATTGGTCTCATTTTACCTCCATTACAAGCTGGAATGCAAATTTTAAAGCCTAGGGCCATTATTCCAGTACAGCTATACAGAACATCACACAAAGTCTTCAGGAAACAGACAATAACACGGACTTACCTTTAAATATTGCTGTATCATGGCCAGCTTGAGGCTCTTTGTGGTCTCCGAGTCATCAGGATCGTCCTTGATACGTTTCTGGACCACATCCCGGGTAAAGACGCCCACGCTGTTTTGAAATTCTGCGTTAACTGGTTTTCCATACTGAAAGAACTCCTGAGTCAGGTTATAGACCTGAAGAGGGGGAAAAAAAAAAAAAAAAAAGTTGTTAGAGACCCCAGGAAAGGGCATTAAGGGGTTAACAGTAGCAATTCGAGGCAGAGTTGATTTGCAGGGTACAATTCCACCTTCACTTTCAGGGTCCTTTCACGCCTAATGCTGCGACCTCACAGAACAAATGCAGATCGAAAAAGTGCGCATCTTCTGTAAAACACGCAACTGCATGCAATAGGTACAAGGGGAAAAAACGAGCAGTTTCAGTGTTTGATGTAAAGGAGTCTTGTTTTAATTCCCCTGCCTTCTCTCGCACATTTGGGATAGAGAGATCTCTAGAAGTACATCCCACCCCCCTCCCCCTATCCAAAGAAAGTATGTCACCAGCACACCAAGGATCTCCAGTGATCACATCATAGTAACAAAAGCAACGTGTTGGAGACTCACAGGATCCCTTCATCGGGCATGTGACCAGCCTGATAAAGGGGTCCTGCGAGACTCCAAAATGTCGCTTTTGTAACCATGTTATCATAGGCAGAGAAAAAAAAAAATTCATAAATATATCCCATAGTTTGTAGACCGTATACCTTTTGCGCAAGCCAAGCAAAATACGCTTAATAGAATTTATTTTACCAAAAAATATATAGCAGAAAAAACAAGTCTTCAAAATAGTATTTTTTAATAACAAAAAAGGAAGGGAAGGACATACATTTTTTGGGTACAGCGTTGCATGACCGCGCAATTTTCAGTTAAGTAACTCCGTGGCGTATAGCAAAAAAAAAGCGGCAAGTGGTTAATATTGAACAAGCAGAAGTTAGGGGGGGGGGGGATTGGCCATCATGCCAGAAGCGGATTTTACACTCTCCGGTTTTAGTAAATCAATCCTACCGTGTCTCTGGACATGCTTTGAAACCCTAACCCCCCCCCCCCCCCCCCCCACATAGGGACAGAAGGTTTTTTTTTTTTTTTTTAAATGAAACTTCATGCAAAAAGGGGACGTTTTGCTCATTTGCCTCCCCCATAAAGGAGGAGTTTTAAAGCCATCATTACCAAAAAGGGATTTTGTACCAAGTATTAAATTCATTTTAGTGTGTTCAATACTTTTTTTTACTCGAGTCATTGCATTTTATTACACAACTTAAATTCTGAACCTATTAGTTTTGCTTTCTTGTATGTATGGATTGCATGGGTTGTTAGCTGCATGTGGTGGAAATTTCAATGTCAGCAGTGCCTTTGGAAATATATTTACCTAGAAAAATTGTGACACATTCAATACTTATTTAAGCTGCTGTATATTTTAACCACTTCCATACCAGGCACTTACGCACCTTCCTGCCCAAGCCAATTTTCAGCGCTGTCGCAATTTGAATGACAATTGTGCGGTCATGCTACACTGTACCCAAACAATTTTTTTATCATTTTGTTCCCACAAATAGAGCTTTCTTTTGGTGGCATTTGATCACCTCTGCGATTTTTATTTTTTGCGCAACAAATAAAAAAAAGTTTATTTTTTCCTGTTAATTTGTTTTGTAAATAAGTAAATTTTCTTCTTCAATTACGGGCACCGATAAGGTGGCACCAATGAGGTGGCGATGATGGGCACTCATAGGCGGCACCGATGATGGGCATGGATGGTCACCAAGGGGTGGAACTGATGGTGGCATTGCTGGGCACTTTTTTAAATGTTTCCTATGTTGTGCCCATGTTGCCAGTCAGTGCCCATTTGTGGGCACTGACTGGCATCTATTGCAATTTTTTTTAACATGTGGATGGCCAGGTGGTATACACATGGCCATCTGCGTTACCCCCTTCACTGGTGGTCCAATGTGGGCATCAGTGGGGGGGGTTCCCCAATCGTTCCAGAAATCATTGCAAGCACTTGCCTTATATCCTCCAGCTCATGTGGTGGCTGTATCCATCACATGGGTGAGCATGTGAAGCCCAGTTCCTTTTTCTTCCTGGTTTTCAGGGAGAGGTGCATGCTGGGCGATTTTTAGGCACAGTAATGCCCAGAGACTACTGGGAAATGAGTGTTCATTTCCCAGGAGGCAATGGGGTCTTAAGACAGGAAGTTGAACCACCTAGAACCAGGCAGATTACGAATACTGCCTAGTAACAGCCAGATAGGAGTAAAAAAATAAATATTTTTTTTACATTAAAAGGCAAGCCGTTAATAGAAAGTTCATTTTTTGGGTGGAACTCCGCTTTAAACACATTAAAAAAAACCTGTTCTGATAAGATGAATGGGTAAATCTACTGTATATGGAAATTTCTGTGACCGGGAAGAGAGCGCCTGGGATTTGTGAAATCTTAGCGAGGCTGGTGCGAGCGAGCTGGCTCTGCTTCCACCTCACTACCCTCAGGGCTGATCTGTTAGGTGAACAGAAAAGTACATTTGTCTAACATGTAAGCTCAGGTCAGCCAAGTACAGCGAGCCCTCTCTCCACTGAAATTATTCCGCAGCGAGAACAGGAGGAATCTCACGTGTCGTGTGCAGGAATCCATATGGCAAGGGCAAAAAAAATGAGTAAAAAAATAAAAAAAGTTACTACTGAGGATCAGACAGTAAAAAAGTATATAGAAAATGTTCTACATTCTTGTCAAGATATCAAGTAACCTACCAACAAACATCCTTTACAGTGCCGACTACAGATGCAAGGTCAAAGCTAATGGTTGCTAGTCGCGGCCTCCTTTGGCCTTGGTGCAATTGCCTTCAGCTTCGGAATATTTTCAGCACCACGGATATCAGCACATGACTACTTAATGCTTGCTAGATCACTGGTGCTCATCACAGCCAGAAAGATTAGGAGTCACTATTAACCTCAACACATTTCCTAAATCTTATGCCACGTACACAGTCATTTTTCGGCATTAAAAAAACCCGAAGTTTTTCATCATGAAAAAAAACAACGTTTTTCCAACTTCATCATTAAAAACGATGTTGCCCACACACCATCGTTTTTGAAAAATGATGAACAAAGTGCGCTGACGTACAACGCGTACGACGGCACTCTAAAGGGGAAGTTCTATTCGCCTTTGGGCTGCTTTTAGCCGATTCCTTGCTAGTAAGAGACGATTTGCGCTTTGTCTGTTACAGCGTGATAAAAGTGCTTACTTCATTATAAATGGTAGTTTTACCTGAACGAGCGCTCCCGTCTCATAACTTGCTTCTGGGCCAGTGCGGGTTTAAAACGTTGTTTTTGCCCACACAAGATCATTTTTACAACACGAAAAACTACATTTTAAAAAAAACTACGTTAAAAAATGCAGCATGCTCGAATTTGTCGTTTTTCAGAAGCCGAAAAACGATGTGAAGCCCACACGATCATTTTAAAAAAGTTTTTTTTTTTCATGCCGAAAAATAATCGTGTGTACGCGGCAAAACACTAACCCCTACTGCAGGCTCATCAGATCATGGCGTTATTTGAGGAAGTCTAGTGAGAAAATATTTGATACACTCGTTGGGTACGACAACAAGAGACCTCATCTAGATATCCATCCCCAATTGTGATCTTTGCCCTTGCTGCTAAAAAGGTTTCTAGAATCAGAAGATTTCTTAGCTAGTTATCACCATGTCAGGGGTCCTCAAGTTGCAGCCCTCTGGGCACATTGCTCATAAATGACAATTTCTTCCATTGATACTGATGGGTAGAATTCCTCCCCGATACCAGCGATTGTGGACAATAGCTACTTCTGAAGCAAACAAGGTAAAACTTCTCCCACTGACAAAAAAAAAAAAAAAAAAAAATCATGAGGCAAATTCCCCCACACCAGCACCAACAATGGGACACAACTGTGGCAAGCCATTATAGTGCGACATGTCCTGTGAGCTCTGCTGTTGATCTCCTTTCACCGCCACTAAAACCTTGGCACCTGCACACCAGCCTGTGTCAGATCTCTCCTCGCCATACCAAACCCAGGTACGACCAAGAAAAATCTGTGGAAGAATGCTGCATTCTTATCCCGCGTACACACGATCGGCACAAACTAGCCCTTTGATTAGAAAGTATGAGGAGCCACGATTTGTGTGATCTCTGGTATAAGACTAAACACCTCACCTTAAAAACAAACAAAAAAAAAAACACATGTTAGAGCTTTGGTACATGAACCTCACCCAAAAACCTTAAAAAAATTTTTTTTACAAAAATAAATGAAAAAACAAAGGTGCTGGAGAGCCATCTATTGCATTTTCTTCTCACTCACTGCATCAGCTATTAAACAACCAGTGTTAAAATGTTGGTTGTTATTGCAGGGATAATGAGCATCCAAGTTACAGGTAAAAAGTGATCACTGAATATGCCTATAGAGCAGTGGTTCTCAACCTGGGGGGTCGATTGATGATTTGTCAGGGGTCACTGAATCCTGGGCTGTTCCTGAAGCCCGCAGCGCTCTCCCAGCCTTTTTGCGGCCGCCCAGCATGGCTATCCCTGGAGCTCACGGCCACCCACTCAGCTTCTTTGCTGCTGCCCATTCAGTTCACGACAAGGCTGGGAGGAAAAGACTAGAGGTCAGATGACTGCTGAGGAACGTGAAGTGGGAGGGGCTGGAGGAAACCCCATCTCCCAATTTCGGCATTGGTGTCACTGTTACGAGACACCACAAAGTTGGAGACACAGTGAAACCTGGGAGATAGTGAGTAGCACTACCTGTGATTATAGCTGCCATTAAAAGTCCCCACTACAGTTCTCAGATCAGCAAATGACCTTGATCAAGAGCACTTAAAGGGTCACTAAAGGAAAAAAAAAAAAAAATTGCCTAAAATTTATGTCTGCAAGGTAGACAGAATAGTGTAATGATTCTGTAAAAAAAACGAGTAAATACCTATTAAATTCCTTCATCTATATCACCTCCGGCATTCTAGTTTCTGTTCTCTCATTCACTTCCTGGTTTGCATCGCTCGTTCATGTAAGAACTACATTTCCCAGTATGCATTGCGGCACGCCCAGTAATTCACACCTCCTTGAAGTCTCTAACACATAGAGAGCGTCCTGCCACACAGATGTAGTTCCCAGGAGGGAACGTCACTGACCAGCGCAATAAAGCCTCCCTTCACGGTGGTGAGTAACAATCAGACAAGCAGGAAGTGAACAGAACAGAGAAGAAATAGAGCAACTTCTGAGCAAAAACGAACAATGGAGGAAATGAAGAGAGGAATGTCTGCAGGTAAAGGATGCTTATTATGAAAAAAAAAAAAAAATTCCTTTACAACCCCTTTAAGTTGGCTGATCAGAACTCCCCCCAGCATTTCCAACTCCCCGCCAGCACTGCCACTCATCCCATTGGAGTAAGAGAAAGAATACAAATAGAGAATACATGGAAGGAAGAGGAAAAGGAACAAAGAAAAAGAGAAAGAATAAGAGCAAGAACAAGACAGACAGCTAGAGAGAGGGATGGGGAAAAAATAAAAAATAAATTAGCATAGAGAGATAAAGGGAAAGAAAGGCAAACAAAGATAAAGAGTGGTTTATCCTAAAATGTACCATAAGGGGTTTTAATACTGTACGAGTGGAAGGGACTCGGGGAGCACTAAATGTCTATGGGTTAGGGGCGCAAATTGTCTTGCCTTGGGTGCTGACAGCCTGTCACACTACGAAAATAATTTTACTGTTAGGGGGTCCACAAAGATTGGGAAATTTTATCAAGGGGTCACGACACTAGGGAGGTTGAGAACCACTGCTATAGAGCTAAAGAAACAAAAAAAAAAAAAGGAAGATTTGCATGAAGGCAAGGATACTTGGGTACAGCCAAAGCTCAGGGAGCTACACCGAGCGATTGGCAGTGCTTGATCATTCGGTTCTCAGCATTGGAGCCAGCAGGGGACAGATGCAGTATTGGACCGACTCTGCATCCACCAAGGGAAGTATGTGATATATAAATATATACCCCCATACTTCTCTTTAACTATCAGCATAAGACCAATTAAGTTTTGAATACAAAACTTTTATAAATGTCTTTGTTGCCATCCTGTGAGCTGTATTGGGATCATCAAGGGCCTTGACAGTTTAAATCTGTTTATTTTGGATACAATAATCTGCAGACAAAAGGAGTCTCTGAAAACTAAAACTAGCCACACAGGTAAAGCGATTGTAAAAGGCCATCCCCAAACATAAAAACATGTTATACTTGCCTGGTTTATTGCAGTGGATTTGCACACAGCACAGATCCTCCAATTGGGTCCCTCTTCTGTGATCCTGGCCCCTCCCTTGTGTGTTCAGTGCCCCCACAGCAAGCAGCTTGCTACATGGGGCACCCGAGACGAGTCACAGCTCCCTGTGTCCATTCAGACACGGACCCCCTCCCTGGCCCCACCCCCTCTCCCTTGATTGGCTAGCTGACTGACCGCAGCGGGAGCCAATGGCACCACTGCTGTGTGTCAGCCAGTCAGGAACCTCAAGTATTAGGGAGGCTGATGCACACGGAAGGCTTTTTATTTTAATGCATAGAATACAAGGGGTTGTAAAGGTAAAAAAAAAATCCCTAAATAGCTTCCTTTACCTTAGTGCAGTCCTCCTTCACTTACCTCATCCTTCCATTTTGCTTTTAAATGTCCTTATTTCTTCTGAGAAATCCTCACTTCCTGCTCTTCTGTCTGTAACTCCACACAGTAATGCAAGGCTTTCTCCCTGGTGTGGAGAAAGCCTCTTGAGGGGGGAGGGGGCGAGCAGGCAAGTCAGGACACTCTACTTTGCAGATGGAGAATGGAGCTGTGTGTTAGTGGGCGTCCTGACACTCCTGCTCGCCCCCTCGAGGCTTTTTCCACACCAGGAAGAAAGTGTTGCATTACGGTGTGGAGTTACAGACAGGACCGGAAGTGAGGATTTCTCAGAAGAAATAAGGACAATTAAAAAGCAAAATGGAAGGATGAGGAAAGTGAAGGAGGACTGCACTAAGGTAAAGGAAGCTATTTAGAGTTTTTTTTTTTACCTTTACAACCCCTTTAAGCTAAAAAGCCTTCTGCCTTTAGCTTCGTACAGAAAGTAGGGGACTGGTGTAATACACCGAATAGTGGCTTCAGTAAATTGGCTGCAACCTCTGATCGACGGGACATTTTCCAACATGTCCCCTTAAAAACACGTATGTATGTATGTATGTATGTATGTATGTATGTATGTATGTATGTATGTGTATATATATATATATATAATAAAACACAACACACACCTTCTGTTGAAGGGGGTCCCCCCCCCACACCTTTCACTGGCATGATTACTTTAAAGTGGCTGGCACGGCTAGATCAGCCAGATAAAAACCAAAATCTCCTATGGCGCTTTTCAGAGAGCTACACTTCCTCAATGACAGATTCGGTGCCTTTTAAAAACAAGGCACTTACCGATTAATAGCTAGACATTTTAGAGGGCTTTTCCGGAAAAAAAAAAAAAAAAAAAAAAAAAACACACCACTACAAGCTGCTCACACATTTATCTCCTGACTTGGAGTTGGTTACATCCTTGTCTATAAAGCAGTTTACCAGGACTCGTGCCCTGAATATCAATGGGTGACCTGTGCCCGCTGTGCATATGCATACTAATTGTAAATCTCCTCTGCGGTAACAAGGGGACTTTGAGGGCTCATTAATCACTGGAACCACAACAGTAATAAATTATGGCCTAGAGAGCCTCATCTTATTATATTTTACAATTATCCAAACCGGAAAATCCCGAGGGGGGCACCAGTTTCATGTGCTAAAAAGGCCAATAAATGAACCTAAAAGCACACCATTAATCTACAGAAAATCCCTGTTACAGCACAATATTAGACTTATTTTAAAGCTGAATTCCAAGCAAAACAGTTAAGCGTATTGCAATGGACAGGTTTAGTAGTACCCGAATGTGGTGAAACCACGTGGCATAGGGATGCTGCACACCACAAGCTCAGAACAGACCTCAGCTCTTCCTTGACAACTCCCAACACATTTCACCCCACCCCCATGGCTTCATCAGACCTCCATGATGAAACTTGGGGGGGGGGGGGGCAAATAGCATCAGTGGGCATGGTCAAGGAGGAGCTGAAGCTGAGGTCGATCTACCATCACACACTGAGCAGGTTAAACTGCTCTCTAGATGAAGCATTTTTAGATGCCCGCACCCTCCCCGCAGTGGAACACCAGCCCCGCGACTCGGACAAAGGTCCCCCCCCCCATGCAGTGAGGCTGTGCCCACGCTGCATGGGTTAACTGCTCAACTCTGCCTAGGGGCGAAAAGCGCTATACTTACCCAATCCCTGAGCGCAAGATCGGTCCCTGACGTCAAAGCCTATAGACTAGCACTG
The DNA here is from genome assembly GCF_905171775.1 of Rana temporaria. Classification (NCBI taxonomy): domain Eukaryota; kingdom Metazoa; phylum Chordata; class Amphibia; order Anura; family Ranidae; genus Rana; species Rana temporaria. Next base: position 642,940,967 of record NC_053489.1, on the reverse strand, counting down.
GATGCGAGGACGGCAGAAACAGCTCTACGCTGATGTGGGGGAGCGCCGTTTTCCAGAGGATTGAAAGATCGGGCAAGGATAGTCTTTTGGTGTGCCCCTGGACAAAACAAGCAGTTAATCTATGCAGTGTGGGCACAGCCCCACTGCATGGGAGGAAAAAAAAAAATCCCAGATTTATTCTTTAACCACTTAAAGATATAACCCTGCAGATATAAGACGGCAGACTGGCACGGCTGGGCACAAGCACGTACCTGTACATCCTCTAAGTGCCCAGCGGTGGGTCGCGGGCACGCGCCCCGGTCCGAAGCTCCGCAGGACCCGATCGCCGCTAGAGTCCCGCGATCAGTCCCCGGAGCTGAAGAACGGGGAGAGCTGTGTGTAAACACAGCTTCCCCGTTCTTCACAGTGGCAGCTTCATTGATCGTGTGTTCCCCAATAGAGGGAAACACGATCAATGATGTCACACGTCCACCCCTCTACAATTAGAAAAACATATGAGGTCACACAACCCCTACAGCACCCCCTAGTGGTTAACTTCTAAACTGCACTGTCATTTTCACAGTAATGAATGCATTTGTATAGCATGTTTTGCTGTGAAAAGGACAATAGTCCCAAAAATGTGTCAAAATTGTCCGATGAGTCTGCCATAATGTCGCAGTCACGAAAAAATAAATAAAAATCTTTGATCGCCGCCAATTCATGTTTCTATTTAAAAAGGCAACTATTGAAGGAGCCAACGCAGATGAATCATTCTGACGTCACCCTTCCTATAGAACATACGAGTCATGGATGGTTGTTAGCACGTTGCTCTTGGGGTCATTGTCGGGAGGCATAGTTTCCTTGCATTTGGAATGCATTATTACACTTATTTAAAGCGATGCGTGTGCGTCATCCAGTAAAACTGGCATTTCGCTTTTGGGTTTAGATATGCTTTGGGGGAGGGAGATGGATGAGAGAAAAAAAAAATAAAAAAAAATAACCGTTTACTGTCCCCCAATTACAGTGTAAACTAGGCCTTAAAAAAAGTGATACTATACCAATGTCCTCCCCCCCCCCCCCATTAAAGTAAAAAACATGTCAGATAGAAATCGTTTACCTTAAAGTGATATTAAAAGGTTTGGGTTTTATTTATTTTTTAATTAACATACATGTCATACTTACCCCCACTGTGCAGTTCATTTTGCACAGAGTGGCCCCGATCGTCCTCTTCTGGGGTCCCACGGCGGCTCTTCCCTGCATTAGATAACCCCCTTTGGGAGAGAGCTTCCCAGAGGGGGTTACCTTGCAGGCATGCTCCTGTGTCATACACTCGAGCCAACAAACCGCCAATGCATTAAAGCGGAGGTTCACCCCAACATGTATATCTGACCAGCTTCCTTATATTCGTAACAAGTATAGTCCGCAAATTTTTTATTTTTTTATGCTTTACGTACCTTGTAATCCATCTTTTCAATCTACTTCTCCCCGCGGGAGTAGGCGTTTCTATGCCTGGGGGGGGGGGGGGATTGTCATCTGGGAGGTCGCCCAGATGACTGACGTCTGTTCCCCCTGGCGGATAAGGCCCCGCCCCCCGTATTGCGTAGCACGAGTTACGGGGTTTCCGAAAGAAGCCGAACACGCAGAGCGCAGGCGCCGTATAGAGCCGACTCAAATCTCTGCATGTTCGGCTTCTTTTGGAAACCCTGCAACTTGTGCGTGCCTACACAATACGGGGGGCGGGGCCTTATCCGCCAGAGGGAACAGACGTCAGTCATCTGGGCGACCTCCCAGATGACAATCCCCCTAGGCATAGAAACGCCTACTTCCGCGGGGAGAAGTAGATTGGAAAGATGGATGACAAGGTACGTAAAGCATAACAAAAATATATATATATATATATATATATATATATATATATATATATATATATATATATATATATATATATATATATATATATACATACATATATACATATATACATACATATATACATATATACATACATAGCGGACTGTACTTGTTACGAATATAAGGAAGTTGGTCAGATATACATGTTATTAGGGTGAACCTGCATTAAGGTGAAAAACACAAGGGTTTACAAACCCTTTAATCCAAGTAATACATTAAGGCAAAACACGTTTTTAACTTTAGTATTACTTTAAGTGATGTTCACACAGACATTCCTATGTTTATACCCATGCAAAGGGCCGCCTTTGTCTCTACGGGATGCAGAGTTGTCCCAATTTGACAGCCGTGCCAATGTGTGCCCCCAAAACCCAGACCGTGTAGGTTTGGTTGAAAATAGTAGAATCGATGCATCGCTATGCAGCCTTAAACGTTTCTGCATCAATGCAGAGATTGGCTGCATCGCGATTGCACAAACAACTCCATCCCGGAGCACCCTGCCTCTCCTGAAAGAACCCTGCCAGCATTCTCTAAAGTTAAAAAAAAAAAAAAGCCCCACACATCACCACCAGCCCTCCGTTTTATGAACCCATCCCACACCAAGTGTTACTGTAAACCGATGCCTCCAAATACCTCTTATGGCCGGTCACATGACCTCCAGCCACTCTCCTTCTCGGATGTAAGGGCTACAGCGGGAGGGGCAGAGATCTTTTCTATAACCAGTTGGCGAGGTCACCCGACCAGCTCCTCTGATCTAAAGTCTACAGATGGAGGAGGAGAGCGGCCAGAGGTCATGTGACCAGTCAGAACAAGAGATAAAGGTATTTACAGGCATCAGTTTACACAGTGTATAATGGATTCATAAAAAACATAAAAACAGGGGTGGGCAGTGATTTTTTTTACCACTGCAGCCCCGGAACACAGGATCACAACCTTCTATTCTCACAGAACCACAATCTGCCTTGTTTCCATAGGCAGACCAGCGTTCTACATATGTCCTGAACGATCAGCGTGTCCCGGCAGACATGGAGTCTGCCGGACCGCCAATTGGCTTCTACTGTGTCCAATCACAGTGGGAACGGGTCACCGGCATCGCACGTGCAGGATCATGTACAGGTACACGATCCTGCCCAGGAGAGCCACCTTGCCGCTGTGTGTACAATGTATACACACACACACACACACACACCAAGTGGTTACATTTAGAGTATGCTGGCAGTGCTCTACTGGTAGTGCAGAGGGGCTGTGGAATATAAAGGGGGCTGTGCCATTCAGTATTTACTGTTCTAAATACTGTTGCCTGCGGTGTTCAGAGAAGCATCTTTAAGAGCAAAAAAATAAAAAGGTTCGACTGCTTGAATTTGATGAAAACCCATGGGCAGTAATGATGCATTGTGGAACTGAATCGTTGACAGTAGGTAAATCGATTCGAGAGACCAGTAAAGATGCGCACCTAAAGATAAGACTACATGGAACACCTGTGCATTCTGAGTGGGCAAAGATAACCTCATTCGCACAGGGGTACACATAGCTACACCTGTCTGGGTGAGGAGTAACTATCCTGGTAAAGATGCATGTCAAAGAAAAGAGAAATATATATATATATATATATAATGTATCTCCCGTTATGCACTTTTGTGGACTGAATGTTATCAGCTCTGCCCAGCTGCCTTTTGCTCAGATCTCTACAATATAAAAGGGCGAAGATAGGAACTGGGAGGGCTAAATAAATAGAGATAACACAGGAAGTGACACAGCTCTGAATTTCAGACAAGATCAAGATGCACTTTTTGCAGATATAAAACAAAATGCTTCCAACGTTAATCGGCATTTAACCACTTCAGCCCCAGACCATTTGACTGGCCAAAGACCAGAGCATTTTTTTGCGATTTGGCACTGCGTCAATTTAACTGACAATTGCGCGGTCGTGCATCGTGGCTCCCAAACAAAATTTACGTCCTTTTTTCCCACAAATAGAGCCCCTGGATTTGATCACCTCTGTGTTTATTTTTTGCGCTATAAACAAAAATAGAGCGTCAATTTTTGAAAAAAAAAAAAAAATTCCCCTCAGTTTAGGCCAATACGTATTCTATGTATTTTTGGTAATTAAAAATAAATAAAATCCCCACACACAAGCGTTGATTGGTTTGCGCAAAAGTTAGAGTCTACAAAATGTCTCCACAAGTTTATCCCTGACCTGTCTGGCGTATTCCTTGGCCTCCATGATGCCATTTGTTCACTATGGTTCTCCAACTCACCCCTGAAAGCGTCACAGAACAGCTGTATTTATATTGAGATTAAATTACACACAGATGCACTCCACTTACCAATTAGGTGATTTCTAAATGCCATTGGTTCCACTAGATTTTAGTTAGGGGTATCAAAGTAAAGGGGGCTAAATACAAATGCACACCACACTTCACAATTTTCACATTTGTTAAAAAAAAAACAAAAAAAAAAAAAACATAATTTTCCTTCCACTTCACAATTATGTACCACTTTGTGTTGGTCCATTGCATAAAATACATTTACATTTTTAGTTGCAACATGACAAAAATGTGTAAAATTTCAACACTTTTTCAAAGGCACTGAAGCTGCCATAACCCCGGTATCTTCTATTTACAGCAGTCGGCCGGCTTGGGCTTAAAGGGATTTTTCAAAATTATACTTTTGCGTTTAAAAAAAAAAAAAGGGAGTCTTTTTGACCCCATATTTAAGAGGGCCTGTCATGCTTTTTTCTATTGCAAGGGATGTTTACACTTTTTTTACCATTACAAGGAGTGTAAACATCCCTTGCAATAGAAAGAAAGCACGACAGGCCCTCTTAAATATGGGGTCAAAAAGACTCCCCTTTTTTTAAAACGCAAAAGTATAATTTTGAAAAAAATCCCTTTTAAGCCCATTCTGACAGGGGGGTGCCTGCCCCGCCCCCCAGAACACTCCATTGGCTGAGAGCGCTGATCGAGGACTGGCTGACTGCTGGTCTTCCAGCATGCTCATCAGATAGAAGCAGGCCAAACAGCTGGCTTCTGTCGGACCAGCTGCCATACACAAGCCAAAATGGCAAACTTTATTGAACCAGCTGATGTTGCCCGACATTCAGCCCGTGTGTACTAGGCTTTAGTGTATTTAAAGAAGTTGCAAAGGCAGAACGTTTTTATCTTAATGCATTCCTCTTCTCTAGTCCCTCTTCTGTGCTACTGGTTCCTCCCTCCTGTGCCCCCACAGCAAGTGGATTCATATAACCGGGCACTCGAGCGGAGTCACAGCTCTGTGTGTCCAGTCAGACACAGAGTTGTGGTTCCGCCCCGCCCTCTCTCCCGATTGGTCGACTTCAATTGATTCGGTTGGTTATTTAAGTACTGCATTATCATCAACTCTTATCACCATGCTGCGCCACGAAAATGAAAAAAAAAAAAAATAAATCTTGGCAGGTTTTTCCGGTACCTGGTAGTTCAGTTTCTTGGGTCTCAAGCAATAGGTTAGGGAGGCGAGTGAGCATGTTAAAGGTAAAAAACAGACACCATGCAGTGGTACAACAGCCAAGTGAATCCGATTTCCTTACATACCATACATGTTCATTTAACCACTTCCCGACCGCCGCATGTAGATATACGTCGGCAGAATGGCATGTACAGGCACATGGGCATACCTGTACGTCCCTGCCTAGACGTGGGTCGGGGTCCCACAGTCAGATTCCCACGGGGAGCGATCCGGGACAACGGCGCGGCTATTCGTTTATAGCCACTCCGTCGCAATCGCTCCCCGGAGCTGAAGAACGGGGAGAGCCGTATGTAAACACGGCTTCACTGTGACGGCTGCATCGATCGAGTGATCCCTTTTATAGGGGAGACTCGATCGATGACGTCAGTCCTACAGCCACACCCCCCTACAGTTGTAAACACACACTAGGTGAACCCTAACTCCTACAGCTCCCCCTGTGGTTAACTCCCAAACTGCAACTGTCATTTTCACAATAAACCATGCAATTTAAATGCATTTTTTGCTGTGAAAATGACAATGGTCCCAAAAATGTGTCAAAATTGTCCGAAGTGTCTGCCATAATGTCGCAGTCACATAAAAAATAAACGCTGATCGCCGCCATTAGTAGTAAAAAAAAAAAAAAAATAATAAAACTATCCCCTATTTTGTAAACGCTATACATTTGCGCAAACCAATCGATAAACGCTTATTGTGATTTAAAAAAAAAAAAAAAAATAGGTAGAAGAATACGTATCGGCCTAAACTGAGGGAAAAAAAAAAAATTTACACATGTTTTTGGGGGATATTTATTATAGCAAAAAATATTGCATTTTTTTCAAAGTTGTCGCTCTATTTTTGTTTATAGCGCAAAAAATAAAAACCGCAGAGGTGATCAAATACCACCAAAAGAAAGCTCTATTTGTGGGGAAAAAAGGATGCCAATTTTGTTTGGGAGCCACGTCGCACAACCGCGCAATTGTCTGTTAAAGCGACGCAGTGCTGAATTGTAAAAACCCCTTGGGTCATTTAGCAGCATATTGGTCCGGTCCTTAAGTGGTTAAACAATGAGACATTCCAGGGATCTTTTAAATGTTTTGCCTCACAACCACAGGAGGTTAAAAATTCACGCAACAGCCAGGCAATCAGCTCTACAACTCACCTCGTTATAAAGATCACTGAATTCTTCAACCAAATCTTTCGGGATCCTCTGGCCACTGCCGGTGAGGTAGTGAGCCACTCCATTCTTGGAGTAAAGGCTGATGCGACCAACACTTCTCTCTCCATCGGTGGTTTCCTCCAATAAGCCATTGTCTTCTGCTAGATGATAGATGGGGTTTCCATTTGACCCATGGATCCAAGTAGCTCCCAGTTCAAATGTAGCGTGGTCTACCAAAAAAAAATATGGAATATATAACTAACCACATCACCCAAAAAAATAAATAATTTCATCACTACAAAAAAAGGCAGACAATATCTAAAAGTCATAAACCACTTAAGGGCCGCCTCCTGCACATTTACGTCAGCAGAATGGCACATGCACGTACAGGTACAGGCATGCCATGTGCTAGTACCCGGGCACGCCCCCCCCCGGTCAGAAGCTCCGTGATCGGGACCCGATCGCCGCTGGAGTCCCGCGATCGGTCCCCGAAGCTGAAGAATGGGGAGAGCCGTGTGTAAACACGGCTTCCCCGTTCTTCACTGTGGCGGCTTCATCGATCGTGTGAACCCTTTTCAAGGGATACACAATCGATGACATCACACCTACAGCCACACCCCCTACAGTTAGACACACATATTAGGTCATACATAACCTCTTCAGCGCCCCCTTGTGGTTAACTCCCAAACTGCAATTGTCATTTTCACAGTAAACAATGCATTTTAAAATGCATTTTTTGCTGTGAAAATGGCAATGGTCCCAAAAATGTGTCAAAATTGTCCAAAGTGTCCGCCATAATGTCGCAGTCACAATTAAAAAAAAGCTGATCGCCGCCATTAGTAGTAAAACTTTTTTTATAAAAATGCAATAAAACTATCCCCTAGTTTGTAAACACTATCAATTTTGCGTAAACCAACCGATAAACGCTTATTGCAATTTTTTTTACCAAAAATAGGTAGAAGAATACGTATCGGCCTAAACCTTTGTATATATTTTTGGGAGATATTTATTATAGCATAAAGTAAAAAATATTGCATTTTTTTCAAAATTGTCGCTCTATTTTTGTTTATAGCGCAAAAAATAAAAACCGCAGAGGTGATCAAATACCACCAAAAGAGAGCTCCATTTGTGGGAAAAAAAGGACGTCAATTTTGTTTGGGAGTCACGTCACACGACCGCGCAATTGTCTGTTAAAGCGACGCAGTGCCGAATAGCAAAACCTGGCCAGGTCCTTTAGCTGCCTAAAGGTCCGGGTCTTAAAGCGGGAGTTCACCCGAAAAACAATTTTTAACATTAGATTGATGCTCATTTTGTCAAGGGGAATCGGGTGTTTTTTAAATCGAAGCAGTACTTACCGTTTTAGAGAGCGATCTTCTCCGCCGCTTCCGGGTATGGTCTTCGGCACTGGGCGTTCCTATTTGATTGACAGGCTTCCGACAGGCTTCCGACGGTCGCATACATCGCGTCACGAGTAGCCGAAAGAAGCCGAACGTCGGTGCGGCTCTATACGGCGCCTGCGCACCGACGTTCGGCTACTTTCGGAAAATTGTGATGCAATGTAAGTGACCGTCGGAAGCCTGTCATCAAATAGGAACGCCCAGTCCCGCAGCCCATACCCGGAAGCGGCGGAGAGGATCTATCTCCAAAACGGTAAGTACTGCTTCGATTAAAAAAAAAAAACCACCCGATTCCCCTTGACAGAATGAGCATCAATCTAATGTTAAAAATTACGTTTTTGGGTGAACCTCCACTTTAAGTGGTTAAGCTCTTGTTCTATGCCGCTTGCATGTTTGTATTCAACACTCAAAAGAGTGCAATATTAGGAATAAGGTACAGACACTCACCAAGTGTTAGACTTTGCACTCTGCCTCCTATCCGATCAGATGCCTCAAGGATGGTGACATCTGTGAATCCTCCGTCAAGGAGATATTTTGCAGCAGACAGGCCCGCAAGCCCCGCCCCAATAATTACTATTCGCGGTTGTCGGTTTCTCCGTGGGCCACTACTAAGAGGATCATCAGTGCTGTCTGAAGATATTTCACAACTTTGCATGCCGTCCAAGCTCTCTTTTTAGTTGATCTGTTGCAGAAAAGAGACAATGAAAGAAAAATGTAAACAAACATTTGGGGTTTCAAAACATTGTTACATACTTGTAAAACAGGCATCACTTAGCCCCCGTTCACACCTAGGCGTATATACGCCTGTAGTGCGACGCCACAGCCGCCCCTGAGACGCTGGAGGGATGATTTCACATTGCCCTCTATGGAGATGGTTCATATCTCCACGCTGAACGCCGTACGCCTGCCGAATGAAAACAAGTCCTGGACCTTTTTTTCAGGCGGCTTTTGGCATAGGAGATGTGAATCATCTCCATAGAGGGGGTAAGGCTGCATTCACAATCGCTGGGTTTTGTCGCCGCAAATCGCGGTACAAAACGCCGCAATTTGTCCCCGCAATTCGCGGGACAAAACGCCGCGATTTTGTATGCAAGGTGTGAATGCAGCCTAAAGGGAGGACCGCAGTCCAGATCCGAACCGAGTCACTGTCCCATCTGGACCGCCGCAGTGCTGCCAGTTCTTCAACTAGGTTGCTGCCACCGCTGTGATGATCACAGCAGAGTGAAGAATGGGAGTCAGGACGCAGAGCATGAGCTTCAGGAGTTATCTTTTAAAGTGAACTAAAAGATGGTTGGTTGCTAGGATGAAGGGTGGTCCTAGCAACCAATCACCTACTAGTTCACTTGAAAAGTTTACTTTGGCAAGCTTTCATCCGAAGCTGCTGTGGCTACTGCTCTTGAGGGAAGAGGCACAGTTACAGGGGGGCAGCTACAATATGAATAAAGGGGCAGAGCTGTTGGGGGGCTGAAATGGGAATAAAGGGTCAGAGCTGTAACGTGCATTATGGGGAAGGTTTGCAGGGGCCTGTGAAACACTGATAGAAGATCAGAACTGATATAAATGAAGGGGGGCTGTGACGTGAAGGACCTGTGTCATTGCACAAAGATGCAATTCGGACCTCCGCTAGAAGAACGTTTTACTGATCGAACCTCTGATTTTTAAGTCAATACCCCTCTACTGTAAAAGACACTTATTAGGTCATAATTTCATTGATAAATTTAAAGTGGAGTTCCACCCATAAATATAACATTACATCAGTAGTTTTAAAAAAAATGTCATTAGTCCTTTGAAGGCATCTAAAAAAAAAAATATATATTTTTCCCTTAAAGTGTTGTTGCTAGGCAGAATAGTTAATCTTCCCTCTTCCTGCACCTAGGTGCTTAAGCTTCCTAAGCTACACCGCACGGACTCCTGGGAATGTAGTGGGGGTAACTTCCAAGGAGTCGGTGCACTCCCCAGTCTCGAAGAATTATGTGACTTGGACAGTACAGGTGCTGAAACCTGATCTGAAACCTATTACACTGCTTGTGCAGCACTGAGCATTTGCGAGATCTGCAAGGCTGAAATCCAGGAAGTCATACAGTCTGGCTTCATGATGCCCACACTTAAGATGGCCCCAGTCAATTTCTATTTTATAAAGTGTCTAAATGCTGTAACAACCTAACAAAACGGACCTTAGTTTACAGACTAACTTTACTAGAATACATTAAGCTTGTGTATTACAGGGGTATTTATATTTAAAAAGTGAAATTGTGGCCGGAACTCCGCTTTAACTTCTCAAATGACTAAAATGAGACTGGAGGTTCATCAGATGCCAGTCTTTTAATGTGGACAGTAGAATAAGCAAGCTTCTGATGAATAGAAAAATTGCATGTAATATTCTGGGCTAATGTCCAAAACCTGAATGATTACCCTAACCAGCCAACATGCTTACACCAAGACTTAAGTGCATCGCTAACTAGATTATTTATAGTGCAGCAGCGTAGAAAAGGGCTTTCAAAGAAGGATTGTATTCCTGGGAGGTGGTTGAAGGCCACCATTATTGAATTAGAGCTGCCAATGACATGGGATATAACTGGTGCATACAGTAACATTTATTCAAAGGGGAACCAATTACACCATTATGATTAATAAAAGCAGAGAATCTCAGTTACATACACACATATATAAATGCACTACACACTAGATTACTATTCCAATCTACAGGAGATCTCAAACTAATACACATGTTTAGCAAGTGACAAATTCATCTCAACTTATAAGAGAACACATGGATAGGACAGATAGGTCATCACATCTCCAATACTACTTGACCACAGGAAACAAACAGATGATCAATTTATTATGCTATGTACCTAGAACACAACACCCAAACTCACCTGGATATAATCATAATGCAACACTATGACACTTTATACATAGAAAACTAAAACCTCAAACATTGGCTGGCTCAACCACTGGTCAAGATCACAAGACTAAAATGTATTATACTCTATACCAAACACATTTCACTCCAATATGACAATCATTATACAAATTGTGATATACATTTTACACATGGATTATTACACATCCCAACGTGGAAAGCGACCAAAAGGACACGATTATAAAATGCACAATGCATGCTGTATTGCATTCTATACTTTATTATACAGTCAACAAGACCAAACAATGGGTCGGGATCACAATATAAATGTTATTCCAATATACATACACTCCAACATGACCCAATTACTAGACACAACCATAGACAAATTTTATTATATGCTCTAATATTGAATAGACCCAGACACAGTGGCGTAGCGTGTGGGGTGCGAAGGGGGCCACCGCCCCGGGCGCAAAATTTAGAGGGGCGCTGTCACGAGTGTGAAGAGGAGGGAGCGCCAACAGCAGATTGGACATAGGAACATATGCATGACGTCACCACTCCAGGCTTTACCAGTCATTATCAAGCACGCTCTCCTCTTCCCTATAGCCACCGCTGTCTCACATAGTGTATCATGTGACCAGACTAGAGATAGCTAAAAATAGGTCCATGGGTCAGGGGGGCGCAAATTACTTGCTTGTCCCAGGCGCTGACAACCCACGCTACGCCACTGCCCAGACATGACAAGCAACCTTTGGGCATGATCATAATACAATGCCATTAAATTCTATAAACACTGCACCCCAACATGACCAACTACTAAACATGACCCGCACCATAGTCTGTCTACTGGACATTGTTTTAATATACAGTCCATATGGAGTACAATACTCCCACATGAGACTACTAGACATAATATAAATTCATTATAATTAAAGTACACAGCACCCTCACAATTCTACTACAGTCTACATTGTAGTTGGTTTTGCATTATGATCACGTCCAGTGGTTGGTCATGTTGGAGATGCAGCATTCTTTGTATAGGCTGTAATAGTTGGTTATATTAAGACCATGTCCAGTAGTCGCACTGACTACTGGACGTGGTCTTAATATAACCAACTATTACAGTCTATACAAAGAACGCTATATCCCCAACATGGCCAACCACTGGATGTGATCATAATACAATTCTACTACAGTCTATTCGTAAAGCTCTATATCTCCAACCACTGGACAATACAATTCTATTATAGGCCATACATAGAGCACTACACCTCCAACATGACCAACCATAGGACATGAGCATAACAGAATTCTATTACACGCTATACATAGAACACTACACCGTCCAACATGACCGGACACAACCATTATACAATTCCATCACAGTCCATTTGTAGAGCTCTATAATCGCCAACATGACCAACCACTGGACATGATCATAATACAATGCTACTACAGTCTATTCGTAGAGCTCTACATCGCCAACATGACCGGCCACACAGGACACAACCATTATACAATTCTACTACAGTCTATTCGTAGAGTTCTACATCGCCAACGTGACGAACCACTGGACGTGATCATAATACAATTCTACTACAGTCTATTCGTAGAGCTCTATATCTCCAACCACTGGACAATACAATTCTATTATAGGCCATACATAGAGCACTACACCTCCAACATGACCAACCATAGGACATGAGCATAACAGAATTCTATTACACTCTATACATAGAACACTACACCGTCCAACATGACCGGACACAACCATTATACAATTCCATCACAGTCCATTTGTAGAGCTCTATAATCGCCAACATGACCAACCACTGGACGTGATCATAATACAATGCTACTACAGTCTATTCGTAGAGCTCTACATCGCCAACATGACCGGCCACACAGGACACAACCATTATACAATTCTACTACAGTCTATTCGTAGAGTTCTACATCGCCAACGTGACGAACCACTGGACGTGATCATAATACAATTCTACTACAGTCTATTCGTAGAGCTCTACATCGCCAACATGACCAACCACTGGACGTGATCATAATACAATTCTACTACAGTCTATTCGTAGAGCTCTACATCGCCAACATGACCAACCACTGGACGTGATCATAATACAATTCTACTACAGTCTATTCGTAGAGCTCTACATCGCTAACATGACCAACCACTGGACGTGATCATAATACAATTCTACTACAGTCTATTCGTAGAGCTCTACATCGCCAACCACTGGACATGATAAGAACAATTCTATAATAGTCTATATGAAGAGCACTACACATCCAACATGACCGGCCACTGGACATAACCATTATACAATTCTATTACAGTCTATTCGTAGAGCACTACGCCTCCAACACACACACACACACACACACACACACACACACACGGAATGCAACTTATCCTTTAAGTGCTTTGAGACGTAGCGCTTATCCCTTTGCATGGTACAAAGACTCAAATTTTTTTTCTGGTAAGAAGTTGTACATTAGCAGTACATTAGAATTTAAAAATAGAAAATCTTGTCAGAGCTCTTCCCACAAAATCATGTTTCCCGCAACAGTTTACTTTGTTAGACTAAAAAGCTGCATAAAACTGCCGTAGCTCCAGAAATAAACATAGCCTACTTGGCAGAGGATGTCAAGTACAACGACGGGAGGAAGAAAGGAGCAGGCACAGGGTTTCACAGAAGGAAAACAAATTAATTTTGTTGTGAAAGGCGCCTTTGCGCTCTTGTTCTACATAGAGAGAAGCAAAGGCTCTCATTAACCCACCCCGACGGCCCCCTATAATCAGAGGGCTTAGGAAGCTGAAAGACTTGGCACGAGTCGGAAGAAGTAGCGAAGATAGGGGTTCTCGGAATCCTGGCGAGGAAGAGAGGTGTGTGCTTGCACCGCAATAATGGGGCACACGAAACGTGGGGACGGGCTAAGAACACTGCAGTAAAAGATTTTCTGAGAACAGGCTGAGCGATGATAAAAGGGGCTGGATTCAAGGCTTTACATATCAGACAATCACCCAAGTCTAGAAACCTTCCCTGCAATTCATAGAGTGACGTAGACATTCATTAGAAAGCGTTTGAGAGAGACATGGCACAACTTGTGACAAAATTCATGCGATTGTCAAGGTGAAAAGGAATCTCTTACAGCGTACATGGATCATCCGGATGGGATTTTTTCTTTCAATAAAAGTGGAATTACTTTTTAAAGCAGCGCTTCACCCAAAATGGGAAGTTCCGGTTTAAGTCGTCCTCTACCTAATTTGGCACGTCATTTTTTGACAGATGCCCGCTCCCACTTCCGATCAGAGCAGTCTTCTCCCTACCCCCCTCCCCGCAGTTTTTTGTACGCATCACAGGTCTCAGAAGACTGCCGGACCATTCTCAAAGTGAAGCCCAGCCGACTGAAGCGGCAAGTGGTCACAGCCGGGTGCCCACACTTAAAGTGGTTGTAAAACCTTACAGACCACTTTGACCTACAGGTAAGATTAAGGCTTACCTGTGGGCCCAAGAAATATCTCCTAAACCTACACGGTTAAGGAGATATTTCCAAGAAAGACGGCACCGATGTCTACGGCGCATGCGTCGCAGACAACAGCATGCAGTGGCGCACTGTGTGTGCCGCTACTTACGGCATCATGCCGTTAGTGGCGGCTCCCGCGCAAAAGCGACATCATCGCTCCTCCAGCCAGTCACAGCGCCGGAGCAGCGATACCGGAAGTCACTTCAGGTATCATGGGGGCGGAGTTGTCCGAGGGCCGCAGCGGGGGCTTTGTTCTCGGGTGAGTAATTCACAATGAGCTAGTAGGCTATGCAAAAAAAAATAAAAAAAATAAAAATAAAAAGGGTTTACTTCCTCCAACTACTTGCCGACCATCATTTTACGGCGGCAGGTTGGCTCCCCTGCGCGAGAGCCTGTAGCTATACGTCGGCTGTCGCGCAGGCCACTAGGGGCGCGTCCCCCCACTACCGTGCGTGTGCTCGGCTGGCACACGCGATCGCTCGTTACAGAGCGGGGACCGGGAGCTATGTGTGTAAACACACAGCTCCCAGTCCTGTCAGGGAGAGAAATGCTGTCAGGACACACCCAGGGAACATACTTAACCCCTTCCCCGCCCCCTAGTGTTAACCCCTTCACTGCCAGTGGCATTTTTATAGTAATCCAATGCATTTTTATAGCACCGATCGCTATAAAAATGCCAATAGTCCCAAAAAATGTGTCAGAAGTGTCCGCCATGTTGCAGTACTGAAAAAAAAAAAAAAAAAAAAAAAAAAAAGCTGATCGCTGCCATTACTAGTAAAAAATAAAAAATGCCATAAAAATACCCCCTATTTTGTAAACGCTATAACCTTTTCAAACACTTATTGCGTTTTTTTTTTACAAAAAATATGTATAAGAATATGTATCGGCCTAAACTGAGGGGAAAAAAAAAAAAAAAAAAAAAAAAGTTTTTTTTATAGCTTTTTGGGGGATATTTATTATAGCAAAAAAATATTCATTTTTTTCAAAATTGTCGCTCTATTTTTGTTAAAGCGCAAAAACTAAAAATCGCAGAGGTGATCAAATACCACCAAAAGAAAGCTCTATTTGTGGGGGAAAAAGGACGCCAATTTTGTTTGGGAGCCACGTCACACGACCGCGCAATTGTCAGTTAAAGCGACACAGTGCACAATCGCAAAAAGTCCTCTGGTCTTTGACCAGCAATATGGTCCGGGGGTTAAGTGGTTAAAGATGCTGTTGGTAGTGGTAATGAGAAACTAGCCTGGGAGAGGACAGCATTGGATCCATAGACAGGTAAGTGTCCTATTAAAAAAAGTCAGCTACAGGAATTGCAGCCATTAATTTTTTTTGTTACACACTGGAGAACTGTTAGCAACTGGAATGGTTAGCAGCAGCACAACAGCTAGAGGATCACTGAGCAGAACTTCAAACCAGTAACCCAAGCCAAAGTTTTAGCTGGTGTGGGGCAACTTAACCACTTAAGCCCCAGACCATTTTGTTGCTAAATGCCCAGGCCAGGTTTTGCGATGCGGCACTGCGTCGCTTTAACAGACAATTGCGCGGTCGTGCGACATGGCTCCCAAACAAAATTGGCGTCCTTTTCCCCCCCCCACAAATAGGGCTTTTTGGTGGTATTTGATCACCTCTACGGTTTTTATTTTTTGCGCTATAAACAAAAATAGAGCGACAATTTAAAAAAAAATATATATTTTTTTTTACTTTTTGCTATAATAAATATCCCCCAAAAACATAACATTTTTTTTCTCTCAGTTTAGGCTGATAGGTATTCTACCTATTTTTTTTTTTTTTTTTTTTTACCAAAAAATCGCAATAAGTGTTTATCGATTGGTTTGCGCAAAATTTATAGCGTTTGCAAAATAGGGGATAGTTTTATTGCATTTTTATATTAAAAAAATGTTTTACTACTATTGGCGGCGATCAGCGATTTTTTTCGTGACTGCGACATTATGGCGGACACTTGACAATTTTGACACATTTTTGGGACCATTGTCATTTTCACAGCAAAAAATGCATTTAAAAATTGCAATGTTTATTGTGAAAATGACAGTTGCAGTTTGGGAGTTAACCACAGGGGGCGCTGTAGGAGTTAGGGTTCACCTAGTGTGTGTTTACAACTGTAGGGGGGTGTGGCTGTAGGACTGACGTCATCGATACGCCGCCACAGTGAAGCACAGGGAAGCCGTGTTTACATACGGCTCTCCCCGTTCTTCAGCTCTGGGGAGCGATCGCGACAGGGCGGCTATAAACGAATAGCCGCGCCGTCGTCCCGGATCGCTCCCCGAGGTAAGCCGCCCGCAGCGGAGGGGGTCCCGGTCGGACCCCCGACCCGCTAGAAGGCAGGGACGTGTATATATAAGCCCATCTGCCTGTACGTGCCATTCTGTGGACGTAAATAGGCGTGCGGTGGGCGTTAAGTGGTTAAAAAAAAAAAAACACACACACACACACACACACACACACACACACACACACACACACACACACACACACACACACACACACACACACACACACACACACACACACACACACACACACACACACACACACACACACACACACACACACACACACACACACACACACACACACACACACACACACACACACACACACACACACACACACACACACACACACACACACACACACACACACACACACACACACTCTGACTAAGGGAATGCTTCTGAGCATGTGTCAAATTGATTCCATGCATGCGTTTTTGCACGTTGGAATTGCATACAGACGATCAGAATTTCCGACAAGAACTTTTCCCGTAGGAAAATTTGAGAACCAGCTCTCAAATTTTTTGCCGTCGGAAATACCGACAGAAAAATTCAGATGGGGCCTACACGGTCGGAATTTCCGACCAAAAGCTCACATCGAACTTTTGTCGGAAATTCCGACTGTGTGTACGCGCCATAAAGCTTTAAAAAATATCTGGCTGCAATCACAAAAGGATTTCTGTCATATTAATGTGTACACTGCTAAGTGTTAATGAATTACAACATACTGCTGAGCAATCATTGCTAAACCAAAAGGACATGACGCAGATTGAATCACCACTTCCAGGACGATTGACTCATTGTAGAAATACAGAAATAAAGTGCCTTGCTGCATATTTAAGTCCTCACTCAACCTACATACCTGAAATCATGCACATTCCACCTGCTGAAAAAAAAAAGTCCACTGAAATGTTTACATTGAAGCCTCTACAACAGTGGTCTCCAAAGTGCTGCCCTTATCTAGTCCCACTGGGCACCATTCCTGCCACTGACACCAACCATGGGGCACTGTTCCTCATCCTACTGACCACAGGCATTGTTTACTTCTGACGTTGGGGCATTTTCTACTACCACAGGACACAATCTGACCCTCCTAAAATCTGAAGAACAGCGAACTGGCCACTCACCTGCCACCTCACATGATTTAAATCCTGTTTAAAGACTTTACACTAGCAGCATTGTATTCCAATCCCATAGCAAATAGGCAGGTGTTCAGGAGGCAAGAACTGCACCATTACCACCGACCAACATGGGTGAGTAGGAGGCATAAAGAGTAAAAAAAAGAAAAGAAAAAGTCGCTGCACGGTGAAGCAAAGCAATATGGCTGCAGCAATGCTTTTACACACCCGAGCAGCACCAGGTTTGCTTGTAGGTGAGCAGTCATGGGCGGTAAAATGGCTGTTTTTACCCCCCCCTATGATATTAGGGGGGTGGGGAAGCTTGACAGGTTTTTAACCCTACAAACTTACATGGTGTACATTGGTGGGTTGTAGTGTGGCTCCAGTCACTTGAATGGGTCAGTACCATCACTGAACCAGACTGGATACAAATTTGAAGCCAAGCATCTCAGCCATGACATGTGTACACCTCCCAGGGTGCCGTTTTAAGGACAGTTGGGGCTCCCCCCGGCAGCAAGTCTAAACTAGGCCTTTGGGTTCATTCATACCAGCGTGTAGGCAGACACAGGTCTGCGCAGCTGTGTGATGTGTAAGGGCACAACATTGGCTCTGGTGTGCGATGTATAGGGGCAGTGAGGGGGGCAATGAATGCATTGGTGCTGGCATGCTCTGTATAGGGGTAGTGAAGTGGCAATGCGTTGGTGATGGTATGCAAATGTGAAGAGGCGATAAATTGATACTGGTGTGACATGTAGGGGCAATGAATATGTTGGTGCTGGGGTGTGATGTGTAAGGGTAGTGAAGGGGCAATGCGCTGGTGACGGTAGGCAATGTGTAGGGGCTGTGAAGAGATGATGCAAAGGAGAAGGGAAAGGGGAATGTATTGGTGCTGGTGTGTGATGTGTAGGGGCAAGGGGTTTGGCGTCCAATGTGTAGGGCATGAGGGGGCAATGCATTGGCGCCGATGTGCAATATCTAGTGCCAGTGAGGGGGCAATACATTGGTGCTGGTCTGCGAGGTTTAGGGGCAGTGAAGGTGCGGATGCATTGGAGGAGTGAAAAGGCAATGCATTGGTGCGCGATGTGTAGGGGCATGAGGGGACAATGCATTGGAGTGAAAAGGCAATGCATTGGTACGCGATGTGTAGGGGCATGAGGGGACAATGCATTGGAGGAGTGAAAAGGCAATGCATAGGGGCAATAAAGGGGCGATGGAGCAGTGAAGGGGCGATGCATTGGAGTGAAAAGGCGATGCATTGGTGCGCGATGTATAGGGGCATGAGGGGGCGATGCATTGGAGGAGTGAAAAGGCAATGCATAGGGGCAGTAAAGGGGCGATGGAGCAGTGAAGGGGCAATGCATTGGAGGAGTGAAAAGGCAATGCATTGGTGCGCGATGTGTAGGGGCATGAGGGGACAATGCGATGGGGCAGTGAAAAGGCAATGCATTGGTGCACGATGTGTAGGGGCATGAGGGGACAATGCGATGGGGCAGTGAAGGGGCGATGCGATGGGGCAGTGAAAAGGCAATGCATTGGTGCGCGATGTGTAGGGGCATGAGGGGACAATGCATTGGAGGAGTGAAAAAGCAATGCATAGGGGCAGTAAAGGGGCGATGCGATGGAGCAGTGAAGGGGCGATGCATTGGAGGAGTGAAACGGCAATGCATTGGTGCGCGATGTATAGGGGCATGAGGGGGCAATGCATTGGAGGAGTGAAAAAGCAATGCATAGGGGCAGTAAAGGGGCAATGCAATGGTATGTGATGTGTAGGGGCAATGCACTGGTGGTGCTGCTGCAGGATGTGCAGGGGCAGTGAGGGGGGCAATGCATTGGTGCGCGATGTATAGGGGCATGAGGGGACAATGCATTGGAGGAGTGAAAAAGCAACGTATGGGGGCAGTAAAGGGGTGATGCGATGGAGCAGTGAAGGGGCGATGGTATGTGATGTGTAGGGGCAGTGAGGGGGGCAATGCATTGGTGCGCGATGTATAGGGGCATGAGGGGACAATGCATTGGAGGAGTGAAAAAGCAATGTATGGGGGCAGTAAAGGGGTGATGCGATGGAGCAGTGAAGGGGCGATGGTATGTGATGTGTAGGGGCAGTGAGGGGGGCAATGCATTGGTGAATGTCTGCATTTTTAGAAAACACGTGGCAACCCTTCTCAAAGTATTGTGGTGAGAAGAGATCTCAAATCATGTGAAAAAAAAAAAAAAAAATCAATCCCAACCTCTGTCCCCGTCACCATGACTGGAGCAGACCTAGAAATGTGACAGTATTATTATTCAGAAACAAATTGTGTACCTCAGCTGTTCCTTCCCACAGATTTACAAGGTACAGAAATTTTACTACTGGGAACTTGTTCTTTGTACATGATTACAATGAACGCAATTGTCCTAAACGCAATGATTCACGGAAAGAAATACATCCGATTACACAACCTCTCCCAGGACTTGTACATAATGTGAATGAAAGGTTGGGATTACGTCATTCTCATTACAAAACAAAGCAAACACCTCGAGATCAAACCATTTCCAGGCACAGTTTCTCTACGTCATCTGGGCAAGTCGGTACACAAAAGTACAGAGTATTCCGGGAGAGTTCAAGAGGTCCTATGCCTAAAACCAATCGAAGGAACTAGGCTGAGTCTAACATGAAACACAACCACATAGGAAGGAAAAAAAAATAAAAAAAAATAAATTAGCAGAGACCCTAGAGAATAAAATAGCAGGCATTGCAATTTATGTCACACGGTATTCGCTCAGCAATCTTTCAAACACGGTTTAACCACTTAAGGACCCCTTCACGCCGATATACGTCGGCAGAATGGCACAATCACGTACGCGATTCCTTAAGCCCAGCCTGTGTCCCGTGATTGGTCACCGGAGCTGAAGAACGGGGAGAGGTGTGTAAACACACCTTCCCTGTGGCAGTGTCATTGATCGTCTTTCCCTATATCGGGGAACAGACAATCAATGATGTCACATGTCCACCCCCCTACAGTTAGAAACACATATGGAGGTCACACTTAACCCCTACAGTGTGCCTCCTAGTGGTTAACTCCTAAACTGCAATTGTAATTTTCACAGTAATCAGTGCATTTTTATAGCACTTTTTGCTGTGAAAATGACAATGGTCCCAAAAATGTGTCAGAATTGTCCGATGTGTCCGCCATAATGTCGCAGTCATGAAACAAAAAAAAAAAAAAAAAGCTGATCACCGCCATTAGTAAAAAAAAAAAATAATAATAAAAATGCAATAAAACTATCCCCTATTTTGTAAACACTATACATTTTGCACAAACCAATCGATAAATGCTTATTATGATTTTTTTTTAACAAAAATAGGTAGAAGAATATGTATCGGCCTAAACTGAGGAAAAGAAAAGTTTATATATTTTTGGGGATATTTATTGTGGCAAAAAGTAAAAAAATATTGCATTTTTCTCAAAATTGTCGCTCTATTTTTGTTTATAGCGCAAAAAAAAAAAAAAAAAAAAAAAAAAAAAAAAACTGCAGGGGTGATTAGATACCACCAAAACAAAGCTATATTTGTGGGGAAAAAAAAGGGCACCAATTTTGTTTGGGAGCCACATCACACGACCACGCAATTGTCAGTTAAAGTGACGCAGTGCCGAATCGCAAAAAGGGGCAAGGTCCTTAACCTGCATAATGGTCCGGGTCTTAAGTGGTTAAAAAAATATATATATATATATTGTCCAATTTTTTGGTATACTGTGAAAGATGTTACACCAAGTAAAAAAAATTGCGCACACTTGTGGAATGGTGCCAAACTTTGGCACTTAATTTCCATAAGCAACGCTTTACATTTTTTTTTCCCTTTTTTAGACCTTGTGGCTTCACTTCCTGGTTCCCTGCTGTGCATACACGAGTCACGCGATCCCACTGGTCCCTGCTGTCTTCTGGGACATGTGTGTCTTCCCAGAAGACAGCAGGGGCGGAGTAGGTGCCAGACGTGGCGTAGGTCACTGCGGTGATCTATGCCCGGAAGTGGGAGCAAATACCTGCATTAGACAGGTATCAGCTCCTTCCTCCCCCCTGAAAGGTGCCAAATGAGCCACCGAATGGGGAGGGATTTCAAAAAGCAGATGTTCCATTTTTGGATGGAACTCCACTTTATACCAGGCGGGGGATCTATCATTTAGTGGCGGTAGCATACATTGGAGGTGGAAATCAAAGTGAAAAAATACTAGGGCTGTTACTGATCAAAATTTTTGTTTTGTTTTTAAATCGATTAATCGACTAATTTCGATTAATTATAACGCACATACAGATCTACTACTTTTAGCTGATCTCCTTGCAGGCTGATTCCCAACCACTGGAAAAATGGATAGCAGGATACAAAAAACACACAAAGGCAGCGCTCGATGGGAATAGCATTAAAACTTTTATAGTCTTCAAGTAGGTAACAAAATAAATACAGGCATACCCCACTTTGAAGTACACAATGGGGTTTATTTACTAATGCTGGAAAGCGCAAAATCAGGCTCAGTTCTGCATAGAAACCAATCAGCTTCTTATCCCAGCTTGTTCAATTAAGCCTGGTAATAAAACCTGGAAGCTCATTGGTTTTTATGCAGAAGTGAGCCTTGATTTTGCGCATTCCAGCTTTAGTAAATAAACCCCATTGTGTACTTAAAGCGGAGGTTCGCCCAAAAATCCACTTTTTGACATTAGCTGTAGCATACTGCCATCATCTGCAGTATGCTGTTTTTTTTTTTTTACTTGTACTTATCGTTATACGAGCCCTTGTTTTCCGGCTCCGAGCGGGGAATCCTGCGGGGAATGGGCGTTTCTAAGCAAAGAGGAGTTGATTGACGGCTGCTAAGGCGCGTCTTGGCCTCTGTTTAATCTTCAACTGCCATGATGCTGCACATGTGATCAGTTATGACACCAGCCATTGGATGGTTTGACAGTTTGGTTGAGAGTACAACCAATGTGACAGTTAGCAATCCCGGCATGCCAGGAATGTAACTGCTTTTTCAAACTGTTAAATTGATGGGTTTACTTCCGCTTTAAGGATGCTGGAAAGTTCATTTTGAGGGTGAACCTCCGCTTTAAAAGTGGGGTATGCCTGTATTGCACTGGAGATAAAATCGATGTAGCTACATAAACTGTAAAAATAGTGTGAGTAATACCAAACGGTACCAAAAGCAGTCATGAAAACATGTAGCCAAGTATGATACTGGTATAAAAATGTGTACAACGATACCACTGCTGAACCCAGATGAGGAGGGGTTAACATCAGTCCGTCGGCATGTGGATGTCCCATGAAGGGAACTATCACAACTCCCAGTGGATGGTTGTAGAATCCCAGGTTGATAGAGGGAAGTGATAGAGGGAAGTGTAACAGCCCTTGCGTGTGGCAGATAGTAAGGTCCCACCAACATGCAGATATGAAGGCACAGCAAAGGAGCCCTTCAGATGGACACGGCAAGCCCCGCCGGTGTCTGACATCACCGGATCTCCGACGGAACTCCTTAAAGGCCCAGAAGCCGGCAGAGAGGCGAGTACAAATCAAAAGAATTGTAATCAATCAAAAAAAAATTAAAGATTAATCGATTACCGTATTTATCGGCGTATATCGCGCACTTTTTTCCCCCTTAAATTAAGGGGAAAATCGTGGGTGCGCGATATACGCCGATAGCCGCTTCCCGCGCTCAGTTTGAATTCCTTTGCCGACATATACCGAGTGCAGTACACTCGGGTACATTCGGCTAGGCTCGTGCTCACTCATAAACGTCACAGAGCGTGAGTGCGAGCGAAGCCGAGCCTTGCCGAGTGTACTGCACTCGGTATATGTCGGCGGAGGCGTTCGAACTGAGCGCGGGAACTCGACTTGAGGCGCGCGCTGGAGAAGCCGGGAGGACACCATTGAGGCCGCAGACGGACGCCGGGAAGACACCAAAACTGTAAGTAATAAAATCATATAACTTTTTTTTACAGGAATTTCGGGGGCAACTTTAGGGGTGCGCGGTATACGCGAGAGCGCGCTACACCGCGATAAATACGGTAATTAAAAGTTAATTTGCACAGCCCTAAAAAAATACCAATACTAAGAACAGGCTATCGAAAACATTGCTACCAATCATAATTGGACCTTTTCAGAAAAAGACAGCGAGGCGTCCAAAAGGGTAAAATCTGACATGGGCTGCTATAAAGCGTTACCGACAATCCCTTGTAATAGGCACTTTGATAAAGACTATAAAATATCTGTGTTACTCAGAATCCACCTTCCACATAAGTAGAACAAATGCCAGGAAGGGTTAGACAAGGACATGAAGCCACGTCGGTCTTTCTACTCGACGTTATCATAGTGAAGGAAAGAGGACAACTGACTCAGCACTGCAACGTCACCTCCCGAGCAACGTCTACTCCAGCAGGACTGTCGCAATCACGCCAACAGGATCCTTTCCGATAATCAAGGCTCATCAACGTCTTAGGGGCACAGACCAGTCCTTGCCTTGATCTGCTTTCAAGTTTATACAAGTAAAGATTCCAAACAGAACCTTCTGCCTAACGTCGCCATGGAAACCAAATAATTTCAGAAAGAGCGGGGTCAGCAGTATAACACATGTATGGAATTATGCAATACAAAAGTCAATTGCGATGCGCAAAATGTAACAGCCCAAATATTATACATTTTAGATTTTGCTATAGTGAAATCGGTTAGGGGAGTTTCTGATTGGTTGCCATGGGTTACTGCTGCCTGTAGATCATCCCTGTTCTTCCATTGCAAGTCCACAAATACCAAAAACATTATAAAAATGTGATTAACCACTTAAGCCCCGGACCATTTTGTTGCTAAATGCCCAGGCCAGGTTTTGCTATTCGGCACTGAGTCGCTTTAACAGACAATTGAGTGGTCGTCCGACGTGGCTCCCAAACAAAATTGGCGTCCCTTTTTCCCCACAAATAGAGCTTTCTTTTGGTGGTATTTGATCACCTCTGCGGTTTTTATTTTTTGCGCTATAAACAAAAATAGAGCGACAATTTTGAAAAAAATGCAATATTTTTTGCTGTAATAAATATCCCCCAAAAACATTTTTTTTCCTCAGTTAAGGCTGATACGTATTTTTTTTTTTTACTACTACTAATGGCGGCGATCAGAGATTTTTTTCGTGACTGCGACATTATGGCGGACACTTCTGACAATTGACACATTTTTGGGACCATTGTCATTTTCACAGCAAAAAATGCATTTAAATTGCATTCTTTATTGTGAAAATGACAGTTGCAGTTTGGGAGTTAACCACGGGGGGTGCTGCACGTGTTAGGCTTTACCTAGTGTGTGTTTACAACAGTAGGGGGGTGTGGCTGTAGGTTTGAGGTCATCGATTGTGTCTCCCCTATAAAGGGGATGACACGATCGATGCGCCGCCACAGTGAAGCACGGGGAAGCCGTGTTTACATACGGCTCTCCCCGTTCTTCAGCTCCGGGGAGCGATCGCGACAGAGCAGCTATAAACGAATAGCCGTGCCCTCGTCCCGGATCGCTCCCCGAGGTAAGCTGCCCGCGGAAAGGCAAGGACGTGATAGAGATATATCTATATCTATATCTATACACACACACACACACACACACACACACACACATCTGCCTGTCCGTGCCATTTTGCGGACGTAAATAGTCGTGCGGCGGGCGTTAAGTGGTTAAAGTAGAATTTTTTTTGGATAAGGGTTAGACTTGGCAAACTTATTGTCGTGTGTGCTGGGGTGAGTCACCCCTTGATTTGCCCTTGTGACCAGTACCACAAGGGCAGAAAGGGATGGAAAATCCAAAAATGTTAGTTGTCACTAGAACAAGAGGCCAAGGGGAAAGTCTTCTAAGGGGACACCAGTTCTGATAACCGTATCGCAGTACGCCAGGCTGAAAAGATCCACACTAAAAGATTTATTAGAGAGTCGTGGTAGGAGCGCCAGCAACAGACCACGGAGGGAGCTGATAGCTGGCCTGCTGGAGCTGGACGAAATGGATGGATCCATGGAAGGAACGGAGCCCCTTGCACCCGTCAGCGAGGAAGATGTAATTACTGGGATTGTACAGCGGAGATTATCCTTGTATCCAGAAACGTCCGTGGAACTAATCAACCAGCTGTTCCGGGAAGCAAGGGAGGAGATACAAACGAAGAGGGGACAAGAACTGGAACTGGTAAGAGCGAGACAGCCCATTACACCTGCAGTTCCTACCCCCCCACCCGTGGCTACAGGAAAGAAAATACCGTTCACTGCATTTAAAGCTTTTGTAGAAAGTGAGGAGGAAATCGATGGATATTTGGCGGATTTTGAGAGGCAGTGCTCACTACACCAGGTACCACCAGACCAATGGGTCACTATTTTGTCGGGGAAATTGTCGGGCAAAGCCAATGAAGCCTTTCGGGCTCTCGCTCCAGAGGATATTTTACAATACCAGCAAGTTAAGAAGGCGCTGCTAACCCGATATGCCGTAACGCCAGAAGCCTACCGCCGGCGCTTCCGGGAGTCCAAGAAGAAGGCTGTGGACTCCCACATGGAATGGGCCAACCAGTTACAAAGGGTGGCATCCCTTTGGGTCCAAGGGTGCAAGGCCAACACCGGGGAGGAAGTATTGCAGCTGTTCCTAATGGAACATTTCTTCCAAGACCTGGCCACAGACATACAAGACTGGGTACGAGATCGCCGTCCCGCTAACTTAAACGAGGCGGCTCGGCTAGCATATGAGTACGCGGAGACGAGGAAAGTAAGCCAGGGTACTACGCGGCTGGCTCAGAAGGTAGAACCGCGTACTCCAACCGTCACCCCACGCCCAGAGTTTCGGGCTCCAGTCCCACCACGTCCTCAGGGCCCTGGGGTCTAGACAACCTTTTCCTAGCGCTGACTGTAGGTACTTGCCTCCCCTCCTGAAATAGAATGGCTATGGGAGCTGAACATACTTGGCAGAATAAAGGCCAAAAAGGCATTGCAAGACCACAAGGTTGTGTATGGAAATCCTGTCCCATAATGGACCACTTTGTCTTTAGCCATCACTCTACATTTCTAAGTCATCTATGGCAGCCTGGCCAAATACAGCCATGGGTGTCAGCAGAACTTTTCTCAAGGGAGGGGGCATAATTTTAGAGTCACCCATTTGCCGCCCCTTTTGGACAATGTCATTCTTGCATCATGGTCAGAAACTGCAGGCGTAGTACAGTCCCTAGGAGAAGTAATGGATAATGGCCGACAGGTTCCCTTACCAGACCCAGCGAAATTGCAACAGTGATCCCTCCGGCTGGACGGTCGCATACCCCGAGTTCCCCCAGGGGCGATTCTGGTCAGTAGTGCAACAGGTCTGTACCCTGGCAGTGGCTCAGTCTCTCTCTCTGGTGGCGCGTTACCCCCTCTCCCCACTGGCTGCCCGCACCCCCATAGCAACACCACTGTGCTGAATGTGCTGATCTGATTCCAGGGGAGGAGGGGCACTTGACCCAATACCTGCGGACACCCATGATTGCAACCCACCTGACCAAAGTTCCAGTTCTTGTAGACCCCTACAGAACGTTGCAATTCTTGAACATGAGGCCTCATTCACATGGGCATATCTATATGTAGACCCGTGCAAAGGGCTGTACAGGTGTTCTGTGCACTCACAGGCAGTCCCGTTGGTAACTATTGGGACACAGCAGCTGCATGAACAGCTGGTCCCAATTTGACAACCATTAGGGTGCGCGTCCCTGAACAGAGTGCGCATCCGCCGTGCAAGCATAAAAAAAAACACACAAGCCTAAACCAACTGTAGAAATTAGGGTTGTCCCGATACCACTTTTTTAGGACTGAGTACAAGTAGCGATACTTTTTTTCAAGTAATCGCTGATACCGATACTTTTTTTAAATGTGTCCCCAAATGCAGCCATGTCCCCCCCACACATATGCAGCCATGTCCCCCCACATATATGCAGCCATGTCCCCCCCCATATATGCAGCCATGTCCCCCCCCATATCCCCCATATATGCAGCCATGTCCCCCCCCATATCCCCCATATATGCAGCCATGTCCCCCCCATAGATGCAGCCATGTCCCCCATACCTAGATTCCGCCGCCTAGTTAATACAGGCGGGGAACATTACAGCTTTCATTTGAATAGCTGTAGTGTGCCGCACCGCGTATAGACACTCCCCCTTGCTCGTGATTGGACAATTCCGAGCAAGGGGGAGTGTCTATACGCGGCACAGCGGGAAACACTACAGCTATTCAAATGAAAGCTGTAATGTTCCCCGCCCGTATTAACTAAGCGGCGGCGGGGGGTCTAAGTATTCTATTTAGGCATCGGGGGCATTTGCGGGAGTACAAGTACTCCCGCAAATACTCGGTATCGGTACCGATACTGGTATCGGGACAACCCTAGTAGAAATAACCAGAAACTATTTGTGAATGGTTGGCAAAAGTAAATCTCAAGCCATAGATGCCTACAAAAATATGCAAAGCCTAAAACAAAAAAATAAAAATGAAAATTAAAATAAAAAAGCAATACAGCTAAAGATGCTCAGCTCACGTGTGAAAGCTTTTTTTATTTATTTTTTACTAAAAGCGCAGCTCCTTTGTCTATGAACTCACGTGTACAATACGTAGAGATCAGCAAAATAAAAACCCGTGTCCGAGGTCAGTAATTTATGTGCATAATACATATTTAATGGATGGGGAAGATCTCAGCCATCCAACTGCAAGCACTGAAATCCCCATTTCATGCTTTTCAATGCCGCATCTTCCTGCCAAGACCCTGCAGACGATCATTAATGTCCCCATGACCGTGTACACGTCTCCCTTTAACTGCCGCACAGAAATGCCATTTCTCGTTCCGTGACGGCGCCTCGTTACTGCAGCCCCCGGTGTTTGCAAACGTTTGATGTGCAGCGGGGATGTTCTACGATGGCTTCGTTAATTGCCTGCCGATCGCTCTGAACGAGTGCCAGCACACGCTGCGTTCCACTACACAGCCCAGGTTTACATCCACACGAGCCGGCCTGCCAGATGTTGCAGGCGGACATTAAAAAAATGCAGTGTCTCTCAGTTCACACACGCTCCGACCTACAACACAACAACGTGCCGTGCCTGGCCGCAATCAAAGCGTTGTGTTCTTCGCACATCGCCAGATTCCAGGGTCGAGGAAAGTCAGCGGCGCGGCATTTCTGCTAAGTAAGGAAGGCGATGGGAGCACAATACAGTCAATGAAGGTTTTGTGCACAACAGACACAATGAGTGCCGTTTACACATCTGACAACCGAATTTACAAGAAAATGAGGTCAGAAGGAGGAATGATGGCAGATGGACGGGAAAGCGCCATACACCATGGAATCCGATCTCTGCATTGGGAAAGATCTGACCTTTAAGAACATTTATTTGCATTTGCTCAACCAAGAAACAGTGCAGCCGACATGTGTTCCCATAGGTTCCCCCACATTCACACTTTGGGGTTCATTAAAAAAATTGCATCAATAGCCATCCAGCAGAATGTGCATTCATTCATAAAACGAATGTTCTTTAGTCCAGCATTTACCTTTTCCCCCCCAGATATATATATATATATATATATATAAAACGATTAATCGAACAGAAATTTTTTGATCAGTAACAGTATATATATATATATATATATATATATATATACACACACACATACATACATACATACACACATATACACACACATATACACACACATATACACACACATATACACACACATATACACACACATATACACACACATATACACACACATATACACACACATATACCAAAAAATTTCGGTTCAAATAATCTTTTTTTTTTAATCGATTAATCGACTAATTTTGATTAATTATAACGCACATACAGATCCAACTACTTTTAGCTGATCTCCTTGCAGGCTGATTCCCAGTGCAGCTACCAACCACTGGAAAAATGGATAGCAGGATACAAAAAACACACAAAGGCAGCGCTCGATGGGAATAGCATTAAAAAGTTTATAGTCTTCAAGTAGGTAACCAAATAAATATTGCACTGGAGATAAAATCGATGTAGCTACATAAACTGTAAAAATGGTGTGAGTAATACCAAACGGTACCAAAATCAGTCATAAAAACATGTAGCCAAGTATGATACTGGTATAAAAATGTGTACAACGATACCACTGCTGAATCCAGTCAATCCATCAGTCCGGCATGTTGATGTCCCATGAAGGGAACTATCACAACTCCCAGTGGATGGTTGTAGAATCCCAGGTTGATAGAGGGAAGTGATAGAGGGAAGTGATAGAGGGAAGTGTAACAGCCCTTGCGTGTGGCAGATAGTAAGGTCCCGCCGGCATGCAGATATGAAGGCACAGCAAAGGAGCCCCTCAGATGGACACGGCAAGCCCCGCCGGTGTCCGTGACGTTACTGGATCTCCGACCGAACTCCCTGAAGGCCCAGAAGCCGGCGGAGGCGAGTACCGATTAAAAGAATTTTATTCGATCAAAAAAATAAATAAAAAAAAAAGTAATTTGCACAGAATATAAAAAGTAATTTGCACAGAATATAAAAAGTAATTTGCACAGAATATATATATATATATATATATATATATATATATATATATATATATATATATTTTTATTTATTTTTTAATACAAAAAAATAAAATTAATAATTACTACTACTGATACAAGTATCTGTAGTAGGGTAAAAAAAAATATATAAAATCGCAAAGCCCCCCAGTCTAGAATGAAACTGTTACTTATCAATGGGAAACCTGAGCCTTGGTCAATGCACAAAACCTCCTTAAAGCGGGAGTTCACCCATTTCTGTTTTTTTCCCTCTTTTCCCCTTAGATTCCTGCTCGTTTTGTCTAGGGGAATCGGCTATTTGTTTTAAAATATGATCTGTACTTACCGTTTTCGAGATGCATCCTCTCCGTCGCTTCCGGGTATGGGCTGCGGGACTGGGCGTTCCTTCTTGATTGACAGTCTTCCGAGAGGCTTCCGACGGTCGCATCCATCGCGTCACGATTTTCCGAAAGAAGCCGAACATCGGTGCGGCTCTATACTGCGCCTGCGCACCGATGTTCGGCTTCTTTCGGAAAATCGTGACGCGATGGATGCGACCGTCGGAAGCCTCTCGGAAGACTGTCAATCAAAATAGGAACGCCCATTCCCGCAGCCCATACCCGGAAGCGACGGAGAAGATGCATCTCGTAAACAGGTAAGTACGGATCATATTTTAAAACAACTAGCCGATTCCCCTAGACAAAACGAGCAGGAATCTAAGGGGGAAAAGTGCCCTCTAAGGGTGAACCCCCGCTTTAATAAAATGGATATCAGGGCCCTCCTTCACATTAGAAATTCACAACCACCAATCAGAGTCGCCCCTCATAATGTCAGAGTTTCCCCCCTAAAAATGTCGATCGGCCCGTGGCCAGCCCAAGATTGTAGATTTTATAGCACCCCCATAATCAGATTGTATACTCTCCTTTATGGTGGCGGTACACTATACAATCTACAAGAGGACACCAACAATACAGCCATTGGACGGCCGGACATTCAAGCCGAATCTCCCATCGCAGTGATTGGTCGGGAAACTTGGTGAAAAAGCCCTGGGCTGGGCTCACACTAGAGCGGGTCGGGAACAAGGGCTAAAAATTGCACAGAAACGCGTTGGCCAGACGTGGGACAGAACCATTAATGGTTACCGAGACCCCCAACACAACGCGTTTCGGTGCAGCACCAATCGGGTCAGGGACTTATTTTCTGCATTGGGAGGAGAGGAAAACGCACTCATCAAATGGGGCGAGCCGACCCCCAAAGCCCATCATACACGTGGCAATCTCCGAGCAATCTACATACCAGAAGGGCAAACCCAATCCATCCAATCAGGTCCCTGCACTACAAAGCTGCCGCTAGATCTAATGGCGGCCACACACACACAGACCAATCTGATCAAAGAATAATAGAAAGAACGATTGCAGCAAAAATCAATCGATTTCATTGCAACGATTCTGATCGCGTTGGATGGAAAAACCCAACCGAAGGAAAGGCGATCGCCCTAGAGTATGGCGCATGGAACGATGCGATCCGTCTTCTGATCGTATTCCCCATCGGATGGTAAATTGATCTACGAGAGGACGGTGTATAAAGTCGTCCGCCATGAAGGGGGATTGTATGGTGTATGGGGGGGGGGGGGGAATTGTATGGGGGGGGGGGAGATTGTATGGTGTATAATGTGATCTGGAAGATGTGCAGCCACCATAGAAGGTCAGATCATTACACCATAAAGAAAGACATCCATTGGGGGGGCGCAACCTGACCCCCCAATCCACCCTCTGTTTACATGGAGCAACGCTGGCAGCTCCCCTCCCCCACCACACTGCAGGGACCCCCATGACGTCCCCTGACATCCATCCCACCCCGCTAAGATCATCACCGATCCCGACACCGACCTTCCTCCGAGCCCCGGGGTGAACACAGCTCCGCTCCCTGCTGGATATCTCCGGCCGTCCGTCCGCTCCGATCACCGATCCGCCGTCACTGACACCGCAACGACCTGCTCTGTGTTTATCACCGAGGAGGGACCGCCCACCGGGAGGGCGGAGCTTCCCCGCCCACTCCGCGGCATCAGAATAAACCGGCCCCGCCTCCTCATTAATATGTGACAGGACCACCGCCCCCCCTGAGCGCTGTGCACCACGCCCCCTCTATCCCTCATTCCTACATTGTGTGATCTCCTCCTGCAACCTGTGCACCATTCTCTTCACTGTTATTACAGAGATCTGTCCTCCTTCATATATATATATATACACACAATATCATGTCATTGGATCACCTTCTCCTCCTCATAGAATCACCGCCTCCTTCTCACAGCTCATTAATATTATAAACAGCTTCCTTTATTCATATTCATTAAATAGTAGGACCACGCCTCCTTATAAATATGTGATATGATTGGATCACCCCCTCTCCTGAGAGCTGGGAACCCGCCTACCTTATCAATATTTCAAAGATACAGTGTGACCGCCTCCTTCAGAGTGTGACCGCCTCCTCCTCATGAATATTACAAAGAGCTTTCTCATTCTTACATGTATATCATTTCCTCTTACTTTTCATCATATTACAGTATTGCCTCCTTCTTAATATTTTATTATACTAGTACCTCCTTTTTGGTATTATAGTATTACCTCCTCATTTGTCATATATTATAGTATTAACTCTGTTTTATTATATTATGCACACATATACATACACATACATACATACATACATACATACACACATACATACATACACACATACATAAAAAATACAATTAATAATTTCTACTACTGATACAAGTATCTGTAGTAGGGGGAAAATATAAAATCGCAAAGCCCCCCAGTCTAGAATGAAACGGTTACTTATCAATGGGAAACCTGAGCCTTGGTCAATGCACAAAACCTCCTTAATAAAATGGATATCAGGGCCCTCCTTCACATTAGAAATTCACAACCACCAATCAGAGTCGCCCCTCATAATGTCTGAGTTCCCCCCTAAAAATGTCAATCGGCCTGTGGCCAGCCCAAGATTGTATATTTTATGGCACCCCCATAATCAGATTGTACAGATTGTATATTCTCCTTTATGGTGGCCATACACTATACAATCTACAAGAGGACACCAACAATACAGCCATTGGACGGCCAAACACTCAAGCCGAATCTCCCATCGCAGTGATTGGTCAGGAAAGTCGATAAGAAAGCCCTGGGCTGAGCTCACACTAGAGCGGGTCGGGAACGAGGGCTAAAAAAAGCACAGAAACGCGTTGGCCAGACGTGGAACGGAACCATTAATGGTTAACGAGACCCCCAACTAACGCGTTTCAGTGCAGCACCAATCGGGTCAGGGACTTATTTTCTGCATTGGGAGGAGAGGAAAACGCACTCATCAATATATTATTACCTCTTTAATATTATATTATTGCATTACCTTTTCCTTATTATTTTATTATAGTATTGCCTCCTTATTCTTAGATCATAGCATTACATCCTCCTTTTTAATACATGATAGTATTACCTCCTTTTTATTGTATTATAGTATTGCCTCTTTCTTAATATTATATTATAGTATTACCTCTTTCTTAACCACTTGACCACTGGCACTGGGCACTTAAACCCCCTTCCTGACCAGACCAATTTTCAGCTTTCGGTGCTCTCACAATTTGAATGACAATTACTCAGTGATACAACACTGTACCCATTTGAAAATGTTGTCCCTTTTTTCACACAAATAGAGCTTTCTTTTGGTGGTATTTGATCACTTCTGGGTTTTTTATTTTTTGCACTATAAAAGAAAAACGACTGAAAATTCAGTAAAAAAAAACTTGTTTCTGTCATATTAGCAGGTTATTTCTCACACACAGCATATGCATACTACAAATTACACCCCAAAACACATTCTGCTGCTCCTCCTGCGTATGGCGATACCACATGTGTGCGACTTTTACACAGCGTGGCCACATACAGAGGCCCAACATGCAGGGAGCACCATCAGGCGTTCTGGAGCACCCAGACCAATTCTGACATTTCTCTCCTACATGGAAAAATCATCATTTATTTGCTAGAAAATTACATAGAACCCCAAAACATTATATATGCTTTTTTAGCAAAGACCCTAGAGAATACAATGACGGCCGTTACAACTTTTTATCTCGCATGGTATTTTCGCAGAATTTTTTTGAACGCGTGTTTTTAAAAAAAAAACTGTTTTGTGCTTAAAAAAAAAAAACAGTAAAGTTAGCCCAATTGTTTTTCATAATGTGAAAGATGAAGTTACGCCGAGTAAATAGATACCCAACATGTCACACTTCAAAATTGCGCACACTCATGGAATGGCGCTAAACTTCGCTACTTAAAAATCCCCATAGGCGACGCTTCAATTGCTTTTATTGGTTACATGTTTTTAGTTACAGAGGAGGTCTAGGGCAAAAATTATTGCTCTCGCTCTAACGTTCGCAGAGATACCTCACATGTGTGGTTTGAACACCGTTTTCATATGTGGGCGGTACTTACGTATGCGTTCGCTTCTGCATGCGAGCACACGGGGACAGGGGTGCTTTAAAAAAATAAATAAAAATTATCGTTCATTTTACTTTATTTACTTGATTTTGACACTTTTTCCCCCAAAAATACATTTTTTTATCACTTTTATTCCTATTATACAGGGAGTGCAGAATTATTAGGCAAGTTGTATTTTTGAGGATTCATTTTATTATTGAACAATAACCATGTTCTCAATGAATCCAAAAAACTCATTAATATCAAAGCTGAATATTTTTGGAAGTAGTTTTTAGTTTGTTTTTAGTTTTAGCTATTTTAGGGGGATATCTGTGTGTGCAGGTGACTACTATTACTGTGCATAATTATTAGGCAACTTAACAAAAAACAAATATATACCCATTTCAATTATTTATTTTTACCAGTGAAACCAATATAACATCTCAACATTCACAAATATACATTTCTGACATTCAAAAACAAAACAAAAACAAATCAGTGACCAATATAGCCACCTTTCTTTGCAAGGACACTCAAAAGCCTGCCATCCATGGATTCTGTCAGTGTTTTGATCTGTTCACCATCAACGTTGCGTGCAGCAGCAACCACAGCCTCCCAGACACTGTTCAGAGAGGTGTACTGTTTTCCCTCCTTGTAAATCTCACATTTGATGATGGACCACAGGTTCTCAATGGGGTTCAGATCAGGTGAACAAGGAGGCCATGTCATTAGTTTTTCTTCTTTTATACCCTTTCTTGCCAGCCACGCTGTGGAGTACTTGGACGCGTGTGATGGAGCATTGTCCTGCGTGAAAATCATGTTTTTCTTGAAGGATGCAGACTTCTTCCTGTACCACTGCTTGAAGGAGGTGTCTTCCAGAAACTGGCAGTAGGACTGGGAGTTGGGCTTGACTCCATCCTCAACCCGAAAAGGCCCCACAAGCTCATCTTTGATGATACCAGCCCAAACCAGTACTCCACCTCCACCTTGCTGGCGTCTGAGTCGGACTGGAGCTCTCTGCCCTTTACCA
This sequence comes from Rana temporaria, assembly GCF_905171775.1. Classification (NCBI taxonomy): domain Eukaryota; kingdom Metazoa; phylum Chordata; class Amphibia; order Anura; family Ranidae; genus Rana; species Rana temporaria. The sequence continues at coordinate 642,905,184 of NC_053489.1, read as the reverse complement.
ATCCAGCCACGGGCCCATTCATCTGGCCCATCAAGACTCACTCTCATTTCATCAGTCCATAAAACCTTAGAAAAATCAGTCTTGAGATATTTCTTGGCCCAGTTTTGACGTTTCAGCTTGTGTGTCTTTTTCAGTGGTGGTCGTCTTTCAGCCTTTCTTACCTTGGCCATGTCTCTGAGTATTGCACACCTTGTGCTTTTGGGCACTCCAGTGATGTTGCAGCTCTGAAATATGGCCAAACTGGTGGCAAGTGGCATCTTGGCAGCTGCACGCTTGACTTTTCTCAGTTCAAGGGCAGTTATTTTGCGCCTTGGTTTTTCCACACGCTTCTTGCGACCCTGTTGACTATTTTGAATGAAACGCTTGATTGTTCGATGATCACGCTTCAGAAGCTTTGCAATTTTAAGAGTGCTGCATCCCTCTGCAAGATATCTCACTATTTTTGACTTTTCTGAGCCTGTCAAGTCCTTCTTTTGACCCATTTTGCCAAAGGAAAGGAAGTTGCCTAATAATTATACACACCTGATATAGGGTGTTGATGTCATTAGACCACACCCCTTCTCATTACAGAGATGCACATCACCTAATATGCTTAATTGGTAGTAGGCTTTCAAGCCTATACAGCTTGGAGTAAGACAACATGCATAAAGAGGATGATGTGGTCAAAATACTAATTTGCCTAATAATTCTGCACTCCCTGTAAGGAATGTAAACATCCCTTGTAATAGGAATGTAGCATGACAGGTCCTCTTTACAGTGAGACGTGGGGTCAATAAGACCCCACATCTCACATCTAGGCTGGGAAGACTGAAAAAAAAAATATCCTGGCTTTGATCGTAGCGGTGAGTCTGTAAAAGCACCGGAGGGTGGCAGGAGGGGGGACGTATTGCGGAGTATTGGGGTATTGCGGAGTATTGGGGTATTGCGGAGTATTGGGGTATTGCAGAGTATTGGGGTATTGCAGAGTATCGCGCACGGTATTTCAGAGTATTGGGGTATTGCAGAGTATTGGGGTATTGCAGAGTATCGCGCAGGGTATTTCAGAGTATTGGGGTATTCCAGAGTATTGCGCAGGGTATTGCGGAATTTTGGGGTATTGCAGAGTATTGCGCAGGGTATTGCAGAATTTTGGGGTATTGCAGAGTATTGCGCAGGGTATTGCAGATTATTGGGGTATTGCAGAGTATTGGGGTATTGCAGAGTATCGCGCAGGGTATTGGGGTATTGCAGAGTATCGCGCAGGGTATTGGGGTATTGCAGATTATCGTGCAGGGTATTGCAGAGTATTGGGGTATTGCAGAGTATTGCGCAGAGTATTGCAGAGTATTGGGGTATTGCAGAGTATTGCGCAGAGTATTGCAGAGTATTGGGGTATTGCAAAGTATTGCGCTTGGTATTGCAGAATATTGGGGTATTGAAGAGTATTGCGCAGGGTATTGCAGATTATTGGGGTATTGCAGAGTATTGCGCAGGGTATTGCAGATTATTGGGGCATTGCAGAGTATTGGGGTATTGCAGAGTATTGGGGTATTGCAGAGTATTGCGCAGGGATAGCTGCGCTGGGATGGATGGATGGCTGGATCTGTGACTGCATTTGTCACAGATCCAGCCCTCACTGCTGCTGCTGACATCCGCTCCCCCCCCCTCCCTCCCCTCCTCTCACACTGTACCGATCGGTACAGAGAGCAGAGGGAGGAACCGGCGTCATCAAATGACGCCGGTTTGTTTACAAGTGATCTCTCCGTCAGTGACGCTATCAGCGGCAATTTACCGCGATCCGTGATGCGCCGGGTCTTCTAGACCCGGCGCTTACGGATGATTCCAGAAGCGCGCCCCAGGGGGCGCGCGAGTGGAGGATTCTGGGAGGACGTCCCAGGGACGTCCTGTCACAGTTACTCGACCGCGCTGTAGCAGTAAAATGCCTATGGCGTGGTCGGCAAGTGGTTAATATTACATTATAGTATTACCTTCTTTTTATTGTATTATAGTATTACCTTGTTCTTAATATTACATTATAGTATTATCTTTTTTTTTTATTAAACTACAGCAGGGTTTGACAAATTTGCTTGGAATCTAATGCCTCGTTTCCACTGAGCGGATCGGTTCGGTTCGGTACGCTATTTTGGGTGTTTCCATTATTAAAGCGTGCCATAAAAGCGAACCGTACCGGACCATTCTGGGTCCTGCTTCTGATGTGGGGCCATAGAAAATGGAACGGTTCCATTAGGGCGGACCTACAAATACATCTCACTGATTGGTGGACACGCTAGGCATTTTTTCTAAATCCTGTATGGTCCCGACGTTCCGATTTGCAGTGGAAACACTCACGAGAATAGACCGGTCCATTCTAAACCGTTCCAAACATACTGACCCGAACCGTTCCGTTCAGTGGAAACAAGGCATAGGAGAGAGCTAAAAAAGTTAGGAGCCAGAAAAAGCACCCCGTCCTGCCGAGCTTGCGCGCAGAAGCGAACACATACCTGAGTAGCGCCCGCATATGTAAACGGTATTCAAACCACACATGTGAGGTATCGCCGCGATCGTTAGAGCGAGAGCAATAATTCTAGCCCTAGACCTCCTCTGTAACTCAAAACATGCAACCTGTGGAATTTTTTAAACGTCGCCTATGGAGATTTTAAAGGGTAAAAGTTTGTCGGCATTCCACGAGAGGACGCAATTTTAAAGCGTGACATGTTGGGTATCAATTTACTCGGCATAACATTATCTTTCACAATATAAAAAAAAAATTGGGATAACTTTACTGTTGTCTTTTTTAATTAAAAAAAGTGTATTTTTTCCCCTTAAAAATGCGCTTGTAAGACCGCTGCGCAAATACGGCGTGACAGAAAGTATTGCAACGATCGCCATTTTATTCTCTATGGTGGATCCTGTGCCTCCGTGCGCCCCCACCTCCCCCGCCACGTTGTAAAAACATTCAGGGCCAGTTCACACCACATGTAGTCCAGTGCGTTTTTTTCTCTGCATTAAAAACACATGGGGAAAAAAATAGAACATGCTGCATTTTTCCTGCACTAGACTGTTCTGGAACAGATTAAAACACATCAAAAACACACTGTAATGCACCTAAAACGCACTGGAACATACATGTTTTTATTTAAGGTTAACAAAAAAAAAGAGGGGGGAAATGCACTGGACTGCATCAAAAATGCACCAAAAATGCATTAAAAACGGGCAACGCAGAAAAGCATCTGGAACGCATCCGGACTGCATTTCTATGGTGGGAACTGGACCTCAAGGAACTGCACTGATGAACCTTGGTCACCGGGGCATTGCAGATTAAAAAAAACAAAAGTGCTTGGGAACACATACAGTCTAATAATGTTCTAGAGAATGTTTCCCTGGTTGGTGACAATGTACCAGTCTAATAATGTTCTGGAGAATGTTTCCCTGTTTGGTGACAATGTAACAGTCTAATAATGTTCTGGAGAATGTTTCCCTGGTTGGTGACAATGTAACAGTCTAATAATGTTCTGGAGAATGTTTCCCTGGTTGGTGACAATGTAACAGTCTAATAATGTTGCCGTTTTTATTACTACATAAGAAAAATATCTGCCTAAAAGAGATTACAGCTACTGGCCTAACCGCGGTCTTCCCTCTTCACTACATTATTGCGGTGGATCCGTGTAAAGGGGCTTGTTTATACGTGTATCATCCTCTAAAGAGCAATCCACAGTAAATTACTTTTTAGGGGCATTTGACAAATAGCTGGAAGGTGCAAGGTTGTCTCCTCAGCTCTTGTTTAAATTCTGTAAAGCCCAGACCACCGCACTGCAACTGTGTTGCAGGGCAGTTGCGTCGCGACTCCAATTGACTTAAATGGGTCACTTCTGGTGGCAGTACTGCCCATCCCCATCCAGGGCCGATCCTAAGGTCACGGACGCCTGGGTGCAGAAATATTTCTGGCGTCCCCACATGGGCGTAGTCATCTTACTAACTCCTCCCCTTTACACATCTTTCTATGGCTACGACTCAAACACAGAGATGCTCCCCTAAGAAGTCTTCATTAGTGTCCCCCCAGCAGGTGTCCCCCATCAGAGCCCCCCTACAGCAGGTGTCCCCATCAGAGCCCCCCACATCAGGTGTCCCCATAGATCAGTACTTGTCCATTAGATCCCTGTAGCTCAGGCGCGCTGGGAGCAGAAGCACTTTGCAGGGGGTGGGGCATATGTGGCATCTTTGGTTACTTGGAGGGTGGCACTTGGAGAGCATTTCTCTTCACACCGCCAATGGGAGAAGAGCCGACACACGCGGAGGGGGCTGGGCAGACAGGAGACTGCGCCATGCACACTGGACAGAATTAATTTGTGGAGTTTAGTACTGGAACGTGTTCCGGTACTAGGCTCCGCTGTGGTACCCAGCCCGGATTCCGGGGACAGCGGGAGGTATGCGCTCTTGTCAGTTGCCAGCGGAGAGAGCAAGCAGGATGGGGAACCGCAGCACCCGCTACATACGCTCTGCCTCTGGACACAGACAAGGAGGAGGGAGGGCAGCACTTTAAAGCTTCGGCGCCCACACCTCTGCGGTGCCTGGGTGCGGAGCACCTGACTCCACCCAAATATCTAGGTTCTCCCAGCAGGCTAAGAGGCCAAGAAAACCCCTGCCCATTGGCTGAGACACCCCACATACTCCTAGTCTGTCCTTGCATCACCCTTATCTTATCCAATGTCACCAGGTACCCGGCCACCTAGCGACAGAAGAGAGAAGTGCAGCAATTCCAGACTAAGGCCCCTTTCACACTGGGGCGGGAGGCGTGGTGGCGGTATAGCACCGCTAAAAATAGCGGCGCTATGCCGTCGGAATTGCCGCGGGATTCGGCCGCTAGCGGTGCGGTATTAACCCCCGCTAGCGGCCAATAAAGGGTTAATACCGCCCGCAATGCGCCTCTGCAGAGGCGCATTGCAGGTGGTATTGCCGCGGTTTACCATTGTTTTAAATGGGAAGGAACGGTGAAGGAGCGGTATATACACGCCGCTCCTCTCACCGCTCTAAAGATGCTGCTGGCAGGAGATTTTTTTCTCTCCCGTCAGCGCATCGCCTCAGTGTGAAAGCCCTCGGGCTTTCACATTGAGTATACCGTGCAGGAGTTTTTCAGGAGGTATAGCAGCGCTATTTTTAGCGCTGTCCCGCCTGAAAAACTCCTCAGTGTGAAAGGGGTCTTAGGGTGAAATCAATTGATCCCTAACAATTGGCCAAGGTAACTACACCTGGCAGGTAAATTTAGGAGCAACCCTGTCTAGACATCAGGGTGCTACATGTATAAATGGTACCTGTCCTCTCTTTATATACTTATAAAAAATGGGATGGATCGGCTATCTCACAACAGGTACAAGTAGAACATAAAAACAGTGTATGGCTGTCAAATAAAATCCTTAGTCACCGCCATTTACAGAAGTAACAAAAGCACAAAACACACACCTACTCATTAATTATACAAATGACCATAAGATAAGTCATTAAAAATAACAAATCATACACAGAAAAACAAGCGGCAAACCCCAAAAATAAACACTTAGGTATGCAGACTAATATGCCGCTGAACATTCAAACAATAGCGTGTTCTGTTTTTAAATGCAATATTTAGAAGGCTTCTGTGTTTAAATATAGGTTTTCTTTCCTACAGTTATGTGTGTCTATAGCAAGTTAACTCTCCTAATGCCCAAAAAACAAAAGAAATCATAATGAGATGGTTAGCATTTTTTAAAACTTTTTGCAATTCTAAAAAACGCTACTGTAATACTACATAAGCTATTTTATGAAGTGATGCAATATTTTTGTAGCGAAAGCTAGCGGTATTTTTATGCCGGCGGTTGTTGGCGTCCTTAACAACCAGTAAATAACTGGTTGTTAAAGAGCCGGCAGACGCCACCTCTCTAACAACGGAGACTCATTAGCTGTCAGTGGGATTCTTCGCTGATAACAAAATGTGAACAAAATAATTATGGGATCCAGAGAGTATCCGATTGCCTCTTGGAGGATCAGGAAGGATTGTTTTCTCGTGTTGTAGCAAATTGGAGCATGCTTTGCTGTTTTTTTTTGCCTTCCTCTGGATCAACCAAGGTTATAGGATTGTGTATATAGGATTGTATAATTTTTTTTCCCTTTTTTTTTGAACTGGATGGTCTTTTTTTTTAAACTAGACTAACTATGTACCGTATTTATCTGCGTATACGCACACTTTTTTGCCCTTTTTTGCCCTGGACGTACAGGACGTGAGCGCGATAGGAGCAGAGCCTGCCCGACTATACACGAGTGTACTGCGCTCGGTATACCGGCGCAGTATTCAAACTCGGCGCGGGAAAGCGGGGATCGAGCGGGGAGGACGCCGCAGAAGGACGCAGGACCCGACGAGGCCGCCGATGGACGCCGCGCAAGACACCAAAACTGTAAGTACAAAAATCTTTTTTCCACAGGAATGCGGGTCCACTTTAGGGGTGCGCGCTATACGCCGGAGCGCGCAATACCCCGATAAATACGGTAACTACAGTATGTAATTACAAGTAATTTAAAACAGCGTGGGGATCCCCCATTCCATACAAGGTCTTTTAGGTAAGGTATGGATTTGGCCAAAATGTTTTAAAAAATAGTGTGGAGTACCCCCTAAAATCTTTATTGATCCTTATCCAAGCATGCAGCCTGGCAGGCCAGGAAAGTAGGGGCAAGCGAGCACCCCCCCCTTCTGAACAATACCAAGCCACATGACCTCAACATTGGGGGTGATGCTTTGGTGGGGGGGAGGGGCAAAAGCTCCTTGTCTCTATGTTGATGAGAACAAGGGCCTCTTCCCCACAACCCTGGTATTCTGGTTGTGGGTGTGTGTGGGGAGACTTATTGGCACCTGCAAGCCCTCTTTAACCACTTAAGGACCGCCACACGACGATATACTTTGACGCGTTTTGCACTGAAACTAGTGCTTAGTCTATGACTAAGCACTAGTGTCAGTGCGAAATGCGTCAGAAGTCGGGTTTTATTTTATTTTGCTGTGACTTGTAGTGCTGTCCTTCTTTTAATAAAGACTACAATTTGTTCAGAGTGCAGCTGTCCAGAGACAATTTTTGTTCCTGCTTTGCTAAGTGCATTGCCTGCACCTGAGTTGTCTGCAGCGGAGGATATTCATCTGGGTTCCCACCTGGAGCGGCTACTCCGTTTTCCCCTACAGTAAGAATCACACACTAGGGTACAGCGCCCCCTAGAGGTTAACCCCTTCACTGCTATTTTCACAGTAATCAGTGCATTTTTATAGCACTGGTCGCTGTAAAAATGACAATGGTCCCAAAAATGTGTCAAAAGTGTCCGATGTGTCCGCCATAATGTCGCAGCCATGATTAAAATCGATGATCGCCACCATTACTAGTAAAAAAAAAAATATTAATAAAAATGCCATAAAACTATCCCCTATTTTGTAGATGCTATAACTTTTGCGCAAACCAATCAATAAATGCTTATTGCGGTTTTTTTTTTAACCAAAAATATGTAGAAGAATACGTATCGGTCTAAACTGAGGAAAAAAACATTGTTTTTATATTTTTTGGGGATATTTATTATAGCAAAAGTTTTGTTTATAGCGAAAAAAATAAAAACCGCAGAGGTGATCAAATACCACCAAAAGAAAGCTCTATTTGTGGGAAAAAAAGGACGTAAATTTTCTTTGGGAGCCATGTCGCACGACCGTGCAATTTTCAGTTAAAGCGACGCAGTGCCCAATTGCAAAAAGGGGCCTGGTCCTTTAGTTGCAAAATGGTCCGGGGCTTAAGTGGTTAACAAGGGGGCCCCCAGATCCCGCCCCCTCCTATGTGAATGAGTACACAGTACCGCTAATCACTCACCAAAAAAAAAAACAGGAAAGTAAATTCAAATCCAGAGACAGTCCTTTATTAAAACAAGTAAAAAAAATAAAAATTTCTCCGAAGAGGGGAATGTTTTTTTTTTGCAACAAAAGTGGAGTTAAGTCGGCCATACATGATCCGAATTTCGAAATAATTTTCTTTCGAAAATCGTATCAAAGAATTTTCGAACTAATTTCGCACCGTTAGTGGGCTGCAGCAACAGCCGATTTTTTGCCGCACGCAAACAAATTTGAAAAATCCAACATGTTGGAAATTTTTTGAAAAACAAACGATTTTCTGATCAATGATGGGAGAATCGTGCGAGAAATGTAATAGAAAAAAAACGCGCATGTGCAAGAAAAGAATATTCCCGGCAACATGAAGGTTTGGTCGGCCGAATTTTCAAAAATCACAAAAAAAAAAAACGTTTTAATTTTGAAAATTTGTTCAAAATTTGACCGTGTATGGCCTGCTTTAAGGCTCTTTCACACGGGCGGCCCGTTCAGGTCCGCCTGCCAGTTTTTTTGGTGGACCTGAACAGGCGCTCCGTGCTCCTCTATGGAGCCGCGGATGTCAGCAGTGACATGCCCGCTGACATCCGACCCGCTCCGATCCGCCAAAGTGTGACAGAGGAAAACCCTACTTTTCCATCCGTCTGGCGGATCGGATCGGGTGAACACAGACAGACGGTCCGTGTTCATCCGATCCCCCCCATAGGAGGGGGGTGCAGGGACCGCCCTGTCATCCGCCGGCTCAGCGGGGATCAACGGAGCGATCCCCGCTGAGCAAACGGAGGTTCACGGGGCTGATCATTACTGATCCGCCCCATGTGAAAGGGGCCTTACTCTTTAAAGTTGATGTGCATGTAAAGGCAGGCGTCCCAATACTTTTGGTAATTTAGTGTATGTAATGCTTAACAGGAATGTCAGAGACTGCAAACCTAATAGAGGAAATGAGGGTCAGAGAGTGAGGACAGGATACATGAGACTAGTAGAGATCAATACTACTACCCTAATCAATGTCCCCACTACAAACTGATGAGATCCGCACATTATACAGTATACTAAAATGCAGCAGGTTGCCCTCAGGTCGCAGGTTGGGCACCAGGGAATTAAGGTTTTCGCACGTGATCTTCTTGCTCTTTTTTCTTCTGCTTTCACACAATCCAGCAATGACCCTTCTCATCATGCCAACATCTCCGTCTCCGATTGCATCAGTTTTCCACACTTCAGACATTCTCCAAGGGAACTGTTTGGGTTTCCATTTGGAAAATTCTCTGTCGTTCTGTAAATATCTCTCTTTTCCTAGACAGCTGCCTCCAAGCAAAAGTGTTAGCTGAGGTCATGTCCTTTTACTGGCAAAAAAATGTTTATTCCTTGCTGGAAAGGCCCAACTGTCTAGGTGGCAGCAGAAAAAAAAAAAAAAAAACTTCTATATAAAAGCCGTAATCCTCTTTGTTTCTCACAGCAATATGCCGCGTACACACGACCGTTATTCATGTCATTGAAAAAAACAACGTTTTTCTCAACGTGATTCTTGTCAATCTCCATTACAAATGCTAGTTTTACCAGAACGAGCGCTCCCGTCTCATAACTTGCTTCTGAGCATGCACGTTTTTTCCCCCCTTGTTGAAGCCTACACACAATCGTTTTTCACGACATAAAATAGAACGACGAGAAAAAATAGAGCAGGTTCTAAATTTTTAACAGCAAATGCTCTGGGGCCTACACACGACCGTTTTTTAGATTGGTCGTGAAAAACGGTCGTGTGTAGGCTCCAGAGCATTTGCTGTTAAAAATTTAGAACCTGCTCTATTTTTTCTCGTCGTTCTATTTTATGTCGTGAAAAACGATTGTGTGTAGGCTTCAACAAGGGGGGAAAAAACGTGCATGCTCAGAAGCAAGTTATGAGACGGGAGCGCTCGTTCTGGTAAAACTAGCATTTGTAATGGAGATAGCACATTCCTCATGCTGTAACAGACAGAAAAGCACGAAGACTGAAAAGCGCGAATCGTCTCTCACCAAACTTTTACTAACAAGCGGTTACAGGAAATCAGCAAAAGCAGCCCAAAGGGTGGCGCCATCCGAATGGAACTTCCCCTTTATAGTCCTGTCGTACGCGTTGTACGTCACCGCGCTTTGCTTGAGCATTTTTTCTGTACGAGGCATTAGGATTCCTCGTCTCACTTTTTGGCCTATAAAATGATGCCTGGAATCTGACTGTACAAAAACACATTTATTCATGTTGTATACATATTTACTGTATAGTAAAGCTGCACGATTCTGGCTAAAATGAGAATCACGATTTTTTTTTGCTTAGAATGAAGATCACGATTCTCACGGTGTAACATCTTCTTTCAGATTATACATAAAAATCGGTCTAACTTTGCAGTTTAGTTTTCTTTTAATTCATTAAAGTGTATTTTTTTTAAATTGCGTTTGAAAAACTGCTGTCCAAATACAGTGTGACATAAAATATTGCAACAACAACCACCATTTTATTCTCTAGGGTCTCTGCTAAAAAAAAAAAAATATCATGTTTGGGTGTTCCAAGTAATTTTCTAGCATAAAAATAATTATCTTTTACTTGTAAGCAACAAATGTCAGAAAAGGTTTGGTCTTTAAAGAGGAACTAAACCTTTACAATTTAAAAAAAAATAAAAAAACACCTGCAAGAGAAAGGCATAATGAGCTAGTATGGACAGCATACAAGCTCATTATGTGGCACTTACCTGCAATCAAAGCCCCCGAAGTCCTCCTCGGTCCCGTCCACCACTGCCGCCATGTTCACTCGTAACTGCTTCAGGTTATCCCTGCAAAGCCAGGCTTCAGCCTGCTGTGTGTGTTAAGACTGCCGCTGCCTCCCTGTCACCATGCCATGCCACCTGGCGCCCGCTAATGGCGCTAAGTCCTCTTCAGTCGCGGGGGGCGCCGGCCTGACACCCCCCAGTGTGTGGCACCCAGTGCGGCACGCCCCCCCGCCCCCTATTTAGTACGCCATTGGAATGGAGAGAGTTCAGCACTGCTGCTACTCTCCCTAGGAATGCCCGTCCTGTAAAGATGACTACAAGAGCACAGCGCAGACTGCTCAATGAGGTGAAGAAGAATCCTTGAGTGTCAGCTAAAGACTTACAAAAGTCTCTGGCATATGCTAACATCCCTGTTAGCAATTCTACGATGCGTAAAACACTAAACAAGAATAGTTTTCATGGGAGGATACCACAGAGGAAGCCACTGCTGTCCAAAAAAAACATTGCTGCACGTTTACAGTTTGCACAAGAGCACCTGGATGTTCCACAGCAGTACTGGCAAAATATTCTGTGGACAGATGAGTTGTTTGGAAGAAACACACAACACTGAGTGTGGAGAAAAAGAGGCACAGCACACCAACATCAAAACCTCATCCCAACTGTGAAGTATGGTGGGCATCATGGTTTTGGGCTGCTTTGCTGCATCAGGGCCAGGACGGATTGCTATCATCGAAGGAAAAATGAATTCAAGTTTATCAAGACATTTTGCAGGAGAACTTAAGGCCATCTGTCCACCAGCTGAAACCCAACAGAAGATGGGTGTTGCAACAGGACAACGACCCAAAGCATAGAAGTAAATCAACAGCAGAATGGCTTAAACAGAAGAAAATACGCCTTCTGGAGTGGCCCAGTCAGAGTCCTGACCTCAACCCGATTGAGATGCTGTGGCATGACCTCAAGAAAGCCATTCACACCAGACATCCCAAGAATATTGCTGAACTGAAACAGTTCTGTAAAGAGAAATGGTCAAGAATTACTCCTGATCATTGTGCACGTCTGATCTGCCACTACAGGAAACGTTTGGTTAAAGTTATTGCTGCCAAAGGAGGTTCAACCAGTTATTAAATCCAAGGGTTCACATACTTTTTCCACATGCACTGTGATAGTTTAGATGATGTGTTCAATAAAAACATGGTAACATTTAATTCTTTAAGTCGGACAAGGACCCAAGTAAGGCCGCTTCCAAACACATCACAGCATTAGATCTGGACCTTTGAAACCACCAATAGACCAAAACTAATACCGCTATTAGAAAAAATATACTTTTTCAGCCCCCCCAAATTAGAAGGAAGCCAGAGGGTGGACTTCGCCAGACAAGGAGGCGCACTATTCCAAATAAATGATCCCACGCATTTGTCAATGTCACGAAAAAAATGAATTGGACCCAGATTCTGCAATTCTGGAAAATATAATTAAATTTAGGTAGAATCATCATTTTGATGAGATTACTATGTTCCAAGAGATTCAAGGGAAGTCTGGCCCAAGAGGAGCACTGCACCTTCAGAGTCGAGAACAGGGGACGAAGGTTCTTATCAAAATAATTGGACAACTTTCTAGTCACCTGAGCCTCCAGATACCTGAACTTGTCGACCCAATGTTGAAGAGAGGTACATGCTGATATAACCACACGCTCATCAAGAGGGAAAAGTAGCGACTTGGACCAATTAATTCTGATACCAGAAAAGGATACAAAGGTTCACAGTGCAGCCAGGAGTGATGGGCCTGCATCTTTAGGATATAGTAGGGTGTCCTCCGCGAATAAGGACACCTTCTCTTCTAAGTTCCCCACTCGCAGGCCCCAGACCTCCAAAGATTCCCTAATTAAAATAGTTAGGGGTTCTAGAGCCAAGGGGAACAGATTGGGGGACAATGGACATCCCTGGCATGTGCCATGTTGGAGCAAAAAGAAGTCTGAAAGCCAATTGTTGGTATGGATCTGTGTCCTGGGGTAGTAGTTGAAGCCCATGGAGGAGTTTTGGGCCAAACCAGGCCAGTAACCTGCCATCTTTGTCCCCATATTCAAACACCTTTTGAGCAGAATATAACAGGGCCTTTTTAGTTTACTAATGGAAAGTCGCTGCAAAACCTCTGGCTATGCTGCGTAATGATCATGGTCCGGGGTGGAAACGTGCGCTGCCTCATGCCTAGTTACCTCTTCCTCTAGTTCATCCAACGAGCCAGTCACCTCTCTCTGAAGACTTGAGATATGGGAAATATATTCCCCCTAACCCATGACTTAAAGTGAATGTAAACCCACTCTCATCCTTTCTAAACTACTGCCATAGTCCTGATCTATAAGGATATAGATGCCTCCTGCATGTATCCTTACCTGTCAAATGTCTCCCCTCTGTCTGTTATAAGAACTGAAAAACTGCAGATTCTGTGGGTGGATCTGTTGTCTGGAGCTCGGTGGGTGGAGTTGTGATGTCAGTAGACTCCCCGCCTTCCTCTACACTCCCCTTGTCAACATGCATTTTCTCTTGTGTATTTATTACACTGAATTCTGCTATGATCACTAACATCCAGTCAAAATCCATAAAAGTAATCACATGACTTCAGAAAAGGAGTGGGGGTGGGAATTAAAAAATAATGCCTGTTTTCAAGCTAGTGCATGAGATATGAAAATAACCTGTCTTTTACAGCAAGGGGGCGGAACGGACCAAGGTTTTTCTCTGTAAGTCCGTTTTAATTCACTGAACAATAAAAGAGGATTGCTCAGAGCTGGATTAACTCTGTGTGGCAAGACTTGGCACAGATGATAGGAAATCTTTTACTCTACATTGTGGCAGCAAAAAGGTGCCTAATCAATTTATCCAAATCCGGGCAAGGCACTATATTGAAATCACCCAACAATAAAACTATTTCAGTGTCAAATTGTACCAGAATGTTCATAATTGTGTACAGAACTTGGGTAGAGGCCAGAGGCGGTATACATAGTGCCACAATTATTATATTTTTATAATTTATACAATTGTGTAATATATCTTGCCTACCCTTTGGGTCCATTGGAACCTCAAAAGCCTGGAACGGGAGAAATTTCCAAATCAGGATACTAACTCTACAAGCGTAAGTAGAATATTAGGCATGATAATAGCATGGCTTCTTGAGACTGATAATTTTAGAGCCCTGCAGGTGCGTTTCGTGCAGAATACAAACATACAAAAGGGTTGTACCTCTGCAGGAACTGAAATACCAGTGAGCGCTTGATAGCTGAATTAAGGCCCTGGACATTCCAGGAAACTATTGTAAATTGAGACATAAAGTGAAATATGGAGATACAGAAGGTAGGCTCATGGGGGCAACTGCCCAAGAGGGAACAAACAAGGTGGCAGACTACTAATCCAACTCATGTATTGTGCAGAAACATACATTGGACAGAAACAATACACATTTACCATGTCATTAAATAGTAATTTGAATGAAGCACATCCTAAGAAAAAATAAAACAAACCCAAAACCCCTCCCAAACCAAACCACAAAAGCAGCAGAGCTTGAACAACCCTCCCCCTGCCCCGTATTTCCAACCCCGACACTGGAATGCCTAAGTCCCCAAACAGATCAACAAGAAACAATGAGGAGGTGTGAACCAATAGGAGTTAACTCCTAAAGGGGTTCACAACGTTCAGTAGAGATGTTGGAACATCAGTATAGTAAACCACATATTGGTGTATCACTCTTGAGCAGTAACAGAGCAGCTGAAACATAAAAGTGCAATTCAACACACCCGTAGGAGCAACAACAAAGGAACACAGATAAAGGGCCCATCAGTCCACGGGTAATGTGTATAGGCCACTCTATGACATAGGGGAAGGTGGCATATAAACAAACAGTGCAGTCCTTTAACCACTTAAGACCCGGACCATTATGCAGGTTAAGGACCTTGGCCCTTTTTGCGATTCGGCACTGTGTCGCTTTAATTGACAATTACGCGGTCGTGCAACGTGGCTCCCAAACAAAATTGGCGTCCTTTTTTTCCCACAAATAGAGATTTCTTTTAATGGTATTTGATCACCTCTGCGGTTTTTATTTTTTGCGCTATAAAAAAAAAAGAGCGACAATTTTGAAAAAAAATCAATATTTTTTGTTATAATAAATATCCCCAAAAAAGATATACAAAAACATATTTTTTCCTCAGTTTAGGCCGATACGTATTCTTCTACCTATTTTAGGTAAAAAAAAATCACAATAAGCGTTTATCGTTTGGTTTGCGCAAAATTTATAGCGTTTACAAAATAGGGGATAGTTTTATGGCATTTTTTTTAATATTTTTTTTTTTTACTACTAATGGCGGCGATCAGAGTTTTGTTATTTATGACTGCGACAATATGGTGGACACATCGGACAATTTTAACACATTTTTGGGACCATTGTCATTTTCACAGCGAAATGTGCTATAAAAATGCACTGATTACTGTGAAAATGACAATTGCAGTTTAGGAGTTAACCACTAGGGGGCGCTGAAGGGGTTAAGGGTGACCTCATATGTGTTTCTAACTGTAGGGGGCGGGGCTGGACGTGTGACGTCAGTGATCATCTTTCCCTATATCAGGGAACAGACGATCACTGACATTGCCACAATGAAGAACGGGGAAGGTGTGTTTACACACACATCTCCCCGTTCTTCAGCTCCTGAGACCGATCGCGGGACACCGGGGGGCGATCGGGTCCTCGGGTGCGGTCACGGAGCTTTCGGGCCGGGTAGCGAGCGCGCTGCCCCCACGGCTGGGCTCTTAAAGAGGACGTACAGGTACGTGCTTGTGCCCAGCCGTGCCCTTCTGCCGACGTATATCAGCCTGAAGGGGTCCTTAAGTGGTTAACACCAAAACACCCCCCCCCCCTCTCTCTGCGGGAGGAGGAACAGAGGCACCAGGAACAGCAGCCAAAAGTCTTGCTGCCCATGAGTGGCCATGTACCAAACTGTTGCAGGTGACCAGAACACATATTGGTAGTTAACCACTTGAGACCCGCGCTATTGACAAAAGACGTCAACAGCGCGGCTCTCAAGTGCCAACAGGACGTCTTTGGACGTCATTTAATAGCATTACCCGCGCGCGCCACTGGGGGGCGCGCAGAGGGTAAACACTGTCTCGGCGCATCGCTGGGGATCCGATGCGTGTACCTGGCGGCCGCGATGTCCGCCGGGTACACGCGATCGTCGGTAAGACAGCAGGGACGTGAAGCTCTGTGTGTAAACACAGAGCTCCACGTGCTGTCAGAGGAGAGGAGACCGATCTGTGTCTCTTGTACATAGAGACACAGCATCGGTCACCTCCCCCAGTCACCCCCCTCCCCCACACAGTTAGAACACACCCAGGATACACATTTAACCCCTTCCTCACCCCCTAGTGTTAACCCCTTCACTGCCAGTCACATTTATACAGTAATTAGTGCATTTTTATAGCACTGATCGCTGTATAAATGTGAATGGCGCCAAATTTGTGTCAAAAGTGTCCGATACGTCCGTCGCAATATCGCAGTCCCAATAAAAATCGCAGATCGCCGCCATTACTAGTACAAAAAAAAAAAAACATAATTCTGTCCCCTATTTTGTAGGCGCTATAACTTTTGCGCAAACCAGTCGCTTATTGCGATTTTTTTTTTTTTTTACAAAAATACGTCGAAAAATACGTATCGGCCTTAACTGAGAAAAAAAATATTAAAAAAAAAAAAAATTGGGATATTTATTATAGCAACAAGTAAAAAAAGATATATATTTTTTAAATTGTCGCTCTTTTTTTGTTTATAGCAAAGGAACAAGCACAACCAATGCAGAGGAAGTCGTAGGTCTTAAAGTCTCAATCAACCAGTGGAGACATCCCTGTCTCCAGGCACAAACGTGGATAAACCTGAGTGCAACAGGTAGCCAGGGAAACAAATGCAACTCTACTTACAAGGTTGATGCTCAGCGGATTGGCGGGAGCGATTCCACCCAAGCAGATGCCTCACGGGGAAAAGTGAAAAACCAGATCGTTTCCCTACCCTGGACCAGCAAGCACCTGTAACGACAGGTGCTTGAGATGTCTGTCATAGAAATCCCTGTAGAGCAAGGTTACTTGGGTTCCAGTGTCCAGCAGGGCTTTCGTATAAATCCCCTCTACTTGGATGGGAACAATTGGGGAGGGTCCCACTAGCTTGGGGGAAATCCACTGATTGCAGTACCTTTGACCTGTCTGGTGGCTTGTACCTTCGCCTTTGGTTTTGGGGGTCTCTCTCTTTTCCATCCTGGCTTGTTGGTGACCTCAGTGGTCAGGGGTATATGAGTCGGTGTGGAGTTCGCTATTGCAACCGGGCGCCCAGTTCACTCTTTCACTGGGGCCCTCTGAAGTTTTTCCCCCAGTTGTTTGGATTTTGTTTCAGTTACTGTGCTTGGGCACACTCGCCTGAGATGTCCTACTCCTCCACATTTAAAGCAGACTCTCTGTGTTTGTTTCATAGGACGGTTAATGGTAGGAGTCTCTGGAGCCTTGAGTGGTGGGACTTCTTCTGTCTGGGGTTTCACCAGACGAGTCATCAACATGGTCATCATCTCCAGTATTTCTTTCTGGGTCTGGAACAGCTTCTCCAGTTCAGTCTGACCTACGGGTAGGTGGTGAATAGGTGAAAGCCATGATCCCTGTTCAACGCTTGCTGCCAATACATTAAGTTCCTGAGTGTCTGAGGGGACTGTATTTTAGCACTTGTGGTGCTAGGAGGTTGAAGTTTCCCCTGTTTTTGGTCCCTCTCAATCTCCATTTTATCCGCTTCATTCACTTTCTCAATGAGGACCTCATTCGGAGTTGAGGGATCTTCCAAATACTGCTTCAGTTGTAGCTTGATATAGTCACTCCTCAATCCCGTAGTCACAGATCTCCTAAATTTCCTCTTAACTAGCTCGGCTCCAAAATGCTCTCCATTTCCTTCTTCCTTTGATGTGAACAGCAGGCGGTCCTTGAGCTCAATGGCCCGAAATAGGAAGTTCTGAGGAGTCTCTCTACTATCCTGTGTCATATTTATCAGTCGATGAAACAGCTCAGTGGCATCTTCCTCCTCATAATAGCTTTTCAGTATCCTCTTTAGCTGGTTCAAGGTCAATCCACTCTTCCTCTCCAACATGCCCCTAACACTTGAACCTGGGCTGATGGCATGGATTACAGCCTCTCTAATTTCCGATTCCAGATATCCTTTCTGTAGCCCCAACTCTATTTGGTGTAGGAGGCTGGTGTAGGACAGTTTGTCCTTCTGCCCTCTTTCTCCTATCTGGCCGTCAATGTGGAAATCCTTCCGGATGGTTACTTCCTGCAAGCGGCCCTGGGTGCGTTTCTTCAGTACCTTCCCAGTGTTGGGCGTTATCTGGCCATCTTTCTGGTCCTCCAAAATGACACGTAACCCATTAATGCGTTCAGCTATCATACTGGAGGTCTCCTGAAACCTCTCCTGTATGTTACAGTACTGTCGCTTCAGATCAGCCAGCTGTCGTTCTGCCAGTGATTTAACAGCAGCCTCTGCTTTCCTGTCTAAAGGTTCTAACTGCTTTTGACTGGGAGAGCGCCCTTCATGTTTGCTGGGGTGTGTCAGGTGGAACTCTGTCTTTTCGGACAATTTTATACTGGCACTGTGGAAGTTTTCAGGGACATCCCGTCCCCACTCTATCAGTGCATAGGTGCGGTCGGTCCCAGGATCGGGTTTCACTGCGACCACATAAGCCTTTCTGTCCGGGGACAATGCTTGTACCACCTCTTTAATTTGTTTCTTTCCCCAGTCGCTCCCTGGAAGTTCAATGGCCACGCTCGCTTCTGAGCGTGTCCCTTCTGCTTCGCACCATTGGACTACTTTGATGGGGTCCATGATAGCGTGAAGGGGTGGGCTTGCTTGTAGAGTGACAGGAATCCCGGACGAGCCCCCACGTGTAGCACTGACCCCCCGAAGGAGCTGCTGGTTTAATTTGGGCCTGCACTCTACCAATAAACCCCACTAACTTGGCTCAATCCCCTTGGCACAGCTGTGATGCAATGCAATACAATACAATGTAAGACAATACAAAATACCTGTATTATAACCCCAGGATCCACTGACTGCACTTGGAGTGAGAAAAACAGTACGCCACAACAACTGGATACTTAACCAGAGATATATTTTACTGTGAAATATGCAAAGAAGTGATTACAGTAATTGTGCTGTCATCCCAACGTAAGACGACAGCACAATTGATTTAAACATAAGCTATTTGAAAACAGTATACATAAACATTTTATACCTGGGAGCTCCCCCTACTTTATTAGCTATGCGTGAGATCTCACTTAAAGTACTTGGTCTTGGATCTTCTTTTCTTCGCTAGCTAAAGTGATTTGTAATCCACAGTTTTGATGAGTCAAATTGAAGTGAAAATGCTCCTGGTGTAACTGCAACAACTATTTTAAAATCGGTTGAAACGTCAAATTAGATAGGCCTCAAGCCTTCTCAGTGTCAGTTTCTCTGCTCCTCTGTGGAACTATAAATCCCAGTGAGGCCTATATATGAGTCTAACTGCGTGTAAACTTAGCAAACTGTGGGTCGTGACCCGCTCACCCACTGGATCGGAGCTCCGGGTAGTAACTTTTGTTCAGGGTCCTGTGACTGCAACTTGCTTCTCCGTCAGCTCCGTTCAGCTCCGCTGGATGGATCCGGTTCTCCGATGCTCGGATGAGTGTCTCTCGGTCTCTGCAATCCGGCCACTGTCCCTCGGGCACCCTCAGATCACTTGCCCCAACAACCGGGATTGTTTTCCCCTGTCTCTCCTCGTCTCCAAGGCAACCAAAATACTAAACAAAACATCGCTCTGCATTACCAGTATTTGGTCACTAGATGGCTCCAAATACTTAAAGCGGGGGTTCACCCATCAATTTAACAGTTTGAAAAAGCAGTTACATTCCTGGCATGCCGGGATTGCTAACTGTCACATTGGTTGTGCTCTCAACCAAACTGTCAAACCATCCAATGGCTGGTGTCATAACTGATCACATGTGCAGCATCATGGCAGTTGAAGATTAAACAGAGGCCAAGACGCGCCTTAGCAGCCGTCAATCAACTCCTCTTCGCTTAGAAACGCCCATTCCCCGCAGGATTCCCCGCTCGGAGCCGGAAAACAAGGGCTCATATAACGATAAGTACAAGTAAAAAAAACAAAAAAACAGCATACTGCAGATGTTAGCAGTATGCTACAGCTAATGTCAAAAAGTGGATTTTTGGGTGAACCTCCGCTTTAAACATAGCAATGTCCATAGACGTTGTATTAAAGTATGCAAACACACATCAATATACAAGAATGTCAGCGCTACATATACTTGACACAAACTTGGGCAAATGAGTTTCCGAGGGTCCAAAGAAATAGGCAACTGAATTTGTCAAGCTTGGCCACATCCCCTTTCAACTCCAAATCTCCTTTATGGGCTGTGAGGACATTTATCACATAAATGAGTAACAGGAAGGCTGGAAGATGGCAACAGAGGTTATATGATACATTTTTTTAATCATATTCTCAGTTCGAAAAGGGCTATGGCAGGTGAACTTTAAATTGATGCCAAACATTAAAAAAATATTAAACAAATGAGGTGAGGTCTACAAATAATGGAGCTTTCCTCCAACCGATCTGAAAATACAATTAACTGGAAAGCAAACAGACACAAGAACAGAATAAACACAAGGCAAAAGCCAGCTGATTGATTTCTAACTAAATATCTTGATATCCTCAGCTAATGCCAAACAGCTAATGTGTTTCCTAAGCAGCTCCAAATAAACTCTTCACCATATGGGCAGTCTCTTCCTCTGCTTCCTGTACAAGAGTCAAGGCACAAGGATGGCTTGACTCGAAAATGACTCTTGCCCGGATGATCAGTATGCAAATATCAATCAGGACTTTTAAGGTCGAAGTTCTGGACCCTCCGATATCTATTATGTGAGTTTCTATTGGTTAGAGAAGTTGATTGCATTACATTTAAGGATTTATCTGCTGGAGAAAATTGAATTGTTCATTATTGTTATTTTTTTTTTGCCTTCCTCTGGGTGAACTGTAGGTATAGGATTGTGTTTTTGGAGGTGTTCTATTTGTTGTTTTGTGTTTTTTTTTTTTTTTTTACCTACATATCTTCTATCATATACTTCAGCTGTACAATTCTACCTCTCATCCCTGATACCAAAAATGGCATGAAAAAATATATTACACTAAACTGCATGTGAATATTTGGAGCCTACTGCATGAGTTTATACAATCCTAATTTCAAAAAAGTTTGGAACCTTGTGTAAAATCTTGAAGTGTAAAATGCCATTAATGTAAATAAATAAGAGAACACTAGTTTGCCAGCTGAACACTAAATGGTAATTCACAGCACCTGAGATGATAATCAAGACATAAAAAGTGCAGCGCAAAATGCCAATAAAATAATATTGTAACGGAATGGCCCGTGACACCTAGAGACCTTTGAAGGATGTGGGGTACTCCTGTGCCAGCGTCACTAATGACTCTTGGGTCTAGGGTCATCCTATGCCCCTTTTGGGCATATGGTGACTGAGAAATAATAATTCATGTATTGCAGGAGATCTGGACATATTACAGGTGATTTCATGCTGACCCACAACAGGTCAATAAGAGACCTTCAATGCTTAAACTAGACTGTTGAGATGCTAACTAAGTCTGCTAATTTGGTGATGTGGATTGAAGCTGAGAGTCAGCCTGGCTGGCTATTATGGAATGTTAAAGTATCTTGCTGTGATTACATTCTGTGTCCATTGTACTAATTAAGTCTGTAAAGGTCAGATGTTTAACTTTTGGGTGTTAATTGAGCCCGGCTCCTGAAAGACATTCCATTGTGGGATGCTAATGACACTGTTTGTGTGAAGAGCCTGTTGATGATTAGATGTGGAGTGTGACTTGTTAACTGTAGTGATTACCCCCTCTAAATATGGAGACAGAATGTCTTTCTGGATGTGGGGTGGAGAGTTCTTTGTTGCTTTGATTAACTGTAACATGTTGTACTGTATATAAGAAAGCTAAGGAACCATCCATTAAAGTGTTAATTCATTCATTTGAAAACAGAAAGAACAGAGCTTGTGTCTCGTCTTAATTCTGGGGGAATTCTTATGGAATGGATCGTGTCTGTTGGATGGTTGGAGTGTCGGATAAGCTGTCGTGGTTGGTGGAATGGAAATCGTAAACGGTGGTGACCGTTACAAATATATATATATATATTATAAAAAAAATATATATATATTGTCCAAAATCTAAATAGATGAACCACAAAGACCAGACAGCAAACGCACAGATCCTCCACGTGTGGAAAAAGGAGATCCAGGGACACAAAGAATTATGTAAGGGGTAGGGGTAAAGTAAAGCCAGGTTGCAGCCAGGTGATGTTCTTCCGAAACTCCCCCAAACACATGTAGGTGAAGAAAGAGATCTAAGTGCTCTCTGTTTGAAATGACTAATTGCTTTATTCTATAAAAATCTCCTACTCACATGTATGTAGTCTAAGGCCCCGTACACATGATAGGTTAAACAGAGGATCTGGTCTGATGGACCTTTTTCATCGGTCAAAACCGATCGTGTGTGGGCCCCATAGGTTATTTAACCATCGGTTAAAAAAAAAGCCAACTTGCTTTAAATTTAACCGATGGATTCCTAACCGATGGGGAAAAAAAAACGATCGTTAGTAGGCACAACCATCGGTTAAAAATCCACGCATGTTCAGAATCAAGTCGACGCATGCTTGGAAGCATTGAACTTTGTTTTCCATATGCGTTACGTACAATCAGACTTTGTTAGCGGGGTGGAGCTGTGTAAAATCTACATAAAAACAGAATGCAATAATTAGCAAATCTCATACACCCATATTTTATTCACAATAGAAAATAGAAAACCTATCAAATGTTTAAACTGAGAAAATTAACCATTTTAAGAAAAAATAATTTTGAAATGAATGGCAGCAACACCTCCAAAAATTTGGGACAGGGCCATGTTTATCACGGTGTAGCATGCCCTCTTTTACCAACACTCTGTAAATGTCTAGGAACTAAGGAAATGAGTTTCTGGAGTTTTGGGAGAGGAAGGTTGTCCCATCCTTCCATCCTCCGCCTAATATAGGAGTCCATCTTGCTCAACAGTCCTGAGTCTTCTATATTGTATTCTTTATTTCAAGATGTGCCAAATATTTTCAATTGGTGAAAGGTCTGGACTGCAGGCAATCCAGTTAAGCATCCAGACTCTTTTACAATGAAGCCATGCTGTTGTATTAGATGCAGTATGCGGTTTAGCATTGTCCTGCTGAGAAAGATATGTAAGGTCTTTCCTAAAAAAGATGTCGTCTGGATGGGAGCTTATGCTGCTCTAAAACCTGGATATATCTTTCTGCATTGATGGTGTCTTTCCAGATGTGCAAGCTGCCCACTTCATATGCACTAATGCACCCCAATACCATCAGAGATGCATGCTTTTGAACTGATTGCTGATAACCAGGGTTATCCTCGCCTCTTTAGTCCAGAGGACGTGGTGCCTATAGATTTTAGATTCGTCTGACCAAAGAACAGTTTTCAACTTTGCAACAGACCATTTTTATTTATTTTTTTAAACCACTTCAGACTTCAGCAGAACTAGAGACCTGCTCCTGGTTAGTTTACTTAAATTGTCTCAGCAACGGCTTAGCATCATTTGTGGTTTTCTATTCTGATTCTCCATTTTATTTTATATTATTTTTTTTTATTTTTTTTCTCCCAAAAACTTAAAAACCATATAGCCTTGATTTTTCCAACCCAGGCCCGCTTGATACATAGCCTTTTAATCAATTGTTTAGAAAGTCTCCACGCTTAGTCCCCCCCTTCCCCTCCTCCCCTCCCCTCATCTCGTGACTCCATCTCTTGTTTCTTTGGCAGATTTGATCTTACTTCCTACTTAACCTTTTATCTCCTTGCTCTCAGATTATTTGCCTAACTCCATGTAACTTATAGACATAAGGACCGCAGAGATGAACTATAAGTGCATCACCGGTTAGTATGCCACACCTGATAAAACAAGTAAATTCAGAGAGGGGCAGTCGGCAGATTGTTGGCGAGGGTGTTTAACAAGGGGGACAATGGCCCACCTGTGGTGGGACTGCCTGAAGATAAAAAAATATTGGGAAAAAATTCTGTCTCTGAATAAAGACATTACCAGGAGGGAAATAGAGGAAGACCCATGGGTAGTTCTCTTCCATGGAGGAGAAGAGGCAATAAAAGATTTCAAAAAATCACTGATCCCCCACCTATTAAATGCAGCCAAAAAGATGATCTCCAAAACATGGCAGGAGGTAGGAAGCCCACAAATTTGGGAATGGATAGATTCGGTAGAGGAAACATATAGGATGGAGGAGCTGAAGTATAGGGTCGAAGAGGAAAAAATTGGCTTTAAAGACATATGGAAAAACTGGAAGGATTTCAAGAAAACATGGAGTTACGCAACAGACCATTTTAAATGAGCTTTGGCCCAGAGAGGATAGCAGCATTTCCGGATCACTTTCACATTTGGCTTCTTCTTCGAATGATAGAGCTTTAACCTACATTTTTGGATGGCATGATTAACTGTGTTCATACAGTGATATTTGGAAGTATTCCTGGGCCCATATAGTTATGTCCATCACAGAATCATGCCTGTTTTTAAAGCAGTGCCGTCTGAGAGCCACAAGCATCCAATATTGCACTTCGGCCTTGCCCTGTAATTTCTTCAGATTCTCTGAAACTTTTGATGATATCATGTATCGTTAGGGTTGCCAACTCATCCCTTTAAAACAGAACACATATTAATTACACAGGTTCTGTGGCTGATTAAGGAGGTAATTAAACTCACTTGGTGCCTTATTTGCATTAAATTAGCCTCAGAACCTGTGTAATTAATATGTGTTCTGTTTTAAAGGGATGAGTTGGCAACCCTATGTATCGTAGATGATAATATTTGAAGTCTTTGCAATTTTTTGGTGAGGAACATTATTCTAAAATTGTTTGACAATTTTTAGATGCAGCTTTGTACAGACTGGCGAACCTCTGCCCATCTTTACTTCTGAGACATTCTGACTCTCGGAGATGCTCTTTTTATACCCAATCATGTTACTGACCTGTTGACAATTGACCTAATTAGTTGCAAAATGTTCTTCTATCTCTACCTCTATCTCAGCTTTTTATTGCCCTGTTCCAAGTTTTAGGCTGGGTTCACACTGCAGACCAGTGGCGGCTGGTGGTAATTTTTTTTTGGTTGGGGCGGCAAACAGTAACCCCCCATCGGTCAGTCGGGTCTGGTGCATTTGCCCCATCTATGCAGCACTTCACTGGCGGCTTCCCTTGCTTAGCAGCGGTGACGGCTTTCCCTTCCTCTGCTCTCCACGGACATCGGCGGCTTCCATTTCCTCCCTCCTCCTTGGCGGCCAATCTGGAGTCTTCTCTATTCGGCCAATCAGAAAAGGGGTCTCAGACCTACTTCTGATTGGCTGGATTGAGGATAGGTTTTACAACAGCAAATATTCATTCGCTGTTGTAACACCTGGATAGGCTCATGGAGCAATGCTCTGCCCTCTGAGCCCAACCTATTTTGAAGCCTATTAGAGCCTGTGGCTCTAATCAGGTGCTTCAAAAAAACATGAATCTATCCATTAACCAAATAGGGGCGGCTAGGATAGAGGGGGCAGCGCCCTAATGGACGGGCTGCCACTGCTGCAGATGGATGTGGTTGACAGCAGGAGTCCAGAAGGTCACTGTTCTCACTTTCTGAGACAAACCAGGCCCAAATTTTTGCCTGAATTTAGACTTTAAACGTAGCCAAAGATGCACAGAGTCGGTCACAATCTCCTGTAATGAGAATTGGATGCAGGGAAAACCACATCCAGTTCGCACTAGTGTAAATCCAGCCTGATGAGACTTGTTGTTGCCAGCAATTTCAAAATTACCTTTCGTTTCCTAAAATAGTAAATTTTCTCATTTTAAACATTTTCTTTTCTTTTCTGTTTTCTATTGTGAATAGAATATGGATTTATGAGACTTGCAAATCATTGCATTCTATTTTTATGTAGATTTTGCACAACTTTTTTGGAATTGGGATTTTACTTATACTTGTGCATAATAGATGAACAAAGCCTGTTCTGACACAACTTCAAGGCCATAAACTTTAGCTCCAGCTTCATATAGGGCTTACATGACCTGTTGTTCTATTTATCCCTTGCATCAATTCAGACAGCTTAACTCACTGTAAAGCCCCATACACACTATGGGGCAGATCCACGTAGATCGGCGCTTCTCTCCGCCGGGCGTAGCGTATCTAAGATACACTACGAAGCCGTAACTTATTTTTTTCTAATCCTCAAAGAATTTGCGCCGTAAGTTACGGCGGCGTAGTGTATCTTTGGCGACGTAAGGGCGCGGAATTCAAATGGATGTGATGGGGCGTGTTTTATGTAAATACGTTGTGACCCGACGTAAACAATGTTTTTTTTGACCGGCGCATGCACCGTCCGTGGGGGTATCCCAGTGCGCATGCTCGAAATTAAACCAGAACAAGCCAATGCTTACGATGGTGACCTCATTCTACGGAAATCCCTATTCGCGAACGACTTACGCAAACGATGTTAAAAATTCTAAATTCGACGCGGGAACGACGGCCATACTTAACATTGAGTACGCCTCATAATAGCAGCTTTAACTATACGACGGAAAAAGCCGAACGCAAACGACGTAAAAAAATGCGCTGGCCAGACGTACGTTCGTGGATCGCCGTAACTAGCTAATTTGCATACTCAACGCGGAATTCGACGGAAACGCCACCTAGCGGCCGGCGGAAAAAATGCACCTAAGATCCGACGGCGTACTAACACGTACGCCTGTCGGATCGATCCCAGATGCCGTCGCATCTTGTTTGGTTGATACAAAACAAAGATACGACGCAGGAACTTTAAAATGACGCGGCGTATCAATAGATACGCCGGCGTAATTATTTTGTGGATCTGCCCCTATCAGTTTTCCTGCAGGTTTTTCTCTTCAGGTTTACCAAAACCATGTAATATGTTATCAAACCTTAAGAATTACGATTCGTATGCAATCAGGCAGGCCCCTGCACTACATGGTTTTGGTAAACCTGAAGAGAAAAACCTGCAGGAAAACTGATAGTGTGTATGGGGCTTTAGAGAGACAGACGATGAATCCTTTAGAATGTTCCGTTTAATTATGGATATTCATAGGTAGAAAAACGTTGCAGTTGTAAGCCACATGGAAAGATGTTTAGCATGGAAGGTATACTGAGCTAATGAGAGAGAGAGACAGGAAGTGGAGGGGAATATAAGGAACTACGGTGAGAGAGAGAGTTCAGCTAGACAGAAGGGAGCAGAGCTTAAAGACACAGAGCAATAATAAATCACATAGTGTAACACAACAAAGCCATTAAGGGGTCTCTAAGCATTAACCACTTCCTTACCGCGTCATTGTGAAATGACGGCGGCAGGAACCCCTCCTTGATCCAGGAGGACGTCATGTGACGTCCTGGGATTTGCGGGTGGATATCTGAATGATGCCTGCAGCTAGAGGCATCATTCAGATATCCTTCTCTCCTACCGGCGATTCTGCACAACGTAAGAACGATCATAGCGGCGATTCCGCCGCTAGATCGTTCTTACAGGCGGCGGGAGGGGACATCCCCCCCCTCCCGCCGCCATCCGGTGCTTCTCCGGGCTCTCCCGTGCCATCGGGGGCCCGGAGAACGAATCGTCCGGCGCTCGCAGGAAGCATAGAGATGACTGGTGACCAGATGGTCACCAGTCATCTCTATGACCATCGGAGGACCCGGGCGCGATGTGATGACGTCACGCCCGGGTCACCGTAAGTAAACAAAGCCGCAATTGCGGCTGCTAAGCAACAGCAAGCATGAGATCGGTGAATTTTTTTTCACCGATTTCATGCTTTCCAGCCTGGAGGAGAGATGTGGGGTCTTATTGACCCCGCATCTCTCCATAAAGAGTACCTGTCACACACATTCCTATTACAAGGGATGTTTACATTCCTTGTAATAGGAATAAAAGTGATAATAAAAAAAAAAAAAAAAAAAAGTGTAAAAAAAGAAATAAATATGTAAAAAAAAAAAAGAAATAAAAAATATTTTTTTTAACGCCCCTGTCCCCAGTAGCTCGCGCGCAGAAGCGAACGCACACGCAAGTCCCGCCGACATATGTAAACGCCGTTAAAACCACATATGTGAGGTATCGCCGCGTGCGTTAGAGTGCCAGCAACAATTCTAGCACTAGATCTCCTCTGTAAATCTAAACAGGTAACCTGTAAAAAATGTCAAAGCGTTGCCTATGGAGATTTTTAAGTACCGAAGTTTGGCGCCATTCCATGAGTGTGCGCAATTTTAAAGCGTGACATGTTAAGTATCTATTTACTCGGTGTAACATCATCTTTCATATTTTACAAAAAAATTGGGCTAACTTTACTGTTTTGTTATTTTTTTAATTCATGAAACAATTTTTTTCCAAAAAAAAGGCGTTTGAAAAATTATTGCGCAAATGGCGTGCAAGATAAAACGTTTCAATGACCGTCGTTTTATTCCCTAGGGTGTCTGCTAAAAAAACATATATAATGTTTGGGGGTTCTGTGTAATTTTCTAGCAAAAAAAATATGATTTGTACATGTAGGAAAGAAGTGCCAGAATAGGCCTGGTATGGAGGTGTGTATAAAAGCCCTGTATGGAAGAGGTTAACAATTATTGGCACTCTAGTTCAAAACCACTTTACAAAGCAAAGTAATAGGATTACCTAATTGTGGCCCTCAGGTACTAGATATTTCCGAATCAGTCTAGTAGGTCCATGTAGCAGCTGGCGAGCAAAGAGAATTTGAGGATAAGCAACAATAGAATGAGGTCAGCTGCCCCTATGCATACCTCCCAACTTTCTGAGATGGGAACGAGGGACACCTATTAGCAAAATTTTGTAGGCATAGGACACACCCGCTGCCACGCCCCCTTAAAGGAGAACTATACAAGGAAAAATGATTCGTTAAACCCACAAGTGCTTTTTTTTACCACTACTATTCCTTTATACTGGCTTTTGAAACTTACAAATGCAGCAATTTAGAAATTGTATGAAAGGTTTAGCACTGGGAAACACTTTGTAAAAGATAAAAAGTGCAACTATATAGATCAGACCAAAATGAGGGACAAATGAAAATTAAAGAGGGACAGAGGGACATTGCTCCAAATCAGGAACAGTCCCTCGAAATCAGGGACAGTTGGGAACTATGCCTATGTGCAAAGCACAGGTCACTTTAGGCAAAGGTCAAGATGAAAGTCAAAAGCACAGGACTAGTAGGCTAACTTTTCTACCAACACCATGTTTGGTTTATACCATTAAACATATTAATACAGACTCACAGAGAGCACGGTGCACATTACACCGCCGTAGAGTAACCCAATTACGCTACGCCGACGCAGCGCCGAGAGGCAAGCATGGAATTCAGAAAGCCAGTGCTCCCAACGCTGCACCAGCGTGGCGTGGGTATCAAAAGCGCAGGCCGGCGTAGGTGGAAGTGGGCGTAACCCATGCAAATGAGGCGTGACCCCATGTAAATGATGGGTCGAGCGCCAGACAAGTACTTATAACGAACTGCGCATGCGCCGTAACGTGGATGCATCCCCCTGCCCCTGCTCACAACCACGTCAGAACAACTGCCTAAGATACGCCGGATCACTGCGTACGCCGTGAACGTAACCTACGCCCAGCCAGACACATGTCCAACGTAAAATGCACCGGCTTGTGTTTCTTGGTGCAGACCTTTGCATGTCTGCTGCTGGGTTACACCTCCTTTATGGGGCATAACTTTACGCCGGACGTACAACTTACGCGCACCTCTCGTAGCCTGCGTCGGGCGCACGCAGGTCCGTAAATTGCCGTATTTCCCTCATTTGCGTGTTTGAATAGCTAATCAATGGGAGCGGCACTATGCGCCCAGCCTAAATGTGGCCCCACTCTACGCCGGCGTAGGCAAGTTACGTCGGCGGGATGAAGCCTGTTTTTAGGCGCATCTTAGTTTGTGGGTCTGGCGCACAGATACGACGGCGCACATTTGCACTTACGTCGGCGTAACTTGATATATGCCGGCGTAAGTGCTTTGTGAATCTGGGCCATTCTTTTTAGGTGCACATCACTGTTACATTACATAAATTTATCTCTCTGGAATTCTCGTATCCAGATGTGCGGCAGCAGGATAGGAAAGCACAGGACAGTCCAAGGAAGTTAAAATGCTTGTTTATGTGCGTAGATTTGTCAAGCAGTTTCCTAACAGGAATTTTAATTTCCGTTCCTGCAAAAATTAGAGGGAAAAGAAAAGTGGTTTACGTACTTCCCTTCTTGTCACTCCTATATCTTCAGAGATTGTTTATATTTATAACAGTGGTGCTAGTGGTGCTAAGTAAAGAATCCTCTTTCAAGTGTTCTTGGCACTTACTATACTACTTCAGTCACGTTTATCCTTCATAGCTGATAACTGCCTCTTATTTCCAAGGACATTACCAAGTCTTAAAGTGGAGATTCACCCTATAAAAAAATTCTAACACTGCATCCAGCCCAGTTGTGCATATAAAATGACACTGACCTTTTTTTTTTTTTTCCGTAGATAGCGTTTAGCCGTGGAATTCACCGCGGCTTCCGGGTAGGGAATCCCGCGGGAGTGGGCGTTCCTATTGACATGCCAATTGATTGACATGCTAAACGACGGCGCACACAGCGCGTCACGACTTCCCGATGGAAGCTCGGGTCGGCTCGGCTCTATTCGGCGCATGCGCTTCCTTCGGGAAGTCGTGACGCGCTGTGTGCGCCGTCGTTTAGCATGTCAATCAATTGGCATGTCAATAGGAACGCCCACTCCTGCGGGATTCCCTACCCGGAAGCCGCAGTGAATTCCACGGCTAAACGCTATCTACAAAAAAAAAAAAAAAAGGTCAGTGTCATTTTATATGCACAACTGGGCTGGATGCAGTGTTAGAATTTTTTTATAGGGTGAACCTCCACTTTAATAGATGCTACAAGAGAGAATATTTTATGTAGATCAACAATTTAAAAAATGAAGACTACACATGACATGAAGATGGTTAAGGCACATCACCAAAGAGGAAAGCAGGGGAGAAAGAGAAAGGGGAAAGTGAATGAAAAAACAAGAAAAGCTGGAGGGGCCCAAGTCCATCCGGACAGATTCAAAATCATTATAATGACATATGAGACTTAAAGCGGAGGTTCACCCTCAATAGAAAATGCATCTTATTAAGACCGCCACAATAACTGCATGTTAAGTCCGCTATCAATTTTCTTTTTAAATGATTCCAGTATCTTTATTCAGCTGAGAATACCAGGCACTTCCGGGTATCCCTCCCGCGGGAGTGGGCGTGTCATTCATTTTGCCATGTCTCCTGGGAACACAGCATCATGCTTCCCAGGAGACGAGTCATAAGGCATATTCTGTGAATATCGCGGGTTTTAACGCATTACGTGACACATGAAGCAGGTCACGTGATGAGGGCGGATCGAATTCGGCCATTCCATTTGTTGTTCACAACGGGGCGTGACCTTTTCATTACGCCGGCCGTTGTGATGGAAACGGAGAAGTGTTGACGGCGCTGCTCGCCGTCAATACTGCTCAAGCACGGGATACAGCGGTGAATGCTGGGACATCCACATTCACCGCTTCCCGGAAGCATTTGCTTGTGGGCTTCACGCTGCCCACAAGCAAAATGGAAACGGCCTGAAGAACATTTTATAAAGTCGCATTTTATGCCGACGGAGATTGCGGGGCAGTAGCGACATTAAAGAAGTGTGTACAATTTTTTTAACATTACAAGAGTTTAAGGAACAAAAAAAACAAAAACGTCAGGACCGCAGAACCCCCGCTTTAATAGATAGAACATATCGGAAATGTATAAGTCCCTATCAAAGCCCCCAGAGGAAAAACCCTGTAGAATGGGTTTGAGATTAAAGGCCTCATTGAGGCCTGGTGGAGAATGTTTCCCATTTGTGTGATTTATACTAAGACCCCTTTCACACTGGGGCATTTTTCAGGCACTTTAGCGCAAAAAAAACGCCTGTAAAGCGCCTTAAAGAAGCCTCATCTGCAATCCCAATGTGAAAGCCTGAGTGCTTTAAGAGCCCTTTCACACTGCTAGCGCACGAAAAAACGCTGGTAAAGGGCTTTACAGACTTTTTTCGAGCGCTAGTGACGCACTTTTAACTCCCACTAGTGGCTGAATAAAGGGTTAAAAGCACCCACAAAGCGCCGCTGCCAAGGCACTTTGCAGGCGCTTTTAGGGTTGACACTTTTTCTTCAAGCCAAACACGAACACTTTAGCGGCGCACAGCAAAAATATATATTTTTAGTATGAACTATAGCAGTGGTCTCCATTTGCTTGACTTTATCTGGAGTTCGAGTCATTATTCCTGCCACTGACACCAACAATGGGGCAGTATTCCTTCCGCTGACATCAACGATTAAGCATCGTTTCTTCTAACGACAATAAAAATTGGGCACATTTCCTCCCATGGACACCAACTATTTCTCCCCCTAATACCAAAGATCGGGCACTGTTTACTCCCACTGGGCACAGTCTGGCCCCCATTAAGTCTGAAGGACAGTAAACTGGCCCTTTCTTTCGAATGTTTGGAGACCCCTGCACTATAGGATTGTAACAGACCTGGGACACCTTTGGGCGCTCCAAAGGGGATAGTAATGTGGCATGCATAGTGCCCCCCCTCACCCTCATATGGCCCTATTCTTAGCCAAATTCCTGTCTGAATATTGTGTCCGGGTTTAAGGTGGGCTGAGACCCAAACACATGATTCAAAACCCGAACTGTCTGGGTTAATACCAGGTAGCAACCCTAGGCGCTTTGCAGGCACTTCCCATTGATTTCAATGGGAAGGGGCGCTTTAGGAGTAGTGTATTCACCGCTCCTAAAGCGCTGCAAAGAAGCTGCTTGCAGGACTTTTTTTGATGCCCTGCCAACGCAGTGTGAAAGCACTCGGGCTTTCACATTGGGATTGCAGATGAGGCTTCTTTCAGACGCTTTACAAGCGCTTTTTTTAACGCTAAAGCGCCTGAAAAACACCCCAGTGTTAAATGGGTCTGAAGCCAATTGACCTGTGATCGCTGTTTCCTAAATTGCTCCGTATTTCCCCATCCGTGATCAGGTCGGTATTGTTGGTAATCAGTAGATCCAGTAACGCTTTATTTCTAGTTGGTGCGTCTACCATCTGAACCATTAAATTGTCCTGCAAGACATTTAGGAACTGGCGAACCTTAGACGAATGCGTGGTTCCCTCCACCCAGTATATGTCTGGATAATTAAAATCCCCCATTATGATAACACTTCCCATCCTTGCTGCTAATCCAACTTGTGATAGGAGATCCGTCTCCCCCTCCTCCCTCAGGTTAGGGGGCCTATAGCATAGTATTATTTTCCCCTTAGCTCAGGGTTTGACAAATTTGTTTGGAATCTAGGAGCCAGTTAAAAAAGTTAGGAGCCAGAAAACGCACCCCGTCCCGACGAGCTTGCACGCAGAAGCGAACACATACGTGAGCAGCGCCCGCATATGTAAACAGTGTTCAAACCACACATGTGAGGTATCGCCGCGATTGGTAGAGCGAGAGCAATAATTCTAGCCCTAGACCTCCTCTGTAACTCAAAACATGCAACCTGTAGATTTTTTTAAACGTCGCCTATGAAGATTTTAAAGGGTAAAAGTTTGTCGGCATTCCACGAGCGGACGCAATTTTGAAGCGTGACATGTTGGGTATGAATTTACTCGGCGTAACATTATCTTTCATAATATTAAAAAAAAATGGGGATAACTTTACTGTTGTCTTATTTTTTAATAAAAAAAAGTGTAATTTTTTCCCAAAAAAGTGCGCTTGTAAGACCGCTGCGCAAATACGTCGTGACAGAAAGTATTGCAACAATCGCCATTTTATTCTCTAGGGTGTTAGGATAAAATATATATATATAATGTTTGGGGGTTCTAATTAGAGGGAAGAAGACGGCAGTGAAAATAGTGAAAAATGACATTAGAATTGCTGTTTAACTTGTAATGATTAACTTGTAATACCAGGATCGTGGCGAGCTGCGGGCAGGATGTTTTAGGCGAGGCCGCGGCTTCGGCCTAGTCCGCGGCGCGCCAGTCCTATGGAACAAAATTTTTTTTTTTTGCCCACCTTCCAAGCCAAGTCGCCAGGACGCTATTTCTAGTCGCCATGGCGACCTGGCGACCGGGATTTGTCGAGCCCTGCCTTAGCTTCATCCCTCTGGAGCTCTACCCATAAGGATTCCACCTCCTCCCTAGCTCCCTCAGTGATGTCATCTCTCACATTCACTTGTACATTATTCTTGAAATATAGGCATACCCCTCCCCCTTTTTTACCCTCTCTATCCCTGCAATAAAGAGTATACCCTTGAATGGTTGACAGTCAATCGTGAGGGCTGTTGAACCATGTCTCTGAAATTCCCACAAAATCCAAATCCTCGTCGTGCAACAGTATCTCTAGTTCACCCATCTTGTCCGCCGGCATTGGTGAACATGCCATGTAGTTTAGACCGGTCGCATACTATCCTTTTATTGTGTTTTCCAAGATTGCAACTAGGACTTGTTACTGTATATTTACCTTTGGTTTATGTGCCTTTTTGGCCATCTTCATTCCCAGATGATTTGCATCCTCCTCATTTAGGTGCAGTCCGTCCCTTTTATAGTACTGTTGACCAACTGAGAAGTCAGTCCAGCCCTCCAGGAACCCAAACGCCTCCTTACTCCACCAACTCCTCAGCCACTTGTTTACTTCTCTAATCTCCCTTTCTGGTGTGGCTCCATGTACCGGTAATATTCCTGAGACTACTACCTTGGAGGTCATTTTCCTCAATTTATCTCCAAAGTCCCTAAAATTGTTCTTCAGGACACTCTATCTGTCTCTGACTTTGTCATTGGTGCCAACGTGCACCATGACAGCTGGGTCTTCCCAAGCCCCTCCCAGTAATCTGTCCACCAGATCCATGATGTGCCGAACCTGATCGACCTTTCATTTCCCTTTGTTTCCCCCCCACTCTCACTGGAGAAGTTCTTCCCCCCGGGCAGCTAGGAGAGTCCCTCAGCTCCAGCAGTACTGGTCCTTGACTGGTTTCACCAATGTCACTCAATGGGACGTACTTATTGGGATGCTCCAGCTCTGGATCAGTCTCCCTGGCACTTCCCCCTCTACCTTTCCTGACTGTTACCCATCCGCTCTTTCCTAGTGCCTGCACCTCTTTGTCTCCACCAGCCTACCGGCACCTGCTTGGTACATTCCCGACTCTCCTTTAGTATGGAGGGCCTTCTCAGTGCTGACAGTTGCTTCCCCAAATTCAGAACCTGGGGTTCCAGGGAAACAATGTGCTTACATTTTGCACAGCAGTAATCGCCGTTGATCAGATGAAAAATAGCCTGGGCAGGAAGGGGGTGTAAGTGCCCTGTAGGCAAGTGGTTAATCTAGCCAATAACAAATTGTCCAAAAAATACAAAAGTTCAAAAATAAAGTGCTATCCATATGTGCAATAAATAAGCTGTCTACAGTTCATCTCTATAAAATGGACCAATGCTGATCTCCTGCTGCCTCTTTACCACCACTTTGGAGCACCTCCACCACACCTGTGAGCACACAGGTCACTTACCAGAAGATGTGTCCACAGAGTATTGGCCCAAACATGTATATTATAATCATGCAGAAAGGCTGCGTTCACATATATGGGAATCGGATGCATTTTTACCCACAACCAATTCGCATAATTGAATGTTCTCAATGAAGCCAGTGAACACATGTCCGAGGCAGCTGAGGTGCGGTTTTGAAAAGAGTCCTGTGTGTTTTTGTTATCAGTTTAGGTGCGAATTCAGGAAAAAATTCAGCCTTGAATCGCACCTGAATCGGTGAACAGAAATGCACCGGACTGCAACCTTCAGCCTGCTTCCAGATAGTAACAGATCACATCATAGATAATTCCGTGCCTCTCACCGCCTGGGGCTGCCGCACAATAGCTGCAGTCACATTATATATACAAAAGTCATGTGCCAAAAGTCAGCCTTTCTCCTGCTGTATACTCTTGCATAGCAGAGGAGAGTAATGTGATTGCGGCTGCGAGTGTCTGTCTGGGGGCAGGTTTGGCATCACCGGGGGCGGGATGATGATGTCAGCAGGAGTAGTTTGGTCACACCCACTGTTCGCAGCATAGTTACTACTCTCCTTGGGGCACGCAAAGGTGTCCCAGGTCTTTTATAATCCTATAGTGCAGCCCTCAAAATTTCCACTCGCCTACTAGCATTTGGCGAGTGGATTTAAGCTGGGGGCGAGTGATGACAGGGCTACATGACCAATCTCCCTCCAGTCTGTGCCTACACTTAGAGTCCCGATGAGATTGGCGGCCGAAGAGGAAAGGTGCATGCTCGGGAAAAGTAGTCTGGTGAGCCAGGCAGAGCAGTACACAGGTGCTCTACTTACAATTCTCATTAAGCCATGGGACCCAACAGTATGACCTCTCTGAGCCTGCCCCCCTCCCCCGGGCTCCGACCAATGTAGCTGGAGAGCAGAAAGTAATGAGTGAGGTGGAGGATTGCCAAAATTACCACTCCGGTGCAGCGCTCACTGAAAGTTAATTGCCCTGACATGAGAGCGGCAGCCTTCTAGTTTGTGCAGTTTTCTTCTCCTTGTGCTCTATGTAAGTGTCCAACAGTTTAGCCTGAGCACTGTGAGCAGACTGGTCTCAATATGTGCTGTGCGCTGTCAGTGTGCGCTGTGCTATGGTGTCAATGGCTGTGCAGTTGTGTGGATCTCAGCGCTGGATTGTACTCCCTCCCACTGTGCTGCAGCTCCTCTCCTCTCTGCCAGCCTGAATAAAAGGGGGAAGTGGGGACATGCAAGCGTGGAGCCGCACACACAGGCTCCTGATGATGAGATGAATGGGAGAGAGAGAGAGGATGGATGGGAGTTGCAGAGGAGATAGCATGAGAATGGGGAAGAGACCCAGTTCTAATGCCCTGTCCCTCTGGTCTGCCCCCAGTGCCCTGTCCCTCTGGTCTGCCCCCAGTGCCCTGTCCCATTTTGTTAAAGTTGTTGTTGGTAATATTTAATTTTTTTTAACTTGATTCTGCATAAAACATTGTCATTCCATGAGATAATCTACGAGGGCGTGTTTACAGGTGCAATTAGGCGCAGGGCAGTGTATGAATTAGGTGGGGCAACTGGTGGCGAGTAACTCTTGAGGCCTGGCTAGTAGCTCAGGACTTGAAATTTTGAGCCCTGCTATAGTGCATACTACAGAAAGTGTTTGGGTTTGGCTTGAAGAAAAGGTGGCATCCCCAGGCGGTGAGAGGCTCAGAATTTGGAGGTGAATTCTCATGGTGTTATCTGTTACCATCTGAGTGGGGTGGTGTTCCCCCATCACCATAATCCCGAGCAGCCCAGACCCATCACCCCAATCACAAGCAGCCCAGACCCATCACCCCGATCCCAAGCAGCCCAGACCGGTCACCCCAATCCTGAGCAGTTCAGACCCATCACCATGATCCTGAGCAGCCCAGACCCGTCATCCCAATTACAAGCAGCCCAGACCTGTCACCCCGAGCAGAACAGACCCGTCACCTCAATCCCGAGCAGCCCAGACCCGTCACCCCGATCCCGAGCAGCCCAGACCCGTCACCATGATCCTGAGCAGCCCAGACCCATCACCATGATCCTGAGCAGCCCAGACCCATCACCCCCATCCCGAACAGCCCTGACCCAGCACCCGGATCCCGAGCACCCCAGATCCGTCTCCCCGATTTCTTTTTTTTAGGAGAAACCCTAGGGAATAAATGGTGGTCATTGCAATATTTTATGTCACACGGTATTTGCGCAGCAGTCTTTCAAACGCAATATTTTTTGGAAAACAATAAAACATTTATTTTCTTGCTGAATCTTCCTGTACTGCTGTGGAGAAGTTGCCAAGGACCCCCTCTAACTGACTGAACCCAACCCCCCCCCCCCCGAAGTTCTTCACATAGGCCGCAATGTGGATCCGGAGAGGCCAGGGGGAAAAGGGGAAAACAGGGAAAATAAACACAACTCGAGTGGGGGCGAGAACCCTTGTCCAAAACTTCTTGAAAGTACTTATGCCGGACAAAGCAGACATGCAGCTCACTTGTAGTAGCGCGGGTCCGGCAGGATAATAGCACCATCTGCTGTGGTCGTAGTAGTTGAAAACACCTGGTCCTCTCTCCCAGGAGACTTCAGCACGACCCGATCGCTGTAAATATGCCGGCCCCAACTCCAGGCTCTGAGGCAGTCTTCAAAGCGTTTCCCCACACAAACAATGGCATAGGGTGTCTCTCGCTCTTTCTTAGGGACATTCAGGTGGCCCCATACAGCATCACGGCACCATCCTTCTCTCTTCCGCTCAATCTGGTAAAGGAGAGAGGGTGGCACATATGGGTATTCGTACCCGTGGTGAGCAGCAACTTTCTGGATCACCAGGCGCTGTAGCATGGCCAAACTTGGCAAATTTCGTGGGTCTCCGCGTCCCGGCAGCACTATTGCGTCCGGAGCCCTTTTTAACATGGGAGCAACAAGGGGCACGGGGGTGGTGAGTGGAACAGGAACAACATTTGACTCACTGACTCCCCAGGTCAGACGCGGGACGTCCATGGACGGCTGCTGGGACCCATGCGATGCGCTCCGGCCGGAGCGTTTCTCCCTCCTCTGAGTGCCGTAGAGGGCACGGGACCCTCCGAAGCCCTGCGACTCAGGGAACCTAGGTTCGAACAGGTAGTCAGGGAGGTCGCCGTCATCGGTTAAGGAATCATCCGATAAGGGGTCAAAGTCTGAGGAATGCAACTCCTTCGCTGGCGGGTAACCGCAGGGTTTGGCTGCTGTAGGGTCCCTTGGCCAGTCCGGCAAGGAGCGCTGAATAGGTAGGCCTTGACCGCGGCTGCGGGAAGCTGGAGCAGGTCCTACTCCAATAGAGGCATGCCACACGGAGACCGCTGTGGTAGTGGTGGTCTCCGAGGTGGTCTCGGCCTGTGTGCTTGTCACGTCTGTTAGGCTGGTCACACTGGTTGGATCATCTTCGGTCATAGGGCTTACCTCCGGAGAGCAAGGTGGCGGGGTAGCCGAATGCAAGGTCAAGGTTGATGAGACCGAGGCGACCTCAACGTTGGGAGCCTCCGGCATTATGATCTCCACCGATGGGGATGGTTCCGGCCTTGTGGCTTCCTCCTCCGCGGTGACGTCAGCCGTAATAAAGTTCACCCTGTACTCCATTGGAGTTTTAACGGGCGATGTGGCAACAAAAAAGGTAGGCCCGGCACTTCTGGCATCGGGCGAATGGCTGGGTTTTCACGGACAGTTCCTCGCATCGAGGGCAGGATAGTCCCAGCATCTCCGTTCCTCCGCTCGACAATAGCACAAACTGTCCCTGGGTGGACAGGCGAATACCTGTGTCAGTCACAGGCACTCCAGGTGGTGTAAACATGCTGAGGACCCCCGGTGTAGTGGTAGGGGACCTCAATCGTGGGGTGGCAACACCCGCTTGTAGAAAGGCAGACATCACCACAAGGTTTCTCCTTCTCACTTGCTGTTGGGCGGTGTTCTGCAGAAAAGGTGCAAAGACTCTGTCATACGTCTCACGCAGGGGTGGGTGACTCCTCCCCCCACTTGAAGAACTTGTCCAGACACGTTTCAGGCGCGTGCTGTGCTGCATGTACGCCCAAGCTTAGCTGTGCGAGGTTAACTCACTCGTTACCGGACAGTTCAAAACACGATACTCCGCTCTTTAGTAAATCTTGTACTCACAATTTTCCGTTGCCAGAGGTAACAGCCGATTCCCGGACGAGCCCCCACGTGTAGCGCTACCCCCTCAGGAGCCGCTGGTTGTTTTGGGATCGGCGTATTAAGTTACCTCTAATCGTTGTCTAGGGGTGATAGTAGTGAGTAGAGCAGTAAACGAATGTCCAATCAGCGAATAAGGTTTTCTGAATGCTTTATTTCTTGGCCCAACACGACCAACATCAACATGAGGTAGATAGGAAAGGTTGATGAAGTAGAGGAACTTTGCGGGACTTAAAGCGATGCAGTGCCGAATCGCAAAAAGCGGGCAGGTCCTTATCCTGCATATTGGTCCGGGTCTTAAGTGGTGATACAAAAGTCTGTATGTGTGTCTGCAAGCAAGTCTCAGCATAGCACTCATCAGTGCTGTGAATGTTCATACAAACAACTTATGCCTCATACACACGGGCAAACATGTACGATGAAAACGGTCTGCCGGACCGTTTTCAGCGTACATGCCCGCCCGGAGATTTCTGTATGATGGCTGTACACACCATCATACAGAAATCCGCGCGTACACGATACGCGGTGACGAGGCCACGCCGTCGTTGCGACGATGACGCGGCGACATGCGCGGCCCTGGAAGTTCAATGCTTCCACGCATGCGTCAAAGTCATTCGACGCATGCGAGGGATGGCGGCCGCTCGGACATGTACGGTAAGTCTGTACAGACAACCGAACATGTCCGACGGGCAGGATTCCAGCGGGCATGTTTCTAAGCAAGTTTAGAAACATTTGCCCGCTCGAAAACGGTCTGGCGGGCAAATGTACGCTGGAATCCTGTCCGATCAGCCGTACACACGACCAAACATGTCTGCTGAAACTGGTCCGCGGACCAGTTTCAGAAGACATGTTCGGTCGTGTGTACGGGGCCTAATACACTGCCTCTGTATGCATCAGCAAATGGCTTTTTATCTGTGTAATCTTATAAGAAAGTCAGAGTAAACCTTTCTGCAGTCTAAGAAACCTGGTCTCAGACACTGTTGGAAAACTTTAATGTAAACCCTCTCTTTGTTAACAAGATGTTTCAGCAAGACAATATGCAATCTGGGTTACGGCCAGGTTTAATACCCCTTCCAGATGAGGAATTAAACCCTGAATCAAACCAGGGAAAAACACTTGACAAAACCAACCTGGAAAGTGCAAGAGAACCTTAATGCTGACAAAGAACTACTGTCTAATATCAATGAATTATGGTCTAATACTGTGTAGCGCTACCCCCGAAGGAGCCGCTGGTTAATTTGGGATTGGCGTATTAAGTTACCAAATTCTTCTGTCTAATGACAATGCTTGTGAGTGTGGATAAAAGAACAAGTGTCCAGCAGGTAGCGTGAGTTTTTTTTAATGCTTTATTCCAGAGCCAACAAGGCCAACATCAACATGACACACAGTATAGGAAAAAGGTTGATGAGTAGGAAGGACTTGTAGCGTGTAGATATCAAAAAACATAGAGAGCAAGCCTGCTCTTGGCTCAGATAATCTAAACGTCGCCACCCTCGCCAGGGTGGGTAAGTGCCCCTTGGACAGGCAATTAAGTTGGACCTGGCAGCCAAAGGGTCGCTCGCAATAATCAGATCACTGGGAGGAAACAATGCCTCTACCACAGGCGTAGTAAATTTCCTTGGTATAATTGAAGTGTAAGGATAGAGAATGCTCCCAGTAAGTTTTGTTCTACAGGATCACCCTCTGACAGCAAAAGAAAAATACCTGTCACGTAGCGCGGTGATCGGATCCCCGGTGGTTCGTCCAGGCCTCACAGACAACCTCTGCACTTAGGTTCTCCCGAGCCAATCCCCCACCGTTCAGCCTCCAGCTTAGGATCTGGAACCCAGCAAGCCGCTGGGGTCCCCTTCTTCATCAACGAAAGGCTCTGCGAGGTGCACAACCTCGACCCGACTGGCCATGAGGATGGGGCCCGCAGATGCGCGCACCATAAAGGTGGATGCCACACCTGGAACTCGGGCCCCGCAGACTACCAAAAAAAATGGCCGGTGCTCCAGATATACCCCCCGCCAGCATGCCCAAAGAGGGGAAGTCCTCCGATTGGCTGCTGGGGAAGGATGGTTCCGTCAGAACCCCTATAGCGCCAACTGTCGCACAGACTGACCCAAGAGGCAGTTCTGAACTGGCACCAGCTCAAACTAACAACTAGTGAATGGGAGCAAGTAAAATCTCCCATTCCCCACTAACTTTAGCGTAACGCCCCACTAACAAAAAGGGGGGGGGTTATAACTGTTAAATGCATGTCTGCTCTGTCCCAACAATCTCATGAGCCATTACAACTAGAGGGCGCTATCAA
This sequence comes from Rana temporaria, assembly GCF_905171775.1. Lineage (NCBI taxonomy): Eukaryota > Metazoa > Chordata > Amphibia > Anura > Ranidae > Rana > Rana temporaria. Next base: position 642,863,366 of record NC_053489.1, on the reverse strand, counting down.
GAAATTCAATGTTGCTTATGAGAACTATCAAAGACCGTGTGTTAAATATACTGATCTCTTAAAAAGGTTGCTACACTCAAGGGTCATTGGCAGAATTAAAGGGATTTCAGGAGCTCAGTCTTGAAAGAGACAATTTAGTGGTGCAAACAAAGTGAAAATAACACGGCTTCATGAATTCATGTACCCCCCGCCAGCATGCCCAAAGAGGGGAAGTCCTCCGATTGGCTGCTGGGGAAGGATGGTTCCGTCAGAACCCCTATAGCGCCAACTGTCGCCCAGGGGTGGGAGCGCACCCCTGGACACACAGACTGACCCAAGAGGCAGTTCTGAACTGGCACCAGCTCAAGCTAACAACTAGTGAATGGGAGCAAGTGAAATCTCCCATTCCCCACTAACTTTAGCGTAACGCCCCACTAACAAAAAGGGGGGGGGGGGTTATAACTGTTAAATGCATGTCTGCTCTGTCCCAACAATCTCATGAGCCATTACAACTAGAGGGCGCTATCAAGAAATTCAATGTTGCTTATGAGAACTATCAAAGACTGTGTGTTAAATATACTGATCTCTTAAAACGTTGCAACACTCAAGGGTCATTGGCAGAATTAAAGGGATTTCAGGAGCTTAGTCTTGAAAGAGACAATTTAGTGGTGCAAACAAAGTGAAAATAACACGGCTTCATGAATTCAGATCTTATCGCTCTGCATCTACTAGACACTCCACAAGATCTTCCAAATCCCTACAATCAAGATCTTCTGCACTCAGTCAACAACTCATAAAGGCCCGTGTAGATGCTGAAGCTTCTAAAATTCAGGCAGCTTTTGCCCAAAAGAAAGCAGAATTGGAAGCCAAAACTGCACACCAGAAAGCAGAGAAAGAAGCCGAAGCCGCATGCCAGAAAGCAGAGAAAGAAGCCGAAGCCGCACGCCAGAAAGCAGAGAAAGAAACTGAAGCCGCATGCCAGAAAGCAGAGAAAGAAGCCGAAGCCACATGCCAGACAGCAGATAAAGAAGCCGAAGCTGCACGCTAGAAAGCAGAGAAAGAAGCTGAAGCCGCATGCCAGAAAGCAGAAATGGATGTTTTGGAAAAACAATGTGAGCATGCCACAGCCATGGCAAGGTTAAGGGTCTTAGAACAAGTCGCTATTGAAAGCGAAAGAGACAACAGTTGCAGACACTCAGTTGTATCTTATGCCTCAGATTCTTCACATACCTCTTCAAAACGCCAACTGCCTGTCACAGCAACCAAAGCACTCAATCAAAGTCTCTTATCTGCACCTACAGTACCTCAAGAAAATTTGCCTTTATACCATCCAGTACACCAGACTGCAGCATTTCAGCAAGCAGCAGACACTGGTATGCATATAACAGACTGTCCACCTTATTTTGGCACTAACCTATTACCTCCTGGCAAGCACACTAATCCACAGCTACAAACCAACATGTCAATGGACTTTAAGCCAATTCCAGCATTGAATGCCTTCGCACCAACATATGTTCCCAAGTCACTTAATGTCAATGCACCAGCCATCACACCTAACGCTGTTCCACCTGCAGTCATGCATGTAAAGTCTGAGAACACAGACATGTCACAGTTTGCTAAATACATACTCTGCAGAGAGCTCACTAAGACAGACCTCACCATGTTTGACAAGCCTGAAATATTTACAGAGGCTGGAAATCCACCTTTGAGGCCACAATCAGTGACCTAGACATCAATGCCACAGGAGAATTAGATCTGCTCATCAGATGGCTAAGTTCCCAGTCAAGTGAACACATCAAGAGGCTCAAAACAGTTCATATCGACAACCCCCCTGCAGGTCTTAATGCTGCTTGGGACAGACTTGAAGGTACCTTTGGCAGCCCAGAGGCCATTGAAGATGCCTTATTCAAAAGGTTGCCAAGCTTCCCGAAGATTTCTTCTAGAGACGATCTAAAGTTTCAAGAACTCAGCGATGTTCTATTAGAGCTTCAACTTGCTAAGGAGGACATCAACTTACCTGGTCTCAGTTACCTTGACACCGCTCGTGGCATCAACCCTATTGTTCTCAAGCTTCCATATGGCATTCAAGAAAAATTGGCAGCGCTTGGATCAAAGTATAAGGAAAATCATTGCGTTGCCTATCCTACTTTTTTCCTACTTCTGCAAGTTCATCAAAAGAATTGCAGACACTAAGAATGACCCAAGTTTCTCCTATGGTGACTGTAACCCTCTCATCTCACCCTCTCAAAGACCTGTGAACACACGTATGACACACAGAGGCCATAGAAGTCCAGTGTTAGTGAAAAGGACTAATGTTCTACCTGCACCTGATACAGTTCTCGAAAATACAAGAAAATTGAGAACCCAAATCGCCAATGTCCGATACATAACAAACCACATCCACTTAAGAAATGTATCAGCTTCAGAAAGAAGACCCTACAAAAACGTAAGGAACTTTTAAAGAAATTTGGAGTTTGCTACAAAGGCTATGCCTCCACTGAAAACTTTGCAAAGGATTGTAAAGCTATCATTAAATGTATAGAGTATGACAGCGATGACCATGTGCAAGCTCTTCATCAATATCCGCACAACTCTACTACACTCACAAACAAACTTCCTGAGGCAAAGCAAGGTGGGGAGCGCACAGATCAAACAGCACCTTCCACCTCAGTGTTCTCTACATGTACAGATTAGTCTGCGGAGAAGGATTCTGTGGCAAATCCTGTGCAAAGATTTGCTTCGTTCGTGTATACCCCAAAGGTCAACCTGAAAAGGCCATAAGACTGTATACTATTCTGGATGAGCAGAGCAACAGATCTCTTGCAAGAACACAGTTTTTTGAATTGTTAAACATAAAAGGAGATGCTCTACCTTATACCCTGAGCACTTTTGCCGGCACTACAGAAGTCTTAGGTAGGAGTCTTGTAGGAGTCTTGTAGTTGCTCCCCTGAATGACAATGTGGGAATATTCTTGCCCACTATCACTGGGTGTAAACAGATTCCAAGAAGCAAAGAGGAGATCCCTACTCCTGAGAATCCTGAAGATGCCTTTTACCATTCTCACTTGAAGGACATAGCCAACCAAATACCAGCCTTCGACGAAAGTGCTGGTATCCTGGTGTTACTTGGCCGAGACATCTTAAGGTTGCACAAGGTTTGTCAGCAAATCAACGGTCCACATGATGCACCATATGCTCAGTGTCTGGATCTAGGCTAGGTCATCATAGGCAATGTCTGTCGAGACAAAGGCAGCAGGTCTTACTCAGTCTCTTCCTTTAAAACACACGTCCTGTCAAAAGGACTGACTACTTGTTCTGCACAACAACCGCATCAATATAATGTGAAAAATAGACTGTTTGAAAAAGGTGCACAACGGCACATCATACAAGAGGATAAGAAAGCCCTTAATGTCTGGAATGACAACATCGGCAACACAGTGTTCGAAGTAACCACTAAAGACAATGAGTTGGCAGCTATCATGGAAGACAAAGGATTCTTGAAAACCATGAGTAAAGAGTTCTACCAAGATAATTCCAACAGTTGGGTAGCACCTTTACCATTTTGTACCACGAGAAAGAGACTACCAAATAACAGAGTGGAATGCATTAGGAAGTTCTCTGCGCCTGAACAATGGTACTATGTTCCCACTAACCTCAACCCCGCTGATCGCGGCAGTCGTGCAGTACCTACTACTGCATTTATGGACACATCATGGCTATCTCCACCAGTACTCTTGAATGATAAACTCATCTCAAGTTCTACAGATTCTAACTTTGATCCAGAATCTGATAAGGAAATCAGAGCTGTTACCGCCACACTCAACACCTCTGTGAAACCATGGGTAAGGCTGAGTCCTCACCGCTTTGAATGCTTTTCAAAGTGGTCCTCTGTTGTATGAGCCATTGCACGTCTTATTCACATTGCTCATCAATTTGCAAACATCTCTAGCACTGGAAAAGTGTGTCACAAGTGGCACATCTGTAAAGGCCCTCCCGCAATAGAGGAAGTCTCTCAAGCAGAAAAAATTGTGAACTTCTTGAATGACAACAAGTGTAGCTTGACCTAGAGATGAATACTGTATGCAGGGTGCTGGGTATAAAGCAAATATATTATATTATATAAAGTCCTACACAAAGGTTTAAAGTGAAAGCAACTTATGGATTATATACGGAAAATTTGATTGCTCATCTTATCAAATACTTCATCATCTTAGTTGACAAAAATGGATAGAATGAGCAGCATCAAATTCAAGCATGTATTGCATTTAAGCATTATTTTCTTTCTGTGAATATTTTTTCATGTTCATAAACATATTCTGGGTCAATTTTATATAAGAGTTTATGGTTTTAAATTGTTGTTTTAAATATATTTTAAGTAGGTAAATTTAGTAAAAAAACAAAAACAAGCTAATATGTATTATAAAGGGGTTACAGCACAGTAAGCACACAATTATAGCCAGTAATATAGCAACTTCAAGCATCCCTGTGTTTTTTTTAGTGACCAACCTGCACTATTCAGTGAAAATGGAGATATGCGGATTCAAGACCTCAATGACTTAAAAAAAGAAAAAAAAAATATCGGCGGAACTATGCTTTAAGTCAGCAGCTACAAATACTGCAGCTGCTGACCTTTAAAATAAGGAAACTTACCTGTCCTGGGCGCCAGCAATGTCGGCACCCAAAGCTGATCTATCACTTGGCTCTCGGGTGCTGCCACCGCCATCTTCGGTAAGGGAATCAGGAAGTGAAGCCTTGCGGGTTCACGCGCTGGTTCCCTACTGCGCATGCGCGACTTGCGCTGCGCGATCCCACTGGTCCCTGCTGTCTTCTGGGACCTGTGTGTCTCCCAGAAGACAGCTGGGTGGACAGAGAAGGCGCCGAAAGTGGCATAGATACCCACGGGTGGCTCGGGTATCTATGTCCGGAAGTGGGAGCAAAATACCTGGGGGGGGGGGGGGTTCCGAAAAGCGGAAGTTCTATTTTTGGGTAGAACTTTAGGCCAGCTGCATCAAAATGATCCCTCGCTAACCAATTCTGCAAATTTGACAACTCTTTATTTGCAAAATAGCTATTCTTGAGAGTATACACAGTAGCCAGCTTGAACAGGTATTGTAATATACACTTACTAAGAATCCTAGTATCTCATATGTTGTATATATGAAGCTATTGAGGACCTGAACACTCATATCTTCCTTTTCACTGTCTGCCCTGTGCAGATTGGTAACTAAAAAAAAAAGCGAAGGGATGCATGAAGTTGCTATATTATTGGCTATAAGTTTATGTATATTGTGCTGCAACCCCTTTGTATTACATATTGAAAATTTATTTTACAAATACACATTTAATATATGACAAATGATTCCTAGAGCAATATGGGTTAGCAAATGAGACACCCCAACAGTTATAGTCTGTCTTGTGATTTCTGTAACTGACTGTGACTTCAAACCGAGTTGTCCAGAAAGGAATGGCCTATCTGACACATTTTGTTGCCAGGAATTAGATAAACCAAATGGACATTGCTTGCAGTGGTTCCTGATAAGTTTGTGCACTAATTGTGTTTCCTTGGTTGCTCTTTCTGCAATTTTCCACGATTCTAGAATCAATGTATTTAATGACGCCAATAAAAAGAGCTATCTGAAATATCAAATGTTATGGGTCCACAATAAATTAAGTACATGCATTATCACAATTACAGTCTGTCTCAAAAACTGCAAGTCACAAAGGTTAATTAGATTTTTTCTATGTGATATTGTTTATACAAGATGGGACTACGTACCTCACCCACATATGACAATGATTTTTCAATAAATAATTAACTTTAGCACAAACTTATCAAACAAATTGGCTAAGACAGCAGTAACCAATGCAGCTCAGAAAGCAATTTGTCTTAGCTATGGTAGCTATTTTATACTGTATTTTGGGTAAAGGGCTATATAAAAAATGAAGTAATGCATAACTATCAGTCAGCAATCATCCAATATTCTTATTATGGCTATAAACAGATCTTTTTATGATTCTGTATCTAATAGTTGTCTCTTATTATGATGTTCTATTACTTCTCTGTTTCTGTCCTGTTGGGTTGTTGGCAGTACTCTCAGCCTAATCTAGTGGGTCTTTTGTTGTGACACTCATGGATTTAGGTAACATCTTCCATCCTGCTAAAATCCCTTATGCCGCGTACACACGACCGTTTTTCATTTCCAGAAAAATTTAATTTTTTAAATTGGTCATTAAAAACGATCGTGCGTAAAAATGAGTATCAAAAATTTAGAACCTGCTCCTAGCGGCCAGCGTAAATATGCACCTAAGATACGATGGCGTAAGAGACTTACGTCAGTCGTATCTTAGACAAATTCTGGCGTATCTGATTCTTTGAATCAGGCGCCGAGATACGACACCTCACATTCGGACTTACGACGGCGTACATGGAGATACGCCGTCGTAAGTCCTTTGTGAATCTGGCCCATAGTTTCTTTCCATGACATGAAAAACGGTCGTGTGTACGCGCCATAAGAAATGCCTAATGGGAGCAGAAGTGAAGCTACAGTCCGGATACCTCCATCAAGTAATGATCATCAAGAGTACGTTTTAAGCCCAACTCCAGCCTGTTTAATTGTTGGATACAGTAGGGAAGGGTTAGAACCTTAAGTTGTACCTTACCACCACAACCAAATAACATGGAAATGGAAAGCGAAAATTTTTTCTTAATTACAAACATTAAAATATTGTTAAAATCATCCACAAAAGGCAAGAAACAGAGGCCACATAAATGTGACTGTCATAGACTTGCGTTTTGTTATTTTCACAAGACGAAATGTATTGATGCGTTTCACGGTCTTCTCGCTTCTTCAGAATCTGTATCTTTAATGTGACAACAAATGAAATAACTATGCAAAAAAAATAACAACAAAAATCAATAACAGCAGTATACCATAAAAAAGAAAAAAATATATATTTAAAGTGAACTAATACCTGTATATCAGAATGATATAGATGTCCAATGAGAGCAAAAGGAAAGGTAGAAAAGACTAAACAAAAAAAAAAAACACCAGGCTGCCAACTGCCAACTCATACAAACACATACAAACCACTCCCTCACCACCTTCATGCCCCAAATACGACCCAAAGACAACGAGATCTGGGGAGAACACAAACCAGACCGAGGCGTGAGCCAAACTCATTTTTCACAACTTAATAGTAAGCATGAATAGCAGGAGCATTAATACCAAAAAGGTATATAACTGGTCTCATAAGTTCCAAGTAGACAGCAAAGGCTCACTAAAAAATAAATAAAAACAAGAAACAAATAAAACTATATACCGGTAAATGTAGGCTGGCAAACAAATTAACCATCCAGTATCCCCTTCCTATAATGCCCACCAATTAAACAGTGTCAAGTAACTACACTATATTGCCAAAAGTATTGGGATAATCTCCTTTCCCTGAAGAATCCTTATGTGGGGAAATGCATTGGGTGGAGTCACTATTCTAGACACTATCATACTTGAGCCAGTCAGACTATGTGCCGTGGTTGTGCTTTTTTGATTTTTTGTGTGGAACTTTGTTTTTAGCTTGATGTTATGTTCTGATTTGGAGTAATAAATCTTTTAAACAAACTGCACCATGAAGCCTTTCTCTTTCTGCCCCTATTAACAATACCGGTATGGTGAGCAAGTTTGGATATCTATTTGATGTATAAAATCCATTGAAAAGGGAGTTTTGCATAGCTCAGACGGGATATCTGCACCTTCATTTGAAACTTCAGATGCTGATCCCTATCTGGCTGATGGTATTCTGACATGCCTATTTGATCTCTATTACTTGAGATCCAACAGATTTGGTAAGCGGCAGTGATTGCGTTTTTTCTTTGATGAATAGAAAATCTTACCTGCAGACAAGTTGTCATTCTGTTGTAATTGTGGATACCGGCAATTGTGAAGCTACTCCAATAATTTTTTGGATCCCTAATTGCTTGTTTAGGACATTGTATCAATTTTTTCTAGATATTCTCTCATTTAAGGTTTTTCACTCATTAAGGCCGGGTACTAACGAGCAAACATGTACGATGAAACCGGTCCGTCTGACCGTTTTCACCGTACATGTCTGCCCGAGGGCTTCTGTACGATGGCTGTACTAACCATCGTACAGAAGTCCGCGCGTAAACAATACGCGGGGCGTGGCCGCGTCGTCGCTGCGACGATGACGCGGCGATGACACAGCGACGTGGGCGGGCCTGCCATTTAAATGCTTCCACGCATGCGTCAAACTCATTCGACGCATGCGAGGGACGGCGGGCACTCGGACATGTACGGTAGGTCTGTACTGACGACCGTACATGTCCGAGTGGGCAGGATTCCAGCGGACGGTTTTAAAACACGTCCAGGAATATTTGTCTGCTGGGAAAAGGCCCGGCGGGCAAATGTTTGCTGGAAATCTGCCCGCTCGTGCCTAAACACGACCAAACATGTATGCTGAAACTGGTCCGCGGACCAGTTTCAGCATACATGTTTGGTCGTGTGTACGGGGCCTTACACATATTCACTTAATTTATGTGGTAGCGCACTATTTTTGTTTTACAAAAGTATTGGGACGCCTGCCTTTACACTCACATGAACTTTAATGACATCCCACTCTTAGTCCATAGGGTTCAATATTGAGTTGGCCCACCCCTTGCAGCCATAACAGCTTCAACTCTTCTGGGACATCTGTTCACAAGGGTTAGGTTCACAGTTTCCACTCTAATTCATCCCAAAGGTGTTATATCGGGTTGAGGTTAGGACTCTGTGCAGGCCAGTCAAGTTTCTCCATCCCAAACTCACTCATCCATGTCTTTATGGACCTTGCTTTGTGCACTGGTGTGCAGTCATGTTGGAACAGGAATGGGCCATCCCCAAACTGTTACCACAAAATTGGGAGCATGAAATTGTCCAAAATGTCTTGGTATGCTGATGCCTAAAGAGTTCCCTTTACTGGAACTAAGGGACCAAACCCAACCCCTGAAAAACAACCCCACACCATAATCCCCCTTCCACCAAATTATTTGGAGGGGTGGCCCAAAAGATTGGACAATATTGAGTCCTGTCCTCAACCTGACAGAACACATTTGGGATGAATTAGAGTGGAGACTGCGAGCCAGGCCTCCTCATTCAATATCAGTGCCTGACCTCACAAATGTGGTTCTGGAAGAATGGTCAAACGATCCCATAGACACACTCCTAAACCTTGTGGACAGCCTTCCCAGAAGAGTTGAAGCTGTTAAAGCTGCAAAGGGTGGGCCAACTCAATACTGAACCTTACAGTTCATGTTCGAGTAAAGGCAGGTGTCCTAATACTTTTGACAATATAGTGTATATCTCTCAGGTTTGAATATTATATCCACCAATGTGATAAATAGTCAGGTACCAAGAGTTACATGTACACTGTCCTCCTAAAATCCAATAAGATACAAACAAAATCATATCTCACTCCCAAATCCTTGCATAGTTATTTCATTTCTTGTCCCATTAAAAGCATGGATCCTGAAGATTGTGAAATGTGTCAATTCATTTAGACTTGTGGAAATAACAAAACACATGTCAAAAACAGACAAAATTATGTGGTATCTGTTATTTGCCTTTTGTGGAGGATTTTAACAATATTTTATTATGTAGTATCCCTATCATGTGTTTTTTGTTGTTGTCTGTGTTTCTGTTGAGGAGAGGTTTCCCCACCTATCCTCAACATGGCAGGGGGGTACCTTGCCAGGGGGATCCCACTTGCAAAGCACCTTGTCCCTATGTTAATGAGGAGAAGGGCCTCTTCCCCAAAACCCTGGCCTGCTGGTTGTAGAGGGTCTGTGGGCAGGGGTTTTGTTGACAACTCCTTTAAGAAAAAAAGAAAACAAAAAAGTCCCGCAATGTAATACGGTCAATCACAATGTCCAGCAATGTAGATCAACGTCAGTCACGATGCCCGATGCCCACCAATGCACAAAAAAAGCCAACAAATGTCTGTTCCTGTAGCTTCACATGATCCAAGTGCTCTTTTTTTTTTCTTTTAGCAGTTGACCATCCAACAAACTTTTTATTCGGTAGAAGTGAGGCATCATGAAGAGACTTTGGGTCGTGTGCGAGCCCTACTGCACTTCAATGCATTCATGGGTTTAACCAACCATCTGCACATGGGACTATGTTTCTTGCACATAGGCAACTATTAAGGAAGTCTTAAGCCATCAGCTCAGAATCTCGGCATTAACACTATCGGACAATAACACCAATAGGACAATTCTAAGGTTCCAGCGCTACCTATGCATTCTTCTAGATTTTAATTGTCTGTATTTATGTCTTTTTGATGTATGTCATGGAGCCAGGAAGTGAGACGGAATCCTATAATCCAGTCTTCCTTAAACAGGGTTCCTTGGAACTCTAGGGCAGTGGTCATCAACCCTGTCCTGCAGGGCCCACTAACAGGCCAGGTTTGCAAGATAACTGAAATACATCACAGCTGATATCATTTGCTCCTCAGGCCCCGTACACACGACCGAACATGTCCGCTGAAACTGGTCCGACGGACCAGTTTCAGCAGACATGTTCGATCGTGTGTACGGCCGACCGGACAATTGTCCGGCGGATCGGACAGTTTCCAGCGGACAAATGTTTCTTAGCATGCTAAGAAACATGTCCGCTGGAAGCCTGTCCGTCGGACAAGTTCGGTCGTCTGTACAGACTCACCGGACATGTCCGATCGGCCGAAAGCCCTCGCATGCGTCGAAGTGATTCGACGCATGCGTGGAAGCATTGACCTTCCAGGGCCGCATATCGTGTCCGCGCGGATTTCTGTCTGATGGTGTGTACAACCATCAGACAGAAATCCGGCAGCGGACGGATCCGCTGATGTGTACGAGGCCTCAGTGATTGCAGTATTCTAGACTGCATCTCCCCAAGGTAATACATAAAACCTGGCCTGTTAGTGGGCCATGCAGGACAGGGTTGATGACCACTGCTCTAGGGTTCCTCCAGAGGTTACTAAGCGTCCATCGAGAAATGGGAAATTCCTGACTTTCACATAAGAAACCACTGACACCAATGATCTATTTATTTATCTGTAAAGGGGTAGTATATCCAACAACCACAAATGTAAGGGGCACTCTTCTCACTGACCATCACACTAATGTACTGTGAGCGGTAGATAAAGTTACTATTCCCTGCACCTGGAAAGTTATTTCAAGGTTTTATCCACGTTAAAAATGTTGAGAAAGGCTGTTCTAATCCTTCCATAGAATATGAAAGCTAAGGAAAACAAATTAGCTTCAAAGCAGTCCATATGCTAGTAGATATTCGAATGAACATTGATATGAACATTTGCTTGAAAAGTTCATTCCAATGTCGTTCGAAAGTACTTCAAAAAAAGTTTTTTTTTGTTGTTTTTGGACTGAATGGACTATGACTATACTGAACCAAAATCACATTCACATTTATAAATTAAAGAGAAAAATTTCCATCCTGCTTCTTTAAATTTTTTCATCACTGTGGTCGAAAACTAACATCAATATGACCCCACTAAAGATTAGAAATATGAATAAATGTTCTTAAAGCGAAATTAGACTCCTCTGTATATAGGGCTTTTTTTCTCAGAAATTAGGTACAGGTACTCTTCTCTTCTGAGTCACCCCTTGTCTCCGCCCCTACCCATCTCAAAGTTCCGTCTTTTGGTCCCACCCCCTACCCACCTCCCAGTACTGCCCCTTTTAGAGAAAATAGTATCAAGTACCATTTTGTGGTGGTAAGTAATTTGTATGGAATTTGTTAATTATAATAAGAAATGCAGTAAAATAGATCCCCTGAAACCAGAAACAATAGACCCCCCTCAAGCAACAATAGCCCCTTTAGCAACTACGGATCTCCTGACCAACAATAGACCCCCTGCAACAAGACATCCCCAGCCATAACAGATCCACCCTAGGAACAATACCTGCCAGCCAACTGTAGTTCTCTCAGCAGCCAGCATTAGTAGACCCTCCAACAGCCACCAACAATAGACCCCTTCCTCAATAGTAGATCACTCCCAGCAACAGTTGACCCCCCAGCATCATAAGACAAAACCAGCTACAATAGGCCACTCCTTCAACAATAGACCCCCCGCCAGCAACAATAGAAGACAGTATTAATGGACCCTGCAGCATTCACGTCCCCCCTTTCCATTACATACACTCAGTGCTGGAGGTGCCGGAACTGCGTTCCCCAACGTTCCCGCTAAAAAAAAGCCCAAGCTCTTGCTGTATGTATTTTTTTTAATCCCCCCCCCCCAGGAGGATTAAGCCATAATGTGCCAGTATGCACAGCACATTATGGCAGACTTTCCTGTCAAATAAAGTCCTTAGACCTACAGCTGGTCCTGGGCACTTTAATCTTCTGCTTTTCCTTCTGGGTTTGCGCTATTTGGCCACTTGAATGGCAGGGCCTTGATGACATCACTCACGCATAGGAGTAACTTCATCACAACAAAGAGTGGTGCCGTACTTTGAGCTGTGCATGCCTGGCTCAGTAAATATTACTACTGAGAGGCAGGCAGAAAAAAAATTGACAGGAAAGACCACCCAAAAAAAAAACTTACTTGTCGATGGGTTAAAAAAAAATTAGCTTAATTCCGTTTTAAAATGAAAATGTTCAAATGAAATTCTACCGAAGTAAGGACAGCTTAACACCTGACTATAGATCTACTTTAACAGCGCTCTCTAAATAATGGACTTTGAAAATTGCTTTCATTAAATCCACAGGGCTCTCCGACCTAAACCTCCTATAGACAAACCTCCCCGCGACATTATCCTTTGCATGAAGGACTTTATCACCAAGGAGAATATACTAAGAGCCGCAAGAAACTCGCGCAATATCGAGTTTGAAGGCACGAGGATTCAATTATACCCTGACATCTCACAGGCCACCCTTGAAAGAAGGCGCAAGATGAGGGAAGTTACATCTATCCTTCAATCGGCCCGCATCAGATATAGATGGGGATTTCCATTCAGACTAACCGTACCTCATAATGGAACTGTCTACTCTGTAGTCAATGTCACTGAGGGCAAGGAGCTCTTAATTAAATTGGGTTTGCTGGACCCTGAGGCTTGCCCGAGACCACCTTCTACTCCACACCCATCTCCCATTTGGGCCACTCCCTCCTCAAGACATGATCATAGAAGGATGAGATCATCTCTGCGATTCGCAAATCCGTGAAAGTCATAAACTGATGGGTTCTCTATTTTTTTTTTCTTATCTATAATTTTACTGACCACCGAAGGATACCTCGGCACCATCTCAGGCCTTTTCTCTTCTGGTGGCATTATTTTTTCTTCACTCCCCCACTCAAGATTCAAGATGTGGCTCTCCTATACAACGTACCACACCAGATCAATCGCACCCAACTAACTGCTACGTATTGAAGGAAAAGGATTCACATTTTAGCATAAACTATTGCTTTTGGCCCTGGGTTTTGCTAGATCTTGGAAGTCACCTCAAACACATTCACTAATTCTGGGGATCCATGCCGAGGTCCCTTTCCCCCTCACCCCCATTGTATTTAAAGGTTTGGGGGTGGGGAGAGAATAGTTGGGGTTTTTTTTTTTTTTTTTTTTTTTTTTTTTTCTCTCTCTTTCTCTCCTTCCCCCCCCCCCCCCCCACTGCCGCGGTCAGTAATTTCAGGCAACCCACACCGGATTGTTCCATGGAGGGGGAGGAGAGGGATAATATCTTCTATTTTTTTTGTATGTATATGTGTATAGGTATATATGTATATCTTTCTCTGTTTTTTTTTTTTTTTTTTTTTTTTTTTTTTTTTTTTCTTTTTCTTCTTTCTCTCCCACCAGCACCCACGATATAGCTCTCGCTACAGAAAAGAAAAAGAAAACACATAGAGTGGCTTGGCCCTCCCGCATCCGCATGTTTGACCCCCCTCTCACTTTCGGAGTCTTAGTATGATTCTTATGGCCCGCTTTTTTGTGCCTTTGATCATGCTCTCTGCAGCCCTTTTTAGCAGGACTCCGGAGGTGAGTTTTGGACCCACAGGTCCAATGGTTACTATTTTTATGTCAAACCGTTCTCTTCAGTTTGACCCCATTTTTTGGTTTACTTACCTTTCACAGTTTTATAACATGTTTAGTTGCTTTAAACTTTTTGAAACAATGTTCGCACGGTTCATTTTGTTATGCTTTTATACACTCAAGTCTCACATTGATAACAAAGTGTTTAGTTATAGATTTGACAAGAATTTCTCTCCTAAGGTATACGCCACACTATCATATGTTTCTTTATACTTTGGATATACATGCAATACAATTGTGAGACGGGTCACTAGGAATGCAGCCATTCTATCACAATCTTTTGTCCCCACTCCACATGATTTAGAGAGGGCCAAGGGCCATCATTATATGTCATCTCTTAGTTCTTTTCTACACACTATAAATGGAATTAAAGGTAATTTCCCATAATGCCAATGGTATAAACTCTCCCCAAAAAAGAAAAAAAGCCTTCCGTCATTATAAAAGATTGGGAGCTGACATAATATTAGTGCAGGAGACCCACTTCGCGATAGCCAAGCACCCCAAATTTTTTGATAAAACATATAGTCAATTTTATTACACAACATTCGACTCTAAGAAAAGAGGAACTGCCATTTTCATCAAAAACTCAGTAATGTTTGAAACTCAAAGTGTCTTCAGAGATCCAGAGAGTCGCTTTCTGATTATAAAAGGCTCTATAGGAGGACGTTTGGTCACCATAGCCTCAGTATATGCACCTAATGAAACGCATGCATCATTTTTTTCAATTTTTTTTGACACTTTGGACAAATACTCCTCCCCCCATTTGATTGTGGGCGGAGACTTCAATTTAGCTGCTCACTCATCCCTAGATAGAAGCAAAGTGGCACCCACATCCAAAGCCTTCCCTAAAACATTAAATCGCACACTACTAAACCACCAACTCATTGACACATGGAGGGCTCACAACGTCGGCATCAAAAATTACACCTTTTATTCACATCCCCACGACTGCTCCGCTAGGCTTGATTACATCTTTTGCACCCCGATTCTAGTCGCTAATTCATCAAAAGCTGACATCCACCCCTGCCCCTGGTCAGATCACCAGATCGTATCTTTCACCACATCCAAAATAGGTCTTGCTGACACACCCCACAGATGGCGCATCAATGATGCACTACTAACAGACCATCTGAATATCCAACAGCTAACTTCCAACATGGAAGATTACTTTACACTTAACTCTTCCCCAGACACTCTTCCCACGTCTCTATGGATGGCCCACAAGGCGGTCATGAGGGGTCATCTAATCAAGCTGGCTTCTACTAAAAACAGGATTAAGCTGACCGATATAAAAACACTAACTAGAGATCTGGACAAATTATATCATAAACACAATCAATCCCCCTCCAGTGATATACTCAAACAAATCCAAGAAAAACGTACAGCCCTAGATACTCTATTAACCTCAGATGCAGAAAAAGCCCTTAGATGGTCAAAAGCAAGATTCTTATTACATAGTAACTCTACTTCCACTATGTTTGCCAGAAAACTGAACCAATCCACGAAACCTCCCCACACCTATAAGCTTAGAAACTCTGCGGGCCACTTAATATCCCATCCGAAGGGAGTCATGGAGGTTTTTTTGAAATTTTATAAGAAACTTCTATCATCTCCCCAAACCACGCCAAAGCAATCCTCGACGCAATGGCTGGATGAAATACAGCTTCCTACTCTATCATCCAAACAGAGTGAGGCATTGAATGCACCCTGCACAGAAATAGAAGTAATTAAGATTATAGGTTCTCTAAAAACCTCCACAGCCCCAGGCCCCGACGGTTTTTCTTCATCATACTACAAAAAGTTTGCATCAGTGTTAATTCCACATCTTGTGAAACTATTTAACCACGTTCTACAAGGCAACCAATTCCCCTCCGAAATGCTCCTAGCAAATATGTCTCTCCTACCCAAACCAAACAAAGACCACTTATCCCCACAGAACTTCCGCCCGATCTCAGTTATAGATAATGACCTAAAAATTTTTGGTAAAATATTAGCAGACAGATTAGCCTCAGTCATCTCGCCCCTTATCCACCCAGACCAAACAGGTTTTATTCCTGACAGACAGATTACGGATAATATAAGATTAGCAACAAACATCATCCAAGACTCCAACCTTCATGCAAGATCAACACTACTACTTAGTTTAGATATCCATAAAGCTTTTGATAGCGTCAGTTGGTCCTACTTAGACTCGCTACTCCCTAGATACGGCATAGGAGATGAATTTCTTCACGGATTTAAAGCCTTATACCACGATCCACATACTCGTATTAAGCTACCCGGCCATAACTCTGAATTTTTCCCATTGAGCAGGGGCACAAGACAGGGTTGCCCCTTATCCCCTCTCCTGTTTGCTCTTGCTATTGAGCCCCTTGCATGCGCTATCCGCAGTAATACCAACATCAAAGGGTACACAAAAGGTTTGAAAGATTTTAAATTAAGTCTCTATGCAGACGACGTCCTCCTGTTCCTCACTGACCCTCTACTATCGGTACCAAACCTAATCCAGACCTTGGATACATTTCATGACCTTTCAGGGTTAGGCATAAATCTATCCAAATGTTCTGCCCTCCCGGTAAACTGCCCCCCCGATCTGACTGCCATATTAAAGGAGAAATTTTCCTTTCAGTGGTGTTCAGATTCCTTCCGATATTTAGGCATTAACATCACCCCATGCTACAAATCCCTATACCACAAAAACTACCCCAGATTACTTCAAAACATTAGAGACTTACTCAAATCATGGTCAGCGTTCCATGTGTCCTTTATGGGTAGAATAGTTGCTACCAAGATGGTTATACTTCCAAAACTACTTTTCTTCTTTAGAGCACTCCCTATCCTGGTCCCTAAAAGCACCCTAGATTCTATACAAAGAGATATAAACAAGTTCATATGGCAAAATAAAAAATCGAGATTTGGATATGCACTGATGTATAGACCTCAGTCGAAGGGAGGGTTGAGTATGCCCAACTTATGGCTATACTACCTCTCAGCCAGATATACACAACTCGCACAATGGTATGCACCCTCCAGTCATATCCCTTGGCTAGAATTTGAAGAACAGTCTATCCTACCGTTCCATCTCCAAGGCCTCCTTTGGTCCAAATCTATTAAAACTCAAAGAATGGGCCAACTTAATAAAGTAGTGCATCAAGACCTACTATTGTGGCACAGACATAAACATAAATTTAACATCGCCTCAGAGATCCCTCCCCTAGCTTCCTTCTTAGGGGACCCTCTTTTTACCCCCCCAGACCTACACTCCA
Organism: Rana temporaria; assembly: GCF_905171775.1. Classification (NCBI taxonomy): domain Eukaryota; kingdom Metazoa; phylum Chordata; class Amphibia; order Anura; family Ranidae; genus Rana; species Rana temporaria. The sequence goes on along the minus strand of NC_053489.1, from coordinate 642,846,051 downwards.
ACCAATATTCTGTTTGGCAACTCCTCAATCTATCTAACTTAAAAGCTTTCACTAAAAAGAACACTTTTCGCTCATTCTTGGATTTACAAACAGAATATAAACTTAGAGACACTGAACTCTCAGACTACAATAATATCAAACTATTCTATGAAAAAAACTATTCTCTCTCCCTCCAAACCCCCTTCACGACTTTTGAACGAATTTGTCTTACTTCACCTCGAGATAGAGGCCTGATTTCTAGAATGTATAGAACCCTAAATGAACACAATTTACCAGACAAAACACGCCAAATGCTGCAATGGGAATCAGATCTAGATGAATCCTTCTCCACTGAACAATGGGACAGCATGACAAATAACCTACGGAAATGTACCAAGACAGCCTCCATTAGGGAATCTGCCATTAAACTCCAATATAGGTGGTACCTCACCCCTGACAGAATTAATTCATTCTATCCTGCAACTTCTCCCCTTTGTTTTAGAGGTTGCCCAGTACAGGGTTCCCTTATCCACACCTTCTGGGAATGTGCACACCTCAAAGACACGTGGCAACAAGTCAGTATTAAAATAGAACAGATAACAGGTAGAAGAATAGAACTGACACCTAAAATGTGTCTCCTGTTTTACCCTATCCCCGACATCCCTATAGCCCACACCAGGCTAATACACACCTTGCTCACATCAATACACTGGGCGATAGCGCTCAATTGGCGCTCCTCCATTGTGCCATGGTCCCAAATTATGGATCGTATGTTATCCATCAAACTAGGGGAACGCATTCATCACACCTTATATGATACTATGAACATATATGATCAGAAATGGAAACCTTGGGACCTTTCTCTATTGAATCACTAAATTAAGCCAAATTTTATTTATTTATTTATTTATTTTTTTCTCTTCTCTATTTTTGCCATTAATCTAATTCATTAAGTTCCCACATTGCTGCATTGTGCTACCTGATAGCCTTTCATACAAATCATTACCTATTTCTCTGCCTATCGAATAACTGCTATGCATATTCTTCACAGATGCTCACTGCTCTTGTATGTATTTTTGTACTCCTTGCCAATTCGAGTTTAAACTGTATTGAGACTTATTTTTTCAATAAACCGTTTGTAAACAAAAAAAAAGAAAATTGCTTTCATTAACTTGTACTATGATGACTTCAAATGCTCCTAAGCTCCTATTGTGTTCAACTGTTATTTTTTCCCTTCGAGGGGAACTGGGCCACTGGCGGTAGTCACTTTCCATGGCTGCATAAAGATTTATTTCTGATCCTTGAACAATGCCTTGTATTAGCACCTAACCAACCAGGTCACCTAAATGCCCGTCTGTTGTGTAAGCCATCGATGGGCTCAAATGTATTGGCACTTTATGTAACTTGTTGCTGCTGCACAGGGAGGCTTGAAATGCAGTTACACAACTGGTATCACGGCACAAATTTCATTAAAAGAAGATTGAATAAGAAGTAGAATGAATGTTTTCTCTGTACCATCCTCCACTTTAATGTGTCATTAAGAAGCATTGATTCCGTATAACGATCCCTTGAAACTAGACTTCACATAATAATATTTTTACAAGCCGTAGATGAATAAAGATTCTAGTTTTATATTTAGAGATATAACATCAGCCAGAAAATCGTTCTAGTTGTACAACTGACTTGTAGATTCTTGTGATATTGATTTTATTTCCAAAGATTTTAAGGGATGTATAAACCCAAATGTAATACATTGCAGCTTACCCATCCTTGGATGTAGGGATGGGCGTACGGTTTTGGCCCGAGCATAAGTTTGCGACGAACTTTCGTTGTTCGTATGTTCCTCAAACATCCGAACAAATGGGTAATTCCCATTGCAAGCCCTGATTGCAAGCCCTGATTGGCTCAAGCAGTGAAAACTTCAGCCAATCAGGGCACAGAGCACTGGACATTGTCATCATGACTTTATCCAATCATGGCTCATTCCTGCCCCACAGTATTAAAGTATTCTTTCAATGGAAGCCATTTTCAGTGTGATTGTGGCGTGGAGAGAGATAGAACAGGGATCTGTTCACCTCTGCCGGGTTAGCCCCCCCTTATTAGAAATTTTTACTTTTTTTTATGCAATTTGTTAGATCTTTGTTAGATCAGGTTAGATCAATCATTGTTTGCGTTAGATCTCACACAGAAGAAGCAATATTAACAGTTATTTGCTGGGGGGGCTAACCCGTCATCAGCCCCCCCTATCAAATTTTCTGGCCAAAAATCATTCAGGCTAATAGATATTCGTTAGATCCGGTAAGATCAAGTGGTTTTAACGTTAGATCTCACATAATTAGAGACTTATTAAGTGATTAATGAGGGGGGGTTGGCCCCCCCTCATCAATTTTTTGGGGCAAAAATAATTCCGGCTAATAGATATTCGTTAGATCCGGTAAGATCAAGTGGTTTTAACGTTAGATCTCACATCGTTTCCGAGATATTCCACATATAAAAAATGATTTTAGGTGGTACATATGCATGGACATATGGACGGGTTGGCCCCCCCTTATCAAATTTTCTGGCCGAAAATTATTCAGGCTAATAGATATTCGTTAGCCACCTCACCCTCTGCACCCACCCCACCCTCTGCACCCACCTCACTCTCTGCACCCTGCACTCACCTCACCCTCTGCACCCACCTCATCCTCTGCACCCTGCAACCACCTCACCCTCTGCACCCTGCACTCACCTCACCCTCTGCACCCTGCAACCACCTCACCCTCTGCACCCTGCACTCACCTCACCCTCTGCACCCTGCACCCACCTCACACTCTGCACTCACCCCACCCTCTGAACCCATCTCACCCTCTGTACACTGCACCCACATCACCCTCTACACCCACCGCACCCTGCACCCACCTCACCCTCTGAACCCACCTCACCCTCTGCACCCACCTCACCCTTTTTTGATTAAATAACAAACATGTCATGCTTCCCTGATTTGTATTAAAAAAAAATGGGCTGCTCAGCCTAAAATGCCCGGGGCCTATTTTTTGTCCCAGTTTGGGCCTGATTTAGGGCATGACCAAAATATGTGGAGTAGTGTTCCTTCATCCCCTGGCATCTCCAACATTGGTCAGTAGTTGCAGGGTAGTATTTGTGTAAGAGGTGGGGGGTGAGGTACCACCTTGTTAACAGTTTATAGTTGGTCTCTTGAATTGTCGTACAAATCGATGATTTAAACGAAAATCTGAGGATATGCTGTATCTGAGCAGATGTAAATGCATGCCCATTATTCCATTCCCATTTGTTCAAGAATGGTAAATGTGGTTGTTCAACCGGACAATTCAAGAGGGCGTATGTTTTGGATAGAACCTGTGGAAGGGAACCCTCTTCGGAACAGTATGCTTCAAAAGGTCATTAGGGGATGATAAAATCCCTGTGGATTAGGCAAAGTATTGAGAAAGTGTCATAATTGTAGCGCTGTCCAAAAGGAAAGTTTGAAGGGCCCAGTCATTAGCACTTCTGTGGAAGGCCATCGGCCTCCCGTTAGGAGGTAGGGTCCAGGCATCCCACTACCTGTTTGGCATAGGGTTGGAAACATCTGGAGTTCCAGACCAGGGAGAAACCCAGGGTTTCCTATGATAGGGAGCAATGGGGAATCAGGGGTAGAAAATCGGTTCAGTATGCTGACCTGGGAGCATACACGGAGTGTCGTACCTATTATGGGGTGTGACTTCAGCACAGGCGCTAGTTGGTCATAGCACCACAGAGCCCCTGGCAGCGGAATGTCAGTCTGGGCCTGTTCCAGTTGTGTCCACAATTTAGAGAAACAATGGCAACATTTATTAATTATGAGCTACTGCCACAGGGGCCTAACTTCTCATATAAAATAACGAACTGTTCTGTATTTATCTTAGATTAAATAAAACATCTCACTGATCAAACTGCAACAAGATTTTATCCCTACTTACCTGTACATTGCGATTAGAACTGATATCTGCCATGTGCATGCTAGGTTTACTGCAATAATCCCTTCATCTAACAACTATCTACTAATCTGAATGTTGTTATTGCCAGAGAATTGAAATCTCTATTTGTATGTGGAATATCTCGGAAACGATGTGAGATCTAACGTTAAAACCACTTGATCTTACCGGATCTAACGAATATCTATTAGCCGGAATGATTTTTGGCCCAAAAAATTTATGAGGGGGGCCCAGCCCCCCCTCATTAATCACTTAATAAGTCTCTAATTATGTGAGATCTAACGTTAAAACCACTTGATCTTACCGGATCTAACGAATATCTATTAGCCTGAATGATTTTTGGCCAGAAAATTTGATAAGGGGGGGCCAACCCGTCCATATGTCCATGCATATGTACCACCTAAAATCTATTTTTATATGTGGAATATCTCGGAAACGATGTGAGATCTAACGTTAAAACCACTTGATCTTACCGGATCTAACGAATATCTATTAGCCGGAATGATTTTTGTCCCAAAAAATTGATGAGGGGGGGCCAGCCCCCCCTCATTAATCACTTAATAAGTCTCTAATTATGTGAGATCTAACGTTAAAACCACTTGATCTTACCGGATCTAACGAATATCTATTAGCCTGAATGATTTTTGGCCAGAAAATTTGATAGGGGGGGCTGATGACGGGTTAGCCCCCCCAGCAAATAACTGATAATATTGCTTCTTCTGTGTGAGATCTAACGCAAACAATGATTGATCTAACCTGATCTAACAAAGATCTAACAAATTGCATAAAAAAAAGTCAAAATTTCTAATAAGGGGGGGCTAACCCGGCAGAGGTATCTGTTCAGTGCTATTAATTAGTGTGCTATACTGTGCTATTTTGCTTCACTTGTCAGTGTAGAATATTAGTTTAGTGTCAGTCTAGGGACAGTGTGAGTGTAGTGAGGAGGACCATCATTCAGCTTTGCATAGTGTGCAGCTAGAGTAGGGACAGCTCAGAGAGTTTCAGTGCGATCATGTTGAATGTACTTGACCAGCGTGTGAGGCAGTAATTTAAAAGAATAAGGCCACAATGCTCCAATAGCTTCTGTGTTGCAATTGAAGACTTGCGGAAGAGGTTCACTATTGATCTTGCTTTATCCAGTATTCTCTTCACACATGTGGACCACAAGTTGCAACGTATTTGCCACACATGGGGGCAGATCCTCGTACAGCGGCGCATTTATGCGCCGGGCGTAGCGTATCTAAGATACACTACGCCGCCGTAACTTACTTTTTTTTTTTTCAAATCCTGAAATAATCCGCGCCGTAAGTTACTGCGGCGTAGTGTATCTTTGCCGGCGTAATGGCGTCTAATGGATGTAATGGGGGCGTTTTTTATGTAAATACGTTGTGACCCGACGTAAACAACGTTTTTTTTAACTGCGCATGCACCGTCCGTGGGGGTATCCCAGTGCACATGCTCGAAATTAACCCGGAACAAGCCAATGCTTCCGACGGTGACGTCATTCTATGCAAATCCCTATTCGCGAACGACTTACGCAAACGACGTAAAAATTTTAAAATTCTACGCGGGAACGGCGGCCATACTTAACATTGAGTACGCCTCATAACAGCAGCTTTAACTATACGCTGGAAAAAGCCGAACGAAAACGACGTAAAAAAATGCGCCGGCCGGACGTACGTTCGTGGATCGCCGTAAATAGCTAATTTGCATACTCGACGCGGATTTAGACGGAAACGCCACCTAGCGGCCGCCGAAAAAGATCCGACGGCGTACTAAGACGTACGCCTGTCGGATCGATCCCAGATGCTGTCGTATCTTGTTTTGTAGATACAAAACAAAGATACAACGCAGCAAATTTAAAATTTCGGCGGCGTATCAAGAGATACGCCGGCGTAATGTTTTTGTGGATCTGCCCCATGGTGTCCGGTCCATGTTGATCTGTTGGTACCTAACAAGTGGAACAACACAGCCCAATAAGCATAAAGTATAGAAAAGGTTTCTGTTTCATTCTATTATTTTAACACTTAACATCCTATGGGAATACTTTTACAGTACACAAGACTACAAATGAAGTGGAAAAATAACAAAGGTGCACCCCGTGGATTAGAGCAGATAGCGCCCCATATCAATCATCTCATAGCCATGTGATAATTGACTGGTGTCACCGTGTCAGCCATGTAAAAGAATAATAAAAATGGCTCACCGCAAATTATCAAGTTCCGTCTCAGCCTCATGCCGCATACACACGATCAGAATTTCCGATGAAAAAATTCTGATCGTGTGAGGGCCCCATCTGACCTTTTTCTGTCTGTGTTTAGAAATAGAACATGTTTATTTTGTTTTCCGATGGAAAAAAAATGATAGAAAATTCCTATCGTCTGTGTGCAACTCCGATGGAGAAAAAACGCATGCTCAGAATCAAGTCGATGCATGCTCGGAAGCATTGAACTTCATTTTTCTCAGCTCGTCGTAGTGTTTTATGTCACCGCGTTTTGGGCTGTCGGAATTTAGTCTGACAGTGTGTATGCAAGTCAGCTTCATCGGAATTCCGGCGGAACATCCATCGGATTTTATTTCATCAGAAATTCCAAACGTGTGTAGGCGGCATTAGAGTCACTTTCCGTTATGGGGGAGTCTTTCTCACTAGAGCTGGGTGGTTCTTCTGCTGCGGTTTGTTTAAATACTGCCACCATATTGCTCCCGTTGTCTGTTATCATTGTAAGGATCTTCCTCTTTGGTATGTCCCACTCTTGCAAGCATTTGTCCATACATGGTTTGATTGACTGTGCAGTGTGTGTCAGGGCTACTTGTTCAAGGGCCAACCAAGTCAGTAAAAAAAATCTTGTGCAGTATGTCTGCAGTCTCTGGTAATCTTGTGCAGTATGTCCGCAGTCCCTGGTAATCTTGTGCAGTATATCTGCAGTCTCTGGTAATCTTGTGCAGTATGTCCACAGTTTCTGGTAATCTTGAATGAATGAATGACTTGTATAGCGCAACGCATGCGAACTGAATCGCCTCTGGGCGCTTTTTCCAGCCAGTATCTGCTTGGCTGGTGCAGTCATTTTTACCCCGTAGGATCATGACATACTAGGGACACACAGTCATACACACAGATATACATATATATACTGGGCCAATTTTGGACGAGATCCAATTTACCTACAAGCATGTCTTTGGAATGTGGGAGGAAACCGGAGAACCCGGAGGAAACCCACGCAGACACAGGGAGAACATGCAAATTCCAGGCAGATGGTGTCGTGGTTGGGATTCGAACCAGCGAACCTTTTGCTGCTAAGCGAAAGTGCTACTCACTGCACCACTGCATCTTGTGCAGTATGTCCACAGACCGCAGTCTCTGGTAATCTTGTGCAGTATGTCCGCAGTCTCTGGTAATCTTGTGCAGTATGTCCGCAGTCTCTGGTAAGCTTATGCAGTATGTCTGCAGTCTCTGGTAATCTTGTGCAGTATGTCCGCAGTATCTGGTAATCTTGTGCAGTATGTCCGTAGTCTCTGGCAATCTTGTGCAGTATGTCCGCAGTCTCTGGTAATCTTGTGCAGTATGTCCGCAGTATCTGGTAATCTAATGCAGTATGTCCGCAGTATCTGGTAATCTTGTGCAGTATGTCCGCAGTCTCTGGTAATCTGGTGCAGTATGTCCGCAGTATCTGGTAATCTTGTGCAGTATGTCCGCAGTCTCTGGTAATCTTGTGCAGTATGTCCGCAGTCTCTGGTAATCTCGTGCAGTATGTCCGCAGTATCATCTGGTAATCTAATGCAGTATGTCCGCAGTATCTGGTAATCTCGTGCAGTATGTCCGCAGTATCTGGTAATCTAATGCAGTATGTCCGCAGTATCTGGTAATCTAATGCAGTATCTGGTAATCTAATGCAGTATGTCCGCAGTCTCTGGTAATCTTGTGCAATGTGCAGTATGTCCGCAGTATCTGGTAATCTAATGCAGAATATCTGCAGTATCTGGTAATCTAATGCAGTATGTCCACAGTATCTGGACATACCTGCTACATATATAACAGCTATACAATTGCTATTGCTTATTATGTCTTATGCTGCTCTACGTATCTAGGATACTGTTGTGTTATAGGACTGTCTGTTAAGAAATACGTTAAAGACACATCTACACACAAATACCCTGAGCTATTTCCCTTTCATATATAATTACTGGTTGTTACTACAGCTCCTAACTATTATATGTACTCCCAAAGTACCTGAGCTACTGTATATTGCCTCTCATATGCAACTAATACTTGTTATTACAACTCATATTTACTACGTGCTGACATAAGTGCTACTTGTATACTCAGAAACACTAGTGTAGATTGTGCATTGCAACATATTAGAACTAACTATAATTTTAAACGCTAAGCCTTGGTCGCATGTGGTAATGTGTCTATGCTTAGTAGCTCAACGCCTTTCTTTATGTGACACAGAGATGATGTATAGATCCCCCAAACTCCTGTTGCGAGGAGTGATGCCTGGGGCCCAATACTGAGTTGTCGCATAGAGAATCGCATTGAAATCCTTGCATCCGCAGTTGTGGTTCACTTCCGTTCACCAGTGCTGTTACACACAGCAGACTCCATCCTACGCGTTTCATCATATCTGCCGTTATCCGAGGCAGTGGAGGGGAAGCCATTTTGAATGTTACCAGCCAGAACTTTTGTATAGACGAGTGCTGCTTGTTCTAAATGCATGTGAATGTTCTACTTTTTATTATCAAAGAAGTGTTTTTACAGGTTACGCTATGAGAAGTTTCCATTGTTATTTCTAATGTATCGAAACTGGGATGGATTTCTGAGTGAAGTGTCTTTCCCTTACACACATTGTAAGATGACCAGGAAGTTCTCTTTTTACTGATGACTACACCCATGAAGACCTGTATGATGCCATATGGTTTCTTTGCCCTACCTATAATTAGATGGTCATTGTGATCTGGTAAGCCTCATATGGTGTCACCTGGTGGAGGATTTTATCAACTGTACACCAGATATTGTTCTTCTATTTGAGTCCCACTTCCACCTTTCTACTGTTCATGTTTGGACTACACTATTCAAACCCTTTTTCACTTGGACTTGGCTATATATATATATAATTAGCATATTGGCTATCATAAGTTTACACGTGTTGTTTGCTATTTAAGACTGCATTCACACCTAATCGCGGCGTTTTTTCCCGCGAATTGCGGCGACAAATTGCGGCGTTTTGTACCGCGATTTGCGGCGACAAAATGCCGCGATTTTAACCCCCATTAACCCCCAGGTCCACATCTCCTATGCCGAACGTCGAAGCCGCCTGAGAAAAAGGGTCCGGGACTTGTTTTGAGCTTCAGGCGTTCGGCGTTTCGGCGTTCGGCGTGGAGATGTGAACCATCTCCATAGAGGGCAATGGTATTTCTCCCCTCCAGCGTATCGAGCGTCGGGCGTAAATACGCCTAGGTGTGAATGGAGCCTACTGTAAGAATAGGATTTTAGCGCAACTTTTTGTCACTATGTTTGTAGCTATTTCCTTTTTACTAGCACTGGATGCCCCATAACCACGATTTACACCCGTTTTGCCCACTTTTAATAATTTGCACTAGATTTGCCAACCTCATGATAGCAGATCTATCATTTTCTAACATATTTGTTGCCATCATCCATAAAAAGCAATGTATCTGTAAGACCATACATGCACAGTGCATTTTAGGTATAATGTTTATCAATCACAGCCAGTGAACCATTTGGCAGCTCGCAGGGCACATTATCAATGTCAATGACTACAGTAACTACATGACATTCCCTGTCCCAGGTAATGAAACAGAACATTAGGAAGTATAATGACAAGGCAGTTGTTGACAGAATTCCTAAGTACTGATGGATGGGTCATCATAACAATTGTCATCAAGTCTGCTGCTCATACATATTGGGGGCATTAGCGGTAAGGTGACTAGAATACCAAAACCCAAGGTAAATAAGTTGGCAAGTCCAAATTGCAGCCTCATAACAACTAACAAGGAAATGGTATATGCAATCAGACAAAATTACAAGGCTTGTAGACCAATGCTAGGAGTCTGGCTAACAAGATGAGAGAACTGGAGCTGCTGATGTATGCGGAGGATTTTGTGGGAATTTCAGACACTTGGTTTGACAGCTCTCCTGATCTACATACAGGGCGCCGGACCATGGATTCCAATGGGGGGGTGTATTTTTATAAAGCATGTGATTAGAGCAAGAGTCTCTAATAGGCTTCAAAAAAGGGTGGGCTCTGCACCCAGTGCTCTAAGCCCCGAGCCCACCCTTTTTTGAAACCTATTAGAGACTCTTGCTCTAATCACATGCTTTAAAAAAAATACACCCCCCAGTTGTGTGACAATAGCTAATATATATCCGCTATCATCACACTGATTCTTCTCCTGGCCAATCAGGAAATAGTTCTTGTTTCCCAATTGGCCAAAAGGAGAAGCCATCCTATTGGCCTATAAGGAGGAAGGAGGAGGAGACGTATGCCAAGGAGACACATGGGCCCAACCGTTTGTGATTCGACGCATGCGTGGAAGCATTGACCTTCCAGGGTCGCGCACGTCGCCGCGTCATCGGCGCGGCCACGTCACCGCGTATCCTGTCCGCGGGAAATTTGGTCTGATGGTGTGTACAGCCATCAGACCAAATGATCCCAGCGGACATGTCCGATGAAAACGGTCCGCGGACCGTTTTCATCGGACAGATCCGGTAGTGTGTACGAGGCCTAAAATATAATACCATGCAATAATGTTACATATTGTTAAAGAGTCCCTGTAAACAATACACAATTGTTCATTGACCGCCATGGCAGATGTCTGTCTGCACATCTGTGATCACCCCCAGCAGTTCACTGGCTGGTTTCAATAGCGACATTACATCACTGTTCATATTCTTCATTGTAAATTATTGATATCACCAGGGTGTTCTTTGGAAATATGCAAACTCCAATACATCTGGTTTGGACCTTATCACTCTATGAGATAGTAATGGTGAGGGGGAGTGAGGTCATGGTAAGCCATTTTCCACAATCTCAGCAGACTGAGGTCTGACTCACAAGATTTTGGCTTCCTGTCAGGAGGTCGGTCTGGGGTAAAGATACAAAAGTTGTTCCTCAAACTGCTTTGCTTGGCTGTGAACAGGGAAGAAACATCGAAACTCACCCTTATCTTTGGTAGTTGTGCATCGGCAGCATTTTTACAGATTAACCTTTTCATGACTGTATGATTTTTTGCGGTATCAGTTTTGTGAGTTATGCAATAAGTATTACTGGGAGGTCAGCACTAACACAACATCAGGTGTGGTTTCCACCCCAAATCTTCTGTGTTAACATAAAATAAAGAATAAACTAAATGTGTGCTCTTCCTTTTTACAGATTATTGTACATAACCATGTCCTTGATGTTCATTACCATCCTGGTATAGAAGAAGAAACCTCCCTTAACCACTTGCTTACTGGGCACATATACCCCCCTCCTGCCCAGGTGAAATTTCAGCTTCCGGCACTGCGTCGCTTTAACTAACAATTGCGCGGTCGTGCGACGTGGCTCCCAAACAAAATTGTAGTTCTTTTTTCCCCAAAAATAGAGCTTTCTTTTGGTGGTATTTGATTGCCTGTGCGGTTTTTATTTTTTGCGCTATAAACAAAAAAGAGCGACAATTTTGAAAAAAATACAATATTTTTTACTTGTTGCTATAATAAATATCCCAATTTAAAAAAAAAAAAAAAAAAAAAAAATTTCTCAGTTTAGGCCGATACGTATTCTTCTACATATTTTTGGTAAAAAAAAAAAAAAAAATCGCAATAAGCGACTGGTTTGTGCAAAAGTTATAGCGCCTACAAAATAGGGGACAGAATTATTATTTTTTATTATTTAATTTTTTTTACTAGAAATGGCGGCGATTTGCGATTTTTATTGGGACTGCGACGTTATGGCAGACACATCGGACACTTTTGACACATTTTTGGCGCCATTCACATTTATACTGCAATCAGTGCTATAAAGATGCACTAATTACAGTATAAATGTGACTGGCATTGAAGGAGTTAACACTAGGGGGTGAGGAAGGGGTTAAATGTATCCCTGCATTGTGTTCTAACTGTAGGTGGAGGGGGGGGTGACTGGGGGGGGTGACCGATCTATGTCTCTATGTACAAGAGACACAGATCGGTCTCCTCTCCAGAGACAGGACGCTGTCTCTGTGTAAAACGGCAATGAGAGATGATCTCATATGTTTACATATGAGATCATCTCTCATTGGCCTCACAGATCGCATCGCAAACGGCCACTCTGATTGGCCGTTCGTGGCGATCTGTAATTGGCTGTGTCCAAGGGACACGGCCAACACAGAGTTTCCCCGCTGCGCGCTCTGGAGCGCGCAGCGGGGAACGCGCAAAGGGTCGGACGTCAATTGACGTCCTGTTGGATTTTGGGATCCGCGCTGTAGCCGCCATTTGACTATAGCGCGGGTCCCAAGCGGTTAAAGGGACTTTGGGGTTCAATAAGTGAACAATGTTCTACAATATCACCCACTTGGGTGATACTTGGGTGTTCACTTATTTATTCTTTTTTTTTTTTTTTTTTAAATATGTTTATTGGGTTTTTAAAACATGTAAGAGTATACAAAGCGATCTTGTTACAATGTATGCAATAAGTCGAATAAGTGACATTACATTTAAGAACATAAAACAAGGATCAATATTTAAAGTTAGTGATCCATCATAGTCACAACAAAGCATTCAAGATAAAATTCGAGTATTTAGGGGGGAAAGGAAGGGGTAGGGGAAGGCAAGGTAGAGGGAGGGTTGAGGAAACCATCCTATTATAAGCGGTGTGATTCAAATTGACAAAGTTATAGAAAATAGGAACAACAGAGGAGATTAATCAGATTCCGGGACTCATCAGGAATCCAACAAAGTACGGTATTCAGAAGAATCCGCAAAGTGGTGCCAGCATGCCCATTTATCTCGGAAATTCCTAGAAGAATCTCTAGAATGGGATATCAATTCCTCCATATATGCAATGTGATCCACTTTGCGTATCCACTCTGAAATTTTTGGAGGGGTTGCTTGCGACCATTTAACCGGAATACACAGCTTTGCCGCGTTGATAAGAAACACAATAATAGATTTCTTGTAGACTGAATTGGGTAGAGAGGAGAGGTGTAATAGGTACTGTCCAGCTGTAAAGTCCGGGGTGTAGGTGGTAATGGACACAATGAGATCATGGACTGATTTCCAAAAAGTCGTGATAGCTGAACATTCCCTTATTTATTCTTTCCTTGTTTGCTGTTATGACAATACAATTTACCTTAAAAGCTATATTGTTGAATAAACATTGGATTTTAGATTTCATTTTATTTTCATTTTCTACCATTATCTGCACAACTATAAAACTATGGGTCCCTAAAGTCCCTTTAAAACCACTTCAGCCCCGGAAGATTTGGCTGCTTTGACCGTCGCTTTGACCACTGGACCATTTGGCTGGCCAAAGACCAGGCCACTTTTTGAGATTCGTCACTGTGTCGCTTTAACTGACAATTGCGACGTGCGACGTGGATCCCAAACAAAATTGACGTCCTTTTTTTCCCACAAATATAGCTTTTGGTGGTATTTGATCACCTCTGCAGTTTCTAATTTTTGCGATATAAACAAAAATAGAGCGCCAATTTTGAAAAAAATTCAATATTTTTTACTTTTTGCTATAATAAATATGCCCAAAAAATATATATATATAAAAAAACTAATTTTTTCATCAGTTTAGGCTGATATGTATTCTTCTACATATTTTTGGTAGAAAAATCGCAATAAGCATTTAATGATTGTTTTGCGCAAAAGTTATAGCATCTACAAAATAGAGGGTAGTTTTATGGCATTTTTATTAATATTTTTTTTACTAGTAATGGTGGCAATCAGTGATTTTTATCTTGAATGCAACATTATGGCGGACACATCAAACACGTTTGACACCATTTTGGGACCATTGTAATTTTTACAGCATCGGTGCTATAAAAATGCACTGATAACTGTAAAATTACACTGGCAGTGAAGGGATTAACCTGTAGGGGGCGCTGAAGGGGTTAAGTGTGTCCTAGGGAGCAATTCTAACTGTTAGGGGGCGTAGCTACGAGTATCGCTGTACCTTATGACAGGGAACAGACGATCAGTGACATGTCACTAGGAAGAACAGGGAAATGTTGTGTTTACACTGACATCTCCCCGTTCGCAGGACACCGGCGGAAATCGAGCTCGCGACAGGTGGCGTCACGCGCGCAACCACACGGCGGCAAATTTAAGGGGAGCGTATATATAGGGCCATTTGCCCAGCCGTGCCATTCTGTCGACGTTAGTAGGCGTGCGGTGGTCGGCAAGTGGTTAACTGACCATTGCGCGGTCGTGCGATGCTGTACCCAAACAAAATTTACGTCCTTTTTTTCTCACAAATAGAGCTTTCTTTTGGTGATATTTGAGAGTCAGGACGCCCACTAACACACAGCTCCCTTCTCTATCTGCAAAATAGAGAGTGTCCTGACTTGCCTGCTCGCCCCCTCCCCCCTCAAGAGGCTTTCTCCACACCAGGGAGAAAGCCTTGCATTACGGTGGTGAGTTACAGACAGAAGAACAGGAAGTGAGGATTTCGCAGAAGAAATAAGGACATTTAAAAGCAAAATGGAAGGATGAGGTAAGTGAAGGAGGACTGCACTAAGGTAAAGGAAGCTATTTAGGGAAAACATTTTTTTCCTTTAAAACCCCTTTAATTTAAAACCCAATAACTAACAGGGTTCAGTAAGGAAGGGAGGGTAAAACCAAATAGAGAAAAAGTGCAGAGGGAAGAGCAAAGAGGGGAAGGCTGGGGGGGAGGGGGAGTACAGCTCCCTGCTCAGAGACCTATCTCTTTATAATAAAATCGAATTTGTGAGTGTCCTGGGGTCATTTGTCGGGTATTTAATCCATGGGTCCCATACTCTGTGAAACAACTTCATCTTGTCTTGTACTATTGCTGTTAACCTTTCATTTAACATTAGCTATGACATTTTGCGTTTAAGCTGGTCGAATGGCAGGACGGCGGATCTCCAGTTTCTGGCTATCGTTATTTTAGCTGAAATTAATATAAATGTAAGAAGCCGTCTTTGGGCTCTAGAAGCTTCCGCTACCCCGCCACCCAGGAGTGCGTGTTTCACAGATTTCATCAGGTTAATCTGGGTAAGGGTATATATGAAATTGTAGACCCTGGTCCAAAATCTCCTGACTTTGGGGCATGTCCACCATATGTGATAGGTGGATCCCACTTGGCCGCAGTCTCTAAAGCATTTAGTGGTGGCTCCGGGTACAAAGGTGGACAGTCTGGCCGGTACCATATACCATCTTAATAAGACCTTATAGTTAGCCTCTATAATAGAGGTATTCATGAGCGATCTAGATGCTGCTTCTGATATTGCATGCCATTCCTCTAATTCGGGGGTCTCCAAACTGCAGCCCGAGGGCCAGATGTGGCCCTTTACGAGCCTTTATCCGGCCCTTGGGGCACTAATCCTCCAACTGAAATGAGGCACTATTCCTCCCACTGACACCAACAAGGGGGCACTATTTCTTCCTCTGATACCAATGATGGGATACTATTCCTCCTACTAATAGGGACACTACTCCTCCTCCTACTGAGACCAACCTTGAAGCCATATATATATATTGTCACCGATGCTGGGCCTGAGACATTGCCAGTCTCCGCTGGCCACAATTCGGCCCTCCTAAAGTCTTAAGGACAAACAACTGGCCCTTTGTTTGAAAAGTTTGGGGACCCCTCCTCTAATTCAAGGGTTTCCTGAATATCTTGTTCCCATTGGAGCATATAGTTAAATTTAGATATTCGTCAAGATTGTATATATAGCTGAAATGTGACCCCTAAGTTTATCATGTTGTCTACACAGATGCTCCATGGGAGTTATTGTCGCTAAATCACCCTTACGAGCTATTGTTTGTACATAATGATGTATTTGGGCCTATCTATAGTGCTTAGAGGATGCATTTGATATTTTTACCGATGAGCTTTTAGATAGCATACCCCTGTGATCACAGAGGTCTGCGAACCGTATTAATCCCTTATTGGTCCACCATTAGAATGTGGGGGGAGTGAGGCCCGGGATGAATTCCTTATTTCTCAATAGAGGTGCTAATGGATTTTGGGGTGACTTGAATTTCTGAGTCTGAGAAAGTCTATCCCAAATTTCTAGTGAGAAGGAAAGAGTAGGACATAGTATGTTTAGTCTCTCCTTCATTGGGAGCCACATAATATGTAAAATTGGTGCAGGGCGACAGTAATATGATTCCATAGTCATCCATATTGCTTGGGGATGTTGGGAATGAAATCTAGTGAGTTGGGCCAATTGGGCCGCGTTAAAGTATTTCAATAGATTGGGCAAGCCAAGTCCCCCTTTTCTTTTTGGAGTATACATTGTCATTTTGTTCACCCTAGGCCTCTTATCCCCCCAAATAAACTGGAGATTTTTTTTCAACTACTTGCCGACCAGCCGCCGCAGTTATACGGCGGCAGGTCGGCTCGGCTGCGCGAGATGACGTAGCTATATGTGATTTCGCTATGCAGCCAATAGGGGCGCGCGCCGCCAGAGGCGCACACGCCCCCGCTCGCCCCTGGTCCCGACGCGCGTGCCCAGCAGTTGCGATCACCGCCGGGCACCCGCGACCGCTCGTTACAAAGCGAGAACCGAGAGCTGTGTGTGTAAACACACAGCTTCCGGTCCTGTCAGGGGGAGAAATGCCTGATTGTCTGTTCATACAATGTATGAACAGCGATCTGTCATTTCCCCAAGTCAGTCCCACCCCCCTTCAAAATAAAGTATACTTTATTGTACATTCTTGTAATAACAACTATCCATCCAACTTTCCCAAGTTATGTGTTCTATAAAAATTAATAAAAAATCAATTATTCTATGTGAAATAATAATTCTATGTGTATCAATATGTGTTCCTATAAAAGATTTAGAAACCAAAATATAACAACTGTTATGTAAACTAAGCTAGTGTCATTACCATTAGTTATTATTGTGATATCAATCGTTCAATGATCTGCTAAACTAACAAAGATTTGTGTAGGAGAAATTATCAAATTTCAATGTCAACATAGTCAATTATTTTTTCCATATTTCAAAAAAATTCCTATATTAGAATTACATTCCAACTCCCCCTTACATAATGATCGACCGATCAATATGTCACTTTTGATGTAAGTCCATATAAATAAATCATTGAAGTTCATCCAAAAATGATAATCCTTGATAACATAATCAAAAAATAATTTTGAAAAACTAGAAGTAATAACAAATATAAGTTTAGTTGTGCTTGTTTCATGGTCATGAAAGAATCCAAAAAATAAAATAACCTTCCCAATTGAAACTCCAATTGATATTTCAATTGGCATTTCTATTGGCATCCCTAGTACCTTCAGATCTATAATTCTTAACCATAACTTTAGCTACTGGAATGAATTATGAAACATACTCATAAGAAGTAGAAATCTTATTCAAAACATAATTTCTATTAAAATTTTGCAAAAGGCCTAGCCATGTTTTGTGAACAAACTTCTGAAATTCCTATACCTGTACTTTGTCCTATGCAACATATTGCAAATGACTATGTATGCTAATCTCAAAAAGACATAGAAGAACAGACATTCTTCATCCTGTCATAACTAAAAAAATTAACAAACCCTTAGTTTAGAAAAGTTTTTAAACTAAAAATATAACAGGTAAATAAGTCACCTAGGGCCAGATTCTCCTACATCGGCGCATCTTTATGCGGGCGTAGCGCATCTCTGATGCGCTACGCCGTCGTAACTTAGAGAGCCAAGCTCCGTATTCTCGAATCAGAAGCATTCATTTTTGCGCCGGCACAGCGCAAATTCGTCGGCGTAAGTGGGCGTAAGTGAAAGTAGGAAGGAAGTGGGCGTAATCCATTTAAATGAACCGTGACCTCATGCAAATGAAGGTCTGAACGGACGGCGCATGCGCCGTCACGTGATCGTGTGTCCCCCGCCCCTATGCGCATGCGCACAACGTGATTGGTGAGTTGCGCCAACCAATTGATTACGCCCAGTGCATAAATACGCCAAGACATGCGCCCGTCGAGTGCAAAAGTACACCTGTTAGTTTTGGTTTGGTGATCTAACTTTTGCTGTGCTTTGAGACATGTCTGCTGAGCGTTCTCGGAGCCGGAAAAAAAAATTCTCTGTTGATGAGAGGGCCATCATTCTTGCTGGCATGGAGAGGCACTATGACCGCCTCCATGGGTCCCGCAGCAAAAACACAAGCAAGGGGAAAAGGGACGAGATCCTTCAGAGGATCACAGATGAGGTGAATGCTGTGGGCAATGAGGCAAGGAGGCCCAAAGATATAGCCAAAAAGATCAATGATCTTCGCCCGAGGGTCAAGGACAAGATGGCTCTCATGGCGAGGCATGTCAGGGGCACTGGTGGGGGACCTGCCTCAAGAGTCCGTCTGACACCTGATGAGGAGGTTGTTGCCCGGTGCCTTACCAGGGTGCAAGTTGAGGGAATGCCGGGCTATGATTCTGTTCACCCGCCCTTGAGGACAGGTAAGTGTTTATTTCTACTATCTGGTGTGTAGCATGTGAGGGGGGGAAGGGAATATGTGACAAGTGTGTGGGTCCACCAACATGTGAATGTTTTGTGTCATCCACAGATGTCCAGGATGTAGCTGGGCCATCTCGTGCCCCTGCCCGTCCCACACCATCCCCTGATGATGATGCCCCTGCCCGTCCCACACCATCCCCTGATGATGATGCCCCTGCCCGTCCCACACCCTCTTCATCTGATGAAGATGCCCCTGACCCCCAGGGAAGGCAAGCGGCATTGGTGGAGGAGAGTGGTGGCCACACCTCCATTGAGGAGGTTCTTCAAGATGCAGAGCATTTGGGGGAGGAGGTGTCACTGACACTCTTCCAGGAGGATTTGTCGACCTTGGATGGTCCATCCCGGACATCAAGCCCACGATCCACAATTTCCTCTGACTCTATCTCCAACCCACCCACTCCCTCTGTCTCCATCCCCAACCCACCCACTCCCTCTAATCCCTCCCCCTATGCCAGGCCTGAAGCCTCTCGTGGGCCCAGGAAGGCAACGAGAAAAAACAGTGGGGTTTCCGATTTGCTGCCTGTGACCCTGACCACTGCACAGGATAACCAGACCCGCCTTATGGGTGCGATGGCCCAGGACATAAGTCGAGTGGCTGACAGCCTTGGGGAGAGGGGACATGTCACCGATGATCTGCAGGATGTTGCAGGCAACACCACTGCAACAATATCGTGTTTGCGGGATCTACAAACCACCACGGCAACCCTTGTGGCAGAGGTGCGGAACCTAAATGAGGCAGTCCAGGGCCACACAGCTGCCATTGTGGGAGTACAGACAGAGACCAATAACCTCCTGAGGAGGATAGCGGTGGCATTAGAGGGCAGGCCTCCAGCCCTGGTGGATGCTCCTCCGCCTGATGCAACCCCCCCCCCCCCCCTCAACCAGGCAGTTGAGGAGCCGTGGCAGCAGCCAGGGCAATTAGTTATTTTTTTATTTTGTTATTGCTCTGGTAAAGAGTGTTTTTTTTATTTTCTTATTGCTCTGGTGAAGAGTGTTTTTTTTATTTTCTTATTACTCTGGTAAAGAGTGTTTTTTTGTATTTTCTTATTGCTCTGGTAAAGAGTGTTTTTTTTATTTTCTTATTGCTCTGGTGAAGAGTTTCTTATTATTTTTGATTCAAAATGCACACGGTGAGGTGTGCAGATTAGTGTGACTGGTGTGTGAATGGGGGGGTGACACTCCTGCCAGCAAAGGGGTGTCACCCTCTGCCGTGTGAAAGGTGTATGAATGTACAGTGACAGAATTGGAGACTTGGCGTGGCGTTGCTGCTCTCTAGTACCGTGCGGTGTACTTCGGTCTAATCCAGTTTGATGAGGATGTGGGGTGTGTGTGCTAGGGACCACAGTGGTGTGCATGCATGCATTCTACTTGTGCCATGATTAATGTGTGTGTTTAACGTTCAAAGATACGTTCAATGAGGCATCTCCTGATTGCTGATCCCTCAGCAGACGGGGTATCCTCGGTCAGG
The DNA here is from genome assembly GCF_905171775.1 of Rana temporaria. Lineage (NCBI taxonomy): Eukaryota > Metazoa > Chordata > Amphibia > Anura > Ranidae > Rana > Rana temporaria. The sequence goes on along the minus strand of NC_053489.1, from coordinate 642,825,955 downwards.
GGAGGATTGTGTGGTTGGGGGGTCAGGTCACCACGTAGCTCAATCTGCAGGCCCCTTCTCTCGGCGAAGTTGTACAGAATGCAACATGCACCGATGATCTGGCACACAAAGTTTGGGGAATACAACAGGGTACCCCCAGACTTATCCAGGCATCGGAAACTGGACTTTAGGAGGCCAAAGGTGCGTTCCACCACTCCACAGGTACTTATGTGTGCAGCATTGTATCTTTCCTCTCCTGGGGTTTGGGGATTCCGGAATGGAGTCATGAGATGGGGTCCAAGTGCATATGCAGAGTCACCTGGAAGGGAAAAGACAGGAGGATGTTAGTCGTGCATGTGCCCCTCGTGATGTCTGCATCATGGGGGGGGACAGTCATACCTGACACCCATGTCACTCACCAACCAGCCAGCTGTCCCCATACACATTCTGTTCGAATTCTGTTGGGATGGTGCTTTGACGGTATATGTAGCTGTCATGGCTGGACCCTGGGTGTTTGGCACGGACGTGCCATATGAGGCCTTGGGCATCGACTATCACCTGTACATTGATTGAATGCCAGTGCTTCCGATTGCAGTATATGTGCTCTGTCTCACGGGGGGGCTGTATTGCCACATGTGTGCAATCAATGGCCCCCACAGTGCGTGGGAATCCTGCAATTCTGACAAAATCTGCCCTTGCCTTATTCCGCTGATGCTCCTGGGTGGGTCTGATGATTTGGTTGGACATGCATCTGAGGATTGCGGGGACAACCTGGTGCACACATCTGCTCATGCTGGTTTGTGACATCCCAGCCACAGATCAACTTGTCCTCTGAAAAGATCCACTGGCGAGGAAATGCAGTGTTGCCAGGACCTTGATCAGTGGCTGCACTGCATGTGAGCGGTGTGTCTGGCTGGTGATGTCATCCTGCAGGATTGTGGTTAGTTCCTGGATGGCTTCAGTGTTGAATCTGAAGAGGCGATACACCTCTGATTTACCGATGGCAAAGATGTTTACTGGCGTTCGGTAAATCCGCTCCCGTGCCCTCCTCCTTCTCCTTCTCCTTCTAAGCGCCTGGGCGCACACTAGTTGTGCTATGACCATGCCTGCCCCTGGCATGTTGGCATACAGAAGTCTTGTCCTGAAAGTGTGGTTGCTCAGCTCGTCCGTAACGGTGCTGCTAAAGCTGCTCTCCAGCTGACCCGCACACGTCTGGTGCAAAGTTGCCCCTGCTTTTATGAGGGGCAAGTTTAGAACGGACGTACAGCTTACGCGCACCGCACGTAGCCTGCGTCAGGCGATCGTATGTTCGGGAATCGGCGTATCTCCCTCATTTGCTTATTTTATTAGGAAATCAATGGGAGCGCTGGGTGCTCTCGGCGTAAATATGCGCCTACGGTACGCCGGCGTACAAAAGTTGCGCCGATCGTAAGAAGCCTATTTTCAGGCGTATCTGGTTCTGTGGGTACGGCGCATAGATACGACGGCGCATCTGTACACTTACGCCGCGCATCTCCAGATGTGCCGGCGTAACTCCTTTGAGAATCTGGCCCCTAGTATTTACCTTTTCTTGAATCATCTTACCCTATTTACTTTAAAATACTATTGTTGCGTTCTAATATATCTGGGTACTAAAGATGATAAAAAACAAAAATGTTATCAAATAACTAAAATTGCATACATGTCCTTCATCACCTGTCCTATAAAAATAAAAAAAATCATTATCTGATTCCATGGTTTGAAATCCAACCCCAATGGAATATGACAAAGTTTACAACTTAGCTTTCGTTAAAAATATATAAATTTTCCTAGAATTACCTCAATTAATTTATCAAAAAAATAACTTAAGAAAACAACATCCTTGTATCCTCCTTTAGCAGGTGAAAAATCTAATATAATCAATCTTCATAGATTGCAAAATCTCTCAATACTTTGTAGTATCAGGTTACTCTTTCCCTTTTGAATTGCTCTATAAACAAATAAAACAATATTCAGAAGTTTGATAACAAAGTACTCTAATAGTGAGTAGTTCAAAATTTCTTTCATTAGCTTAAACAAAAAATAAATTAATCAATTTGTCAGTCAATCTGTCAGGTACCTGGATATACAAAAATATATATTTTCATTTAAAAATAATTCTATCCATTATTGTTGGAATCAATTATTTTAACAATTAATTTTATCTCCATTATCAGTCTGTACTGACTCAAATTTTTCATCGTCCCCCTCTTTATTCTGTGACTAATTAAATTTTGTAAAAGTAATAATCTTTCCAGATTATTGTATTTTTCTTTTACCATGCTTTCAATTATAACCATTTTTTTAATTTTGCAAAAGAACATTAATTTAGGTTGGGCTTTCCTAAATATTTTATTTCTAAAAGAAACTTGATTATCTTGAGGTACTCTATTTTTCTGAACCAATCATACAGTATGATTGACTGAACCACATATCCTCTGTCACTCTGACTGCTAAACAAACATGGCAGTCTTAAGGTCATCTTTCAGTGTAGACCAGGGGTGGGGAACCTTTTTTCTGCCAAGGGCCATTTGGATTTTTGTAACATCATTCGGAGGCCGTACAAAATGATCAACTTAAAAATTAGCCTGTTATATTTGGTCCAAAATTTTTTTTTGTATAATCTTTATTTATATACTCCATTTTTACAAATAAAGAACAAAGGAAACACAATGGACATGTGCCCATCATATGCAGCCTCTGTGCCCATCATATGCAGCCTCTGTGCCCATCATATGCAGCCTCTGTGCCCATCATTCAGCCACTGTGCCCATCATATGCAGCCTCTGTGCCTATCATACAGCCTCTATGCACATTATAAGCAGCCTGTTCCCATCATATGAAGCCTCTGTGCACATCATATGCAGCCTGTGCCCATCATATGAAGCCTCTGTGCCTATCATACAGCCACTATGCCCATCATATGAAGCCTCTGTGCCCTTCATATGCAGCCTCTGTGCCTATCATACAGCCTCTGTGCACATTATAAGCAGCCTGTGCCCATCATATGAAGCCTCTGTGCCCATCATACAGCCTCTGTGCACATCATATGCAGCCTGTGCCCATCATATGAACCCTCTGTGCCTATCATACAGCCACTGTGCCCATCATATGAAGCCTCTGTGCCTATCATACAGCCACTGTGCCCATCATATGAAGCCTGTGTGCCTGTCAAACAGCCTCTGTGCCCATAATAAGCAGCCTGTGCCCATCATATGAAGCCTCTGTGCCAATCATACAGCCTATGTGCACATCATATTCAGCCTGTGCCCATGTGTGCTGGAGGCGTTTGGGGGGGGGGGTCAGATATGTGCGGGGGGGGGGGGTCCTTTGTAAGAGAAGAGGGCCAGTGCAAGGGAGAGGACTAGGTGGGGGTAGGATATGTGCGGGGGGGGGGGGGTGCTTTTGCAAAGAAGAAAGATAGTGCTAGGGGGAGTTGTTAGATTTCAAATCTAATCCAAACTTCTAGCATTGCCTTCCCCCTCCTAACCCCTCGATCACTCCAAATATTTTCTACCTTGCCCGCCATTTCTACCGATCTCTCCCCCTCCCTCCTCCATCTACAGAGCATAAAAAAAAAAACTTTCTGCAGACCTGATATCAGCACCATGCCTGTTCCCCCTCCTCCTCCTCCTCGTGTACAGAACGGAGGAGGGGAGGAGCTATGATACATTGACACTCTGCTCTTCTCTGCTGTACCAAGCTGCTGTCAGGGAGAGGGGAGACATGTCACTCTCAGTGCAGTCTGTGCGAATGATGTGTCCTGGTCTGGGACAGAGGTAAACCCGCACCCGCTGCACCCCGCCAGGATCGGCCCTGACTCCGCTTGTGACTCACACTGTCAGAAGGAGCCGGAACTACAATGTAAACATCAGCTTCTTCTGACAGCTCCGCGGACACACACTCAGCGGCACGGGGGCCAGATGGAATGATTTTGCGGGCCACATGCGGCCCGCGGGCCGCAGGTTCCCCACCCCTGGTGTAGACAAATATACAGGAAGTTCCATTGTGCCAATTCATGGATCCATTTATAAAAGCACAAAATTCCTTCCCAATAAATATCCACAAAAAAAATTGATAAAGTAACTTTTTCATGATTAACTTACACAACTATGGTTTCATCATACTGCATCATTTTAGTCTCAATGTACCACTTCAACTGACCTTTCTTTTTAACATCCAGTTGTCAATAGACAAAGCTTAGTCAAAGCCTTGTGTTTTGACACCCCCCCCCCCCTTCCTAAAAATAGATAATTTTTTATACCTTTGTTTGTGACCCCCATAGATTTCACTGGTTCATCCTGGGACCTGTAGTTCTCACTGGTTGGGGGGGTCATATCTTTAGCTCTGAGGGGTTCATGGTGGGACCCCCCAAAAGTGAAGGACTACAAGTCCCAGCATGAAATACTAATATCTAAAGATGTGACTCACCCCCCCAAATTTGAAGGAATACAACACCCAGCATGAACCTCTGAGATCTAAGGGTAGATTTCACAGGTTTATGCTGGGACTTGTAGTTCTTCACTATTTGGAGGGCGGGGGTCTCACATCTTCAGCTCTTTGGGAGGGGTCATGCTGGGACCTGTAGTCCTTAACTTTAGGGAGGTCACACCCCCCCCAAAGTAATAGAAGCTACCAGTCCCAACATGAACCCCTGATATCTAACGATGTGACTCCCCCCCCCAAATGTGAACCTCCCAGGATGAACCCCTGAGATTTAAGGGTGTGACCTCATAGATTTCACAGATCTATGCTGGGACCTGTAGTTCTTCACTAGTTGGGGGGTGTCACATCTTAAGCTCTGAGGAGTTCATCCTGGGACATGTGTCAGTTTCATTCCGGGACACTGTATTGTCCCAGAGTGAAGGTGCCCGGAACAGACCTGCAGAATGCGGGACTGTCCCGGGCAATCTAGGACACGTGGTCACCCTAAATCCCTGTAATAAAAAATATACTATTACTATTACTACTAATAATAATGACCGCACTCTCTAGACACATTGGCCCAGATTCACGTAGATGGGCGCAAACAAGTTTTTCAGGCAAGTGCTTTATTCACAAAGCACTTGCCTGTAAAGTTGCGGCGGCGTAAATCACCCGGCGAAATTCAAATTCGGCGGGTAGGGGGCGTGTTTCATTTAAATGAAGCGCGTCCCCACGCCAAACGAACTGCGCATGCGCCGTCCCTAAAATATCCCAGCGTGCATTGCTCTAAATGACGTCGCAAGGACGTCATTGGTTTTGACGTGGGCGTAAATTAAGTCCAGCACCATTCACGGACGACTTACGCAAACAACGTAATTTTATATATTTTCGACGCGGGAACGACGGCCATACTTAACATTGACTGCGCCTCATAGACCCAGGGGCAACTTTACGCTGGGAAAAGCCTAACGTAAACGTCGTAACTTTACTGCGTCGGCCGCGCGTACGTTCAGGAATTTGCGTATCTAGCTAATTTGCATACTCGATGCGGAAATCGACGGAAGCGCCACCTAGCGGGCAAAAAAAAAATTGCAGTTTAGATCCGACAGGGTAAGAGACTTACGCCTGTCGGATCTAATGAATATCTATGCGTAACTGATTCTAAGAATCAGTCGCATAGATACGACGGCGCTACGCAGAGATACGACGGCGTATCTGGAGATGCGCCGTCGTATCTCTTTTGAGAATCTGGGCCATTGCTGGTAGTTAATTGGCTCCTTTCCGAATTGGCCCTAGTATGTATGTGATATAGGGACATTAGATTGTACGCTCCTCTTGGGCAGGGACTGATTTGAATGAACAGTATGTAAAGCACTGCAGAAATATTTGGCTCTATATAAAAAACCCTGTACTAAATAAACAAGTAATAAAAATAAAACATACCCTCTAAATAAAGAAAACAGAAGTATTTTTTTTCATGCAAATTTCATCTAAAGAGCTCAAGGGGAAATGAGAGTCTCTGCATGGGTGGTGGAGATTTACAGCAAAATCAGTTTTGCCCAAATCACTTTGCTGATCGGTACCAGGGGCAGCTTGTCATGAAATGGCACTGCAGTCAGTCACTATCCTACATAGTGTTACCCTCCCGCTCCTCACAGACAGGTCAGCTGTGTCTAGACAGATTACTTGAATGAGTAAGCCATAAGAGGCTTAGCAATGTGGTGTGACATGGTTACACATAAGCAGCATGCATTGGTTTTGAGCTACGTGCAATATTCCTTTTACTCTTATTTTTCTATAGTTTTATCTGATGTTTCATGTCCTTATCATGTTGTCTGTGACAGGCAGAACATCTGGCATTAGTCTCAATTCACGGAAACTACAGGAACCATTATTTTCAGCAATGAGAGTTGAAAATAACAGTCACGTAGCTGAAAATGAACAGTCATTATGGAAAAAATCGCACGCATTATAGCTCAGCTAATTGAGCCTTTTATCCAGACGGGAAAAGTCTAAAATGGATTCTCTTTGTTCAAATGCAAGAAATAATCCGACATTTGCCATCTTAACTGCTATTTCTAGGGTCAAACTTGTTTCACAATACAGTGGAACTTCAGTTTACGAGTAACGCGGTTAACGAGGATTTTGAAAGACAAGCATTTTTTTTAATTCTGCCTCGGTTCGCTAGCGTTGTCTCGCAAAATGAGTGTGCATTGTTTCAAATGACGTCGCAAGGACTTCATTGGTTTCGACGTGAACGTAAATGACATCCAGCCCCATTCACGGACGACTTACGCAAACGACGTAAATTTTTTAATTTTCGACGCAGGAACGACGGCCATACTTAACATTGGCTGCGCCTCATAAACCCAGGGGCAACTTTATGCCGGGAAAAGCCTAACAGAAACCTTGTAACTTTACTGCGTCGGCCGCGCGTACGTTCGGGAATTCGCGTATCTAGCTAATTTGCATACTCAATGCGGAAATCGACGGAAGCGCCACCTAGCGGGCAAAAAAAAAATTGCAGTTTAGATCCGACGGCATAAGAGACTTACGCCTGTCGGATCTAATGAATATCTATGCGTAACTGATTCTAAAAATCAGTCGCATAGATACGACGGCGCTACGCAGAGATACGACGGCGTATCTGGAGATACGCCGTCGTATCTCTTTTGAGAATCTGGGCCTCTGTTCCCGGGTGTTTCCAAGCCTTTCCAAGTTCAGCCGAGCTGTCGCCGAGCATATCCGAGGCTCTCCGGGGCACCCCCACCTCTGACCACATGCGGAATTGCATGCCATGGAAGTCAATGCGGAACTATTGACTTCAATGGGGAAACTCGCTTGGATATGCGAGTGCTTTGGATTACAAGCATTCTCCTGGAATGGATTATGCTCATAATCTAAGGTTCCACTGTATCTCCTTTGTAGCTAAACTTGCCAAACAGTTTGGACTACTGCTTGCACTGTTTTTTTAAAAGTGCGGAGTGCATTTGTATTCAGCCCCCCTGAGTCAATACTTTGTAGAACCGCCTTTCGCTGCATTCACAGCAGCAAGTCTTTTTTGGTATGTTTTCATCTGCTTGGCACATCTAGAGAGGGACATTTTTGCCCATTCTTCTTTGCAAAATACCTCAAGCTCTGTCAGATTGGATGGAGAGCGTCTGTGAACAGATATTTTCAAGTTTTGCCACAGATTCTCAATTGGATTTAGGTCTGGACTTACCAACACATGAATATGCTTTGATCTAAACCATTCCATTGTAGCTCTGGCTGTATGTTTAGGGTTATTCTGCTGGAAGGTGAACCTCCACCCCAGTCTCAAGTATTTTGCAGACTGAGGCCTCGTACACACAATAGGTTAACCAGAGCACAACGGTCTGATGGACCGTTTTCATCGGTCAAAACCGATCATGTGTGGGCCCCATAGGTTATTTAACCATAGGTTAAAAAAAAGCCAACTTGCTTTAAAATTAACCTATGGATTCCTAACCGATAGGTCAAAACCGATCATTAGTAGGCACGACCATCGGTTAAAAATCCACGCATGCTCAGAATCAAGTTGACGCATGTTTGGAAACATTGAACTTCATTTTTTTCAGCACATCGTTGTGTTTTACGTCACCGCGTTCTGACACAATCGGTTATTTAACCTATGGTGTGTAGGCATGATGGACCATCAGTCAGCTTCATTGGTTAACCTAAGACAACGGTCCTTCAGACCGTTGTCCTCTGGTTAACCTATCGTGTGTACGAGGCTTAACAGGTTTTCTTCTGAAGTCCCATACACACTATCAGTTTTCCTGCTGGTTTTCTCTTCAGGTTTACCAAAACCATGTAGTACAAGGACCTGCCTGATTGCATTCAGATTGAAACGCTTAAGGTTTGACCTCATATTAGATGGTTTTGGTAAACCTGAAGAGAAAACCATCAGGAAAACTGATAGTGTGTATGGGGCTTAAGATTGCCCTGTATTTTGCTCCATCCATCTTCCCACCAACTCTGACCAGCTTCACTGTCCCTGCTGAAGAAAAGAATCCCCACAATCCGATGCTGCCACCACCATGTTTCACAGTAGGGATGGTGTGTTTAGGGTAGTGTGCAGTGTTAGTTTTCTGCCACACATAGAGTTCTGCATTTAGGCCAAAAAGTAAATTTTTGATCTCATCTGACCAGAGCATCTTCTTCCACATGTTTGCTCTGTCCCCCACATGGCTTCTCACAAACTTCAAACAGGACTTCTTATGGCTTTCTTTCAACAATGACTTTCTTCTTGCCACTCTTCCAAAAAGGTCAGATTTGTGGAGAGCACAACTAATAGTTGTCCCGTGGACAGATTCTCCCACCTGAGCTGTGGATCTCATCCCCTTCATCCTAGAAGAAGACACAGCAGTAGTAGTTGGAACACTCATCAATTCCAGATTTGAATATGCAAACTCCCTCTACCTAGAACTACCGAAATACCAGATTTCTCGTCTACAAGTCGTCCAGAATACTGCAGCCAGACTGGTAATGGGTAAAAGACCCCGTGGGAACCAATCACCCCTGTCCTGAGGACCCTCTACTGGCTAGCCATAAAGGATCGTGACATTCAAGACCCTCTGCCTCACCCAGAACCAGAACCTCCTCCGCATCCCCAAGTCCCGCTACAAATCTAAAATGGAACGAAGATTCGCAGTCCAAGGACCACAGCTATGGAACGCTCTACCTACAGACATCCTCATGGAAGAAAACCATCGGGCCTTCAGAAAAAAATGTAAGACCCATCTATTCTGAAGCGTGGCTGGACGCCGACATTGGATACAGCGCCCTGAGGCGATTTAGTTCACATTTGTAGTGCTATACAAGTTACTCACTCACAAATCTCTGCATCTCCTCCAGAGTTACCATGGGCCTCTTGGTTCCCTCTCTGATAAAATTATCTCCTTGCCCGGCCTGTCAGTTAAGGTGAACAGCCATGTTTTGGTAGGTTTGCAGTTGTGCAATACTCTTTCCATTTTCGGATGATGGATTGAACAGAGCTCCATGAGATGTTCAAAGCTTGGGATATTTTTTTATAACCTAACCCTGCTTTAAACTTCTCCACAACTTTATCCCTGACCTGTCTGGTGTGTTCCTTGGCCTTTGGGATGCTGTTTGTTCACTAAGGTCCTCTAACAAACCTCGGGGGGCTTCACAGAACAGCTGTATTAATTCTGAGCCTAAATTACACACAGGTGGACTCTACTAATTAGGTAAAATCTGAAGGCAATTGGTTCCCCTAGATTTTAGTTAGGGATATCAGAGTGAAGGGGGCTGAATACAAATGCACGCCACACTTTTTAGATATTTATTTGTAAAAAATGTTGAAAACCATTTATCATTTTCCTTCCACTTGACAATTATGTGCCACTTTGTGTTGGTCTATCACATAAAATCCCAATAATATATATTTACGTTTTTGGTTGTAACATGACAAATGTGAAAAATTTCATAGGGTAGGAATACTTTTTCAATGCACTGAAGGTGGTTATGAACATAGCAGTATGAATATTTATGCAGCCCTGGCCAATCCCAGGGAGCAGGGCCCTGAAGGCTGTTGGGAATCTGTATAAACTAGTCTGAGACATAGAGCTCTGGCTCTTGTCCTGGAGAGGATTAGTCCAGCCTGGAGGGCTTGCGGCCCTCCAGGGAAACGCTGCCATGTGCTTGCTTGGATGCTAAAGCAACAGAGAGCTGACTGAGGCTCTGTCTGCCGAATATCTGGTCTGGCATCGCTGAAGTTGGATGGAGGCAACCATCTGTCCTTGGACATTCTGTGAGTATAGACTGCTGTGAGAGATCTTAGAGACTTTTGGGCTGCTGCCACCCCTCTTGTGCTAGAGAGTAAGCTGTATGTCTTTTCAAAGTGGACATCGGCTGGTGTCCTAAAGAGCTCAGTTATCTAGTTCCTTGTGAAGGGACTCTCCTCCTATTGTTTAAAAGGAAGAAGTCTGATTTTTAACTGCTTCTACTACAAAGCCAAGTCCAGAGGCATTGCTATGGGGGTGCGGGGGGATGCGGGCCGCACCGGGTGACACTCGCCAGGGGGTGAAACGGGGGCCACCGCGCCGCTAAACACCATACTGTAGTATTGATTGGAGTAGTGCCAGCAGGGCATCCAGCTGTGCGGGGAGGTTGCCTGTAACATTCATCAGTCAGGCTATCCCCGAGTGAGCCGGAGTTGGTGGGCGGAGCTGGGGTGTGGCTGCCTCCTCCCCTCCCACATACTCCTTCACTATGGATGATGCCGCAGCTGAAGTAGCTAGAGGCAAGGACACAGCAACCCCCGCCCAAAAGCCCGGGTCTTCATCTGCAAGCATGCTATGTAAGTTACTCTGCAGTGTCACTACATAGAGTTCCAAGATGCACTGTCCCAACCTGCTCTGTGCCACCCCAGCCTGCCCTGTACCACCCCAGCCTGCTCTGTGCCACCCCAGCCTACCCTGTGCCACCCCAGCCTGATCTGTGCCACCCCAGCCTGCCCTGTGCCACCCCAACCTGCTCTGTGCCACCCCAACCTTCTCTGTGCCACCCCAGCCTGCCCTGTGCCACCCCAGCCTGCCCTATACCACCCCAAATAGCCCTATACCACCCCAGCCTGCCCTGTGCCCATCCAGCCTGCTCTGTACCACCCCAACCTCCCCTCTACCACCCCAACCTGCCCTGTGCCATCCTTACTTTCCCTCTACCACCCCAACCTGCCCTATGCCACAATAACTTGCCCTATACCACCCCAACCTGCCCTATGCCACCCTAACTTGCCCTGTACCACCCCAACCTGCCCTATGCCACCATAACTTTCCCTGTACCACCCCAACCTTTCCCATGCCACCCCATCTTGCCCTATACCACCCCAACCTGTCCTATACCACCCTAACTTGCCCTATACCACCCCAACCTACCCTATACCACCCCAACTTGCCCTTTACTACCCAAACCTGCCCTATGCCACCATAACTTGCCCTATACCACCCCAAACTGCCCTACGCCACCCTAACTTGCCTGTGCCACCCCAACCTGCCCTATGCCACCATAACTTACCCTATACCACCCCAACCTGCCCTATGCCACCATAACTTACCCTATACCACCCCAAACTTCCCTATGCCACCCCAACCTGCCCTGTACCACCCTAACTTGTCCCATACCACCCCAACCTACCCTGTACCACCCCAACATGCCCTATACCACCCCAACCTGCTATACCACTCTATACTACCCTAACCTGCCACTATACCACCCTATACTATCATTTACAGGGGCTGGTTTGGGGTGCGCACCGTGACCGTTTGCTGCCTGCATGGTGCTGGGCAGCCTAGAAAGAGGAGGGGGTGACACCATGTTTTACCTCACCGGGTGACACCAACCCTAGTGACGCCACTGGCCAAGTCCACAGTTTGCTATGTGCAAGGACTTCTGCTTCAGCTTTTCAGAAAGGAGTTCACTGTCCTCAATCTCATAGTTTCTGTTTTTGGAGTACCCACACAATTCCTTCAACCCACCCCAGTTCTCTAAAAGCAAAAAGAACAACCCCTAGACTGGTTATTGAGGAAATGTGTGGCTGAGACCGTGTGCCTGGCTGCGGGGCAATTCACTAGGGAGGAACCTGAGCAAATTTCAAGTGGCTCCTACAGAAGTGAGAACTACACATGTTTTTGTTTTTTATTTATTTATTTTTACATTATTTTTTTAACATTTGTCTGGGGATAGATCTATGTTTGTTCCAAGCATGTTTAAATCCACTCACCGTTGACTGGCTCACTACCTCTGCTGGAAGTCTATTGCAAGCATCAATAGATTTGAACTTTCCTCCTAGTTTGAGGTCATGTCCCCGTGTTCTTGATCTAGGCTTCATGTTGGAAATACTGCCCTCCTGAACCTTATTTACCCCTTGATGTATTTAAAAGTTTCAATCATGTCTCCCCTTACCCTTCTTTCCTCCAGACTTTTTATAATAAACATGTTATACTTACCTGCTCTGTGCAGTGGTTTTGCACAGAGCATCCCCAATCCATCTTTTCTAGGGTCTCCTGCCAGGGCTCCTGGCTCCACCTCTCCTGCGAGTAACTCCATAAGAAGTCGATTTCTATGGGGGAACTCTTGCTTGCTCAGTCTCGAGCCACACTGCCTGCGTCTATAGACACAGACGGTTTGCTTCGATCCTGCCCCTGCTTCATCGTCACAGGATTTGATTAAAAGCAACAGGAACCAATACAAAGTACTCACATATCAAAGCGAGTTTTCCCATTGAAGTCAATGGAAATGAAAATAATTTGTTCCGCATTGACATCAATGGGATGCAATACCGAATGCGGCCAGAGGTGGGGGGCACCAGAGAGCGCCGAAAACATCCGAAAAGGCCCGAGGACACTTCGGCTTGTTTTCTTGCACCCCCGTACCTCAGGCCAAATGAGGTACTGCAGGCCAATGTTCGGCTTTTCTCGGCTCCTGCGCCCCCGTACCTCAAGCCAAATGAGGTACTGCAGGCCAATGTTTGGCTTTTCTCGGCTCCTGCACCCCCGTACCTCAGGCCAAATGAGGTACTGCAGGCCTATTTTCGGCTCTGCTTGGCTTCTACGCCCCCGTACCTCAGACCAAATGAGGTGCTGCAGGCCTATTTTGCTTGAATTCTGCTCGTCTTGCGAATCAACACTCGCAAACTGAGTCAGAATTTAAAAAATGTTGCTCGCAAATCAAAACGCTCTCAAACCAAGTTACTCTGAAACCGAGGTTCCACTGTAGTTCTTATACCCCTGCATGTGGCACAGTAGGTGAAGCATAATGTTTTGGGTACAAAAACTGTGGCATATGTTGCTCATGTTTAAAGCTCCTTATCTTATAATATTCTTAATTCATCTCAAATTTTGTTACTTTTTCGTTCATAACGTTCTTTCAAAATTCTCCAGGTAGCCCCCAATTCAGGGCTCGACAAATCCCGGTCGCCAGGTGGCCATGGCGACCAGAAATAGTGTCCTGGCGACTTGGCTTGGCTTTTTGTGAGCTGGCGCCATCTGGTGGTGAGCCGTTGGTATTACAAGTTATTACCACCAGATGTGAGCTGGCGCCATCTGGTGGTGGCCGTTGGTATTACAAGTTAAGCATTACAAGTTAAACAGCAATTCTAATGTCATTTTTCACTATTTTTCACTATTTTCACTGCCATCTTCTTCCCTCTAATTAGAACCCCCAAACATTATATATATTTTTTATCCTAACACCATAGAGAATAAAATAGCAATAGTTGCAATACTTTCTGTCACGTCGTATTTGCGCAGCAGTCTTACAAGCACACTTTTTTGGGGAAAAATTACACTTTTTTTAATTAAAAAATAAGACAACAGTAAAGTTATCCCCATTTTTTTTTATATTATGAAAGATAATGTTTACGTAAATTCATACCCAACATGTCACGCTTCAAAATTGCGTCCGCTCGTGGAATGCCGACAAACTTTTACCCTTTAAAATCTTCATAGGCGACGATTAAAAAAATCTACAGGTTGCATGTTTTGAGTTACAGAGGAGGTCTAGGGCTAGAATTATTGCTCTCGCTCTACCAATCGCGGCGATAACTAACATGTGTGGTTTACATATGCGGGCGCTGCTCACGTATGTGTTCGCTTCTGCGCGCAAGCTCGTCGGGATGGGGTGCGTTTTCTGGCTCCAAACTTTTTTAGCTGGCTCCTAGATTCCAAGCAAATTTGTCAAACCCTGCCCCAATTTGTGTTTTTTTTTTTGTGTGTTTGTTTTTTTACAATAAAGATTTTTATTGGTGAAATTCAAGCGCAAAAAAAGTACAGTAAAGACAAATAAATGCAAATATTTTAACATAGATGATAATTAGTAAAATTCCAACTGCATAAGAGGCATCATATTATTGTGTTAGCACCTCACCTGTGTTATATTTGAGGTTTGCTTGTCTTTGCCCCAGCATGATAAACATTCTTCCGAATGTGCTTCGGTGGTCTTGTCCAGACACTGCTAACAGTAAACTTCCTCTTCTGTCCTGTTTCTGCCCAGCGTGAATTTCCTCCCGCTTGTTGATGTACAAACTGTAAGTGTCGTAAGGAAGTAGAGCTGTGCATGAGAAGACAAGCTACTCCACATGAGGTTTTCCTGGACATTTTTAAATGAAATTTAAAGCTGTACATTTTTAACTATAATCTGCTAACCCTCCATTAAAAAATAATATTATATTAAAATAAGAAAAATAAGAAAAAAAAATGATATTTAATATATAGGTACAGTGCCTTTGAAAAAGTATTCATATCCCTTAAAATTTTCCACATTTTGTCATGTTAAAACCAAAAACGTAAATGTGTTTTATTGGTATTTTATGTGATAGACCAACACAAAGTGGCACATAATTGTTAAGTGGAAGGAAAATGGTTTTCCAAATATTTTACAAATAAATACTGTATTTTCCGGCGTATAAGACGACTCGGCGTATAAGACGACCCCCTAATTTTCCAGGAAAAATTTTGGTTTTGGGATATACTCACTGTATAAGACTACCCCCTTTTTTTTCCAAGCCCCACTGTGCCATTACATGCCCCCACTGTGCCATTACTTGCCCCCACAGTGCCATCACATTACATGCCCCCACAGTGCCATCACATTACATGCCCCCACAGTGCCATCACATTAAATTCCCCCACAGTGCCATCACATTACTTTCCCCCACAGTGCCATCACATTACTTTCCCCCACAGTGCCATCACATTGCATGCCCCCACAGTGCCATCACATTGCATGCCCCCACAGTGCCATCACATTACATGTCCCCACTTTCCCCCCCACTGTGCCATCACTCACGTTTTGCAGGCCGGTGACAGTCTCCGTCTGCTGCGAGCGTCCATGATTTCAAAGCCGCGCGCCGTCTTCTCAGCGTGTCCTGTGATTGGCAGAACACAAATTTTCCCAGTAGCGCCTCTGTTCTATGTTCCGCCAATCACGGACGCCTTCTCATCTCGTCCGAGGATGAGAAGGCATCTGTGATAGGCGGAAAACAGAACAGAGGCGCTGCTGGGAAGATTTCTGTTCCGCCTATCACAGGACAGCTAGGACGCGCTGAGAAGACGGCGCGCAGCTTTGAAATTATGACGATCGCAGCTGCACGGAGACCGTACCCGGCGTATAAGACGACCCCCGACTTTGGATGCATTTTTTTTGCATCCAAAAAGTCGTCTTATACGCCGGAAAATACGGTATGTGAAAAGTGTGGAGTGCATTTGTATTCAGCCCCCCTAATGTAATATTTTATAGAACCACCTTTCACTGCAATTACAGCTGCAAGTCTTTTTGGGATGTCTCTACCAGCTTGCGCTGAGAGTGAGAGTTTTTGCCCATTCCTCTTAGCAAAATACCTCAAGCTCTGTCAGATTGGATGGAGAGTGAACAGCAATTTTCAAGTCTTGCCACAGATTCTCAATTGGATTTAGGTCTGAACTTTGACCGGGCCATTCTAACACATGAATATGTTTTGATCTAGAAGAAAGAGAAAATTACCCCTAGGGGCTTTGTGCTGCAGCAAAAAATGAAAAATGTACCAGTTGATAAAAAAGTATACATTTTTATTTTAATATAATGTTCAAAAAAAGCCCCAACTGAGGGACTCAGGATATGAGCTTGACATAAAAACATATATCAATTGAGAACAAGTAAGATCACACAAATGATAATAAATACAGACATAACAGTACTGTGAATATGTGAGTGCTATGGGCGAAAATAACCCCTATGCGTTTCAACCTTTAAAAGTAGCGGTCTTCTTCAGGGAGTAGTTTATTAAACGCGACCATAGATTCTATAGAGAAAAATACATACAAATAAATAGGTCATATTAACAAAACAAAAGAACATAAGGAGGACCTGCCTACCACAACCATATGAGTAGATGGCGGGATGCAGGTATACCTCCTACATAAATGAACTGATGTAAAACACCCACTGCCACTTACCAAAACGCGTGTCGGAGGGTTGACCGGGGCCGAGCATGGAACCGCACCATCAAACTCCCCAGTGGAGTGATCTAAACCATTCCATTGTAGCTCTGGCTGTATGTGTAGGGTCGTTGTCATGCTGGAAGGTGAACCTCCACCCCAGTCTTAAGTCTTTTGCAGACTCTAAAGCCTCGTACACACGATAGGATAGCCAGAGGACAACGGTCTGAAGGACCGTTTTCATCGGTCAAAACCAATCGTGTGTGGGCCCCATAGGTTATTTAACCTTCGGTTAAAAAAATAGGAACTTGCTTTAAAATTTGACCGATGGACACCTAACCGATAGGTCAAAACCGATCGTTAGTTTGCAAAAGCATCGGTTAAAAACCAGCGCATGCTCAGAATCAAGTCGACGCATGCTTGGAAGCATTGAACTTCGTTTTTTTCAGCACGTCGTTGTGTTTTACGTCACCGCGTTCTGACACGATCGGTTATTTAACCTATGGTGTGTAGGCGTGACGGACCATCAGTCAGCTTCATCGGTTAACTTAAGACAACGGTCCTTCAGACCATTGTCCTCTGGCTATCCTATTGTGTGTACGAGGCCTAACAGGTTTTCTTCTAAGATTGCCCTGTATTTGGCTCCATTCATCTTCCCATCAACTCTAACCAGTATCGGCCTCGATGTCCGCCGGGCACCCACGATTGCACAGTAACTGAGCAGGACACTGGATCTGTGTGTGTAAACACAGAGCTCCACGTCCTGTCAGGGAGAGGAGACCGATGGTGTGTCCCTTGTACAATCGGTCACCTCATCCAGTCAGTCCCCTCCCCCTAAAGTTAGAATCACACCCTAGGGTACACATTTAACCCCTTGATCGCCCCCTAGTGTTAACCCCTTCCCTGCCAGTCACATTTACACATTAATCAGTGCATATTTATAGAACTGTTCGCTATATAAATGTGAATGGTCCCAAAATAGTGTCAAAAGTATCCGATATATCCGCCGCAATATCGCAGTCACGATAAAAATCACTGTTCACTGCCATTACTAGTAAAAAAAAAAATGCTATGAACCTATCCCCTATTTTGTAGATGCTATAACTTTTGCACAAACCAATCAATATACGCTTATTGCGATTTTTTTTAACAAAAATATGTAGAAGAATATCATATCAGCCAAAACTGAGGATTTTTTATTTTATATATATATATATATATTTTTTTTTTGTTGGGGGGAATATTTATTATAGCAAAAAGTAAAAAAGTATAAAATTGTTGCTCTTATTTTGTTTATAGCGCAAAAAATAAAAACTGCAGAGGTGATCAAATACCACCAAAATAAATCTCTATTTGTGGGGAAAAAATGATAAAAATTTCATTTGGGTACAGTGTTGGATGACCGCGCAATTGTCATTCAAATTGTGACAGAGCTGAAAGCTGAAAAATGGCTTGGGCAGGAAGGGGGTAAAAGTGCCCGGTATTGAGGTGGTTAACCACTTCCATACCAGGCATTTACAAACCTTCCTGCCCAAGTCAATTTTCAGCTTTCAGCACTGTCGCACTTTGAATGACAATTGCGCGGTCAAGCTACACTGTACCCAAACAATTTTTTTATCATTTTGTTCCCACAAATAGAGCTTTCTTTTGGTGGTATTTGATCATCTCTGCGGTTTTTATTTTTTGCGCTATAAACAAAAGAAGAGCGACAATTTTAAAAAAAACACAATATTTTTTACTTTTTTATTTAATAAATATCACAATTTTTAAAAAAAAACCACCTACAACGTCTACAAAATAGGTGATAGATTTATGGCATTTTATTTTATTATTTTTTTTACTAGTATTGGAGGCGATTTGCGATTTTTTTAACTGTCACCATGACATTGCGGCGAACACATCGGACACTTTTGACACGTTTTTGGGACCATTCACATTTATACAGCGATTAATGCTATAAATATGCATTGATTACTGTGTAAATGTGACTGGCAGGGAAGGGGTTAACCCCTAGGGGGCGTTGAAGGGGTTAATATGTTCCCTAAAATGTGTTATAACTGAAGGGGGAGGGGACTCTCAAGGGGAGGAGACCGATGTGTGTTCCTCTATACTGGGAACACACATTGGTCTCCTCACCGCTGACAGGAGGTGGATCTGTGTGTTTACACACACAGATCCACACTCCTGCCTTGATTACCGACAATCGCGGGCACCCGGCGGCAATCGCAGCCGCCGGGCACCCAGGCCGGGTCACGAGCGTCGCCGCGGGCGCCCTAGATCGCCGGGAACGCAGGACGTCATATGACGTCCACCCGGATCGAGGAGGGGTTCCTGCCGCCGTCATTTCACAATGACGTGGTAGGGATGTGGTTAAAGAAGGAGAAACCAGCATTGAAGATAAGCCACATAATGGGAGACCATCAACTGTCACCACTGATACGAATCGTCAGCAGGTGGAACTCAATGATGGCACGTTGTTTCTGCTTGCAATCCATTATTTGCCAACATTATATCATTATTTTAGACAGATAGAGTTTTCTTTTGATGGTTATTAACCACTCCAATACCGCACATAGACATATGACGTCCACAAAGGGGATCTCCCATCCCGGGTGGACGTCATATGACGTCCTGTAATTTGTGCGGTGATATCTGAATGATGCCTGCAGCTAGAGGCATCATTTAGATATCATTGTGTTCCGGAGGCGATCCTGCGCACCATAAGAATGATCATAGCGGCGGTTCCGCCGCTTGATCGTTCTTATAGGCGGTGGGAGGGGACATCCTCCCTCCCGCCACCATCCGGTGTTTCTCCGGGCTCTCCAGTGCCATCGGGGGACACGGAGAAAGAATCGCCAAGTGTCGGATAGGAAAAATAGAGATGACTGGTGACCATATGGTCACCAGTCATCTCTATGACGGTCGGAGGCCCGGGCGCGATGTGATGACGTCACGCAATTGCGGCTAGTAAGCATGAGATCGTGATTTTTTTTTCACAATCTCATGCTTTCCAGCCTGGAGGAGAGATGTGGGGTCTTATTGACCCCGTATCTCTCCATAAAGAGGACCTGTCACACACATTTCCTATTACAAGGGATGTTTACAAGGGATGTAAAAGTGTCAAAAATAAATAAAGTAAAAAAATAAAAAATTAAAACGCCCCTGCCCCCGGTAGCTCGCGATCAGAAGCGAACGCACACGTAAGTCCCGCCCACATATGTAAACGTCGGTCAAACCACATATGTGAGGTATCGCCGTGTGCGTTAGAGCGTGTGCAACAATTCTAGCACTAGACCTCCTCTGTAACTCTAAACTGGTAAGCTGTACACTTTTTCAAAGCATCGCCTATGGAGATTTTGAAGTAACGACGTTTGGCACCATTTCATGAGTGTGCGCAATTTTAAAGCGTGACATGTTAGTTATCTATTTACTCGGCGTAACATCATATTTTACAAAAAAATTGGGTTAACTTTACTGTTTTGTTATTTTTTAATTAATGAAACCATTTTTTTTCCCCCAAAAAAAGGCGTTTGAAAAATTATTGCGCTAATACTGTGCAATGAACGCCATTTTATTCCCTAGGGTGTCTGCTAAAAAAAAAATATATAATGTTTGGGAGTTATGAGTAATTTTCTAGCAAAATAATGATGATTTGTACATGTAGGAGAGAAGTGCCAGAATAGGCCCGGTATGGAGGTGGGTATAAAAGCCCTGTAATTGAAGTGGTTAATAACTGCTGTGTTTTGTGTTTTTTATATTTTTTTGTAAAAAAAAAAAAAGGAAAAGAAAAAAAAAATACCCGTTTCCCTTATTTTCTGTTAAAATAAAAATACCAGAATAGTATGTAAATCCACAAAATGCAATTTGTTTGGAAAGTAGTCACCCTAATGTGATTACATTTTTTGCCACATTTTTGGGGGAAATAAAGAAACATGCAGGTACTGAGGATGTTAAATATGGAGCTTAGAAATGGTGCACTAGATACAATAACCTGCTCCAGCCCGGCCTATGCCAAAATGACAATTGTGTTGCTAGCTTTGATTGGTCAGTGTGATCACATGGTACAGACTGGGCCAATCACAGCCAATCACAGCTAATCACAACCAAACAAACTGGATGAATTAATTTCATTCACTAAAATGCTTACATATAGCAATGAAATTCATTGCTATATGCAAACATAATGTGGGGAAAATAATACTGATCTCTTCTCCAGAGTAGAATAATGTTACTATGGTAACACTATATTGCTCTGTTCAAAGTATGTCGTACTGTCACAAGTAGGGTTGTCCCGATACCACTATTTTAGGACCGAGTACAAGTACCGATACTTTTTTTCATGTATTCGCCGATACCGATTACCGATACTTTTTTTTAATGCCAAGTGTCAGTTCGACTGATTGGCACTGATAGGTGGCACCGACTGATGGGAACTGATAGATGGCACTGACTGATGGGCACTGATAGGTGGCACCTATGAGCACTGGCACTGACAGGTGGCACTGATGGTACTGATAGGCGGCAGTTATGGGCACTGATGGCACTGACAGATGGCTGGCACTGATAGGTGGCAGTTATGGGCACTGATGACACTGACAGGTGGCTGGCACTGATAGGCGGCAGTTATGGGCACTAATGGCACTGACAGGTGGCTGGCACTGATAGGTGGCAGTTATGGGCACTGATAGGTGGCTGGCACTGTTAGATGGCACTGATAGGTGGCAGTTATTGGCACTGGCAGGTGGCTGGCACTGATAGGAGGCAGTTATGGGCACTGATAGGTGGCTGGCACTGATAGGCGGCAGTTATTGGCACTGATGGCATTAACAGGTGGCTGGCACTTATAGGAGGCAGTTATGGGCACTGATAAGTGGCTGGCACTGTTAGGCGGCACTGATACTTATAGGTGCTGACAGGTGGCTGGCACTTATGCAATGTGAGATAGTGTGTACTGTGTACAAGTGACAGTATTCATTCAGAATTTACAGAATCTATTTTACTTGCCGAGGGCTGCCTCCTGCTATGATGTCCGTCCTGCTCTCCGCCCGTCCTGCTCTCTGCCCACTCTCCGCCCATCCTGCTCTCCGCCCACTCTCCGCCCGTCCTGCTCTCCGCCCACTCTCCGCCCGTCCTGCTCTCCGCCCACTCTCTGCCCGTCCTGCTCTCCGCCCACTCTCCACCCGCTCTTCTGTCCACTCTCCGCCCACTCTCAGCAGTTAGCACAATCTCAGCCCCTGCTCTCTGCCTGCTCTCCGCCCCCTCTCTGCCCCCGCCTCTCTGCCCGCTCGTCACCTAAAAAAAAAGTATCGGCAGAAGCATCGGGAGCATTTGTGCGAGTACAAATACTCGCGCAAATGCTCAGTATCGGTCCCGATACCGATACTAGTATCGGTATCGGGACAACCCTAGTCACAAGTCAGTGTCCCTGATCACCACCACACACACCCATTATATGTAGAGTTGCCACCTCATCTTTTTAAAAATGAACACATATTAATTACACAGGATCTGTGGTTAATTAAGGTGGTGATTAAACACTTAATCCCCGGACCATTTTGTAGCTAAAGGACCTGGCCCCTTTTTGCGAAACGGCACTGCGTCACTTTAATTGACAATTGCGCGGTCGTGCGACGTGGCTCCCAAACAAAATTGGTGTCCTTTTTTTCCCCACAAATAGAGCTTTCTTTTAGGGGTATTTAATCACCTCTGCAGTTTTTATTTTTTGCGCTCTAAATAAAAATATAGCGACAATTTTGAAAAAAATTCAATATTTTTTACTTTTTGCTACAAAAAAAATCCCCCAAAAATATATGAAAAACGTTGTTTTCCTCAGTTTAGGCTGATATGTATTCTTCTACATATTTTTGGTAAAAAAAACTTGCAATAAGCGTTTATTGATTGGTTTGCGCAAAAGTTATAGCGTCTACAAAATAGGGGATAGTTTTATGGCATTTTTATTAATATTTTTTTTTACTAGTAATGGCGGTGATCAGCGATTTTTATCGTGACTGCGACATTATGGCGGACACATCGGACACTTTTGACACTAATTTGGGACCATTGTCATTTTACAGCGATCAGTGCTTTAAAAATGCATTGATTACTGTGAAAATGGCACTGGCAGTGAAGGGGTTAACCTGTAGGGGGCGCTGAAGGGGTTGAGTGTGACCTAATGAGTGATTCTTACTGTGTGGGGGCATGGCTTGGCATGTCACGTCACTGATCGTCGTTCCCTATGACAGGGAACAGACAATCAGTGACAGTCTGACTAGGAAGCACGGGGAGAGGTTTGTTTACACTTACCTCTCCCCGTTCTTCAGCTCTGTGACCCGATCGCGACCCACTGCTCTGCATATCAAAGGGGACGTACCTGTACGCCAATATGCATCGAAATCGTGGGGTGTGGCCAGCGCGGCATGTGAGCAGACGCTTCATCACAGAGCTCCCGCTTTGATCCTCCATTGATCCAGTTTAACGCCCGTTTTTTCGCCATCCTCATCTGGGAACATCCCCTCAACACCTGGCTGAAATTCTGCTACCGTTAGAGGGTATAATGACCCGCGGACAGAAGGGAGATAGCTCACGGCAGGATTTCCAAAATGGTACCGCTCCACCATCAGCGCAGAAGGCGCGCACAGGGGATAAGGCAAAGGAGGGGGTGAGTAAGCAGCTGAAGTACCCCAAAAAGCATACCGGAGAGCCCCCCAAGGATATGAGGTACTATGCCCTGAAAATGGCAGGGAAATCAGGCATTGCAGACACGCAGCCCCTGGATGACTGTGCTGTCCCCAGTGACACTGACATGGAGGAAGGGGAGAGTGTGCAGGAAGCGGGTGCCATGATTGAGCTGCATGAAGGCAGCTCTGACCTGCCAGGGGAGGCTGATGACCCTGGAGTAGAGAGGGGAGAGCAACCTATGCTTGCTACCATACTGAGAGCAGTGAATACATGTACAGCCTCTGTGAACAGCCTGCAGGCACGTTTTGGGAGCCTGGAAGAAGAGGTCTGCTTGATCAGGCAAGATATTCAGAAAATAAGGGAGAGAATCACTGCAGCAGAAAGCAGGATAAGTGACATAGAAGATAAGCTCCCCCCGCTGATCAGGGATACCCAGTCAACCGCACGGCTGGCCAGGGCCATGGATATGAGGGCGGAAGATTTTGAGAATCGCCTCAGGCGCAATAATGTGCGTATAGTGGGGCTACCAGAAAAGGTGGAGGGTCATGACCCCACGCAGTTTGTGGAACAATGGATGGCTGATGTGTTTGGCAAAGATGCTTTTACACACCTACTGTATATACAGTCGGGCCCAATGCTGGCCCGACTGTTAAACTACAGGGATAGAGAAATCATACTGAGGCTGGCCAGGGAGAAGAGAAATATCCAGTTTAATGGCACCCGGGTCTCGTTTTACCCTGACTTTTCTGCTGCAGTTCAGAAGAGCCGGGCGCGCTTTACTGAAATTAAAAAACGCCTGTAGAAACTACAGGCGCCATATGCAATGCTGTACCGGCGAGACTCAGAATCATATTGAGGGGCCAGGCCCACTTTTTCGAACACCCTGCTGAAGCCTCGGACTGGCTGGATGCCAATGCAAGGCTCAGAGACCTCCTGACGTTGAAGATTGAAACACCTGATGAATAGTTGTGCTGCCTTGATTCTTCCTCGGCCAAGGAAGCTGCCGGAAACATACAATGATTCTCTTCACAAAATGCGAGTTCGGAAACGTAACTTATTGCTGCCAATGCTTCTACTGAAGTTGACCGGTGACTATGTTGCCACACCATATGGCCCTATTGATGGTTCAAGGGACCGGTTGTCCCAGGCATGTTGGGAATGATCGTTGGCTCCCCAGAGTTTGGAACTACAAAAGGTTTATGTGCAGATTGGTGCCCAGCCTAAACAGGCAGTTAGCCCACAACGGATGAGATCTGCATATTTATTCGACGCACTGTTGTGCAATCCAAGTTGTTACTATATGACAGTTTGCTCCAGATACTTCTTCTTACCTGATGTGTGGGGACTCAGTTCTCTTTACTACTTCTCTTTACTACCCGGTTGACTGAGCTAGGCCTATCGCTATCCCAGTTTGCCAATGCAACCTCTACCACATGGCGGGAGGAGGGTGGGTATGAGGGTGGTGATTAGCTCCCCAGACCAAATTCTGTCTGAGCTTGTGAGTTTTTACTCCTCACTCTATGAATCTAAACAAACGTATTCGCTTGAGTCTCTGGCTGAATACTTGGACCCGGTCCAACTACCTGTCCTGTCAGCCTCCAATAAGGAAATGCTTGACGCCCTCCTGACCCTCGAAGAATTGCAGGCAGCAACCGGTTTGTTTCCTAACTCGAAAGCCCCCGGGGATGATGGACTCCCAGTGGAGGTAGACAAGCAGTATGGGGAAACAATACTCCCGCACCTTTTGAGGGTGTTTAATGACGCAAGAGAGGCCGGCACCCTACCACAATCTATGACCAGAGCCAATATAGTTTTAATTTTGAAGCCAGATAAGAACCCTCTTGACCCAGGTTCATACAGACCAATTTCGCTACTACATTATGACGTTAAGATCCTTGCCAAAGTCCTGGCTGTAAGATTGAATAGTGCCATTTCCACCATAATTCACTCTGACCAATATGGGTTCATGCCCCAAAAGTCGACTGCCATAAATGTGCAGAGACTTTTTCTAAATATCCAGTCCCGGGCGGACAACATGGGTGACAGAGCATTGCTATCCTTGGATGCCCATAAGGTGTTTGGTAGCATCGAGTGGGAGTTTCTTTGGGTGGTGATGCAGAGATTTGAGTTTGGGAGTGGATTTATTGCATGGGTGCAGCTCTTATACTCATCCCCAGTGGCAGCTATACGGGAGGGGGGATTTCACCTACTTTTAACCTACATAGGGGTACATGACAGGGCTGCCCCCTGTCCCCCCTCCTGTTTTCCCTAGCCATAGAGCCCTTGGCTGCCATAATCCGGGCAAATCCCTCTGTACTGGGATTTCAGTATTGAGATCTTCATGAGAAGATCATGTTATATGCCAACGACACCATGCTGCTCCTGGGTGAAACTTCTGCTTCACTGTCAGAGGCCATGAATGTTGTCCGGCAATTTGGAGAATACTCTGGTTTAGTTACTAATTGGATCAAGTCCTCTCTCCTATTACTTGACCGTGACCCTTCCTTGTCCCCAGTGACCATGCAGGACATCCCTGTCTCCAAGTCATTTCGGTATCTTGGTATCCAGGTTTCTGCATGTTTGTTGGACTATGTCAATCTCAACCTCACCCCCTTGATTAATCGCTGCCGTGATCGGGTCAAGGTGTGGAGTAGGCTGAGGCTGTCCCCGATGGGTAGGGTAAACTTGATAAAGATGATCCTCATGCCACAGTTGCTGTATGTACTTCTCAACTCCCCGATGGTCATTCCCCTAAAAAAGTTTAGAATTATTAATTCAATCTTCCGCTCACTCATATGGCTTGCGAAGCCCCCTAGAGTCAAGCTTGAACTGCAACGGTCAAAGGACGCTGGTGGGTTGGCATTGCCCAATCCTTGGCTGTATTACCTGGCTTCCCAAATGCAACATATTGCAAGAGTTGTAGGCCCTGGACGGGACCTGGAACTGAATCTGCGGGACTCTTCGGTTCGGCTACTCAGCTTCACCACTGGGGGGAAGGTGGCGGAGGGGTTGGAGGCCCTACGATACACTAAGTCTAATATACTTTTTCACACATACGTTCTCATGCAGAAGATTTGGAATAAGGTCAGGATGCTCCAGGGGGTGACAGGGTTCACTAAACACAGTCCTATCTGGCATAATCAATACTACCGGGAACTCGCTAAATTACCTTATGGCCTAAAGTGGAAACAATATGGTGTCTCCCTTATGACTCATGTAATTAGGGCTGGCAGACTTAGATCCTTCCAGGAGCTCAGTGCAGATTTCCGACTGCCGGCTTCTATGCATTTTTACTACCTGCAGCTTAAACATGCGGTGGATGCACAGAAGGAGGCAGATGTTTGGTCCTTGGACTAAGCATTGGTCTTCAACTACCTATTTGAGGTGAACACATATAAGGGGTTTATATCCTGTTGTTATGCCATGCTCTTGAATCTCTTCATACCGGGTGCCCCTCTAAGGGCAGTGTCCCGGTGGGAACAAGATGTGGGAGCATTTGAGGATAGGCAGTGGGATGAAGCTCTGCAGGCGGTCCCCACGTGCTCCCTGAACATGTCGCGAAGACTTTCACAGCTCTATATACTTCTAAGGGTACATTACACGCTGGCTAGACTAACACGAATGGGGCTGGGGGTTGATCCGACCTGTAATAGGTGCTGTAGAGATCATGGTGATCTTATTCACCTGCTGTGGCGGGGCCCGAAACTACACTTGTACTGGACAAAGGTCATTGATGTTCTTAATGGGGCTTTTCAGGTTCAGATACCTCTGGACCCCAAAACCTGTCTGTTGGGGATAAGTGACAGCCTACTGGTGGAGGGTTTCTCTAGGCAGGCCATTGGTAGAGCCCTATTTCAGGCTTGGTTGATGATCCTGAGGCACTGGAAAGACACTAAACCACCCACGGTGCAGGAGTGAATCAAGCAGATGGGAGTTACACTTAGGTTGGAAAAATTTGTATATCAACCAGCTCTAAATTTGATAAATGGTGGGCCCCGTGGCTGAATGTCCCGGGTCTGGCCCCGATAGATCTATTGTATGACCGCCTATTTTAAGGCTGTACGGAGAGGGCTCATTTCTAGGTTTTGATAAATTGACTAATGGCTAGTGTATGCTGAACTGTACCATGGTTTGGGGATGGTGACATGTACTGGGAAAATGTAGAACGACTACTGGAGGAGTGTACTGGGTATACTTCTGCATTTAAGTTTTTTTATGTGTGCTGCGCCACACTGACTGAGTGAAATGCTTGTTCTCTGGAGCTCTTTGCTTGTGTTTATATTTCTGTTCAATAAAAACCTTTGTTTGAGGAAAAAAAGAATCAAAATCGTGATTCTTTTTCCCTTCCCGATCTTAAAACAGCATTTCCCGATTCTATCTAACAAGTGCAGAGAGTTCTCCGACAGATAAAAAAAATAAAAATCCAGGCAGCCTGCCAAGTTTTATCACAACATGGTGGATAACTATAAACAAAGTAAAATTTTGTTATTAGATCACAGAAATTACCTTCTGTCTGTAGATGAGGGAAGTTTAACCACTTAAAGACTAAACCTTTTTCTGACAATTGCTGCTTACAGGTAAAAATCAATATTTATTGCTAGAAAATTACTCAAAACCCACAAAACATTATATATATATTTTTTTTTAGCAGAGAACATACAGAATAAAATGGTGGTTGTTGCAATATTTTATGTCACACTGTATTTGTGCAGCAGTCTTTCAAACCCAATAAAAAAATATATACTTAACGAATAAAAAAATAAATAAACAGTAAAGTTAGCCCAATTTTTTTTGTATATTGTGAAAGATGTTACTCTGCGAGAATCGTGAGAAAATCGGAATTTCTGATGTGATAAAATCCGATGTAATTTCTCTGTCGGAACTCCTTTCAAGCTGTCTTGCATACACACTGTCACACCAAATTTCGACTGTCCAAAACGCGGTGACGTAAAAGACGACGACAGGCCGAGAAAAATGAAGTTCAATGTTTCTGAGCATGCGTCGACTTGATTCTGAGCATGCGTAGTTTTTTCTCCGTCGGAGTTACACACAGAGGATCGGAATTTACGATAGGATTTTTTTCCGTCGGAAAAAAATAAAACATGTTCTATTTCTAAACTTTGAGCACCAGCCGCCACTGGGGTGGGACTTACATCGGAAAAAAGTCAGATCGAGCACGATCGGAATATCCGATGAAAAAAATTCGTCTGACTTTTTTCATCTGAAATTCCGATCGTGTGTACAAGGCATTATTCTAAGAAGAAAAAATTGTGATTCTCATTTTAGCCAAAATCGTGCAGCTCTAGGTGACAGTATGTAAAATATACATACAGTAGGGCAACAGGGGAGAGAATAAAACCTACTGTATCCAGCTTGCTGCACTTACCACTTTAAAGCGGGAGTTCACCCGAAAAACAATTTTTAACATTAGATTGAGGCTCGTTTTGTGAAGAGGAATCGGGTGTTTTTTTTTAAATCGAAGCAGTATTTATCGTTTTAGAAAGCGATCTTCTCCACCGCTTCCAGGTATGGTATTCGGGACTGGGCGTTCCTATTTGATTGACAGGCTTCCGACGGTCGCATACATCGCGTCACGAGTAGCCGAAAGAAGCTGAACGTCGGTGCGGCTCTATATGGCGCCTGCGCACCGATGTTCGGCTACTTTCAGAAAATCGTGACACGCTGTATGCGACTGTCGGAGGCGTGTCGGAAGCCTGTCAATCAAATAGGAACGCCCAGTCCCGCAGCCCATACCCGGAAGCGGCGGAGAAGATCGCTCTCTAAAACGGTAAGTACTGCTTCGATTTAAAAAAAAACACCCGATTCCCCTTCACAAAACGAGCCTCAATCTAATGTTAAAAATTGCGTTTTTGGGTGAACCTCCACTTTAACATGCTTTCTGCTGTGTGCCGTCCACACCACCACCCGCTCTCCTGGGTCCTGCTGTTCACCTCATCGGACAACCACCTACAGAGAGAGCTTTCCACACCACCATCTCTCATCTGTGGCACAGCCGGAAATTCCTGCTTCTTTGGACTTTGTGTTTTTCTTGTTACCACCTTCAGTGACACTTCAGTGACACTGAGCACTCAGCCGCAAGGAGAGCCCTCTCAGTATTTTGGCTTACGGACCTGGTATGTGACAGAAGCACTCCTTGGGGGTGGGTCCATGACAGCCTGGGCAGAAAGGGGTTGACTCAGGGTCCTTTCACACGTGCGGACCGTTTTTTAGATCAGTTTTTTATCATCAGTTGATCCGTTTCTCATCCGTTTTTTATCCGTTTTACATCCGTTTTTCATCAGTTGTCATCCGTTTTTCATCTGTTTTTCATCCTTTTTTCATCCGTTTTTTTTTTTTTTTTTTTAGAGCTTTATTTTTATTACATATTTTGATGAAAAACGGATGTTAGCGGATCGGATGTTAAACGGATCGTCCGCTAACATCCGTTTTTCGTCCGTTCCGTTTTTTTGACGGAAGAAAAATAGTGTTTTCTTCAGTTCAAAAAAACGGAGCTTAACGGAGACGGATGTTAACGGACGTTAGCGGATGTTCATCCGCTAACGTACGCTATCCCATTGGAAAGCATTGCAGTCCGTAAACGGACTTATGAAAAAACGGACGAACGGTCCGCACGTGTGAAAGGACCCTTACACTGGTTGTCATTCAACTCAGAAGTTGACAAAAACAAGTGGTGAATAAGGATGCAGAAGGCAGTGCTGGAGCAAAAAGAAGGTGTATATAATTATTTACTACTATATTACAAAAAAAAAATTATGGGAAAGGGTCGGTTCAAGAAGAAAGTTAGATTTGAGCTGTAACTGATACTGTGATGGGAAAAAAAAGAGAACTTAGCAGATCTTTTACCGAAAGCAAAGCAATTCTCAGATTTTTTTCCTCTGTACTCTTAATTTGGAATACACGGGAACAATAAGATGTACTGATACAGCCGCTTTAAACATTTTGAACATCAAACATAACTCAGGCTCATAGAATTAGTTGTTCTTAGGCAGAATTCCAGCATACCAAACTGTACTAAGCCATGTGCTTTTCTTATTAACGTTACAAGATCCATGTGAGCTTGCTGTCATTATACCAGGCGAAACGCAGTCAAGTTTATATCACGACATGGTTGACGAGTATATCAGCCAAGAATGAATTTACATTTTATTATATAACCTGGATCCCAAGTACAATAATCTGCCTATTTATATAATTAATTGCTAAACTCCCCTGCCTTTAATCATATTAGGTGGCACGATTAATTTCTCAGGCACAGAGCCTACTTTACAAGAAAAGCCGATTAATTCTTTAAATAGCTGCACTGTAGATGAATTGCTTTACACAGTGAGAATTTCGTTGTATCAGAAATACAGCTGAATATTTAGTGAGGTGGCTGGTAATTGATCTGGACGGCTGAATATTGGAAACGTTATTTCCATGGTTGGATCTGGGCGTTCCAATGCTTTGAGACAATCAGTTTTAGGTAGATTCACATACCTGGTCGCAACTTTAAGGTGGCGTAGCTTAAGGCATTTAAGCTACGCCGCCGTAAGTTAGCGAGGCAAGTACATGATTCACAATGTACTTGCCTGCTAAGTTACGGCGGCGTAGCCTAAAGCGGGTTTGGCGTAAGGGCGCCTAATTCAAATTTAGCTAAGGGGGCGTGTTTTATGTTAACCACTTACCCCCCGGACCATATTGCTGCCCAAAGACCAGAGTACTTTTTGCGATTCGGGACTGCGTCGCTTTAACAGACAATTGCGCGGTCGTGCGACGTGGCTCCCAAACAAAATTGGCGTCCTTTTTTTCCCACAAATAGAGCTTTCTTTTGGTGGTATTTGATCACCTCTGCGGTTTTTAGTTTTTGCGCTATAAACAAAAATAGAGCGACAATTTTGAAAAAAAATAATATTTTTTACATTTTGCTATAATAAATATCCCCCAAAAATATATAAAAAAAAAAAATTTTTTCCTCAGTTTAGGCCGATACGTATTCTTCTACATATTTTTCGGGAAAAAAAAATCGCAATAAGCGTTTATTGATTGGTTTGCGCAAAAGTTATAGCGTTTACAAATAGGGGGTATTTTTATGTCATTTTTATTATATTTTTTTTACTAGTAATGGCGGCGATCAGCGATTTTTTTTCCGGTACTGCGACATTATGGCGGACACTTCGGACACTTTTGACACATTTTTGGGACCATTGGCATTTTTATAGCGATCAGTGCTATAAAAATGCATTGGATTACTATAAAAATGCCACTGGCAGTGAAGGGGTTAACACTAGGGGGCGAGGAAGGGGTTAAGTATGCCTGGGTGTGTTCTTACTGTGGGGGGGGGGTGGCCTCACTAGGGGAAACACTGATCCTCGGTTCATACATTGTATGAACAGAAGATCAGCATTTCCCCTGCTGACAGGACCGGGAGCTGTGTGTTTACACACACAGCTCCCGGTCCCCGCTCTGTACCGAGCGATCGCGTGTGCCCGGCGGCGATCGCGCCCGCCGGGCACACGCACGGGAGTCGGGGGCGAGCGGGGGGCGCGCGCGCGCCTGCGCCCCTAGTGGC
The DNA here is from genome assembly GCF_905171775.1 of Rana temporaria. Lineage (NCBI taxonomy): Eukaryota > Metazoa > Chordata > Amphibia > Anura > Ranidae > Rana > Rana temporaria. Next base: position 642,794,329 of record NC_053489.1, on the reverse strand, counting down.
GGCTGGGAGAGAGGACGTCATACTACGTGCTCTCGCCCAGCCGAGCCAACTTGTCGACGTATAACGGCGGTGGGCGGTCGGCAAGTGGTTAATGGAGCTTGACCTGAAGTTTTTGACGTTTTTTCTCAACTGCGCATGCGCCGGGCGCCTACATTTCCCAGTGTGCATTGCGGCTAAGTACACCGCACGGGCCTATTGATTTTGACGTGGACGTAAACGACGTAAATCCCTATTCACGGACGACTTATGCAAACAACGTAAATATTTTGAATTTCGGCGCGGGAACGGCGGCCATACTTTAACATTGGCTACGCCACCTAGGGCCCAGCTTTAACTTTAGGCGGTCTATCTCTTACGTAAACGGCGTAAATGTACTGCGGCGGCCGGGCGTACGTTCGTGAATAGGCGTATCTAGTGATTTGCATATTCTACGCCGACCGCAATGGAAGCGCCACCTAGCGGCCAGCAGAAATATTGCAACCTAAGATAGGACGGCGCAAGCCGTCGTATCTTAGATATGTTTAAGCGTATCTCTGATTGAGAATACACTTAAACATAGGTCGGCGCAGATTCTGAGTTAGGTCAGCATATCTACTGATACGCCGGCCTAACTCTCTCTGAATCTAGCTACATGTTTGTTTGTGACAGGCCACACCCATCAACAGTTCTTCTAATCTCTCATTAACAACAATCTTTGCCAGTGTGCCCATCAATTGCTGACACTGTGCCCATCAATTGCCAGTACTGTGCCCCATCAAATGCTGCCAATGTGCCCATCAATTGCCGCTACTGTGCCCTATCAAATGCTGCCCGGCACTTACCTGTCTTGCAGCAGGTCAGCAGCGGTCCTGCACGTCCTCCATGTCTTCTTCCGTCCTCTCTATCAGGCTTCCAATCGCAGCGCCTGACATTTCAGCCAATCAGGTGACAGGTAACAGACCCGAGCACCTGATTGGCTGAGAGGCGGTTCAGTGTTAGCAAACCTAAGGAATTTGCTTTGCTAACACAACGCTGAGTGAACAGCGAAAGCACAGCATGGTGCCCCCTGTTCACCTTTTTGAGCGCCTATTAGAGCCTATGGGGCAGATCCACAAAGAAATTACGACGGCGTATCTATTGATACGCCAGCGTAATTTCAAAATTCCCATGTCGTATCTTTGTTTTGAATCCTCAAAACAAGATACAACGGCATCTCGGCTAGATCCGACATCGGATCTAAGATGCAATTTTTCGGCAGCCGCTAGGTGGCGTTCCCGTCGTAATCCGCGTCGAGTATGCAAATGAGCTATTTGCGGCGATCCACGAACGTACGTCGGCCCGTCACTTTTTTTTCCCGCCGTTTGCGTTCGGCTTTTTCCGGCGTATAGTTAAAGCTGCTATACTGAGGCGTACTCAATGTTAAGTATGGCCGTCCTTCCCGCGTACAATTTTGAATTTTTTACGTCGTTTGCGTAAGTCGTTCGCGAATAGGAATTTGCATAGAATGACGTCAATGTCGTAAGCATTGGCGGGTTCCAGTTTAATTTCGATAATGTGCACTGGGATACCCCCAGGGATGGCGCATGCACAGTTCCAAAAAAACGTTGTTTACGTCGGGTCACGACGTATTAACATAAATCACGCCCCCATTAGATCCATTTGAATTCTGCGCCCTTACACCGCGACAGACACACTACGCCGCCGTAACTTACGGCGCAAATTCGTTGAGGATTCAAACAAAAGCAAAGAAAGTTACAGCGGCGCAGTGTATCTTACATACGCTGCGCCCGGTGCAGATGTATGTGGATCTGCCCCTCTGGCTCTAATCAGGTGCTTCCAAAAAACACCCCCACAACTGTAATTCAGGTGCCCGGCACCCGAAAAGGGGCCGGACACCTGAATAGGAAGAGCTCCAAGACACCATATTAGTGCCAGCCCGGGCATTTTATGAGATCTAACACAGACCTCATAATCATTTTTAAAATAACCAGAGTAGTCTGCTGTGTGGCTCTCAACAAGCTGCAATGATTGGTTGATGTGGGTGTTGTGGCAGGACCATGTCTAGTGCTAATGTAGCACCCTGCCCCGGGCTGGCTAAATTAATTTTTTGGCTCTGCTGTATTTAGTTGAGCAGCAATACATTTTTCAGGTCTAGTCAGGTCTATGCCTACGCCTGGTGGTTGATTGCTTCTGCCTACCACTAGAAGAAGCTTCCAGAAATAGAGTAGGAGAGTTATGGATATTTATCTGACCTCAGCCAATCTCTGGGAGGAAGCCCCAGAAAATGTGGCTGGGGTGAAGATAAATGTTTGGGTGGGTTTGTTGAGAGTTCTTCTCCTAGGGCCCCTGGGAGGCAGCCTATGTTACTGAAGAGCTGTTGCTGCTAGGCCTCAGCATGTGCTTGCTGAAGTCCTGAAAGAACCTTAAAGGAACACTAAATAACACTAAATTTTTAAATAACAAACATGTTATACTTACCTCCACTGTGCAGCTCGTTTTGCACAGAGTGGCCCTAAATCCTGTCTTCTGGGGTCCCTCGGCGGCTGTCTCGGCTCCTCCTCGCAAAAGCTTTCTACCTTCATGCGAGCTCGCATGGTGGAAAGCTTTTGCGAGCACACTCCCATGATACAGCGGCGGCCAGGTAAGTAAAATGGGGGCTCGGGGGGGGGGGGGGGCGGTGCTGTCAGATGTTTTTTTACCTTAATGCATAGGATGCATTAAGGTAAAAAAACTTTTACCTTTACAACCCCTTTAAAGGCATTTTCTGAAGAATGCTAACTTAGGAAGCTGGGCTGGAGAAGGATCCCTTTTCCCTAAGGAATGCTGGAGGGAGGGTGTTTGGTGGTGGTCTCTGGACATTGTGAGGAGAACCTTTTGCATAAACTTAGAAGTGCTTTCAGGGTTAGATACCAGATGTTGCTACAAGGACTGTGACTGCTATTACAGATTCTCAGATTAGTTGAGTTTCCCCCTTAGCATCAGCAATACTTAAAGTACAGTATATACTCAAAATGTAAAGTATATTAAAGTACATACCGTATTTTCCGGCGTATAAGATGACTTTCTGGATGCAAAAACATGCATCCAAAGTCGGGGGTCGTCTTATACGCCGGGTACGGTCTTTGTGCTCACTTTTTTTAGTCTCCATACTGCGAGCGTCAATGATTTAAAAGACGCTCCTTCTCCTCAGAGTGTTCTGTGATAGGAGGAAAACAAATCTTCCCAGCAGCGCCTCTGTTCTGTGTTCCTCCTATCACAGATGCCTTCTCATCCTCGGACGAGATGAGAAGACGTCCGTGATAGGCGGAACACAGAACAGAGGCGCTGCTGGGAAAATTTGTGTTCCGCCTATCACAGAACACTCTGAAGAGAAGGCGCGGCCTTCAAATCATTGACGCTAGCGCTCGCAGTATGGAGACTGTCACCGCCGGCAAAAAAAGTGAGTGTTTGCGGTGATTGCACTGGGGGGCAGCAAGTTCAGGCACAGTGGGGGCAAGTGATGGCACAGTGAGGGGCAAGTGATGGCACAGTGGGGGCAAGTGATGGTACAGTGAGGGGCAAGTGATGGCACAGTGAGGGGCAAGTGATGGCACAGTGAGGAATGTAATGTAATGGCACAGTGCAGTTAGATTTGAAAAAGCCTGTTTCTGTCAGCGGTTCTGGCTACCCCTCAGCTTCCAGAAACACTAGTAAAAAGGGGGTAGTCTTATATGGCGAGTATATCCCAAAACCAAAATTAGGGGGTCGTCTTATACGCCCAGTCGTCTTATACGCCGGAAAATACGGTACTCAAAATCTCTCATGTGCCTGCTGTACTCGTATGAAAATGCACCCTGTTCTTATTGTACTGCCTCATTTGTGTTCAATCCCTGCCAGTCACTCTGCTTTCCTATTAAAACCTGACCACACTAGGCAGGAGAGCACAGCATGGTCAGTTTTCTAGCTGTGCTAAGAACTCAGCCTGCCCTCCTCCAATAATCAGGCATGTGCTGACACACACACCCCTGTACAGCCAATCATTGGAATGATCAGTGTGCTGCTGCTTCTCCTCTCCAGCTCTCTAAGATAGTTACACAGTTGAGAACAGAGGGTGAAAGGGGGAAACATTACTTTATGTTTTTATATGTATACACAAATGTTTTGCCTTTCATGTGTATTTTAAACTGAATGGGTTGTTTACATATACGTTATCCACTTGCTTACTGGGCACTTGCAGTATACCCCCTTCCTGCCCAGGCCAATTTTCAGCTTTCAGCGATTTCACACTTTGAATGACAATTGTGCGGTCATGCATCATTTTTTTCACACAAATAGAGCTTTCTTTTGGTGGTATTTAAAGGGGTTGTAAAGGGAAAAAAAAATCCCCTAAAATAGCTTCCTTTACCTTAGTGCAGTCCCCTTTCACTTCCCTCATCCTTCAATTTTGCTTTTAAATGTCCTTATTTCCTCTGAGAAATCCTCACTTCCTGTTCTTCTGTCTGTAACTCCACACCGTAATGCAAGGCTTTTTCGTTGGTGTGGAGAAAGCCTCTTGAGGGGGGAGGGGGCGAGCAGACAAGTCAGGACACTCTCTACTTTGCAGATAGAGAAAGGAGCTGTGTGTTAGTGGGCGTCCTGAAACTCCTGCTCGCCCCCTCCCCCCTCAAGAGGCTTTCTCCACACCAGGAAGAAAGCCTCGCATTACTGTGTGGAGTTACAGACAGAAGAACAGGAAGTGAGGATTTCTCAGAAGAAATAAGGACATTTAAAAGCAAATTTGAAGGCTGAGGTAAGTGAAGGAGGACTGCACAACATCACTTTCGGTTTATTCGGCTGGCAATGGCACCAGATTAAAAAATTTAAAAACATTCAGAATCGTCGTTTTCGGCAATCTCAATACTTTGAATTCAAAGGATGAATTTGGGGTCTTTTAGGCCCATGATCCCTCCATAAAGTGTACCTGTCACCACCTAATACTGTCACAAGGGAAGTTTACATTCCTTGTGACAGTAAAAGTGATCAATATATATATATATATATATATTTTTTTTAAAAACAATGGAAAAATGGAAAAATAAATACAATTTTTTTTTTAAAGTGACTTTCGTATGCTTTTTCTTTGCTGTGCAAGCTCGCGCAGCAAAGAAAAAAGCATACGAAAGCTGCGCCCGCATATGTAAACGGTATTCAAAACACACAAGTGAGGTATCGTTGCGATCGTCAGAGTGAGAGCAATAATTCTAGCACTAGACCTCCTCTGTAACTCTAACCTGGTAACTGTAACCAAAAAGATTAAAGCATCGCCTATGAAGATTTTTAGGTACCGTAGTTTGTCGCCATTCCACGAGTGCGTGCAATTATAAAGAGTGACATGTTTGGTATTTATTTACTCAGTGTTACATCAACTTTACTGTTTTGTTTTTATTTTTTAATTTATGAAAGTGTCTTTTTAAAGTTGCATTTAAAACATCGCTGCACAAATACTGTGTGACATAAAATATTGCAACAATTGCCATTTTATTCTCTAGAAGATTCTCTGCTGAAACAATATATAATATTTGGGGGTTCTCTAGCAAAAAATATGGATTTTAACTTGTAAACACCGAGGGCCAGATCCATAAAGAAGTTACGCTGGCGTATCTATTGATATGCCGCGTAACTTCTAGGATGCTCCGGCGTATCTTTTTTCTGTATTCAGAAAACAAGATACGCCAGAATTTTGCTAAGATACGACCAGCGTAAGTCGCCTACGCCGTCGTATCTTAACTGCATGCTTACGCTGGCCGATAGGGGCGTGTACGCTGATTTACGCCTAGAATATGTAAATCAGCTAGATACGCCAATTCACGAACGTACGCCCGGCCATCGCAGTACAGATACGCCGTTTACGTTAGGCTTTTTCCGGTGTAAAGTTACCCCTGCTATATGAGGCACAGCCAATGTTAAGTATGGACGTCGGGCAAGCGTCAAATTTTCCGTCGATTACGTCGTTTGCGTAAGTCGTTCGCGAATAGGGCTGTGCGTAATTTACGTTCACGTCGAAAGCATTGGGCTAGATTCACATATTCACAATGGCGGATCTTTATGCCGGCGTAGTGCATCTTTTTTCCGCTACACCGGACCAGCGCGGAGAGGCCTGTACATGATTCACAAAAAAAATTCTCACCCAGATGCACCAGCGGGGCGTATTTTAGACGGCGTAAGGCGGCGTAACTGTAAGTGGGCGTCACCCTATGCTAATGAAGCTCCGACATACTTTGGGGATCAACTTTTACCGCACATGCTCAGTGACATCGACAGGCTGACTGCCCCCATCTGCACATGCTCAGAACTGCGCCCCGGCGTGACCCCTAAGATACGCCGGCCCACTGCCTCTGCCCAGTCCATAAATACACCCAGACATGCGCCCTACAAGTGCAAAAGTACCCAAGCATTTTTGGATCCTGCTAGGTCTTTTGCACTTGTTTTTTGGGGGAATTATGGCTGCTGGAGATCCTCTCCCGTGCCCTCCTACGTGCCCGTCGACGCAGTAGTGCTATGACCACGGCTGCCCCTGGCATGTTGGCACACAGATGTGTTGTCCAGCAAGTGTGGTTGCTCAGCTCGTCCGTAACAGTGCTGCTGTAGCTGCTCTCCAGCTGACCTGTGCAAGTCTGGTGCAAAGTTACCCCTGCTTTATGAGGGGTAACTTTGCGCCGGAATTTCCAGTTACACGCACCGGGAGTAGCCTGCGCCGGCCAAACGTACTTTTCTGAATCGGCGGATTTCCCTCATTTGCATACTTAAAACCAAAAAAACATGGCTGCGCCAGATCCGTCCAGCGTAAATATGCGCCAACGCCGCTCCGGCGTAGAAAAGTTACGCCGGTAGGAAGAAGTCTATTTTGAGGCGTATCTGGTTCTGTGGGTATGGCGCAGAGATACGACGGTGCACATTTAGACTTACGCCGCGCATCTCGAGATACGCCGGCGTAAGTGCTACATGAATCTGGCCCACTGTCTTTTTGCGGGTTAATTTGGAGCATGCGCACTGGGATACTTTCACGGACGGCGCATGCGCCGTTCGTAAAAGCGTCATTTACGTGGGGTCACAATACATTAACATAAAACACGCCCACATGTTCCATATTTGAATTAGGCGGGCTTACGCCGGCCTATTTACGCTACGCCGCCGCAACTTTGCTTTGAGAATACTGCATTTGCCTGTCAAAGTAGCGGTGGCGTAGCGTAACTATGCTACGCTACGCCTGCTTTAAATGACGCCGTTCTACGTGGATCTGGCCCCAAATGTCAGAAATATACTTAGGCGTAAAGACCACATAAAAAACTAAAATTTCAGATGGATTTTTAGTACATTGCTATGTTTTTGCATCATACTAAAAGGATTTCAGCATGGAGCACCAACATAAGCTGAAGATGAGCTTTTAGAAAATATAACATTTTCTTATGTCCTGTATAATTGAAAGCTAAAAAACTGAAAAGAAAATATTAACACAGTGAAAAAAAAATGAAACTAATTATAATGGAACATAACAGTCTATTCTTCTTGGATCTCATACAATCCGCCCATTCTTTGTGATTCTGTCAATTCTGAATTGTTGAATTTAGAGGGAACATTGCTACACAGTCCAGCATTGAAGAACTTCAGATAAAGGAGACATAGATATTGGTTACAATAGATACAGAGGGTCTTCTCTGCACAGACCCTGCATTGCCCTCAGTCATGCTCTTTATTTATCACCAACTGTCCCAGAGAGAGATAGACAAGACAAAAAAACACAGAATGAAAACAAAAAGAACATGTCTTGCTTTATTGTGTAAAAATAAATAAATAGTGAAGCTCTTCGAATCTCACAGATAGATCTACATAAATCTTTAAAGCGATGTGCAATTATAATAGTTATTCATAAAATATCCAGATAACTCTTCTTAGTGTCGCAAGATCCAGGGCCTCCTCTAGTCTAATGAGAACCTTTAGGCCCCTTTTACACTGGGGTGGGAGGTGCAGTGGCAGTACATAGCCGCGCTTTACCGTCGAAATTGCGGCGGTATTCGGCCGCTAGCGGTTTTACCCCCGCTAGCGGCCGAAAATGGGTTAATATCGCCTCTGCAGAGGCGCATTGCTGGCGGTATAGCCGCGGTTTCCCATTGCTTTCAACGGGAAGGAGCGGTAAACACACCGCTACAAAGATTCAGCTAGCAGGACTTCTGGAGCGGTCCTGCTAGCGCACAGCTCCAGTGTGAAAGGAATTATTATTTTTTTCGAAATAAGCATTGTTTACCTGCAGACATTCCTCTTTTCACTTCCTCATTGTTAGTTTTTGCTCAGAAGTTGCTCTATTTCTTCTCACTGTTCTGTTCACTTCCTGCTTGTCTGATTGTTACTGACCACCGTGACGGGAGGCTTTACTGCGGTGGTCAGTGACGTGCTCGCCCCCTCCTGGGAACTACATCTGTGTGGCAGGACGCTCTCTACGTGTTAGAGACTTCAAGGAGGTGTGAATTACTGGGCGTGCCGCAATGCATACTGGGAAATGTAGTTCTTACATGAACGAGCGCCGCAAACCAGGAAGTGAATGAGAGAACAGAAACTAGAACGCCGGCGGTGATATAGATGAAGGAATTTAATAGGTATTTACTCGGTTTTTTTTACAGAATCATTACACGATTCTGTCTGTCTACCTTGCAGACATTAATTTTAGACAAAAAATGTTTTTTCTTTACAACTCCTTTAACCACTTGACACCCGCACGCCGTCATATGACGTCCAAAACGGGGACCTGTTATCCCGGGTGGACGTCATATGACGTCCTGGGCTTTGCGGGGGGATATCTGAATGATGCCTGCACCCGGAGGCATCATTGAGATATAATTTTTTAGCGGCGGCGATCCTGCGCACCGTAAGAACGATCATAGCGGCGGTTCCGCCGCTAGATCGTTCTTACAGGCGGCGGGAGGGGACATCCCCCCCTCCCGCCGCCATCCGGTGCTTCTCCGGGCTCTTCCGTCCCACCGGGGGCCCGGAGAGATGATCGCCGTCCGCCGGATGTTTGCCATAGAGAAGACTGGTGACCAGATGGTCACCAGTCATCTCTATGACCGTCGGAGGCCCGGGCGCGATGTGATGACGTCACGCCCGGGTCCCCGTAAGTAAACAAACCGCAATTGCGGCTAGTTTGAATGAGATCTGTGAATTTTTTTTCACAATCTAATGCTTTCCAGCCTGGAGGAGAGATGTGGGGTCTTATTAACCCCGCATCTCTCCTTAAAGAGAACCTGTCACACACATTCCTATTACAAGGGATGTTTACATTCCTTGTAATAGGAATAAAAGCGATTGAAGAAAAAAAAAGTGTAAAAAATAAAGAAATAAGTAAAATAAAAAATAAAAAATAATAATAAAAAAATTAAAATGCCCCTGTCCCCGGTAGCTCGCGCTCAGAAGCGTACGCACACGTAAGTCCCGCCCACGTATGTAAACGTCATTCAAACCACACATGTGAGGTGTCGCCGCGTGCGTTAGAGCGTGTGCAACAATTCTAGCACCAGACCTCCTCTGTAACTCTAAACTGGCAACTTGTAAACATTTTAAAGTGTCGCCTATGGAGATTTTTAAGTAACGAAGTTTGGCGCCATTCCATGAGTGTACACAATTTTAAAGCGTGACGTGTTAGGTATCTAGTTACTCGGCGTAACATCATCTTTCATATTTTACCAAAAAATTGGGCTAACGTTACTGTTTTGTTATTTTTTAATTTATGAAACCATTTTTTTTTACAAAAAAAAGCCGTTTGAAAAATGATTGCGCAAATACGGTGCAAGATAAATGACCGCCATTTTATTCCCTAGGGTGTCTGCTAAAAAAACATATATAATGTTTGGGGGTTCTGAGTAATTTTCTAGCAAAAGAATGATGATTTGTACATGTAGGAGAGAAGTGCCAGAATAGGCCCGGGAAGGAGGTGGGTTTTAAAGCCCGGTATTGAAGGGGTTAAATAAGAGGCTAGTCTACGCTTCCCCAACAGATTATGAGAGACACCATCAAGGTCACAGGGAAATGTTTGTGTTGCCGCTACTGTGTTATCGCTGTACGCCACACATGAGTGAGCTTCTGAAAATATGAATAGGTCAGGGGAAGAATTAAATGTAAAATTAGACCCAGACATCTCTATACATTCACCAAGATGCCGGTGCATTATAATGAAAAATACATGAGCCAGTGAATGAATGAAAATAAGTGATGTTCTTGGAGAGAGAGAGCATTGCCAGGGTGACGAGAAGCTTCACTGGCTCATTAGTTACATATAAAACGCAATGCAGTGATTTTCATTACTCCCTCCAGACTGCAAAGCAAGAATAATTCCCTCTCTAGAAATGTCTGTGAATGTGGATGTAGCAAGGATACAGACAGGGGCAAGGGCAAAAAAAGAAAAGGGCCACAGACTGGGAGCAGTTGATGAGCCAGGTGGTCCACGTGTGATACTATAGGGGTAAGGACAGGGTTGCACATCCCTCACCCTTCTACTGTGGGTGCGCATTCACCTTGTGTGCCCACAGTTTCATCACCAGGGCTTCACTTCCCTAGCCCCTAGCATCAGATGACAGGTAACAAAATCCCCCCATGCAGGTCTATAATTAGACATCATGCTGTCTTAGTTACAATGATAACTCCTTCCACTCCATGTTTTATGCTTTTTTTCAGAAAACATTAGAAAGGGTATTAAAGCGATTGTAAAAGATCACCTTGTAAAACAACCCATTCAGTTTAACCACCTCAATACCTGGGCACTTAAACCCCCTTCCTGCCCAAGCCATTTTTCAGCTTTCAGCACCGTCGCATTTTGAATGACAATTGCGCCGTCATGCAACACTGTACCCAAATTACATTTTTATATATTTTTTCCCCACAAATAGAGCTTTCTTTTTGTGGTATTTGATCAGCTCTGCGTTTTTTTTTCTTGCACTATAAACAAAAGAAGAGTGACAAGTTTGAAAAAAAACACAATTAGGTAGATTCACAAAGAGTTAGGCCGGCTTATCTACAGATAAGCCGACCTAACTCTGAATCTAAGCCGACCTATGTTTTAGGCCGGGTACACACGAGAGGATTTATCCGTGGATACGGTCCTCCGGACCGTTTCCGCGGATAAATCCTCTGAGGATTTTGATCCGATGGAGTGTACACACCATCGAATCGAAATCCGCGCCGAATTCCCATCGCGATGACGTGTCGCGCCGCGATGATGACGCGGCGACGTGTGCGACGCTGTCATATAAGGAATTCCACGCATGCGTCGAATCATTACGACGCATGCGAGGGATGGGTTCGGACGGATCGATCCGGTGAGTCTGTACAGACCAGCGGATCGATCCGCTGGAGCCAATTCCAGCGGATAGATTTCTTAGCATGCTAAGAAATTTTTATCCGCTGGAAATCGGTCGGCCCGAAAAAATCCGCGGAAAAATATCCGCTGGGTTGTACACACCAGCGGATCTATCCGCTGGAACTGATCCGCAGATAAATTCCAGCGGATAGATCCTCTCGTGTGTACGGGGCCTAAGTGTATTCTCAAACAGAGATACACTTAAACATATCTAAGATAGAGGTGGAATAACAATGTTAAAGTATGGCCGCCGTTCCCGCCGCGAGGTTCGAAATGTTTGCGTCGTTTGCGTAAGTCGTCCGCGAATCGGGAGTTACGTCGTTTACGTCCACGTCGAAATCAATAGGCCCGTACGGCGTACTTAGCCGCAATGCACACTGGGAAATGTAGTCGCCCGGCGCATGCGCAGTGTCAAAAAACGTCAAAAAACGTGAGGTCAAGCCTCATTTCCATACAACACGCCCCCCTCCAAGCAATTTGAATTAGGCGCCCTTACGCCCGCTCGTTTTAGGCTACGCCGCCGTACATTAGCAGGTAAGTAGATTGTGAATCACTACTAGCCTAACTAATTTACGGCGGTGTAGCCTAAACAAGCTAGGCTAGGCCACCCTAAAGTTACACCAATGTACGTGAATCTACCTAAATATTTTTTACTTTTTGCTATAATAAATATAATTTTTTTCCCCCTCAGTTTAGGCCTGTAACAAGACCCTTGCTCGCTCGGTTCCACTCTCCCGACACTCCTCTGCTGCTATTGAATCAGATTGCAGATCGCAACGTCTGATGGTTCGGTCATCCAAGGCTCCGGGATTCGAACTACAGCTATGTGCCTTTCGAAATCCATCAGAACAAACACCAGGCAGGCTGTATGTAAGTTCAAACAGGAAACTCTTTTATTGGATGCACACAACACACTTATACAGCAGTTTGACCCCCCTGCCCCCAACAACCACCTTCCTCTTGGTCAATTGTAAAGTACATTGTGGTTCTCAATTAGGTCCTCAAAGCCATGCAAATAAGGACTTGAAACAGGGTCAGCAGGGATTGGTCCGATAGCTTGAATAGGAGGACTGCTATGTGTAATAAGACAGAAGCAGACAGCCAAACAAAGAACAATGCTTTTCCTCCAGACCATGGAGCCGTCTGGAGGGGGGGGGGGGTTAGCCTTAAGACAGGGCAGAAAACCCCCCACTGTGTAACAGATTCAAACACTTCAGCATTCCAAGGTCCATGACAATACTCCCCCCTGAGAAACAGTCCAACAACCACAGCGGGACCCCGAACGGGTCAACTCGAGGATGTTGGAAAAGTAGTCTTAAGGTTCCAGCTCTGTCTGCCGGGATAACCCATCCGCCTTCCTGTTTTGAGGCCCTGGCCCATAATCGGCTTGCAGTCTCCGCTCTAATTTATCCCAAAGGTGTTCTATCGGGTTGAGGTCAAGACTCTGTACAGGCCAGTCAAGTTCCTTCATCCCAAACTTCCTCATCCATGTCTTTATGGACCATGCTTTGTGCACTGGTGGAACTAAAGAGTTAAAGCTGTTATAGCTGCAAGGGGTGGGCCAACTCAATATTGAACCCTACAGACTAAGACTGGGATGCCATTAAAGTTCATGTGTGTGTAAAGGCAGGCGTCCCAATACTTTTGGTTATATAGTGTATGTTAACAGGGTCTCTTTAAAAAGTATTGCCTTTTTTAAAATGCAGCATGCTTTATTAAATACAAATACACTGATTTAGGATTAAAATGTACATACAATAAACATACAAGTCTAATTGTTATCAGCTTGGATGGAAACAAACAGCCAATTTGTATCGTATGTGACTCCTAATTGATATTTTACCCCTGAGATGTTTAGCTCCACCCCCAGGGAGCCATTAATATTTCTAGCTACATTATTGCCTGTCTTTCTGGGTACAGAGCTCTCACGCTGAACAGAATACATCCTTGGAGTCTCCTCTGACTCTTCTCCATTACATGGGAAATTACCAGCAAGCATGGTTATTAGATATTTTCCTGTGTTAAGAGGCTAATGCATGCCTAATGTAGCATGAAATGCCTAAATAACATTGGAAACTGCAAGAATATAACGCATTTTTTATATTATATACATCCAATTATGACTTCAATTTATACAAACTCTGGAAATAACCATACAGGTAAAAATATTTAGACGTTCCCCATACATAATTTACTAAAACTATGGGGTTGATTTACTAAAAGGGGTTATTCACCTAGCTTTGAGGGTGAATCTATGTGTGCTGGGAATATCCAATTATGTGCAATTGAAATAAAAAGAAAAGTGTACAGGCATACCCCACTTTTAAGTACACAATGGGACCAGAACATGTATGTAAAACGAAAATGTACTTAAAGTGAAACAATATATTTTTTCACTTCTAGGGTGTAGTAGGGGGTCAGGGGCTGTAGTGGAGGTGTCAGGAGCTGTAGTTGAGGTCTCAGGGTCTGTATTGGGGGTGTCAGGGGCACACTGGAACAGGACGGGCTATGCTCTCGGAGCTTTAGCTCCTTCTACTATGGCTGCATAATGTCTGCTCGCGAGTGTATGTAAAGTGAGTGTACTTAAAGCGGGGTATGCCTGTATTTTTGCTTGCTTGTGAATGGATGATTAAAATGAACAGTGTTGCCTATTTACGATGTTAAAGTACCGTATTTATCGGCGTATACCGCGCACTTTTTTGCCCTGAAAATCAGGGCAAAATCGTGGGTGCGCGATATACGCCGATACCCGCGCCGAGTTTTAATACTGCGCCGACATATACCGAGCGCAGTACACTCGTGTATAGTCAGGCAGTCTCGGCTCCTTCCGCGCTCACGTCCTGGACGTACAGGACGTGAACGCAACAGTAGCCGAGCCTGCCCGAGTATATGCCGGCGCAGTATTCAAACTCGGTGCGGGAAAGCGGGAAACGTGCGAGGAGGACGCCGCAGAAGGACGCCGGACCCAACGAAGAGGACACCGGAAGCCGCAGACAGACGCCGGACCCGACGAGGCCGTCGATGGACGCCGCGCAAGACACCAAAACTGTAAGTACAAAATCCTTTTTTTCACAGGAATTTCTGCCCAACTTTAGGGGTGCGCGATATACGCGGGAGCGCGCTATACCCCAATAAATACGGTAACCTTCAGTCTTTTTTCTTTTAGTAAATTAACCCTTGCCCTATTTAGGGTACTCTTTCCACGTGCACTACAGAATTCAGCTTTAAAAGGAAATACAATGGTCATACTTTTTACACTTAAAACTTCAATAAATAGAATAAAAATAAAAAGAGCAAAAAAAAATGTGTTGCGTGATTTTTTTACTAGCTTAGAAGATTTTTAACGATTGTTTTTTAGGGGTTCTTTGCTAATGTTTATTATATTTTCTTTTACTAGTGGTTTATATCTGTTCTTTTATGAATTCTACAAAAAAATACATTTTACAAGTAAACGTTTAATACAGGACTCATCCATGACACAAGACTTACAGAGTTTCTGAAAGAGAGAACACAGCAGTAGCTGTTTGCCTTCACACACACTCTCTCTCTCTCTCTCTCTCTCTCTCTCTCTCTCTCTCTCTCTCTTTCTCTTTCTCTCTCTTTCTTTCTCTCTTTCTCTCTCTTTCTTTCTCTCTTTCTCTCTCTTTCTCTCTCTTTCTCTCTCTTTCTCTCTCTTTCTTTCTCTCTTTCTCTCTCTTTCTCTCTCTTTCTCTCTCTTTCTCTCTCTTTTTCTCTTTCTCTCTCTCTTTCTCTCTCTTTCTATCTCTCTTTCTCTCTCTCTTTCTCTCTCTCTTTCTCTCTCTCTTTCTCTCTCTCTTTCTCTTTCTCTTTCTCTTTCTCTCTCTCTTTCTCTTTCTCATTCTCTCTCTTTCTTTCTCTTTCTCTCTCTCTCTCTCTTTCTCTCTCTTTCTCTTTTTCTCTCTCTCTCTCTCTCTCTCTCTCTCTCTCTCTTTTTCTCTCTCTCTCTCTTTTTCTCTCTTTTTCTCTCTCTCTCTCTTTTTCTCTCTCTCTCTCTTTTTCTCTCTCTCTCTTTCTCTCTCTCTCTCTCTCTCTCTCTCTCTCTTTCTCTCTCTCTCTCTCTCTCTTTTTCTCTCTCTCTCTCTTTCTCTCTCTCTCTCTCTCTCTCTCTTTTTCTCCATAGGGACTTTTCTGAACAGGGCAGACAAGAGGGGATGAGGTATTCTTCTATTCATCTGACTCAGACAGTTATGTGTAAATGTCAGCTTGAGTTGTGTGGAATTGAGTGAACTGATAACCTTCTGTGCACAAGGAGAGGTAATGGTGATAAAAGGGGAGGAGATGAGGAGATATCTGTGTTCTTTGTAATGTTTGTAATTGGGCTTTCATTTGGTGGGAAATAGTTATGGATATCTTATGATTTTTGATTGTTATCAAAGGAAAACTGGTATAAAATAGTATAAAAAATATACATATATTTTTTTTAATGTAGCTGTGTATTTCTAGCTATTAGCATATCCCACAACCAAATGAACAACCCAAAATAACTTCCCCTGCTCCTGTCGATCACAGTGATACCACATATGTGTGTTAGTTGTTGTTTGTCCCTGTAGTAGGGCCCAGAAACAAATGGTGCACATTTTTACTTTTTTTAGCCTACCTAAAACAGAGTGGTACTAAATAAAAAATGCTTTTTGTGCATTCCTACCTAAATTACATTGACCCTGACCTTTGACCTTGACCTTTGACTCTGACCAGGAATTCGACCCTAACCTTGACCTTAACTCTCAAGCCCTGTACACACGATCGGTTCGTCCAATGAAAAAGGACAGATGGACCGTGTTCATCGGACGTACCGGTCGTGTGTGGGCCCCATTGGTTTTTTATCCATCGGTGAAAAAAAAATAGAACCTGTTTTAAATGTTTCTTATGGTTAGAAAACCAATAGAAAAAAACGATCGTCTGTGGGGAAATCCATCGGTCAAAAATCAACGAATGCGCAGAATCAAGTCGACGCATGCTCGGAAGCTTTGAACTTCATTTTTCTCAGCACGTCGTTGTGTTTTACGTCACCGCATTGGACACAATCGGATTTTTAACCGATGGTGTGTAGGCAAGACTGATGAAAGTCAGCTTCATCGGATATCTGATGAAAAAATTAATCGGATTAGATTCCATCAGATATCTGATCGTGTGTACAGGGCATAACTCTGACCTAGATCAATCCTTGATCTAGCTATTTTTTCTTTATTTTTTATTTTATTTTTCCCCCTCACACTTTTTTTGTTTACAATTTTCTCCTTTAGCAAGGGGAAAAAGTTACAATGTATCTTCTTCTCTGTTTAAGAGGAGAAAACAACATGGGGTGGGCTTTATGGGGACTGCTCCCAACAGGAGCAGTCCGCTACTATAACATTATTTACCTAAAGCTTTATTATTTTACATGAATATCTAAAAAATCATTGGAAAAAAAATAAGTACACATTTACCTATCCATGTATAAAAACACAGAATTCCTGCGTGTATAAATAGGCCCATTAGTGTCATGTAGCTGGTGATGAAGAAACTTTTACAAGCGTTATGTGGAACTCCGCAGAATTCTGATAAGCTGTCTGCAATCCTTTCAGCAGGGATGTCATAGGAACCTGAGTGATGTGACAAAATATAGACTGCGCTGATATAAATGGAAAAATTGCATGACAATGGAGAAATTGGTTCCATTTGTCAAGAAGGCAAGTAATACTGACACAATGACACCGTTTATTACAGCTTCTGTTACTGTCATATGGATGTACCTCTGTTCTCTGTCTCAAATGTATCACGGCTACCGTATCTTATTTTTGAAAGATACAAGTAGACGTGGGATGTCACACTGCATATCTCAGCTGTCAATTCGTAGATCTCGCTTGTGGCGTCAGCAGAGTCCTGACACGCTGATGACAAGTAAGATGTGAATTTAACCACTTCCATACAGGGCACTTACGCACCTTCCCGCCCAAGCCAATTTTCAGCTTTCAGCACTGTCGCACTTTGAATGGCAATTGCGCGGTCATGCTACACTGTACCCAAACAAAATTGGCGTCCTTTTTTTCCCACAAATAGAGATTTCTTTTGGTGGTATTTGATCACCTCTGCGATTTTTTTTTTTGCGCAACAACTAAAAAAAGACTGAAAATTTTGAAAAAAAAAAACGTTTTTATTTTTTTCTGTTAATTGTTTTGTAAATAAGTAAGTTTTCTCTTTCAATTACGGGCACTGGTATGGCGGCACTGATGGGCACCGATGAGATGGCACTGATGGACATCGATGAGGTAGTACTGACGGGCACAGATGAGGTGGCACTGATTGGCGGCACTTGTATGCGGCACTGATGGGCACACATAGGCGGCACTGATGGGCACACATAGGCGGCACTGATGGGCACACATAGGCGGCACTGATGGGCACACATAGGCGGCACTGATGGGCACTCATGGGCGGCACTGATGGGCACTCATGAGCGGCACTGGGCACTCATAGGCGGAACAGATGGGCACTCATGGGCGGCACTTATGGGTGGCACTGATGGCTACTTATGGGTGGCACAGATGGGCACTGATAGGTGGGCACTGGGCATGGATGGGCACTGTGGGGTGGCACTGATGGACACTGTAGGGTGGCACTGATGGACAATGTGGGGTGGCACTGATGGACACTGGGGCGACACTGATTTACCTATGTTGCCAGTCAGTGCCCATTTGTGGGCACTGATTGGCATCTTTTTTTTTTAAATGCTTTTTTTTTTTTTTTTTTTACAGACTTTTTTTTTTATCTGCCCTTCCCTGGTGGTCCAGGGTGGGCTTCCCTGGTGGTCCATGTGGCGATCCAAGGGGGGGCTGCGCTGATAAACAATCAGCGCGAACCCCCCCTGTCAGGAGAGCAGCCGATCGGCTCTCCTCTACTCGCGTCTGTCAGACGCGAGTGAGGAAGAGCCATCAACGGCTCTTACTGTTTACATCGTGATCAGCCGTGATTCGACACGGCTGATCACGTGGTAAAGAGTCTCCGTGAGAGACTCTTTACCGAGATCGGTGTTGTGTCAGACTGACACCCCGCAACAACGATCGCCGCGGTGCGCGCCCCCGGGGGCGCGCAGCGGCTCAGAATCCTGAGGACGTCATATGACGTCCAGTCAGGATTCTACAACCACTTTGCCGACGTCAATCTGTCATTGGCGGGCGGCAAGTGGCTAGAAATGGTAAAGGTCTGCTATGGCAAAATGCATTGTATTCCAGTAGTAGCTTGGGGGATCATAAAGTTATGGCTGATCTGTGTATCTTTTTTAGTACAGGTCCATGGGAGGAAATGCCCCCTTACCCCCATCCCAGTACTCCCCTGCTATATGTGGTAAATGCCTGTAAATGTTATTGATATAAAATAGAAAAAAAAAATCATGACTTAATACTAAAATTTATAGTAATGTAATAGTATTGGGTTATTACCTATACATTTTAGTATTAAAGTGGGGGTTCACCCAAAATATAAATTTTTAACATTAGATTTAGGCTAATTAAGGGGAGCAGAAACGGGTATTTTTTTTAAAATCAATGCCGTACTTACCGTTGTAGAGATAGATGTTCTCCGCCGCTTCCGGGTATGGGCTGCGGGACTGGGCGTTCCTATTTGATTGACAGGCTTCCGACGGTCGCATCCAGCGCGTCACGAGTTTCCGAAAGTAGCCGAACTTCGGTGCGCAGGCGCAGTATAGAGCCGCACCGACGTTCGGCTTCTTTCGGCACCTGGTGACGTGCTGTATGCGACCGTCGAAAGGCTGTCAATCAAATAGGAACGCCCAGTCCCGAAGATCATACTCGGAAGCGGCGGGAGAACACTGATCTCTAAAACGGTAAGTACGGCATTGATTTTAAAAAAAATACCCGTTTCTGCTCACCTTAATTAGCCTAAATCTAATGTTAAAAATTTTTTTCTGGTGAACTCCCGCTTTAAGTCATGATTTTTTTTTCTATTTCATATCAATAACATTTACAGGCATTTACCACATATAGCAGGGGAGTACTGGGATGGGGGTAAGGGGGCATTTCCCCCCATGGACCTGTACTAAATAAGATACACAGATCAGCCATAACTTTATGATTCCCCAAGCTAATATTGAGTAGGTCCCACTTTTACCACCAAAGCAGCCCTAACATGCCCAGGCATGGATGCCACTAGACCTCTGAAGATATACTGTGGTATCTGGCACCAAGCCATCAGTAGCAGATCCTTTGAGTCCTGCAAGTTGCAAGGTAGGGCCTGCATGGATTGGACTTTATTTTTCCAGCACATCCCACAGATGCTTGATAAATGGAGAACTGTAAAATTTGAAGATCTAGTCAACACCTCAGACTCATCCTTGTGTTCCTAAAAACATCCGTGAACCATTTTTTCAGTGTGGCAGGGAGCATTATCGTGCTAAAAGTGGCCACTTTTTCCATGAAGGGTTGCACTTGGTCACCATCAAAGTTTTGGTAGGTGGCACATGTCAAGTAACATCCACATACAAGGCAGGACCTGCTTGTCCAAAGCATCACATTGCCTCTGCCGACTTTGTTCCCATCCTGGTGCCATCTCTTCCCCAGGTAAGTGACACACATTCACTCGGCCATCCAGATGATGTAAAAAGAAAAAATATGATTCATCAGACCAGGCAACCTTTTCCATTGCTCTGTGGTCCAGTTCTGATGCTAACATGCCCATTGTAGGCACTTTTGGATGTGGAGACGGGTCACCATGGACACTCGACTACGCAGCCCCATACACAACAAACTGCCCATTTTTTCTCGTTTTTTATTAGATCAATTGATTGCTGTAAGCTAGAGCATTTAAATATCACTTACCTCGTTTTTCCTTTTGACCTCCAAAATACAGTAATCCAGGTTTGAAAATGCAATTTCCTGTCACTCCTCTTCTTGCTTTCCACCAGCATCTGAGCCGTTTTGCATGGTGGAAAGCAGAATGTGCTCACCCCCTTCCTATGACTACAGCCCTGCGTGAAGATGCTCTCTTATCCCTCACAGGCATTGAGGCTAAACCTAATGGGAACTGTAGTTCTCATTAGGCCGTGATGTAGCAAGAATGAATGCGCACCGCAAACCAGGAAGTCAGTGAGAATAATGATTCAGGAGTGACGGAGGTGAATAAAACAGCTCGATTTCAACAGGTATCAAACTAGTTATAATGCAAAACATAACTTTTTACTTTATCAGCTACTGTCAGACTTTAATTTAAGAGGAAAATATTTTTGTCTGTTAGGAATCATGGGGCCCTGTACAGCCTACCTGACGGGGGGCCCCCTGGACCCCCCCCCCCCCCCCCCCACACACACACACACACACACCTGACGGTATTCTAAACAATATTTTCATAAAAAAATACATTATTAACCACTTGCTTACTGGGCACATATACCCCCCTCCTGCCCAGGTGAAATTTCAGCTTTCGGCACTGCATCGCTTTAACTAACAATTGCGCGGTCGTGCGACGTGGCTCCCAAACAAAATTGACGTCCTTTTTTCCCCACAAGTAGAGCTTTCTTTTGGTGGTATTTGATCGCCTGTGCGGTTTTTATTTTTTGCGCTATAAACAAAAAAGTGAGACAATTTTGAAAAAAATACAATATTTTTTACTTCTTGCTATAATAAATATCCCAATTTAAAAAAAAAATAAAATTTTTTTTTCTCAGTTTAGGCCGATACGTATTCTTCTACATATTTTTGGTAAAAAAAAAAAAAAAAAATCGCAATAAGCGACTGGTTTGCGCAAAAGTTATAGCGCTTACAAAATAGGGGACAGAATTATTTTTTTTTAATTATTTTTTTTACTAGAAATGGCGGCGATCTGCGATTTTTAATGGACTGCGACGTTATGGCGGACACATCGGACACATTTTTGGCGCCATTCACATTTATACTGCGATCAGTGCTATAAATATGCACTAATTACAGTATAAATGTGACTGGCATTGAAGGGGTTAACACTAGGGGGTGAGGAAGGGGTTAAATGTATCCCTGCTTAGTGTTCTAACTGTAGGTGGAGGGGGGGTGACTGGGGGGGTGACCGATCTGTGTCTCTATGTACAAGAGACACAGATCCGTCTCCTCTCCAGAGACAGCACCGCTGTCTCTGTGTAAAACGGCAATGAGAGATGATCTCATATGTTTACATATGAGATCCTCTCTCATTGGCCGCACAGATCGCCTCGCGAACGGCCACTCTGATTGGCCGTTCGCGGCGATCTGTAATTGGCTGTGTCCGAGGGACACGGCCAACACAGATTTTCCCCGCAGCGCGCTCTGGAGCGCGCGCGGGGACCGCTCTAAGGGGCGGCCGTCAATTGACGGCGGTTTGGAAATTGGGATCCGCACTGTAGCCGTCAATTGACGGCAGGCGGATCCCAAGTGGTTAATGGACACAAATGCCACTTCAATTCCCCCTCCTAGTACAAATCTCCCCTGCCTGCACAATTCTCCCCAATTCTCCTATTAGCCCCGAATTCCCTCATCGGCTCCTGGTACACAATCACCCGCATCTCCCCTTCCAGCACAAATCTTCTTTCTTCAATCCCTTTCCTAGGACACATTCCCACAAATCCCTCCTCCTAGCACAACCCTCTCCCGGGGCAGGGGAAGAAGCTCAGCTGGGGCTGGCCAGGTTCATTATCCCTCCATGTCTCTCACCCAGCAGCTAAAAGCCGACGGGAGGGATAGGGGGAGAAACCTGGGTGAGAGACACGGAGAGCATTGTTCTCCACCAACCCTCCTGCTGTCTGGGCCCCTCTGTGTGCCAGGGCCCCCTACAGGAGGGCTGGTGGTCCCCCCCCCCTATCAGCGGCCCTGCATGTTATCACAAATGCTGGATTATTGTCCACATAATGGTGGGATTTCCCATTTGTTGTACACATATTGTTAAAGGGGTTGTAAAGGTAAATATTTTTTTCCCTAGATAGCTTCCCTTACCTCAGTGCAGTCCTCATTCACTTACCTCATCCTGCAATTTTGCTTTTAAATGTCCTTATTTCTTCTGAGAAATCCTCACCTCCTGTTCTTCTGTCTGTAACTCCACACAGTAATGCAAGGCTTTCTCCCTGGTGTGGAGTGTCGTGCTCGCCCCCTCCTTTGGACTACAGGAGAGTCAGGACACTCTCTACGTTGCAGATAGAGAAAGAAGCTGGATGTTAGTGGGCGTCCTGGCTCTCCTGCTCGCCCCCTCCCCTCTCAAGGGAGGGGGCGAGTATGACACTCCACACCAGGGAGAAAGCCTTGCATTACTGTGTGAAGTTACAGACAGAAGAACAGGAAGTGAGGATTTCTCAGAAGAAATAAGGACATTTAAAAGCAAAATGGAAGGATGAGGTAAGTAAAGGAGGACTGCACTAAACTAAAGGAAGCTATTTAGGGGAAAACATGTTTTACCTTTACAAATCCCTTTAAGGCTGGATTGCCCATTTGTTACCCGTTTCTTTTTATGATTTACTGTTTGCCTGCATTGTTGAGTTTTTGTAGTGATAGTTACAAATGCCCATTTGTTGCCCTTATACTGTCATGACTGCTCGTTTGCTGTCCACATACTGTCAGACTGTTTGCTTCTCATGTATTATAATAATTTCCCATTTGCTGACTGCATATTGCAACAGTTTTTTTTTTATTGTATATTGGTTATTTGTAGTTCATGTATTGTCAAGTCACCACTGTTTGGAGCAGGGATCTTCAAACTACGGCCCTCCAGCTGTTGCGAAACTATACATTCCATTAACCGCTTAAGCCCCGGACCATTTTGCAGCTAAATGCCCAGGCCAGGTTTTGCGATTCGGGACTGCGTCGCTTTAACAGACAATTGCGCGGTCGTGCGACGTGGCTCCCAAACAAAATTGGCGTCCTTTTTTCCCCACAAATAGAGCTTTCTTTTGGTGGTATTTGATCACCTCTGTGGTTTTTATTTTTTGCGCTATAAACAAAAATAGAGCGACAGTTTTGAAAAAAATTCAATATTTTTTACTTTTTGCTATAATAAAAATCCCCCAAAAACATATATAACATTTTTTTTTTCCTCAGTTTAGGCCGATACGTATTCTTCTACCTATTTTTGGTAAAAAAAATCGCAATAAGCGTTTATCGATTGGTTTGCGCAAGATATATAGTGTTTACAAAATAGGGGATAGTTTTATTGCATTTTTATTAATTATTTTTTTTTTACTACTATTGGCGGCGATCAGTGATTTTTTTCGTGACTGCGACATTATGGCGGACACTTCGGACAATTTTGACACATTTTTGGGACCATTGTCATTTTCACAGCAAAAAATGCATTTAAATTGCATTGTTTGTTGTGAAAATGACAGTTGCAGTTTGGGAGTTAACCACAGGGGGCGCTGTAGGAGTTAAGGATCACTGTGTGTGTTTACAACTGTAGGGGGGTGTGGCTGTAGGATGGACGTCATCGATCGAGTCTCCCTATATAAGGGATCACTCGATCGATGCAGCGCCATAGTGAAGCACGGGGAAGCCGTGTTTACATACGGCTCTCCCCGTTCTTCAGCTCCGGGGAGCGATCGCGACGGAGCGGCTATAAACGAATAGCCGCGCCGTCGTCCCGGATCGCTCCCCGAGGGATCCCGCCCGCTGCACGCAGCGGAGGGGGTCCCGATCGGACCCCCCACCCGCTAGAAGGCAAGGGCGTATATATACGCCCTTCTGCCTGTCCGTGCCATTGTGCGGACGTATATAGGCGTGCGGCGGTCGTTAAGTGGTTAAGGCATTGTAAAACTCTGATATTTACAGATAAGACTAGGCATGATGGGAACTGTAGTTCCTGAACAACTGGATGGTCATAGTTTGAAGACCCTTGGTTTAGAGGACCATATTACTATAAAATAGTTTAGGCCCTTGCAGGACTCTCACTATTAAATCACACCCTTAGTATTCCCATGTATCATCACCAGAGGCAGTGCGTTCATAGTGGGCGCAGGAGCGCCGCCCCCTCTCTCCCCTGCACCGTCAGGTGTACAATACATAGAGATTCATGCAATGCATGAATCTCTATGTATTGTCACCGCTGCCGCCCACAATTCAGATGGCTGGCCCCCTGGTGAGCGCCGGCCATCTGAATAACAGCAGTTTGTTGGTGTTTGGAAGTGCCACTGGCTCTGATAGGCTTTCCGATTACAACCTGTTGGCTCTAATCGGCTTCCAAATAGTTAACCAGGGGACGCAGGGGGTGTGCCTTCCCTGGTTAACACTGACACTCGTCTCAGCCAGGGTCTGGTTACCGGTCACCTGATTGGCTGAAGCGACATCGAGGGCGGGACTTGGGAGAAGACATCGAGGGAGCGTGGCTGACCCGAGAAAGGTAAGTGCTGGGGGACGGGGAAGCAATCTGGCGGCAATTGCTGGGCACAGTGGTGACAATTGCTGGGCACAGTGGTGACAATTGATGGGCACAGTGGTGACAATTGCTGGACACAGTGGTGACAATTGGGCACAGTGGTGACAATTTCTGGGCACAGTGCAGTGGTGACAATTGCTGGGCACAGTGGTGACAATTGATGGGCACAGTGGTGACAATTGCTGGACACAGTGGTGACAATTGGGCACAGTGGTGACAATTTCTGGGCACAGTGCAGTGGTGACAATTGCTGGGCACAGTGGTGACAATTTCTGGGCACAGTGGTGACAATTGCTGGGCACAGTGCAGTGGTGACAATTGCTGGGCACAGTGGTGACAATTGCTGGGCACAGTGCAGTGGTGACAATTGCTGGGCACAGTGGTGACAATTGCTGGGCACAGTGGTGACAATTGCTGGGCACAGTGGTGACAATTGATGGGAACAGTGGTGACAATTGCTGGGCACAGTGCAGTGGTGACAATTGCTGGGCACAGTGGTGACAATTTCTGGGCACAGTGGTGACAATTGCTGGGCCCAGTGCAGTGGTGACAATTGCTGGGCCCAGTGGTGACAGTTGCTGGGCACAGTGCAGTGGTGACAATTGATGGGCACAGTGGTGACAATTGCTGGGCACAGTGCAGTGGTGACAATTGCTGGGCACAGTGGCTGCGTTTGATGGCACTGTGGCTGTGTTTGATGGCACAGTAGCTGCGTTTGATGGCATGGCACGTTTGATGGCACAGTGGCGACATTTGATGGCACAGTGAGGCTGCAATTGATGTTTTTTTTTTGTTTGTTTGTTTGCGCCCCCCCCAAAAATGTTGAGCACCAGCCGCCACTGATCATCACAACACACGGTGTACTAGCAAACCCATTTTAATAGAATTTTTGTTTTTACCACCATGATTACTGTATACAGTATTTACGAAATTCAGATAAAGAAACCTCCAATGTCTTCATCATTTTTTGGCAGTATTAATTACATTTTTATGATTAATATTGAAAATAACATTGATGTATACGAATGCAGGGCGAATGGGAATGTAAAAACATAATTAGCTCCAAGACGAAAATAAGTACATCAACAGGAGTGAACTATGACTACCCACAATCACTGTACAATTGTACATTCTGCACTGTTCACACCACCTTCGGTTGACCTGTTTCACCAATCACGTCTTGTTTTTTCCACAATAAGAAATAAGTCTTTAATTTATAGCTGACACAGAGAACCCAGTGCACCAGATCGGTTTCCATGGTTTGAGAAGCGGCAAGGCCAATCCACAGAAGCCTCGTGAGGACTGAATAGCCCGGCACTGGAAGTAACCTGGACAGAATAATGAATGACTTTTAGTACGTTTGCAGTCATCATTGACTGGAAAGGAAGGGACCCCCCCACTCTTCATTCAGTCCACAATGAAGACTTTGTAATGCGGCCAAGATAGAATTAGAACTAGCACAAACTCTGTACAAGGAATCTGCCAGCAGAAAGTTATTTTGTGAACTCTACCGGGAAAGCAGCAATGACAGCCTAGGAAATAGAACTTCCTATCTGGATGTTAAAGTGAAACCCCAAGTTTATTTATAAAAAAAAAAAAACACCACATCTATTTCAAGCGCTAAAATTAGCATTTTCAAAGCCAGAGACAAAATTCCACAAGTTGAGGTCAGTGTTATGCCCCGTACACATGATCGGACTTCCATCTGACTTTTCCGTGGAATTTGGCAGTTGGCAGTGAACTTGGTATGCATACACACAGCAGAACATTTTCAGCCAACATTCACCAAATCACGTGTTTTTTCAGCTCTTTACTGCCACTCTTTGGGCAACTTCTGCTATTGTTATCCGATGTTAAGCATTGGTTCTATGCATGCGTGTTTGTACTTTGGATCTTAGTCCGATGTACACACGATCGGATGATCCGACGTAACACATTTGTTGTCGAAACGTTTGAGAGCATGCACAGTGAACATTTTTCCATGGAAATTCCTACAACAATTGTCCGATGGAGCATACAGACGGTCGGATTGTCCGAAAAAAAAATCACGTCCGTCGGACCATTGTTGTCAGAAAGTCCAATTGTGTAGCGCTACCCCCGGAGGAGCCGCTGGTTAGATTTGAGATCGGCGTAATTATGTTACCTCTGTGATGTGTCTAGGGATGAGGATGATGAGAGTAGTGATGGAATGTCCAGACAACAGGGTGACGTTTTCAATGCTTTTATTTCTGGCCCAACACGACCAACAATCAACTTGAGGTAGATAGGATAGGTTGGTGAAAGGAGAGAACTTTGCAGGTTCAGGCTATGGATAAGTCAAAGCAGTCCTGCTTCTAGTAGCAACTTTTACTTCTTCGCCACTCCAGCCGGAGTGGGTATAGTGCCCCCGGACAGGTCCCTCTCACAGGCCTGGCAGCCAGAGCCTGTGAGAACCAGCACTAGAACTTCTGGGAAGGAACAAGTCTCTGCCACCGACTTGGCTCTGATAGAATTAGGATTAGTAGTGAGACCTCTGCCACCGGCCCAATACTCAGGCACATTAACGTTAGAGCCAATCCTCCCAGTAATACAATTTTGCCTGAATCTCCCTCAGGTAGACTTGATAGTTTGGGGTCACCAACTGACAGTTTGCAGCATACAACCTGTCAGTGCCCGGCAACCCAGATCCCCAATGGTTCGTCTAAACGTTATCGCCGCTCCTGTTCAACATCTATATGAGGCCTCTGCTATATATCATCCGCCGCCACAACCTATTTTTTCATGTCTACGCTGACGACACCCAGTTCTACATTCCTCTGCCCAGGGATGGGGGGGCACAGATAACTCTGGCCACCTGCCTGGAGGAAATTCAAGCCTGGATGGGGGCCAATTATCTTATGCTCAATGGCTCCAAGACTGAGTGCATGGTTTTATGCAATCAGCCATGGTCGGGCGGTTTCCCTACCTGGCCGGACTCGTTTTCATCGGTCCCAGTGCCAGTCACCCAGGTCAGGGATTTGGGAATCATCTTGGACGAGAGATTGACGCTACGACCACAGGTAAACCAGGTGGTGAGTTCTTGTCACTTCCACTTGAAACTCCTGAGGTCGACTTTTCGCTTCATTGAAGAATCGCATAAGAGCTCCATGGTCAATGCCATTATCGGAAGTCGATTAGATTATTGTAATGCTTTGTACCTGGGTTTACCTAATAACATCATGCACAAATTACAGCTTATTCAGAATGCCGCTGCGAGGCTACTCACGGGTGTTGGTCGTCGTGATCACATCACGCCATCGCTGAGAGCCCTGCATTGGCTACCCGTGAAGGAACAGGTTCTGTTTAAGACTGGATGCATGGTGCACAGGATTACCCATGGCAAGGGGCCAGTGTACCTGCAGGAAAAATTCACCAAGTATGTGCCCAACTGTACCTTAAGGTCGGCTAATTTGGAAACTTTGGTGATTCCTAAATTTCGTAAGAAAAAATGCGGAGGGAGGACGAGTGCGGTCCAGGGAGCACAGTTTTGGAACTCCCTGCCTCTAAAATTAAGGCTTGAGAATGATCTTTTTAAGTTCAAGAAGCTTTTAAAAACTGAGCTTTTCAGTCTAGCCTATGGAATTACATAGTTTTTTTATAGTTCTTTGATCTGCTAACTATTTTAAATTTCATCTGTTCCACTGCCTGTGTGTGTTTTTTTGGTTGTCGCTGTATTGTTGTTCTCGGCGCATCAAGGCCTACGGGTAACTGACTGCGTTTTGTACTTTTTTGTACTTTTAAGAATTTTAATAAATAAATAAATAAATAAGCCCTGTTGGATCACCTGCCTCCGGGTTCACCTCAGACCGACTCCCCATCGTACACACAGAATGCACAATAGTATTAAAAGTTCCAATCTTCACCACTCAATCCTGAGTGGGTATTTCTTACCCGGATAGACCCCTCTCACATGGCCAAGCAGCTGGGATGATGCACAGACAGCACAGGAACAGTCTCTGCCACAGACCATTTAAGTACACAAAATGAATATTCAGGAATCCTCTGCCACAGGTTTTAAAGGCCCAAACATTTTACCTTACAGTAAAAGAGCCTTTAACCACTTGGGATCCACGCTATGGACGAAAGACGTCCACAGCGCGGCTCTCAAGTGCCGAGTGGATGTCTTTGGACGTCCTGTTGTTGTCATTCCCCGTGCGCGTCACTGGGGGCGCGCAGCGGGGAAACAACGTGCCCGGTGCATCGCTCGGGAGCCGATGCGTGTGCCTGGCAGCCACGATGTCCGCCAGGTACCCGCGATCGTCGGTGACAGCAGGGACGTGGAGCTCTGTGTGTAAACACAGAGCTCCACGTCCTGTCAGGGAGAGAGGAGACTGATCTGTGTCCCTTTTACATAGGGACACAGCATCGGTCACCTCCCCCAATCAGTCCCCTCCCTCCACACAGTTAGAACACACCCAGGATACACATTTAACCCCTTCCTCACCCCTTAGTGTTAACCCCTTCACTGCGAGTCACATTTATACAGTAATTAGTGCATTTTTATAGCACTGATCGCTGTATAAATGTGAATGGTCCCAAAATTGTGTCAAAAGTGTCCGATACGTCCGCCGCAATATCGCAGGCCTGAAAAAAAAAAAATCGCAGATCGCCGCCATTACTAGTAAGAAAAATAAATAAATAAAATCATAAATCTATCCCCTATTTTGTAGGCGCCATAACTTTTGCACAAACCAATCAATATACGCTTATTCCGATTTTTTTTTAACACAAATATGTAGAAGAATACGTATCGGCCTAAACCAAGGGAAATTTTTTTTTTTTTTTAAATTTGGATATTATTATAACAAAAAGTAAAAAATATTGTGTTTTTTTTCAAAATTTTCTGTCTTTTTATGTTTATAGCGCAAAAAATAAAATTTGCAGAGATGATCAAATACCACCAAAAGAAAGCTCTTTGGGGAAAAAAAATTATAAAAATATAATTTGGGTACCGTGTTGTATGACCGCGCAATTGTCATTTAAAATGCGTCAGCGCTGAAAGCTGAAAATTAGTCTGGGCACGAAGGGGGTTTAAGTGCCCAGTAATGAAGTGGTTAAGCCAACCTGGCGGGCTGTAAGGTATTGTAGGTTAACGGTGCATCCTCCAAGAAGTTACCAGGCCTTTGCCAAAGTACCAGCATTCTGCTCGGTCCTTCCCAGGACAGGTCCACCCCTGGCTTCCTTCATTGAGTGGCTTCTTCCCGCAGGACAGACAGGACAGAATCACCTCCAAAGCGTAGGCCCCAGCCAGGATACTGGGCCTACTTTACAGGAACACAGCCTCAGACCAGCGTGGTCTCGAGACTGAGATCACGCACACCCACCTTGCACCAGGAGGGCCACGAGGCGAAGGACCCAATCCCTAAGTATTCCCTCCCAGCATGCACATCGGGGTCACCACTCCCACTGTACTGCTGCCGAGGAGGGACACTCAATACACCATGGTACACCTGCGTTTCAACATGGGCCTGAAGTGGCAACGCCACCCACAGGCAACAAAGGAAAAATACTACAAGGCAGTTCCACAGCCAGAACAGAGGCAAATTTATACACAATTCAACAGGTCTGGGCCCAACTATTGGCCCAGACATCCCCTAAATTTGAAATAGCGCCCCCATGTTTGGGAGCAGGGCGCTACATAGGCAATATGTAGATATTCGCCAGCACACCAAGGATCATCAATTTGGTCCAAACGTTTTTTTATTCAAGAAAGATCACATCACAAAACGATGTAGTGCAACGTTTCAGAGCCACGCAGGACCCATATGTCAGGCATGTGAACATACCTGACATAGGGGCAGTAGTGTATTTAGGTTTTGTGCTGAATAAACTCATGCACCCCTTAATTTAAATATGACTCACTCCTTCCTGTCAAGGCCACACCCCTTGCTGTTTAAGACCGCCCTAAAAAATTTGAGTGGGGGCACTATTTTTTAGGGCCTGGGGTGGGGGGCAATGGATTCCCTTAATTTGCATAGATTTCCTCTCACTTCCTGTTTGGCTATGGGGCAGGAAATTTATGGAAATCTCTGCAATGGGACAGGGATGGTAAAAAATAAACTGACAGGGGCTATAACCCTCTCTTACTCTATCCAGAATGAAAAAAAGGTGTTGCCTATAGTTCTACTTTAAACACAAATTTCTGATAATTTTATGGAGAGGACTAAGAAGATAAAGCCATGCCAATGGTGCAGCAGAAAACATATAGCACAGTTTGTAGTCCAGTTTATGGGGGCGCTAGACTCATTTGCCTCTCAGCCCAGTCCGCCCCATAGAACTGGTGCTACACCAACAGTGTAGCGCAAGCCGGCGGGGACTCTTTTCATGCTGTACCCCTGCAAAGTGCTGCTCTAGGCCTCCGCAATGTCTACGAAATCCTCTGATAAGCCCCTCCACAGACAAAGGGGAAGTGCTATGCCAACATAATTACAATGATCAAAAGACCAGCCATCTATTGGAGATTATATGGTCAATATCGCCCCCAGAGGCTAGATAGGGAAGGACAATCGGTAACAAGGAGAAGAATCATGGAAGTGCAACGATTGGTCGAGCGGCAGATGGGCGGGCAATGGGGGGGAAGTCTGAATGGTGTCTGGTTTTGTAAAAAGGGTTTGTAGCACACAGCTCAGCCTATTCTCTTTGACGCAAGTTTGAGTGAGGACCTCTGCTGGTGAAGGCCTCCAGCTTGTGCTTGGGCCTAAATGAGGCCCAGACTCGTTTGGGCCTAAACACCATGGGGCATAAGCCTAGCCTCTCTTTTTACATCTGAGCACAGCCAGTGAGGATTATAGCTGAGAGGAAGTGTTAAGTATCTTTCATTATTATTACCAGTATTGGTATAGGCTATATAGATATCTGTTGTTAGAATGATATTCCTACTTTGAAGGAAATAAATATAATGTGCATACCAAGCAATTGTGTCAGTCTTTATAACTAGCATTATAGCCTTCACTCTGGTTAGAGGATATTAGCAAACAAGGGACAAATACACATTAATACATTTATGCGATAGCTATATTTATATATATTATAGGTTACAATAGAGGGTATATATATATTATGGTTTCGCATTCTTCACTTGGTGTGCTGGCGAATATCTACATGTTAACATAAAATCTGTCTAGCTTATAATTATGTTTGTACAATGTACTGTATAATTGGGTATTTTCGTTGAAAATATCCAGGCCCTGCTTCCTTTGTGTCCTGCTGGTTTTTTTATGTCACTCCAAGACTAACAAACATAAGCATGGCAATTTGCAGTCCCGTTCAACCACTTTCCATCCACCAGGTGCCGTACATTTAGTACAATCGTGAGTAATCAGCAGTCTACCACCCAAGTGATCAACCAACAGAATTTGGTCAATTGTGAGGTAAAAACTGGGTATTAACTTGCAACTTCAATTAACTTTACTGAAAGATCAAATGGAAAATACCGCAATTTGGTCAAAAGCAATCAGGTTTTTACTGTTGGGTTCAACCAGGGCAATTTTAATCACACGACTTTGCTGCCGAGCAAAAACACTATTTTTATGTGTTCAGTTGCTGTGCAATTTGACCAAAATGTAATATATAGACCAATCAAAACTCCATTTGTACGGCCAGCTTAAAAGAGACATATGACACAGCTTTTTTGCTCACCTGTGACCCAGAGTCTATCAACTCAGTTGCCTGGCTGACAGCTGGCTCAGCCTCTCAGCAAGCGGATGAGGGCAGAAGCAAGTCGCTCCCACCCCTTCCCTGCCTGGAACTTCAGTGAACTTGGAGGAGCAGAGCTCGGAGCAGTGACTGACACTCACTGCTCTCCACTCCGAGCAGACCAAAAACTGAGCAATCAATGGTCATGTGGTTGCTCAGTTCTTGTTCTTAGAGTCAACGTGGGGCAGCTGCAGAATCACTCAAATGCTGCAGCATAGAGGTGGGTATAGATGTTCATTTTTTATATACCACATACTTCTCTTGATTGGTTACCATGGGATCTAGGCTATTCATATTGTGAGTAGGGATGAGCTTTGTATTCGAGTCGAACTCATCTTCGACTCGAACATCGTATGTTCGATCGTTCATCGAAATACGAACAAAACGGGTCGTTCGCGCCAAATTCGAGTTACGTTTCACAGACCATAATTCACTGCGGCATCGCTGGCTGATGATTGGCCAAGCATGCACTATGACCCGCATGCTTGGCCAATCACAGCTTGCAAGAAACGGAGAGCCATAACTGGCCAAAGCCAGGGTGGCTTTGGCCAATTATGGCTCAGGGGGTTTAGTACATGCCCCACATTATAAAAGGCCGCCTGCAGGTCAGCCTTGTGTAGTGTGTTGCGGTGGTTAAGAGAGGACAGAGAGTGTCATTTTTTGCAGGTAGATAGAGCAGGCAGGCAGGCTAGTAGGTTAATGTTACAGTGTGTAGAGGATATATATACATCCCAGGTGTTGTACATATATTTATACACTTTATAGTTTAGCTAGATCAGTTCTTCCTAATTTACTGGCAGGCAGGTGATTGTGCTAGCTGCAGTAATCTTACGTGGTTTATTGCCTGTGTCCTCTGTAGTTTGCACCTAAACAGAGCTTTTTTTCTCAGAAAATAGGTGCAGGAACTCAACCACGACCCCGTTCAGATTTCAAACACAGTAGAAGGGTCTTAAAGGGGCATTAAATACCAGGATATTGTACCTGCTGGGTATCTATAGTATGCCTGTGAAAACGTCTTTGAGAACCCGGGTCTTGCCCCAGGGAACATGAATCAATGGAAAAAAAGTTTTAAAAAACTGTCCTTTTTTCAGGAGTCCTAAAAAAAACTACAGTTTTTAAAACTTTTTTTCCATTGATACATGTTCCCTGGGGTAAGACCCGGGTTCTCAGAGACGTTTTCACAGGCATACTATAGACACCCAGCAGGTACAAAATGTAAAGGGATTTTTTTTTTTTTTTATTTAAGCATCATTAAAATCACTGCTCCTGAAAAAACGACCGTTTTTAAAACTTTTTTTCCATTGATACATGTACCCTGGGGCAAGACCCGGGTTCTCAAAGACGATTTACAACAATAACTTGCATATTAGGCTTTAAAATGAGCACTTTTGAATTCGAACGTTCGAGTCCCAGAGACGTCAATGGGGTTCTAAATGTTCGCACGAACGTTCTGTCCGTTCGAAGGTTCTGGTGCAAACCGACCAGGGGGGTGTTCGGATCATCCCTAATTGTGAGCAGGGAAACAGCAGTTGGTATCTATGTCAAGTGCAGCACCCTCTACCTAGTGTAGGTGCTAGAGTGAGTTTTTTTTGTAAAATAAGTACATTTAGGCAGGACTAGCTAAAAGCTAGGCCTGTTTGTTTTGATCTGTGGGGCTGGGAGTGGCTTAGAGTAGGCTGGTGACAGCTAGTTTCATCTTTTGGTTACCTCCCTTCTGCTTCTAGAGGCTTCTAGAAGGAAGGTGGGGAAGAAGGGTGGAGCTGTCTGGGGTGGAGTTTTTTGGGTGGACGATCTGGAGATGGCTTATTAAGCTTTGAGGAAACCCCCTACACTGGGGGGGGGGGGGTGACCTTGGGCTAAGGGGCTAAGGGGCCTGGAGCTGAACAGGAACCCTACACAACCCAAGGGGTGTCCTGAACAGGAGCAGGTGAGGACAGTGGGGAATACCGCTGGGTGAGTCTTCAGGAGGGATCCATCCGGTGGTGGCGAGTGACTGGGAGTGTGCAGTCTGAGATGGATGTAGAGCCAGCGGGAGAGACTGTGATGTTACTGACAGTGAAGTCGGGCTGCTGCAGCCTGGGAGGACTGTTGGGGTCTGCAGAGGGCTGACTGGGATCAGTAGTCCACCAAAGAAGGCGGCTAGCATTCAAACTTTTGTTGCTACACTATAGGGGCCCGCGGTCCCTGCCTGTAATAAGATACTGTTGCTAAGGCTTGGCTAAAACCAGTGTCAAGCCTAATCTTATGTTAGCTGCGCCTGAAAAACTTGGGCTGGGCAAGGTGACAGGTGGGCCACAATCATTTAGCAGCCCCTACGGGGGTATCACTATACAAGCAATGGGTAGTTTTGTACTCAAAATCATAATGTGATTTGGCAATGTTAATGTTAGGACTAACACCCCTGGTAGGTGAAGTGGTCACCCATGGAACGGAGTGACAACCCAGTCTTCTTCACCAGAACACCATAGGAAATTATAGGCAGGTGACCCATGGGTTGCTTTGTTGCAAGCTGACACCAGATCCTAATCCCTTAGGATTGCCCAAACAAAGGAGTCCCATGAACAGAGTGGCTTGCTGTGGAGACAGAATATGATATAGTGGGAGGTCAGGGTTTAAACAGAGGTCAAGGCAGGCAGCAGACAAGAGGGTAGTCAATGTCCCAGCATCAGTCAAAGCAGACAGTAGGTAAGAGAGTAGTTGGTGTACCAGCTGAGGTTGAAATAGGTGGCAGGCAAAAGGAAAACAAACTGGGCAGAGTCAACAATGTGGGACAGGAGGCACAAGGCACAAGTAGAGTCAGGCAATCCTGTTAAGCCACAAGCTAGATCATTTCTAGGGTCCTAATAGACCAGGAGCATCTCTGGGCACACAGATTAAAATGTTGAAGGGATAGTGGGATACCATGGTGAAAGCTCTGGATCAAATCTAACACTAATGCAATGTTTTTAAGGTGGTTGTTAACTCACCAACGTAACTTTATATTTTCCTTTCAGTTTTTTACTGTAA
The DNA here is from genome assembly GCF_905171775.1 of Rana temporaria. Taxonomy (NCBI): domain Eukaryota; kingdom Metazoa; phylum Chordata; class Amphibia; order Anura; family Ranidae; genus Rana; species Rana temporaria. The sequence continues at coordinate 642,758,892 of NC_053489.1, read as the reverse complement.
TGGCCCCCTGTGACGGTGCTTTATAAAAATAATGCTGTATGTACCTTGTTTACAGAGCACTGATCTATGCTCATTGACCCGCCGCCTCTCTCCCCTCTCGGCCCAAAAGATGCAGGGCCACCTCTCTCCTCCTCCCATCCTGACTGATGTCAGCGGGGGATCCCTGGCCCCGCCCACTGCATCTGTCGGGCCGAGAGAGGAGAGAGGCGGCGGTTCAATGAGTGTAGATCAGCGCTCTTTAAACAATGTATGTACAGCATTATTTTTATACAGCATAGTGTAACGTTACGCCGGATATTATTTGAGAGTTAGGATCTCAACTGCGGAGACTACTCAGTTTCGGACCCAGGTTTCACTCTCTTGTGTGCAGAGAGTTTGGAATCCTACCATCACAGTCTCAGTCAAGAAACATGGCGCCTATTCCTTCATAGGCGCCAGTGAAAACTCAAACAATAAGTATAAAGTCCAGGTAGAACTGATACTAGTTAAATGCAGAAGTAGCCGAGCATGCGTGGCATGTAAATAACCTTAACGGCAAAGTCCTCAAAGTAATAGGTAGTATCTGTGCACACAATAACATTTGAGAAGGAGGTACTTAGGCATGAAAGACTTCCCTTTATACTTGGTGACTTAGAATGTGGAAATCATGGCAGGATCCTTATTAGAAGTACCAAACATAGAGAGACTATGGCTGCAGCAATTCCTGGTATAGTTAGCATACATAATTAGCAGGCAGGGCAGTTCACAGGATAGTAATGCATAACAACATCAGGGTACTTGCGATACTGAAGTGAATGATGCAGGCATAAGGTCAGGCTCCAAGGGTCCAGACGGGTAAGGCTGGTGAAGCAGGCAGTGGAGACTCCTGGTCCAGGTCAGGAAGCTGAAGTTCAGAGCAGGTGCATCTGCATACCCAACCGACAGAGGCGTTGTGTCAGCCAAAATAAAGGAACACTTCCTGGTTAGTGCTAGGAGCTTAAATAGGCCGCCCAGCAGCTTAACAGGAAGTCACAGGCTAATTAGAAAGAAGGAAGTAACTATAGTTGAACTTCGAGTGAGAGACTCTTCAGGAAGAAGGTTTGGGAAGGAAGTAACGGATGAGAGTAAACTGGGAAAGAAGCACAGTTGTATTTAGTGCAAAATTGTTCGTGAGACGTTACACATAGTCACAGGGGGGCATTACAGTAAAAAACAGAGATTGTATTACAAATAAACAGTAATTTGAGCAGCAGGACATGAGGGGGGAGGGGTGGCGCAGACACGGAGCTGACAGGCAGAGAGGGGAGGGGGGAGAGGACACAGGAGACATAGAGCAGGCTGCGGATGATGGAGGCATGTACGCTGACAATGTTGTCAGGGCTCAGCAGCCTTGATATATCATGGTTAGCATACAGGGAGGAGGGTAGAAACTGGTAGGATCAGCAAGGTATTACAGGTGATATAGGGGGGCAAATTACACAGCACAAGCACCGTGCTGTATAACTTTAAAGGAACAAGATCTTTTTTTATGTTTTGGGGGGTTAACAAACGCTTTAAAAGATACAAATAATAATGTCACACTATGATGATGATGACAAATGATGACAACATAATTAATACATGAATTGAAAAGTAAATAAATTATACAAAAATCTAAAACTGTATGTAGCAGGTACTTCTCCAGACTGATCAAATCTATTAGGGGACAGCTGTCTGCTGCAGCAGTGTGGGGTTTTTCACCCCCCCCCCCCCTTCTCTCTTCACACACAGACACTCAGAACTGCTTGTTTGTAAACTCCCTTGGAAGTTGTCTGTAAACTCTCTATTGGAAGAGCCTGAGCCAATCATCAGGAAGCAGCAAAGGACTGTGGGGGAGAAGATAAAAAGACAGAGAAACTAGGCCAGAGCCTTTTTTGTGTCTGCACCCCATCAGGAGAGCATCTCCTGCACTCTATGGGCCAGATTCAGAAAGGACTTACAACAACGTATCTCCAGATACGCTGTCGTAAGTCCGAATGTGAGGCATCGTATCTATGCGCCTGATTCAAAGAATCAGATACGCCAGAATTTGTCAAAGATACGACGGACGTAAGTCTCTTACGCCATCGTATCTTAGGTGCATATTTACGCTGGCCGCTAGGGGCGCTTCCGTTGATTTACGCGTTGAATATGCAAATGAGCAAGATACGCTGATTCAGAAACGTACTTGTGCCCGTCGGATTTAGCTACTCCGTTTACGTAAGGCGTATGTCCGGTGTAAGTTTACCCCTCATAAAGCAGGGGTAAGTCATGTTAAGGTATGGACGTCGGAAACGTCGGAATAGCGTCGTATTTTACGTCATTTGCGTAAGTCGTACGTGAATGGGGATGGGCGTAGGTTACGTTCACGTCGACAAAGCATTGAACAGATGTATCTTAGGGAGTATTTGCGTCGTGATTCTGAGCATGCGCGCGCATGCGCCATTCGTTCGGCCCCTCATTTACATGGGGTCACGGCTCATTGTAATACAACACGCCCACTGCCTTGATAATTTGAATTAGGCGGGCTTACGCCGGCCTATTTACGCTACGCCGCCGTAACTTAGGGCACAAGTTCTTTCTGAATACGGTACTCGCCTCTCTAAGTTACGGCAGCGTATCGTATATCAGATGCGCTACGCCCGCCTAAAAATACACCAGTCTTTCTGAATCGGGCCCTATGAGTGTGTGTGGAATGTTGGCCTACCAAGGGGCACACAGCCTGCAACTCCAACCTAGAGGAACAGATTGTTCATGCAGCTCCAGCCCAGAGGAACAGATTGTTCATGCAGCTCCAGCCCAGAGGATCAGACTGTCCATGCTAAAGAAGGACACCCTGCAACAGCTCAAGGACTGAGTGCCACTGCGACACACCTGCATCTAAGATCAATTAATCGCTCAGGGGAGGACCGCTGACTGTGTACAGGATTTGGTGAGGGGGCTTTGCCCAGGAACCTTTAATGCTTTTCATAGAATACCACATCCAAATATTGTCCACAGAGCTCCTACATTGCCGGTGAAGATAATAAAACGCAAAGCTTTTCCTCCAGGACATTACCGCGGTTGCTCTTAAAGGGGACACACCACGGGTATTGAGATTATTTCACTGGGTGTGTACTAGAGGTATCGTAGGCCGGCCTGGGGTTCCACTTTAGCCACAGCATCCCACACACACCACAAGTTGTTGGGGAGTCTGTTTAATCTGTACATATTGTTACCTATTGCTTTCATCGGTTGCATAGTGTTCCTGATTGTTTATTAAACTGAAACAGTTTAAGAAACAATCAGGAACACTGTGTACTTATGCAGGTCTTGGCTGACGAATGTTAACCTGAACTTTGTTTTTCTTTAAAGCGGGGGTTCACCCAAAAAAAAAAAAATGTTTAACATTACATTCAGCCGAGTTGTCCTAATGACAATCGGCTGTTTTTTTTTTTTATTTTATCCCTGTACAAACCGTATTTTCACCGCCGCTTCCGGGTATGTCTTCTGCGGGACTGGGCGTTCCTACTTGATTGACAGGCTTCCGACCGTCGCATACAGCGCGTCACGAGTTGCCGAAAGAAGCCGGACTGCGAGTCGACTCTATACGGCGCCTGCGCACCGACGTTCGGCTTCTTTCGGCAACTCGTGACGCTCAGTATGCGACGGTCGGAAGTCTGTCAATCAAGTAGGAACGCCCAGTCCCGCAGAAGACATACCCGGAAGCGGCGGTGAAAATACGGTATGTACGGGGATAACATTTTTAAAAAACAGCTTGTCATTAGGACAACTCGGCTGAATGTAATGTTAAAAAATGTTTTTTTGGGTGAACCTCTGCTTTAAGTAAACTACAAATGAACTGTGTTGTGTATTCCTGTGGAGTTATTTCATTAATTACATTGCTAGATGTGTCGGAGGGGCTGGGACAGTTCATTGGGGTTTAAAGACAGAGTAACAGACTGAAGAAACAAAAGCAGCTCCTTCGGGGGTTTGCTACATGTATAATGCATAGATTATATAAACTCCTTAAAGCGTTGGTTCACCCTAAAAAACAAGTTTCTAGCATGCCATCCAGCATACTAGCGCGAGCTACAGTATGCCTTTATTTTTATTTTTTGCGCCGTACTCACAGTTTAATCCCGTAGTTAAGTTTCAGACTCCCCGCGGGGAATGGGCGTTCCTATGCAGAGGGAACGTGATTGACGGCCGGCTATGGCGCGTCACGCTTCCCGAAAATAGCCGGAGTAGGACTCGGCTCTTCACGGCGCTATACGGCGCCTGCGCACAGACATCGGAGCTGACTGTGCAGGCGCCGTGAAGAGCCAAATCCTATTTCGGCTATTTTCGGGAAGCGTGACGCGCCATAGCCGGCCGTCAATCACGTTCCCTCTGCATAGGAACGCCCATTCCCTGCGGGGAGTCTGAAACTTAACTACGGGATTAAACTGGGAGTACGGCGCCAAAAAATAAAATAAAGGCATACTGTAGCTTGCGCTAATATGCTGGATGGCATGCTAGAAAATTTTTTTTTTTAGGGTGAACCCCCGCTTTTACTCAAAGGAGACCTTCGTAATAACAGTGGAAGACCTGGCATAAATGCTCTAGGAGCCAGGGACTAGCAATCGCTCTGGAAATGAGCAAGGCAGACCAATCAGAAATCTTACACAGTAGATAGCTTGTTACCATATAGAAAGGTGTTTAAATACTATCCAAGACCAGTGTGCACAGCAAGTGTCAAGGACGCACGCAAATGCATGCTAAATCAAATGCACTGATGTTTATGCATGTAGACAAAAGGCAACGATCCGGTGTATGAGTCACACAGCACATGGACATGGCAGACAAGTACCTGGAATAAACAGAAGTGGACCCTCGAGGTACTGCAACAGCTGATATGAGTCCTCATTTAAGTGAAGTGTGAATTTTAATGAAAGGTCCACTTTATCCTAACATCCATGAACCTAACCCTAATCATAATAAAAAGTATGATAAAATTAATCACAACCTTACTAGCGTCAATGGGTTTGATATACTATAGGAGTGAATAATAATAAGGTGAAACTCTGCTTATTGTGAATAACCAATCACATGAAGCGAATGTACAAAGAAAAAACACGAGTTGTTTAACCACTTAAGGACCGGACCAATATGCTGCTAAATGACCCAAGGGGTTTTTACAATTCGGCACTGCGTCGCTTTAACAGACAATTGCGCGGTCGTGCGACGTGGCTCCCAAACAAAATTGGCGTCCTTTTTTCCCCACAAATAGAGCTTTCTTTTGGTGGTATTTGATCACCTCTGCGGTTTTTATTTTTTGCGCTATAAACAAAAATAGAGCGACAATTTTGAAGAAAATGCAATATTTTTTACTTTTTGCTATAATAAATATCCCACAAAAACATATATAAATTGTTTTTTTTCCTCAGTTTAGGCCGATACGTATTCTTCTACCTATTTTTGGTAAAAAAAAAACGCAATAAGCGTTTATCAATTGGTTTGCGCAAAATTTATAGCGTTTACAAAACAGGGGATAGTTTTATTATTTTATTTTTTTTTACTACTAATGGTGGCGATCAGCGTTTTTTTTTCGTGACTGCGACATTATGGCGGACACTTCGGACAATTTTGACACATTTTTGGGACCATTGTCATTTTCACAGCAAAAAATGCATTTAAATTGCATTGTTTACTGTGATAATGACAGTTGCAGTTTCGGAGTTAATCACAGGGGGCGCTGTAGGAGTTAGGGTTAACCTAGTGTGTGTTTACTACTGTAGGGGGGTGTGGCTGTAGGTCTGACATCATCGATTGAGTCTTTCTATAAAAGGGATCACTCGATCGATGCAGCCGCCACAGTGAAGCACGGGGAAGCCGTGTTTACATACGGCTCTCCCCGTTCTTCAGCTTCGGGGAGCGATCGCGAGGGGGCGGCTAGAAACGAATAGCCGCGCCCTCGTCTCGGAACGCTCCTGAAGCCACGGGAACCGCCGCATGTACGGGGGGGGGTCCCGATCGGACCTCCGACCCACGTCTAGGCAGGCACGTACATGTACATTGATGTGCCTGTCCGTGCCATTCTGCCGACGTAAATGTACATGCGGCGGTCCGGAAGTGGTTAATTATATTATTATTTTAAACAGCGCTTCATCTTTTCTAAAAAGCTCAGTGAACATTAACTTTTCTAAGTGAACAGCCTCCATGCCCTTAGTAAATCAACACCAATGTCTTATCACAAATTGTGCCAAAAAAGAAATAGGCCAAATTAATCAGAGCCAACATTTTTGTGCCTGATACCTTTTCGAGGATGTTGTAAATCCTTGAATGTGTGAATATCTCTTTCATTGTAATTAAAGGCTAAAAAAAAATAATAATAGAGATTTCCCAGAGAGGAAGTAAAGTTAATGTGCTGTAGAGGTGACACTATTCCCTGTGACAACCTGGCACAGTACAATTTTCATGGAAACAATGGGGACTGCTAAATATACCATCGCCAGCTGACAAAACTGGTACATCTTGTTTTTTTGCCTTGTTCTCAGCACAATGTACCAGTAGCGGGCCCCTACTAAATTCTATGCTGTGTTTATTTGTAGGAAAACAAGCTCTGAAAAACAAGAATTAAACTAGAAACTGTGCGTGACTAAATTAAATGAATACCGCAGTCAGGAATAAAAGTCATTGCTGAAATCAGTAATTGTCTTTAATTGTATTAATTTCCATAGAACCCAGAACTCCAAATAGTACATAGACCAGGCCCAGGCGATTGGCTATCAATAGGGGGTTTGAAGTGCAACTCCAAATATCACCACAGCTGAAAATTATTTTTACCATCTGTTATATGCCGCGTACACACGATCGGAATTCCGCTCAAGCTTGGCTTGCATACACACGGTCACACAAAAGTTCTATGAACTTTTGTCCGTCAAGAACGCGGTGACGTACAACACTACAACGAGCCGAGAAAATAGAGTTCAATGCTTCCGAGCATGTGTCGAATATTTTCCGAGCATGCGTCGGAATTTTGTGCATCAGAATTGCTACAGACGATTGGATTTTGAAATAGGAATTTTTTCCTGGAGCATTTTTATGTAATTTTTTTTTTTTTTAGGGTGGACCTCCACTTTAAGAACCCACTAGCTTTGCTTAAATATCTGGCCGTGTTGGAATACAATGTTCATGTATTTTGTGCAACAACTACATCAGCCAGTAGATGGCAGTGTTTACAGGTTTGTAGCTGCTCTATAGTAAACTCTATGGCCCGGATTCACAGAGAGCGGGCGCACAGTACGCCGCCGTAGGGCAAACAATGTACGCTACGCCAACGCAGCGCAGAGAGGCAAGCATGGAATTCAGCAAGCCAGTGCTCCCAACGCTGCGCCAGCGTGGCGTGGGATTCGAAGGCGTAAGCCGGCGTAGGTGGAAGTGGGCATGACCCATGAAAATGAGGCGTGACCCCATGCAAATGTTGGCCCGAGCGCCAGACAGATACGTATCACGAACGGCGCATGCGTCGTGACTTGGACGCATCCCTCTGCGCCTGCTCACAACCACGTCGGAACAACTGCCTAAACTACGCCGGATCACTGTGTACGGCGTGAACGTAACCTACGCCCAGCCAGACACACGTCCAACGTAAAATACGCCGGCTTGGGTTCCCTGGTGCAGACCTTTGCATGTCTGCTGCTGGGTTGCACCTCCTATATGGGGAATAACTTTACGCCGACGTACAACTTACGCGCACCTCGCGTAGCCTGCTTAGGGCGCACGAACGTTCGTGAATCGCCTTATTTCCCTCATTTGCATATTTGAATGGCTAATCAATGGGAGTGCCACCATGCGTCCAGCCAGGGATGGACTGGCCATTGGGACTACAGGGAGTTTCCCGGTGGGCCGATGGCTCAGTGGGTCGGCTTCAGTGACAGCGGACCGCCGCCCCCCTCTAATAAAGTAGAACGGCTAGTGGCTAGTGAAGGGGGAGAGGAGGCTTGGGTGGCCGGGGGGGGTGCGGGAGTTGTCCCGCCGCCATGGGAGAGACCTGTCAAAGTGGGCCAGTCTGGATGAAGTCCAGGGCCAAATTTTTGTCCCAGTCCAGCCCTGCGTCCAGCGTAAATGTGCGCCCACCCTACGTCGGCGTAGGCAATTTACGTTGGCGGGGTGAAGCCTGTTTTTAGGCGCATATCTGTTTGTGGGTCGGGCGCACAGATACGACGGCACACATTTGCACTTACGTCGGCGTAACTTGTTATACGTCGGCGTAAGTGCTTTGTGAATCCGGGCCAAAGTATTTTCTCTGTATTATAAAAGTTCCTTATTCCTGTCTGTAGTTAAGCAGCAAAGCCCATGTGGACTGTGTATTGTGTGTTCTGTATGGCTTTATTCAGAATTTCTAACAGGCTATGGGCCCAGACACCCACCCAGAGAAAAGCTGAGAACCCAGCCTCTACCCAGTCATAGCCAGCTACAGCAGATACATTTAAGATACAGCAACAGAAAGAAGACTGCAAAAGAAAAAAAAGAAAATGACCATTAATACAGACAATCCAAATGCTGTAAAAGAAGAAACCAGGCCTTCAAACAGGAAATCCACTAGAAACAATAAAGGCATCCCAACCCACATGGTCACATGGTATGGATTCCTCCTCTTCATCTTCATGAAGACTAAAGGAATGACAGGGATCCAAGAAAGTGCTAATCCTTTCCTCCCCCTTTTTTTTCCTGTTATTTTTATTTGTTACAGGTTTCTCATGTAGTTCATTAAGTTGTAATATAAAGAGATAAGAGATACAATGAGCACCCTTGTTAGGGTATACCATTTTGCTCATACCTCTAGTACCTTAAGACATTATTTTGTATACTGAAATGCTTATACAAGACAGATAATGGGGGCCGGCCAATGGTCGGGTCTGAGCCACCTGGAAGGGTGCTCCTGGTAGGGATGGGTGGCTGCACTGGGTCTGGTCTTTTTGCAGAGTCTTAGTCCGGCCTGCTGTCCCTGTCAGCGATCTGGTAGGAGGAGCTGGTACTGCCCTGGGATGGTGACGGGGTAGAGGCATGCAAATACGCAAATCCGCCGGGTTGATGGGGGCCTCAAAGGGCTAGTATTGGTGGAGGCTGCTATCCGAAGGGCAGCTCTCCCTAAGAAAACCTTGAAGGGCTGTCTATCTGGCAGGAATGGAGGGCTGCACTGACCCTGTCGGGGGGGGGGTCGGATTGGGGACTAGAAAGCCTATGGTGTATGTGCCCCTGGAGTGGCAGTCCAGGGGTGCCTGACGATCTCTGTAAGTGAGGGTCACATTGTTTTAATGGCACCATGGTCACTGCACCAGAACACGCTTTTTTAGCACCTGCCTCCTGGGCTGGGCCTTTTGGCTGGGACTGGAGGATTTTTTTATTCCTGGCCGTTGTATTGCACAATGGCCACTTTTCACTCTCCTCTCCACTATCCCTCTCCCCACTTTCTTATTATTTATCCTTTGTCACTTTTTTGTATTTTTATGTTGGTTTGCACTGTCTGACTGGTTGGGTGTAGGTCCTCGGGCTTGCCCTGAAAGTCTTGGGAGGGGGTGGACATGGCCTTCTAGCTTAGTTCGCCCTCTCTCATGGGGTCTCCCTTCGGGGGAGCCCCACCTAGTACTTGGGTGGGTCTGTTTCGGCAGACCCTCCAGAGAATGGGGTCCGTCTGGTTTCAGCCAGATGGACCAAAGTGTAAGTACCCTTTTTCCCTGTCAGGAGCCTAACGCCCCGGGGGATTTAGGGCAAGGCCCTCTGATTTTAGAGGGTTTGTGTACACCCGTTGCACGTTTTTGTGTCACCTCTTTATGTTGTGCACATTTTTTTGGCAACGGGTGAAGTTTTTTGAGTGTGTTTCACACGCCATGGGCTTTCGATAAAAAAAAAAAAAAAAAATCTAGGTGATGAGGTCACAGAGAAAAAAATTAGTCAGTAGTTCAGCAAACACGAGAGATGCTACCACATTAGCTAACTAATGTAATAACCTTTACAACCCCTTAGGAATGTTACCCCCCGGCCACACTCTATAGCCAGAATGGTGACATCATTATTCAGTCCTGTAAATTTGTAACTTCCTGTTCTTGACAATCCCAGCCAACTGATCTACAGTAAAATAGCTAGCATTGGTAGATATTTTAAGCAAACTCCCATTATTCCCCTCTGGGAAAAACTAATGCTGGAGATGTCTGACTGCAGTTAGCATCCACGTTTGCTGAGAAGTCTCTCTAAAGAATGTCTGATGTCTGTGGCGAGGCAGTGAGAACAACAGCTTGTTTATGCTGCAGGCTGTGAAATCCCCTCTTAGCTGACGTTGATGGAATTAGTACAGGACTTTGGAGTACAGGAGGATTAGAGACTTGTCACACTATTCTACTTGCTGGTCAGACCACTGAATTCCTTCCTACTACATAACCAATGACTTCATTATTCCACGGGTTGTGTACATAAAAAGCACCACGTGGATAGTAAAATATTCCTTTTTGTTTTTATTTACGTCTTGAGGTGAAATTTCATTATGTTTGAAATGGGATTGCACTGTTTTATTACTTTATGAATCAATGTAGAAATCACTTGTAGGTGTAGTCCAATCTGCAGAACTGGCAGGAGAGCAGTAACATCGTGGACCTGACTGATGGTTTACTGTTACAATGCTGCACTTGCTTGCGCTTGCGGATAGGATATTTGTGTCTGTTTAGTGACAGAGACAGTTTAGAGGCATGGCTGCTGATACAAAACATAGAGCAAGTGTTGAGTTCGCCCTCCGTTCACTAGGGGGCATGCTGAGGAGGTGAACTGCTAGAGACTCTGGGGAGAAGTGTGGAGGATGGTGGGAGGTATAGTTCTTACAGGTTGAGTTTTCTTTATGTAGCGCCTATGTACTTTATAGTACTGGTGCTAGTGAAATTTAAGTATAGATCAGAGTATAGGTAGGCCCTATGCACACGAGACACTGGTAAACTCGAGTTCAGAGGCATTTGGGCATTTTTTTCAACTGCCCCTGAACACATTTAATGTTATCCTATGTGCCCATGCACACATTCACGTTTTTTTGCGTTTTAAAGCAGTTGGGTTTAGGCTCGTTTTTTCCGAAGCAAAATTTTGGGTTCAGACGCAAACGTTTTTGCGTTTCAAAGCTTTGGGAGGGTCTACAATGTCTTTGTTATAAACGCTGATAGCCGAAAACGCGGTAAAACGCGGCAAAACACCACGAAATTCGTGGCAAAAACTGGCGTTTTAAACGCCGGTTTTTGCCTTTGAAAACTTGAGTTTACATGTGTTTGCATTTGCTTCTCGTGTGCATGGGGCCTTAGACTCTGATGTTAGGTGTGAGAATAGGGCCTCTGTCTCAGCTTGGCTGTGCTGTGGGTCATTCTACTGTGCTGGGGTGTTCTTCCAACCCCAGTACTGCAGGTGGCAGCAGTGGAGTCGAGGTTTGGGTGTTCTTCCCAGCAGCCAATCACGAGGGTTTGTCCTCGCTGTGCATGCTGGGGAGGGGTATTTATGGGACAGACACCATTGGTTCTGGTTCTGGTTCTTCTTCGTCCAGTGTGGCACCCACCTTTGGGGTGGCCACATCACAGCGCCCCGGCGCTATGGCCTACCTGGTCGGGGTGTGCGTGCCACACGGTGTTCCTGGTTCAGGGTCCATGTTGGCCCGGAGCATCTGAACCAGTGATGGGGATCCAGTGAGCAACTGGGTTGCCTCGTTTTTATGATCCCAAGCTGTGTGCTGTTTAGTGGGGAGTCGGTCTGAGGAGCGCCATTGAGAGGCTGGCGGTCCAATAGGGCTTGGATGAAACCACCGGGGATCAAGGTAGCCGGACACCGAGGGATTGATCACCTGTCAGTCGGTACCTGGGCGACAAGTTGAAGGAGATCCAGACGTAACTCAACCAAGGAGGCATATCTCGAAGAATTCTACTCAGAGGGGACCTGTGGCAGAGGTATCTTCTGAGACTCTTTGAGAGGGGTCTGTGGCAGAGACTTTCTCCTAAGTTCAAGTTCACCAAGGAGGGTCTGTGGCAGAGACTTCATCCTATAATTGTCCAAGTGATACTCCGGCTGCCAGGTCAGTGAGAGAGGCCTGTCCGGGTACACTGAACCCACTCTGGCGGGAGTGGCGCAGAGAAGTGCTACGCTTGGGAGCAGGACTGTTTCCTATCATTACGCCTGAATCTGCTATCCTTCCTCCTTTCAACTTTACTTTCCTCACCACAAGTTTTATTGTTTTTACCCGGCTGGGTAATAAAGAGCACAGCAAAAGAGCACCTGTCGTGGACATTCCTTTACTTCTGTTTATGCACATACGCATCACTCACCCCTAGAGAATTCGGAGGAGCCACAAGGTAACACGCCGCCCAAAGATCCAGCAGCTCCAATGGGGGTAATGCTACATTTAGATTTTGAGAAAAAAAAACGACTTTAGTTCCCAGAATCATTGTGGTGGAGAGGAAGATGAGCGGTGTAACTTTCCCAGGCTAAGAAGAGGAAGAGGGGTCGACTTGTAGAGGAACTGAGGCTGTGAATGGACCGCTGAACCTAAGAGAAGAAGAGACTCAGTGGCAGCCATTCAGGAACATTGGAGGATGTCCTGGATGCATGCTGACCCTGCTGTCTAATTTGGGGAGTTTGACACTGAGAACATTGACTGGGGGCTACTTACTTTAATCAGTAAGCAGAAGGGGATGCCTTGCTGACACAAAGTTAGTGAGAGGCCACTGTCCAACCCTGAATTTTACCTTGATAAAAGTGGGACAGAGTTGTCTGCAAGAAATACAGTGGCAGTGTCTACATCAATTCTTAAAGGGACACTACCCTGGACGCGCCACCATAACAGATGGGCCGCAACGCGCTGGCCAGCTTAAGAAATAGCCTAGTATCTTTTTGACTGTTGGGCTGTTATTGTGTAATAATTGTAGCGCTACCCCCTCAGGAGCCGCTGGTTGATTTGGGATCTACTCTCTTTTTACTTAGTTCACCCCTGTTTAACTGGCTCAAACCCTCCCTTGACACATCAGAAACCTGGTGAGTACGGTATATTGTGACCTCTGCTTGGCTGGGGTCACAATAGCAGGCACACAACATGAATATGACAGTATATATACAGTATTACCTGCTATTATGGATGGTCCCTCCAGGTGAGAAAAATACACTCCACACAGTCAATATATTTAAACCAAAAAAAATAGGTTTACTTTATATTGGTTAAAGAAAACAAATATGGGTTTGAAACATGATTAAACAATTGTTATGTAATAACACAATATGATTCTGCAAGGGCCCTTGCGGGAATCAGTAGATAACAATAATGAAGATAACTGAGCTAGGAATGGTACCATTCAGTTAAACTAGACTAGTGTAAGCAATCTATGCCCGAGAGCTCCCTCTAGCGAGCAGTCCTGCAAACCAGCTAAAGAACGTCTCAAAACTAAGGACCACGTTGCGGCCGGTTGGTGCACGTTAATTTATAATCCGCAAATGGTAAACGATGAAAAGAAGTTAGTCAAATAAAGGTTTCTGAACAGCAAGGTTGGTGAACTGATCGCTCGTCGGCGTCAGTCACTTCTGTATAATAACTATAAAGTAAAGGGCCTCTAAGTCTCAGCTAGAGGCCAAACATGTGTCTCCGGCTTGTAGGATGGCACTAAGTTAACTGTCTGAAAGGGAGGATTGGAAGTTGAGCATGTGCTCTCTCACCCAACAGGCCCGATCCGCCTAAGTTCTTCTCAGACAGTGTGATGGCAGATCGCTGCTCCACAGCCCAAGGATTCCGACATCAGGCTCTCCACTGTTTCAGTTGTCAGCTGGGCGCCCTCTCTGATCTCCTGGAACACGAGCTGGGTATAGTGGTCTTGCTTCCTTCTGGATGGCTGGTCTCTCGTAAAGGTTAGGCCCAGGCTTCAGGCCTAGCAGCACGGCTGTGCTATTGTCAGCAGCTCCGCAGAGGAGAAGATGCAGGTCCAGAGAGAGAGAGAGATCAGCCACTCCCTTTCCTTAAGTAACCTCCCCCATAAGTCTGTGCGGAGGTGTCACATGTTCCAATAACACAGGACATTGTGGGAAGTGTAGTCTATTTCTCCTAAGCGTCAATAGAGTACATATGGATGACCCTGCTACATAAATATATATATATATACTGTATGGGCAGTGCAGTGGCTAAGTGGTTAGCACTTATAATAAAATAAATAAACGTATCTCTGGCTAGGGTTGCCTAGTACAGGGTTCAGGGGGGATTGTGCATTTGCTGTCATTCCTTGTGTCTATGCACCTTAAGCCATTGCTGTGTATATACAGATACAGTATACTGTATGCAATAAACATTCCCCATACCGCAGGTGTGTCAGAGTGTGTGGTGCTGCTTATAGAATTGTGGGCACAGCAACAGAGAGAGACAATAAACAGCGGTCCTTTCGGGGGTAAGTGCCATATAGTCTTTACATTTACTAGTGAGTGTGTGTTCATTCTAGACCCCTTAGACCCCTTTCACACTGAGGCGCTTTTCAGGCGCTATAACGCTAAAAATAGCGCCTGCAAAGCGCCATGAAACAGCAGCTTCTGTCTCTCCAGTGTGAAAGCCTCGAGGGCTGTAGGCTCATAAGGCCATTCTGCCTTGAACTGTCTGCATCACGTTCTCCCAACACATACCGCGTGAAAACGTTTTCTTCCAAGACTTGATCGTTTTTCGGGTTCTAAAAAATTATGTTTTTAAAGGTCTAGAAAAAACAGTTTTTTTCAAGCTGATCATTAAAACGGTCTTGCCTACACACGATCGTGGAAGAAAAATGCTCTAGCAAAGCGCGGTGACGTACAACACGTACGACGGCACTATAAAGGGGAAGTTCCATTTGGATGACGCCACCCTTTCGGCTGCTTTAGCTGACTTTGTGTTAGTAAAAGACAATTCGCGCTTTTCTGTCTGTTACAGCGTGATGAATGTGCTTACTCCTTTACGAACGGTAGTTTTACCAGAACGAGCGCTCCCGTCTCATAACTTGCTTCTGATCATGCGCAGATTTTTCATGTCGTTAAAGCCCACACACGACCATTTTTTACAACCTTAAAAACGACAGCGTTAAAAACGTCGTGAAAAAAATAGAGCATGTTCGAATTTTTTTTTGCCCATTTTTTAGAACCCGAAAAAGCTCTGAAGCCCACTCACGATCGTTTTTAATGACATTTAAAAAACGTCATTTTTTAGAACCCAAAAAACGATCGTGTGTACGCGGCATTACCCTTGTTAGCAGCCTAGTGCCTGAGGCGTTCAGCAAGGGGTCCCACTTCATTGGGAGGAGGACCAGAGACACACCCTGTGTGCATTTGTTTGTGTGTGTTCACATGCATTTCTTTAGGTTCACATACTGGTGTTTAGATTTTGCGCTCCCACCGCAGTTTTAAAAAAAATATTATTTAAATTATTTGAATAATTATGTTTAAAATTTAGGTGAGGCTCTGATTCGATGGACCACCACTCTTTTTTGTTTCTGAGTTTCTCTTTGACAATATTAGTACACACATATACCGTATTAGAAATAATTGGCAACGTTTTTTTGTTCCCCTGATAGCAGCCATCACATCCAGCTGCCATCTATCTAAATTAAGAAAGGACAGGCTGTCATTGTGTTCTTACTGATTACCGTATTTTCCGGCATATAAGACAACCTTTTGGATGAAAAAAAATGCATCCAAAGTCAGGGGTCGTCTTATACGCCGATGACAGTCTCCGTCAGGCTGCGGGCATCCATGATTTAAAAGCCGCGCCTCCTCTTCAGACTGTTCCGTTTTAGGCGGAACACAAATTTTCCCAGCAGGGACTCTGTTCAGTGTTCCGCCTATCACGGATGCCTTCTCATCCTTGGACGAGAGGACACACGTGATAGGTGGAACACTGAACAGAGGCCCTGCTGGGAAAATTTGTGTTCCGCCTATCACGGAACTGTCTGAGGAGAAGGCGCGGCTTTTGAATCATGGATGCCCGCAGCCTGGAAGACAGAATCTGCAAAAAAATAAGGTAGGGAGATCGTCTTGGCCGGCACAGTGGGGGCAAGTGATGACACAGTGGAGGCAAGTGATTGCACAGTGGAGGCAAGTGATGGCACAGTGGGGGCAAGTGATGGCACAGTGGATGCAAGCGATGGCACAGTGGGGGCAAGTGACGGCACAGTGGGGGCAAGTGATGGCACAGTGGGGGCAAGTAATGGCACAGTTTGGGCAAGTGATGGCACAGTGTAGGCAAGTGATGGCACAGTGGGGGCAAGTGACGGCACAGTGGGGGCAAGTGATGGCACAGTGGAGGCAAGTGATGGCCATAGGAGGCATGTCATGTAATTTAATGGCACAGTGAGGCATGTAATGTAATTGCA
This sequence comes from Rana temporaria, assembly GCF_905171775.1. Taxonomy (NCBI): domain Eukaryota; kingdom Metazoa; phylum Chordata; class Amphibia; order Anura; family Ranidae; genus Rana; species Rana temporaria. Next base: position 642,742,546 of record NC_053489.1, on the reverse strand, counting down.
CAGTGAGATTTAAAAAAAGCCTGTTCCTGTCAGCGGTTGTTCCGGCTACCCCTCAGCTTCCAGAAAGACTAGTAGGAAGGGGGTAGTCTTATATGGCGAGTATATCCCAAAACCAACATTTTTCCTAGAAAAATAGGGGGTCGTCTTATACGCCCAGTCGTCTTATACGCCGGCAAATACGGTATGCAAATAAAAAAACTCTCACGTGTAAACCTCCAGTGGTCTCTCTGCTGCAAAAGAAAAAAGCTAAAACATTGGGCCCATCAATGTTCCAGAACATGGAACAATTCACAGTGCCAGCAATGATAAAAGGATTTGTCACAAATAAAACACTTTGTCCATACTTTGTTTTTGTTGTTTGTTAAAGGATAAGTCCACTTTAAAATTTCACTGGCTTTTTATGGTCTCTGCATCAGAGCTACCAGTGCCAGGATAAGGTCATCCGGTGCCCAGGGAAAAGATGCCAAACTGCGCCGTCCCCTGTTCATGATGTGCAAGCTGATCCTGGCAGTCACTCGCTCGCTTGTCAAAATCACTGACACTGTCACTACTCCTGTCAGCATTGTAACAGAAGGTAGGCACCCCATCCCTATAGTAAACCACTGCACCCAGGGCAGCCTGTCCCTCCTGCCCACCCCTTGTTCCGGCCCTGAGAGCTACATCCACCTGGAATGGCCATTAGGAGGGTTCCCACTAGTCTAGCTTGCCAAAATATTACTCTTTCAAAAACTAGATCTTCCTTAGGCTTGATTCACATCCATGCATGTTGCTTTTGGGCGTTTCTGCAGTGCTTTGTGCGGTGCATGTCGTGTTTTTGGACTCACGTTTTTACCGCGATTTGTGTTTTGCATTTATTTATTTTTTTTACACTGTATTTAGCTGGTTGCTAAGGAGGGGGCCGGGAAGTTGTAATTGTTATCTAAGAAATGCTTGACACCGGCGCGGACAGATCATGCAGGACGCAGCATCGCAGGAGGGGCAGCGGCGGCAGAGGAAGAAGGACACCAGACAAAGAGGACAGGAGAAAGAAGAAGAGCGGAAGGAGAAGCAGGAGAAGCCCGGAGGAGGAAGATGCAGGAGAAGATGAGGAAGACCGAAGGAAGAAGCAGGAAAGAAGAAGACTGTCTACTGTATTTTTTCACACTACACTTTTTTTTGGTGAATGGGTAGGGGTACAATGTACCCCATAGTCATTTATATAGGGGGAGGCCAGGATCTGGGGGCCCCCTTGTTAAAGGGGGCTTCCATTTTCCGATAAGACCGCTACCCGAAGACCCTGACAACCACCAGGCAATGGGCTTTGTCGAGGGCATGCGGCCTGGTATGGTTTGGGGGGGGCTCTCACTTGTCTCCTCCCTTTCCTGCTGGGCTGCATGCTTGGATAAGGGTCTGGTATGGATTTTGGGGGGGACCCCCACACCATTTTCTTTTTTAATTTTGGCGTGGGGGGGTCCCCTCCGAATCCATACTATTTTTAGCCAGCAATTATTATTCTTTTACATTCAGCGGGGATGACTGCTGATGGCTCATTGGTTGTTAAGGATGCGGCGGCCGGCTTCCCGGCCCCCTCCTTTGCAACCAGCTATAAAAAAAATACGCAAATCGCTGTAAAATCTTGTGTCCAAAAATGCGGCAAGCACCACAAAAAGCTCTGCAGAAACGCTTAAAATCAACATGCATAGATGTGAATCAAGGATTAGCCCTGGTTCACACTGATGTGGTACAGCACAGCAAATTCTGTGCATTTCCTGCACCACATCGCAATCGTGTTCTGCGATATACTGAAAGGCACTGATAGGCAACACTGATAGGCGTTGTTGGGTGGTACTGATATGCAGCACTGATAGGTGACACCGATGATGAGGCACTGATTGGCAGTACTGCTGGGTACTTATTAGCGGCAATGTTGGGACCGATGTCCATTTTACAGAAGCCAGTTATCAGTTTTATAATTTTTTCCTCATGCTGTCAGCGTGAGGGGAAAAAAAGCCAATAAACGGCTTCTGTTTACATTGTGTGGTCAGCTGTCATTGGCTGACCACTGATCACGTAGTAAAGGGCCGATGTGATTGGCTCTTTACCCCAATCTGTAATCAGCCGAGTCTGAAGCACTCAGTGATCGCAAAGAACGCAGCCCGTGCACCGCAGGGGGCGCACGGCAGCACGAGCATGGGAGGGCATCCATGGATGCCCTCCTGGTATTTTAAGCCTGCGATGTAGCTGTCTTTCAGCAATAGCGAATTATACTAATGAATTGGTTTTAGCAAGGGATACCCATAACAAAAAATATATTTCAAGGGTTTCACTGATGTAAAAAGGGTTGAGAAAGGCTGCCATAGGTTATAAAAGAGCCACAAACATGATCTATATACTACAAGACAAGAACTGCTAGCTCTGTAAAATATAACCTAGTGACTGTTTTGTTTCAGTTTATAAAACTCTGAGTGCTGATTCACACTGGAATCTCACAGGAACGAGGTCAGCGTTGAATCAGCGTCCTGTGTTACCATGGTGCTGTTGGGCCAGACTCCAGCACTAGAGCAACGCATTGCATTGTGTGTTGTGGCTGCTCGGTGTCACTAGCTGTTATGGTGCTGGCGGCTGGCCTGCCTTCACCATGGAGAAGCATAACTATGGGACAAGTTGGTGCCGGCTGGGTAAAATCTTATAGTGGGCCGGATGTGGCTTCTTGGGCCAAAGTTTGGGGACTCCTGACCAAGCTTAACATATACACAATGGTAATAAGAACACTTTTTGTTAAAAGGGTAAAGAAAGGCAGTCTGTGTCCCTATTGAACATTTCCCCTCACTTGGGCCCGGATTCTCAGAGGACTTACGACGGCGTAGCGCCATGTACGCCGTCGTAAGTCCGACTCCGACCCGTCGTATCTATGCACCTGATTCTTAGAATCAGTTACGCATAGATTTCCATTAGATCCGACAGGCGTAAGTCTCTTACGCCGTCGGATCTTAACTGCATTTTTTTTTTACCGCTAGGTGTCGCTTCCGTCGAATTCCGCGTCTAGTTTGCAAATTAGCTAGATACACAAATTCCCGAACGTACGCGCGGCCGACGCAGTAAAGTTCCGACGTTTATGTTAGGCTTTTCCCGGCGTATAGTTGCCCCTGCTATATGAGGCATAAGTGCGGCGTACCAATGTTAAGTATGGCCGTCGTTTGAAAAAGTTACGTCGTTTGTGTAAGTCGTCCGTGAATGGGGCTGGACGTCATTTACGTTCACGTCGAAATCAATGACGTCCTTGCGGCGTACTTTGGAGCAATGCACACTGGGAAATTCCACGGACGACGTAATCGCGTCGGGTCACAGTAGTTTAACATAAAACACGCCCCCCTGGTCCAAATTTGAATTAGGCGGGCTTACGCCGGCCGATTTACGCTACGCCACCGCAACTTACGGAGCAAGTGCTTTGAGAATACAGCACTTGCCCCTCTAAGTTGCGGCGGCGTAACGTAAATCGGATACGTTACGCCGCAGAGATACGCCGCTGGATGTGAATCTGGGCCTTGGTTTTTAAATAACAAACATGTTACACTTCCCAGCTCTGTGTAATGGTTTTGCACAGAGCAGCCTCGATCCTCTTTTGGGTCCCCCGCTGGCAGTCATGAAGCCACCTACTTCCGAGTACCCCTAATAGCAAGCCTCTTGCTATAGGGCCACTCAAGCAGGCTTGCTCCCAACATTGTCTAATCACACACAGAGCGCAGCTCGGCCCTGTTCTGTCCTCATTGGCTCACTGGCTGTGTATGATAGCTGCTGTGTAAGCCAATTAGGAGAGAGAGACTTGGGAGAGCTGCTGCTCTCATGAACATCGCTGGATCAAGATGGGCTAAGGTAAGTAACCTAATAAAACTCAGTAGTGTATTTAGATTTTGTGCTGCCCTAGGCCTGACTAAACTCGTGCACCCCCTAATTTAAATATGACCCACCCCTTTATGTCAAGACCACACCTCTTGCTGTTTAAGACCCACCCTGAAATTTTTAATTGGGGATACCAGTTCTGAAGGCCTGGGGGGCAACAAATACCATTAATTTGCATAGATTTCCTCTCACTTCCTGTTTGGCTATGGGGCAGGAAGTGAAGGGAAATCTCTGCAATGGGACAGGGATGGTAAAAAAATATACTGACAGGGGCTATTACCCTCCCTTACTCTATCCAAAATAAAAATAAAAAGTGTAAAGTAGAACTATAGGCAACACATTTCTGATAATTCTATGGAAAGGACTAAGAAGATATAACTAACAGTGTAGCGCAAGAAGGAGACTCTTTCCGTGCTGCCCCCCTTCAAATTGCTGCCCTAGGCCTGGGCCTTGTTTGCCTAGGCCAGGATACAGCATTGGTAAAACTAGTAATAAGAGGAGGGTGGACGCTGCACCCAGGAGGTTTTTTTACCTTAATGCATAGAATGCATTTTGCCTCATCAGTTATCTGTTCTCAGTAAGATGAAATAAAGAATAATATGTAGCTCATCTAAATAAGGCTGTTTGCCAACCATACACCATCAGTAGCTCCATCTATGACCAGTCCTCTCCTGTCTGGTAGGGTAGTTAGGATCTGCTGTTTTCATCCTCTTTGCTATCCATGTCTGGTCCCTGCGTTTGTCCTGCTAAACAAATTAAATGAGCAAGTATCATCCAAGGCAAGGAAATAAACGACACATGATCAAGGATGAAATTAAACAATTATAAGAGTAATTATATCTGAATAGATGTGCAGTGTGTGCCTTCTACATGTTATTTTCTCCTGAACACATGAAATAATCTCTGTTTTAAAATTAGCCTTTCCTTTTGTGACATTTTAAAACCCAGTTGAAGTCACAGAACTTGAGATTCAGTCAGATAGACAAGCTCCATTTATGTAGTCTGACCTCTACTTTCCTGTTACAGTAGCTCTGTGGGGTATCTAAATAGGACTGCGCAGTGCAATAAGCACGAGTTACACCCAGTGCAAACCCAGTGCACTCAGATATCAGCACTTAGTAACTGATTCAGACACTTACCGTGTTTCCCCGAAAATACACCCTACCCCGAAAATAAGCCCTACCTGGATTATTGGGGTGGGCTGCAATATAAGCCCTACCCCGAAAATAAGACCTAGTCAATCTCCGTGAATTTTTTTTTTTAAATGCTTGTTACTGTTTGCCTTTTGCTGCTACCGTTATAAATAAGAAAAACGTGTTTGCACCCACTGCTGCCCCGCCGGAGGTCCTCTTCTCTCCTCCCGGCTGATGCTGCCTCCTGTGCGCGCATCAGCCAGGGATCTTGGCTAATGGGAGAGCTACCGCCAATCCCCTCCGCCCTCTCCAAGCCTCGTTCCTGCTCTGCTTTCCTGATTCGGCGAGACGTCCCGACCAGGAAGTTGCAGGCGCACACGTGAGTGGAGTTAAACTACACAGCGGAGCGGAGATACCACAGTCACACCACCAAGCCCTCCACAGCTTCGGTTCCCCCTTCCCATCTGTCTCCCATGGACCGGGTAAGAATGTCATAGCACAGACGTGCTGCCTCTGGGCTCCATACGCCCCCTCCCTCTGCCAGGGGACTTGTGCCTGTGGGTGACAGGTGCTGTACACTGCAAGGTAGATTGACTGTGTAAATTCCATCACTACACTGATCCTGCTTGTCAGTTACATTATTTACAACACAGAGGATTGCTGGAATTTTTACGTGTTCATAGCAATAAATATTACTTTGTTTTCACTATTGTTGTTCTGCTCACCATTTTCACATGACTCCTGATGTGCCACACCATTTAGCTGCTGATCAATGCCTGGCAGAATCTTCCTAATTATTGCAGCCAACCATCGATTAATTTTCTCGATTTTTTTATTGTATAATTACTTTTCCAGTCTTTGGCGACAAACTTGTTTTGTTGTTTATACCATAAATAAATAAGCCCTACCCTGAAAATAAGCCCTAGTGTGTTTTTGGTGACTAAAATTAATATAAGACCCAGTCTTATTTTCGGGGAAACACGGTAGTAACCAAGTCAGACACGCCCACTCTTTTCAGCAATACAAGTCTGTGTGTGGACACGTGCTAAGAGGCGTGGCTATTACTCAGCTCTGGCAGCACAAAGCACTGCAGTGTAAGGAAAGAAAGTACAATTTTACAAAGCCAAAAAAAATATTTTAAAGCATTTCCTAACACGTGGGTGTGCAGGACTATACAGAGAAAAATTAGACTTCGATTGAGCTTTTAAAACTTGCAGGCTTCCCAGAAAGTCCACAAAGTTCTTGTAGTCTCTACTTTATTGCAGGAGATTGCATGCTAACCATCGCATCACACACTCACTTGCATACCTCCCAACTTTTTGAGATGGGAATGAGGGACACCTATCAGCAAAAGTATGCAGACATAGGGCACACCCCTTGTCATGCCCCCTTGAAGGAGAATTGTACAAAAAAAACAAGATTGGTTAAAACCCACAAGTGCTTTTTTTATCATTACTGTTCCTTTATATTGGCTTTTGGAATTTACAATTTAGAAATCAGATGAAAGGTTTATCACTGGGAAACACTTTTTGATAGATAAAAAGTGCATTTCATGTACATCTGTATACCGTCAGGTCCATAAATATTGGGACATTGATACAATTCTAATCTTTTTGGCTCTATACACCACCACAATGGATTTAAAAATAAAACAAATAAGATGTGCTTTAACTGCAGACGTTCAGCTTAATTTGAGGGTATTTACATCCAAATCAGGTGAACGGTGTAGGAATTACAACAGTTTTGTATGTGTTATTCCCTCATTATCCCATTTACAAGGAGCAGATACAAGGTCCAGAGTTCATTTCAAGTGTGTTATTTGCATTTGGAATCTGTTGCTGTCAACTCTCAATATGAGATCCAAAGAGCTGTCACTATCAAGCCATCATTAGGCTAAAAAAGCAAAACAAACCCATCAGAGAGATAGCAAAAACATTAGGTGTGGCCAAATCAACACCTTAAAAAGAAAGAACGCACCGGTGAGCTCAGCAACACCAAAAGACCCGGAAGACCACGGAAAACAACTGTGGTGGATGACCGAAGAATTCTTTCCCTGGTGAAGAAAACACCCTTCACAACAGTTGGCCAGATAAAGAACACTCTCCAGGAGGTAGGTGTATGTGTGTCAAAGTCAACAATCAGGAGAAGACTTCACCAGAGTGAATACAGAGGGTTCACCACAAGATGTAAACCATTGGTGAGCCTCAAAAACAGGAAGGCCAGATTAGAGTTTGCCAAACAACATCTAAAAAAGCCTTTATGCCCTGTACACACGATCGGTCAATCCGATGAGAATGGTCTGATGGATTTTTCCATCAGTTAACCGATGATGTTGACTGATGACTGATGATCAGTCGTGCCTACACACCATCAGTTAAAAAAAACGATTGTGTCAGAACACAACGACGTGCTGAAAAAAATGAGGTTCAATGCTTCCAAGCATGCGTCGACTTGATTCTGAGCTTTCGTGGATTTTTAACCGGACGTGCCTACAAACGATCATTTTTTTTCTATCGGTTAGGTATCCATTGGTTAATTTTAAAACAAGTTTCACATTTTTTAACCGATGGATAAATAACCGATGGGGCCTTCACACGATCGGTTTGGTCTGATAAAACCGGTCCATCAGACCGTTCTCATTGGATTGACCGATCGTGTGTACGCGGCATTACAGTTCTGGAACAACATCCTATGGATAGATCAACTTGTACCAGAGTGATGGGAAGAGAAGAGTATGAAGAAGGAAAGGATCCAAAGCATACCACCTCATCAGTGAAGCATGGTGGTGGTAGTGTCATGGCGTGGGCATGTATGGCTGCCAATGGAACTGGTTCTCTTGTATTAATTGATGATGTGACTGCTGACAAAAGCAGCAGGATGAATTCTGAAGTGTTTCGGGCAATATTATTATATGCTCATATTCAGCCAAATGCTTCAGAACTCATTGGACGGCGCTTCACAGTGCAGATGGACAGGGACCCGAAGCATACTGCGAAAGCAACCAAAGAGTTTTTTAAGGGAAAGAAGTGGAATGTTATGCAATGGCCAAGTCAATCACCTGACCTGAATCCGATTGAACATGCATTTCACTTGCTGAAGACAAAACTGAAGGGAAAATGTCCCAAGAACAAGAAGGAACTGAAGATAGTTGCAGTAGAGGCCTGGCAGAGCATTACCAGGGATGAAACCCAGCGTCTGGTGATGTCATCGCGTTCCAGACTTCAGGCTGTAATTGACTGCAAAGGATTTGCAACCAAGTATTAAAAAGTGAAAGTTTGATTTATGATTGTTAATCTGTCCCATTACTTTTCGTCCCTTAAAAAGTGGGAGGCACATATACAAACTGTTGTAATTCCTACACCATGCACCTGATTTGGATGTAAATACCCTCAAATTTGTTTAATTTCAAATCCAAATTCAAAAATGTGGTGGTGTATAGAGCCAAAAAGATTAGAATTGTGTCGATGTCCAAATATATATGGACATGACTGAAGATTAGGGATGAGCCGAACACCCCCTGTTCGGTTCGCACTAAGAACCTGCGAACACACCAAATGTTTGTGTGAACTTTAGAACCCCGTTAAAGTCTATGGGACTCGAACGTTTGAAATCTAAAGTGCTAATTTTAAAGGCTAATATGCAAGTTATTGTCCTAAAAAGTGTTTGGGGACCTGGGTCCTGCCCCAGGGGACATGTATCAATGCAAATTCGGGAGCAGTGAATTTAATAATGCTTAAAGTTAAACAATAAAAGTGAAATATTCCTTTAAATTTTGTACCAAGGGGGGGATGTAAAGTAAAATACAAGTAAAAAATGCGCAAGTGAACAATGCTTCAGGTATCAAGCCAGCACCATATGAGAGGAAGGGTTAAAGTCAATATATAATGTTTAACATTAGCTGACACAGGGATGAATAATGAAAGTCTGTGAATTGTTGATGAGGTTATACACTTTCAGGGCTGCCATCAGGGGGGAACAGAAACCATGTTCCAAATCTATAGGAGGAAAAACAAGGGAAGAGGCGCCTCTGGGTGTAATAGTTTTAAAACAATTTAATAAGGTTTAATAAGGTATTTCAATGCTTGAAAAAGGAGTGCGGCAGCCTCACCACTCCCTGCCTGTCACTCGGAAACGCGTCGCATACCTGGTGACGCCATCATCCCTCGCCTGCTGTCCACCTGCGCTCCAAGCCTCATTTTGGAAAGATTCCCCATCGCAGCCAACCACCTCCATCAGCGGTGACAGTGAGTCCACACAGCGCTCCAGCAGACCCTGGATGACAGTGACGGCCGGATGACACCTCTCCCCACCTCAGGATTACTGACTTACATGCCTATTTGTCACTTCTAAAATGTGAGCGACCATTACCTAAGTTTTTAACCTTATTAAATTGTTTTAAAACTATTACACCCAGAGGCGCCTCTTCCCTTGTTTTTCCTCCTATAGGGATGTAAAGTAAGCATGTGAAATAGCGCATGTTTCCCGTACTTAGAACTGTCCCTGCACAAAGTGTCATTTCTGAAAGAAAAAAAGTAATTTAAACCGGACTCGTGGCTATAATGAATTGTCGGCTCACGGCAATTCAGAGAGAATTCATTCATAAAAAAAAAAAAAAAGCGTGGGGTCCCCCCAAATTCAATTACCAGGCCTTTCAGGTCTGATATGTATATTAACGGGGAACCCCGCGGTCAATTTAAAAAAAAATGACATGGGGTTTCCCCCAAAATTCCATTTTCAGGTCTGGTGTGGATTTTAAGGCCCCGTACTCACGACCAAACATGTCTGCTGAAACTGGTCGGCAGACCAATTTCAGCAGACATGTTCCCTCGTGTGTACAGCCGCGCGGACAGGATTCCAGCAAACAATTGTCTGACAGACCGTTTCTGAGCAGACAACTGTTTCCCGGACTTGCTTTAAAACAGTCCGCTGGAAACCTGTCCGCCCGGACATGTACGGTCGTCTGTACAGACCTACCGTACATGTCCTGCTGCCCGCCATCCCTCGCATGCGTCGAATGACTTCGACGCATGCGTGGAAGCATTTTCAAGGCAGGCCGCCCACGCCGGCGCGTCATTGTCGCGGCGACACCGCGTCATCGACGCGTCGACACCGCGGACACGCCCCGCGTACTGTTTACGCGCGGTCTTCTGTTCGATGGTGTGTATAGCCATCGAACAGAAGTCCCCGGGCAGTCCCCGGCCAGACATGTCCGATGGAAACGGTCTGCAGACCGTTTTCATCAGACATGTCCTGCCGTGAGTACTCGGCCTAAGGGGAACTCCACCCCAAATTTAAAAGAAAAATGGCATGGAGTTCCCCCAAAAATCCACACCAGACCCCTTATCCGAGCATGCAACCTGGCCGGCCGCAGAAAAGAGGGGGGGACAGAGAGCGGCCCCCCCTCTCCTGAATCGTACCAGGCCACATGCCCTCAACATGGGAAGGATGTCCCCATGTTGATGGGGACAAGGGCCTTGTCCCCACAACCCTGGCCGGTGGTTGTGGGGGTCTGCGGGCGGGGGGGCTTATCAGAATCTGGAAGACCCCTTTAACAAAGGGGACCCCCAGATCCTGCCCCCCCCTATGTGAGAAGATCGTCCGGGATCCAGAGCACAGCATCGGAGACAGCCCGGCGAATGATGCTGCTGAAGCTGTGACATTTCTTTTATAGGTGAGGCATCCTCCCCATGTTGAGGGCATGTGGCCTGGTACGGTTCAGGAGAGGTGGGGCCGCTCTCTGTCCCCCCCTCTTTTCTGCAGCCGGCCAGGTTACGTGCTCGGATAAGGGGTCTGGTGTGGATTTTTGGGGGAACTCCACGCCATTTTTTTTTTAAATTTGGGGTGGAGTTCCCCTAAAATCCACACCAGACCTGAAGGGTCTTGAATGGATATTTGGGGGGAACCCCATGTATTTTTTTTTTAAATTGACGGCGGGGTTCCCCTTAATATCCATACCAGACCTGAAGGGCCTGGTAATTGAATTTGGGGGGACCCCACGCTTTTTTATTTTTTTTTATGAATGAATTATCTCTGAATTGCCGGGAGCCAACAATTCATTATAGCCGCGAGTCCGGTTTAAATGACTTTTTTTCCTTCAGAAATTACACTTTGTGCAAAGACAGTTCTAAGTGCGGGAAACATGCGCTATTTCACATGCATACTTTACACCCCCCGTACGAAATTTAAAGGAATACTTCACTTTTATTGTTTCACTTTAAGCATTATTAAAATCATTGCTCCCGAAAAAACATAATTTTTCTAAAACTTTTTTTGCATTGATACATGTCCCCTGGTGCAGGACCTAGGTCCCCAAACACTTTTTAGGACAATAACTTGCATATTAGCCTTTAAAATTAGCACTTTAAATTTTTTCCATAGACTTTAACAGTGTGTTCCGCGGCTTTTCGGATTTGCCGCGAACACCCCAAATTGTTCGTTGTTCGCCGAACAGGCAATGTTCAAGTCGAACATGAGTTTGACCCGAACTCGAAGCTCATCCCTACTGAAGATCAGACCAAAATGAGGGACAAATGAAGAGGAATGAGGGACAGAGGGACATTGCTCCAAATCAGGGACAAATGAGAGCTATGTTGGTAGTAGTAATAGCCATACACCTATATACTGTACAGTATCTAGTAAGCCATACCAACACCTACAGCACACACACATACAGTAATCTTCCTCTACCCCTTTTCTGTTATTCATATAATTATCCAAAGATGCTGAGGACGGATAGGAGAACTACCACATACAAAGCCATCCACAACTCTGCCCTGAGCTGCATCATCAATATCATATCATCTCAAAATATCACCCAAACTGTCCTCTTTGCTCCTCCCAAGACCTCCTGCATTCTAGTTCCCTCATCATCTCCTCCTATGCTAACCTCCAGGACTTCTCCAGAGCCTCTCCCATCCTCTGGAAATCCTAACCTCATTCTGTACAGTTATCCCCTATTTTGTCCACCTTTAGTGATCCTTAAAAACTCATCTCTTTGGGGAGGCCTATCCAACCTCCACCTAGTAAACCAAACCATTTATTACCTTTTGTATAACTTGACCCTCAATATTAGGCCGCATTCACCCCATATGAGAACGCACACGGAACCCATGTTTCTGCTCAGGTTCACGGAAGGTCTGAAGAACAAGTGAATATCATGCATCGTGCTTGCAGTACCATTAATTCTTAATGGCACCCCAAACTCAGCCAGCAGATGCATTTTTGCACATAACAAACATGTCACAAATGCGTTGGTAAAAAAAAACACACTAAGGGCCAAATCCTCAAAAGAGATACGACGGAGTAACTGCTGTTACTCCGTCGTATCCCTGGTCCTAACTATGGAACTGATCCACAGAATCAGTTTTCCATAGTTAGGGAGAAGATCCGGCATGTGTAATTGAATTACACTGCCGGATCTTAGGATGCAGTACCGCATCTGCCGCTGGGGGCATTTTGTGTCGAAATGCCGCCTCGGGTATGCAAATTAGCACTTACGGAGATCCACGAAGCTTTTCTGCTTCGTTTTTTCTCCGTAAGTATTAAGTTGCATACGCAAAATTAGGGCTGCTTTTACATGGTGTAAAGTTAGTACACCATGTAAAAGCAGACCCTTCTGTCTAGCGACGCGTTTTTTTTTCGAATTAGAATTTTTTTTTTTCCCGCCGAATCTTTTTTTTTCCCGACGCAACTTTATTGACCCGTCGCAATCCACAAAGCCCGACGTAACGTAATTTCACGATATGCACGTCGGAAAAATGACGTCACGAGCATGCGCAGTACGGCCGGCGCGTACATGGGGGAATCGCCCCCATGAAATGAGGAACGCCTTGCGCCGGCGGAATTTAAGTTACACGGCCAGAAATTTCTAGGTAAGTGCTTTGTGGATCGGGCACTTAAGTAGAAATTTTAAGGCAGTGTAACTTAAATTAGAAATTCGCCGTTACGCCGGGTCTTTGTGGATTTGGCCCTAAGCTCTTTGCCTGAAAAGGTGCAGGAGCTTCTTTGGCACAGAAAGTTTTTAATGTGCCTGCACTTTAGGATTTCAGGTTACCAATGCAGTTTTTCAGATTTCCCACAGTCAGTAGTGTTTTTCATTGTGAGGGAGTCTCCCCATAAAATGCCCAGCACAGCCTTTAGCCTATCTAACCCGGGCACTCCAGCAACAATAACACCATGCTCCCTCCATTGTTATTCTGATCTCGCCGCATCAAGAGGGATTTGGAAAGCAAAACAAGTTTTTCCAGGGAAAGAATCACCGAAAACAGGAGGAAATGAGCAAAGAGAAGAAAGAAAAGCTGCATAATCCAGACAAAGATATGTACAAGAACATGATATGCCAGTTCCTGGAAAGATTAAAATGCTTCAATCTACTAACATTTTTTTGTGATTTTGAATAGCACAGGGAATGGCTAAAGTAGAACGCCAGTTACTTGTTTCTTCATTTTTTTTTTTTTTTTACAATTTCTACCTATTTTCTCCATATAGCAGAGCTGTCCCTGACCTCTTTTCGGTCTAGTGCTGGTAGTCCTCTTGGGCAGGACAACACTTGAGTCATTCTGCCTATTGCCTGTGAGTCAAGCCTATCATCATTTCCACACCCCCAGGGAGTGCATCATCACACTGCATAGGCTCACAGTACTCCAGGATTGTAATGGAAAGATTGGGATATGCAAGTAAGCATCCTTGATAACCACAGAACCGAATAGGTCTCCCAGATGGAGGGACGCAATAATGCCTCGATTCCACTGAGCGCATCAGTTCGGTACGGTTTGGTTCGGTACGCTATTTTGAGTGTTTCCATTATGAAAGTGTGCCATAAAACCGAACCGAACCGCACCATTCTGGGTCCTGCTTCAGATGTTGGGCCATAGAAAATGGAACGGTTCGGTTAGGGCGGAGCTACAATACATTCCACTGATTGGTGGACACGCTAGGCATTTTTTCTAAACCCTGTATGGCCCCCGATGGTCCGACTTGCAGTGGAAATGCTCACCAGAATAGACCGGACCATTCTAACCGTTCCAAACTGTACCGACCCGAACCGTTCCGCTGAGTGGAAACGAGGCATAATTGACCTGAGAGATTCCATGCCGCATTATTGCCCTTGAATGAAGACATTAAAGCGGAGTTCCACCCAAAAATGGAACTTCCGCTTATCCCACTCCTCACCCCCTTACATGTAGGCCTTAGGCTGGGTCCACACTTGTCCGACAAACGGTCCTACATTGGGAGCCTCATGTAGCATGACGTGTGAAAATCAATGTTTCCCTATGAGAGCTGTCTTAACTGGTCCTACACAAGTCGGTCCGACTTTGAAAATGCTCCCTGTACTACTTTTGGTCCTACATTGATCCTACTTCAGTCCATTGAATATCATTGAAGTCGGACCAAAGTAGTATCCTGTTCATGAAAGTAGGATGGATGTAGGACCAATGTAGGATCAGTGTAGGACCAATGTAGCAGAGCAAAGTAGGATGAAAGTAGTGTAGTAGTGTGAACCCAGCCTATAACTGAAAAGGGAAAAATCTGGGTAAAATCAGCTGTGCATGGTAATCAATCAGCTTCTAACTTCATCTTGTTCAATTAAGCTTTGAGAAAAAACCTGGAAGCTGATTTGTTTCTGTGCAGAGCTGCGGCAAATTTTGCGCTCTCCAGTTTTAGTTAACCGCTTCCCGACTGCCTCACGTAGATATATGTCGGCAGAATGGCACGGGCAGGCAAAGCAACGTACAGGTATGTTGCTTTGAATCTGCCACCTAGGGGGCGCGCCGCTGCATCTCTGTAATTGTGCCCGTGGGACCTGCAGACTTGATGTCCACCGGTGTCTCGCGATCGTGTCACGGAACGGCAGAACGGGGAGAGGCCTGTGTAAACAAGGCATTTCCCTGTTCTGCCTAGTGTAAGGACACTGATCTACTGCTCCCTGTAATCGGGAGCAGTGATCAGTGTTGTGTCACTAGTAGCCCAGCCCCCTCACAGTTAGAATCACTCCCTAGGACACACTTAACCCCTTCCTCGCCCCCTACTGGTTAACCCCTTCACTGCCAGTGTCATTTACATGGCATTTTTATAGCACTGATCGTTGTATAAATGACAATGGTCCCAAAATAGCGTCAAAAGTGTCCGATGTGTCCGCCGCAATCTCGCAGTCACGATAAAAAAAAAAAAAGCTGCTCATCACCATAACTAGTAAAAAAAAAAATAATAATAATAGAAATGCCGTAAAACGATCCCCTATTTTGTAGACGCTATAAATGTTGGTCAAACTAATAAATAAATGCTTATTGCAATTTTTTTACCAAAAATATGTAGAAGAATCGATATCGGCCTAAACTGAGAGAAAAATGTTTTTTTTTATATATATATATATTTTTGGGGTATATTTATTATGGCGAAAAGTAAAAAAAATATAGAATTTTTTCAAAATTGTCGCTCTTTTTTTGTTTATAGTGCAAAAAATACAAACCGCAGAGGTGATCAAATACCACCAAAAGAAATCTCTATTAGTGGGAAAAAAAGGACGTCAATTTTGTTTGGGAGCCACATAGCACAATTGTCAGTTAAAGCAACGCAGTGCAAGAAATGGCCTGGTCCTTTAGCAACAAAATGGTCTGGGGCTAAAGTGGTTACCGTATTTATCGGGGTATATCGCGCTACCGCGTATAGCGCGCACCCCTAAAGTTGCCCCGAATTCCTGTGAAAAAAAGTTTTTTTGAACTTACAGTTTTGGTGTCTTGCGCGGCGTCCATCGGTGGCCTCGTCGGGTCCGGTGTCCGTTTGCGGCCTCAGGTGTCCTCTTAGTCGGGTCCGGCGTCCTGCCTGCTCGTTTCCCGCGCCGAGTTTGAATACTGCGCCGACATATACAGAGCGCAGTACACTCGTGTATTGTCGGGCGGGCTCGGCTACTCTCGCGCTGACGTCCTGTACGTCCAGGACGTCAGCGTGAGAGGACCCGAGACTGCCCGACAATACACGAGTGTACTGCGCTCGGTATATGTCGGCGCAGTATTCAAACTCGGCGCGGGAAAGCAGGTATCGGCGTATACCACGCACCCACGATTTTGCCCAGATTTTCAGGGCAAAAAAGTGCGCGGTATACGCCGATAAATACGGTAATCGCCACCTTAATTAACTACAGATCCTGTGTAATTATTATGTGTTTGGTTTTAAAGGGATGAGGTGGCAACTCTACATATAATGGGTGTGGCGGTGATCAGGGACACTGACTTGTGACAGTACGACATACTAATGGCCTGGTCATTCAGCAGACAATTCTCCCGGGGCTGAAGTGGTTAATTAACCCTATAGATTTTAGTGACAAGTGCTTTTGCGCTAAAATAGATCCTAAATGAGTAAATCCACCAAAAATTAAAATAAGTGCAGCAAAACCTAGTTATGATTACATGACATAAAATAAGAATATGAATGAAATGTGATTCTGCGCAACAAATCATGCTAATAAATAGTAGTATCACATAAATAAATAAGTGTAAGAGCTGACAATAATCAGCATAAGCTATCAAAGTGGTGAAGAAGTGACGAAGTGACAGTGAGTCCAAAAAATAAATCAATAAAATAATAATGAGTCCAAAAATATTCAAAAAAGCAAATAAGCAGTAATATGAATATTGTGTGCAAAGATATGCAATAAAAAAGTTCAATCCCAGAGTGCAAACAAAATAAGCTGTCCGGACTGAGATGTGAAATGGCTGAATGGAAATGAGCACCAGCTCTAAATGTAGATGCACAGCCGTGCGATGAAAGATAACCAAATCCCTAGCTGAGCTCCCGGGACTCTTACCTCTCGGCCCTCCTTAATGGGCAATAGTGTGTAAGTCACTCGCAGCCTTCTATGGGTGGTCACTGTTGTTTCCTCTCTCGATCTAGTAGATCCTTCCTCTAATGGGGTAAATACTCCTCAGTGCCGGATGGGTGATATGGGTAAAAAGAGAGAGAGGGGACTCCCATAGTGAGGTAACGTTTGATGCAGGGAAAAAATTGTTTATTGGGAATAACCTGCGCTTACATAACATTTAAAAACAATGTGCAACGAGGAAACAGAAAAGCGGCATGAGAATCGCCGGCTTACGTCACTCCGGGTGTACGTCCTCCAATCCCTACGCGTTACGACACCACGTGTCTTCGTCTGGGGAATCTGATTGGTAGTGTGGCTGTTGTTTATATTTCCGAAAAACCGGAAGTCTCATCTCTTCAAGAAAATGGCCGCGATGAGACTTCCGGTTTTTCGGAAATATAAACAACAGCCACACTACCAATCAGATTCCCCAGACGAAGACACGTGGTGTCGTAACGCGTAGGGATTGGAGGACGTACACCCGGAGTGACGTAAGCCGGCGATTCTCACGCCGCTTGTCTGTTTCCTCGTTGCACATTGTTTTTAAATGTTATGTAAGCGCAGGTTATTCCCAATAAACAATTTTTTCCCTGCATCAAACGTTACCTCACTATGGGAGTCCCCTCTCTCTCTTTTTACCCATATCACCCATCCGGCACTGAGGAGTATTTACCCCATTAGAGGAAGGATCTACTAGATCGAGAGAGGAAACAACAGTGACCACCCATAGAAGGCTGCGAGTGACTTACACACTATTGCCCATTAAGGAGGGCCGAGAGGTAAGAGTCCCGGGAGCTCAGCTAGGGATTTGGTTATCTTTCATCGCACGGCTGTGCATCTACATTTAGAGCTGGTGCTCATTTCCATTCAGCCATTTCACATCTCAGTCCGGACAGCTTATTTTGTTTGCACTCTGGGATTGAACTTTTTTATTGCATATCTTTGCACACAATATTCATATTACTGCTTATTTGCTTTTTTGAATATTTTTGGACTCATTATTATTTTATTGATTTATTTTTTGGACTCACTGTCACTTCGTCACTTCTTCACCACTTTGATAGCTTATGCTGATTATTGTCAGCTCTTACACTTATTTATTTATGTGATACTACTATTTATTAGCGTGATTTGTTGCGCAGAATCACATTTCATTCATAACCCTATAGATTTGTTTGCTAGTGTCCAAACTCCTGTAGACTGCAGAAGGAGTCTGAATCTGGTGTCAGAATTAACCATGTGTCCTCTAATAAAGAAATATAGATTTTAGGCGTTCAAATTATCAGTATTTTAAACCATATTTAAAGGATTTATTAAAGCGCACATGACTGTGTTAAATGGTGCATCGGTGTCCGTTAATAACTATCTATTTTATTTTCCCTCAGCAAGTCTCCAATGATTAATTAAACCATTCAATTGTATGTGGAGCAATAAAATTCCATACAGTAAGCCTATAAGCCTTTCAGAATATAGTGGATATGTCAAAGCTTGCCCTTCAGCTCCCGCTCCCACTTCGCAAATTGTTCGAAATGTTAACAACGGCGGCATTTCAAGCCAGAGGATTTACCATCTCAGCGGAGTTTGCAGGGTCTTTATGGTGATTTTATGATGGATCTGAGGTCAGCCTGATTTAGAAAACATGGCTTGGAACAAGAGACATGGATTTATGATTGCCAAAGTGAAGTCCATATTTAAAGAGGAAGCCATGAGAGGACCTGACTAGAATATTTCTATATCAGCCAATGTGTATGACTGGCTAGGACTTGCAGATGTCCCTGAACTCAATAACTTTCAGTATTTTTAAAGGTGAACTTCAAGCAGATATAAAAGACAAAATGATGCAGTTCTGTATTTGTTCATACCGTGTTTCTCCGAAAATAAGCCTGGGTCTTGTATTAATTTTGGCAACAAAAGACAGAGTAGGGCTTATTTTCGGGGTAGGTCTTACCATGTAATGTGCTGTCTTCTCTCCCCCTCTCCCTCCCTGCTTGACAGGAATCCCCAGTGTGAACCAAGTTAAAATGCTTGTAATATCCTATAATCCTATATTATATATTGTACAATGTGTGTGTTTCTGTAATATTATTGTGCCAAATACCTTCATTATAGTGCTGCTCTGCGCTTCTGTGAGCTCTCTTCCCCGCGATTATATTACAGAAACACACACATTGTACATTATATAATACTGTAATAGAGTGGATTATAGGATTTTACAAGCATTTTAAACCAGGGTTTATTTACGGGGTAGGACATATATTACAGCCCTCCTGAAAAAAAACACTAGGTCTTATTTTCGGGGGAGGGCTTACTTTCGGGGAAACACAGTAAATCATTAAATGTATTTTTAATGGTTCCGAGCAGGGCCGTCTTCAGGGCTGGACTGGGACAAAAATGTGGCCGTGGACTTCATCCAGACTGGCCCAGGGCACAACACATCCGGGTAGGGTTGCCACCTCATCCCTTTAAACCCAAACACATACGAATTACACAGGTTCTGGGGCTAATTTAATGCAGATAAGGCACCAAGTGAGTTTAATTACCACCTTAATCAGCCACAGAACCTGTGTAATTAATATGTGTTCATTTTTAAAGGGATGAGGTGGCAACCCTACATCCGGGTACAGTGCACATCAGGGAACGGTACAGAGCTCCGCACATCAGGGCACAGCACATCAGGGTACAGGGCACGGGGCACATCAGGACACGGGGCACATAGCACATCAGGGCACATAGCACATCAGGGCACATAGCACATCAGGGCACATTATGGTGCACATCGTTTACCAGCCAGCATGCAGAGTAGCACAGGAAGCGTATGTAATATGTAGCAAGAAATGTTTTGCCCAGGGTCCAATCAACATTAAAGACGGCCAGGGATGGACTGACCATCGGGATTCCCGGTGGGCCGATGGCTATGTGGGCCGGTCGGAGGTCCGCGGCGATCTACCCGTCAATCGCCGACAGCTGGCGCCTGACGGGTGGATCGAGATTTAGTGAGCATGCAGAGTAGCGCAGGAAGCGTGTGTAATATGTTCTCTCTCCTGTCACGGCACTCACGCTGCTCCCCGGCGGCCTGTCCTCTCTTCTTGTCCATCCCCATTTGCTTGTGACATCATCTGGGATGAACGAGAATAGAGGAGGGGCCGCCGGGGAGCCGAGTGAGTGCCGTGACAGGAGAGAGAACATATTACACACGCTTTCTGCGCTACTCTGCATGCTCGCTAAATCTCAATCTACCCGTCAGGTGCCAGCTGTCGGCGATTGACGGGTAGATCGCCGCGGACCTCCGACCTGCCCACTAAGCCATCGGCCCACCGTGAATCCCGATGGCCAGTCCATCCCTGGCCGTCTTTAATGTTGATTGGACCCTGGGCAAACCATTTCTTGCTCCCCCCCCCCCCCCCCCATGCAATTTTGCTCTCCACGTGCTCTGAGACATACAATAAATATTAGCTAGACTTAAAATCAGTTTACTGTATCAGATCAGGCAGTGATTGTGATTGGTTGCTAGAGATTACAGAATATCATTACCACTTACTGACTGGTTGCTAGAGGTTACAGCACACATTACGACTCATCGATTAGTTGCTAGAGGTTACAGCACATGATTTCTTCTTGTTGCTTGGTTGCTAGAGATTACTGTACAGTAATACTGCTCACTGATTGGTTGCTAGAGGTTCCAGCACATCATCTCTTCACTACAGAGGGGCATGATATACATATGAATGCTGCCTTTATTTACATATGAATGTCGCCAGCCTGGGCTATTTACATGTGAATGCTGTCGCTATTTACATATGAATGCTGTCACTATTTACATTTGAATGCTGTCGCTATTTACATATGAATGATCCCGTTATTTACATATGAATGACAGTTATTTACATGTAAACACAGGGTCTGCAGGTGAGTCATCTGTACACAACAATAGGGCAGAGCTGGGCAGCATTAGTAGCAGCACTTCACACTGAGATATCAGGACACAGCACAGGGCTAAAACTTCAATGGGACAAGGGAATTTAAACTTGGGATAGTTTGCAAGTATGAGGCAGCTGCTTTGGTTCCCACAGCAATGACAGGGCCCAGGGCAGCTTCCCCTTTTGCCCTGCCTTAAAAAGGGCCCTGGTTCAGAGTTGGTATCATTCTCCTGCAGTCCCTGAACAGCAGAGCTCAGATTGGGAAAGGAGGTTCAACAAAAGGACATCCTGCCACACTGTAAAAATGGTTCAAGAATAGTTTGAGGAAGACAACTGTCTGAGGTGGCCTCCAAATTCTCCAGATCTTAATCCGACCAAGCATCTGTTGGACATCCTGGAAAATCAAGTCCGATCCATGGAGGCTCCACTTTGCAACTCACAAGACTTAAGCCTGGTACACACGATCGTATTTTCCGTCGGACAAAACATAGGACTTTTGTCCGAAGGACAAAACATGTTTTTTCAGCTCTTTAGCGCCACCCTTTGGGCAACTTCTGCTAATGTTGTGTTATGGTTAACATTGCTTCTGAGCATGCGTGTTTGTACTTTGGATTTTTGCCCGACGGACTTGTGTACACACAATCGGATAATCCAACAACACACATTTGTTGTCGAAAAATTTTAACCACTTCATTACTGGGCACTTACACCCCCTTTGTGCCCAGACCAATTTTCAGCTTTCAGCGCTGACGCATTTTGAATGACAATTGCGCGGTCATACAACACTGTACCCAAATTATATTTTTATAATTTTTTCCCCACACATAGAGCTTTCTTTTGGTGGTATTTGATCACCTCTGCGATTTTTATTTTTTGCGCTATAAACATAAAAAAACTGAAAATTTTGAAAAAAAACACAATATTTTTTACTTTTTGTTATAATAATATCCCAATTTAAAAAAAAAAAAAAAAAAATTCCCTCGGTTTAGGTCGATACGTATTCTTCTACATATTTTTGTTAAAAAAAATCGCAATAAGCGTATATTGATTGGTTTGCGCAAAAGTTATAGCGCCTACAAAATAGGGGATAGATTTATTTATTTATTTATTTTTTACTAGTAATGGCGGCGATTTGCAATTTTTGTGTCAGGCCTGCGATATTGCGGCGGACGTATCGGACACTTTTGACACAATTTTGGGACCATTTACATTTATACAGCGATCAGTGCTATAAAAATGCACTAATTACTGTATAAATGTGACTGGCAGTGAAGGGGTTAACACTATGGGGGTGAGGAAGGGGTTAAATTTATTCCCTGGTTGTGTTCTTACTGTGTGGGAGGGGGGTGACTGGGGGAGGTGACCGATGCTGTGTCCCTATGTACAAGGGACACAGATCGGTCTCCTCTCTCCCTGACAGGACGTGAGCTCTCTCCCTGACACACAGAGCTCCACGTCCCTGCTGTCACCGACGATCGTTGGTGTCTGGCGGACATCGCGGCCGCCAGGCACACGCATCGGCTTCCCAGCGATGCGCCGGGCACGTTGTTTCTCCTCCACGGGGAAGGAATGACAACGATAGGACGTCTTTCGTCCATAGCGCGGATCCCAAGTGGTTAAAGCATGCTATCCCACATTTGTTGTCGGAAAATTCGACAACAATTGTCCGATGGAGCATACAAACGGTCGGATTTTCCAACAACAGCCTGTCATCACACAATTCTTGTTGGAAAATCCGATCGTGTGTACGAGGCTTTAAAAGGATCTGCTACTGACAGCTTGGTGCCAGATACCACAGCATACCTTCAGGGTAGGGTGACCACATTTCCAAACTGCCATTCAGGGACACCCCCCCCCCCCCCCCCCCAAAAAAAAATATATGTTTTTTTACATATTTTTTTGCGTATTTTGGGGGCAGGGGCGTATCATGAAATCAGCGGGCCCGTGTGCAAGATCAAAAGAGGGCCCTAGGCCCCATCAAATGCTGCCACTGTGCCCCATCTAATGCCACCACTTGTGCCTCATCAAATGCAGCCACTTGTACCCCATCAAATGCAATCACTTGTGCCCCATCAAATGCAATCACTTGTGCCCCATCAAATGCAATCACTTGTGCCCGTCAAATGCCACCACTGTGCCCCATCTAATGCCGCCACTGTGCCCCATCTAATGCCGCCACTGTGCTCCATCTAATGCTGCCAATGTTCCCATCAAATGCAATCACTTGTGCCCCATCAGATGCAATCACTTGTGCCCCATAAAATGCCACCACTGTGCCCTATCTAATGCCACCACTGTGCCCCATCATATGCAATCACTTGTGCCATCAAATGCAGTCACTCGTGCCATCAAATGCAGTCACTTGTGCCATCAAATGCAGTCACTTGTGCCATCAAATGCAGTCACTTGTGCCATCAAATGCAGCCACTGTGCCCCATCTAATGCCGCCACTGTTCCCATCAAATGCCGCCACTGTTCCCCATCAAATGCTGCCAGTGTGCTCATGAATTGTCGCTATTGTGCCTCAAATGCCAGTGTGCCCATGAATTGTCGCTACTGTGCCCCATCAAATGCCAGTGTGCCCATAAATTGTCGCTACTGTGCCCCATCAGATGCAGTCAGTGTGCCCATGAATTGTCGCTATTGTGCCTCAAATGCCAGTGTGCCCATGAATTGTCGCTACTGTGCCCCATCAAATGCCAGTGTGCCCATAAATTGTCGCTACTGTGCCCCATCAGATGCTGCCAGTGTGCCCATGAATTGTCGCTATTGTGCCTCAAATGCCAGTGTGCCCATGAATTGTCGCTATTGTGCCTCAAATGCCAGTGTGCACCATGAATTGTCGCTACGGCTACTGTGCCCCATCAAATGCCAGTGTGCCCATAAATTGTCGCTACTGTGCCCCATCAGATGCTGCCAGTGTGCCCATGGATTGTCGCTATTGTGCCTCAAATGCCAGTGTGCCCATGAATTGTCGCTACGGCTACTGTGCCCCATCAAATGCCAGTGTGCCCATGAATTGTCGCTACTGTGCCCCATCAGATGCAGCCAGTGTGCCCATGAATTGTCGCTATTGTGCCTCAAATGCCAGTGTGCCCATGAATTGTCGCTACTGTGCCCCATCAAATGCCAGTGTGCCCATCAATTGTCGCTACTGTGCCCCATCAGATGCTGTCAGTGTGCCCATGAATTGTCGCTATTGTGCCTCAAATGCCAGTGTGCCCATGAATTGTCGCTATTGTGCCTCAAATGCCAGTGTGCCCATGAATTGTCGCTACGGCTACTGTGCCCCATCAAATGCCAGTGTGCCCATAAATTGTCGCTACTGTGCCCCATCAGATGCAGCCAGCCAGTGTCACTGTTAATTGCCCCTATTTGCTCACCTTTTGATATCATATAATGGAGATGGAGTGGTGGCACAGGGTAGTCTTCAGCCAGCGTTGGTGGTCTTCTATTTTGTCAGGACTTGAGGAGGCAGTGAATCGCGCCGCTCGGGCGGGAGCCGGGAGGAGCCTGTCTGCAGTGTCTGGGCCCAGGTCCTGCTGGAGGAGGTCAGACCGGCAGATGTGCGAGTGTGACGGAGAGATGATGCAGGCAGCGGGCGGGAGTCGGTCGGTCACGGACGGCGGTCGGCGGATCGAGTCCAGCAGCTGCAGCAGCTGAGCAACCGAGGCCTGGAGCGGAGCGGGGGAGGAGGTCTGCCTTAACGATGCTGCTGCTCTCCCTGCTGCAAGAACCGCGGCTGGCCACTGGAGGAGGAGGAGGTGGGGGTGGAGTCGGAGGCGGAGCGTCAGGGAGAGCGGGACACGTCACTGGTTGCTACACGCCAAGCGGTGGCTTCCCTAGCAACCAGTGATTTAGAATGATAAAATTACAAGCGGGCAGCAGCGGCAGTGAGTTCTGGCAGGCATTTGATTCCGGGACCCTCTAGTGTCCCGGTTTGAAGGCTCCCGGGACAAGGGACAAAAATGTAAATTACGGGACGATCCCGGGCAAACCGGGACACGTGGTCACCCTACTTCAGGGGTCTAGTGGGGTTCATACTTTGACAGGTTAGGGATGCTTTGGCAGCAAAAGGGGGACCTACTCAATACTAGGTTGGTGGTGAAGATGTAAGGCTGCATTCACGCCTGGGCATTTTGAATCTAGGGCAAAATCGCAGCAATTCTGCCCACAATTTCAAAACGCTTTGCTAAGATGATGAATCACACAACACAAGTTTTAGATGCCTTTAATTTTAAAAGTACCTAAAAACGTGGTGTGGTTCTGCCACGATTGTGGCATGGTAACTTTCACTGCAATCTCCTTTCTGGAGACCAGTAAAGATCCAACCGAAGAAATTCATTCTGGGCAGAATTCCTATTGCTGGCCTTGTTCTGTAAATGCCAGTTGCCTGACAGCCAGGTGACTTACATTTCCACAAGAAGTCTTGACTATATCAGTCTCCATGTTTCTCCCTTGCCAACCGTGCCCACGGGACCCGCAGTCTCGATGTCCACTGGTGTCCCGCGATCGTGTCACGGAGCTGCAGAATGGGGAGATGCCTATGTAAACAAGGCATTTCCCTGTTCTTCCTAGTGACAGGACGTTGATCTACTGCTCCCTGTGATCGGGAGCAGTGATCAATGTCGTGTCACTGGTAGCCTAGCCCCTGCACAGTTAGAATCTCTCCCTAGGACACACTTAACCCCTTCCTCGCCCCCTAGTGGTTAACTCCTTCCCTGCTAGTGTCATTTACACAGTAATCAGTGCATTTTTATACCACTGATCGCAGTATAAATGACAATGGTCCCAAAATAGTGTCAAAAGTGTCCGCCATAATGTTGCAGTCCTAATAAAAATCACAGATCGCCGCCATTACTAATAAAAAAAAAATAATAATAATAAAAATGCCATAAATCTATCCCTTATATTGTAGACACTATGGGGTAGATCCACATACAACGGCGCATTATTGCGCCGGGCGTAGCGTATCTTACTGTAACTTACTTTTTTTTATTCGAATCCTCAACGAATTTGCTCCGTAAGTTACGGCGGCGTAGTGTATCTCTTGCAGCGTAAGGGCGCGGAATTCAAATGATGTAATGGGGGCGTGTTTTATGTAAATGCGTTGTGACCCGACGTAAACAAAGTTTTTTTTTAACTGCGCATGCGCCGTCCCTGGGGGTATCCCAGTGCGCATGCTCGAAATTTGACCGGAAGAAGCCAATGCTTACGACGGTGACGTCATTCTACGCAAACGACGTGAAAAATTCAAAATTGTACGCGGGAACGACGGCCATACTTAACATTGAGTACACCACCATATAGCAGCTTTAACTATACGCCGGAAAAAGCCGAACGAAAACGACGTAAAAAAAAATGCGCCGGGCCGACGTACGTTCGTGGATTGCCGTAACTAGCTAATTTGCATACTCGACACGGATTTAGACGGGAACGCCACCTAGCGGCTGCCGAAAAATTGCAGCTTAGATCCGACGGCGTACTAAGACGTACGCCTGTCGGATCGATCCCAGATGCCGTCGTATCTTGTTTTGTGGATACAAAACAAAGATACGACGCGGGAAATTTAAAATTATCATCAGTAGATACGCCGGCGTAATCCTTTTGTGGATCTGCCCCTATAACTTTTGCGCAAACTTTTGTTTATAGTGCAACAAAAAAAAACTGCAGAGGTGATCAAATACCACCAAAAGAAAGCACAAAAAGGATGTCAATTTTGTTTGGGTACCATGTCATACGACCGCGCAATTGTCAGTTAAAGCGACGCAGTGTGCGAATCACAAAAAGTGCTCTGGTCAGTAAGGGGGTCAATTCTTCTGGGGCTGAAGTGGTTAACTTCCCATCTCCTTTTCCATATGTTGTTGTTGTTAAGGCTGCCTGTTATGAACTTTCAGAATATTGTCCTTTGATTATTTTAATTTTCTGCAATTCTGCCGCACTAACCTGGAACATTTTATCTAATTATCTGAAAATGTCCTCAGCAGAAACGAGCTGACCTGAAAATGAAGCAATAATAAGACTATGTAAGGATTGGATTTACCAACACTGCCATCTGCTGACCGATGTACAAATTGCCTCGTCTTCAACTACAGTATGTGTCAGGCTCCATTCTAATTTAGCATTTTGGGATGTTGGGCAGAATCGCCACAATTCTGCCCTGATCTCAAATCACACTGCAATCGCAAAATGCATGTTCGGATGCCATCCGTTTTCAACGGCAGCTAAAACACAGTGCGTATTTAGGCTCTATCGCCGAGCGATAAATCGCATGACAATCATAGTGAACCACATCGGTGTGAAGCTTGTTGCCCAAAAAGGAGTAGACAGGAGGATATAGGTGTCAGCTAAGTATGTAAGCAAAAAAAAAAAAGACTCACCACATCCCTAAATTAGAACTAATTTGTATACCCCCCAAGGGGGGTGTGTTACCTCAATATGTATCAAAAAATGTATCAAATTTTATTAAATATTGTTGTCTATAAACAACACATATATTGCAACGTTAGATAACAGCATCCAAAATGACCAAAAAGGAAAGGAAGTGCAACCTAGGACAAACCAAGGTCAGCGGCGTTTAACAATGGTAATGACAAAACATAAAAGAAAGGAGAAAAAATTATTATAGCGACAGAAAGTGCAAGGAGACCCACAATAAACTGTCTATTGAGTAGAGACAGTTGTGCCAACGTTTCGAGGCTATGGAGAGTAATGCCTCTTCATCAGGGCAAGGGTAGTGCAGGGCTGTCGCTGTACAATCTAAAAATGAAGAAGAATAATAAATAAGTACAAAAATAGCGATAAAAATTATATATACCAGAAAACAATAATAGTCAGATAGCATTAATTTTCCCTCACCATAGCTCTCATTATGCATGGAGTCATGCCTAGACATACTTTACGTGTTGGGACCCGCCTCTCTTCGTTCTGCGTCACGGGACTCTGGCGAGCCGCGCCTTCTCCCTCCTCATTCGCCCTTCCCTCGGCGTGCTACCCTGGGATTGCCTGGTACCGCCCATCTCCAGACGCAACAGGGATCTCCTTGTTGTGGGGGTGTGGACCGAGGCGTCGCGCGTTGTTAAACGCCGCTGACCTTGGTTTATCCTAGGTTGCACTTCCTTTCCTTTTTGGTCATTTTGGATGCTGTTATCTAACGTTGCAATATATGTGTTGTTTATAGACAACAATATTTAATAAAATTTGATACATTTTTTGATACATATTTATGACCAGTTAGTTTTTTTACTTATTAACCAGTCTCCCAAGTTTAAAGTCCCACCGAGGTAACACACCCCCCTTGAGGGGTATACAAAAAAGGAGTAGATGGGTTTTAAGTGCAATTGAAAATGAATGGTACCCGAACATGGGATTTGCCGTTGCACTGCGATTGAGATCGTGAGCAGAATTGCAGTGATTCTGCTCGAGATCCAAAAACACCAAATGGAGCCTTAAAGCAAACTAAACTCGCCAATTTAACGGTTTCAAAATACAGTTACATTCTGGGAATGCCGGGAATGCTAACTTGTCACATTTGCTTGTGTTCTCAGCTAAACTGTCAAACCATCAAATGGCTGGTGTCATAACTGATCACATGTGCAGAACAATGACAGTTGCAGATCAAACAGAGGCCAAGATGGCAGCTTCCTCAGCTGAAAAGGATAGGAGGGTTTTGTTCTGCTTTAAGCTGGCCATAGACAAATAGCATAGTCATACAGAGCCAACTGACAAAGACAAGAATCCAAAGTGTTCAACATAACGCAAAGTACAGCACCAAAATACAGTGGAATAAGGGGGAATTACAATGAGTAAATTATTGCACTTTTAGGCTAGGTTCACACTGCTGCAAATTCAAAATCGCGCGATTTGCGGTCGCAATTTTGATTTTAGGGAATGCCAGTGTATAGAGCTGAATTTGCATTGCACGGATCAAACTCGTACAAGACCCTTTTTTCCGCAGCTTAGATTCGCACTGCACTCATGTGAACGTCACTAATGGAAAACAATGTTATTTTAATGACTTGCGAATTTGAGCGATCGCAACGGCTCAAATTCGCAAAAGAATTTGCAGCAGTGTGAACCCAGCCTGAATGACAACTGTATGGCACTGTACCCTTATGAAATTGTTATAATTGTTTTCTCCACACAAATAGAGATTTCTTTTGGTGGTGTTTAATCACCGCTGGTTTTTATTTATATACTTTAAATGAAAAACAACGGAAAATCTTGAAAGAAACAAAAAAAGAACTTTACTTAATTTTTGTTATAAAATTTTGCAAATAAATCTTTCTTCATAAACTTAGGTCAAAATGTATACTGCTAAATTTCTTTGGTGAAAATAACCCAAATCGGTGTATATTATTTAGTCTGTTGGAAATTTTTTAGAATCTACAAACTATGGTATATGTCTGAAAATCGATCAATCCTGATGTACTGATGGTCTATCTCATTTCTTGAGGCCCGAAAACGCCAGGACAGTACAAATTTCCCGGAAATTTCCCCTTTTTGGAAAGTAGACAATCCAAGGTATTTAGTTAGAGGCATGGCAAGCTTTTTGAAGTTGTAATTTTTCATCACGATTATTTGACAAATTAAGAAATGTAAAAAAAAAATGTTTCTCAAATCGTCTTCCAGGGTGGCATCTGAGAGATAGGGCTCCTCCTACCTACAACAGGAAACACAATATCCACCATTTGAAAATGCCGTCACATGCCTCAGTTCTTGTGTTTTTTTTGGAGAGGATGACATCACGCTCTGGCTTTTTCACCTGTTGGTCCACGTAGCAGTGTACACAACTGCCGGTCAACTCTTCTCCCCCCAGCGGATGTCCCGCCGGCTACCACTGGTGCACACAGCCCGACAGTCTGCTCCATCATCCACCCGGCTCTGCAATCACCTTCTACCCTTCACAGTAGAGTTTGCGCTGCACATGAGGAGCTTAGTTGACCACCCCAGCACCACTCTATACAGCTGGTTCATATCTCAACACTTGCCCAGGTACTGTCACAGTCAGGGCAGGACTTAGGGTGGTGGGGGCCCCTGGGCTTGAGTCACTTTTGGGTCCTACCTTCTATACATTACTTTAAATAGAACAAAATGATACATACACAAGCTATGTATTAGAGCTACACAATTCTGGATAAACTGAGAATAAAAATAGAGATCACGATTCTGAAGTAAACCCCGGCCGATTTTTGCAGTTTTTCAATTATTAAAGTGGAGTTCCACCCATAAATATAACATTACATCAGTAGTTTAAAAAAAATGTCATTAGTCCTTTAAGAAATTTTTTTTTTTTTTAGATGCCTTCAAAGTGTTGTTGCTAGGCAGAATAGTTAATCTTCCCACTTCCTGCACCTAGGTGCTTAATGCTTCATAACCTACACCGCACAGACTCCTGGGAATGTAGTGGGTGTAACTTTCCAGGAGTCTGTGCATTCCCCAGTCTCAAAGAATCATGTGACTTGGACAGTACAGGTGCTGAAAACTAATCTGAAACCTATTACACTGCTTGTAATGGCTGAAATCCAGGAAGTCCTACAGTCTGGCTTCATGATGCCCACACATAAGATGGCCCCAGTCAATTTCTATTTTATAAAGTGTCTAAATGCTGTAACAACCTAACAAAACGGACCTTAGTTTACAGACTAACTTTACTAGAATACATTAAGCTTGTGTATTACAGGGGTATTTATATTTAAAAAGTGAAATTGTGGCCGGAACTCCGCTTTAAGTTATAACAGCTCATCGCAATGCAATACATATATATATATATATATATCCCCAAGAAACGAGGCCTGCAAATACCTTTTTTAGGATGGTTTCTATCTCTGTATTTCCGGGTATTTCAAGTGCCATTAATACTGCTGTTATGTGATTCAAATTATGACGTCGCTTCCGCCCTTACTGTGTCCCGTTGCGCTGTAACCATTCGTTGCTGTGTCTGCGGCTGCTGTTTTCTTTCACACCCCTTTTGCAACGTCTTCTTTAGTCACAGGAAGAGTGGAAGGAGCTAAATACAGCAAGACTTCTCCTCTGTGCCGGACAGAGGGGAAGTTCTCACAGACTGCATTCCGGCAAGTTTTAAATGCCGGTTTAGAGGGGCTAATGTGCGCAAGCACGGTGACGTCATGCATGTTATGGGCTATTTTTTAAGACAATGTTGTGTCCGAGGGTTTACATTACAACCACTTTAAATGACTGGCATATTATTGAAAAAAATTAAACGTAGGGGGCCCCCTATTGGGCGGGGCCCATGGGCTTGAGCCCAGTCAGGCCCAATGGTAAGTCCGGCCCTGGTCACAGTGTCATCTATGCTGGTTAGCATTCCATCTGTGTGAGGAGAGCTTTGCTTGTTGGTACTTATCAATCCACACCATTGTTTTAATAAACTTCGGCATTACCAGAGATTGTTTCCAGTGACTTAGTGATGAATTGCTTCTCTTCAGTATGAGTTTCCATTCAGCGCTTCTGGTTGTGGCTATTTTGTTTCTGAGAGGTATTAAGATGGTAGTTGTACATGGAAGGCCCAGGAGGTTAGGCTGCTGAGGCTTCTCTGATGGTCCCGCGATATGCTATCTCTAAATATGCTATTTTGTCTATTTATGTGTAGCGCTACCCCCGAAGGAGCCGCTGGTTAATTTGGGATCGGCGTATTTAGTTACCAAATTCTTCTGTCTAGGGGTAATACTTGTGAGTGTGGATAAAAGAACAAGTGTCCAGCCGGTAGCGTGAGTTTTCAATGCTTTATTCCAGGCCCATCAAGGCCAACATCAACATGACACACAGAGGAGAAAAAGGTTGATGAGTAGGAAGAAATTGTAGCATCAGGCCTTGGATATCAAAAAACATAGAGAGCAAGCCTGCTCTCGGCACAGATAGTTCAAACGTCGCCACCCTCGCCAGGGTGGGTAAGTGGCCCTTGGACAGGCAATTAAATTGGACCTGGCAGCCAAAGGGTCGCTCGCAATAATCAGATCATTGGGAGGAAACAAAGCCTCTGCCACAGGCGTAGTAAAATTTCTCACTATAATTGAAGTGTAAGGATAGCGAATCCTCCCAGTAAGTCCTGTTCTATAGGATCACCTACTGACAGCAAAAGAGAAGTACCTGTCATTTAGCGCGGTGATCGGATCCCCGGTGGTTCGTCCCGGCCTCACAGACAACCTCTGCACTCAGGTTCTCCCGAGCCAATCCCCCACCGTTCAGCCTCCAGCTTAGGATCTGGAACCCAGCAAGCCGCTGGGGTCCCTTTCTTCATCAAAAGAAGGCTCCGCGAGGTGCACAGCCTCGTACAGGCCTGCCATGAGGATGGGGCCCGCGGATGTGCGCACCCTAAAGGTGGATGCCGCACCTGGAACTCGGGCCCCGCAGTCTACCCGGAAAAAATGGCCGGTGCTCCAGATATACCTCCCGCCAGCATGCCCAAAAAGGGAACTCCTCTGATTGGCTGCTGGGGAAGGATGATTCCATCAGAACCCCTATAGCGCCAACTGCTGCCCGGGGGTGGAAGCGCACCCCTGGACACACAGACTGACCCAAGAGGCAGTTCTGAACTGGCACCAGCACAAACTAACAATTAGTGAATGGGAGCAACTGAAATCTCCCATTCCCCACTAACTTTAGCGTAACGCCCCACTAACTTAAAGGGGGGGCGCTACATATGATATTGTTGTATATGCACATGAAGTAGACAAAAATATACTGGACATCTACTTGTGGATGTTCAACTAGGTGCTCCTTGCAAATTAAGGCTTTGGTCAGTCATTTACTATCTGTGACTCGGCTTATTTGATACTCCTAATAGTCTTCTTTGTGCAAAGGGCCTCAACTGCATAGGTGGCCCCATGATTTAGGAGGTTTTTTATTACATGCATACTGCTTTAACTCTGACGCATTTGGCAATATAGCTGTCTTAATACAAAGACAACATGGGTGTGTGCATGGTGTTGGGATCAGACCTCTGGGAGGAGCCTGAGTGACCACGTACTTTTTATGGAGGGATATGCTGTACCTTTTTATATATGAAGGTCACTATAGTTACTCTATAGGTTTGTGATACTTCCTAATACCTTCTGTAGGAAACAGGATTGTACAGAGCACTAGAGAAGCCTGGAGTGAAATAAAATTAAATAAATAGACGAAGGGCAGGCATGACGGGGTTAACAGTGTAGAGAAAATGCAGGTAGGTTGTTAGGGGATTAGGGATTGGTTACAGGGAAAAGGGGAGGAGCGGGGAGACGTTTTGGAACGTGTGAGTCCCTCCCCAGCACAGTGCAGCAGGGGGAACAAGCTTCCCACCCTCCATCCATGTTTTGCGGTAAGTATGGTGTTTTTGTGTTAATTCAGCGGATCTGTTTTCTACAGAGCAGTGGGTGTTGTGGCAGAGGCGGGGTGTTGGTCTTTACGGTGAAGGAAGAAACCCAGGATATGAGATATAAGAGTTCGGGACCCATCGAAGGTATGGGTCCCGTTGGTGGTATTCCAGCTAACAGTGGTTTAGCTGGAATTTGGTCAACGGGTGCACTGCGGTCAGTGGTTTGTTGTCTCTGAGCTAGCATGTCAGCTGGAGGCCTATTTTTAGTTTAACCACTTCCAAACCGCTGTACGTCTTTATACGGCCTAACTTTAAAGATGGATATCTCGGTAACGGCAGCAGCTGCTGCCACAACCGATGTATCCATCTTTAGTGTCAGCGGTTCTGTTAACGATATCGGCTGTCTCCGCGGCGGATCCACCGCGAGATATCCGTTATCGGCGGCGGGAGAGGGGCCCCCCCCTCCCGCCGCTCTCCCGCGCCCTCCGCCGCTTACCGGAGCCGCCGGTTGCGGCGGAGGAGATCGGGTGCGTTCGGCTGCTGACTGGGGACGAGACTGAAGGAAAAATCTCCTTCGCCCGTCCCCATAGCTCTGCTGGGTGGAAGTGACGTCAAAACGTCAGTCCCGCCCAGCGTCTTAAAGAAACATTTTTTTTTTTTGTCATTTGAAAAAATTACAGTTTCAATTTTTTTTTTTTTGCATTATAGTCTAAATATGAGATCTGAGGTCTTTTTGACCCCAGATCTCATATTTAAGAGGACCTGTCATGCTTACATTCCTTGTAATAGGAATAAAAGTGATACATTTTTTTGTTTCCAGTGTAAAAAATAATAAAATAAATAAAAATAAATAAGAAAAAAAATAAAAAATTTAAAGCGCCCCGTCCCGACGAGCTCGTGCACAGAAGCGAACGCATACGCAAGTAGCGCCCGCATATGAAAACGGTGTTCAAACGACACAAGTGAGGTATCGCCGCGATCGTTAGAGAGAGAGCAATAATTATAGCCCTAGACCTACTCGGTAACTCAAAAAATGCAACCTATAGAATTTTTTAAACGTCGCCTATCGAGATTTTTAAGGGTAAAAGTTTAACGCCATGCCACGAGCGGGCGCAATTTGTAAGCGTGACATGTTGGGTACCATTTTACTCGGCGTAACATTATCTTTCACAATATATAAAAAAATTGGGCCAAATTTATTGCTGTCTTATTTTTTAATTCAAAAAAGAGATTTTTTTCCAAAAAATGTGCGCTTGTAGGACCGCTGCGCAAATATGGTGTGACAAAAAGTATTGCAATGATCGCCATTTTATTCTCTAGGGTATTAGAAAAAAAATAAATATATAATGTTTGTGGGTTTTAAGTAATTTTCTAGCAAAAAAAAACTGTTTTAGTCTTGTAAACACCAAATCTGAAAAACACCCAAAGTAGAGAAGTGGTTAAAGCGGAGCTCCACCCTAAAGTGGAGTCCCGCTGATCGGAACCCTCCCCCCTCCGGTGTCACATTTGACACCTTTCAGGGGGAGGGGGGTGCAGATACCTGTCTAAAGACAGGTATTTGCACCCACTTCCGGCCACACGCTACGGGCAAAAGACAGGTTTTTCTGACTTCCCGTCTGTCGCCCGTTGTGTGCTGGGAACACTCGGCTCCCAGCACACAGCGTGTGAGCCAATCGGTGGGCGCAGCGCGACTCGCGCATGCGCCGTAGGGAACCGGGTAGTGAAGCCGGAGCGCTTCACTTCCTGGTTCCCTCACTGAGGATGGCGGGGGGAGCAGCAGAGAGACGAGCGATCGCTCGTCCTCTGCTGCGATCGGTGCTGGACTCCAGGACAGGTAAGTGTCCTAATATTAAAAGTCAGCAGCTGCAGTATTTGTATTTGTTATTTTTTTCCCATGGCACATCCGCTTTAAGGTACCGCAGTGCCGGAGTGAATCGAGTGACAAGATTGGGTTTTTTTCCTGCAAAGACCAACGCGAGTATTTGACTGATGAGGGGTGGTGCTAACAGATGTTTATACAGTTTATGTTAATTTTATTCAAGTGTTTAATAAAAAAATGGCTGCTACGGCAAATATTTACTCCAGCCTGGTGTGGTCTCTGTTTATGGGCAGAAGCTACAGGGAAGTAGGATCTGGGGGCTGGTCTGGCAGTAGAGAGTAAGCAGGTAACATCTGTTATACAACAGTCAAGTCCGTTCCTTTTATATCGCCTATTTCCTCAAAAGCAGTTAATCTTGAAAAAGGTTTCCCCATCATTATTATGCAGTCATCCATAGAGTACAGGTGGTATTCATGTTATGGCACTATACAGAAGACCGTACCAAGAGTAAAGACATGGGGCTAGATTCAGCATTGATTTACGCCGGCGTATCTATAGATACGCAGCGCAAATTTAAAGCTGCGCCGGCGTATCTTCTTTCTGTATTCAGAAAGCAAGATACGCCGAAATTAGCCTAAGATCCGACTGGCGTAAGTCTCTTACACCGTCGTATCTTAGGGTGCATATTTACGCAGGCCGCTAGGTGGCGCTTCCGTCGTTTTCGGTGTAGAATATGCAAATGACCTAGATACGCCGATTCACAAACGTACGTGCGCCCGGCGGAATTTTTTTGCGTAAAGGATTTTCCGGCGTAACGTTGCTCCTGCTTCTATGAGGCGTACGCAATGTTAAGTATGGACGTCGTTCCCGCGTCGAATTTTTAAATTTTTACGTCGTTTGCGTAAGTCGTTCGCGAATAGGGCTTTGCGTAAATTACGTCCACGTCGAAAGCATTGACGATTTGCGGCGGAATTTCGAGCATGCGCACTGGGTTCTTTCACGAACGGCGCATGCGCCGTTCGTTAAAGACGTCATTTACATGGGGTCATGTTTTATTTACATAAAACACGCCCACCTCTAGCAGATTTGAATTTGGCGCGCTTACGCCGGCTGATTTACGCTACGCCGCCGCAACTTACGGAGCAAGTGCTTTGTGAATACTGCACTTGCCCGTGTAAGTTGCGGCGGCATATCGTAAATAACATACGCTACGCCCGCACAAACTTACGGCGGGCTACTTGAATCTAGCCCATGGTGTCACTATATTACAGACGTCCCAACCTGCCTCCTTCTGCGGGGCCGCTCACTCACCATGTGGGGGTAGATGCCTGCAGTGGCATCACTAGGGTTGGTGTCACCTGGTGCAGTGAAACATGGTGTCACCCCCCCCTATTTTCGGGGCCAGCAGCACAGCGTTGGAGCTCATTGGCACACTTTATGGCGGTCAGTAAGGCCTGCAGACAGTATTAGGACTAGAGGATAGCAGGTTAGGCAATTCCTAATGGCTCATTCTCTAGGAGCCATAATGGATAATAACCAACTGGCCCTCTTACCAGACCCAGCGAAACTCCAGGACCGGGGCGACTCTGGTCAGTAGTGTATGACGTCTGTACCCTGGCAGTGGTTCAGTGTGTTTCTCTCTGGTGGCACTGGTTAGCAGCGTGGCTCTCTCTGGTGGCACTGATTAGCAGCGTGGCTCTCTCTGGTGGCACTGGTTAGCAGCGTGGCTCTCTCTGGTGGCACTGGTTAGCAGCATTGCTCTCTCTCTGGTGGCACTGGTTAGCAGCGTGGCTCTCTCTGGTGGCACTGGTTAGCAGCGTGGCTCTCTCTGGTGGCACTGATTAGCAGCGTGGCTCTCTCTGGTGGCACAGATTAGCAGCGTGGCTCTCTCTGGTGGCACAGATTAGCAGCGTGGCTCTCTCTGGTGGCACTGGTTAGCAGCGTTGCTCTCTCTCTGGTGGCACTGGTTAGCAGCGTGGCTCTCTCTGGTGGCACTGGTTAGCAGCGTGGCTCTCTCTGGTGGCACTGATTAGCAGCGTGGCTCTCTCTGGTGGCACAGATTAGCAGCGTGGCTCTCTCTGGTGGCACTGATTAGCAGCGTGGCTCTCTCTGGTGGCACTGATTAGCAGCGTGGCTCTCTCTGGTGGCACTGATTAGCAGCGTGGCTCTCACTGGTGGCACTGGTTAGCAGCGTGGCTCTCTCTGATGGCACTGGTTAGCAGCGTGGCTCTCTCTGGTAGCGCTGGTTAGCAGCGTGGCTCTCTCTGGTGGCACTGGTTAGCAGCGTGGCTCTCTCTGGTGGCACTGATTAGCAGCGTGGCTCTCTCTGGTGGCACTGGTTAGCAGCGTGGCTCTCTCTGGTGGCACTGGTTAGCAGCGTGTCTCTCTCTGGTGGCACTGATTAGCAGCGTGGCTCTCTCTGGTAGCGCTGGTTGGCAACGTGGCTCTCTCTTTGGCTTCCCCCAGCACAGTCCTCTCTTTCTTTTTTCTGAATCTTGGAGCTACTACACTGTAGCACACAATCCTCCAGCTTGTTTCTGGGACCTGAAATGTCCACCGGGTCGCAAATTTGCGAGATAAGATGAAGGAGATCACGGCTCTATGTAATTCAGCAGCGATCTCGCTCCCCCTCTTCCCTCGGTGACAACAGAGATGATCTGATGTTGAAAGGTAAAAACTGCAGATTGGCACTGAACAGGAAGAGCATTTTGATACATTTATAGGCTGCAGATGGGCACTAATCAAACTGCATTGAAGATCAATGCTGCAGATGAGCACAGATCTGGCTGCATTGATGCTCAGATACCATTATTTTGCTTCTAAGTGGTTCATTTAAAAAAAAAAAAAAAATTCCTGAAACTTCCCTCTTAAATTGGGGTGCGTGTTATACGCCGACAAATACGGTAGTTGTTATGTGCAGTTTTACTAACTCATGTCAAAGTTTCAAAATTGGGCTTAGGCATTAATAGGTAGATTCAAAGAGATTGGACTAACCTTAGGGCGGCCGTAAATTAACTAGGCTAGTAGTGATTCTCAATCTACTTACCTGCTAATCTACGGCGGCGTAGCCTAAAACGAGCGGGCATAAGGGCGCCTAATTCAAATTGGTTGGAGGGGGGCGTGTTGTATGGAAATGAGGCTTGACCTCACGTTTTTTGACTCTTTTTGCTACTGCGCATGCGCCGGGCGCCTTCCTAATTCCAGTGCGCATTGCGGCTAAGGACACCGTACGAGCCTATTGATTTAGACGTGTACGTAAACGACGTAACTCCCGATTCACGGACGACTTGCGCAAACAACGTAAAAAATTCGAACCTCCCGGCGGGAACGGCGGCCATACTTAACATTGGCTAGGCCACTAGAGCATAGCTCTAACTTTAGGCCGCCTAAGGCCTTACGGAAACGACGTTAATCGACTGCGGCGGGCTCGCGTACGTTCGGGAATCGTCGTAAAAGCTCATTTACATAATCTACGTCGGCCGCAATGGAAGCGCCACCTAGCGGTCAGCCAAAACATTGCAATTTAAGATATGCCGTCCTATCTTAGATATGTTTAAGTGTATCTCTGTTAGAGAATACACTTAAACATAGGTCGGTGCAGAATCAGAGTTAGGTCGGCTTATCTGAATCTACCTATAAGATTTGTTTTACCCTTAGGCACAAAGCAGTTAATTAATGTGGAGGTTTTAATTTGCAACTTCTCAAAAGTTCTCAAAGATTTTTGTTTTGACCACTAGAGAGCAGCAAAGCCCATCAGAAAATGTAACGATTTTAGACTTTAGTTCAGCTGTAGAACTTTGTCCTATGGAGTCTTTGGGGGGAATTTATCAAAACTGGAGCAGCTGTGCATAGCAACCAGTCAGCTTCTATCTTTCATTTTCAAAGAGCTTGGTTACCCTTGCGGTTTGGTGGGTGGTAAGTTAATTTTTAAAGGGGAGTTCCAGCCTTTTAGTGTTTATTAAAAGTCAGCAGCTACAAAAAGTGTAGCTGCTGACTTTTATTAAACAGACATTTACCTGCTCCACGGTCCAGCGACGCGGCCGCCCGGAGCTCTGCTCCTCTCTCTCCCCCCCCCCCTCCGGCCGACGCCTCCATTTATAGTGTGGGCACCCGGCCGTGACAGCTTTCGGCTTCACGGCCGGGCACTATCTGCGCATGCACGAGTCGCGCTGCGCTCTATGAGTGGACAGGCAATCTCCTGGGACCTGTCACATGTCCCTGGAGATCGCCTAAAGGAAGGGGCCACCTAAGGCGAGAAGAGAAGTTGCAGAGGCAGTCCCTGGGTGGAAGGAGGAAGTGGGACAGGAAGTTCCACTCCTACCAAAGCCCCCCCCCCCAAAAAAAAATGACATGCCAAATGTGGCATGTAAGGGGGTGAGGAGTGCTTAAAGCGGAAGTTCCACTTTTGGGTGGAACTCCGCTTTAACCACCCTCCGACTTTCCCTATGCAGCGCCCTGCTACCAAAGATGGGGGCCCTATTTCAAATTTAAGGGGTGTCTGGGCCAGTAGTTGGGCCCAGACCTGTGGAATTATATACAAATTTGCCTCTGTTCTGGCTGTGGTACTGCCTGGTAGTATTTTCCCTTGTTGCCTGTAGGTGGCTTTACCACTTCAGTGTCTATTTTGTGTGGCCACCATTATTTCCCAGCACTGCCTTAACCCTCTTGGGCATGGAGTTCACCAGAGCTTCACAGTTTGTCACTGGAGTCCTTTTCCACTTGTCCATGACGACATCACAGAACTGGTGGGTGTCAGGCCTCGTACACACGGCCGAGGAACTCGACGTGCCAAACACATCGAGTTCCTCGGCGAGTTCAGCCCCGAAGCCGCCGAGGAGCTCGGCGGGCCAAGTTCTCCCATAGAACAACGAGAAAATAGAGAACATGTTCTCTATTTTCTCGACGAGTTCCTCGGCGGCTCCATCGGGCTGAAAGTGTACACACGACAGAGTTTCTCGGCAGAATCCGGCTCTGACCGAGTTTCTCACTGAATTCTGCCGAGAAACTCTGTCGTGTGTACGAGGCCTTAGAGATCTTGCGCTCCTCCATCTTCCGGATGCCCCACAGATGTTTAATAGGGTTTAGGTCTCGAGATATGCTTGGCCAGTCCATCACCTTTAGCCTCAGCTTCTTTAGCAGGGCAGTGATCGTCTTGGAGGTGTGTTTGGGATCGTAATCATGTTGGAATACTGCTCTGCGGTCCAGTCTCCGAAGGGAGGGATCATGCTCTGCTTCAGCATGTCACAGTACACCTGAGACCTTGTAACACCAACGAGTCACATGACACCTGGGAGGGAAAATGGCTAATTGGCCCCAATGTGGACATTTTCACTTAGGGGTGTACTCACTTTTGTTGCCAGCGGTTTAGACATTATTGGCTGGGTTGAGTTATTTTGAGGGGACAGCAAATTTACACTGTTATCTGCGCTCAGTGCTGCCGCGGCCATGGAGACATCATTTGGAGCAATGCATGCTGGGAAATTTGGCGGACTGCGCATGCGCAGTTCGTTCGGCGCGGGGACGCGCCTGATTTAAATATTACACGCCCGCGCCCCCTACCCGCCGAATTTGAATTCGGCCGGGGGATTTACGCTACGCCGCCGCAACTTTACAGGCAAGTGCTTTCTGAATAAAGCACTTGCCTCAAAAACTTGCGGCGGCGTAACATAAAGATCCGCGTAACCTATCTAAATCCGGCCCAGGGAAGGGATGATGAGGTTTGGAGGCCCGGGGCCCTCTTTTACAGCCTATCCTATACTGCGGCCCAGGATTGTCAAAGTGTGCCACTTGAGGTGCTTCAAGATCTTCAAGCAGGCTTAGAGCCTCATTCTGTTATTTTATTATATACAATTTCTCTAGTCATTTGGAAGATTTACCCTCCCATTGAATGTTTACTAAATACTGAAAGGGGGGCACGTTGAAAACAGCAGGAAAGGGTTAGAATTCATGTCAGTTTTGTGTTCACTCTAATGCCGCGTACACACGGTCGGAATTTCCGACAAGAAAAGTTCGATGTGAGCTTTTGGTCAGAAATTCTGACCGTGTGTAGGCTCTGACTTTTTCTGTCAGAATTTCCGACAACAAAAATGTGAGAGCTGGTTCTCAATTTTTCCAAGGGGAAAAGTTCTTGTCTAAATGCAATTCCGACGCGCAAAAAACACGCATGCTCGGAATCAAGTCGATGCATGCTCATAAGCATTGAACTTAATCGGCTCCTCGTAGTGTTGTACATCACCGCGTTCTTGACGGTGTGAATTTTGTGTGACCGTGTGTAATGGAACACAAGTTTGAGCCAACCTTTTCAATCGGAAAAAAATCCACGGTTTTCTTGTCGGAATTTCCGATCGTGTGCACGTGGCATAATTGTCCTGTAACTAAGAATGAATGGATGAGTAAATCCAAAATTTGGCGTTGCCACCAAAACTGGGGATATCTTCTGAGGAACATGCGTGATTGTGACAACTATCTAGAATGCGATCTCTCTCACATTTGAAAGATATCCTCTCACTTTCTGATGATTCTACAGGACAGGAAGGGAATAGACACAGATGGCACATTAACCCCTTAACACCGGCCCCTGCCCTTAAGGGGTTTCTGAAGCCAAGAGCATGACCATGTGATGGCTGTGATTGGCTGTCACTTGCAATTGGGAGCTTTCCAGTAGCCACCATTAACTGTGCCAGGAGCACGTGCGCCCTCGCCACAGGTTTGTTTCCATTTCGGTGCGCACGTATGCAGCCACTCAGCTTTCAAGGCTCACCCACCAAGAGGCTGTATATGTGCGTACTGTCAGCATGAAGAGGTCAAATATAATATTCTTATGCAAAGTTGATCTTATCCATGTGTCAGTGTTATTGCTGAACAGAAAGATACATTTTTCAGCCCAAACAATGCTTTTGTAAACGGAGCCCAATCTGAGCATGCAGATGGCAAATAAAGGGAAGTGGCGTCCTTGATTGGGCCCAGGGGCGTATCTAGGGTATGGCAGCCATGGGAAGTGCCATTGGCGCCTTGGGCGCCATGGGGAGGGGGGCGGCAAAAAGCTACCCCCCTGCATGAAAAAACCCCCACCCGTCCTCCCGCGGCCGCCTCCGGCACTAATCTCCTGGCGCTGTGGCCGCCCCCGCATAGCAATTGCTAATATTTCTCCTTCTGCCTGGGGAGGGGAGTGACAGGTGCCCCCATGACGGCCGATAATTGGCCAGACCGGATCCACGTACGGTGGCGGAGCCTAATGCTCCGCCTACCCTATCATCTTATCCCCAGAGCGGGGAATGGGACGTGAGGTGAGGAAAAGAGAGGACAGGAGAGAAGGAATGTATGGCGGCCCGATGGAGAACCCAGGCCCCAGCAGCAGCACCAAGGATAGCAGCCAGGTACTACTAGATCCTCGTCATCATATTCATGTGTGCCAACTGCCAACCAGAAGCAAGCAGCAAAATATAATGCTCAGTGGATTTAATAAATATGCATAGTCATATCATAAATAAACTGTAATAAAGTGATTTGTGAACAGCTGTTGCACAAATCACTTTATTAATGACATCTATGGCTATGTACATGGGTGTCCGCTCCATAGGGCAAGGGGGGGCAATTGACCCCCCTGGAAAACCGAGAGGGTGTTGAAGAGTGAACACCCCTCCTCGACTGAAGCAGTGACATCGCCGCGGTGACGGGCAGGTTAGAACAGGGAGAGAGAGGCGAGCTGCTGGCCGTGGCATTGCAAGGGGGGGCGGGGGGTGGTCTGGTGTTGGGTGATACCACTGCACCTGACCAACCATCCCCTTCTCTGAGCGGTCCCGGGCCGGATGTCACACAGGCACAGTGAGCAGAGTGAAGCCGCCTCCCCCTCCAGTGTTTGTGTACACATCGAAAGGGAACCTGCTGTGCCTCGCCGATCTGAGGTACTGAATGAGATGGGGGAGGGGAAGTCTGTCTGTGCTGAATGGGGGGGGGTTGTGCTCAATGGGGGGTCGATCTGTGCGGAAGTGGGGTCTGTACTGAAGGGGAGGTCCATCTGTGCTGAATAGAGGGGTCTGTGCTTGATGGGGGGGTCTGTGCTGAAGGGGGGGTCCATCTGTGCTGAATGGAGGGGTCTGTGCTAAAGAGGGGGGTCCATCTGTGCTAAATGGAGGGGTCTGTGCTGAAGGGGGGGTCCATCTGTGCTGAAGGGGGGTCTGTACATTCTCTAGGCTATATTTATATGGGCATGGAGTAAAGATGAATTATCTCAAGAGCTATTTCACACTGCCAGCTGGCCGCGTTCTCTGTAAAGCGCCGCCAAAAAGCAGCGCTTTACCATCGTTTTAGCTGCGCTATTCGGCCACTAGCAGGGCACTTTTAAAGCATTTGGAGAAAGGGTTAAATGCGACTGTGTATCACCACTGCCGAAGCTCCCCTCCCTGACAAAAATTTCAGCGGACGCCCATGGCTATGTATATTTATAATTTATTTATTCCATATTGAGCAAGCACTATATTTGATGCCTGGCACACACACACAATCGCACATGATGATGACTTAAAACTTTGCGCCCCCCCAAAAACTTTCAGCACCAGACGCTAGTGGTCCCCAGTGTCCCTCTCTGTCCCCGCCATATCCCTGGTTATCTGAAAGATTGGTTTCAAATGTTTTGACAGGGGCGTAGTTTCAGTGCTTGCCATAGGCACCATTTTCACTAGATACGCCTCTGATTGGGCCCCATCACCTCAAGGACCCAAAAGTGCTTGCTGTACCCCCTGTGCAAACATGACTTTATATTCTGCCCACGAAATATGATTATTTGTTTGCAGCTACATTTTTTACTCTCTGGATTTGTGAGTGAGTGAGTGAAAAGCTTATATAGCGCGGCGCATGCAAATTAAATCGCCTCTGGGCGCTCGTTTGTCCATTTCTCCTTTGAACTCAAAAGAGATGGGTTTTGGTCTTTCTCCTAAAGGTCAAGTGATTCTCCTCCAACCGAATGCTGGTTGGTAAAGCGTTC
The DNA here is from genome assembly GCF_905171775.1 of Rana temporaria. Taxonomy (NCBI): domain Eukaryota; kingdom Metazoa; phylum Chordata; class Amphibia; order Anura; family Ranidae; genus Rana; species Rana temporaria. Next base: position 642,698,645 of record NC_053489.1, on the reverse strand, counting down.
CATAGTCTGGGGCCCTGGAGCGCAAATCTTCGTTCTCCCTTGGACTTGTATCTGGTTGTACTTGTAATTGAACCCATCATCATACCACATATACAGTGTATAATTAGCTGTCTTAAGAGCCAGGCTTGTACCAACAACACAGCCAGAGACTTTCTGTCTGCGCCTAGCTTGCCTGAGAAAGAAAACCTCATTAAATGTCATTGATAGTTCAGGATTAAGGACATATCATTATAAAAGGCTTTAGGTCATTTCTATTTTATACACACAGAAAACAAAACCAAATCCCATTTAATGAGGCATTGGTAAAGCTCATAATCTTTTCTAGTTTGGGTGACATCACCATGAAAGCGAATAGCAAGGCACACCCATGGAAATCCTTCAAGATATTTCTTGTATTGGTCCCATGAATGCTCCATCGATGTATAATGCTGAAAAAGGCCCGTCGGAACCCGACAGGCAAAGCAAGCATTTGCCTGGGGCCCCCGAGCTGGCCAGGGGCCCCAGCAGGGAGGGCCCTTGCCGCACCGCTGCGTCCTCCTGCAGTCCGGTCGGCCGTGTACCATAACCGCGCGGTACAGGAGAATCAGGTTCCTGTTCCCGGCTGGACTGACAGGAAGTGCACACACCGAGTGTTCACTTCCTTTCAGTCCGGCCCCGGGAACAGCAAACGGAATCTCCTGTACCGCGCAGTTATGGTACACGGCCGACCGTACTGCAGGAGGACGCAGCGATGCGGCAAGGGCCCTCCCTGCTGGGGCCCCTGTGCGGACACTAACATATGGTGGCGTGTGCGTGTGAGGCGGAGGATAGAGGTAAGACATAAACTCCCCCCCCCTCCCCCGCTTCTCAACTTGAAATGTCACTTTTTTTTTTGCTTGGGGCCCCCAGATGTCTTCGAACAGCCCTGATGCTGGAGGAAGGGAGAATGGAGGTGGTGCCTTCGGAAACCACATTCTGGATGCTAGTATTTCAAAGTAGATTGTAAATGGAAACTTCAGCAGGGAATGGGGAAGCTAAAAGTCAGCGAATACAAATGCTATCGCTCCTGACTTTTAACCACTTAAGGACCGGACCAATATGCTGCTAAATGACCCAAGGGGTTTTTACAATTCGGCACTGCGTCGCTTTAACAGACAATTGCGCGGTCGTGCGACGTGGCTCCCAAACAAAATTGGCGTCCTTTTTCCCCCACAAATAGAGCTTTATTTTGGTGGTATTTGATCACCTCTGCGTTTTTTATTTTTTGCGCTATAAACAAAAATAGAGCGACAATTTTGAAAAAAATGCAATATTTTTTACTTTTTGCTATAATAAATATCCCCCCAAAACATATATAACATTTTTTTTCCTCAGTTTAGGCCGATACGTATTCTTCTACCTATTTTTGGTAAAAAAAAATCGCAATAAGCGTTTATCGATTGGTTCGAGCAAAATTTATAGCGTTTACAAAATAGGGGATAGTTTTATTATTATTTTTTTTTTTACTACTAATGGCGGCGATCAGCGATTTTTTTCGTGACTGCGACATTATGGCGGACACTTCAGACAATTTTGACACATTTTTGGGACCATTGTCATTTTTACAGCAAAAAATGCATTTAAATTGCATTGTTTATTGTGAAAATGACAGTTGCAGTTTGGGAGTTAACCACAGGGGGCGCTGTAGGAGTTAGGGTTCACCTAGTGTGTGTTTACAACTGTAGGGGGGGTGTGGCTGTAGGTCTGACGTCATCGATCGAGTCTCCCTATAAAAGGGATCACTCGATCGATGCAGCCGCCACAGTGATGCACGGGGAAGCCGTGTTTACATACGGCTCTCCCCGTTCTTCAGCTCCGGGGAGCGATCGCGAGGGGGCGGCTAGAAACGAATAGCCGCGCCATCGTCCCGGATCGCTCGGACAGCCACGGGAACCGCCGCATGTACCGGGTCGGACCCACGTCTAGGCAGGGACGTACAGGTACGCCAATGTGCCTGTCCGTGCCATTCTACCGACGGATATGTACATGTGGCGGTCCGGAAGTGGTTAAGGAACAGATACTTACCAGCCCCTGGAGTCCACCAATGTCTTCTGTGCAGATGATGCTTCTCGAAGTTTCTGTTCCCTCACTCTGCTGTCTTGGTTTAGGGAGCTGGTCAGTGGCGGTGCGTCCATAGTGGGCGCAGGAGCACCGCCCCCTCTCTCCTGCACCCGTCAATCAACAATAGATAGATTCATGCATTGCATGAATCCATCTATTGTCGCCGCCGCCGCCCCCTATTCAGGTGTCCTTCCTCTTGTCGAGCGCCAGCCATCTGAATTACCGCGGTGGGGGTGTTTTGGAAGTGCCTGATTAGAGCAGTCGTCTCTCTAATAGGCTTCCAAATTGTTAAGCAGCGGGCGCACTGCTGTGCGTTCGCTGCTTATGTAGAGCTGTGTTAGGGAATCGCTTCCCTAACACTGATCCGCCTCTCAGCGGTAACCAGACCCGGTGCACCTGATTGGCTGAAGAGACATGAAGAGGACAGGAGAAGACATCGAGGACTCAGAGGGAGCATGGAGGACAGCACTAACCCGAAAAGTGCCAGGCGGAGGGGGGGCAAACTGGCCGCATTTGATGGGGCAAACTGGCTGCATTTGATGGGGCAAACTGGTGGCATTTGATGGGGCAAACTGGCATCATTTGATGGGGAAAACTGGCATCAATTGATGGGCACAGTGACTGCAATTTATGGGGGTTTTTTTTCAGTTTGTTTACGCCCCCCCAAAAAAATTTGAGCATAGCCGCCACTGGAGCTGGATGTCACTTTTTGTTGAATCACAGCAAGCCCACTACTACGCATGCTTGAGGCATGGCTTGCCGTGTGACTGGTCCTTCAGCCTCCTGGGATGGGTGACTTTATCCCAGGTGGCTGCAACCAGGACTGGGGCGAGAAACAGGAAAGTGTGCGAGTAACGCCAAGATAAAAAGGTACTTTCTCCTGAACAAAAAAAAAAACCCAAAAAACATTTCTTTAAAGACTGGGGGAGAGGAGATGAGATCAGGTAAATTTAATTTTCAGTCTTTAAACATGTTAATAGTTGCTATGGGCAACTCAAGAGACTTTCACTACTGATCTGCAGAAATTGTAGGGCGCACAAAAGCAAGAAAAGAGCTAATGTAGCCTCAGTCTATTGCAAACTGGTTCATATTCTTTTATATTAGGTGGGCGAAGTACTGTGGGAGGAAGCACAGTGTAAGCACTAAGTTGATCTGGTCAGAGCTTACACAGAAAAATTAACTTTCTGCTGCCACACAACAGCCCCAAGACCTGGCAATTTACTGATCAGGCACCTGATATGGTCTTAGTAATGCAAGTGTCTCCCAATTCTTATATGTCAAGGTGAACCTTTGGGGAAAAGTTATAAGTTGATCTGGTCAGAGATTACACAGGGGGCCAAGGATTCTCTCTCTCCACTACTACAGAACAGCCCCAAGGTCTGGCAATTCACTGACTAGACACACTGAAGTGGTCTCAGTAATGCAAGATTGTCCTAATTTTTTTATTTCAAAGTGAACCTGTGGGAAAAAGCACTGTGTAAGCTATAAGTTGATCTGGTCAGAGCTTACACAGGGGGCCAATAATTATCTTTCTTCATTATTACATAACATCACCAAGGCCTGGCAATTTACTGACAAGACACACTGAAGTGGTCTCAGTAATGCAAACTTTTCCCAATTTTTATATTTTAAGGTGTACCTGTAGAAAGAACTGTGTAAGCTTTAAGTTGATATGATCGGAGCTTACACATGAGGCTAAGGATTCTTTCTCCATTGCCACATAACAGCACCAAGGCCTGGAATTTAACAGGCACCAAGCACTGTATCAGGTTAAGAAGAGGAGTAAGTTACATGATCCATAAACAGTCAGACCTGGTTTACCTCTGCTTCTGACAGCCCAAAAAAATGGTGGGGTCTGGAGCTTGCAGTGTCCTACAGAACACAGTAAAGTAGCTATGGGCATAGAGCAGGTAACGACTCAGTTCTCCATACCACAGCCCAGAGGATGCCCTTGTCTCCATATCACAGCCCAGAGGATGCCCTTGTCTCCATACCACAGCTCAGGAGATGCCCTTGTCTCTATACCACAGCCCAGGGGATGCCATTGTCTTCATACCACAGCCCAGGGGATGCCCTTGTCTCCATACCACAGCTCAGGAGATGCCATTGTCTTCATACCACAGCCCAGGGCATGCCCTTGTCTCTATACCACAGCCCAGGATATGTCCTTGTCTACATACCACAGCTCAGGAGATGCCCTTGTCTCCATACCACAGCCCAGGAGATGCCCATGTCTCCATACCACAGCCCAGGGGATGCCCACGTCTCCATATCACAGCTCAGGAGATTCTCTTGTCTCCATACCACAGCCCAGGAGATGCCCTCGTCTCCATACCACAGCACAGGGGATGCCCACGTCTCCATATCACAGCTCAGGAGATGCCCTTGTCTCCATACCACAGCTCAGGAGATGCCCTTGTCTCCATACCACAGCCCAGGAGATGCCCTTGTCTCCATACCACATCCAGGAGATGCCCTTGTCTCCATACCACAGCCCAGGAGATGGCCATGTCTTGGCCTTGATGAAGGGATTGTGGTCAGTGATCCTCTGTGGTTAGCGAAAGAGTTCTAAAAGAAAGTTGAGCCGTGGGACCCAGCTGGCCAAGTAAGTTGTTCATCTAGTGTTCGTAGACAATAATTTAGGTCTTCCATGTTCTTATGAGTAATGAATTGTTAGAACACTGGTATGGTTTTTTTTTTATTGCTCTCGGAATCGCCATTTAAATACGTCCTGATGACTATTGTCACTGGAATAGATGGGAAATCCATAATTTCAGGGCTATCACCAGAACAGGAGTTGAATAAAAATCTTCCAATTGTGACATCTAGTCCAGTGATAATTAAAAATTACCATATACTAGTATGCATTAGAATAGTGGCATGAAAACTCATCAGTCCATCAATGACATGACGAATGTCATTCAAAAGCATAAGATACGAAGAAAGAGGATGGATAGCCGCACTCCAATGACCAAACGGTTGTCTTTTATTCAAAAAAGCACAGCAAGTACATCACTTCACAGGTGCAACAAAGGAACAGGTAGATAGCGACGCGTTTCGCACTGAGCTAGTGCTTAACCATGGCTATGATTAAGCACTAGCTCAGTGCAAAACGCGTCGGCTATCTACCTGTTCCTTTGTTGCACCTGTGAAGTGATGTACTTGCTGTGCTTTTTTGAATAAAAGACAACCGTTTGGTCATTGGAGTGCGGCTATCCATCCTCTTTCTTCGTATCCTATGCATGGTCAGTGCATTGCCAGCACCCACGGTATCCTGAGTCAATCCATCTCTACATAGTGACCCACCTGGAGCGGTGATCCCTTCTCTTCTCTATTGGTTTTGGGTCATTCAAAAGCACTTCAAAGTTTTGTTTGCTTTTAACATTCAATTTTGTAATGAATGTAATTTCCCAAAATGAAAACCACATGCATTGACATGACTTCCCTTCACTTTGAAGAGATTTCATCCCATTTCCTCTTGTGCCTCCAGGATATAAGCCATCAAAGAAAATCTAAACATGATTTTCTGCATCAACCAGCAAATAGTCGAGAGAAACTGAATATTTGTGATATGCCTGGAAAGTCGGAATCGGCTGTAGAGCAGCAAACCATTTTACTTCCATTTAGCAAACAATGCAAATTACCTCCTATAGAGAAAACATGAGCCCTTTACTTTTTTCAAAAGTTGTAATTTATTTACATTTCAAGTCAGATCACATGCAAAAACAATTTTCTATGAATATTGTGGTTAGCAAAAACACCATTTTAATAGCAATTAAATATACAAAAATATAGCTTACAAAAAACAGTGAGGTTTTTTTTTTCTTCTTTTTTTTAAATTTTTAATCTTAAAAAATATTCTGCTGCAGAATTTTATTTTTTTTAGTGTACAAACACGTCTATGAAACCAAGAACCTGAGGTCTCACAAACAAACATCTGCGAGAAAACTTAAAAGCGCGGGACTCACTAGCATCTGACTATAAGGAAATTAAGGGTGGCGGAAGGGACCAACCTGGGCCTTGGACAGGCAACAAAAATGGAAGGGACTTCTTTTTTTACTATCATTTGTGGGATATTTTGTGCCCAAAACTTTACTGCAATTAATGATCTGTAATTAAAAATAGAACTCCACCTCTTTCCTTTTTGACAAATCTCACAATTCAAAGTACAAAAATAATAACTTTCTCAAAACGGTCTTCATAACTTTTCTTGTGCCACTATAACTGTAAAAACCTTTTAGGTCGCCAATGTGCCCAAAGAGCTTTAGTATTTGTTGTCCTAGGGTTCATCTATAGCAGTCTATATCCAAATACAGTTGAAGGTGGAAGGCTTAGTAAAGTCAGGCATTTTTACTGGAAACCTATACACTATATCCCAGCCTTTCTCAACCATTTTATCTCAGAGGAACCTCTAAAGAATGGCCACCTAAGAGTGGTGGTCAAAATGCCACCCTTAGGCCGCATACACACAGTCGATCCATCCAATGAGACTGGTGCAACGGACTGTTTTCATCGGTTCACCACTGAAGCAGACTGATGGTCTGATGTGCGTACACACCATCGTTCCAAAAACCGATCGAGTCAGAACGCGGTGACGTAAAACACACGACGTGCTGAAAAAAACGAAGTTTAATGCTTCCAAGCATGCGTCGACTTGATTCTGAGCATGCGCGGGTTTTGAACCAATGCTTTTGTGTACTAACCATCGGTTTGGACCTTTCGGTCAGCGGTCCATCGGTTCGATTTTAAAGCAAGTTCTCTAACTTTTGTCCGAAGGGGGGAAAACACTGACGGTTTGGACCGATGAAACTGAACTTCGGTCCGTTTTCATCGGTTTGGACCGATGGTGTGTACGCGGCCTTACAGACAGCTAGAAAAAAAAATTGGCTCTGCCAAGTGCCATTGGCCTCTAACCATGCAGGCACCATAAACTCAGAGGCCAATTGTCCACAGCTCAATTACCCTCCATCAACTTCTGGAAGAACCCAAGGGTTCCATGAAACCTTGGTTGAGAATGGCTGCTCTAGTTGGAAGAGCATCACATGCATTTGAAATGCATTAAGCAATGAATACAACTTCAGGAAAACTGCTTTCCAACTGCTGATGGTTGTAGTTGTAACAAGCATCTTACAAGGTTGAGAAATGTAGTGGGCTGTTCTCGGCAGATGCCTACCAAATGCCTAATAAATATCAGGTTCTTCAGATTGTTCTTCAGATTAGCGCTCACAAGCCAAGATGATAAAAACTCATGCATGAGTTTCCAAGTACCATGGGGGGAACTAGGGCAGACAGAATCTGAAGCAGCTGAGGATAGTAACCAATCCGCTTCTAACCTCAGCTTGTTCAGTTAAGCTTTGAAGATGAAAGCTAGAACCTGATTGGTTGCCCTGCAAAACTGCTCCACAATCTGTCTGCTCTAGTTTTAGGAAACACTTCTCCAAGTGTCTACAGTTCCCAACATGGCAAGAAGAAAAAGGCAACCGATGTCCACCAAGTACAACAAATACTTCAACAGACTTTACAAGCATAAGAGAGCAAAATAAGATTTAAAAAATGTACTACCTTTTATAATTTTAATTACTACCTGACTTCATAATATAAGCATTAGACAAAAGGGCGAAGCTATACTTTATTTTCTACGCTTTGTGGAAATGGCTGTCTATCAGTTCCATACAAACTAGCCAGAGCCTGGTATATTAAAATGGCCAAATCCACGTTTCTTAAAGGCCTTGGCCTTCAGAACACCACCCTGTAAAATGACGATGAAACATTTTCATAACCTTCTGCTTGCTGTTCCAGTTTTCTTCATATACGTCATACAAGCCTTGGTTTTTGACCTACAACATGGGTTTCGTCAAATTACATTGTATAGCCTGATGCCTGCAGGAAAATAAGCTCTTTATTTAATAGGTCATAGTTGTTCTCATACTCCATTAAAATAGTAATGTGAAAGCTAAAAAAGGAAACTATTTCAAAGGAATGTGTGCCTTTGAGATGTCCTTTGCAAGAAAAAAAGCCCAGGCGGTTTAATCCCAAGAATCCTATAGAATCCACTGAATTTTATTAATTGACTGTGCAAAGGGCAATGGTGCCCAGCTATAAACCAGCTGTCACTGGTCTGACTATACTAATAGACTTATTTAATGAGGCAACGGGAGAAACCGTGATGTCCAAAGCATACTAACCAATCAGACTGTTTGCAGAGATCAAAACCAGATCAATTTTTTTACGTTTTGGGAAGGGAAATTGGCAAACTTGGCTGGTTTTTATTGTAGTCTGTGCCCCTATTGCGTGACTAAAGTGACTGTTGTGAATGGTAAAGCTGGATACACATATTTTTTTTGTTGTTCAATTTCCTTTAGATTTACCGTATTTATCGGCGTATACCGCGCACTTTTTTGCCCTGTGGGTGCGCGATATACGCCGATACCCGCACTGTGTTCGAACCACTGCGCCGACATATACCGAGCGCAGTACACTCGGGTATAGTCGGGCAGGCTTGGCTCCTCTCGCGGTCATGTCCGCACGTCCTGTACGTCCTTTACGTGAGAGGAGCCGAGCCCGCCCGACTATACCCGAGTGTACTGCGCTCGGTATATGTCGGCGCAGTGGTTCAAACACAGCGCGGGGATCGAGCGGGGAGGACACCACGAAGGACGCCAGACCGGACGAGGCCGCCGATGGACGACGGGCAAGACACCGACGAGGGGCATCCAAACTAAGTATTTTTTTTTGCAGGAATTTTCCTTCAAGTTCGGGGGTGCGCGCTATACGCCGGGGCGCGTTATAGCCCGATAAATACGGTACCTTCAACGATGTTGTGCAGAAGCCTGCCTAATAGCATACAATTCGAAAGTGTTTAGGGTTGACCTCATATTATATGGTTTTGGTAAATCTAAAGGAAAGTAGTACAATAAAATTGTATAAAAACTGTATAGCGTGTAGCCAGCAACTGTGTCAAATGGTATACAGTGGAACCTCAGAGTAACGCGGTTAAAGAGCGTTTCGCAATACGAGCACTGTATTCTAAAAAATCCTAACTCGGTTTGTGAGCGTTGTCTCAAAACCAGCAGGATTGCGGCCAAAGCGGTGTGCAGTAAGACGTTTAACCGTTCGGAAATGCTCAGAAAGACAGAGAAATACTCTGTTCCCGAGCCTTTCCGGCTTTTTCCAAGGCTCTCCAGTGCCCCCCAGCTCTGGCCACATGCGGTATTGCATGCCATTGAAGTCAATGCAGAACAAATTATTATCGTTTCTATTGACTTCAATGGGGAAACTCGCTTTGATATGCGAGTAGTTTGGATTACGAGCATTCTCCTGGAACGGAATACGCTCGTAATGCGAGGTTCCACTGTATTTAGGTTAGTTTACATGGCAGAGCCAAAAAAAGGCCAAGGGACCCAAAGCTGAAGGAAACTGTGGAAATGTAGGAGGCAGACCACTGGAAGAATAAGGTAGAATACACATGGGGATATATTGTAGTGTTGAGATCTTAAAATTTTGACTTTTGTCTGGAGTTCAAATTGTATTTAAATTACAAAAATGGTCACCATGCCATGGTCTATGGCAGTGGTCATCAACCCTGTCCTTAGGGCCCACTAACAGGTCAGGTTTGCAAGATAACTTAAATACATCACAAGTGATATCATTTGATGCTCAATGATTGCAGTATTCTAGTCTGCATCTCCCCAAGGTAATACATAAATCCTGGCCTGTTAGTGGGCCCTGAGGACAGGGTTGATGACCACTAGTCTAAGGAACAAAGATGTTAAGTAACCGGCAGCAACCAATCAGCTATTAGCATTTCAGTACAGTCAGACCAATGAGAAATTATCTCATAAAAACCCTCAAAACACATACTTCAGTTCTGTGTGGTTGCTAGCAAATTAAATCACATGCTGGCTTCTTCCACCTCTTGGGTACTCCATTGGTGAGATATCACCATGTCCACCTGACAAAGCTCAATATCAGTGTTCTTCTCCCCTTCCCTAATGGATTCCAAAAATGTAGAATCATCAAACTAGGGAAAGCAGCTAGAAGAGAGCGATACATTTATTACAGAATTATTGTGGGGGGGCAGATGCACAAACTGCCTTAGGGGTAAATACACTTTTTGGCCACAAGTTTGTAGACACTTGACTATTACAGCCATAGGATCTTGTAGGACATCCCATTCCAAAACCAAGGGCATAAATATGGAGTTAACCAGCCTTAGTGGATACAACATCCTCCATATTTCTGGGAAGACCTTTCACAAGATTTTGTAAGTTTGTTTGTGGGAATTTTTTTCTCATTAGGCAAAAAAGCATTTGTGAGGTCAGGTACTGATGTTGGGCTTCCTGGTGTGCAAGGAACCTTCCAGTTCATCGCAAAGGTGTTCAGCAGGGTTGAGGTCAGGCCTCTGTGCTAGCCACTTGAATTCCTTCAAACCATGTCTCTATGGAGTTGATTTTGTGCACCTGAACTCAATACTCTGGAGGGGTGTCCTCCTTCATTTTGCTATATAGTGTATTTCTAACGTAGATACAGAAATTAATAAAATTTGCATATTATTTATGCTATTGGTGCCCCACCAAAAAATGGATGGAATCGACCACATTGGGCGTGACACTTCATGACTTCAGCACTTGTTACATTTTAGCGGTTGTTAACTGTGAATATATATATGGATATGGGACCCAAAGCCTACTCTGAAAAGCCTATACAATCTACTTCACAAAATATTGTGCATTATAGGAAATATTTCTTGGCACAAAATGTTCAGCTAGCTAAAACTTCCCTGGTATAGTAACAGTCCTAACTTTTCTAAATGCAAGTAATACATTTTACGACAATTGTAGATGCAAACACATAGCTGTGCCAGTACTTGCACTGCTTAATACTGAAAAGAAACAAACCAAGCTTAATATGGGAATGAAATGCCACATTTAGCTCTGCTATTTAAAAAAAGCACTTGTCACTTAGGGTAGCTGTGCAAAAAACTCTAGTTCTCAATGTCCTCCGATAACAGCCAGATTTCGGTTGTCTTCCAAGACTCATAGGCAAACCATTAGAAGGGTTTATTGAACAAGGTTATTTGTGCTTTCATTCAATAAAAACAAGTCAACTTTGATTGATACTCAATGATTATAAAACTTAGTGTCTTGCCCCCTCCTACCGCCTGTTTGTATTGCTCTCTAACCTTAGCCACATTCATGTTGGATCCTGCCTAAGTTTGATCAGATCTTGTATTTTCTCCCCAACTGGCCATAGCGTTTTAATGGGTTTAGGACAAAAAATGGATTAAGACTGTTAAATTAGTCCACTATCGTTGGACTGACAAAAAAATTCCAACAGAAATGTTTAAAAAAGGGTGGACTTCAAAAAAAAAGTATTGTTAGGTACTCCACACATTAAAACTCTGCTGCAAACGATCAGTACATATCCAACTGGACTTGATGGCCCTTTTTTTGGATGGCTGTGGTTGAAGGTTGGAAAGGACTTCACAGCACTTTAATCTTTCTTAAATTGTATTAAATTCCAAACATTTAGTCCAGACTGACTGAGGTGCAAATGCCATAAAGGGACTGTGTGAACGGGCTTTCGTTTACATCAAATAGGTCAATGGAAATGATCACCTGTTTGACGAAAGTCAAATACAGGTCAGAAGGGTGTCAACTACAGGTCATATGCACCAGTCAATAAATTCTGAAGGCTCTAAAAAGAGTCTAAAACGAATGCCATTGACACAAGCTCAAATCCCATAGACCAAACCCTAACAGTGGCCAGTGTCAATAATAAAAAAAGGCTAGTGGAGGACTGGGTACTCAACTTACCTAGGGGGGTATTTACTAAAACTGGTGCACACAGAATGTGGTGCATCTGTGCATAGTAATTAATTAACTTCTAGGTGTTATTGACAAAGCTTAATTGAACAAGCTGAAGTTGGAAGCCGATTGATTACTACAGGGCTTGACAAACCCCAGGCGCCAGGTCACATTTGCGACTAGAATTAGCGACCTGGTGCCTGGGGTGGCACAGCTGGGGTTTCCTGTCTCCATGCCCAGCAACCCCACCCCAAGCGATCGCGTTGGGCCGCGCCGGCCATTGAGGTCTCGGCTTTGCGGCTTTCTGCAGTCCTAGGCTTCCTTCTGGAATCTGGCGCCCTCTTGTGGTGGCCGTTGGTATGACAAGACAACCAGCAATGCTAATGGAGCTTCCCCTGCCTGTTTTTACAACCTTTTTTTTCGTAATAAATTATATTTTTTCATATATAATATTATGTTTGGTTCTAGTTGTCTTTCTGTGTAAATTTAAGATTGGTAAATTTTTATATTGAAATTAAAGCTTTGTTGTCGTTAAAAGAAAAAAAAAATCTGGCTCCTAACTTTTTCAGCTGGCTCCTAGATTCCAAGCACATTTGTCAAGCCCTGGGTTACTATGCACAGATGCACCACATTCTGTGTGCACCGGTTTTAGTCAATCTCCCTCTTCGCCTTCCTAGATTAGCTCTGAGTTGTCAGCCATTCTGGGCCCTTTGGATTCTCATAAGTCAAAATCTTATAATTACACAAAGACCTGATCCATGTGCAAATGACCTCACTAACTTCTGACTGCCTTTTCAGGAACAATTATTGTACCCAACAGTATAATTAAGCCTGCTGTTTAAAACATACATGCAATAATCCCTCCCATGTAAGAGCATACTGCACAATTGTAATACTGTACTTCACAAGTCAAACATCACCTAACAGGAACTGAACACTGGTAACAAAAAAAACGGACATCGCAAAACATCTTTTGCCAAAACTCAAAATTCTGTACTAGTCCGATGACCAATGAACGTTCACTGAGGACGTAGAAGGACAAACTTCAATATAAACATTATCTATTTTTTGGATGGAGAGACCCTTTAAACCACAGTATGCTTAATGTTAAAAAATCTAGTCAAACTCTAAATTTTCTTTAAAAATATGTTAAGTGCCCATCTGAATTTTTTTTTTTTTTTTTTTTAACAGTTTCAAAAAAGTCTGTAGACAGAGAGGAGATTTTTGATAACTCTTAAACCTCGTACACACAATCGGATTTTCCGACGAGAATTGTGTGATGACAGGCTGTTGGCGGAAAATCCGTCTGTTTGTATGCTCAATCAGACAATTGTTGTCGCAATTTCCACGTACAAATGTTGGATGGCAGGCTTTAAAATTTTCCGCCAACAATGGTCTGTTGTCGGATTTTCCGAGCGTGTGACAAAAGTCCAAAGAACAAACACGCATGCTGGGAAGCAATGCTCACCATAACACAACATTAGCAGGTGTCCAAAGGGTGGCTAAAGAGCTGAAAAACTACGTAGTACGTAACTACGTTCATGTTTGTTGGTCGACAATTGTGTGCCATTTGTATGCAAGACAAGTTTTTGGCCAACGCCCTTCGGACAAAAGTCAGAGGCTTTGTCTGCGGAAAATCCGATCGTGTGTACGGGGCTTTAGGAGAGGAGATTTTTGATTACTCTTGCACAGTATAAAATTTTAATTTTCTGCACTAGAACTGCGTAGATTATTGGGTTGAACTTCCCAGAATCCTCCTACCACTTAGCTGACTCTCAAACAGAACTATACAAATATCCTAAGATCACATGACATGCAAGCTGTTGTAGAAGGTATGGCATCCCCACCACACCATAAATATTAATGTGTGAGCTAAATGTCCTTGGAGATCAGGATCTAAAGGAAATGTTACAAGATAGAAAAAAAAAAAAGATACTTGGATAGAATGTTGGAAGGATGCATTATTTCATACAACTGGGATTAAAGTATGTATGCTTATGGAGAACGTTCTTAAGCAATGGTATGCATCATCTATAGCCAGCAATGTACAAGATGTCCCTATCCAACTGATCTATCATTCCTCCCTACAACACTCAGACAGCACTAGTGTCTTTCATACCAATATTTACTGTATGTCCATCCATCCATCACCACTTGGAATGGAAATAATTCCCAGTACAAACATTATAGTAAACCTTTCTCTCTGCCCTTCCTTGTCTTCATCTACAATCCATTTGAAAGCATGAACAATGCAACTGACATACCCACCCCAACTCAATGTGTTGAGATTGGCCATTTTGTGAGGATGGGGGATGCCATGTCACAAAAATGATTTTGGAATGCGCCTTTTACCATTTCTACAGTTGGTAGGCAACTACAGGATTACTACAGACAGGACAGATAGAGATATGCTTTATGAAAGAAGAGAGATCAAACTAAAAAAATAGAAGCTAGTTACATTCTTATCCCCAAAAATAAATTCATAAATACAAAAACCTGTAACTCTGACTGATGTGGGGCACCCACAGATCTACCGCTGAACCTGGGAGTCCCATCATGCAGCGGCAACCAATGGCAGGCTTTTCGCAGACATGCTGGGACTTGCGGTACCATTCAGCTGAGGAGCTAGAGGTTGCCACACTCACGTCTTTAAACTATTAAGTGCTCTGTGTTAGTTTTATTTCGTTTTTTTTTTTTTTTTTTTGTCATAAGCTATAAAAATGGAATTGGTTGTGCTACAATGGAGCTCAACCCAACAATGGGAACCGTCAAGTCATCATGACTAAAACCGTTAGATTTTTACCAAATCTCTATTTGTAAATGTAAATCAGCTTCATGTAAATGTGTCTTTGTGCCTATCGTGTGAATGTTTCAAGTTGTTTCTATGTATAGATATATGAATGTACATAGGTGCAGTCACATTTACTCATTACATATATTGTACACACAGTGCTTCCTTAGTAGCACGGCACAGTCATTGTGCTATGGAAAGAATTCAATCTTCCAATAAAACAATATACTCCTTGGGTGACTTCTAGCGTAACCGATTTTAAAGTGCACCTGTACCCAGACTATAGGCATTAAAATCATTTATATATTCCTAACAAGCAGTAAAACAGCTTTAAAAACAAGCCCTAACCTATTTAGTTGTTTGTACTGTGAAGTTATTCATGGTCAAAGATCAATAAAGTCAGTTTAAACTGGTTTATAAAGCTTAGAACAGCCTTTCTATACCTTTTTTACAACCAGAGGAACCTCTAAAACAATTGTCAGGCCATAGGGAACCCTTATATATCATACCAATATATCGGGGTCAATGAGAAACATGGCTCTTACATTGGTGGTCAGTGGGAGGAATGCCTACCTTACACTGGCAGGCAGTGGTCATTGGCAAGAAAGCCTACCTTACATTGATAGTGATTGGGAAGAATGTCTGCCTTACAGTGGTGGCCAGTGGTAAGAAAGCCTACATTTCATTGATGGTCTTTGGGAAGAATGCCTACCTTACATTGGAGGTCAGTGGTAAGAAACCATACCTTACATTGGAGGTTAGTGGTAAGAACCTCCAATGTAAGGTAGGCAATCTTCCCAATGACCATCAAGGTAAGGTAGGCTTTACCTTGATGGTCATTGGGAAGATTGCCTACCTTACATTGGAGGTTAGTGGTAAGAAAGCCTACCTTACATTGGGGGTCATTAAGAAGAATGCCTACATTACATTGGTCGTCAGTGGGAAGAATGCCTACCTTACACTGGTGGCCAGCAGTAAGAAAGCCTACTTTACCTTGATGGTCATTGGGAAGATTGCCTACCTTACCTTGATGGTCATTGGGAAGATTGCCTACCTTACATTGGAGGTTAGTGGTAAGAAAGCCTACCTTGCCTTGATGGTCATTGGGAAGATTGCATAGCTTACATTGGAGGTTAGTGGTAAGAAAGCCTAGCTTATATTGATGGTCGTTGGGAAGAATGCCTACCATACATTGGTGGTTAGTGGTGAGAAAGCATACCTTACATTGATGGTCAGTGGCAAAAAAGTCTACCTTCCATAGGCGGTCATTAAGAAGAATGCCTATCTTACATCGGTCGTCAGTAGTAAGAAAGTCTACCTTACATTGGCAGTCATTGGGAAGATTGCCTACCTTACACTGGTGGCTAGTGATAAGAAAACCTTACCTTGATGATCGTTGGTAAGAATTTCTACCATACATTTGTGGTCAGTGGTAAGAAGGCATTCCTTACATTGATAAACAGTGGCAAGAAAGCCTACCTTGCATTGATGGTCAGTGGCAAGAAATCCTACCTTACATTAGCAGTCATTGGGAAGAATGCCTACCTTACATTATATTGGTGGTTAGTGGCAAGAAAGCCTACCCTACATTGGTGGTCATTAAGAATGCCAACCTTACAGACAGCCTAAAAGATAATTGGGTAATGTTGTTTGTTTTGCCAAGTAGCGTTGGCCCTGGAACTATGAAGGCATCTTTAACATCTCTAAATGAAAAGGCAATCAGCCACAGCTCAAGGAACATGAGGGCGCCAAAGATTCCTAATTGAGAATGGCTGGCTTAGGGACACCTGCTGGGTGTTAACATTAAAAGGTTGAGAGCGTGCCATAGAAATTAAAGGCAAAATAAGCTCTCAGTGCCTCGGTATGAGGCGAAACAGGACAGGTTTTAAAGTGTTTTTACTGCTTTTTCAGAATATGTAATTACTTAAATATGCATAGTCTAGGCACAAGTTCATTTTAAAGCAATAATTCAGCAGTAATGCTGACTGCTTTGTCTTTTATGCATATGTATCTATATAAACATGGACGCATGCCACAGCATGTGACTAAAATCCAAAAAGTCATATCAATTATTACTTTCACGTAAACTTTACATCTATGGCTCAACTTGAATACTTTCTGAAAATATAAGGTAGATTCCCTTTCAATGAGGTTCTACACCCAGCTACAGACGCATGCGGTGTCTACCCAGGATCATTTCTGACAGCTGCAAGAGGTCAGGAAAAGCTTGGTAAGCCAGTTATTGGCACAGCTAACCAGGCTTTGGAGAGAGCCAGTCAAACAGGGGGTGAAGATGCCTCGACTGCAAAGCAGAAAACACGATTTGTTTTCAGAGGCAACTTGTTCTGAAGGAAATAACAGAAAGCAGCAGATAGGTAGACTTAATGTGAAATTCTTGCCTAACCATAACCATTTTATTATAGGTCTCCTCCCCTCCTGCGACCTATCCTATGTAAAAAAGATCTGAATACTTACCTTTTTCAGCCCGCTGAGGTCCAGTCACATGATCCCACAGCTCCGACTCCCCTGTGTCAGTGACCGGCCAGCTGCAGGGGAGAGGAAGGAGGGGCAGGGCCATGGGAGCCCTGGAGTGAAGTCACCACTCCTGGAATTCTCTGCTATAGTTGAGCACTCAGGGGAGCTGGAGCGGACAAAGGAAGCCGGAGCTGCGGGATTACGTGAACGGACTTAAAAAGAAAAAAAAAAAAGAAAGTCTACAGATCCTTATTTTTTTTTTTTTTTTTTACAAAGGATAGGCAGGGTAGGCCTTTTTTCAACACGCTTCGGTCCAGTCATGTGATCCCGCAGCTCTGGCTCCCCTGTGTCAGTAAGCAGCCGGCTGCAGAGGAAAGGAAAGAACGACAGTGCTATGGGAGCCTACGAGTAAAGTCACCGCTCCTGCAATTTTTACAAAGGGTAGGCAGCATAGATAGCAGGAGGGGGAAGGGAACATTTTTAAGACTAGCAGGAATTCCACTTTTATCCCATGCAATCCAAAAAATATAATGGTAAACTAACTGGCTTCCACTCAAATATGACCATTGCATGTTCATGTAAAATATGGAAGAATAAGTCCTCTTACTAAAAATTACAAAATTAAAGTATATGTAAACCCTAATTTATTGCCAATTTGTAGGAGATTTACTAAAATGGGAGAGGGCAAAATCTGGTGCGGTTCTGCAGAAAATCCAATCAGCTTCCAGGTCTTTACGGTCAGAGCTTAAAGTGTTTGTAAAGGCTCAAGGTTTTTTACCTTCATGCATTCTATGCCAGTGAGCCAATCAGGAGATGGAGAAATCGAGGGCCGAACCCTGGCCTAGTGTGTGACAATAGACACACACAGCAGCGGCTCGGGTGCCCCATAGCAAGCTGCTTGCTGTGGGGGCACTCGACAGGAGGGAGGAGCCAGGAGTGCCAGCATGGTACCCAAAAAGAGGAGGATCTGGGCCACTCTGTGCAAAACCAACTGCACAGAGCAGTAAATATAACATGTTTATTATTTTAATGGAGAAAAAAAAATAAAAATTTACAATACTTTAATTGAAGAAGCTGAAGTTAAAAGCCGATCGGCTACCATGCACAGCTGCACCAGATCCTGAGTGCTCTAGTTTTAGTAAATCTTCCCTAATGTATGCTATATGATAGACAAATGCCTGATTAAAATGTAAAAAAAAAATACTTGTTTTCACGCCTTTTTTTTATCCTTTGCTGCATCTCAGCGCTTCAGCCTCTTTGCAATCTTTACATCCCATTGTCTCTTTGCAGCCACTTCCTGCACTCCAATGATGGCAGCATGTTATTTCTCAGGACGGGTTTCCCGATGGTGACAGCTGTGTAGAACGTGTTTAAACAACCATGCAACAGCACAGTTGGGATTCAAAGAAAGAGCACTGTCACCCTATAAAATAAGGGCATCCATGTCAAGATTATAACAGGCATTATAATAAAAGCTGTAAATTTAAATACCGTATTTATTGGCGTATACCGCACTTTTTTCCCCTTAAAATAAGAGGAAAATCGTGGGTGCGCGATATACGCCAATACCCGCTTCCCGCGCTGTGTTTGAACCTTGCCGCCGACATATACCGAGCGCAGTACACTCGGGTACACTTGGCCAGGCTCGGCTCCCCTCGCGGTCACGCCCTGTTCCACCTCCTATGCAAGAGGAGCCGATCGTGCCCGAGTGTACTGCGCTCGGTATATGTCTGCGGCGTTCAAACACAGCGCAGGAAGCGGGGATCGGCTCAGAAATGGCACGGGAGAACACCACCGAGGCCGCAGACGGACAAGGCCGCCGATGGACGCCGGGCAAGACACCGACGAGGGGCATTCAAACTAAGTATTTTCTTTTTTCCTCAAATTTCCCTTCTAGGTTGGGGGTGCGCGCTATACGGCTGTGCGCGCTTTACCCCGATAAATACGGTAATACTGAAAATGACTTTTGAAATGCCTTTAAGCATACATGAGATTTAGTGGGATTACATACACAACAATAAAAAAAGTTATAATAATATAAAAATAAAAAAAAAGTCAGGCCAACGTAGTCAAGTGTGGCTGCACCGACAATCACATTCACGAAGGCTAATCTGGTTTTCCTCCCTTATGTATAGATCTAAGAAATTTCTACTAATATAGAGAATGTGTCATTTGAAAAAGCCTCTACCAAAAAACCCAACTGAACATAGACCACTTTGATTGGTACTGAGATGAACAGCAGAGGTGACCAACTAAACAAAAAAAAATATATATATATATATATATATATATATATATATATATATAAAATCTAGATATACACGCTGTTTCTGGTCACGGATTTGTCTGATTCCCAGGCACAGTTGCCCGGTAGGAGGTCCTGGTGGTCTCTTTTCCGCTTTTCCTCCATTTGAGGAGCTTGGTTATCCAGTTTTCCCATGACCCGATACCCCCAGACAGCACATTCTAATCTGACATCTACAATCTGAGTGTTTTGAACAGTGCTAAGCCTTAAGAGTTCTCAAACAAACATCAGCTATATACAATCAGAATGCAATGGATTGATGGTAAAAAATACAAACTTATCCTACAGAAAGTGGAAAGAGGAGTCCCATTTTGGCAACCCACCCTTCCCCTTTTATAAAAGTCTTAAATAAATACAGGAGAAAGCTAAAAGCTGAAACTCCCAATCAGAGTCTTCCTTCTATTTCCTAACCGGCACTGGCACAATGACACCTTGATCATGATTGGTTGGTGGTAGCAATTCTATTTTTTTTTCTAGAACACTCATTAATAAAAAAAAATCTGCCAGACTTTACTATCTAAGTGACCTAGCTTGCGTCAATAAGGACGATACAACAGTTTAGATGAAGCAAACATGGGCAAGAATTCAATAATTCCACCCCCTTCCCCATAAAATTCCTTCCATGATCCTGAAAGTGCCAGGCAACCTCTAACATCATGCTGAAAGGATAGCGCGCGCCCCCTCCCCCCTTTCATACAGCCTTTCCGTAGCCTGAACCTGTAACCATGAAACGTCTGCTAACAAAATGGCAGCCTCGCGGTTTGTGGGGGGGAAAGGCAGGCCGCGGAATGGCCGGATCTGCCATGTCAAGGGCACATCGTGTTTAGGTGAAGGTAGAGCGCAAACAAATGGCTTCCTTCGCAGTGTGTACGAGGGGAGAACTTGGCCCCCAACACAACCTCCTCCACTTGTACAGGCGTGGTGTATACATAAAAGAGGACAGCACTCCAGTTACACTATTCGGCATGAGATGGAAAAAGCCATTGCCGGACAGACGTGTGCAGTTATGGTAACCACTTCTTTGCATAGTGTGACACCATATTTTATCTCCCAGGATCAGCTGGCTTCCATGCCTTCTTCTCCCTTTAGAACCAATCGGCAATGCTTTTTCTTGCCCTGGCACAGTGAAGCTTCCAGTAAAGAGTTATTTATAATAAAAAAGAAACATTGCAACAGTTTGTTAGGTATAGTAAAGTGCTCGTCCAAGGCCAAACACTGCTGCCATCTTCCCTGGTTGCCCGTGTCTCTTCCGCCCAAGGCAGGCATTGAAAAGTGCTTTGGTTACTGTAGAGTCCACATATCCATGTTAGGAGCGGAGCGCATCTCAGCCCGCCACCGGCGAGGGCAGGATGGAGACATGAGATCTGTGGCTTCTGGTTTGGGTGACCCATAGGGTGTAGTATGTAAACTATACAATGTTTTCTGCACCAGGCAGAGGCCCTTGCGGAGGTCCATGCTCCTGGTTGCTGTGTAGTTGTGCCAACTGTAGGACGGGCATGTTGCAGAGGGGACAAACCTTCCGCACCTCCAGCCATTTAATGAGGCACCTAGAGGAGAGAAAAAAAGGATTCGTTATTGGCGTTCCAGTCCTGTCATTAACGCATTTTACAGTGGGTGTAAATTAGAGCTGCACGATTCTGGGAAAAATTAGAATAATGATTTTTTTTTTGCTTAGAATAAAGACCATGGTTCTCACGCGATTCTCGCGGCGTAACATCATCTTTCACATCATACAAAAAAATTGGGATAACTTTACTGTTTAGTTTTTTTTTTATTCATTAACGTGCATTTCCCCCCCCCCCCCCAAAAAAAATAGCACTTGAAAGACCGCTGCGCAAATACAGCACGACATAAATATTGCAACAACCACCATTTTTATTCTCTAGTGTCGCTGCCAAAAAATGTAATTAATGTTTGGGGGGTCTAGGTAATTTTCTTGCAAAAAATTATGATTTTTATCTTGAAACCAACAAGTGTCAGAAAAAGGTTTACAGTAGTCTTTTTTTTTTTTCTTTCTAAAAAAAAGAGAAAACATTGGCCCGGATTCACAGAGAGCGGGCGCACATTACGCCGCCGTAGCGCAAATCAATGTACGTTACACCGACGCAGCGCAGAGAAGCAAGCATTGAATTCAGGAAGCCAGTGCTCCCAAAGCTGAGTCGGCGTGGCGTAGGTTTTGAAGGCGCAGGCGGAGGTGGGCTTGTCCCATGCAAATGAGGCGTGACCCCATGCAAATGATGGTTTAAGAGCCAGACAAGCTTGTTTAACGAACTGCGCATGCGGTGACGTGGATGCATCCCCCTGCGCATGCTCACAACCACGTCAGGACAACTACCTAAGATACGCCGTATCACTGCCTACGCCATGAATGTAATCTACGCCCATCCAGACACACGTCCAACGTAAAATTGTCCGGCTTCTGTTCCCTGATGCAGACCTTTACATGTCTGCTGCCGAGTTACACCTCCTTTATGGGGCCTAACTTTACGCCGGACGTACAACTTACGCGCACCTCTCGTAGCCTGCGTCGGGCGCGCGCAGGTTCGTGAATCGCCGTATTTTCCTCATTTGCATATTTGAATTGCAAATCAATGGCAGCGCCACCATGCGTCCGGCGTAAATGTGCGCCCACCCTACGCCGGCAAGTTACGTCGGTGGGATGAAGCCTATTTTTAGGCGTATCTTAGTTTGTGGGTTCGGCGCACATATACGACGGCGCACATTTGCACTTACGTCGGCGTATCTTGAGATACGTCGGCGCAAGTGCTTTGTGAATCCAGGCCATTGTTTTTACAGGTAAAAAAATTCTGTGTTTCATTAAATCCCCTGTATATGTCTGCAGCACAATCTTATCCCCATACTCCACCAGACAGAATATGAGGCCCATGAGCTACAGGTTTCTGTAGCAGCCCATTGGCCAGCATCCACCAAGGAGTGGGCGGAGCCAAATTTGACGAGGCTGCACAAGGTTTAGTCTTTAAGTGGTTCAACTTCCCTCATTTACAGATCGAAGTTCATTCCTTTGATCTAAAGAACAAAACGTTACAATGTTTATAGTTGGCTCAGCAGCTGAGGAATGTTGTGAAACTTGGCAGACTGCCTGTTTTTTTTTTCTTTACAGCTGTCGGCTTGAGCAGAGAACTCTGCATAGAATAAAAAAAAATGCTTTAAAGTGGAAGTAATCCCTCCTATCGTTTTCAGCCATGGTAGTGGCCATCTTGACCTCTGTTTAATCTGCAACTGCCATGATGCTGTACATGTGACCTGTTATGAAACCAGCCATTGGTGGTTTGGCAGTTTGGTTGAGAGCACAAACAAATGTGACAGCTAGCATTTCCGGCATGCTGGGAAAGTTAACTGTTTTTGTAACTATCAAATTGAAGGGTTTACTTCCACTTTAAGATTGCAAGGGGGGAAAGAATCAAAATCTTGATTCTTAACGATTAAACGTGCTGCTCTAGTGTAAACCCTCACATACACCCAGTGCAGCGACTGGCCTCAAGGGATACACAGAGATGTAACAAATCCTCCTAAATACGTTGTACCCGTTTATCTGCAGCTCTTTTTTCTACACAACCATTCAAAATCCAGAATTTACACAGCATTTCTTAGGCCCTTTTCAGACAGAAAGCAATCCGTCAAGCAGATCCGCCTGCTCATTGGGGGATCTCTCCGCTGATCCCCACTGAGCAGGCGGATAACAGGCCTGTTTCCTCTCCACTATGCAAATCAGACATGGACACAGCCTGCTGTTCCCCAAGGGGGTGGTCAGATGAAAATGGACTGCCTGTCCATTTCCATTCAACGGTCATTTGATCCACTGGCGAACGTATCCCCATCTTTCTTGTTTTTAGTGGACCGAATCGGATGCCAGCGGACACATGCCCGCTAAAATCCACTGCAGGATAGTAAGGTATGTTTTTGCAGTTATTGAACAGATATGACAAAATGGGGTTTATTTACTATGGGCCAGATTCTCATAGAATCGGCGTTTGCGTAATGTAAGCCATTTACACTACGCCGCCGCAAATTACTGGAGCAAGTGCCGTATTCTCCAAGCACTTGCTCCGTAATTTGCGGCGGCGTAGTGTAAATGGCCCGGCATAAGGCCGCGTAATTCAAAGGGGGCGGCTTGTATTTAAATTAAGCGTGCCCCCGCGACGATCGGCTCATGCGCCGGGCATAAAAATAGCCCAGTGCGCATGCTCCAGCTCACGACGGAAAACGTCAATGACGCCGACGTGAGCGTCATTGACGTAAAGTCGTATTCGCGGACGACTTAGGAAAACGACGTAAACGACGGAAAAAGCCGACGCTGACCCGACGCCATACGACGGACCTTCGTAAACTTGCCCCTCATATAGCAGGGGCAAGTTTACGCTTACACAAACGTCGTAAATTCACTGCATCGTACTCCGCTCACGTCCGCAAATGGCGTTGCGCCGTCGTAAGCCTTTTAAGAATCTGGCACTATAACTGGAGAGTGCAAAATCTGGTGCAGCTGTGCATGGTAGCCAATCAGCTTCTAACTTCAGTTTGTTCAATCAAGCTTTGACAAAAAAAATAAATGGCAGCCGATTGGTTTCTATGCAGAGCTGCATCAGATTTTGCACGCTCCAGTTTTAGTAAATCAACCTCAGTATGTTCAGTGGCATCAGGGCTAGGAAATGTTTCAATTGTGTTTGCCGTTAATTAGGGCAGAGAGGATTTATAGTGGTGCAGAGGTTCTTCTGACCACTAGGGGGAGATGTCTGACCTCAATACACATCACCACAATTCTGCATTGGTCCTCCACCTGCCGTAATACAGTGCTTTGAAAAAGTACAGTTATCCCTCAAACCCACACCTAGAGATCCCAAGCCATGGGATAAAGCCGAGTACGCCGCAGAGGGGGCTGGAGCATCAGAGTTCCTCCGCAGCACACAGGACCTATTGGTCTCTACAGGGGAACCAAATACTACGTGGGAAAATTGACCAATCAGAACAAGCCGAGGATCGGGAATATCTTTTTTCCTAGTGAACGAGCGATGCTTATGACGCAGACAAGCGGTACTTACTTTCTGTGAAAGGCGTGTTTGCAGGGACATATACCCAGCTCATCTTTGGCCTTAAATTCCTCCAGGCAAACAGCACAAATCTAAGACAAATGAAGAAAATACAATTAATAAGAGATGAATATAAAAAAGGTCAATATATCAATATAGGACAGTCACTTTGTAATACTCAAATTATATTCACCGCTAAATTTATATTTGTTTATTTTTTAGATTTTAATTTTCACATAAAAAAAAAAAAAAAGCTAGAACCCTTATGGATCTCCAAACTTTATAGTTCAAGGGTCACATTGTATACTTTTAAAAATATTAGCGGGCAGGGATCAGTTTTATAAATGAACAAATCCGATTTAAAAATGAATGAATAAGCTTTACTTTGAGATCTTTGTAATCGGTGTGATATGATTTAGAAAAAAATATAAATTAACTTTGGTGACGCAAAGCACATGAATTCCAAATAAACTTCCGTCCCTCAGAGTGACCCCTTACATCAAAGTCTACCTTTACATCAAAGTCACTATCAAAGTCTCCATACACATCAGGGTCTCTATCAAAGTCCACTTACATCGGGGTCTCCATCAGAACCTTTGTTTCCATAAGGGTCCCCACCAAAGCCTCCGCTCACACCAGGACCTCCATCAGAGTCTCCCCTTACATCAAGGTCCCTCTCAGAGCCACCGCTTACATCAGGGTCCCCGTCAGAGCCTCCGCTTACATCAGGGTTCCCGTCAGAGCCTCCGCTTACATCAGGGTTCCCTGTCAGAGCCTCCGCTTACATCAGGGTCCCCGTCAGAGCCTCCGCTTACATCAGGGTCCCCGCCAGAGCCTCCGCTTACATCAGGGTCCCCGCCAGAGCCTCCGCTTACATCAGGGTCCCCGCCAGAGCCTCCGCTTACATCAGGGTCCCCGCCAGAGCCTCCGCTTACATCAGGGTCCCCGCCAGAGCCTCCGCTTACATCAGGGTCCCCGCCAGAGCCTCCGCTTACATCAGGGTCCCCGCTAGAGCCTCCGCTTACATCAGGGTCCCCGCCAGAGCCTCCGCTTACATCAGGGTCCCCGTCAGAGCCCCCGCTTACATCAGGGTCCCCGTCAGAGCCTCCGCTTACATCAGGGTCCCCGCCAGAGCCTCCGCTTACATCAGGGTCCCCGGCAGAGCCCCCGCTTACATCAGGGTTCCCGTCAGAGCCTCCGCTTACATCAGGGTCCCCGCCAGAGCCTCCGCTTACATCAGGGTCCCCGTCAGAGCCTCTGCTTACACCAGGGTCCCCGTCAGAGCCTCCTCTTACATCAGGGTCCCCGTCAGAACCTCTGTTTACATTAGGGTCCCCGTCAGAGCCTCCGCTTACATCAGGGTCCCCGTCAGAGCCTCCGCTTACATCAGGGTCCCCGTCAGAGCCTCCGCTTACATCAGGGTCCCCGTCAGAGCCTCCGCTTACATCAGGGTCCCCGTCAGAGCCTCCGCTTACATCAGGGTCCCGTCAGAGCCTCCGCTTACATCAGGGTCCCCGTCAGAGCCTCCGCTTACACCAGGGTCCCCGTCAGAGCCTCCCCTTACATCAGAGTCCCAATCAGAATCTCCCCTTACATCAGAGTCCCAATCAGAATCTCCCCTTACACCAGGGTCCCCATCAGAAGCTCCATTTACATTGGGGTCTCCCTCAGAGTCTCCACTTACATCGTTGTCTCAACATGCTGATGAAAACTTAAATAAAACCTTTTTTTCATTACACACCTGATTTTAGACCCAGTGACATCACCAGGTGGGAGGGGCCAGCAGGGTACTTTGCAAGGCTTCCTCACACCCCCATCACACCCCCTACTGACATACTCCTCCCAAGAGCCCTTAGTTCTGATGCAAGTAGTGGGCTAGTTCCTAGGAGAAATTCTGGACGATGCCTTGAGGGATGTCAGTCTGGACTCGTAGTAGGTGTTCCTAGTCAGGCTGTATTTGCATACAGACCACCCTCGATAATGCTGAGTCCTCCATGATTGAAGGAACTGAAAGCCAATGAATGAAAAGGGGCGGGCCAGGGACAGTCTAGGGTTAGAAGACGCTGGGTGTCCTCCAACCAATAAATTCGGAGGGATTTGACTTGCCGATGCTTCTAATGCACATTATGAGAAGCTCACAGTGTGCAGTGAAATCGGAGTAAGTAATTTCAGTCCAGGGGAAGGAGCCAATACAACTGTGCAAGACTGGAGGCTGGAGTTCAGCTTTATTGAATGTTTAGATAAACTTTATATAGCTGGAATAAAGTATTACTAAGATGCATTTTCTTGGATCTACTAAAGCTGCCTATACACAAAGGAGGGCAGTTGGCCGCGCAGTTCGGGCTCCTTCCCATCAGAATGCATGTATTAATACGTGTAGCATTGACATGCATTGTGTCTTTGAAAGACTACGATTGAATTGACCTGAATGGCAATCCACAGGTCAGTGCACACAGAATGTAGCATGCAGGACTTATTCCAGCGGGCAGCAATGCAATGAACGGGTGGGAAAAGACTGCGAGGACAATGGACTTCCTGCTGTCCTGGCATTTCGCCTGCCCTTGAGAAAATGTATGACTTGGTGGGAATGAGCCCTCGATGGTCACTGAGCCCCCTATGTGAATCTGAATTAGAACGGTTGGGGAAACACAATCCCAAATATGGAGGACTGTACCAAAAGTAATGCAAAAGTGTGAAAACTTTTTTTTATTAACCACTTCAGCTCCGTGCTGTCATTGAGTTCTTGATGAAGGAGGGGTGCAGGTTGTCCAACATCCAAAGAAGTCTACAGAATGTTTACAGGGATGACACCATTGACAAGAGTCACCCAAGAAAAGACATTGCTCTTGTCAATGGTGTCATCTAAATAAACATTCCATAGGCTTCTTTGGGTGTTGGACAACCTGCACCCCTCCTTCATTAATGACTTAAAGGAGAAGTACAGCCAAAGGAAAAGGAAAAAGAAAAGAAAAAGGAGAAGTACAGCCAAAGGAGAAGGAGAAGTACAGCCAAAGGAAAAGGAAAAGTACAGCCAAAGGAAAGGGAAAAGTACAGCCAAAGGAAAAGGAAAAGTACAGCCAAAGGAAAAGGAAAAGTACAGCCAAAGGAAAAGGAAAAGTACAGCCAAAGGAAAAGGAAAAGTACAGCCAAAGGAAAAGGAAAAGGAAAAGTGCAGCAAAAGGAAAAGTACAGCCAAAAGGAAAAGGAAAAGTACAGCCAAAAGGAAAAGGAAAAGTACAGCCAAAAGGAAAAGGAAAAGTACAGCCAAAAGAAAAGGAAAAGGAAAAGTACAGCCAAAAGGAAAAGGAATAGTACAGCCAAAGGAAAAGGAAGAGGAAAAGGAAGAGGAAAATGATGAGGAAAAGGAAGAGGAGGAGGAGGAGAAATAGAAGGAGAATGAGAAGGAGGAGGAGGAAGGAGGACAGAGGAAGAGGAAGGAAGAAAGGAGGAAGGAGGATAAAGAAGGACGAGGATGGAGGAGGGAGCAGGAAGGAGGGAGGAGGAAGGAAGGAAGGAGGACAAAGGAGGACGAGGATGGAGGAGGGAGCAGGAAGGAGGAGGTGGAGAAAGGAGGAGGAAAGGGGACAAAGGAGGACGAGGATGGAGGAGGGAGCAGGAAGGAGGCAGGAAGGAGGAGGAAGAGGAAGAAGGAGGAGGAAAGGGGACAAAGGAGGACAAGGATGGAGGAGGGAGCAGGAAGGAGGGGGGAGGAAGGAGGAGGAAGAAGGAGGAGGAAGAAGGAGGAAGGAGGAGAAATAGAAGGAGAAGGAGACGGAGGAGGAGGAAGGACAGAGGAAGAGGAAGAAAGAGGAGGAAGGAAGAGGAAGGAGGACGAGGATGGAGGAGGGAGCAGGAAGGAGGGAGGAGGAAGGAGGAAGAAGGAAGAAGAAGGAGGAAGAGGAGGAGGAGGGGGAAGAAGGAGGAAGGAGGAAGAAGAAGGAGGAAGAGGAGGAGGAGGGGGAAGAGGAAGGAGGAAGACAGAGGAGGAAGGAGGAAGAAGGATGAGAAGGAGGAAGAGGAGAAAGAGGACGGAGGAAGAAGAGGACGGAGGAAGTGTTCGGTAATAAAGAAAAGTTATGTCCACTTTCGTAAGTGCCCTCGTATTACAAGCACTGCCCTCAGTCTGTACGAAGAAGATGAGTGTGACACTATAAAAAAAATCTGAATTATTATTGGCAATAACAACATGGATTTTCAGAGTGTCCAGAGAGGGAAATACATTATAGTGAAATGAAAAAACGGATTGACAAGAGATGGAAGAAGGGAACAAAAGTCACAATCCAGAGACAAAGGAGAACTCTCCTCACTAGATTGCCCGCTGGGAGGACATTGTATGTGCTGTGAATGGCTCGGAGTCCCAAACAAAAACGATTGATGTACAAAGGCTCTCTGCCCAGTCAGGCACTCGTTCCTCACACTGTTGGACAGTTTCCTGGAAGCAATGGTTACAGTGCTGATCACCGGCCAGAAAACTAGGTATGTGCGCACTACCAGCCAAGATCTATTTTATCTATAAACAATCTACAAAGGTGCCGAGATGAATTAAATAAACCATTCGGCCAAAATGGATCTGTTATCTCTGACCAAATCTTTTGTCATAAAAATCCTTCCTGTCAGCCATTTTTTATTTTTTTTTATCTTAATTCCACTTGAAGTGTATTGAGGTAGAGCAATAAGCTGTAATAGTTATATTTGTCACTCTAGCATGTTTCTGTCACTCTTCTCTTCTCTCCGATGCTCAGAATGCAACTACCAGACGGAGCATCGAAGAGAAGATACTTCCAGGAACCGGTTTTACAATGTGGTGTAAAATCTGCCGGAGCAAGCAAGACTGTAAGGCCCCGTACACACGACCGGATCTATCCGCTGGGATTGATCCGCGGATCAGTTCCAGCGGACAAATCCGGTCGTCTGTACGGCCTAGCGGATATTTATCCGCAGAGATTCGTCCGGCCGATCCATTTCAAGCGGATAGAAATTTCTTAGCATGCCAAGAAATCTATCCGCTTGAATCGGGACCAGCGGATTGATCCGGTGGTCTGTACAGACTCACCGGATCAATCCGTCCGCTCCCCTCCCTCGCATGCGTCATAATGATTCGACGCATGCGTGGAAGTACTTACCTTCCAGGGTCGTAATTTTTTTTCTTCAAAATCCTGGAGTGGGGCTTTAAACGACAAGGGGGTATGAAGCAGCCCATGGACATCAGATGGCAATAATCCAATCCAGCTCTTTGGAGGAACAGAGATCAACCGGGTCAGAATACCCGACCCGATTGCTACACTTCATCTACTTATAACCATGTTAAGTTGGTTGGCTACCATAAACTGTATTATATGTATTGTAAAACAAATTTTTTGGGTTGGATGGACCAACTTTTTTGAGGTACCACTGAGCCAGGAGGGGAAATCTTCGAATTGGACACTTCGTGATAACTGTCTAGAAGGGGAAAACTTCTGTCGATCAGTCACTGTCTCCCACTGCCAGAACACATTGTCTCAGCGTTTATGTGGATAGAAGAATCTCTACTTTAATTTTTTCGTTCAGCCATCTGGCTCAATGAAAAAAAAAAAAATATTAGTCACTGGGTAACGAATCCAGGACCGAGAGGGCCTCTTGGGTGAAAGCACCATTAACCCTACTTCCATACTGCAGGAGCCGGCACTTAAAGGCTCCATTTCCACTATTGCAACCCCAAAGTCGCGCGCTTTTGCCGCAATTTCGATGCAACATGAAGCAATGCCTGTGTATTCTTGAGGTCCTGGACCTCAAGTCGCATCAAGGTGAAACCAAAGTAGTGCAGGGACTACCGTATTTATCGGCGTATACCGCGCACTATTTTGCCCTGAAAATCAGGGCAAAATCGTGGGTGCGCGATATACGCCGATACCCGCTTTCCCGCCACGAGTTTGAGTACTGCACCGGCATATACCGAGCGCAGTACACTCGTGAATCTTCGGGCAGTCTCGGTGCCTCTCGCACTGACGTCCTGAGCGTACAGGACGTCAGCGCGACAGTTGCCGAGCCTGCCCGAAGATTCACGAGTGTACTGCGCTCGGTATATGCCGGCGCAGTATTCAAACTCGTGGCGGGAAACGAGCGAGGACGCCGCAGAAGGACGCCGAACCCGCCGAAGAGGACACCGGACCCTCCGAAGAGGACACCGGACCCTCCGAAGAGGACACCCGACCCTCCGAAGAGGACACCCGACCCGCCGAAGACGACACCCGACCCACCGAAGACGACACCCGACCCACCGAAGACGGACGCCAGACCCGCCGAAGAGGACACCCGAAGCCGCAGAAGACGACACCCGACCCACCGAAGACGGACGCCAGACCCGCCGAAGAGGACGCCCGAAGCCGCAGAAGGACGCCGCGCAAGACACCAAAACTGTAAGTACAAAAAAACAAAACAAATTTAGGGGTGCGCGGTATTCGCGGGAGCGCGTTATACCGCGATAAATACGGTACTTTGAAGTTGCTGCAACTTGAAGTCGCACAGATATGAACGGTACTCATTGGAAATCATGGGATACGACTTGTCATGCGACTTTGCAGTCCCAATTTGCATGACAAGTCGCACAAGTGGAAACCGAGCCTGAAAGTTAACAATGCCAGAGCCATCATATGGGTTTCCCAGTTGTGTGATCAATTATTGGCTGTCACAGCGATCACATGGGTGTAAGTGCATGCCGAGTTCAACAGTGGCCAGGAGGTGTCAGTGACAACACTGAGGGGGGGGGGGGGGGGGCATTCCCAGTCCACTGTATGCATATATGTGAATGCTAGGTATTAAAGCCCACCGCCTTGCTATCAGATATATGGGCACGTAAAAAGCAAATGGCAGGTATGCAGATACAGTATAGTGACCTTCATATTATGTAAGCTCTTATGGACAGCTGGGTGTGCTGGTATTTACTTGTATGCTCTCCCTGGAAGTGTGAAGTTGTATGGCCCCATGGAGGGAGACCTGCCTCTTGTCAGATCTGATGACTGCCACGCTATCTGGGTAAAGCTAGGATTTAACTAATGAAATTGGTATAGATTCACGCCACAGAGAAAAATTAAATGTTACCGACCTGGCAACACCGAATTTGAAATTATGTGAAATTCAAACACAAAATGAAGCAGCCTCCCTAAAACAGTGTCTAGACAGTTATGTGAAATTGATAGGGTAGGGGGCGCTACGTAAAATTACAACTGAGTTACACCCCAATAACAAAAATAATAATAATAAACTTGACATAAATAAATGTACATCAATGCATAACAATAGCAGTCCATGCAAATTCAAATTCCAAATGTGCAAAATCGCTTCCTGATGACGTAATCCATACGAAACGTACGTCGAGACGTACACCATTCACGTACTACGCACTTCCGGGTCTGCTGGTTGTCGGCGCTGACACGCACGCTACATCGGTAGCTGGACTGCTACAGCACACCGCAAAGGGGATCCTCCTTTCTACTAATCCACTGATCCATACCCACAGCCTCAGTGCCGGGATTGTGGCACCCATTCTAGTAAGGAGCCATTTGGCTAAAGCTTTTATGTTTTATGAAGTTTTAAAAAAAGGTATCACACTATTGTGGTCTCTCTTCCGGTATATGCATCTCCCACTGACTGCGAGATTGGAATCTGATCACACGGGACAGGGTTCCCAAAAGGCTCATTTGACTTCTTTTTAATTAAAGAGTCAACGGGAGTTGGTAAGGAGCCATCTTTTATTTGAGCACGTCGGGTGTTATATCGAATAGCATGGTGAAGGCTATATGAGCACGGATTATCTTTCTCAGCAATCAAAATAATTTTGCACATATTCAAGTGTCTATCTTGGAAAGCATTGAATGCACCACTGTTGGGACTTTTATCATATTTTTATTTGCACATTTGGAATTTGAATTTGCATGGACTGCTATTGTTATGCATTGATGCACATTTATTTATGTCAAGTTTATTATTATTATTTTTGTTATTAGGGTATAACTCATTTGTAATTGTACGTAGCGCCCCCTACCCTATCAAATTCAAATAGGATTTAACAAAGCCTTTAGTTTTATTTTTGCATCACAATTTTTGTTATATGACATGCTTTGTGCATCTGTTATCAACACTGAGATCACTTAGCCAATAGGACAGTGTTACAGCCTGACACTACTGTGCTCTGACAGGGGAAGAATACAAGTAAATAATAATCAAATAACCAGTATAACAGCAATTCAAGATTGCAGATTCAGGTTATGGTAGATGCCCAAGAAGTTCAGTTTTAGTCCATGCAAGCTAAAAGTTTATAGAAATTCCGGAACAAGTGTTAAGGGGTCAGGAATCTCATTTTGATACACAAGTGAGAGTCAGACATCAGCGACAACGAGGATATACTTTCTCACTCACCTCGTACAAATTCAGCTCTTTTACTTTTTCTTTTAATATGACCTGAAAAAGGGGAAAAAGATGTACTTTTAATATTACAGTTCTTAATACTTCTTCATTGTACGACTGGCAGAGTTACAACAGGTATGCACATGGCATCATTAGGGGCCCCGCAGCACATGGGTACAAGGGCCTACAGGGGACCGGCAAAAAAAAAAAGAAAGTCTTACCTGTTTATAGGCATACAGCTCTTTCCGGGCCTGATGCCTTAACCTGTAAGAAAAGAGGACACCATCAGCAACATATCCAGCTTAAAAAAAAATAAACAGGTCTGCAATTTGGGATTAAAGAAAAGCCATGTTTTATCATTATTGGATTACACACATTGAATTTATCAACATTTAATTTCTGACATTTTTTATTTTCTTGCTGTTCCAGATTGTCCTTTTAATATGCAGACACAACGTGTATTTATAAAAAAAAAATTGCCTAGCTGTTCGTCCATTGAAACAGCTTGTATATTTGTTCTGCACAAATTGGGCAAAATGTAATGTTCTCTATATTTTCTGCAGATCCAATGTGTGAAAGAGGAAAATACTGCATTATGGCCACTAGATGGTGCTGAGGAGCTAATTTCCTATGATAGTCATAATCATCATGTTTGATCTGCAGAGAAAATAACCTGAGAACATTTGATTGCCACTCTGTCTACGACAAATAGGGCACAAAGGATTAGGATCCCTCTTGGGTTATCACTGCCATCTTAATCTTTATTGGCGTTCATTAAGGGCCCATTTACACCAATCTCATTGGGTAGTATTGCTTAACACAGTGCCAATGTATAGGCAAAGCAATTTGCCTTATGTCTTATGGCTTGAATTTACACCCATGTGCAGCACTGAAACAAAAAATAGGACATATTGCATTTTTGCAAAGTGCATAGCGTGCAGACTTCAGGAGCGTGCTAGGCACAGAGTGCAGACTTCAGTGGCGTGCAACGCACAGAGTGCAGACTTCAGGGGCGTGCTACGCACAGAGTGCAGGAGTGTGCTACACACAGAGTGCAGACTTCAGGGGCGTGCTACGCACAGAGTGCAGACTTCAGGGGCGTGCTACGCACAGAGTGCAGGAGTGTGCTACACACAGAGTGCAGACTTCAGGGGCGTGCTACGCACAGAGTGCAGACTTCAGGGGCGTGCTACGCACAGAGTGCAGGAGTGTGCTACACACAGTGCAGACTTCAGGAGTGTGTCACATACAGCGCTCACCCCAACAGATTCCTCACATCTCCACTCTCACCTGCCTGGTTCAGCTCTAGTACCTCCCTCTGTAGGTGGCACTAGTACCCCCCCCCCCCTCTCCCGGCGCATACAGCACATCACAAGTTGCCTAAAGAAGCTGAACGTCGGTGCGCAGGCGCCGTATAGAGCCGACTCGTAGTCCGGCTTCATTCGGCAACTCGTGACGCGCTGTATGCGCCGGTCAGAAGGATGTCAATCAATTAGGAACGCCCAGTCCCGCAGAAGATATACCCGGAAGCGGCGGTGAAAATACGGTATGTACGGCAATGAAAAAAAAAAAACAGCCCAATGTCATTCTGACAACTCAACTGAATGTAATGTTAAAAAATATTTTTTGGGTGAACCCCCGCTTTAAGAGTTTATTGAGCCTTTTAAAACGTTGGTTTCCTTTTAAATTTTCCCAGATGATGAAATAAACATCAGTTACAAGCGTCTGTATCCCTATGAATGCTTCTCGTCATGTAATGAGATGGTAACAGAGCCACCAGGGAATGCGCTCAGTAATAGTTGGTGCCAATTATTGTTATTCCCAACGTCAAGCACACTGGAAAGCCATAGCATGTTAGTAAATATTGGTAATCAATGAACTTCTGTATGAGAAGACGATCAATCAGGGTCACGTGCGGGTAATAAGGCTGTTGAAAGGTCATCCTGATCAGATGACATGAGCGGCTGTGACTCCATGACAGACATCTAATAGGACAGATTACCACATCCTCCCCGAAGACAGTGGAGACTCAATGACTGTCACATATTGATTACTCATTCTGTCTAATCACACAACGAGGTCAGACACATCCATGGTCATGATGAACTTCATAAACTTCCCGACAATAGTCCTCGTCTTTACAAGTCATGGTATTATTCATAGAAGCCACATTTCCTACATCCCAGAAAATAGATAAAAGCACCCAATGACGTGTCCTTAAGCTCTGTACACACGATCGGTTTGTCCGATGAAAACAGACCGATGGACCGTTTCCATCGGACAAACCGATCGTGTGTGGGCCCCATCGGTGAAAAAAAATAGAACATGTTTTAAAACTTTCCTATGGATAAAAAAACGATTAAAAAAAAAAAACGATCGTCTGTGTGGAACTCCATCGGTCAAAAATCCACGCATGCTCAGAATAAAGTCGACGCACGCTCGGAAGCATTGAACTTCATTTTTCTCAGCACGTCGTAGTGTTTTACGTCACCGTGTTTGGCCACGGTCGGATTTTTGACTGATGGTGTGTAGGCAAGACTGATGAAACTCAGCTTTAATCGGATATCCGAAAAAAAACATCAGATTAGATTCCATCAGATATCCGATCATTTGTACAGTGCTTTACTCTCCAGAAAAGACTATGCTAAAGACCTAGGGCCAGATTCTCGTACGATCGCGTAACTTTGTGCGGGCGTAACGTATCTGATTTACGTTACACCTCCGCAACTTAGACGGGCAAGTGCTGTATTCTCAAAGCACTTGCTCCGTAAGTTGCGGCGGCGTAGCGTAAATCGGCCAGCATAAGCCCGCCTAATTCAAATTTGGATCAGGGGGGGCGTGTTTTATGTAAATCTTCTGTGACACGACGTGATTGACTTTTTCCCGAACGGCGCATGTGCCGTCCGTGGAATTTCCCAGTGTGCATTGCTCCAAAGTACGCCGCAAGGACGTCATTGGTTTCGACGTGAACGTAAATGACGTCCAGCCCCATTCACGGACGACTTACGCAAACGACGTAACTTTTTCAAATTTCGACACGGGAACGACGGCCATACTTAACATTGTTACGCCGCACTTACGCCACCATATAGCAGGGGTAACTATACGCTGGGAAAAGCCTAGCGTAAACAGCGTAACTTTACTGCGTCGGCCAGGCGTACGTCCGGGAATTCGCGTATCTAGCTGATTTACATATTTTGACGTGTAAATCAGCGTACACGCCCCTAGCGGCCAGCGTAAAAATGCAGTTACGATCCGACGGCGTAAGAGACTTACGCCTGTCGGATCTAACAGATATCTATGCGTAACTGATTCTAAGAATCAGGCGCATAGATACGACGGCACAACGCAGAGATACGCCGTTGTATCTCCACTGAGAATCCGGGCCTGAAAGTCTAGTCAGCTCACAGTAGCCCTTTCTCACCCGACACGCCATCTTTTTATAAAGTTCCGAACGCCATGGGGCAGGAAAGATTGGCTGATCACGTGACCACTTTGATTGGCTGTCACCATGGTCACATGATCGGACCTCGATCCTGTCAGCTACCAATCGTGAGCAAGAGTTGTCTTTCACAGCTGGGCACACAAAGTAAGCACAGAAACATTGGCCACACAGCTTTTAAGGTCCCCCCTCTCCCAAACAGACACTTTGGGGTTGATTTACTAAAACGAGAGAGTGCAAAATCTAGTCAAGCTGTGCATGGCAGCCAATCAGCTTCTAACTTCAGCTTGTTCCATACATTTTTGACAAAATACCTGGAGGCCGACACTTGTACGACTCCAAAGTTGCACCGACTTTGGACTGCAACTTTGGATGGTTGTAACTTGGATACGACTTTGGCTTGGACCAGTGATAATGGACAACTGTTGTATCGTATAACATTCAGGTACGACGTTTATACAACTTCTGAGGGTTAACATTGAAGTCTATGGCCCTCAAGTTGCATGAAAAGTAGTGCATGAACCACTTTGAAGTCGTATATGAATGGTTATCATTGGGAAACATGGGGAACGACTTGTCATGGAACTTTAATGTCCAAAGTTGCATGAGAAGTGGCACTAGTGTGAATGGAGCCTTAGGCCTGGTTCACACCTATGCATTTTTAGTGCGTTTTTAGTAACACACTACAGCAAAACCTCGGATTGCGAGTAACGCGGTTAACGAGCGTTTCGCAATACGAGAATTATTTTCTTGAAAATCCTGACTCGGTTTGCGAGTGTTGTCTCGCAAAACGAGCAGGATTCAAGCCACAGTGGTGTGCAATACCGCATTTGAGCAGAGGTGCAGGGGCACCGGAGCCAAGCCAATTGGAGCCGTTTGGAAATACTCCGTTCCCGAGCCTTTCCAACAGTGCCGATCCTGACCTCCCTGGGGCCCTAAGCAAAATGACATGTCACATTAAAGTTGAGAAGCGGGGCAGGGGGTGGGGGGGCTGCGCTGCCGACAGCGACATGTCACATTAAAGACTAAAGTTGAGAAGCGGGGGGAGGGGGTGTTCTGCTGTCGGAAATGACATCTTACATTAAAGTGAGAAGCGGGGGGTGCGGACTTCTTACCTCTTCTCCCATGCAGCCAGCAAGTTGCGAAGCGGAGTGAGGCGGGGTCTCTAGTAATTTGGGGGGCCCTCGGCAGCTTTGCGGGGCCCTAAGCGGCTTGCATAGTAAGCCTATAGGGCGGATCGGCCCTGCTTTCCAAGGTTTTCCGAGTTCAGCCGAGCTGTCCCTGAGCCTTTCGGAGTATTTCTGAGGCTCTCCGGCGCCCCCCACCTCTGGCCACATGCGGTATTGCATGCCATAGAAGTCCATGCAGAACAAATTATTTTCGTTTCTATGGGGAAACTCGCTTTAATATGCAAGTGCTTTGGATTACGAGCATTCTCCTGGAACGGATTATGCTCGTAATCCGAGGTTCCACTGTACAGTCATTTATCATGGTTTCCTATGGATGTAGTTCACATCTGTGCATTTTATGGAAAGGGCCAAGGACTTTTTTTCTGGTCTTTGGTTCCATAGACTTCAATGGATCGAAAGCATGTATTGAAAAATGCAAAATGCACCTGCAATATGCGAACTGCAACCTGCATTGGTGTGAACCAGGCCTTAAGTTGGATACACACTATACAACTTTTGTTGTTCAATTTTTTTCAGATTTACCTGAAGATTCAACTATTTAATGCAAGAACCTGCCTGATTGCATACAATTTGAAAGTGTTTAGGTTTGACCTCATATTATATGGTTTTGGTAAATCTAAAAGGAAAAAATCTAAAGAAAACTGTATAGGCCCGGATTCACAGAGCACTTGCGCCAACGTATCTCGAGATACGCCGCGTAAGTGAAAATATGTGCCGTCGTATCTGTGCGCCGTGCCCACAAACTGACATACGCCTGAAAATAGGCTTCATCCGACCGACGTAACTTGCCTACGCCGGCGTATCGTGGGCGCATATTTACGCTGGACGCATTTGGCGCTCCCATTAATTTTCTATTCACATATGCAAATGAGGGAGATACGCCGATTCACGAACGTACGTCCGTCCGTCCGTCCGTCCGACGCAGTGCGCGTAAAGTCATACGTCCGGTGTAAAGTTATGCCCCATAAAGGAGGTGTAACTCAGCAGCATCCATGCAAAGGGCTGCAACAGGGAACACAAGCCGACGTATTTTACGTAGTTTACGTAGGACGTGAATATGACTAGGTGTAGGTTACGTTCACGCCGTAGGCAGTGATCCGACGTATCTTAGGGAGTAGTTCCGACGTGATTCTGAGCATGCGCACTGGGAAGCGTCCACGGGACGGCGCATGCGCCGTTCATTATACGTATCTGTCTGAGACTCAGCCCATCATTTGCATGACTCACGCCCACTTCCAGATACGCCGGCTTACGCCTAGGAAACCCAGCGCAGATTTGGCAGCACTGGCTTTGTGAATCCAGTGCTTGCCTCTCTGCGCTACGTCGGCGTAGCGTAAAGGAGATACGCTACGGCGGCATAAATATGCGCCGATGTATGTGAATCCGGGCCATAGTGTGTATCCAGCTTTAGACAGGAGCCGAATAACCTACCAACATATCTTTGGAGTGTGTGTGTGTGTGGGGGGGGGGGGGGGGGGTATTGGAGTACCCAGGGGAAACCCATACAAGCCCAGAGAGAACATGCAAACTCCATGCAGACATTGCTGCAAGGTGGAAGTGCTAACCATTTGATGATACAATACTGATTATAGAGCCTGGTTGGAGTTGACGTTTAAGCACAGCATTATCCCGTTTGCAATCTGCACGTCAGCAGTAAAGCGCCCCCCTGTGGTGCTCAGGTTGGATTCTTCTAGAAATGCATTGTCTGCTGTCTCTTTAAACAGACTGAGAATCTCTCGCTGACCTGTACATAATGTAAATCCCTGGGGGCCAAAGTAACGCACACATCAAATATTGACACAATGACGCCAGCTCCGCCTCCCCCGCCGTTCACTTTCTGTTTTTTTGCAGCGTGTTTATTTTCTTACCGCCCCAGAACAACAAAGCACCCAACATCTTGAAAGAGAAAAAAAACTGATCCCAAACATATTATCCCGCTGTGAAATCAGCATGCGGTCTGTGAAATATGCCGACTACAGGAAATTCTGGTTGCTGAAAGATTATCCCCCCCCCCCCCCCCCCGGGCACCTCCCCCCCCCTCTCTACAGCTGCTCCTTCTACAAGCTGTAGGCTGACTTGGATGGTAAATATAGAGGAGTCTGAGTGTCACTGAGAACACTGGCAGTCATCAGTAATTGGCGTGTTTATGAGGCCCCTTTGAGAAGAAGTGGATCTGCCTGCTTGGCGGGGGATCACTCCGATGATCCCGATTGGGCAGATGACAGGTCCGTGTCTGCTCCGCTATGCAGAGGGGGACATGGACACAGCCTGCTCTCCTCTATGGGGTGGTTGGATGGACACAGACTGTATATCTGTTTCCACCAAATTGTCATCTGATCCGATCCACCGGATGGATCGCCATACGTCTGTTTTTAGCGGATTTGTTGCCCCGCAGGCGTCAGCGGACACACGTCCGCTGATATCTGCCACCCCATAGGGAACAACGGTTGGCCTAAATGGGTCCGCCTGAAAAAAGGACAGATGGACCCAATCGGTCAAAAGAGAAAAAAGAAAGAAAGGGCGCACCAACCCTGTGCATTATCCTAGGCCTTGTACACACGAGAGGTATCCGCTGGAAACGGTCCGCCGGACCGTTTCCAGCCGATAAATCCTCTGGCGGATTTGGATCTGATGGCTGTACACACCATCAGATCGAAATCCCCGCGGAATATTCCGCGGTGACGTGGCCGCGCCGATGACGCGGCGACGTGCGCGACCCTGAAGGTAAATACTTCGACGCATGCGTCGAATCATTACGACGCATGCGAGGGATGGGAGCGGACGGACTGATCCGGTGAGTCTGTACAGACGACCGGATCAGTCCGCTGGACTGGATTCAAGCGGATAGATTTCTTAGCATGCTAAGAAATTTTTATCCGCTGGGAATCTGTCGGCTGGATTTTTATCTGCTGGGAAATGTCCGCTTGGACGTACACACGACCGGATCTATCTGCTGGAACTGATCCGCGGATCAATCCCAGCGGATAGATCCGGTCGTGTGTACGGGGCCTTAGACATATTTTTATTAAAAATTAAGTAAAAAAATACTCACAAACAAGTGGGAAAAGATTCACAATACCGTGTTTCCCCGAAAATAAGACCTACCCCAAAAATAAGACCTAGCGTTATTTTCCAGGAGGGCTGCAATATAAGCCCTACCCCGAAAATAAGCCCTAGTTTAAAATGTTTGTAACATCCTATAATTCACTCTATTACAGTAGTATATAATGTACAATGTGTGTGTTTCTGTAATATAATTGCGGGGAAGAGAGTTCCGACGGGTCACAGAAGAGCTGAACGAAGGTATTTGGCACAATTATATTACAGAAACACACACATTATACATTATATACTACTGTAATAGAGTGGATTATAGGATTTTACAAGCATTTTAACTCCGTTTACACTGGGGATTCCTGTCAGGCAGGGAGAGAGAGGGGGAGAAGACAGCACATTACATGGTAAGACCTACCCCGAAAATAAGCCCTACTGTGTCTTTTGTTGCCAAAATTAATATAAGACCCAGGCTTAAATTCGGGGAAACATGGTACAAGTGATCTCCAGATGACAGCAATTGGTCTACTGAAAACAGACTCCTAAATGGTAACAGGGGAGATTTCAAGGCCCACTGTCGTCTGACGCGTTTCAAAGGGATACCTTCTTCCTCAGAGCCCAGCAGCTGGTCTGCTGGTGTGAAAGGGCCTAAAGCATGGGTGCCCAACCTTTTGAAGAGCGAGGGCCACTTAAGTGACTTGGTAACCGGTCACGGGCCACAATGAGCAGAGCGGGTGGATGGCATGTCTGTGTCCGTTCTGCATATGCAGAGCAGACACGGAAGCAGCCCACGATACTTTTTAGCGGATCGTATTGGAGGTAGAACACAAGTTGGTTTAGGTCTGCCACTACTTGAAGGTGAATGGAGGATCCAATTGGTCGGACTGTCGGACTGACCATGTGAAAGCGGCTAAAAGCTGCTTTCACACTGATGGGCTGTGGTTTACCCGCACCACGGGTGTAATGCAGTGTACCTTCGGCTTTCCTGCACTTTGCAATAGACTTCTTTCGTGGTCTATTGCAAATCCTGATTCCCTCATCCAAACACTCAAGGAGGATAAGGTATTGTAATCTGACAGTGGGGAGCCTTCCCTGCCATTAGAATACAGCGATTTATCTTATTATTTTTATTACAGCTATTTAACGCCTCACAAACGTCGTCCCATTGGAGGAAACACGTACATCAGGCTAGGCACGGAGCAGTGGTGACGTCGGCGCACACAGCCTGATGTACGTGTTTCGTCCAATGGGACGACTTTTGTGAGGCGGTAAATAGCTGTAATAAAAATAATAAGATAAATCGCTGTATTCTGGGTGTTGGACGAACAAGTGTTTCCATTTAAACCTAAATGTATCATTTCTGCTGCAAGTAGAACCTTTAATAAACTCTTGTGTGCCTTTAACGCGGTGGTCAACTCCTGTCGTTAGGGCCCACTAACAGGCCAGGTTTTATGTATTACCTTGGGGAGATGCAGACTAGAATACTGCAATCACTGAGCAGCAAATGATATCACCTGTGATGTATTTCAGTTATCTTGCAAACCTGGCCTGTTAGTGGGCCCTGGGGATAGGGTTGATGACCACTGCTTTAACGAATGTTGCGCAATGAGTCTATCTTCCTCTTCCATATACGTTTTACCGTGTGATCGGACTCTGGAGTTCCCTTGAAGGATATTAGCTGTGGGGGACATATCTTTGGAATCCAATCAAATAGGTTGAACAACTATGGCGGTTATACCCATAGTGAGGGGTGACTGCTCACTGATGCGCATATAGACCTTGGGAGGTCTTAAAGCGGAGGTTCACCGTTAGAGAGCACATTTTCCCCTTAGATGGATGCTCGTTTTGTCTAGGGGAATCGGCTATTGGTTTTAAAATATGAGCCGTACTTACCCGTTTACGAGACGCATCCTCTCCGTCGTTTCCGGGTATGGGCTGCGGGAATGGGCGCTCCTTCTTGATTGACAGTCTTCCGAGAGGCTTCCGACGGTCGCATCCTTCGCGTCACGATTTTCCGAAAGAAGCCGAACGTCGGTGCGCAGGCGCAGTATAGAGCCGCACCGACGTTCGGCTTCTTTCGGCTACGAGTGACGCGATGGATGCGACCGTCGGAAGCCTCTCGGAAGACTGTCAATCAAGAAGGAACGCCCGCTCCCGAAGACCCATACCCGGAAGCGACGGAAGAAGATGCAGCTCGA
The DNA here is from genome assembly GCF_905171775.1 of Rana temporaria. Lineage (NCBI taxonomy): Eukaryota > Metazoa > Chordata > Amphibia > Anura > Ranidae > Rana > Rana temporaria. The sequence continues at coordinate 642,655,878 of NC_053489.1, read as the reverse complement.
AAACGGGTAAGTACGGATCATATTTTAAAACAAATAGCCGATTACCCTAGACCAAACGAGCAGGAATCTAAGGGGAAAAGGGCAACAATTAAATAAATGGGTAAACTCCCGCTTTAACATCTGGTAAGCAGATATATTTTGCCCTGTTTATCCTGTGGGGAGCACTGCGTGTTTGCACCAATTGAAATTGGAGCGACACTCCACTCCAATTCACTTTATGAATTCATAGCTGGATTTTGGACTATTATTTATTCCCTTTTTTCCACTTTTATTCTAATTGATGGACTTTGTGCACTTTATGTAGATAAGGTCATTGCAATATGGTTACCTAGAGTTGTTCTGTACACAGAGGGCCAGATTCTAAAAGAATTACGCCGGCGTATCAGCAGATACGCCGACGTAACTCCAAATCTACGCCCGTCGTATGTTTAAGTGTATTCTCAAACTGAGATACACTTAAACATGGCTAAGATATGACGGCCTGCGCCGTCGTATCTTAGGCTGAAATATTTACGCTGGCCGGTAGGTGGCGCTTCCATTGCGGTCGGCGTAGAATATGCAAATGAGTTGTTACGCCGATTCACGAACGTACGCTTGCCCGTCGCAGTAAATTTACGCCATTTCCGTAAGAGATACGTGGCGTATCCAATGTTAAGTATGGCCGTCGTTCCCGCGTCGCAATTTGAAAATTTTACGTTGTTTGCGTAAGTCGTCCGTGAATGGTGCTGGACGCCATTTACGTTCACGTCGAAACCAATGACGTCCTTGCGACGTCATTTACCGCAATGCACGTCGGGAAATTTTAGGGACGGCGCATGCGCAGTACGTTCGGCACGGGAACGCGCCTAATTTAAATGATCCACGCCCCCTACCCGGATCATTTGAATTAGGTGGGCTTGTGCCGGGGGGATTTACGCTACGCCGCCGCAACTTTACAGGCAAGTGCTTTGTGAATCAAGCACTTGCCCGTAAAACTTGCGGAGGCGTAACGTAAATGCGATACGTTACGTCGCCGCAGATGTACCTGAATCTGGCCCATTATGTGTACTGACCACTCCCCAAAAACATAATTTCCTGCTTGTGTGATTGGCTCACCAGTTTTCCCAGAAGTCTGCCTAAGATACAAGTCAGATTTCAGGCATCCCCTGCAACACAAATGTCATTTTTGGAGAGATACTTTCAATGGGAACACATCTAAAAGGGATGCAGGTCCAGCAGATTTCCTCACTAGTGTTCTGCAGCTGCCCACCTGACAGTTAATTGTGAAACCACTCCCATTAGACCTACTCAGAACAGAGGCACAGACAAACACACAGGGATTTCTTCAGAATAACAAAAAGGTAGGAATCTGCAGCAAAGTTTGTTTTAATCCTTGCAGTGTACATAGATCACCCAGAGGGGAATGTTTTTTACTCAACAAAAGGAGTTCAAATCTCGGCCGGTTCAAAGATTTGAACCGTCTTTGGCTGGCCTGGGCCACTGTGCTGCCTACTGATGTTGGCTATAGCTGGCGGCACTGATCCTTTGGGAAAAACCCAACGGAGTGGTTGTACAGCAGTTGATCGATAGATCAATTGCCCTCTTGTACATGAATATTTACATATTGTACACAGAAACAAGGTAAAATACTTTATTTTAAAGTGCACCAGCCACTTTGTTCATTAACTTTAAAGCGGAGTTTCACCGAAAAAAATAAATTATTTAAAGTCAGCAGCTACAAAAAGTGTAGCTGCTGACTTTTAATAATCAGACACATATCTGTCCCAGGGTCCAGCGATGCGGGCGTATGAAGCCCCGCTCCTCTCCACGGCGCCGGCATTTTTACTGTGGGTGCCCAGCTGTGGATTCACAGCAGGGCATGCACTGCACAATCGTGAGCCATGCTATGCGCTGTGAATGGCCGGGCACCCTTCTGGGACCTGTGATATGTTCCAGAAGATTGCAGGGAGGATGGGGGGGGGGGGAGAGGTGAACTTCCTTACAATAAATCCAATAAGCTCCCTGCCCGCAGACCCCCACAACCACCGGCCAGGGTTGTGGGGAAGAGGCTCTTGTCCTTGAATTATTTTGCCCATCATGGGCGAAAGTGGGGCCCCATGTCAAGTTTTGCCTAAGGCCTCACAAAGCCTAGAGCCGCCTCTGGTGCTGGTATATGTTGCCCAATGTAGTCACAAAGCAAGGACAGGCAAAAAGAAAAAAAGGGGGACATCAATGCAGTCGCACAGCGAGGACGTCCTAAACAAGAGCAACTAGACTGCTTTACAAGACAAATTTACTATAATATTGAACTTTGTTTCATATGTTCTTCCCCTCGTTTTCTCTGGTACCACCAATAATAAAACCTGCCCTTAACCACGCTTTAAATAAACTTCTGTTTAGAATGAAAGGAGAGGAATTCAAACAGCGGAAAAAAAAAAAAAAAGGAAAAAAAATTGTAGCGTTATATACGGTCTATGTGTCAATGATCCCCAAGAGATAAGCAGGCTTTGTCTGAGACGTACCGGATTAGATAGCAGCAGAAGAGCAGGCTCAGGATGAAGACGAATATCGCCGTGCCAAACACCACAATGTAGATGTTGAGGGGGAGGTTCTGGAACCCAATATTAGGCATTCTGAAGCTGTAGTGCTGGAAGTCTGGGCTCATGGATTGGCTGAAAAAGAAAACAGATACATTAATAGAAATATAGCACATATTTCTCAGTAATATACAAGTCCCTTGACATTACCCAAATAATCAATACTTTGCGACACACTGGCATCATGCCTCTTCCACCAGCTTAACACTGGGTATCACTTTTCCCTTGCCACCAGCTTAACATGTACCCATCATTAAAATAGAATACCAATAGATTACATATCAGCATTACCAGATCCCATTAATATTTTAGTTAAAGTTGCCGTTTGCTGGATAGATATAAAGTGCTTCTTCTAAGCTCTCCCGTCTGAGCTGAAGCCCAGGCAATGATCATGATTGCTACTTAACATAAGAATTGTGGGTGTTCCGGAAGTCCATCCCATGCCTACGACCATGACCACATTGCGATCTTTGATGCATCTTCAACCTTGTAGCCTTACTTTTTCTATGGCTCCATGCCTCAAAAGGCGTACTAGAGCTGCATTAGCCACTCAGTTGGGTGTTTCCGGGGTCTGCTGTTATGAGACTGTAGTTGCTACTTAAAGCGGGAGTTCACCCATTTATTAAAAAAAAAAAAATTTCCCCTTAGATTCCTGCTCGTTTGGTCTAGGGGAATCGGCTATTTGTTTTAAAATATGAGCAGTACTTACCCGTTTTCGAGATGCATCTTCTCCGTCGCTTCCGGGTATGGGTCTTCGGGAGCGGGCGTTCCTTCTTGATTGACAGTCTTCCGAGAGGCTTCCGACGGTCGCATCCATCGCGTCACTCGTAGCCGAAAGTCGGTGCGGCTCTATACTGCGCCTGCGCACCGACGTTCGGCTTCTTTCAGAAAATCGTGACGCGATGGATGCGACCGTCGGAAGCCTCTCGGAAGACTGTCAATCAAGAAGGAACGCCCAGTCCCGCAGCCCATACCCGGAAGCGACGGAGAGGATGCATCTCGTAAACGGGTAAGTACTGCTCATATTTTAAAACAAATAGCCGATTCCCCTAGACAAAACGAGCATCCATCTAAGGGGAAAAAGTGCTCCCTAAGGGTGAACCTCCGCTTTAACATTAGAATAGTAGGTGTTCCGTTAGAGTTTACAGAAGTCCATCCCATCCCTGCTACCATGACCACAATGCAATCTTTGGTGCATCTTAAACCTTTGAGCCTAATGCCGCGTACACACGATCGGAATTTCCGACAAGAAAAGTTTGATGTGAGCTTTTGGTCAGAAATTCCGACCGTGAGTAGGCTCCATCTGACTTTTTCTGTCGGAATTTCTGACAGCAAAAATTTGAGAGCTGGTTCTCAATATTTCTGACAAGAAAAGTTCTTGTCGGAAATCTATATCGTCTGTTTGCAATTCCGATGCACAAAAAAACATGCATACTCGGAATCAAGTCGACGCATGCTCAGAATCATTGAACTTCATTTTTCTCAGCTCGTCGTAGTGTTGTACGTCACCACGTTCTTGGTGGTTGGAATTGTGTGTGACCGTGTGTATGCAACACAAGTTTGAGCCAAAATTTTGTCTGAAAAAAATCCAGTTTTCTTGTCTGAATTTCCGATCGTGTGTACGCAGCATTACTTTTTCTATGGCTCCGTGCCTCAAAGACATACCAGAGCTACATTAGCCACTATGTGAAGTGATTCCAGGGTGTGCCATAGAAGATTGCAGTTGGGATTTTAGGACCCACGTGCCAGAGGCAATTTGTGCTCGGAGTGTCTAGTAGACCGCATTAGGAAAAAGTATGAGGGGAAACGGGAAAAGTGACCTGGGGTGTGCCGTAGTCACATGGTCAGTATGCCTAAAGGGGGGATACCCAAGTATAAGTAAAAGAAAGGAAAAGGGGAATCCAAAGCCAGACGTTCCTTCACTGAAAAAGACGCTCTGGCAAGAGCAGAAGCAGAGGCCAAGAAGGCAGAAGCAGAGGCCAAGAAGGCAGAAGCAGAGGCTCGAATAAAGATTCTTGAATCAGAGATGGAAGAGGAAGTTGCATTAGCTAAAGTAAGACTACTTGAGCAAGCATTAAGCCAAGGTCTTGATCCAGTCTGCTCGCCACCACAGGAGGTAGAAGATCCAGCTGACTGCACCAGCGACTATGTAGAACAGTCGCCAGGCAATGAGGATAGAGGGCGGGTTTAAATACAGCCCGGCTCCTCCTACAAATACAGGCTGACCTGCGGCCAGCATTCCCACTAACCTTCCAGCAAGTCTTTGGAGTGTGGATGGAAACCCGGAGAACCTAAGTGCCAACCACAAAGACACGTGTGCTGCCCTACAGAAAGCCTATATTTCCAATTAGTCAGACCCTCTTTGATTGGCTTGCAGTGAGGTTTAGAAGATTAGAAAGGCAATTCCTGTTGCAGAATAAGTAAGCAGGAAGCTAAGGCTGAATCTGTAATGAACAAACATGTTCTACAGTGTGGACATACCTAAAAAAAAAAAGAAAAACTCAGCATCTGCTCACTGTGTACACCAAAGGTCTTAAGAGTTTCCTGTAAGAAACCACTTGGGCCCAGATTCACAAACGAGATACGACGGCGTATCTCCAGATACGCCGTCGTATCTCTGAGTTGCGCCGTCGTATCTATGCGCCCGATTCTTAGAATCAGTTACGCATAGATTTCCCTTAGATCTGACTGGCGTAAGTGTGTTACACCGTCGTATCATAACTGCATATTTACGCTGGCCGCTAGGGGCGTGTACGCTGATTTACGCTTAGAAATAAGTAAATCAGCTAGATACGCGAATTCACGAACGTACGCCCGACCGACGCAGTACAGATACGCTGTTTACATTAGGCTTTTCCCGGCGTAAAGTTACCCCTGCTATATGAGGCGTATATGCAGCGTACCAATGTTAAGTATGGCCGTCATTCCCGCGACGAAATTTGAACATTTTACGTCGTTTGCGTAAGTCGTCCGTGAATGGGGCTGGATGTAATTTACGTTCACGTCGAAACCAATACGTCCTTGCGGCGTATTTTGAGCAATGCACACTGGGATACGTGAAAAACGTCAATCACGTCGGGTCACATAACATTAACATAAAACACGCCCCCCGTCCCATATTTGAATTAGGCGGGCTTACGCCAGCCTATTTACGCTACGCCGCCGCAACTTACGGAGCAATTGCTTTGAGAATACAGCACTTGCCCGTCTAAGTTGCAGAGGCGTAACGTAAATAGGATACGTTACGCCCGCGCAACAATACGCCGATCTATAAGAATCTGGCCCTCGGTCTTCTCTTGAAAGGTTAATATCGAGGGTTGGAGATAGTGACATGTTTCATTTATTTTTAAAGGACCAAAAAACACATCACTTTTAAATCGGTTATTGCTCAGATTAGTTGTATCTTACCTATACTGGAAGAATATTGTTTTTTCTGTTAGGGACCAGCAGAGGCAGGTCATGGACCAGCAGAGACAGGTCATGGACCAGTAGAGGCAGGTCATGGACCAGCAGAGACAGGTCATGGACCAGCAGAGACAGGTCATGGACCAGCAGAGACAGGTCATGGACCAGCAGAGACAGGTCATAGGCCAGCAGAGACAGGTCATGGACCAGCAGAGACAGGTCATGGACCAGCAGAGACAGGTCATGGACCAGCAGAGACAGGTCATAGGCCAGCAGAGACAGGTCATGGACCAGCAGAGACAGGTCATGGACCAGCAGAGACAGGTCCTCTCTCAGACTCCATCGCACACAAGGATTTGCTGGGAGACGCCCCTTTCTATGGACTCGGAGAGCCATGCGTGTCACCACATTCCACTCTCCAAGCTTTGTTTCATTCCTCCAAATTTCATTTCCTACGTTACACCCATCCAGGTGGCTGGAAAATTCCATCACAGACAAAAGGGAAACAATTACCAGGCCTGGAGCACAAAGCGATTCTCCCAGACGGCTCCTCCTTTCTGTCGCTGGAAATCTGCTTTCTTCTCGACGGATGTGTACAGACTTTCCACAAATTAAAGTGGACCCAAATGGCAAAGTGAAAGCTTATGTCCAGGCATAACTTTTCTTTTTAGTTCTGGATAGATCAGATAGATCTTCCGCTAGAAGAAAACAAAGTCCCAGCGGGTGGGTGGGGATTTTTTTTCGAATCCACCTCACTCATGTGGATGGAGGAATCTGTGGCTAGCTTTAGCCCTCTTAGGTAGCCCATATATTAGTCATTTTTGGACCAAATTCCTTCATCCACCCACTCGATGTGGATGGGGGAATCCTTCAGATTAAGTTATTGTAATTTGACAGCGGGGTGGCTTCCCGCAGCACAGCAGGACGTAGCCGGTGGCACTGATCATACAGGAAAAAACAGATAGGCTGGTTGTACAGAAGTCAACTGGTAGATAGACTTCTGCACAACCAGCCTGCCCATACATGGATCAAAATGTGGCTGGTCCCTGCAGAACTGGCCGAATTTCAATCCATGTGCAGCCGGCTTTAAGTGTTGGCTTTACATATACTTTGTTGCTGTGGTGCCTTGAAGACAATTGAAGATTTTGCACCCGTCAGGTACAATGAACTTCCCCTCCCCGATCAGCTGGGCTCACCTGTGTTTACATACACACGTTGTCCTTCTGCTTTCACTTTCCTGTCTTTACATTGCACCTCCCTGTCACCCTCTAGGTAATCTTATCACAGGGAGAGACAGCCAACCCAGCTGGCACAACACTTGTGCTAATAGGTCGGCATGTTAATCTCTACAAACACCATTTAAAAAAAGCAAAGCATCCGCCAACGCAGGAAATACCATAGTTGATGGAGTTTGAAAGGCACAGTCCACCTTTTACAAAACTGTCAAATGCATACAAATAAAAAAAAGAATAAAAAAATGTGCATTTATTAAAGTTTTTTTCTTTTTTGCATTCAAGCCTGCAGAGCATTACGATCACGATCGATGTGTCAAAGGTGCAATGCACAGGATCCTGCATTGTTTACCTCCTATACAGACCTTCTGTTATGGGGATGGTGGAAGTAAACAAACTACAAGTATGGAGACTACTATTACATTTATTAAGGGTTGGGGTAATGAGACCATATTTTACATTACACCCCCTAAAGCTTCGCTAGAGTTCCAGTCCCCCCTCCCCCCCCCCCCACGACAAAAAATTAAAGTCAGCAGCTACAAATACTGTAGCTGCTGACTTTTAATATTAGGACACTTACCTGTCCAGGGATCCCCTGATGTCGGCACCTCAGCCGATTTTCGCATTGGCTCTCAGATGCAGCTGCCACCATTCGTGGTAAGGGAAGCAGGCAGTGAAGCCTTTTGGCTTCACAGCTGGTTCCTTACTGCACATGGATGAAGTGCACTGCGCTTTCTAACTGGTCCGGCGGCAGAGCAAGGAGGCCGAACTTCTGAGGGATGTTGCTGCAGGGCAGTCTCCCAGAAGTGGGAGTGGGTACCTGTCAAAAACAGGTGCCCATTCCCCCCTCACCCCTGAAAAGTGCCAAATGTGGCACTGGAGGGAGCAGATAAGCAGAGCTTCCACTTTTGGGTGCAACTCCACTTTAATTTATGGTGTACCATGAAACATGGTTCCAAAGGTGCTACTACAAGACTAGGATATAGACCAGGGGTGCCCAATCAGTGGCCCGGGGGCCACATGTGGCCCGCAGAGCCCTCTGATGTGGCCTGCGACCTCGAGATCCCAGGCCTCCTTTAGTCTAATGAGAACCTCCAGGGCCAAGAGTTTCTGACATTCTTCTGTATAGAGTGGGTTGTAAGGCATAGTGGGTGTAGTACAAGGTAGATTCATGGGTGCCAGACACTTCTTGAATGCAAAGAGATTTTTTTTTCTCTTTAACATAACTTTGGGAGAGGTTAGGGCCAGAACACCCTTAGGTAGTTCTAATGTTAATTTGGCAGACTCCGAGACTTCTACAGGTAGACAGCCATGCAGGGAAAGGCATCCAGCAAGATGCCACATCTGCATGAGTAGGAATGCTGTCTCCTATGGCAACAGTCTTAGAACAGTTCCTAACACAAGTTGTACTGATCTCCTTTACTTTCTCTACAATCACTTCTTGTAGTTCTTCTCCCCATGGGCTCCCACTCTCTCTCACTAGACTTGCTTATTCACTGCCACGGAATCCCTCCCCCTGCAAGACACCAAACTAGGTATAAAAATCTTTTTTTCACAGGAATTTCTGGGCAAATTTAGGGGTGCGCGCTATACCCCAATAAATACGGTATTTTTTTAAAGAATGTTAAAATGTATTTAATTTTACAATTTGTAATTTTTTTTAAGTGACAGGTAAGCCAACAGTGCTGTGGGGGAGCAGCACAGTGACAGGGGGTCAGAAGCAGGCAGAACAGGAAGGCGGATTGGTGCAGGGGGAAGTAATTCTGTAATTGCCCCTCCATCCAACCACAGCGATTCCCTCTGCTGCCTGGGCGCCCCCATTTGCCCAGGCCCCCTACAGGAGGACTGGTGGTCCACCCCTATCAGCGGCCCTGCGGCCATCTGATCTCTGCATACATGGCAATAGAATCGTACAAAGTTCTCAAAATCATCCACATTGAAAGCGTTATGTAGGTATATTTAATTTTTGCAATTATAACAGCATCTGATCTGATGCCCACATGGTCAGAGGGTCGCCCATAGTGATGGAAACCGCCCACATTGAAAGTTTCATGTAGGGATTCTTAGCAATCATCTTTACAATTATAGGTATGCAATCTCTGCATACATGGTATAAGAATCACCCAAGTGATCGAAATCGCCCAAATTAAGTTTAATTGCCCACAAGTTTCAAGTAGGTATTTCAGAACCGATCGTCTTTGCAAATATAACAGCATCTGATCTGATGCCCACATGGTTAAAGGGTCGCCCATAGTGATGGAAATTGCTCACAAATTGTTGAAAGTTTCATGTAGGGATTCTTAGCAATCATCTTTACAATTATAGCTATGCGATCGCTGCATACATGGTATAAGAATCGTACATAGTGATCGAAATCGCCCACATTAGGTTCAATCGCCCCACAAGTTTCAAGCAGGTATTTTGTAACGATCATCTTTGCAATTACAGCAGCATCTGATCTGATGCACGCATGGCCAAAGTAGCCCAAAGTGATGACAATCACCCACATTATTATTACAACTTTGGATTATGACCATAATTCGTTCTGGAAACATGCTTGTAATCCAAAGCACTTGTATATCAAAGTGAATCTCCCCATAAGAAATAATGAAAACTCAAATGATTCGTTCCACAACCATTTATTCATAAGTCCTTTAGTTTATAGTCCATATAAAGGGCCAGATTCACATAGAGATATGACGATGTATCTCCTGATAAATTGTTACAAAACTTTATTTATCACAATAATATGAGTTTTAAAAGAAAGCTTTTTTAAAAAAATCCTTTCAAATAATTAGTTCAAACAAATATGAATTATAAATAATTTTTTAAATGATCCCCTTCCTTTCTTTTTCCCCACTAGGATTAACGAAAATGCGAGAGCATTAAGTGAACCAGAGGGGTTAATAAGGAAGGACACATGCCTCCATAAATCGCATAGGAATGACCAGAGTGCGAGTACTCATCAGCCGTTTACACACATCAGCTTATACAAGCGATGGCTAAAACGAGGGCTGGTTACAGTGGTTGGAACGCACGGTCAGCAAGGTGGGAGTGTCTCCTCCAAGGCTATTGACGTGTGACCAATCAGTATAGCAGAGGGGTGGGAACTCTGTATCCCGATCCCTCGGACCACGTGACCGCCGCGCACCAATCAGAGGTGAGCGGTAGACGTCACTGACAATGAACCCGCAGTAACGGTGCACAGCTGATGGGGAGTTACTCTACAGCCCTGTCAAAGGCTGACCAATAGGGTCCACGGAGGGGAGGTACCAAGATCAGAGCTCCCACTATAAATTAAACAGTCTAAGACGTGTAGCCACGCCCTCTGAAGACGTGGACCTATCACGAAACGCGTCAGGGCGTGACTACACGACGATTCAGCTTGCAAGGCAGCCCAGCTTCTACCCGGGACTTACGAGGGGAAATTTGAGCCTGAGTAATTTGGAGCCATATTCCTGAGTGAGCAGAGGCAGCAGCCTTTATGACAAGCGCTTTTTATCTTTAATCTTGTGTAAGCATGAGCGGGTAGCAGGGGTTTTATGATTATAAATAAAAAGGATTTTACACTATGCAAAGTCTCTCTTGCTTCCCTGCATGATTGCCAAGCTACACTGATTGAAGAGCGCACGGATCATCACTATACACCAGAGGAGGAGAACCGATGAGTGATTACCACCAGTGGATGTATCCAATGCTTTTAAAGTACTACTTTTTGGTGAGTACAATACCTTAGGGGGAAATCACAGACAGCTCCAATCAGCATTTGAATGAACAAACAGCTATACTGTGAAATCACTCCACACAAAGAACAGCATATTAGAGGAAGTGCAAGGACTATCATTAATTGATTCACAAAGAGTGTGGACACATGTTACATAATACCTTTATGCATACATAACTTTATAAACTTTTTCCTCAACTAACCATTGCAGTATATGAGTATTGGACTCATAAGCCATTTGATAGGCTTTTTTTAGCGCTGTTAATGTTTTATTAATATTTCTTAATAACACATCGTTTTTTATATCTCCTGATACACCGTCGTATCAGAGTTGCGTCGGTCGTATCTATGCGAGTGGTTCATAGAATCAGTTACGCATAGATATGCCTAAGATCCGACAGGTGTAACTGTGTTACACCGTCAGATCCTAACTGCAATTTTAAAATGGCCGCTGGAGGGCGTTCTCGCTGATTTACGCCGAGTATATGTAAATCAGCGAGATACGCCAATTCACGAACGTACGCGGGCCCAACGCAGTCACTTTACATCGTTTACGTAAGGGTTTTCCCGGCGTATAGTTACCCCTGCTTCTATGAGGCGCAGCCAATGTTAAGTATGGCTGTCGTTCCCGCAACAAAATTTGAATTTTTTACGTCGTTTGCGTAAGTCGATTGCGAATACGGATGGACGTAATTTACGTAAACGTCGAAACCAATGACGTCCTTGCGACGTCATTTGGAGCAATGCACGCTGGGAAAATTTCCGGACGGCGCATGTGCTTTTCGATCGGCAAGGGGACGCGCCTGATTTGAATAGTACACTCCCCCTAGCTGCGGAATTTGAATTCCGCCGGGGGATTTACGATACGCTGCCGCAAGTTTTGAGGTAAGTGTTTTGTGAATTACCCACTTGCCTCAAAAACTTGCGGCGGCGGATCTTAAATCACATAGGTTAGCGGATCTTAAGATCCGCTAACCTATCTGAATCTGGCCCACAGATTATAGTAATGATAGGTTGTGCAACCAACAAATGTCCATCCACAAATGGAAGCCTCCACAAGGGGATTAGAAGAAAAATCAAGCAGGAGCTACAGAGTATAAAAAGAGAGGCGCCTCTAAGTGTAGCAATACGTTGCTAAATGTTGTACCTTCATTAAATGTCACAATTTTGCTACACTTAGGAGGAGCCTTTCGTATCTTTTATACAAAGTTGTGACATGACGCTACTCTTATATCAAGACATCGCTTGTATATCAAGTCAAACTTTATTAACCACTTGAGACCCGCGCTATTGACAAAAGACGTCAACAGCGCGGCTCTAAAGTGCTGGGTGGACGTCTTTGGACGTCATTAAATTGCATTACCCGCGCGCCTCTGGGGGGCGTGCAGCGGGTAAACACTGTCACGGCGCATCGCTGAAGAGCCGATGCGTGTACCTGTTGGCCGCGATGTCCGCCAGGTACACGCGATCGTCGGTAAGACAGCAGGGACGTGGAGCTCTGTGTGTAAACACAGAGCTCCACGTGCTGTCAGAGGAGAGGAGACCAATCTGTGTCCCTTGTACATAGGGACACAGCATCGGTCGCCTCCCCCAGTCACTCCCCTCCCCCCACACAGTTAGAACACACCTAGGATACACATTTAACCCCTTCCTCACCCCCTAGTGTTAACCCCTTCCCTGCCAGTCACATTTATACAGTAATTAGGGCATTTTTATAGCACTGATCGCTGTATAAATGTGAATGGTCCCAAATTTGTGTTAAAAGTGTCCGATACGCCCGCCGCAATATCGCAGTCCCAATAAAAAAATCGCAGATCGCCGCCATTACTAGTAAAAAAAAGAAATAATAAAAAAAAATCATAAATTCTGTTCCCCATTTCGCAGGCGCTATAACTTTTGCGCAAACCAGTCGCTTATTGCGTTTTTTTTTTTTTTTTTTTACAAAAATACGTCGAAAAATACATATCGGCCTTAACTGAGAAAAAAATAGTTTTTTTTTTAAAAAAATTGGGATATTTATTATAGCAACAAGTAAAAAAAATATATATTTTTTTTAAATTGTCGCTCTTTTTTTTTGTTTATAGCGCAAAAAATAAAAACCGCAGACGTGATCAAATACCACCAAAATAAAGCTCTATTTGTGGGGAAAAAAGGACGTCAATTTTGTTTGGGAGCCACGTCGCACGACCGCGCAATTGTCAGTTAAAGCGACGCAGTGCCGAACCGCAAAACCTGGCCTGGGCATTTAGCTGCCTAAAGGTCCGGGGCTTAAGTGATTAAATGTCACAATTTTTCTACACTTAGAGGAGCCTTTCGTATCTTTTATACAAAGTTGTGACATGACGCTACTCTTATATCAAGACATCGCTTGTATATCAAGTCAAACTTTATTAAAAAATTTTGCTGGTCTTGCAAAACGCTCTCAAACCAAGGTTTTACTGTATTATTATACAGGATTTACATAGAGTCAACAGTTTGCTCAGCGCTTTATAATGTAGCCATTAGGAATTCTATAGCGATCATACATACAATTTTAACCCTTATTCTTTGCTAAACAGCAGGATAAAAACACGCATCAGATGTCGCTTTTTGGACGCCAACGCTGCAACAAACAGCCAAACAAACTAAATATAAAACACTTTCACTTTCAAAGCCAACAAAAAAAAGAAACAATTAAAAAAAGGCATGGCTCTGGAAATTCCCCGTCTCCCCTTCAAAAATAGTTGACGGGGCTCCAAGATTCCAGGCTTCCATGGAAGAATGTTCCAATTGTCTGTAAGGAGGGGGGGGGATGAAACTTACCCAGCACGGCTGCCATTGTACTTGTGCAGTTGGATGTGTATGGGAGGAAAGAACTGCATTGTGGAGAGCGGAGAGATGTAGAAGCTGCTGCAGCTGCCAGATCTGTTTACAAAGGACCTGGGCCAGTCCTTTATGAGTCAGCGGCCGGGAGGGGAGGAGACTCGGAGTCACATGGTTATATAAAAATAAATAGAAAAAAAAGTGGGTGCTTTTTGTAGTTGCCAGTCACAGGAAGTCTCGTGGAGTTGTGTCACCGGGAGAGCAATGTTGTAGCCGTGTCATGCCGCAGCAAAGCGCTCAGTATAATCTGATGACTGATGTGTCACCGGCTTCATACCCCACCCAGCTATAAAGGGATGACAGTTCATTCCCGGCAGGTGACAGCTTGTCCTACCGATCATATAAATCCCGCTAATGCCGGGACCCTCCATTGTCAGATTAGTGCACCTACACGTCTCAACATACATTACCAAAAGTATTGGGACGCCTGCCTTTACACGCACATCAACTTTAATGGCATCCCAGTCTTAAAGCCTCGTACAGGGGCGGACTGACCATTCGGGCACTGCCAGAGGGCCCCATGCCACTAGGGGCCCCCATCAGGGTTGCCAGCCTTCGTAAAACTAGGAACTGTATGTAAAAATCTGTTTTTTTTTCTGCCGCTAGGTGTCGCCTCGTAGTTTTCCCCGCCGTCTATGCAAATTAGCTATTAACGCGAGATTCCCGAAGGTACGCGCGCTCGACGCAGAGAATTTACGACGTTTCCGTAGCCTTTGCGACGCGTAAAGTTGCCCCTGGGTCTATGAGGCGCAGCCAAATGTTAAGTATGGCCGTCGTTCCCGCGTCGAAATTTAAAAAAGTACGTCGTTTGCGTAAGTCGTCTGTGAATGGTGCTGGACTCCATTTACGTTAACGTCGAAATCTTGCGACGTCATTTAGCGCAATGCACGTCGGGAAATTTTAGGGATGGCGCATGCGCAGTACGATCTGTGTGGGAATGCGCCTAATTTAAATGATCCACGCCCCCTACCTGGATCATTTGAATTAGGCGGGCTTGCGCCGGAGAATTTACGCTACGCCGCCGCAACTTTACAGGCAAGTGCTTTGTGAATTAAGCACTGCCCTTAAAACTTGCGGCCGCGTAACGTAAATGAGATACGTTACGCCGCCGCTGTTTTACGCAAGTATACGAGAATCTGGCCCTGGGTGTGTATATTGTGTGTCTGTGTGTGTATACTGTGTGGCCCCATAATCTATTGCCTGGGGGCACCATAATCTCCTATTGCCTGGGGGCCCCATAATCTCCTTTTGCCTGGTGGCCCCATAATCTCCTATTGCCGGGGGCCCCATAATCTCCTATTGCCCGGGGGCCCCATAATCTCCTATTGCCCGGGGGCCCCATAATCTCCTATTGCCTGGGGGCCCCATAATCTCCTATTGCTGGGGGGTCCCATAATCTCCTATTGCCTGGGGGCCCCATAATCTATTACCGGGGGCCCCATAATTTCCTATTGCCCGGGGGCACCCTAATCTCCTATTGCCCGGGGGCCCCATAATCTCCTATTGCCTGGGGGCCCCATAATCTCCTATTGCTGGGGGCCCCATAATCTCGTATTGCCCGGGGGCCCCATAATCTCCTATTGTCCGGGGGCCCCATGAGTTGTCAGTCCGCCCCTGGCCTCGTACACACGATCGGATTTCCCGACAGGAATTGTGCGGTGACAGGCTGTCGTCGGAATATCCGACCGCTTGTACGCGCCATCGGACATTTGTTGTCGGATTTTCCGCCAACAAATGTTGGATAGCATGCTTTAAAATTTTCAACAAATGCGTGTTGGCGGATTATCCGATCTTGTGTACAGAAGTCCATCGGACAAAACTCCAAAGTACAAACATGCATGCTCAGAAGCAATGCTAACCATAACACAACATTAGCAGAATTTGCAGTTTGCAGTACAGTTTCGTGTTTGTTGGCCAACAATTCTTTGCCGTTTGTATGCAAGACAAGTTCATGGCCAACACCCTATGGTCAAAAGTCAGTTCTGTCCGCTGAAAATCCGATCGTGTGTACCAGGCTTTAGTCCATGGGGTTCAATATCGAGTCGGCCCACCCCTTGCAGTTATAACAGCTTCAACTCTTCTGGGAAGGCCAATATGGCGCCGGCTAATATAGAGCAGCAGTGTGTCGAATAGAAGGATGTTTGACAGTAAGAACGATTTTTGGGCATACTCTTAGTGCCCATTTTTATTGTAAATAAATATTTTGATTCCAATATTGTTTAAATCAGGGGTCTCCAAACTTTTCAAACAAAGGGCCAGTTTATTGTCCTTCAGACTTTGGAAGGGCCAAATTGTGGACAACGGGGGGAAGAAAATGTCCCGGGCCCAGCATCAATGAGAATAAATATAGCCTCAGGGTTGGTGGTCAGTAGGTGTAGTGCCCATATTAGTAAGAAGAGTAGTATCCCATCATTGGTATCAGTAGAAGAAATAGTGCCCCCTCGTTGTCAGTTGGAGGAATAGTGCCCCAAGGGCCGGATAAAGGCTAGCAAAGGGCCACATCTGGCCCTCGGGCCGCAGTTTGGAGACCCCCTGGTTTAAATGGTTTATCTTTTGGAGAGTTTACTACCGCTTTAACTGGCAGGATCCACCCCCCTCTGCAGCCCAGCACTCCAGTGAGCGCTGGAGGGGCAGAGCAGAGAGCGGGTGACTGACCGGCTCT
Source organism: Rana temporaria (assembly GCF_905171775.1). NCBI lineage: Eukaryota > Metazoa > Chordata > Amphibia > Anura > Ranidae > Rana > Rana temporaria. The sequence goes on along the minus strand of NC_053489.1, from coordinate 642,639,417 downwards.
CTGCTCACTGAAGACCAAGAGCCAAGTGATCAACACTCTTTGATTGATCAGTTCTCGGTCTCAAAGGCAGTGGGGTAAAAGATGCAACATCCACCATAGGTATATATATATATTTTTTTTTTTTCCAGTCCCGAGCTTCTCTTTTAAATTTGAGCGTCAACGGTGTTTGATTGCAAAGAGAAACAATGGCCCGGATTCAGGTAGATTTGCCCCTTAGTTACGGAGGCGCAGGGCAGCGTTTTTGCCCTGCGCCCCCGCAAATTTCCTGCGCTACCCGCGATTCACGGAGCAGTAGCTCCGTAAATTGCGTGTGCGCTGTGTAAACTTGCCCTGCGTAAGGGCGCCTAATGTAAATGATCCCGTAGGGGGCGGGAATCATTTAAATTAGGCGCGCTCCCGTGCCGAGCGTAGAGCGCATGCTCCATCGGGAAACTTTCCCGACGTGCATTGCGGCAAATGACGTCGCAAGGACGTCATTTGCTTCAAAGTGAACGTGAATGGCGTCCAGCGCCATTCACGAATCACTTACGCAAATTACGTAAAATTCGAACGTCGCAACGCGGGAACGACGGGTATACTTTAGCATTGGTTGCCCCTGCTATTAGAAGGGGCAGCCTTACGCTAAACACGCCGTACGGAAACAACGTAAATTGCGTACGCAGGGCTCGCGCAACATTGTGAATCGGTGTTAGTATGCAATTTGCATACTATACACTGAGCACAATGGGAGCGCCCCCTAGCGGTCATCGCAAGAATGCAGCCTAAGATATGCGTGGCATAAGAGCCTTATGCCACGCAGATTTTAGGCTGCAGTCGGCGTTACGATGTTCCTGAATCAGGAGCATTCGTAACGCCGGGGCAAGTAAGCAATTGCGCTGTGTAACCTATGGTTACACAGGCGCAATTGCTTCTTGAATCCGGGCCAATAATTTTATCACTGAAGCAGAGATGCAAGGTGGCAATTTCAACATTTGTTCCTCACAACCATGTACAGGCAGTCCCATCCATGTTAGACACATGGGCGTTTGACATCTGTGTGGGTACAGGTGGTTGTGTGCCCCAGTACTCACACTACGAGGTGGTATCAAAAAGTACTTAATTGATCCATGTTTACACACGATCACCTTCAAAATGGTCCCCTTGCACAGCAATACAACGTTCCCAGCGTCCTGGAAGTCCTGGAAGCGTGTCAAACACTTTCTGCTATGCGCCCTGGATCTCCGCAATGGTGTCAAAACAGAGACCTTTGAGCTAAATCTTCAACACATTGCAACACCGCCCTAAACTTGCCGAATCATCTCAAATGTGTCTGTGGCAGATCTGCCCAGTTTTATGCAGAATTTCACGTTTGCTCTTTGTTCTAACTTGCTGTCTATGGGCCAGATTCTCCAATATTCTGCGGCGGCATCGCGTAAGCTATTTACACTACGCCGCCGCAACTTACTGGAGCAAGTGCCGTATTCCTCAAGCACTTGCTCCGTAGTTTGCGGAGGCGTAGTGTAAAAGGCCCGGCGTATCCCCGCGTATTTCAAAGGGGGCGGCTTATATTTAAATTAAGCGCGCCCCCGATCGAACTGCGTATGCGCCGGGCTAAAAATAGCCCAGTGCGCATGCTCCAGTTCTCGGCGGAAAACATCAATGACGCCGACGTGTGCGTCATTGACGTAAAGACGTATTCAAAAACGACTTAGGAAAACGACGTACCCGACGGGAAAAGACGACGCGGACCCGACGCCATACTTAACATGGCATACGTGGGACTGGCGTAAGGTTACCCCTCATATAGCAGGGGTAACCTTACGCTTACGCAAACGACGTAAGCGATGGTTACGCAATGCGATTTCGTTCGGGAATCGGCGTATCAGGCTCATTTGCATAAACAAATGAGACATGAACGTAAACGCCACCTAGCGGCGAATTACATTTAAGATCCGACAGTGTAAGTGACTTACACATGTCGGATCTTAAGCGTATATACGCGGGTCAAAAAAGAGAGATACGACGGAGTTTCCTGAGATACTCCGTCGTAACTCTTCTGAGAATATGGCCCTATGATGAAATTCACAAACGTGGTAACAATAGCACCAGTTGCACAGCTCCCGATATACACAGGACAAGGTCCTTTGGCACACTGACATATGACGGTTGGTGCGCCCTGTGACTGTACGTGATGCCATCCGTTGGCGTGTTACAAAACTAGTCTCAAAACTTTTTGATACCACCCTATCTAAGCTCGGCAAAATGTATCCGTATGGATGTCATAGTTACATAGTAGGTGAGGTTGAAAACAAAGACACAAGTCCATAAATTCCCTTACGCGGAAAAGTTTTATCCCTATTGTGGGGTTACCAGTACGGTATTTGCACATTGAAATCATATGCCCTCTCAAGCGTCTTTTCTCTGTCAAACTGGTAGCAGCGGTTCAGCCCCAGTAGACATGAATGGGACTGCCTGCATGCAGAGGCAAGGAACACCTGTACATGCGGTGCAGGCAAACACGGCCCTGTTCACGGATGCACGATTAAGTACGCCAGTGAAGGAGGCCTAACAGGGATCATTTGAAGAAAAAAATATATTTCTTGAACTGGCAACATGCCTCATCGTGTGATTATTAAAGTGGAGCTCCACCCTAAAGTGGAACTCCCGCTGATCGGAACCCTCCCCCCCCTCCGGTGTCACATTTGACACCTTTCAGGGGGGAGGGGGGTGCAGATACCTGTCAAAAGACAGGTATTAGCACCCACTTCCGGCCACACAGTTTCAGGTAAACTGCAGGCATGACGTCATCACCCCCCCCCCCCCTCCGTTGTGTTCTGGGAGCACTCGGCTCCCAGTACACAGCGGGAGCCAATCTGCAGGCGTAGTGCGACTTGCGCATGCGCCGTAGGGAACCGGGCAGTGAAGCCGGAGTGCTTCACTTCCTGGTTCCCTCACCAAGGATGGCGGGGGGGCAGCAGAGTGACAAAAGATTGCTCGTCCCCCGCTGCGGACGGCGCTGGACTCCAGGACAGGTAAGTGTCCTAATATTAAAAGTCAGCAGCTGCAGTATTTGTAGCTGCTGACTTTTAATATTTTTTTTAAGCGCACATCCGCAGAATTAATTCTTTAAAAGAGAGGTCCAGCCTGAGCTGGTTAGGCTGGGCTTCTCCTCTGGGTCACAAACGTGCAATTCGTTTTGCACTCCTGTGACCCGTTTCCAGCAGAGAGCAATGTAAAGTGAGCTCTCTGCTGACGTCGCCAAGATCAGTCCAGGCACCACGTCATACCGATATCGGAAGTCTGGATCTGCCAGGTGCCTGGGCTGATGGCAGTCTCGGCCTCTCAGTGAGCCGCTGAGACGGCCTCTCCCCACCCCTCCACAGCTCAGCACTCCAGTGAGCGTGGAGGAGCAGAGCAGGAGAGCTGCTGATTGACAGTCAGCATCGCTCTGCTCGGGGAGCTGAGAGAACTGAGCCATAGGCGGTGTTAGATCGCTCGGTTCTCAGTAGAGAGGCGCCGGGAGACAGATGCTGCATCCACCTAGGTAAGTATGAATCTGCAAAAAAAACAGGATTCCCATACTTCTCCTTTAAATAGACGCTTGAAGTAGAGCAGAACAGAGGTTGTACAATCAGACTGTAACATGTGGTCAGCTTCAGGGCCTTTGTCAGTGAGCTTTGGTTCAAGTCAGACGGGTTTTGCAATCCATACAAGTCTGTAGAAAGCAAAACCTGCATGAAACAGGTGAAATGCAGTTCAGGAGAGTCATCTGCACCACCCAGTGAGTTCTCAATGATCTCGGGAATATCTCAAACTGATAACATCGACACCCGCCCAATGCCCATGGACATCAACCCTTTTTTTTACGTAGTTGTTGGAAAAACCTAAGGCCTACCTAAAGCATCCATCCATCATCACTCAGACAGGTCCATTAGTTATCATTAAATCTATAGCCTATAGCGTTATTAGTAAAATCTGGATTGTACAGTCTGTGGCCCAGATTCTCATACGAGTTACGCCGGCGTATCTCCAGATACGCCGTCGTAACTCTGAGTTTGAGGCGTCGTATCTATGCGCCTGATTCTTAGAATCAGTTACGCATAGATTTGTATTAGATCCGACCGGCGTAAGTCTCTTACGCCGTCGTATCTAAGTTGCATATTTACGCTGGCCGCTAGGTGTCGCTTCCGTCGATTTACGCGTTGAATATGGTAATGAGCTTGATACGCCGATTCTCAAACATACGTGCGACCGGCGCATTTTTTTACGTCGTTTGCGCAAGGCTTTTTTTCGGCGTATAGTTACCCCTGCTCTATGAGGCGTACTAATGTTAGGTATGGACGTCGGAACAGCGTAGAATTTTTGACGTTTTACGTTGTTTGCGTAAGTCGTCCGTGAATGGGGCTGGACATAAGTTACGTTCACGTCGACTAGGCATTGAGCGGGCGCAATTTAATTTGAAAAATCAACGTGATCCTGAGCATGCGCGCGCATGCGCCGTTCGTTAAAAATGTCAATCACGTCAGGTCACGATACATTAACATAAAACACGCCCACACTAGCCTAGTTTGAATTACGCCGTATCAGATACACTACGCCGCCGTAACTTAGAGCGGACAAATTTTCAAAATACGGGACCTGCCGCTCAAAGTTACGGCGGCGTAGTGTATCTGATCACTTGTATCACGAGTATGCGTGTATTTAAGATCAACTGGTTACATCACATCTGTATTTAGCAGACGTAAGGTTTTTTCCGGCACAAAAAGATGGTTACTGTGTATGGAACAATCCGTCATATGAAAGATCGCTCACCAGTCTGATGAGCGCGGTCTTATTTCAATGCATGGCTGATGTGTCTTTGGACAAATACGTGAATAAAATCTATTGAGCTGGCTGTAGACATTAGATTGGCTGAACCCAAGACCGTATTCCAGACCTTTGAGACCGAGTGCGAGTAACGATTTTAATTGTCATGTGACAGTGGCACTAATATGACGCACTGATGAAGCGTGGACTGTGTCAATTTTTTTTTTTTTTTTACATTTCTTTTAAAATGCTTTTTTTTTGTGTGTGTGTGTGGGGGGGGGGGGGGGGGTTTACAATGTAACTTTTAAATATTTATTACAATTTTTTCATCAGCCCTATTAGGGGGCCTTGTGGAGATATCAGGGGTCTAAAAAGGCCCCTGATATCTCCCCTTTGAGACAGGGAAAGGGATTAAGGACATAGATTCCCCAGTCCCATTCACTGCAGCCTCAGCTGCACTGAAGATGAATGGACTGGAGACAGAGGCTCTTCTCCATTCATAAACTGAAGCAAAAACATAGTTTACAATTCTTAGTTATGAAAGGACAGAGTCACTGACTCTGTCCATTCTGAAGAGGAAGGAGTAGGTAAATGACAGATTTACCGGCTCCTTCCTCCGCTCTCCATCCTGAAACATACGGGACATAGGGGACCCAAGGGAGAACATAGAAAGTCAGAGAATACGCAGGGGAAAACGGAGGAGGACACAGAGGGCGACCCAGAGGACAAAACAGATCGGGATCCGGAATGCCGGGGAGGATGCAGGGGGACCCAGAGGACAAAACGGATCGGGATCCGGAGAGCCGGGGGGGGGGGGGGACGCAGGGGGACCCAGAGGACAAAACGGATCGGGACCTGGAGGAGGACATGGAGAATGTTGCAGGGGGACCTGGACGTACAGGACGTCAGCGCGAGAGTAGCCGAGCCTGCCCGACGATACACGAGTGTACTGCGCTCGGTATATGTCGGCGCAGTATTCAAACTCGGCGCGGGAAACGAGCGGGGAGGATGCGAGGACACCGCAGAAGGACGCCGGACCCGACGAAGAGGACACCCGAAGCCGCAGACGGACGCCGGACCCGACGATGGACGCCGCGCAAGACACCAAAACTGTAAGTACAAATAAACTTTTTTCCACAGGAATTCGGGGCAACTTTAGGGGTGCGTGCTATACGCGGGAGCGCGCTATACCCCGATAAATGCAGTATTTTTGTTTTTTAACCCCATTATGTTATTAAACATCTCAGGCCTGGGTCACACCTCTGTGTTTTTTGGTGCTTTTTGCAGAAACACACTACAGTTCATTTACATGTTTTCCTATGGGACACGTTCACATCCAGGATTTTTTTTCAGGTGCTGCGTATTTGGAAAGGGCAAGGACTTTGTTTTTTTTGGTTCAATATACTTCAATGGAGAAGCTGCAGAAAAGCATGCAATGTGTTTTTGCGGCAATTTGTGTTTTGTAATCTGCCCAAATTTTTTTTTAAATGCAATTTTTTATTTTTTTAAGGCTATTATCCAATTAATCGATTAATCGATACAATAATCGGTCAACTAATCGATTATGAAAATAATCGTTAGTTGCAGCCCTAATGTGTACAGACCGGTCAGGCTGTAATGTTAGAATGCCAGGGCAGCTCAGCCACCTGATTTTACTGCCCCGTGGCCACAAAGGTGAAAAAGCCCTAACACACAAATGTGAGCCATGACAACGTACAGCCGTGTTAAACATTCAAAATCATAAGGCAGTCCATTCATTTTTAATGTTTACAAGCTCAGCAGTGCAATATTCAGGTCACAGCGACTCAAAGGTGTTAAATCCGGACTAAAAATAGCAATTATTTTCTTATGCAAATACATTTTGTTTTGTCTGTTCCTCCTTATGACTGATCAGTATTGTTCCAGGACCAAAACTCAAAGTGGTGACATAACCAACGGATGACAGCTCAGTGACCAGGACTATAGATCTATAAATGAAGGGTCTTTTCACACATAGGGCACTGTGCTGGGAAATGTATATATATATATATATATATATATATATATAGTGTGTGCTGAGCTCTGGATGGAGAATGAATGGCACCACACGACAGTACAGGAACACAGAGAATTGTGGTGCACTGCAATGATGCAAGTGGGGTTTTCTTTTGCCTTGAGGGTGATCTGCCAACCTATTTAATGATGGGGCACCGTTTCTCCCATTAATACCAATGATGGGGCACCATTCCTTCCACCAATACCAATGATGGGGCAATATTCCTCCCACTAATACCAATGATTCCTCCCACTAATACCAATGATGGGTATTAGGGTTGTCCCGATACCACTTTTTTAGGACCGAGTACAAGTACCGATACTTTTTTTCAAGTACTCGCCGATACCGAATACCGATACTTTTTTTTAAATGTGTCCCCAAATGCAGCCATGTCCCCCCACAAATGCAGCCATGTCCCCCCACAAATGCAGCGATGTCCCCCACGAATGCAGCGATGTCCACCACAGATGCAGCCATGTCCGCCACAGATGCAGCCATGTCCCCCACGAATGCAGCCATGTCCGCCACAGATGCAGCCATGTCCCCCACATATGCAGCCATGTCCCCCCACATATTCAGCCATGTCCCCCCACAGATGCAGCCATGTCCCCCCACAGATGCAGCCATGTCCCCCCACAGATGCAGCCATGTCCCCCCACAGATGCAGCCATGTCCCCCACATATGCAGCCATGTCCCCCCACATATGCAGCCATGTCCCCCCACATATGCAGCCATGTCCCCGCCATGTCCCCCACATATGCAGCCATGTCCCCCCCACATATGCAGCCATGTCCCCCCACATATGCAGCCATGTCCCCCACATATGCAGCCATGTCCCCCACATATGCAGCCATGTCCCCCACATATGCAGCCATGTCCCCCACATATGCAGCCATCTCCCCCACATATGCAGCCATCTCCCCCACATATGCAGCCATCTCCCCATACCTAGATGCTGCCGCCTAGTTAATCAGCGTGCGGGGAACATTACAGCTTTCATTTGAATAGCTGTCTGTTCCCCGCCGTGCCGCGTATAGACACTCCCCCTTGCTCGGGATTGGACGGGTGATCTGTATATCACAGTGCAGATCACCCGTCCAATCTATACGCAAGACGGCGGGGAACAGACAGCTATTCAAATGAAAGCTGTAATGTTCCCCGCACGCTGATTAACTAGGCGGGGGCGTTGCGGTATGCGGCGGCGGCGGCGGCGACGGGGGGGTTAGTATCGGATCTGGCATTGGGGGCATTTGCGGGAGTACAAGTACTCCCGCAAATGCGCAGTATCGGTCCCGATACCGATACTGGTATCGGGACAACCCTAATGGGTATGCACCGCATACTAGCTCATTATGAATTACTTACCTCAGATTGAAGCTCCCGTATCGCAGCCCAGTTGTTTCTTCTTTTGTGTTTTTGTATGGAAGAGTAGAAGGGTCTACCTTTGCTCAGTGAGAAAACATCAGAAAAAAATATCAGTTCTCTATAGGGTGGCCCCCAAAGAGACACAATAATCCAGAGCTGGACCGACTGAGGAGCTGGGTGGTGACAATGGCAATTTTTTACGCCTTTTCTGTTGATGCCAGTGGAAGCACATGTTCACAAAAATACACAGGATTACGTAAAAGCCAACAACTTTCCGTCCGGTCTTTAAATGCCCCTTGTGGTTTGGAATTTCCCAGCTACAATGAGATACATTGTGATTGTTTACTTTGTAATGTTTATAGCTTTCTGCACAAAGTATTTCACTTTCACTATAAGTACTTGTTTAGATGACATTCCCAACCAAAAAACACACAAGAAAAATGGAGGATGTGAAAGCGCCATTAATGGGTTTAAGTAACTCTGAAATTACCAAAATGATGCAAATCGCAACATTTCACTTGCCGGTGTTCTGCCGATATGGTTCTTCCTAGCAATATGATTCCCCCTTGACTGCGCAGGCGCAATCCGAGCCAACAGAAATCACAGAACCTGATCAGCTGTTTTCAGGTGTACCCGCCCCACAGTTGTTGTTGCAACAGGTCCAGGGCGACGTGGACCTCGCTTCGCTCGCTCGGTCTCCTGGCTCTTTTTTTTTTTTAACATGCTCCAAATCCACAGGGATGGTAAGGAATGAGGCTGGATGCTGCCCCGAGCCGCAAATGCGCCGTGTACACCTGAAGAACAGCTGATCAGGTTCGGAGATTTCCGCGGGCTTCGTCTGCGCCTGCACAGTCGAGGCAGGAACATATCCGATGGAGGAACCAGCTTGACAAGACACCGGTGCAGGTGTTGCATCAGGAGATGAAAATGATGACGAAATATGATAAATAGGTTACTGACGGTCTATCCGTTTCCTGCACCCAAATTTTGGCATAGATATCATGATAAATTACATATAGCTAGATTCAGGTAGGCAGGCGTATCGTTGCGGCGGCGTAGTGTATCGTGTTTACACTACGCCGCTGTTAGTTAGCGAGGCAAGTACATTCACAAAGTACTTGCCTGCTAAGTTACGGCGGCGTAGCGTAAATCGGGAGGGCGTAATGGCGCCTAATTCAAATTCGGCTCAGGGGGTGTGTTTTATGTTAATAGGGGGTGACCTGACGTGATTGACGTATTTTATGAACGGCGCATGCGGCGTCTGTGTACATATCCCAGTGTGCATTGCGGCAAAGTACGCCGCACGGTCCTATTGGTTTCGACGTGGACGTAAATGACGTAAATCCCTATTCACGGTCGACTTACGCAAACAACGTAAAATTTTCTAATTTTGACGCGGGAACGACGGCCATACTTAACATTACTATTCCAGCTATTTGATGGAATAACTTTAGGCCTGAAAGTGCGTTACGTAAACTGCGTATCTTTACTGCGTCGGGCAAGCGTACGTTCGTGAATCGGCGTATCTACTCATTTACATATTCTAGGCCGACCGCAATGGAAGCGCCACCTAGCGGTCAGCCTAAAAATTACACTTTAGGATACGACGGTGTAAGACACTTACGCCGCTCGTATCTGAGCCTAATTTAAGCGTATTTGGTTTCCAGAATACGCTTAAATTTGCGTCGGTGTAGATTCCGAGTTAGGTCGGCGTATCTACTGATACGCCGGCCTAACTCTCTGTGAATCACCCCCATAGTCTTGGTCCAATGTTACAGCGAAACAAAGAAATGAGCAAAACTACAGGAGTCGCCATAGCGTTTAACATTAGATTCCAAATGTAATTTGTAGTTTAAAAAAAAATGTGCTCGATTTCTTAAATCGTCGGTGAGGTCAAACTGATGCTCATTTTCAACCGCAGTGACAAAATTAGAAGAAGCAAGATTTTAACAGAGTGTGGTTTTCAATCAGGAAATTGCATTCCTTCCGTCAAATGTAAAAAGCAAAAAAAAATTAATTATTTTTAAACAACATTCGTCATTCATCGAATGTACAAAGGATTTTCATACAAATGTTTATTCGAAAATCTACTTGTGTATAGCTAGCTTTATACACTTGTCTCCGAAATAGATATCCCCTTTGAACAAATTCCCCTCTAATCTTGTGGGGACAACTCAAATTTTTTGGATTTCAACTCATTTTCTTTCTTGGTGACAAGGGTCACCAGTACAAAAGGATAGGTGAACCTTACCATTGGAAGCACAAAGAGTAATACACATTTGTCAATAGGGTGTGATCCGTCCCCTGGAAATGCACTTTAAATTTACAATTTAGTTTGGGCTTTAAAGGCTAATGCCGCGTACACGCGATCGGTTTTCCTGTCGTAAAAAACCTTGGGTGGTTTTTCCGACGGAATTCCGCTCAAGCTTGTCTTGCATATACACAGTCACACGAGACAAGTTCAATGAAGTTCAATAGGCTCTTCTGCTTGATTCTGCGTGTTTTTTTGCGCTCAAACTTTTCCTGGCGGAAATTCCGACAGAAAAAGTCGGAATTCCAGTCCAAAAGCTCACATCTGACTTTTTCCAAACGGAAAAAGTGTGTATGTGGCATTAGCTGACCATGTTTCATATATGGGGTGTAACATGAAACATGGGTACATCCCTCAATCCCCGCCTTCAATCTGCCCCTCACCCACCTGAATCGCAGGGTGCTTCTCCTTGAGGTGTCCTGTGGAGATTTGAATTCAGCAAGGCTGTGTGTGGCTCCATTCACAGGACCTCTAAAATGAAAAGGCTACAAGTAGGGATGAGCTCCGGCGTGTTCGCACACTCCATGTGCAGAGCCTGCAAGGAAGTCGGCACGGCGCTGCGCTAATCACAGGCAGGGAGACATTGTCCCCGATGCTCGGCTGCAGAGATCGGGAAATGCCTCACTGGCTGTGATTAGCGCAGCGCCGTGCCGACTTCCTGGCAGGCTCTGCACATGGAGTGTGCGAACACGCCGGAGCTCATCCCTAGCTACAAGTTCCATTTGCCACCATGGCATTAGAATTTGTGATGTTGCCACACATGTAGTCCATTGTTTACTTCCTCTAGCACCATAGCAGACCTGTACCTTCGTACAAACCTGGGGCGTAACCAACACCCTTGACACAGTGATCGCGGTTATTTTCAGTCTTTGATAAAAAAAATTAAAAAAAAACATTTTGTTTATCAACGTGGGTGCATTTCCCAATTCTCTGCCAAAGGTGGACTATGCCTTTAAACATATAGAGCTGCCTTAACAGAGTTACAATAAGCTTACCAGAACCCTCAGAAGTCCTCCCCAGAAGCTCGCTGACCCTCCATGTCGCTCGTGAGGAGAACTGTGAATACGGCGCTGTACCCGTAGCAGAGAAGGTATACGCAGCTCCTGCCTGATCTGTAACCCAGTGACTGGCCAGGTAGAGATCGATGGTCTAAATGTTTACCTGTCTAGCAGCTCATGGGAAAGCTGAGGGTATACCAGGACATGTTTTGGGTCGGAGGGTCAGCGACCTCAGATGTCCGCACTGCCATCACCCAAACAAGGATTTCTTGTTTTCATGTTAATGTTTTCAGCACTTCAATGGGGCCAGAGGTAAACAATAGGCCTGAGGCCTTGCACCAAAGGTCACGAATGGAGCTTCTGCCTGAATCCTAATGTTCTTAAATGGAAATCCAGTATTACTAGAAAAACAAAAACCTTCAGGTCTGCCCGCTTCTGTTTTGCATATCCAATGCCCCTTCCCCAGCCAATCACGCCGAGAGATAATTCTGCCTTCACAATGATCACCTAAGTAATCCCAGTATTGTAATGAGCAGCATGAACCCATAGGGCTAGATTCAGATAGGTTAGCGGATCTTTAGATCCGCGTAACCTATCTGATTTACGTTACGCCGCCGCAATTTTTTGAGGCAAGTGCTGTATTCAGAAAGCACTTCCCTTAAAACTTGCGGCGGCGTATTGTAACTACCCCGGCGGAATTCTAATTCCGCGGCTAGGGGGAGTGTAGTATTTAAATCAGGCGCATCCCCACGCCGATTTAACTGCGCATGCGCCGTCTGCGAATTTTCCCAGCGTGCATTGCTCCCAATGACGTCATCATTAGCATATTCGACGCGTAAAAGACACGGAAGCGCCACCTAGCGGCCGGCCTGGAATTGCAGCCTAAGATCCGACGGTGTAAGTCAATTACACCTGTCGGATCTTAGGGATATCTATGCGTAACCGATTCTATGAATCAGTCGCATAGATACGACCGGCCGGCCTTAGAGATACGCCGTCGTATCTCCTATCTGAATCTGGGCCATAGTGTCTCTTAACCACTTCAGCCCCGGAAGAATTTACCCCCTTCCTGACCAGAGCACTTTTTGTGATTCGGCACTGCGTCGCTTTATCCCCTTCCCTACCGGCGCATTGTATCGATCCGGGAGGACGTCATATGACGTCTCGTGTTCCCGGCGATCTAGGGCGCGCGGCACCGCTCGTGACCCGGCGCGGGTGCCCAGCGGCCGCGATTGCTGCCGGGCGCCCACGATTGCCGGTGATCACGTCAGGGGTGTGGATCTGTGTGTGTAAACACACAGATCCACCTCCTGTCAGCGGTGAGGAGACCAATGTGTGTTCCCAGTACAGAGGAACACACATCGGTCTCCTCCCCTTGTGAGTCCCCTTCCCCCCTACAGTTAGAACACACCTTAGGGAACATATTAACCCCTTCAGTACCCCCTAGTGGTTAACCCCTTCCCTGCCAGTCACATTTACACAGTAATCAATGCATATTTATAGCACTAATCGCTGTATAAATGTGAATGGTCCCAAAAACGTGTCAAAAGTGTCCGATGTGTTCGCAGCAATGTCACGGGCACAATAAAAAAAACGCAAATACTAGTAAAAAAATGTATAAAATAAAAATGCCATAAATCTATCACCTATTTTGTAGACGCTATAACTTTTGCACAAACCAATCAATATACGATTATTGCGTTTTTTTTTTTTTTTACCAAAAATATGTAGAAGAATACGTATCGACCTAAACTGAGGAACAAATATGTTTTTTCTAAAAAAATTGTGATATTTATTAAATAGAAAAGTAAAAAATAGTGTTTTTTTTTAAAAAAAATTTCGCTATTCTTTTGTTTATAGCGCAAAAAATAAAGACCGCAGAGATGATCAAATACCACCAAACGAAAGCTCTATTTGTGGGGGGGGGGGGGATGCAAGATTTAGTTTGGGTACAGTGTTGCATGACCACGCAATTGTCATTCAAAGTGCAACAGCGCTGAAAACTAAAAATTGGTCTGGGCAGGAAGGGGGTGAAAATGCCCTGTATGGAAGGGGTTAACTGACAATTGCGCGGCCGTGCGACGTGGCACCCAAACAAAATTGATGTCCTTTTTTCCCCCACAAATAGAGCTTTCTTTTGGTGGTATTTGATCACCTTTGCGGTTTTTATTTTTTGCGCTATAAACAAAAAAAGAGCAACAATTTAAAAAAAAAATGCAATATTTTTTACTTTTTGCTATTCTAATTATCCCCCAAAAATATATAAAAAAAAACTTCTCTTTCTCAGTTTAGGCTGATACGTATTCTTCTACATATGTTTGGTAAAAAAAAACAAAAAAACGCAATAAGCGTATATTGATTGGTTTGCGCAAAAGTTATAACGTCTACAAAATAGTGGAAAGATTTATAGCATTTTTTTATTTTTATTTTTTTTATTAGTAATGGCGGCGATCTGCAATTTTTATAATGACGGCAACATTATGGCGGACACATTTGACACTATTTTGGGACCATTGTCATTTATACAGCAATCAGTGCTATAAAAATGCACTGATTACTGTGTAAATGACACTGGCAGGGAAGGGGTTAACACGAGGGGGCGATCAAGGGGTTAAGTGTGTCCTAGGGAGTGATTCTAACTGGGGGGGGGACTGGGCTACCAATGACACGACAGCGATCACTGCTCCCGATCAGAGGTGCCTGTTTACACAGGCACCTCCCTGTTCTGGATCTCCGTGTCACGATCGCGGGACACCCGGTGACATAAAGTCCGCGGGTCCCGCGGGCATGGTCACGGAGCATGCGGCGGGCGGGCACGCTCACTAAACCGCAACTTAAAAGGCGACGTACCTGTACGCCTATTTGCGAAGCCGTGCCATTGTGCCGACGTATATCGTCATGCGCTGGTCGGCAAGCGGTTAAAGGGCTCATTTACCCTTGCATTGTCCCTATGAAACGCAATCCACCACTCTTCAGAGGGCGTTTGACAGAAGCAGTGGAAAGGCATTTACTAAAGGCAAATAGACTGTACACATTCCAAGTTTAGTTGCACAAACTTTCTTTAGTAAATGTAATATCACCTTTTCACTGCTTTATTTAAAGCGTGAGTTCACCCGGAATTTTTTTTTTTAACATTAGATTGGGCCTAATTACGGGAAGCAGAATCGGGTGTTTTGTTTAAAATCAATGCAGTACTTACCTTTTTAGAGATAGATGTTCTCCGCCGCTTCCGGGTATGGTCTGCGGGACTGGGCGTTCCTATTTGATTGACAGCCTTCCGACGGTCGCATACAGCGCGTCACGAGTTGCCGAACGTCGGTGCGGCTCTATACGGCGCCTGCGCACCAACGTTCGGCTGCTTTCGGAAACTGGTGACGCGATGTATGCGACGGTCGGAAAGGCTGTCAATCAAATAGGAACGCCCAGTCCCACAGCCCATACCCGGAAGCCACGGAGGACATCTATCTCTAAAACGGTAAGTACTGCATTGATTTTAAACAAAACACCCGATTCTGCTTCCGGTAAATAGGCACAATCTAATGTTAAAAATAGATTTTTTGGGTGAACCTCCACTTTAAAAGTGGGTGTAAACTCTTTGTTTAAAGTTGTACCTACAGGTAAGCCTATAATAAGGCTTACCTGTAGTTACATTGAATATCTCCTAAACCTCTATGGTTTAGGAGATATTTACACTGCATGCAGCTGGTGATGTCACTGGCGCATGCGCTCTGAAGGGACGGTATACTAGAGCTCCTTGCTGCGGTCTGTGATTTCCGTGCTCAAGGATACTGAGAGCAGGAATCTAACTCAAACTCCAATTATAAACCAGTACCACCATGGTACTTGTACTGCACCCTCGCCCTGCCTTATATATTCAGCTGCAGGACTCCAAGGGCTCATTTATACTTGCTTCGGCTTCAACATTAAGGGCTAGTTTACACTTGCTTCAAAACAAGGCTTCGGACAGGCTTTGTTAAAGCTCTCTGAAGCAGATAATGATCCCCTCCCTTCAGAGACTGGGCCGCAGGACGGTATTCCAACATGATAATGACCCCAAACACACCTCCAAGACAACCACTGCCTTGCTAAAGAAGCTGAGGGTAATGGTGATGGACTGGCCAAGCGTGTCTCCAGACCTAAACCCTATTGAGCATCTGTGGGGCATCCTCAAATGGAAGGTGGAGGAGTGAAAGGTCTCTAACATCCACCAGCTCTGTGATGTCGTCATGGAGGAGTGGAAGAGGACTCCAGTGGCAACCTGTGAAGCTCTGGTGAAGCAGAATGAAGGCCGGGCGGTGGTTCAGTTATCCTGACTGGGTGTCATATGATGTCCAGCAAGTTAACAGCCACTGCGTGCCCTTGGGGAGGCGCGCATTGCGGCGATCGGTGGTGCTACACCGATCTAGGTAAAGAGCCTCCGACTGTCCAATCACGGCTGATCACGATGTAAACAGGAAGAGCCGTTGATCGGCTTTTCCTCACTGACGTCTGACAAACGCGAGTAGAGGAAAGCCGATCGTCTGCTCTCCTGACAGGGGGGGTCTGTGCTGATTGTTTATCAGTGCAGCCCCCCCTCGGATACCCACCTAGGACCACCAGGATGCTGCCGGTGACTTGTCGGTATGGTTCCTCTATCCAGATGGTTCCTGTAAGGACTGCGCAGGCGCAATCCTTGCCGATGGAAATCTCCGAACCACGGCCGGCATCCAGGCTCATTCCTTAACATCCTCGTGGATTGGAGGATGTTAAAAAAAGAGCCAGGAGGCCGAGCAAGCGAAGCTAGGACGTGAGGCCGACTGGCCACTTACCTCAAATTCCACGTCGCCCTGGAGGTTCAGTGATTTCCGTCAGCAAGGATTGCGTCTGCGCAGTCCTCACAGGAACCATCACGATAGCCGGAACCATATCGTCAGATCACCGGGACCACCAGGGATGGGCACCCACACTGGATCACCAGGTATGCCTCCCTAGACCACCAGGGAAATGCCAATCTGTGCTTCCAATCAATGCCCAGGCAGCTGCTATACAGTGCCCACCCACTATGCCTACCACTGCCAGTGCCACAAGGAATGATTATCAGTGCTGTGTATCAGTGCCACGTATCAATGCCCATCAGTGCCGCCTATCAGTGCCACCCATGAGTACCCATCCTTGCAGCCTTTTAGGCCCAGATTCACAAAGAGTTACGCCGGCGTATCAGTAGATACGCCGACGTAACTCCGAATCTAAGCCCGTCGTATGTTTAAGTGTATGCTCAAACTGAGATACACTTAAACATGCCTAAGATACGACGGCCTGCGCCGTCGTATCTTAGGGTGCAATATTTACGCTGGCCGCTAGGTGGTGCTTCCATTGCGGTCGGCGTAGAATATGCAAATGAGTAGTTGCGCCGATTCACGAACGTACACTTGCCCGTCGCAGTAAATTTACGCCGTTTCCGTAAGAGATACGCGGCGTAAAAGATAAACATGCCCCCTAGGTGGCGTATCCAATGTTAAGTATGGGCGTCGTTCCCGCGTCGCAATTTGAAAATGTTACGTCGTTTGCGTAAGTCGTCCGTGAATGGGGCTGGATGCCATTTACATCTAAACCAATGACGTCCTTGCGACGTCATTTAGCGCAATGCACGTCGGGAAATTTTAGGGACGGCGCATGCGCAGTACGTTCGGCGCGGGAAAGCGCCTAATTTAAATGATCCACGCCCCTTACCCGGATCATTTGAATTAGGCGGGCTTGCGCCGGGGGATTTACGCTACGCCGCCGCAACTTTACAGGCAAGTGCTTTGTGAATCAAGCACTTGCCCATAAAACTTGCGGCGGCGTAACGTAAATGTCATACGTTACGCCGCCGCAGTTTTGCGCGAGTCTACGTGAATCTGGCCCTTAGTGTCCATCAGTGTCACCTATCAGTTCTCATCAGTGCCCATCGTCAGTGCCCGCTCATTGGTGCAACTTCATCGGTGCCGCCTTATCAGTGCCCATCAGTGAAGGAGAAAACATACTTATTTACAAAGTTTTATAGCAGAAACAAAAGCAAAACTTTTTTTTTTTCCCAAACTTTCAGTGTTTTTTTTATTTGTTTAGCAAAAAATGAAAACCGCAGAGGTGATCAAATACCACAAAAAAAATCTCTATTTGTGGGAACAAAATGATAAAAATTCGGTTTGGGTACAGTGTAGCATGACCGCGCAATTGTCATTTAAACAGCGACAGAGCTGAAAATTGGCCTGGGCAGGAAGGGGGTTAAGTGCCTGGTATGGAAGTGGTTAAAACAACAAAGGACTTTGCTCACTTTGGAAACCGCAGCTTGGCATTGCATGCTATTATTACGTTTATGATCTACCAAAACCCCCAGATCCTTCACCACCACGGACCCCCCCAGTTGTACTCCCCCCTAGTATGTATGATGCATGCACATTCCTAGCCCCCCAAGTGCACAACTTTACATTTATCAACAAGCTCTGGAGCAACTTCCCTTCGCAAAGTGCGCAGTCTACTTGCCTTTAGTAAATCAGCCTATCCATAGTCACGGTATCCTGGAAGGAGGTTGGGTTCCGTATGGCCCAGTTCAGCAGGAGCCGATTGCAGTGTCTGACAGAGTGGGAAGGTGATCTCTGGCACTCCATAATACAGTAGCCCATCTGCTCACGCAGCCCATTGACCTTGCAGGCTCACTCTGTCATCCCTAATGTGATAATGTGATTACACACTGGATGCCCAGGCCGCTGCACGCCGGGGACTGCGATGATAAATCAGCCTATGGAGGCTCTAATAACTTCAAGAATGTGATAATAGGAGGAAACATTAAACACTTCCTCGCCAAAACTATCACATTGTTAGAAATGAATCAGGGAGATAAAAATAAACGCATATCGCAATGTTTACTGTCCCCGCATTCCGGAACAAAAATAATTATGGAAAATGACTAGATGAGTAACAGCTTACATTGGCACGGGAATTCCAAATAAAAAAGTTTAAAGACTTGTTGTCCTCACATCAACATGTTAAAGAAGCCATTAAATAAAACCTGAAATACCTTAGACCCAGTGACATCATCACTGGGTGTCAGGGCTTCTCTATGCAATGCGGGCAGAACATGGCTGGTGGGAGGAGCCGGCAGGGTACTGTACATACACTTCATTGTCAAAAGTATTGGGACGCCTGCCTTCAGTGGCAGCTGGTGCTCAAAATTTTTGTGGGGGCGCAAACAAATGAAAAAAAAAAAAAAAACACTCGCAGCCTCACTGTGCTCATCAAAGGCAGCCACTGTGCCCATCAAATGCAGCCACTGTGCCATGCCATCAATTGTCGCCACTGTGCCATGCCAAACGCAGCCATTGTGCCATCAAACGCAGCCACTGTGCCATGCCATCAATTGTTACCACTGTGCCCACATCAATTGTCGCCACTGTGCCCACATCAATTGTCGCCACTGTGCCCACATCAAGTGTCGCCACTGTGCCCACATCAAGTGTCGCCATTGTGCCCACAATTTTCCCCACTGTGCCCACATCAATTGTAGCCACTGTGCCCACATCAATTGTCGCCACTGTGCCCACATCAAGTGTAGCCATTGTGCCCACAATTTTCCCCACTGTGCCCACATCAATTGTCACCACTGTGCCCACATCAATTGTCGCCACTGTGCCCACATCAAGTGTAGCCATTGTGCCCACAATTTTCCCCACATCAATTGTAGCCACTGTGCCCACATCAATTGTCCCCACTGTGCCCACATCAATTGTCCCCACTGTGCCCACATCAAGTGTAGCCACTGTGCCCACAATTTTCCCCACTGTGCCCACATCAATTGTAGCCACATCAATTGTCCCCACTGTGCCCACATCAATTGTCCCCACTGTGCCCACATCAATTGTTGCCACTGTGCCCTGTAAAATGCTGCCATTCAGATTCCCCCCCCCCCCCGCCCGGCACTTACCTTTCTGGGGTTAGCCATCCTCTTTCCATGTCCCTCGATGTCTTCTGCCGCCCTCGATGACGCTTCAGCCAATCAGGTTACCGATAACCAGAATCAGTGAACCTGATTGGCTGAGACAGCCGTCAGTCTTATCCAAGTGATGCAGCCCCCGTACGTTCCCTGGATAAGACATCCGGGAGCCGAGGGCTGTACTCAGAAAGCCTATCAGAGCCGCTGGCTCTGATAGGCACTTCCGCACAGCCAACCAGCTGCCGTTATTCAGTTACCCGGCGCCCAATGTCTGGCCATCTGAATAGACCAGCGGCAGCTGGCCACAATAACATACATTCATGCAATGCGGTTGTGGCAGCTGCTGCCACAACCGAAATATCCATCTCTTCAGGCGCCGGTCCTTTAAACGATAATGGTGGTCAGCGCGGCGGATTCGCCACGAGATCACCATTATCGGCGGCTTGAGAGGGCCCCCGCCACTCTCCTGCGCCCTCCGCCACTTACCGGAGCTCGTCGGCAGCGGAGGCGATCAGGTCCTGTCCCCTGCTCGGCTGGGATACAAGTAAAGGGGAAGATGGCCCCCACGCGTCTCCATAGCAGGGCGGAAGCGACATCAAAACGTCACTTCCGCCCACTGAGGCATTGCAAAGACGCCCTAAAATATTAGGGTCTTAGCGGTGCTTTACCAGCACATTGGGATTGCAGATGAGGCTTCTCTCGAAAAACGCTTGATAAACGCTCGAAAAACGCCCCAGTGTGAAAGGGGCCTTAAAATAAGAACACTTACCTGTCCAGCGTGCCTGTGATGTCAGCATCCGAAGCGTTTAAGCTTTAAGAGGTCCACCAAATGTTTTGGACCAGTGCACAAAGCCAGGTTCATAAAGACATGGATGAGCGAGTTTGGGGTGGAGGAACTTGACTGGCCTGCACAGAATCCTGACCTCAACCCGATAGAACACCTTTGGGATGAATTAGAACGAAGATTGCGAGACCGTGTAAAAGCAGTCTAACACTTGAAGTGCATTTTCATTGACACAAGATATGTGTCGTACTATGTGAGCGCATAATGGGAAAAAATGGCTCCGGCAGGGAAAGGACCAAACTACGGACTGTGAGCTCAGCGCCGCGTTATCTGGTCACAGAATCAAAACCAGGAATTGGTCAAAACCTCAAGACAGCGGACATTTCCTCCCAAGGTTTATTTTGTTTATTATTACGGGTTGGGACTACAGCGTGCCAGAGTGTCATTTCTCATCTCACATTGTGACACCAGTCACGTGATTTCTGCGAGGTTTACCAACATTCCATAAAGCGAAAGTAAAGCACGCTGACGTATCTGTACCGTGTACACACTGCCGGGCCGGACGGGGCAAGTCCAGGCATGAGAAGTCTTTGTGGCAGGATGACTGCTAGAAATTAGTCATCTTAAACAGCTTAAAAATAAAAGCAATTTATTCTTCCAGGAAAATATATAAATATCCACAGATACTTACCTTCATCACTCCCTGGCAGGGAAACAATGACCTAGATTGATCAGCCAGTGCAGACCTACACCTTTTCTGCGTCAAGACATAAATCCGTGCTGGACGTGTGTAAAGCCAAACACAAAGGGCCAGATTCTGGTAGAATCTGCGGCGGCGTAGCGCAAGCCATTTACACTACGCCGCCGCAAATTACTGGAGCAAGTGCCGTATTCTCAAAGCACTTGCTCTGTAATTTGCAGCGGCGTAGTGTAAATGGCCCGGCGTAAGGCCGCGTAATTCAAAGGGGGCGGCTTGTATTTAAATTAAGCACGCCCCCGCGACGATCGAAATGCGCATGTGCCGGGCATAAAAATAGCCCAGTGCGTATGCTCCAGCTCACGACGGAAAACGTCAATGACGTCGACGTGAGCGTCATTGACGTAAAGTCGTTTTTGCAAACGACTTACGAAAACGACGGAAAAAAGACGACGCTGACCCGACGCCATACTTAACATGGCTTACGACGGACCTTCGTAAACTTGCCCCTCATATAGCAGGGGCAAGTTTACGCTTACGGAAACGTTGTTAATTCATTGCGTCGTCCGCGCGTACGTTCGGGAATCGCTGTAAATAGCTAATTTGCATAGACGACGGGGAAAACGACGAGGCGACACCTAGCGGCGGGAAAAAAAATTGCATTTAAGATCTGACAGCGTAAGATCTTAAAAGGCTTACGACGGCGCAACACTTCTTAGAATCTTCTTAGAATCTTAGAATCAGTCGCATAGATACGCCGGGCCAGATTAGGACTTACGACTGCGCAAATGGTGTTGCGCCGTCGTAAGCCTTTTAAGAATCCGGCCCAAATAGCTTTTAAAGGGGTTGTAAAGGATTTTTTTTTTTCCCTAAATAGCTTCCTTTACCTTAGTGCAGTCCTCCTTCACTTACCTCATCCTTCCATTTTGCTTTTAAATGTCCTTATTTCTTCTGAGAAATCCTCACTTCCTGTTCTTCTGTCTGTAACTCCACACAGTAATGCGAGGCTTTCTCCCTGGTGTGGAGAAAGCCTCTTGAGGGGGTGAGCAGGAGTGTCAGGATGCCCACTAACACACAGCTCCTTTCTCTATCTGCAAAGTAGAGAGCGTTCTGACACTCCTGCTCGCCCCCCCCCCCCCCAAGAGGCTTTCTCCACACCAGGGAGAAAGCCTCGCATTACTGTGTGGAGTAAGTGAGGGAGGACTGCACTAAGGTAAAGGAAGCTATTTAGGGGGGAAAAAAATCCTTTACAACTAGGGTTGTCCCGATACCGATACTAGTATCGGTATCGGGACCGATTCCGAGTATTTGCGGGAGTACTCGTACTCCCGCAAATACCCCCGATACCCAAATAGAATACTTGCCCCCCCCGCCGCCGCCGTCGCCGTGAAGCCGCATCCCGTCGCCATTCGCCGCATCCCCGCTGCCGCCGACTGTGTCATACGCCGGGAACATTACAGCTTTGAATAGCTGTAATGATTGGCTCCGCGCATAGACACTCCCCCTCGCTCGGGTGAACTGTCCAATCCCGAGCGAGGGGGAGTGTCTATACGCAGCGCCAATCATTACAGCGATTCAAAGTTGTAATGTTCCCGGCATATTACACAGTCGGCGGCAGCGGGGATGCAGGTAAGTGGGACATGGCTGCATGGGGGGGAGACGCTGGATACATGGGGGGGAGACGCTGGATACATGGGGGGGGAGACGCTGGATGGGGGGAGAGACGCTGGATGGGGGGGGACGCTGGATACATGGGGGGGAGACGCTGGATACATGGGGGGGAGACGCTGGATACATGGGGGGGAGACGCTGGATACATGGGGGGGAGACGCTGGATGGGGGGGGGAGACGCTGGATGGGGGGGGACGCTGGATACATGGGGGGGGGGACGCTGGATGGGGGGAGACGCTGGATACATGGGGGGGAGACGCTGGATACATGGGGGGGGAGACGCTGGATGGGGGGAGACGCTGGATGGGGGGGGAGACAATGGCTGCATGGGGGGAGACGCTGGATGGGGGGAGACGCTGGATGGGGGAGACAATGGCTGCATGGGGGGAGACATGGCTGGATGGGGGGTGACATGGCTGCATGGGGGGTGACAATGGCTGCATGGGGGGTGACAATGGCTGCATGGGGGGTGACAATGGCTGCATGGGGGGTGACAATGGCTGCATGGGGGGAGACTCTGGATGGGGGGAGACAATGGCTGCATGGGGGGTGACAATGGCTGCATGGGGGGTGACAATGGCTGCATGGGGGGTGACAATGGCTGCATGGGGGGTGACAATGGCTGCATGGGGGGAGACAATGGCTGCATGGGGGGAGACAATGGCTGCATGGGGGGAGACAATGGCTGCATGGGGGGTGACAATGGCTGCATGGGGGGTGACAATGGCTGCATGGGGGGTGACAATGGCTGCATGGGGGGAGACAATGGCTGCATGGGGGGAGACAATGGCTGCATGGGGGGTGACAATGGCTGCATGGGGGGTGACAATGGCTGCATGGGGGGAGACAATGGCTGCATGGGGGGAGACAATGGCTGCATGGGGGGAGACGATGGCTGCATGGGGGGTGACAATGGCTGGATGGGGGGATACATGGCTGCATATGTGGGGGGACATCGCTGCATTTGGGGACACATTTAAAAAAAAGTATCGGTATTCGGTATCGGCGACTACTTGAAAAAAAGTATCGGTACTTGTACTCGGTCCTAAAAAAGTGGTATCGGGACAACCCTATTTACAACCCCTTTAACCACTTAAGGACAGAAGGTGTTTTTCAGATTCGGTGTTTACAAGACTAAAACTGTTTTTTTTGCTAGAAAATGACTTAAAACCCCCAAACATTATATATATTTTTTTCTAACACCCTAGAGAATAAAATAGTGGTCATTCCAATACTTTTTGTCACACTGCATTTGCGCAGCGGTCTTACAAGCGCACTTTTTTTTGGAAAAAATTTACTTTTTTGAATTAAAAAATAAGACAACAATAAATTTGGCCCAATTTTTTATATATTGTGAAAGATAATGTTACGCCGAGTAAAATGATACTCAACATGACACGCTTAAAAATTGCACCCGCTCGTGGCATGGCGTCAAACTTTTACCCTTAAAAATCTCCATAGGCGACGTTTAAAAAATTCTATAGGTTTCATTTTTTGAGCTATAGAGGAGGTCTAGGGCTATAATTATTGCTCTCGCTCTAACGATCACGGCAATACCTCACTTGTGTGGTTTGAACACCGTTTTCATATGCGGGCGCTACTCGCGTATGCGTTCGCTTCTGCGCGCAAGCTCGTCGGGACGGGGCGCTTTAAAAAAAAAATTTGGGGGGTTTTCTTATTTATTTTTATTTATTTCATCATTTTTTACACTGAAATTAAAAAAAAAAAAATTATCACTTTCATTCCTATTACAAGGAATGTAAACATCCCTTGTAATAGAAAAAAGCATGACAGGTCCTCTTAAATATGAGATCTGGGGTCAAAAAGACCTCAGATCTCATATTTAGACTAAAATGCAAAAAAAAAAAAAAAAAAATGGAAATTTTGTCATTTGAAAAAATGACAACAAAAAAATGTCTCTTTACGACGCTGGGCCGGACTGACGTTTTGACGTCACTTCCGCCCAGCAATGCTATGGGGACGGGTGGGGGCCATCTTCCCCTCACTCGCATCCCCACACAGCAGCTGAAAGGACCCGATCGCCTCCGGTGGCGGGAGGAGGGGGGGCCTCTCCCGCCACCGATAACGGCGATCTCGCGGCGAATCCTTTCTTTTCTTTTATTGCTGAGCAGGTAACCTGGCATAAAAAGTTACAAAAACAAATTCAAGGAAACAAACAAGCGAACACACTCTGTCAGTGCCTGGGCTCACGCCTGACTGTCAGGTGTGTGTAATGTCCGAGTTCTCAGCTCCACCCGACGCAGCGTTTCTCCGTAAAAGGCGTCTACTGGGAAAGGAGCCTCTTACGGAGAAGCCGACTTTATCTCCTAGCTTTTTTGCACCTTTTTTTGTCACATTCATTTATTTGGACTATTTTTCCCTTTTTTGATTTTTATTTGTATTGATTTATGTGATCCTTCAGGATTATTTCACATGCAAGGTGTTTGTGGTTAACTATTTCACTTATAGTAAACACTGTGGTTCACAGTTTAATTATATTACACCAATATCAATAGTCGCATAGTTTTGCGACTTTAGGTTGCGCATTATACACATTTGTCTTTCACGTTATCGTTGACAGGACCGCTCACTGAAGAGATGGATATCTCGGTTGTGGCAGCAGCTGCCGTTACCGAGATATCCATCTTTAAAAACAGGACGTATATATACAGTGTGTTCCCATACTTCAAAAAGTTGCTTTCAATAAAGAAGGAGAAGTGTGGGCTTGCAAAAAACAAAACACACAAAAAAAACACAACATACACAGTACCATCCCATCTTTTCATGTGACAACACTGAAGAAATTACACTTTGTTACAATGTAAAGCAGTGAGTGTACAGCTTGTATAAGAGTGTAAGGCCTCATTCACACTTGGCGGACTCCGTCAGCTTGTATGCACATGCGTGGGTAGGTGCAATAAAAAAAAAAAAAAATGTAGGACAGTAATGCATTGTTACAATGCATCGCAGTGCAGGCCCACAACTGCATATCAGTTATTTGCAGCACAAGTCTGAAGGGGCCCTGAAGCCTCGTACACACGATCAGTCCATCCGATGAGAACAGTCTGATGGACCGTTGTCATAGGTTAAACGATGAAGCTGACTGATGGTCCGTCGTGCCTACACACCATCAGTTAAAAAAACGATCGTGTCAGAACGCGGTGATGTAAAACACAACGACGTGCTGAAAAAAACGAAGTTCAATGCGTCCAAGCATGCGTCGACTTGATTCTGAGCATGCGCTGGTTTTTAACCGATGGTTTTGCATACCAACGATCGGTTTTGACCTATCAGTTAGCAATCCATCTGTTAAATTTTAAAGCAAGTTGGCTTTTTTTTAACCGAAGGTTAAATAACCTATGGCGCCCACACACGATCGGTTTGGTCCGATAAAAACGGTCCATCAGACCGTTTTCATCGGTTTAACCGATCGCGTGTACGCGGCCTAAGCGTTGTAGCAGAGGACAGTAAAGGGAGTCTAGTTGCAGTTAGACCCCTTTCACACTGGGGCGCTTTTCAGGCGTTATTGCGCTAAAAATAGCGACTGTAAAGCGCCTCTCAAGCCACCCTAGTGTGAAAGTCCGAGTGCTTTCACACTGCTGGGGCGGTGCGTTTGCAGGACAGGAAAAAAAGTCCCACAAGCAGCATCTTTGGGGGTGGTGTGGGAGCGGTGTATACAGCGCTCCTCCACCGCCCCTACCCATTGAAATGGATGGACGCCACCTTTAAAGCGCTGTAAAAGCGATTTGAAAGCAGCGCTAAGCAGGTGCCTTTAACCCCTTCTGGGGAGTTAAAGTGGATGTAAACCCAATTTTTTTTTTTTTTTTTTTTTTTGATGTCACAATGTAGAGAATAAGATTTCCTATCATCTGTGCCCAGTCTTGCCACACAGAGTTAATCAAGCTCTGAGCAATCCTCTTTTATTGTTCAGTGAAAATTAACAGACTTCCAGATAAAAAACCTGTCTAAATAAAAAGTCCTTTCCTCTCTCCTTGCTTTGAGTGACAGGTTATTTACATAATATCTAGCTTGGACATTTTTATATGTTATGTTAATCATAATATGAGGTGATCCACAGTAAAGTGAGAAATCCACCCCTCCCCCACATAACACATCCTGGTAATATACAATGACCTGTGGATCGCCTCATATTATGATAAACATACCATAACATATGATAAACATGTCCAAGCTAGATATGTAAATAACCTGTCACTCAAAGAAAGGAGAGAGGAAAGGACTTTTTATTTAGACAGGTTTTTATCTGGAAGTCTGTTAATTTTCACTGAACAATAAAAGAGGATTGCTCAGAGCTGGATTAACTCTGTGTGGCAAGACTGGGCACAGATGATAGGAAATCTTATACTCTACATTGTGACATCAAAAAAAAAAAAAAATGGGTTTACATCCACTTTAAAAGCGCCGCTATAACAGCGGTAAAGCGCCGCTAACACTAGCGGCGCTTTACCGCTACCACCTGCACCAGCCCAGTGTCAAAGGGGTCTTACAGCTGCTGTGACCCTGTATCCTGATTGCACAAGGCCCTAAATCCCGGGACAGTATTCAGCCCTGTCCAGCCACAGCCTGCCATACTGGCCAGGCATTAGGCAGGACGCTGCACCGGTCCTACCAAAACGCCAGGAGACACGCGCTTAGCAGGAAAGCCCTGCGTGGCTCCATTCACATCCAGCCCTAAAAATGTCCAACAAGCCAAACCTCATTCATTTCAATGACCCCTGTTCACATCTGAGCGTTCTGTCGACGTTAAGCAAAGCGCCGTCGCTCAAAAAAGTACATGAGCCTCTTTTTTTGGCAGATTACAGGCGTTTTTTACTGTTTTTCATTGGTTACTTGTCAACTTCAAAAACGCCTGTACAAAAACACTGCAAAAAAACACCTGTAAAATGGCAACACCTAGATGTGAACGGAGCCGTAATCACAGAATTTCAGTTTACAATGTTATATTCTTACCGACTTTGTGCCGATCGTGTGAACGCTACTGAAGACACGCATCTAGGAGTCAGTCATTTCCTGTGCTATACAATTCATACATCTGCTGCTGGCGTCTGAAGGGTTAATGGTCCCTCTGAAAAAGGGGCTTTTTGCCTCCCAGCACGCCGCCGGTGATGTCATCCCTGTCTTTCTTCATCCAGGGACTGAGCGCAGCGCACGGCATACAGAGAAGCTGCAGGACCAAAACATCCGCCACATCACCAGCTGCAACCCGCACTGTCACCTGAAAGGGTCTGCCCGCCGACATTCTACCATCATTTCCCGGGGCCATTTCCTACGGAGCCAATTAGAACTACAGTTCATGGGGCGGATTCACTGAAGGCTGTAGAATTTGCAAGGGAAATTTCCTCAGAGCTTAGCGAGTGTGGAGGTTTCACTTTGCAAAAACCAGGGTGGATATAAATCAATGATAAAAAAAAGTTTTTTTTATTTTAACCACTTCCCGCCCGGTCAATGGACAATTGACGTCCGGGAAGTGGTTGTAAAATCCTGACTGGACGTCTATTGACGTCCTGCAGGATTCCATGCCGGTGCGCGCCCGTGGGGGCGCGCAGCGATCGGTGGTCCGGGGTGTCAGTCTGACACCCTGCATCTCCGATCTCGGTAAAGAGCCTCTGGCTGGGGCTCTTTACCACGTGATCAGCCGTGTCCAATCACGGCTGATCACGGTGTAAACAGGAAGAACCGTTGATTGGCTCTTCCTCACTCACGTCTGATAGACGCGAGTAGAGGAGAGCCGGACGGCGGCTCTTCTCACAGGGGGGGTTCGCGCTGATTGTTTATCAGCGCAGCCCCCCCCTTGGTTGCCAACACTAGACCACAGGGAAGCCGCCAGGACCACCAGGGATTGGAGGAAACATGTGGATGGCCAGGTACATCCCCCATGGCCATCCACATGTAAAAAATATGCACAATAGATGCCAATCAGTGCCCACAAATGGGCACTGACTGGCAACATGGGCACTGACTAGAAAAATCGTAAATAAACAAGTTCCACCCTTCAGTGTCCATCAGTGCCACCCCTCAGTGCCCACCTATCTGTGCCACCCATATGTACCCATCAGTACCACCCATATGTACCCATTAGTGCCACCCATCAGTGCTGCCTATGAGTGCCCATCAGTGCCAGCTATGAGTGCCCATCATTTCCCGCCAATGAGTGCCCATCAGTGCCGCATACCAGCGCCGCCTATTAGTGTCCATCAGTGCCGCCTATCAGTGTCCATCAGTGCCACCTCATCGGTGCCCATCAGTGCCCATCATTGCCACATCACGGTGCCCGCAATTAAAAAAGAAAACAAGAAAAAAAATTACAGAAAAAAAAACGCATTTTTTTTTTCAAAATTTTCGGTCTTTTTTTAGTTGAAAAATAAAAATCGCAGAGGTGATCAAATACCACCAAAAGAACGCTCTATTTGTGGGAACAAAATGATAAAAAAATTGTTTGGGTACAGAGTAGCATGACCGCGCAATTGTCAAAGTGCGACAGCGCAGAAAGCTGAAAATTGGCTTGGGCAGGAAGCTGTGTAAGTGCCTGGTATGGAAGTGGTTAATCAGATATTTTGGATTTAAATCAATTTTTTGATTGTTATCAAAATTTATTTTAATAAAATTATTTTGGAGTAAAAATCTATCTAAAGTTAGTTTTCTATTTAAGATACATTAATAATTTTGTTTATTCAGCATGAAATGGAGCTTAGTTATGTAGCATGAGGCTGTATGTTCTGCAATATTTACATTGTTGGTAAACTCATTCAATGAATCCAAGCTCTGCAAGCTGAGATAACATGCACTGCATTGATGCATTCACAATCAGTAGCCATGAGATAAAACAAAGTTCAGGAACATTCCTTTATCCCATTGTTTTGTAAATCTATGTACTAGAGCTGCACGATTCTGGCTAAAATGAGAATCACGATTTTTTTTGCTTAGAATAAAGATCACGATTCTCGCGGCGAAACATCTTCTTTCACATTATACAAAAAAAAATGTATCCTGTTTGGGTGTTCTAGCAGAAAATAATGATTTTTACTCGTAAGTAACAAATGTCAGAAAAGGTTTGCTCTTTAACCACTTAAGGACCGCCTCCTGCACATTTACGTCGGCAGAATGGCACGACTGGGCACAAGCACGTACAGGTGCGTCCTCTTTAACCACTTAAGCCCCGGACCAATATGCTGCTAAATGCCCAGAGGCGTTTTTACAATTCGGCACTGCGTCGCTTTAACTGACAATTGCGCGGTCGTGCGACGTGACTCCCAAACAAAATTGGCGTCCTTTTTTCCCCACAAATAGAGCTTTCTTTTGGTGGTATTTGATCACCTCTGCGGTTTTTATTTTTTGCGCTATAAACAAAAATAGAGCGACAATTTTGAAAAAAATTCAATATTTTTTACTTTTTGCTATAATAAATATCCCCAAAAACATATATAAAAAAACATTTTTTCCCTCAGTTTAGGCCGATACGTATTCCTCTACATATTTTTGGTAAAAAAAATCGCAATAAGCGTTTATCGATTTTTTTTGCGCAAAATTTATAGCGTTTACAAAATAGGGGATAGTTTTTTTGCATTTTTATAATTTTTTTTTTTTTTACTACTAATGGCGGCGATCAGCGATTTTTTTCCTGACTGCGACATTATGGCGGACACTTCGGACAATTTTGACACATTTTTGGGACCATTGTAATTTTCACAGCAAAAAATGCATTTAAATTGCATTGTTTATTGTGAAAATGACAGTTGCAGTTTGGGAGTTAACCACAGGGGGCGCTGTAGGAGTTAGGGTTTATCTAGTGTGTGTTGACAACTGTAGGGGGGTGTGTCTGTAGGACTGACGTCATCGATCGAGTCTCCCTATAAAAGGGATCACTCGATCGATACGCCGCCACAGTGAAGCACGGGGAAGCCGTGTTTACATACGGCTCTCCCCAATCTTCAGCTCCGGGGAGCGATCGCGACGGAGCGGCTATAAACGAATAGCCGCGCCGTCGTCCCGGATCGCTCCCTGCGGGAATCCGCCCGCCCCGGGGGGGGGGGGGGGTCCCCCGATCGGACCCCCCACCCGCTAGAAGGCAAGGACGTATATATACGCCCTTCTGCCTGTCCGTGCCATTTTGCGGACGTAAATAGTCGTGCGGCGGGCATTAAGGGGTTAAGTGCCCAGCCGTGGGTCGCGCGCGTGCCCGTGACCCGGCCTGAAGCTCCGTGGCCGCGGGACCCGCGGACCTGATCGCCGCTGGAGTCCCGCGATCGGTCCCCGGAGCTGAAGAACGGGGAGAGTGCAAAAAATAAAACAACGCAGAGGTGATCAAACACCACCAAAAGAAAACTCTATTTGTGGGAAAAAAGATATCAATTTTGTTTGGGAGCAACGTCGCACAACCGCGCAATTGTCAGTTAAAGCGACGCAGTGCCGAATCATAAAAAGAGCTCTGGTCAGCAAGGGGGTAAATTCTTCTGGGGCTGAAGTGGTTAAATGTAACCAGTTACATAGGGAAACCTTTGTTTGCCCCAAAATCAAGCAAAAACAATAAAAAAAGGGCTCCATTATTCCACAGAAACGGCTTTTCAGAAGAAACGTTGCCGAAGCAGACAAAGGAAAGCGCTCCAGCCGTTCGCGGTTCACGCCTCTCTGCCGCGATCTACCGCAGAGTAACAAAAACATACAATACAAAAATCAGAGGAACACCTGGGACACGCAACGGCTCCAACAAAAACAGGTTCAGAAGGCAATTGTACCGTTTTTATTTTATTTTTTTAAGAAATACATGTAAACAGGGTCAGCTTAAAGGGCCAGTCCACCCAAAAGTGATATTCGTTAGAGGCGGAGCTTGCAAGGATGAGTCTCGGATGTTCCAACATTTCCCGTCACAATTCCCAGTCCCAGTAACTTTACAAATCTCCCAGAGCGGGTTTATAATTCTGGTCTTCCAGTCGCCGTTTATAAAACAATGCCGGTAAATAAATGGTTAACAGCTTGCCGACCAGCCGCCGTCGTTTTACGGCGGCAAGTCGGCTCCCCTGCGCGGGAGCACGTAGCTATACGTCGGCTCTCGCCACTAGGGGCGCATGCGCACCCCCCGCTCTCCCCCGACTCCCGCGCGCGTGCCCGGCGGGCACGATCGCCGCCGGGCATACGCTTATCACCCGTTACAGAGCGGGGAACGGGAGCCGTGTGTGTAAACACACAGCTCCCGGTCCTGTCAGGGGGAGAAATGCTGATCTTCTGTTCATACAATGTATGAACAGCGATCAGTCATTTCCCCTAGTGATCCCCCCTACAGTTAGAACACACCCAGGGACATACTTAACCCCTTCCCCGCCCCCTAGTGTTAACCCCTTCACTGCCAGTGGCATTTTTATAGTAATCCAATGCATTTTTATAGCACTGATCGCTATAAAAATGCCAATGGTCCCAAAAATGTGTCAAAAGTGTCCGAAGTGTCCGCCATAATGTCGCAGTACCGAAAAAAAAAATCGCTGATCGCCGCCATTACTGGTAAAAAAAATTAATAAAAAAGGCATAAAAATACCCCCTATTTTGTAAACGCTATAACTTTTGCGCAAACCAATCAATAAACGCTTATTGCGATTTTTTTTACAAAAAATATGTAGAAGAAAACGTATCGGCCTAAACTGAGGAAAAAATACGTTTTTTTTATATATTTTTGGGGGATATTTATTATAGCAAAAAGTAAAAAAAAAATTCAAAATTGTCGCTCTATTTTTGTTTATAGCGCAAAAACTAAAAGCTCTATTGGTGGGAGAAAAAAATTACGCCAATTATGTTTGGGAGCCACGTGGCACGACCGCGCAATTGTCAGTTAAAGCGACGCAGTGCCGAATCGCTAAAAGTGCTCTGGTCTTTGACCAGCAATATGGTCCGGGGCTGAAGTGGTTAAAGCTGCCCCTCCCCTGTCCATAGCCACGTTTTGCCCCTTTATAGGCGAAAAATATAACTTTTTTTTTATTTTTTTTAACTATTGTAATTTGAATTATCACTTTTTACAGTGGGGTAGATTCAGGTAGGGCTGCGCACTGTTACGGAGGCGCAGCGTACCACTTTAACGCTACGCCTCCGTAAATTACTTGCGCTACGCTTCATTCACGAAGCAGTAGCTTCGTAATTTGCGCAGGCGCTCCGTAAAACTGGCCGGCGTAAGCGCACTTAATTTAAATGATCCTGTAGGGGGCGTGGATCATTTAAATTAGGCGCGCTCCCGCGCCGAACGTAGTGCGCATGCTCCGTCGGGAAACTTTCCAGACGTGCATTGCGGTAAATGACGTCGCAAGGACGTCATTTGCTTCAACGTGAATGTAAATGGCGTCCAGCGCCATTCACGATTCGCTTACGCAAACAACGTAATTTTCAAAAATCGCGACGCGGGAACGACGGGTATACTTAGCATTGGCTGCCCCTGCTAATAGCATGAGCAGCCTTACGCGGAACCCGACGAACGCAAACGACGTAAAATGCGAACGCCGGGCGCGCGTAGGGTTGTGAATCGGCGCAAGTATGCAATTTGCATACTCTACGCTCACCACTACGGGAACGCCACCTAGCGGCCAGCGTAAGAATGCAGCCTACGATACGACAGCATAAGAGCCGTATGCCAGGCATATCTTAGGCTACAGTCGGCGTATCGAGCTTTCTAAATACAGAAAAGTCGATGCGCCGGTGCAAATTAGCAATTACGCTGCGTATCTATGGATACGCAGACGCAATTGCTTTCTGAATCTACCCCAGTGTATTTATTGATGTATTTTGTAACACTGCTTTGTCTCCTTTAAGAAGAATACTCTGCAGACACAAAAGATACTTTGACTTCTGTCACTGCAAGCGACAAGTTTACAAACAAAGCCATGTGACCCCCGTGTCATCGCAGGTATGAAGCGATTAAACGGAAGCGGCTTTGTAGAGGAAGCATTTTCCTAATGATCTGTAAGGTAAATGCCGTGCGGCGGTGACCCAGCCAACTCCCATTGTTCCAGCGGAATAGCAGAGCATGGCGTTCTGTGCCACTGCCCCCCTCCACACTCAACGGAAAGATCAATAGTGACGTCCACTTGGAACTTTCTCCATTCTGTAATTACAACACCTCCACCTTCCAGGGTATACATCTCCGCTGAAAGCCTGATTTCAACTTTCAGCTGGTATGTAGAAACTCAGTATAAAGTAGGGATGCTTGTGTACATCATCCTCATCAAATTTGTCATTTGCCAATTTAAATCTGACCCTCCGGGCTTCTCTTCATAGTTGTACAGGCTCCTCTCCTGTACGGGAATGGCATACTCCGATTTCACTGCACACTGAGAGCTTCTCACTGTGTGCATCAGAAGCTGCAGCATGATACAGCCCACCCCATTTCCTGGCTGGAGGATGTCCAGCGTCAGCTAACTCATATGTGTCAAACACAAGGCCCGTGGGCTGAGACTGGCCCACCAGGCCATTTCATGCGGCCCTCACACCCAGGGAAAGAGTGTAAGTGAGATGTGGACAGCCTGTGAAAGAGAGCTGAACCCTGCACTCTGTACGTAGCGCGCCCCTGAACCCTGCACTCTGTACGTAGCGCGCCCCTGAACCCTGCACTCTGTACGTAGCGCGCCCCTGAACCCTGCACTCTGTACGTAGCGCGCCCCTGAACCCTGCACTCTGTACGTAGCGCGCCCCTGAACCCTGCACTCTGTACGTAGCGCGCCCCTGAACCCTGCACTCTATACGTCCCTGAATCCTGCACTCTGTACGTATCCTGCCCCTGCACTCTGTACGTATCCTGCCCCTGAACCCTGCACTCTGTACGTAGTGTGCCCCTGAACCCTGCACTCTGTACGTAGCGCGCTCCTGTACCCTGCACTCTATGCGTCCCTGAACCCTGCACGTATCCTGCCCCTGAACCCTGCACTCTGTACGTAGAGTGTCCCTGAACCCTGCACTCTGTACGTAGAGCGTCCCTGAACCCTGCACTCTGTACGTAGCGCGTCCCTGAACCCTGCACTCTATACGTAGCGCGCCCCTGAACCCTGCACTCTGTACGTAGCGCGTCCCTGAACCCTGCACTCTGTACGTAGCGCGCCCCTGAACCCTGCACTCTGTACGTAGCGCGCCCCTGAACCCTGCACTCTGTACGTAGCGCGTCCCTGAACCCTGCACTCTGTACGTAGCGCGCCCCTGAACCCTGCACTCTGTACGTAGCGCGCCCCTGAACCCTGCACTCTGTACGTAGCGCGCCCCTGAACCCTGGACTCTGTACGTAGCGCGCCCCTGAACCCTGCACTCTGTACGTAGCGCGTCTCTGAACCCTGCACTCTATACATAGCGCGCCCCTGAACCCTGCACTCTATACATAGCGCGCCCCTGAACCCTGCACTCTATTTGGAGCGTGCCCCTGAAACCTGCACGTAGCGTGCCCCTGAACCCTGCACTCTGTACGTAGCGTACCCCTGAATCCTGCTCTCTGTACGCAGCGCGCCCCTGAACCCTGCACTTAGCGCACCCCTGAACCCTGCACTCTGTACGTAGCGCGCCCACGAACCCTGCACTCTGCGTAGTGCGCCCCTAAAATCTGCATGTAGCACACACCTGCACTCTGTACGCGTAGAGTGCCCCTGAACCCTGCACTCTACGTAGTGCGCCCCCAAAGTCTGCACGTAGCGCACCCCTGAACCCAGCACTCTACATAGCACGCCCCTGAACCCTGCACTCTGTACCTAGAGCGTCCCTGAAACCTGCACTCTGTACGCGTAGAGTGCCCCTGAACTCTGCACTACGTAGCACGCCAATGAATCCTGCGCGTAGCATGCCACCCGAACTCTGTACGTAGCGTGCCCCTGAACTCTGCACTCTGTACGTATCGTGCCCCTGAACCCTGTACTCTACATAGCACGCCCCTGAAATCTGCACATAGTACTCGGTACGTAGTGTGCCCCTGAACTCTGCACTATGTATGTAGCGTGCCCCTGAATCCTGCGCGTAGCGTGCCCCCGAACTCTGCACTCTGTACGTAGTGTGCCCCTGAACTCTGCACTCTGTACGTAGCGTGCCCCTAAACTCTGCACTCTGTACGTAGCACGCCCCTGAAATCTGCACATAGCACACCCCTGGACTCTGCGCGTAGCACTCTGTACGTAGCGTGCCCCTGAACTCTGCACTATGTACGTAGCACACCCCTGATCCATGCGCGTAGCATGCCCCTGAACTCTGCATTATGCCCCTGCATGTATCGCGCCCCTGAACCCTGCGCATAGCGTGCCCCTGAACTCTGCACTCTGTACGTATCGCACCCCTGAACCCTGCACTGTGTACCTAGCGCACCCCTATATATTTTTGTAGCAGACGGCAGTAAAGGGAGCCCTAAACTCTGCACTCTGTACATAGCGCACCCCTGAACCCTGCACTCAGGGGAGAATTCCCTTTACTTCCTGTCCAAATTACACAACAGGAAGCTAAAAGAAAACATTTTTAGTTGTCCCAAGAATAAAGTGGAAGATTTCCAGTAACAGGAATTGAATAGGATACATAGAGAGAGGGGTAAATCTCTCCCCCCCCCCCCCCCCCCCCGTTTTTCACAAAAGCGACTGACTAGCGTGTCTGGCTGGAGTTCCACTTCAAAGTCCCATTATGTCAGAGATCCATTAACATTCTTTCCATTAAAAAAATGCAGGCAAACCGCGAACAAACCGCCATGGAAATTTACCAGCGCGCTTATCCCCCGCAGGCCCACCCGCCATCCTTCCACAGAGACATTGAAAATTACTTTTTTTTTTAAGAAATATTTTATATGTCGGATTTTTCCCACAAAACAGATATTTTTAAATCCTGGATAATCTCCTCTTATTCCCATCTCCGAATTGAACAACGCCGTATTTCCTGCATGCATAATTAATATCCAGAGCGGGTCTGCAGGGGGCGCTAATCACGGGAGATTTTAAACCGGAACTTCACACCGCCGAGTACAGTATATATACCGTATTTATCGGCGTATACTGCGCACTATTTTTCCCTGAAAATCAGGGCAAAATCGTGGGTGCGCGATATACGCCGATACCCTCTTTCCCGCCACGAGTTTGAATACATGCGCCGGCATATACCGAGCGCAGTACACTCGGGTATCGTCGGGCAGTCTCGGCGGCTCTCGCACTGACGTCCTGAGCGTACAGGACGTCAGCGCGACAGTTGCCGAGCCTGCCCGACGATACACGAGTGTACTGCGCTCGGTATATGTCGGCGCATGTATTCAAACTCGTGGCGGGAAACGAGCGGGGAGGACGCGAGGATGCCGCAGAAGGACGCCGGACCCGCCGAAGAGGACACCCGACCCGCCGAAGAGGACACCCGACCCGCCGAAGAGGACACCCGACCCGCCGAAGACGGACCCGCCGAAGAGGACACCCGACCCGCCGAAGAGGACACCCGACCCGCCGAAGAGGACACCCGAAGCCGCAGGAGGACGCCGGACCAGACGAGGCCGCCGCGCAAGACACCAAAACTGTAAGTACAAAAAAAAAAAACTTTTTTTCCCACAGGTTAGGGGGCCACTTTAGGCGTGCGCGGTATACGCGGGAGCGCGTTATACCGCGATAAATACGGTATATATTTTTCATTCCCCTCTTAACTTTTTTTACTGAGTTCTCATTACTGAACATAAATGGCAAGCAAAGCCAGCATTGTCCTTCTGTAATCTCTTCCTGCACCGCCATCTTTGTTACTCAAGTCATCTCGGGAGCTGGCTGTCTCTTCCTGTTTCTTGCAGCCGGCTCCCTGATAAATAAAATAAGAATAAAAAAAAAAAAAAAGAGAGGACTTTGCTTTGTGCACTGGTCCAAATCATTTGGTGGAGGGGGGATTATAGTGCAGAGTTGTTTTTCAGCGGTTGGACTTGGCCCCTTAGTTCCAGTCAAGGGAACTCCTATAGCCAGATTCAGGTAGGGGCGCACATCTTTAAGGCGGCGTAGCGTATCGTATTTACGCTACGCAAAGGCTCGACAAATCCCAGGCGCCAGGTCGACTAGAATGGTGTTTTTTTTTTTGAGCTGGCGCCATCTGGTGGTGAGCAGTTGGTATTACAAGTTAAGCATTACAAGTTAAACAGCAATTCTAATGTCATTTTTCACTATTTTCACTGCCATCTTCTTCCCTCTAATTAGAACCCCCAAACATTATATATATTTTTTATCCTAACACCCTAGAAAATAAAATGGCGATTGCTGCAATACTTTCTGTCACGCCCTATTTGCGCAGCAGTCTTACAAGCGCACTTTTTTGGGAAAAAAATACACTTTTTTTAATTAAAAAACAAAACAACAGTAAAGTTATCCCCATTTTTTTTAATATTATGAAAGATAATGTTACGCCGAGTAAATTCATACCCAACATGTCACGCTTCAAAATTGCGTCCGCTCGTGGAATGCCGACAAACTTTGACCCTTTAAAATCTTCATAGGCGACGTTTAAAAAAAATCTACAGGTTGCATGTTTTGAGTTACAGAGGAGGACTAGGGCTAGAATTATTGCTCTCGCTCTAACGATCGCGGCGATACCTTACATGTGTGGTTTGAACACCGTTGACATATGCGGGCGCTGCTCACGTATTCGCTTCTGCGTGCAAGCTCGTCGGGACGGGGTGCGTTTTCTGGCTCCTAACTTTTTTAGCTGGCTCCTAGATTCCAAGCAAATTTGTCAAACGCTGCGTTACGCCGCCTTAAGTCAGAGAGGCAAGTACTGTATTCACAAAGCACTTGCCTCCTAACTTACGGCGGCGTAGCGTAAATGGGGCCGGCGTAAGCGCGCCTAATTCAAATGAGGATGGGGGGGGCGTGTTTTATGATAATGTTTGGTGACCCGACGTGATTGACGTTTTTTTATGAATGGCGCATGCGCCGTCCGTGTACATATCCCAGTGTGCATTGCTCCAAAGTACGCCGCAAGGACGTATTGGTTTCGACGTGAACGTAA
The DNA here is from genome assembly GCF_905171775.1 of Rana temporaria. Taxonomy (NCBI): domain Eukaryota; kingdom Metazoa; phylum Chordata; class Amphibia; order Anura; family Ranidae; genus Rana; species Rana temporaria. The sequence goes on along the minus strand of NC_053489.1, from coordinate 642,600,856 downwards.
ATTACGTCCAGCCCCATTCACAGACGACTTACGCAAACGACGTAAATTTTTCAAATTTCGACGCGGGAACGACGGCCATACTTAACATTGGCTAGACCAGCTATTTGTTGGAATAACTTTACGCCGGAAAAAGCCATATACGTAAACGACGTAAAAAAAATGCGATGATGACGCGGCGACGTTGTCATATAAGGAATTCTACGCATGCGTCGAATCATTACGACGCATGCGAGGGATGGGTTCGGACGGATCGATCCGGTGAGTCTGTACAAACCACCGGATCGATCCGCTGGTGCCGATTCCAGCAGATAGATTTCTTAGCATGCTAAGAAATTTTTATCCGCTGGAAATCGGTCCGGCCCGAAATATATCCGCGGATAAATATCCGCTGGATCGTACACACCAGCGGATCTATCCTCTCGTGTGTACGGGGCTTAAGACTAGGATGTCACGTTCATGTGCGTTGAAAGGCAGGTGTCCCAATACTTTTGGTAATATAGTGTACTTTCATTTCTTTGGTTCCCCCCTAGGGGATGCCTATTGCTTAGTGCGTTGTATATGGAAGTGTCCCGATCTTAGCTGCTAATCAAACTCCTTTTATTTTTGGTGGAAAAATAACCCCCGGATGCTGATTGGATGTCGGAGGAAAGTCCTTCTTTGAGTCACTTTGGCAAATGAAAGTGATTGTCTCCTCCCCACCACCAGGACAAGAAGCCCCTATCTGATCTCGCTCTGGATGACTCTCTAGAGTTTATATTCAATGGCTTACAATGGAGGCATTCTACGTCTATCTGTACACCCATACAAAGGACGCACAATGGGGCGCACAATGGGACTAAGCCCACACGTGCAATCCAACACAAACCGGCCTCATGTCTTCTGATACTATCCAGGGACTATCAGGGGCTGGATCAAAATCAAAAGAGGAAAATCAAAGTGTAGCTGGTCACAGATGGGACACACAACTCACCAAGAAGGGGACACCTACCCACCCGCAACACCATGGTCATATGGATGACATACAAGAAATAACACAGATTTTATAGAAAATAAAATTAGAAATTACTTATGGCTATATTAGATAGATAGATAGATAGATAGATAGATAGATAGATAGATAGATAGATAGATAGATAGATAGATAGATAGATAGATATTAGCAATTACTTATGACTATATACATACACACACTCACACACAGTGGAACCTCGGATTGCGAGTAATGCGGTTAACGAGCATTGTATTTTTTTAAATCCTAACTCGGTTTGCGAGTGTTGTCTTGCTAAACTAGCAGGATTCAGGCCAAACCGTTGTTCAGTACTGCGTTTGGCCTGAGGTGGGGGGGGGGAGCGCCGGAGCTGAGTGGAGCCAAACAGCGCCGTTTAGAAATGCTCGGAAAGACACGGAAATACTCTGTTCCCGAGCCTTTCCAAGGTCAGCCGAGCTGTCCTCAGGCCTTTCCGGCTGTTTCCGAGGCTCTCCGGCGCCCCCCCACCTCTGGCCTCGTGCGGTATTGCATGCCATTGAAGTCAATGCGGAACAAATTATTTTAGTTTCCATTGACTTCAATGGGCAAACTTGCTTTGATATGCGAGTACTTTGGATTACAACCATTCTCCTGGAACGGATTATGCTCGTAATCTGAGGTTACACTATATATATATAAACTGGAAGAGAAAATCCGCACTTAGGATATGTGAGTGAGCTGCTGCCTCCCTAGAGGGTCTTAAAGAGACCAAGTAACAGTATGAAAGTGTATACACTATATATATATATATATACACACACACACACACACACATTACACCACAGTGGTGGTGTAATGGTGTGGGCAATGCTGTATCCTAGCCTAGGCCAACAAGGCACAGGCCTAGGGCAGCACTTTGCAGGGGGGCAGCACGAACAGTGTCCCCGCCGGCTTGCGCTACACTGTTAGGCAAATTAGTTTAGCACCCCCATAAATCAGTCGCACTGCTTCCAGTATGTGGGCGGTTGGCATTCTGCAACTGTGGGGGGGGGGGGGGGGGCTCGCTTCTAATTTGTTACCATCCCTGTCCCATTGTAGAGATTTCCCTTCACTTCCTGCCCCATAGCCAAACAGGAAGTGAGAGGAAATCTATGCAAATTAAGGGAATCCATTCCCCCCCCCGGCCATCAGAACTAGTGTCCCCACTTGAAAATTCCAGGGTGGGTCTTAAACCGCAAGGGGTGTGGCCTTGGCAGAAAGGGGTGGGTCATATTTAAATTGGGGGGTGCACGAGTTTAGTCGGGCCTAGGGCAGCACAAAACCTAAATATACCCCTGGGTGGGGGGGGGGGATATTTTCTTGGCACACTTTGGGCCCCTCAGTACCAATTAAGCATTGTTTAAAACGCCACGGCCTACCTGAGTATTGTTGCTGACCATGTCCATCCCTTTATGACTACAGTGTCCCCATCTTCTGATGGCTCCTTCCAGCAGGATAATGTCACAAAGCTCCAATCATCTCACCACTGGTTTCTTGAACATGACAATGAGGTCACTGTACTCCAATGACCTTCAAAGTCACCAGATATCAATCCAAAATAACACCTTTGGGATGTGGTGGAGCGGGAGATTTGCATCATGGATGTACAGCTGTAAAATCTGCAGCAACTGCGTGATGTTACCATGTCACTATGGACCAAAATCTCTGAGGAATGTTTCCAACACCTTGTTGAATCCATACCATGAAGAATGAAGGAGGTTCTGAAGGCAATAGGGGCCTAACCCAGTACTAGCAAGGTGTACCTAATAAAGTGGCCAGTGAGTGTTTATATTTTAATAATATTATACAGGATTTATATAGCGCCAACAGTTTGCACAGTTCTTTATAACATGGGGGCAGACAGTACAATTATAATTTGTATATACAGTATATATATACACACACACACACACACACACACACACACATATAATATGCACAGAGCTATTCATCCCGTGAATGTACATGCATTCTGTGCAAATGGAAACAAAATCGAATGTTATTAGTCTATTTTCTCTCCAAGTTGAAAGTTATTCTTTATACAGAATACAATGAATCAAAAACATTCTGCATTATGGCCACTAGATGGAGCCAACAGTTATAGTAAATCAGTATTTGCTAGGGCCACGTTTTTGCCCGGCTGTACACTTCAAATATTTTAAGATTATTCTTTATCATAATGATCATACGTGAAATAACCTTCTGAATCGTTTTATACGACTCACACAATTTAGAGGTCAGGGACTATATTTTGATCAATAACACATTTTAGGGATCTATTTCAGCGGTGGTCAACTAACTCGACATAGGGGGGCTCCTAAACGTGAGATCACCAAGGGCCCGAACTGGCTCCTGTCTAAAACTGGCCCTAGTATGTGTATATATGAATGTGAGATCGGGACCTTATAGACTGTAAGCTCCTTCAGGGAAGGGACTCGTGTGACTGTACAATTGCTGCGCAAATTGTTGGCACTATACAAATCTCTGTATAAGATAACCAATAAATAAATAGCTGTTTTCATCACGTTCTCTCATATTCTGATCGATTAAAATACAATCATATCCATGAACTAAGTAACTCAGTGTTCAATGCATAACAATCAATAATTTTCTGCCCTGGTCAGCCAACTCATTTTAGATTTAGATCTGATATCCGAATCTAAAATGGTCGGAAGGGAAGTTATTTCTATTCGGTTGTATGCAAATTTTACCATTTTGATCGAATTGCGCATCCACTGGATAATAAGGCCCCTTTCAGACGGGGCGGACTCTATCCAGTGGATCCGCCTGCTCAGCGGTGAATCTCTCTGCTGTTCCCGGCTGAGCAGGCGGATGAAAGGTCTGTGTCTGCTCCGCCTATACAGAGCGGACACAGACACAGCCTGCTGTTCTCTATGGGGTGGTTGGATAGAAACAGACCACATGTCCGTTTCCATCTGACTGTCATCCGATCTGATTCGCTGGACGGATGGGGAACAGATCAGATGCCTGTGGGGGTCAGCGGACATGGCTGCTGCTCCATAGAGAACAATGGGTGATCTGATCGGGTACACCTGAAAAACGGACAGGCAAACCCAATTGGTCCGCTGGTGTGAAAGGGGTTGTAAACCCTCAAGTTTTTTCACCTTAAAGGGGTTGTAAAGGTAAAAAAAAATCCCTAAATAGCTTCATTTACTTTAGTGCAGTCCTCCTTCACTTACCTCATCCTTCCATTTTGTTTTAAATCTCCTTATTTCTTCTGAGAAATCCTCACTTCCTGTTCTTCTGTCTGTAACTCCACACCGTAATGCGAGGCTTTCTCCCTGGTGTGGAGAAAACCTCTTGAGGGGGGAGGGGGCGAGCAGGAGTGTCAGGACGCCCACTACCACACAGCTCCTTTCTCTATCTGCAAAGTAGAAAGCGCCCTGACTCTCCTGCTCGCCCCCTCAAGAGGCTTTCTCCACACCAGGGAGAAAGCCTTGCATTACGGTGGTGAGTTACAGACAGAAGAACAGGAAGTGAGGATTTCTCAGAAGAAATAAGGACATTTAAAAGCAAAATGGAAGGATGAGGTAAGTGAAGGAGGACTGCACTAAGGTAAAGGAAGATATTTAGGGAAAACATTTTTTACCTTTACAACCCCTTTAATGCATCCTATAGAAAAAAACTTCTACCAATCAAATCCAATGACGCGTGCGCTGGGGCACTTGTGTCTATAAACGCAGAATGCCGAACTTGGGAGCGCTCCCGCAAGGTAACCCTCCGTAAGAGCGCTTCTCCTAGGGGTTATCTGATGCAGGGAGGAGCCGCGAGAGCCGCCGGGGGACCCCAGAAATGGACAATCGGGGCCACTCTGTGCAAAACTAGCTGGACAGTGGCGGTAAGTATGACGAACCTTTACAACGACTTTAAACCGAAGTGTGCATAGCCCACTATAACAAATATTTTTCCATCACAGGCTTTAGTAAGCAACAAAAGTACAGACTATTGTGTGCAGGGGCCCCAGGGGGGCGCTACATGAGGGGAGCATGTGGGGACCCCAGGGGGCGCTACATGAGGGGAGCGTGCAGGGGCCCCAGGGGGCGCTACATCAGAAGAGAATACAGGGGCCCCAGGGGGAGCTATATGTGGGAGTGTGCAGGGGCCCCAGGGGGCGCTACATGTGGGAGTGTGCGGGGGCCCCAGGGGGCGCTACATGTGGGAGTGTGCAGGGGCCCCAGGGGGCGCTACATGAGGGGAGCATGCAGGGGCCCCAGGGGGCGCTACATGTGGATAGCGTGCAGGGGCCCCAGGTGTGCTACATGTGGGAGTGTGCAGGGGCCCCAGGGGGCGCTACATGTGGGAGTGTGCAGGGGCCCCAGGGGGCGTACATGAGGGGGGAGTGCAGGGGCCCCAGGGGGCATTACATGCGGGAGTATGCAGGGGCCCCAGGGGGCGCTACATGAGGGGAGCGTGCAGGGGCCCAAGGGGGCGCTACATGAGGGGAGCGTGCAGGGGCCCCAGGGGGCGTACATGAAAGGAGCGTGCAGGGGCCCCCAGGGGGCGCTACACGTGGAGAGGATGCGGCCCCCAGGCCACAGAGGATCTAGATACAAAATCTGTAATAGATAAAACAGTAAAAAATATATATTGTTTGGTACATTTTATCAATACTAGCGATCGTTGCCCACAGGAAACGCTGGAGGCTACAAGATATCGGTTTTAAAGTACGACATTTCCTGGGTGCAGCGATCGATCGGATTTATACAACTTCTCAAAATAAACCAGACAAGAATTGTTTTTTTCTCCAGCGCTTTATCTGTGGCAGCGATAGATTCTGTATCTAAAGCCCCAAGTTCTCGCAGGCAGAGGCTGCAAAGTCCTCCAGTGTAAAATCTCTGGGCCCCGGAAGCTGCAGGTGGCGTGTACAGTTGCCCATACACGTTAAATGGCCTGTGAACACCGATGGCGTGTGCAGCATCTAGACATATGTCCCCAAATTTCCCTGAAGGGACCACTATGGAATGCTGTACACGGTTGTATCCCTGGAAAAGGTAATGGCTGTGCATTGACGATTACCCACGCATGCGTGTACGGTGTATTTCCCGGATCAAGCCGCTATTGGAGTTTAGGTTAAACGCCATGGCACAAGTCATTGGTGTTTATAGGAGTACAGTCATATGCAGCCACTTATATGGGCGGCTGTACACACCATCTGCTGCTGCCCGGGCACAGGAAAGCGCCAGGGGATTTTATTCTACAGAACTTGGCAGCCTCTAGTCCAGGGGTCTCCAAACTTTCTAAACAGAGGGCCAGTTTACTGTCCTTCAGAGTTTAGGGGGCCGGGTTGTGGCCATTGGGAGTAGAAAAGGTCCAGGCGACAGTGGGAATAAACAATGTCCCATTGTTGGTGTCATTGGGAGAAATTGTGCCCCATCATAGGTGTCATTGGGAGGAATAGCGTACCATCATTGGTGTCATTGGGAGGCATTGTGCCCCATCATTGGTGTCTGTGGACCCCATTGTTGGTGTCATTGGGAGAATTGTTTCCCATTATTGGAGTCACTGGGTCCATTGTTAGTAGCATTGGGAGAAATTGTGCCCCGTCATAGGTGTCATTGGGAGGAATAGTGTACCATCATTGGTGTCATTGGAAGGCATTATGCCCCATCATTGGTGTCATTGGGAGGAATAGTGTCCCATCATAGGTGTCATTGGGAGGAATAGTGTACCATCATTGGTGTCATTGGAAGGCATTATGCCCCATCATTGGTGTCATTGGGAGGAATAGTGTCCCATCATAGGTGTCATTGGGAGGAATAGTGTACCATCATTGGTGTCATTGGAAGGCATTATGCCCCATCATTGGTGTCATTGGGAGGAATAGTGTCCCATCATAGGTGTCATTGGGAGGAATAGTGTACCATCATTGGTGTCATTGGAAGGCATTATGCCCCATCATTGGTGTCATTGGGAGGAATAGTGTCCCATCATAGGTGTCATTGGGAGGAATAGCATACCATCATTTGTATCATTGGGAGGCATTGTGCCCCATCATTGGTGTCTGTGGACCCCATTGTTGGTTTTTATTGGGAGAATTGTTTCCCATTATTGGAGTCACTGGGCCCCATTGTTCGTGTCATTGGTAGAAATTGTGTCCAATCATTGGGAGGCATTGTGCCCTGTTATTGATGTCAGTGAGGGGAATTATGCCCCATTGTTTGTGTCGTTGGGAGAATTGTGTCCCATTATTGGAGTCATTGGGTCCATTGTTAGTAGCATTGGGAGAAATTGTGCCCCGTCATAGGTGTCATTGGGAGGAATAGTGTCCCATCATAGGTGTCATTGGGAGGAATAGTGTCCCATCATTGGTGTCATTGGGAGGCATTATGCCCCATCATTGGGAGGAATAGTGTCCCATCATAGGTGTCATTGGGAGGAATAGTGTCCCATCATTGGGAGGCATTATGCCCCATCATTGGTGTCATTGGGAGCAATAGTGTCCCATCATTGGACCCCATTGTTGGTGTCATTGGGAGAATTGTATCCCATTATTGGAGTCACTGGGCCCCATTGTTAGTGTCATTGGGAGAAATTGTGTCCAATCATTGGTGTCATTGTGCCCCGTTATTGATGTCAGTGAAGGGAATTATGCCCCATTGTTGGTATCAGTGGATGAAAAAGTGCCCCAAGGGCCACATAAAAGCAACAAAGAGCCGCATCTGGCCCCCGGGCCACTGCTCTAGTCCAAAGGCTGTCAACTTATGAGTTAATGGGGTTCTCTAATGCGGCCCCTGACATCAAAGGGCCACACATAATGTTCAATATATAAAATGCTTGCAAGGACTGTCGGAGACTGCAGACCTTAGGGCTAGTTTACACTTGCTTCAAAACAAGGCTTTGTTAAAGCTCTCTGAGCACCAGTCAAAGCTCCAAGCACTATATAAAATGGTTAGCTTACAGTCCTGTTTACACCGTGTTTTTGCTTGGTGCTTCGGTGGGGCTTCGATGAGGCTTTGTTGGGGCTTCGATGAGGCTTTGGTGGGGCTTCGATGAGGCTTTGGTGGGGCTTCGATGAGGCTTTGGTGGGGCTTCAATGAGGCTTTGGTGGGGCTTCAATGAGGCTTTGGTGGGGCTTCAATTAGGCTTTGGTGGGGCTTCAATGAGGCTTTGGTGGGGCTTCAATGAGGCTTTGGTGGGGCTTCAATGAGGCTTTGGTGGGGCTTCAATGAGGCTTTGGTGGGGCTTCAAATGAGGCTTTGGTGGGGCTTCAAATGAGGCTTCGTGGGTCTTCAAAATTAGGCTTCGTGGGTCTTCAAAATTAGGCTTCGTGGGTCTTCAAAATGAGGCTTCGTGGGTCTTCAAATGAGGCTTCGTGGGTCTTCAAAATGAGGCTTCGTGGGTCTTCAAATGAGGCTTCGTGGGGCTTTCAAATGAGGCTTCGTGGGTCTTCAAATGAGGCTTCGTGGGTCTTCAAAATGAGGCTTCGTGGGTCTTCAAATGAGGCTTCGTGGGGCTTTCAAATGAGGCTACGTGGGTCTTCAAATGAGGCTTCGTGGGGCTTTCAAATGAGGCTACGTGGGTCTTCAAATGAGGCTTCGTGGGGCTTTCAAGTGAGGCTTCGGTGGGACTTCAAGCGAGCTTTGCATAGACGTCTATGGAGGCTTTGAAGCACCACTGAAGCTACATAGGGGTATAATTTTTGAAGCAAAGCCAAAGCAAGGTGTAAACAGGACGGTAAGCCAACCATTTTATTTAGTGACAGGAGCTTTGACTGGCATTCAGAGAGCTTTAACAAAGCCTGTCCGAAGCCTTGTTGAAGCCGATTCAAGGGTAAATGAGCCATACTAGAGGAAATGAGGGTCAGAGAGTGAGGACAGGATACATTGTTGGATGAGGATATGCTGCAGAAGACAATAGGCTAGACCAGCAGATCTGAAAGTCAAGGCATCTGTGTGCAGCTTTAGTTGATCGCTGTAAACGCATGTACTGAACAGACCCTATCAGGTCACGTATGAGTCCCGGTCACTGTGCTCCCGGTTATGGCCGGACCATGTCAGGTGTCCCTATAGTCCATGTATCCAGGCACTGGATGGTTTATGGGGCCGAAGTAATGAGTTTATGACTTTATTACACAGATTGGTGATAATGATGTTCAAACTGCACTAATGACACCATCAGCTCTCGTCAGACTCCCGGATTCCTCGCGTCACCCGCCACCACCGGAAACACTTTTATGGTGTCATATAAAGTGCTTGTAAACCCTTCTATGTACCCAGTGACCTGACTATCCTCAGGTGATACACAGAGATTAAGGCCCCATTCACACCTGAGTGACGCGTTTTCAGGCAGAAAGTGACGCCGTTTTGTACAGGTCAAAAGGTCACCAATGTACAGTTGTGTTCAAAATTATTCAACCCCCCAATGCTGTAAAGGGTTTTAGGGAATTTAGTGTACATTTGTAATTGTATTCAGAATGAAATCCTACAAGGACTTCTTAAAGAACCATATGCAACTAAAATGACATCAATTGGTTTTGTAATACAGTAGTAAATGTTTATTTTGTGAATTCTTCATTTACACAATTATTCAACCCCTTAAAGACTACCACTCTGAAGAACAGAGGTTCATTGAAGTGTTTTCAATCAGGTATTGAAAACACCTGTGGATGTCAGGGAGCAGCAATAAAGCCTAATAAGCACCAATCAGGCAGCTTTAAAATGACTGTGATACTCAGCTCCTTCTAGACATTTACTGGTGTGGTTACAAACATGGTGAAGTCAAGAGAATGGTCCAGGAAGACAAGAGAAGAGGTGATTACTCTTCACAGGAAGGGCAATGGCTATAAGAAGATTGCAAAGATGTTAAACATACCAAGAGACACCATAGGAAGCATCATTCGCAAATTCAAGGCAAAGGGCACTGTTGAAACGCTACCTGGTCGTGGCAGAAAGAAGATGCTGACTTTGTCTGCTGAGCGCTACCTGAAGCGTAGAGTGGAGAAAAGTCCCCTTGTGACTGCTGAGGAACTGAGAAAAGATTTGTCAAATGTGGGTACTGAAGTTTCTGCTCAGACAATACGGCGCACACTGCGTAATGAAGGCCTCCATGCCAGAACTCCCAGGCGCACCCCCTTGCTGTCTCCAAAGAATAAGAAGAGTCGACTGCAGTATGCCAAAAGTCATGTGGACAAACCACAGAAGTTTTGGGATTGTGTTCTGTGGACTGATGAAACAAAATTAGAAGTGTTTGGGCCCATGGATCAACGCTATGTTTGGAGGAGGAAGAACAAGGCCTATGATGAAAAGAACACCTTGCCTACTGTGAAGCATGGCGGGGGGTCAATCATGCTTTGGGGCTGTTTTGCTTCTGCAGGTACAGGGAAGCTTCAGCGTGTGCAAGGTACCACGAATTCTCTTCAGTACCAGGAGATATTGGATGACAATGTGATGCAGTCCGTCACAAACCTGAGGCTTGGGAGACGTTGGACCTTTCAACAGGACAATGATCCCAAGCATACCTCCAAGTCCACTAGAGCATGGTTGCAGATTAAAGGCTGGAACATTTTGGAGTGGCCATCGCAGTCACCAGACTTAAATCCGATTGAGAACCTCTGGTGGGACTTAAAGAAAGCAGTTGCAGTGCGCAAGCCTAAGAATGTGACTGAACTGGAGGCTTTTGCCCATGATGAATGGGCGAAGATACCCGTAGATCGCTGCAAGACACTTGTGTCAAGCTATGCTTCACGTTTAAAAGCTGTTATAACTGTAAAAGGATGTTGTACTAAGTACTAAGAATGAATGTCACTTGGGGGTTGAATAAAACTGATAATGATGTGAGCACAGAAAAGACATTTGTGGTTATTTCATTATAAATGTTATGTTATATTTGTCTGACCTACACGTGCCTCTTTGATTTAATTGTAAGCAGGATGACTGAATGATCAAAAGCAGAAAAATGCCCAAATCTGTCTAAAACAAAAATTCCAGGACTTGTTTGAGCTTCAGGCGTTTTGGAGTGATGTGAACCATAGAGAATAGTACCCATCAGAGTCGCCTATTTAGTGCCCATCAGAGCCGCCTATTTAGTGCCCATTAGAGCCGCCTATTTAGTGCCCATCAGAGTCGCCTATTAGTGCCCATCAGAGTCGCCTATTAGTGCCCATCAGAGCTGCCTATTAGTGCCCATCAGAGCTGCCTATTAGTGCCCATCAGAGCTGCCTATTAGTGCCCATCAGTGCCGCCTATTAGTGCCCATCAGTGCCGTCTATTAGTGCCCATCAGTGCCGCCTATTAGTGCCCATCAGTGCCGTCTATTAGTGCCCATCAGAGCCGCCTATTAGTGCCCATCAGTGCCGCCTATTAGTGCCCATCAGAGTCTCCTATTAGTGCCCATCAGAGTCGCCTATTAGTGCCCATCAGAGCCGCCTATTAGTGCCCATCAGAGCTGCCTATTAGTGCCCATCAGTGCCGCCTATTAGTGCCCATCAGTGCCGCCTATTAGTGCCCATCAGTGCCGTCTATTAGTGCTTATCAGTGCCGCCTATTAGTGCCCATCAGTGCCATCTATTAGTGCCCATCAGAGCCGCCTATTAGTGCCCATCAGAGCCGCCTATTAGTGCCCATCAGAGTCGCCTATTAGCGCCCATCAGAGTCGCCTCTTAGCGCCCATCAGAGTCGCCTCTTAGCGCCCATCAGAGTCGCCTCTTAGCGCCCATCAGAGTCGCCTCTTAGCGCCCATCAGAGTCGCCTCTTAGCGCCCATCAGAGTCGCCTCTTAGCGCCCATCAGAGTCGCCTCTTAGCGCCCATCAGAGTCGCCTCTTAGCGCCCATCAGAGTCGCCTCTTAGTGCCCATCAGTGCCGCCCATTAGTGCCCATCAGAGCCGCCTATTAGTGCCCATCAGTGCCGCCTATTAGTGCCCATCAGTGCCGTCTATTAGTGCCCATCAGTGCCGTCTATTAGTGCTCATCAGAGCTGCCTATTAGTGCCCATCAGTGCCGCCTATTAGTGCCCATCAGTGCCGTCTATTAGTGCTCATCAGAGCTGCCTATTAGTGCCCATCAGTGCCGCCTATTAGTGCCCATCAGTGCCGTCTATTAGTGCCCATCAGAGCCGCCTATTAGTGCCCATCAGAGCTGCCTATTAGTGCCCATCAGAGCTGCCTATTAGTGCCCATCAGTGCCGCCTATTAGTGCCCAACAGAGTCTCCTATTAGTGCCCATCAGAGTCGCCTATTAGTGCCCATCAGAGTCGCCTATTAGTGCCCATCAGAGCTGCCTATTAGTGCCCATCAGTGCCGCCTATTAGTGCCCATCAGTGCCGCCTATTAGTGCCCATCAGTGCCGCCTATTAGTGCCCATCAGTGCCGCCTATTAGTGCCCATCAGTGCCATCTATTAGTGCCCATCAGAGCCGCCTATTAGTGCCCATCAGAGCCGCCTATTAGTCCCCAACAGTGCCGCCTATTAGTCCCCATCAGAGTCGCCTCTTAGCGCCCATCAGAGTCGCCTCTTAGCGCCCATCAGAGTCGCCTCTTAGCGCCCATCAGAGTCGCCTCTTAGCGCCCATCAGAGTCGCCTCTTAGCGCCCATCAGAGTCGCCTCTTAGCACCCATCAGTCGCCTCTTAGCGCCCATCAGAGTCGCCTCTTAGTGCCCATCAGTGCCGCCCATTAGTGTCCATCAGTGCCGCCTATTAGTGCCCATCAGTGCCGTCTATTAGTGCCCATCAGAGCCACCTATTGGTGCCCATCAGAGCCACCTATTGGTGCCCATCAGAGCCACCTATTGGTGCCCATCAGAGCCACCTATTGGTGCCCATCAGAGCCGCCTATTAGTGCCCATCAGAGCCGCCTATTGGTGCCCATCAGAGCCGCCTATTGGTGCCCATCAGAGCCACCTATTGGTGCCCATCAGAGCCACCTATTGGTGCCCATCAGAGCCGCCTATTGGTGCCCATCAGAGCCGCCTATTAGTCCCCATCAGTGACATTTATTAGAGCCCATTAGTAGCGCCTATCAGTGCCACCTCATCAATGCTGCCTCTGCTCCATTGACCACATATGTGGCACTTGGACGAATCACGTCTCAGAGTCTGATAATGAAGTCACAGCTTCTGTGAACAGTTGCAGCTTCCCCATCAGACCCTGGGACAAGCACGGTATACCGCAAGTGGGGTGGGATACATTTAAATGGGTCACCCGGATTTAGTCCTGCCTAGGGCAACACAAAACCAAAATACACCCCTGCATGGGAACAAATTCCGGACACGCAATTTATTCATGACGTGTCACAATATACAGTAACAGTATCATTTATATAAAAAGCAGTCTCTGTTCAGTGACTTTGCCTAGGCTGAGATGATGGCATCAGTGTGCTGCAGGCAGGAGGGAGCATTTCCTCAGTCCCCTCTCCTCCGGTGATCAGGCTGCAACAATGTAACTTTGTAGTAAGTCATAAGGGGAGAAACTGCAGCGGGGGCTGATCTGTGTCGGACATTTGTTAACCCAGCCAAGAACTGATCACCAAGATCTACGAGACTGTAAAATCGCTAAGACAGCGGTTAAGTGGTTTGCAAAAAAAAAATGCTCCTCTTTAGTAGCTCATTCTCAACTATGCGTTTGCATTGCAATCTGCGCCAGCTCGCGTAGGAGGCACATGTTGTCCGTGGTTTTGGAGTTGCAATGATTCATTTTGAATAGGCCCCCCAATGAACACCAACAACGCATGGCAATGCATACACCAACAGACATATGCCCTGTGTTGCACTGTGATGGGGATTATTGGGTATTATTGTTGCATACATGTGCCATAGGGAATGAACGGCACAGGTACCACAACACGTGGCAATGGGTTTATTCCAGGGCTCGACAAATCCTAGGCGCGAGGTCGCCATGGCGACTAGAAATGGTGTCCTGGCGACTTGGCTTTTTTTTGTGAGCTGGCGCCATCTGGTGGTGAGCCGTTGGTATTACAAGTTATTACCACCATATGTGAGCTGGCGCCATCTGGTGGTGGCCGCTGGTATTACAAGTTAAGCATTACAAGTTAAACAGCAATTCTAATGTCATTTTTCACTATTTTCACTGCCATCTTCTTCCCTCTAATTAGAACCCCCAAACATTATATATATTTTTTATCCTAACACCCTAGAGAATAAAATGGCGATCGTTGCAATACTTTCTGTCACGCCGTATTTGCGCAGCGGTCTTACAAGCGCACTTTTTTGGGAAAAAATTACACTTTTTTTAATTAAAAAATAAGACAACAGTAAAGTTATCCCCATTTTTTTTAATATTATGAAAGATAACGTTACGCCAAGTAAATTGATACCTAACATGTCACGCTTCAAAATTGCGTCCGCTCGTGGAATGCCGACAAACTTTTACCCTTTAAAATCTTCATAGGCGACGTTTAAAAAAATCTACAGGTTGCATGTTTTGAGTTACAGAGGAGGACTAGGGCTAGAATTATTGCTCTCGCTCTACCAAACGCGGCGATACCTCACATGTGTGGTTTGAACAGCGTTTACATATGCGCTTCTGCGCACAAGCTCGTCGGGACAGGGTGCGTTTTCTGGCTCCAAGCAAATTTGTCAAACCCTGGTTTATTCGATAAAAATAAAAAGACAAAAGCATTGAGTGAACATGTATGTTTATGCATTAAGCTGATCTTATCTCAGACGGTTGTCGGCGGTTATACGTCTATGGCTGAACACATGTTGGGAAACGCTCTTTGGGCCATACATTACAAGGTGTCCTATAGACAGAACCTCAGATGTCTATGTATGGCCGGCCTTACATTTCCCATCACACATTGCCGCCTTCGGGCCCCTGGGGTCCGATATGTGAAACATGAGTAATGCAGCAGATGTTTCAGTGCTGGCTGGAAGTAAGAAGGAGGCTACGAGGTCAGCCAGCTGCTGCACGTCACTACCACACACGCTGGGTTACTTAACCCCATCCTGGGCCTGAGGATTGGCTGTCCGATGGTCATGTGATAACTACCATGGAACAGCGAGGACAACCAATGGCTCGAGTGTCACCGCATGCTGTCACCGAATACCCAGACTCACAACACAGGCCCAACTCTCAGAGCTTTAAACACC
This sequence comes from Rana temporaria, assembly GCF_905171775.1. NCBI lineage: Eukaryota > Metazoa > Chordata > Amphibia > Anura > Ranidae > Rana > Rana temporaria. The sequence goes on along the minus strand of NC_053489.1, from coordinate 642,585,788 downwards.
AGCCTACTGGCGGCCAGATACGCGTCAATAAATGATCGATTTATTTTACGATTGATCTTTTCCGATAGGAGCAACTGATCTACAGCCCATTCGATCTAAACGACACATGCGCGGAAGTCAAATGTAACTGATGGTTGGAAGACATGTTTTATCAATCGCATCTCGGTTTCCACCATGCAATCTCATAATCTAATTGATCAAAAAAAATGAACAAAGTGCTGCTAATTAATGCAACACGATCAATCATTTTCTGCCTAGGCCAATCAACTCAGTTTGATCGAGTGCAACCTAAAGCGATCAGAAGGGAAGTTATCTCTGCAATGGTTTGCCAATTCAATAACTTGGATTGAATCACACATAGGTCGGATAATAACATTGAAGTGGGTATGACCCTGGTGTCCAACCTGCTGCATGAGGGCTGCATGCGGCCCTTGGGTATATGATGTGTGGCCCTCGGACCTCAGCAGTCTGCAGTGAGAATATTGATTAGGGTAATAGCTAGGGTTGTCCCGATACTAGTATCGGGACCGATACTGAGCATGTGCGCGAGTACTGACCCCGATAGTTCTCCCCCCCCCCCCCCCCCGAGAGCTGGTGGAGAGGGGGTGGAGTGCGGGTGGAGAGGGGGCGAAGAGCGGAGCAGAGCAGTCCTCGTATGGAGGAGAGCTGCTGCCGCATAGTCCCCTAAGACAAAGCAAAGTCCCCCCCCCCCCGCCGCTGCCGACATCTAGTTGATCAGCGCTGGGGGAACACAACAGCTTTCATTTGAATAGCTGTGTGTTCCCCGCCGCGCCTCATGTATAGACACTCCCCCTTGCCCAGAAACATTGATAGACAGATCACCTGTCCCAGGATTGGACGGGTGATCTGTCTATCAAAGTGCCCGGGCAAGGGGGAGTGTCTATACATGACGAGGTGCGGCGGGGAACACACAGCTATTCAAATGAAAACTGTTGTGTTCCCCCAGCGCTGATCAACTAGATGTCGGCAGCGGCGGGGGGGGGGGGGGGGGAAACTTGGCTTTCTCTTAGGGGACACAAGGCTGCATTAGGGACATGGCTGCATCTAGGGACATGGCTGAATTTAGGGACATGGCTGCATTTGGGGACACAAGGCTGCATTTAAAAAAAAGTCTCGGTAATCGGTATTGGCGAGTACATGAAAAAAAAGTATCGGTACTTGTACTCGGTCCTAAAAAAGTGGTATCGGGACAACCCTATAGCATTGATCTCTCCTAGCCTCATGTATTATCTTCCCAGTTTCCTTTTGTCTTCTACAGCATATCCCCATCCAAAAATGTATCATGTCCCCACTCTCTGACCTTTAGGTCTGCAGTCTCTGACCGTCCTCTCAAGCATTAGATATTGAACATCATGTACGGCCCTTTGGTGATGTCAGGGGCCACATTTAAAGGGTCACTAAAGTTATATATTTTTTTTAAATAACAAACATGTTATACTTGCCTCCACTGTGCAGCTCGTTTTGCACAGAGTGGCCCCCGATCCACGTCTTCTGGGGTCCCTCAGTGGCTGTCTCGGCTCCTCCTCGCAAGGACTCCACACCTTCATCCAAGCTCTCTTGCATGGTGTCGAGTCCTTGCGAGCACACTCCCGTGATACAGCCGGCGGCCACTGTATCACTCGGCCCCGCTCCCCGGCACACAGCGTCATTGGATGCAATTGACAGCAGCGCAAGCCAATGGCTGCACTGCTTTCAATCAACCAATGAATGAGCCGGGAAGACTGCTCGTTCACGGCGCAGGATTTTCTAGGGGTCAGGTAAGTAAAGGGGGGCATTAAAGTGAAAAAACGTTTACCTTTACAACCCCTTTAGCCGATGAGTTGACAACTCCTGGTGCATGACCACCATAAGGCACTCAATGTTCAACCATGTGACCATCATTTTCAAATGTCATTGGTCTCAACTGAAAATAAAAAAATGTAAATAAAAGGACCAGGATACCCTGGTTTGTAAAGCTCAACACAATCCTATTGTACAATGTAATTTTAGATCTACCAACAACCAAAGATCATAGGCCATACACAAAATTTCAGCCAGTTTCTGATGAACCGGACAAAATTATCCCCCTCAGTGGGCGGCCCTGTCTGCATCCTTCTGCTCAACATCCTCTGATTGAAAAATTGAAGGAACCAGGTGGACATTGTCAGCTGAACAGTGGCTACATCCAATCAGATGCAGATGCTGTTTGGGTATTCTGACAGCTGTGGGTGTTGCCTCTCAAAATACAATAAACCAGTCACTAGGGTTGTCAACTTTCAATAAATTCACTTTTTGCACCTGTCCTTGAATGTCCATTACAGACATGTAGGCTGCATGTCCGTAACTGACATTCATGGACTGATGCAACAATTATGGATTTTACAAACGTAAATTTACTGAAAGTTGGCAGCCCTGCCGGGCACTGCAGTTCTCTCTCCCTGTGCAGGGTGACTGGTTTTGTGGGTGGAGCCTGCCAGGTCCCTCCTACAGCTCCGCTCTCTGCACAGGTTATATACAGTACAGTGATGATGTCACTGCTACATTTATATGCTAATATCTCAGTTTGCAAAGAAATTTGGTGCCCACAAAGTGGATTTATATCCTTTCTGGCTAATGAGGAAAATATTAAAAATTAATATTTTTGTGCCCAGCTTTAGGCGTAACATCAATAAGGAGTCTTTGATGGATGAATCGATGAGATGAAAAGTATTACAGTGCTGCCAATAAATGCAACACGATCAATCATTTTAACTTCCTTCAATCAAGTGACGACACTGCTCAGTAAGACAAATATCCCTGATGTCACTCTTGCATTGCCTGTGTTAAAGGGGTTGTAAAGCTTTGCGTTTTTTCACCTTAATGCAACCTATGCATTGAGGTGAAAAAACACCTTGCAGTGTCCGGCCCCCCCGCCCTTCCGTTTTACTTACCTGAACCCTGAATTTCCGTGAGCGCGTTCCCACCATCGCTCTCTCCACAGCTTCTTGGTTCTTCATTGAATAGATTGATAACAGCGCAGTCATTGGTGACCGCTGCTTTCAATCAAATCCAATGATGCAGTACTGGGGGGCAGGGCCAAGTCCTGCATCCGGCGGCTATGGACGCTGAATGCTGGACACGGGAGCGCGCCCACAAGGTAACCCCCTTGGGATAACGCTTCCCAGAGGGGGTTATCTGATGCGGGAAGGAGTCAAGAGAGCTGCTGGGGGACCCCAGAGGAGGATGTTCGGGGCCACTCTGTGCAAAACTAGCTGCACAGTGGAGGTAAGTATGACATGTTTGTTATATATATGTATATTTTTTTTTTTAATTAAACCTATAGTATCACGTTAAGGCCTGGTTCACACTAGTGCGACTTCTGATGCACAGATTCACATGACAAGGGAAATGTCACTGTTTTCAACGGTGCCTGTTCTAAATCAATGAGACCCAGAATGGTGCAATTTTGGAAAAGGTTCCTGCACTACCCTGGTGCGATTTACAGTGCGATTTGGCCCTATAGAATATGCAAAATTGGACCACATATTCGCACTGTAAATCACAACCAAGTTGCATCGCAGTAGTGTGAACCAAACCTTGTTGGAATTACAGCGCATCACAGTGATGTCACCTCAGGCCCTTCTAATAAACTTTTTAAATCAAAGCTATCAATCACACCTAATAATGCCCAGTCCCAGCCACTGGACTACGCCTAGTCATATATATCACCCGGACGCTGGCTTGTTTCCAATGCTTTCCTATACATCGTCCACGCTTCCACCTTCTCCTTAACCTCACAGATTGCTAGGTTTCATGAGGTGAACAAGAAAGTAGCCATCTTGTGAGGATAGCCAGTCATGTTCTCTATGCTCAGAACAGACCTCGGTGTCCATATGGAACGCTTCCAAGCACAGATGTTGAGCGTCATTTTTATTCTAACAAACTGACCTAAATATTCGGTGTCCTCTATACAAGCACAAGCCATTTTGGAAGATGAATGGTCCTAGTTCCAGTCAGAGCGTTCCTTCTTGCCAAAGTGTTTTCTCGTTTGGCAGATCAGACTTCCACGCACTGAGTATAAATCACAAAGGAAAGAAAGTAGGTCATATCTAGGCCCCATCTTCATTTATAGCTGGTGTGCTACCCTGCCAAAAGTGTCTTGGCCAGAGACCAGGATCTACGAGATTAATTGTACGCAGATTCGCTACTGGAAAACGATCAGTATAGGTCTGTATCCTGGTAATGGGATGTAACTCTTTATACAGTTCTGTCCCAGATCAAGGCAAATACAGTCACTAGGCCTCATTCAGAAGGACGATGGAGGAAAGGTTGGCCGCTGAACTAGGATAGTATACAATCTGGACCATCAGCTACAACCAGTTTGTAGGTGGCCAGTAACTATAACCCTGGATGCAAACTGGCTGTGTACAGGGAAAGAAGGGTTAAAGTAGAACTATAGGCAAAACTTTTTTATTTCATCTTGGCTAAGGGATAGTTATAACCCCTGTCAAAAAAAAAAAAATTTCCCGCCATCTGTGTCATATTGCAGAGATTTCCCTTCACTTCCTGTCCCATACCCGAACAGGAAATGAGAGTAAATACTTGCAAATTAAGGGAATTCCTTGGGGATCCCCAGGGCATCAGAACTAATGTCCCCATTGGAAGATTTCCCCTCTATTACTTTTCTGGGGACAACCCAAAATTTGAGATTATCTTTTGCTTTCACTATCAATGATAATGGTAAACAAGACAAAGAGAGGTTTGAATCTCCCTAATGGGGGCACAGACAGCAATAAAAACTGACAGGTATTCTAATTCCTTCCCACTCTGTCCAAAACGTAAAAAAAAAAAAAAAGGTTTTGCCTTTAGACCCCTTTCACACTACCACAATTTGAAATTCAAAATTTTACTGCGCTTTTGACACCATTTCGGGGAATGCCTGTGTAAACTTGAGGTCTATGGACCTCAACTCACATCAAAGTTGGACCAAAAGTAGTACAGGGACTACTTTGAAGTCGCACAGATATGAATGGTAGTCACTGAAAATCATTGGGTACTACTTGACATGTGACTTTGCAGTTCCAAGTCGCAGGACAAGTCGCACAAGTGTTAAAGTCACAACTGCGACGCGGTTAGCACATGCTGTGTGCCCTGATGAGCTACTGCGCATGCGCCGGTGACATCATCGGCTGACTGTGAATATCTTCTAAACATATAGGCCCAAATACACGTAGGAGATACGACGGCGTATCTCCAGATACGCCGTCGTATATCTGAGTCTGAGGCGTCGTATCTTGGCGCCTGATTCAAAGAATCAGATACGCCTATTCACGAACGTACGCCCGGCCGTCGCAATACAGATACGCTGTTTACGTAAGGCTTTTTCCAGCGTAAAGTTACCCCTGCTCTATGAGGCGTAGATGAGGCGTACCAATGTTAGGTATGGACGTCGGAACAGCGTCGAATAGGGCTGGGCGTCATTTACGTTCACGTCGAAAGCATTGGCTTTTTGCGGGTTAATTTGAAGCGTGCGCACTGGGATACTTTCACGGACGGCGCATGCGCCGTTCGTAAAAAGCGTCATTTACGTGGGGTCACAATACATTTACATAACACACGCCCACATCTTCCACATTTGAATTAGGCGGGCTTACGCCGGCCTATTTACGCTACGCCGCCGCAACTTTGCTTTGTGATTACTGCACTTGCCTGTCAAAGTCGTGTAGGCGTAACGTAAATAGGATACGTTACGCCCACACAAATATACGCTCTCCTACGTGAATCCGGGCCATAAAATACACAATTTTGTTGCGCTGGGATCATATAAAAGAGATCATAAATAAATGAAAAAGCAGTTAACACAGTATGCAAGGAAATCACAAATAGGAAATGGTGTAGTGCTTAATAGAAACTAAATCAAAGTCTCTCATAAACTTTTGGTATATGAAATTAGTTATACAACAATTCTTATAAAGTCCGTAGTGATAAATCTTGTAAAATCCGCTTGTAAGGACTCCGCCACCATCACCCAAACACACTGCCTCTTACCCTTAAGTAGATTAAACAAGCAAGGTAATTATTCATTAGCCACTCCTCAGCAGCATGGGGAATTAAGAACTGCAGATCCTTCAGGTAGATACCAGCAAGCCTAGATGCCTGTCAAAGAGTTTCCAACCATAAAAATGGCCACAGTGTCCAGGAACACAAGTCGCATCACACGTCACCGGCTCCCTCCTTCGCGTTTCGTCATGACTGCTGTTGTATCTTACAAGATTCATCACTACGGACTTTTTAAGAATTGTTGTACAACTCATTTAATATACCAAAAGTTTATGAGAGACTTTGATATAGTTTCTGTTAAGCACTACACCATTTTTTACAATATCTTCTAAACGGCACAGGTTAAAAAGATATTCACGGTGCCTGCAGTTAAGACTTACTATAAGCTGGCTTGTAGGTACAAGTTAATAAACACAGCTTTACAACCACTTTTACCTGATCCTATTCAAAAACTCAGGCACACCTATTTTGGCAATGTCAACCTCACTGAAGAAGGAAATTATGGTTGGACTGGTTAGCAGAAAAAGGAAGCCAGGCTACTAAAGCCAAGACCAGCCAGAACATGAAACAACTAAGATAAGCCGTACTAGATGGGAAAAATCGCCACGAGTAGGACAAGACTGATACAAATGTCAAATGTCGAAAGGAAATGTGGCAAAAGAGACATATGATGACTAGTATTAGTCAGCCAGTCAACTCATCAGAGGCTGTGAACCAGAAAGCAGCCATCCTGTCAGGATAACTAAGTATTAAGGATGAGCTCAGGCTTCTTCACGTGTAGAGCCCGCCAAAAAGCCGACACTGCACAGCGCTAATCACAGGCAGTGAGACATTTCTCGATCTCTACAGCCGCAGACCAGAAAATGTCTCACTGCTTGCGATTAGCGCTCTGCAGTGCCAACTTCCTGGCGAACTCTGCACATGCGCGTTGCAAACACGCCTGAGCTCATCCTTACTAGCTGAAAACAGGCCTTGGCCATATTTTGTTTTTCTTTCAGCTGAAAATAATGGAACTATTGGTTGCTGTAACATTGCTCTCAGAGATGTTCAGTCTTTCAATATCCATTCCCATTACAAAACACAAGTTCCTTCTATGGAACAGCTGAGTTCTATGCGTGGGACCAATGAATGAGGTTATAGAGCAATGTGATGATTATGTAGAAGCCGCGAGATGCCTCTAACAAAGTTCACACGAGGCTCTGACAACTTGTCTCTTGAGCAAGACCGCACGCCATACATCACTGGCTGCCTCTGACATCGAGGTCTCATTTCACCTACACAGTTATAGGTGAACCCAGGACCTTCTGCTGAACCCACTGACACCTTTAAGATGGCCATTCAGAGCTTGAATTTTGCCCATTCTCCCATGAATCAGCTGAAATTTGAGCTTCAGGTGGCTCTGTCGGCACCACCTGGCTCAAAAACCTTTGTTTAAAAAATGGAAGGACTTGGGTGGAAACTGTTGGCAGAACAATATGGCCAATGTGGATGAAGGAATCTCCACTGCTGGCTATTGCATTCAGACAACTGGCACCTATCGCTGTCTGCATGCAATCGAATTTTGGTAGGTTAGCAAACAATAAGGGCTAGATTCACGTAGAGTTACGCCGGCGTATAAGTAGATACGCCGTTGTAAATGTAAGCGTATTCTGGAAACCAGATACGCTTAAATTAGGCTAAGATACGAGCGGCGCAAGTCTCCTACGCCGTCGTATCTTAGGGTGCAAATTTAGGCTGCCCGCTAGGTGGCGATTCCGTTTTCTGCGTCGAATATGCAAATGAGCTAAATACGCCGATTCTCGAACGTACGTACACCCTTCGCAATTAGTTACAACGTTTACGGAAGACGTACGCTGGCGTAAAGATAAAGCTGGTCTCTAGGTGGCGCAGCCCATGCAAAGTATGGACATCGGAACGAGCGTATCTTTTTACGTCGTTTGCGTAAGTCATACGCGAATAGGGCTGTACGTAGTAGGCAGTGCTCGACGTATCTTAGGCATTCTACCCGACGCATGCACACCGGGATACGTCCACGAACGGCGCATGCGCCGTTCAATTAAAACATCAATCACGTTGGGTCACCAGTCATTAACATAAAACACGCCCCCCTGTTCCACATTTCAATTCGGCGCGCTTACGCCGGCAGATTTACGCTACGCCGCCGCAACTTACGGAGCAAGTGCTTTGTGAATACTGCACTTGCCTCTCTAAATTGCGGCGGCGTAGCGTAAATAACATACGCTACGCCCGCACAAATTAACGTCCCCCTACCTGAATCCAGCCCTAAGTCTGTAGGGTGGGTATTGGCCTCTCTTTAATTTTAACCCTAGAAGAACCCTTTAAAGCGTTTTCAGGTTTAGGAGAACCCTTGCCGATTCCTATTTAATGGGAGGCAGAGGAAAGAATGCCACCCTCTTATATTGTAGTCGGAATGCCCCTCATTACAGACATCTAAAAACATAAATGGTGCCTTGCCAGTCACGTTAACAAGTAGAGTTGGCCCTGGAACTATGCAGAACTATGCAACTATACTATCAAATAGAAGGCCAAATAGCCACAGTTCAAGTAACGACTAGCAACCTCTGGAGGAATCCTATGGATACGCCTAACCATGGCTGAGAATGGCTGTTTTACATTATTATTATGATAATACAGGATTTATATAGCGCCAACAGTTTGCGCAGCGCATGAGGGCAGACAGTTACAATACAGGAAGAATCAGAGGGACCTGCTCAATAGAGGTCACAATCTAAAAGGCAGGGTCAACAGATACAAAAAGGTAAAGACGTTATGCACTTTGGGGCTAAGAATATGCATGCATCATACATACTAGGAGGAGTACAACTGGGGGGAACCGTAGTGGAGAAGGATCTGGGGGTTTTGGTAGATCATAAGCTCAATAATGGCATGCAACGCCAAGCTGCGGTTTCCAAAGTGAGCAAAGTCCTTTCCTGTATTAAGAGAGGTATGGACTCCAGAGAGAGAGAGATATCATTTTGATGTATAAATCATTAGTAAGACCTCATCTGCAATATGCAGTTCAATTTTGGCATCAGTTCCCAAATCAGAGAGTTGGAGAAGAGCAACCAAACTGATAAGAGGAATGGAGGAGCTCAGCTATAAGGAAAGATTAGAGGAAATTAATTTATTCACTCTTGAGAAGAGGAGAATAAGGGGGGATATGATCCACATGTACAAATATATAAGGGGTCCATATAGTGAACTTGGTGTTGAGTTATTCACTTTACGGTCAACACAAAAAGGACAAGTGGGCACGCTTTACGTCTAGAGGAAAAGAGATTTCATCTCCAAATACGGAAAGGTTTTTTCACAGTAAGAGCTGTGAAAATGTGGAACAGACTCCCTCCAGAGGTGGTTCTGGCCAGCTCAGTAGATTGCTTTAAGAAAGACCTGGATACTTTCCTAAATGTACATAATATAACTGGGTACTGACATTTATAGGTAAAGTTGATCATGGGAAAATACAATATCCTCTCGGGGGATTGGGAAGGAATATTTTCCCCTGCTATAGGAAATTGGATCATGCTGAGGTTTTTCGCATTCCTCTGGATCAACTGTGGTTATAAGGCCGCGTACACACGATAGGATCGCCAGAGGACAACGGCCTGAAGGACCGTTTTCATCAGTCCAAACCGATCGTGTGTAGGCCCCATAGGTTATTTAACCTTCAGTCAAAAAAATGAGAACTTGCTTTAAAATTGAACGGATGGACGCCTAACCGATAGGTCAAAACCGATCGTTAGTATGCAAAAGCATTGGTTAAAAACCTGCGCATGCTCAGAATCAAGTCGACGCATGCTTGGAAGCATTGAACTTCGTTTTTTTCAGCACGTCGTCTTGTTTTACGTCACCGCGTTCTGACACGATCGTTTTTTTAACTGATGGTGTGTACGCACGACAGACCATCAGTCAGCCTCATAGGTTAACCTAAGACAACGGTCCTTCAGACCGTTGTCCTCTGGCTATCCTATCGTGTGTGCAAGGCCTAACTGGATGGACTTGTGTCTTTTTTTCAACCTGACTAACTATGTAATAACTGTTGAGGATGAAGTGATGGAGATAGTGGAAATACAGTTGTTAAGTTAGTGACGTAGCTAGTGACTGAGTAAGGTGGAGGAGTCTGGCAAAAAAGTTTAGCAACCTTGTCTATAGTAGCGGTGTTGAATGAGGGAAGTGTTGACCGGTGGACATGGGGTATTAAGTGGGGGAGTTCCCTGTACAGTACAAATTGTATCAATCTTATTTTTTAAGTGATTGGCGATCTTCTGGGCAGTGGGTGAGATAGAGGGTGGAGGCAATGGCGGACCAAGTAGGTAAAGGTAGTGAAGAGTTGACAGGGGCAGGATGAGACGTTGTTAAAGCGAGAGTTCACCCTAAAAAAAATTTTTAACCTTAGATTGATGCTCATTTTGTCAAGGGGAATCGGCTAGTTTTTTTAAAATCGAAGCTGTACTTACCGTTTTAGAGAGCAATCTTCTCCGCCGCTTCCGGGTATGGTCTTCGGGACTGGGCGTTCCTATTTGATTGACAGTCTTCCGACGGTCACATCCATCGCGTCACGAGTAGCCGAAAGAAGCCGAACGTCGGTGCGGCTCTATACGGCGCCTGCGCACCGACGTTCGGCTACTTTCGGAAAATCGTGACGCGATGGATGCGACTGTCGGAAGACTGCCAATCAAATAGGAATGCCCAGTCCAGCAGCCCATACCCGGAAGCGGCGGAGAAGATCGCTCTCTAAAACGGTAAGTACAGCTTCGATTTTAAAAAAACTAGCCGATTCCCCTAGACAAAATGAGCATTAATCTAAGGTTAAAAAATAACATTTCCGGGTGAACCTCCACTTTAAGGAGAGTGATAAAATAGTTCTGCTTGGCAGTTTGGAGGCAGGAATTATATTTTCGGAGGTCAGATTTTTATTGATGTCTTTCTGGGACTTTACACCACAGACACTTAAGAGCACGACTACGCTTTTTGAGACTAAAGTTTTTTTTGAGAGAAGAGAAGACGTTAAAGTGGCAAAAGTTGATTTGGGCAATTGTTGCATAAACAAAACCACGTGGGTCGCCACCCTGCTCAGCACACACTAAGAAGCACCCAGTGCTTCCCTTTGTATAAATTTGGGAGTACTACTTGTTGTTTTGGTTCTATCTTTGATGTGTTGGCCTTGGTACAAGTTAGAGAGGATGACCAAGTATGAGCAAATAGGTGTGTGTGCCAAATACAGCCCATTGGCATCGTGGCACCAGGCCAATACCGGTGACAGCTGGCAAAGTAGATCGCTATTATGAAGAGAAGCTGTCATTCATGTGCTGTCTTCAAGCAATGAGACCACACAATTAACTCTCCAATGAAAACCTTAACATCATTACCAATCTCTGTGGATATTGCACTATGCTCCAACAGATATATGAAAAAGAGAAATGCGCACTCTGGTAACGAGAGCCTACTGCATGTCCAGGTAGTAAGACGATACCATAAATTGCATATCACTAGTAACTAAACTTAGATTTGGAAGATGTTCAGGTCCTACTTCATTTAGGGCGATCATATAACTTCTTGTGACCAGCGATAGTAACACGATGCTTGGGAAGCAGGTGAAACGTTAACCCATTTAATGCTGGAAGCTGATGATGGCACATGTTGGGGAAATTAGGTCTGGAAGAAATAGTGTTAGAAAAGTGGGAGAGTAAGTAAAGTTTTTAAAGTGGAACTAAACCCTACTATCCTTTAAAGCCAAGGAAGTTGCCATCTTAGCCTCTGTTTGATCTGCAACTGCTACTGTACTGTGTGATCAGTTATAACACCAGACATTTGATGGCACAAGCATGGCCAGGCTCTGCATTACTGAAATGTTTGTGATATATGGTCGGACTCTGCATTTGTTGGAGGATCAGAGGGTTGTGTGGTATGGCCTGGCTCTGTATTATTCAGACAGTTGTGTTGTATGGCCAGGCTCTGCATTAGTTGTAGGGTTGTGTTGTATGGTCGGGTCGGCATTAGTCGGAGAGTTGTGTTGTATGGCCGGTGTAGTGTCAGTTTTCTGCCTATCGTAGAATGCTGCGGAAGTCATGTGGCGGGCAACTGCGCATGCGCGATGCTTTCCAAGCGCAAGTGCGATGCGTTCCAATGGATTTACGACAGTACACACCAGCGAACCCGGCATTCAGGGCGACATGGATTTAGAGGAAAGTGGCCAGTCGGCCTCACGTCCTCGTTTCGCTCGGACGGCCCGCTCGCTCGGCCTCCTGGCTCTTTTTTTTAACATCCTCCAATCCACAGGGATGTTAAGGAAAAGAGCCTGGATGTCGACCGAGGTTTCACTGGTGTGTACTGTCGTGAATCCATTGGAACGCATCACATTTGCGTTTGGAACGCATCGCGCATGCGCAGTTGGCCGCCACGTGACTTCCGGAGCATTCTAGGATAGGCAGCAAACTGTGACAATACACCGGGTCTACATTAGTAGAAGGGTTATGTTGTATGGCCGAGCTCTGCATTAGTCAGACAGTTGTGTTGTATGGCCAGGCTCTGCATTAGTTGTAGGGTTGTGTTGTATGGTCGGGTCGGCATTAGTCGGAGAGTTGTGTTGTATGGCCGGGTCTATATTAGTCGAAGGGTTATGTTGTATGGCCGAGCTCTGCATTAGTCAGAGGGTTGTGTTGTATGGCCGGGTCTATATAAAGGCCCGTACACACGGTCAGACTTTTTGCAAACAAACATCAAAATGAGCACGTTTTCAAAATAGTCCGACCGTGTGTACGCTCCATCGGACAAACTTTTTCGTGTTTCATCGGACAAAAATTTCGGTCTGCAAACGGACAAACTTTACGTCAACAAGAGTCCGATGGTGCCTAATCCAACCGTGTGTACAGCAAGCAATCGGACTTTTGGGTAAAGTACAAACGCACATGCTTAGAAGCAAAGACCAGCCGAAAGCGTTCTGTCTGGTAAAACTAGCGTTCGTATTTGAAAGAGCGCATTCGTGACGCGGCAAGTTCTGAAATCAAGAAAAGCAGCGCACATTCTCTTCTTCTTCATAATGTGGTAATACTAAAAGCTGCTTTGCTGGTGATACTGACGGAGTAAAAACAAATGTCTTTACTTTGGATTAGTGTATTTTGGTTATATGAATCAAACATATTTCTATATTTTTTTGTGGGTCAAGTTAGCACAACCCCATTGCGCAACATGTCTGATGAACGGACATTCAGAAACGAACAAAATTGCACGAAACTGAAAACCGCGAATGCACACAGACGAAACCTCTACTAACTCTCGATTAGCAGAAGGAGCCCAAAGGGTGACGCCGGAGAATTGAACTTCCTCTTTTAAACTCTCGTCAGTACGTTGAAACGTCACTACGTTCGTGTGACCAGACAACTCCCTTCGGACAAAAATCCAAGGGAAAGTTTTTTTGATGTCCGACCGTGTGTACGAGGCTTTAATCAAAGGGTTGTGTTGTATGGCTGAGCTCTGCATTAGTCAGATGGTTGTGTTGTATGGCCAAGCTCTGCATTAGTCGGAGGGTTGTGTTGTATGGCCAAGCTCTGCATTAGTCAGAGGGTTGTGTTGTATGGCCAAGCTCTGCATTAGTCGGAGGGTTGTGTTGTATGGCCAAGCTCTGCATTAGTCGGAGGGTTGTGTTGTATGGCCGGGTCTACATTAGTCGGAGGGTTGTGTTGTATGGCTAAGCTCTGCATTATTCAGATGATTGTTTTGTATGGCCAAGCTCTGCATTAGTTGGAGGGTTGTGTTGTATGGCCGAGCTCTGCATTAGTCAGAGGGTTGTGTTGTATGGCCGAGCTCTGTATTAGTCGAAGGGTAGTGTTGTATGGCCAAGCTCTGTATTAGTCGGAGGGTAGTGTTGTATGGCCAAGCTCTGCATTAGTCGGAGGGTTGTGTTGTATGGCCAAGCTCTGCATTAGTCGGAGGGTTGTGTTGTATGGCCAAGCTCTGCATTAGTCGGAGGGTTGTGTTGTATGGCCAAGCTCTGCATTAGTCGGAGGGTTGTGTTGTAAGGCCGGGTCTACATTAGTCGGAGGGTTGTGTTGTATGGCTAAGCTCTGCATTATTCAGATGATTGTGTTGTATGGCCAAGCTCTGCATTAGTCGGAGGGTTGTGTTGTAAGGCCGGGTCTACATTAGTCGGAGAGTTGTGTTGTATGGCTAAGCTCTGCATTATTCAGATGATTGTGTTGTATGGCCAAGCTCTGCATTAGTTGGAGGGTTGTGTTGTATGGCCGAGCTCTGCATTAGTCGGAGGGTTGTGTTGTATGGCCGAGCTCTGTATTAGTCGGAGGGTTGTGTTGTATGGCCGAGCTCTGTATTAGTCGGAGGGTTGTGTTGTATGGCTGAGCTCTGTATTAGTCGGAGGGTTGTGTTGTATGGCCGAGCTCTGTATTAGTCGGAGGGTAGTGTTGTATGGCCGAGCTCAGCATTAGTCGGATGGTTGTGTTGTATGGCCGAGCTCTGTATTAGTCGGAGGGTTGTGTTGTATGGCCGAGCTCTGTATTAGTCGGAGGGTTGTGTTGTATGGCTGAGCTCTGTATTAGTCGGAGGGTTGTGTTGTATGGCCGAGCTCTGTATTAGTCGGAGGGTAGTGTTGTATGGCCGAGCTCAGCATTAGTCGGATGGTTGTGTTGTATGGCCGGGTCTACATTAGTCGGAGGGTTGTGTTGTATGGCTGAGCTCTGTATTAGTCGGAGGGTTGTGTTGTATGGCCGAGCTCTGTATTAGTCGGAGGGTTGTATGGCCGAGCTCAGCATTAGTCAGAGGGTTGTGTTGTATGGCCGGGTCTACATCAGTCGGAGGGTTGTGTTGTATGGCCAAGCTCTGTATTAGTCGGAGGGTTGTGTTGTATGGCCGGCTCTGCATTAGTCACACGGTTGTGTTGTATTGGCGAGCTCTGCATTAGTCACATGGTTGTGTTGTATGGCCAAACTCTGCATTAAAAGGAGAGGAAAAGAAAAGAACAGAAAGGCAAGAATAGAAGGGAAAGAACATAATAAAAGGAAAAGCGCAAAAAGGGGAAAGAAAAATGGTAATAATGCCATAATAAGGTAATAAAATGAGCTGCAGGGAGGGACCAGCAGGGTGCTGTACATAATTTCCTGATAGCGGGGCATTGTGATAACGCTCTCATGTGATGCTGAACCTCCATGATTGGTAGAACTGAAATTCAATGAGTGAAAAAAAGAGTGGGCCAGGGACAGTCAGTCTGGGGAGGAAAGAGCTAGATGGTGCTAAACATCCTCCAGCCATGAAGCGTCTTGCTGTATCATCTAATGCACATTGTGAGACGCTCATGGTGTGCAGAGAAATCTGAAAGGTCAATGTCAGTGCGAGAGGAGAGGAGCCTGTACAACTGTGCAGGGCGGATGGTAAGAACGGAATTCATCTTTAATTAATAAATATATAGGAGAGATCACAAAGAACAAGACCGCGTTTGTTGGACCACGTTGAATCTGCATTGCATTTTCCTTTCCCAAGGCTGCAGTGCTGCACAAATACACGAGGTGGATCCAAGCTGTATACGCAGCAGTCACTGTGCGGTTTTATTCCCCTCTATCACTGAAACGCTTGGCTTTCCGCTGCCTTGTGTAAACAGAGCACTTGCCAGATCTATTCTAGGACTGATTAAACATACACTAACAAAGTAAACTTTATATTCCCTCTTCCATCCAGCCGCTCTTCTGAGAGAAACTACAGTTTCCTGCATGCCGTGTCCGGCCACTTACCAAAAAGTGCCCCCTTAAAGGAAAACTCCAACACAGAGAAATACCAACCTTGATTAGTTAATTCCAGCTATGTGTTTAAGTGTTTTTTCATCCTGGGGATGGCGAAATCAAACGCCGGGTGACTGTGCCAATCTAGCCTCAAAGGGTATAAAAAAAAAAAAAATCTCTTCCGATGACAAGAAAGAAGTTGGATGGATTCCCTGAAACGCATATTCCCATGCCATGACAGATTTAGCTATGGATAAAGCTAAAAATCCTGCCTACATGCAATGGATTTGGACAGTGGTCTCCAAACTGCGTCCCCCGGGGGAAATGGGGCCCTTTACTAGCTTTTATCCGGGCCTTGGAAACTTGCTCCTCCCAATGGCACAAGTGATGAGGCACCTTCCTTTCCACCAACACCAGCAGTGGGGAACTATTCCTCCCAGTAACACCAACAATGGGGCATTATTCTTTTTAATGACACCAATAAGGTACTATCCTTCCTACTGATATAAATGGTTGGGAACTATTCCTCCCACTAATACCAATGATAAGTCATTATCCCCCCCCACACTACTAAAAATGATGGGGCACTAATCCTCTCACTAATACCAGACGTGGCACTATTCCTCTCACTAATACCAATGACGTGGCACTATTCCTCTCACCAATACCAATGACGTGGCACTATTCCTCTCACCAATACCAATGACGTGGCACTGTGGCACTATTCCTCTCACTAATACCAATGACGTGGCACTATTCCTCTCACCAATACCAATGACGTGGCACTATTCCTCTCACTAATACCAATGACGTGGCACTATTCCTCTCACCAATACCAAAGACGTGGCACTATTCCTCTCACCAATACCAATGACATGGCACTATACCTCTCACCAATACCAATGACGGGGCACTATTCCTCTCACCAATACCAATGACATGGCACTATTCCTCTCACCAATACCAATGACGTGGCACTATTCCTCTCACTAATACCAATGACATGGCACTATTCCTCTCACCAATACCAATGACGTGGCACTATTCCTCTCACTAATACCAATGACGGGGCACTATTCCTCTCACTAATACCAATGACGGGGCACTATCCCTCTCACCAATACCAATGATGTGGCACTATTCCTCTCACTAATACCAATGACATGGCACTATTCCTCTCACTAATACCAATGATGTGGCACTATTCCTCTCACCAATACCAATGATGTGGCACTATTCCTCTCACAAATACCAATGACGGGGCACTATTCCTCTCACTAATACCAATGATGTGGCACTATCCCTGTCACCAATACCAATGACGGGGCACTATTCCTCTCACTAATACCAATGACGTGGCACTATCCCTGTCACCAATACCAATGACGGGGCACTATCCCTCTCACCAATACCAATGATGGGGCACTATCCCTCTCACCAATACCAATGACGTGGCACTATTCCTCTCACTAATACCAATGACATGGCACTATTCCTCTCACCAATACCAATGATGTGGCACTATTCCTCTCACTAATACCAATGACGGGGCACTATCCCTCTCACCAATACCAATGACGTGGCACTATTCCTCTCACTAATACCAATGACATGGCACTATTCCTCTCACCAATACCAATGATGGGGCACTATTCCTCTCACCAATACCAATGATGGGGCACTATTCCTCTCACCAATACCAATGACGTGGCACTATTCCTCTCACCAATACCAATGATGGGGCACTATTCCTCTCACTAATATCAATGATGGGGCACTATTCCTCTCACTAATACCAATGACGTGGCACTATTCCTCTCACTAATACCAATGACGGGGCACTATTCCTCTCACCAATACCAATGATGTGGCACTATTCCTCTCACTAATACCAATGATGGGGAACTATTCATCTCACTAATACCAATGACGTGGCACTATTCCTCTCACTAATACCAATGACGTGGCACTATTCCTCTCACTAATACCAATGACGGGGCACTATTCCTCTCACTAATACCAATGACGTGGCACTATTCCTCTCACTAAAACCAATGACGTGGCACTATTCCTCTCACTAATACCAATGATGAACCACTACTCATCCTACTGGTTACAGGTGCCATGTAATTTTTTTTTACTTCCACTGACTACCAAGCCTGAGACATTGTCTACTCCCACTGGCCACAGTCTGTCCCCCCAAAAGTCTGAAGGACAGTAAACTAGCCTTTTGTCTAGAAAGTTTGGAGACCCCTGGATCTGGACATTGGTTGAGTACGGCATACCCAAAGCAAGTACATTAGGTTATAAGGGGCAATGATCAGTATAGAAGACAATTTTGCAATGGTTTGTAAAGTGACATATCTTCCCACAACCAATGGTAGATCAAATCATTACAGGGCTCATACAAAGATATGAGAAGGACAAAAACCTAGGTACTCAACCACATGGGCCAGGTCAAGAGGGAGAGGGAGAGAAAGAGAGAAAGAGAAAGAAAAAGAGAGAGATAGAGAGAGAAAAAGAAAAAGAGAGAGAAAAAGAAAAAGAGAGAGAAAAAGAAAAAGAGAGAGAGAGAGAGAGAGAGAGAGAGAGAGAGAGAGAGAGAGAGAGAGAGAGAGAAAGAGAAAGAGAAAGAGAAAGAGAAAGAGAAAGAGAAAGAGAGAGAGAGAGAGAAAGAGAGAGAAAGAGAAAGAGAAAGAGAAAGAGAAAGAGAAAGAGAAAGAGAAAGAGAAAGAGAAAAAGAGAGAGAGAGAGAGAGAGAGAGAAAGAGAAAAAGAAAGATATACAAGCGATGTCTTGATATAAGAGTAGCGTCATGTCACAACGGAGTATAAAAGAGAAGATAGGCGCCTCTAAGTGTAGCAATATGGTTACATTTAACCACTTAAGCCCCGGACCTTTAGGCAGCTTAATGCCCAGGCCAGGTTTTGCGATTCGGCACTGCGTTGCTTTAACAGACAATTGCGCGGTCGTGCGACGTGGCTCCCAAACAAAATTGGCGTCCTTTTTTCCCCACAAATAGAGCTTTCTTTTGGTGGTATTTGATCACCTCGGCGGTTTTTATTTTTTGCGCTATAAACAAAAATAGAGCGACAATTTTGAAAAAAAATGCAATATTTTTTACTTTTTGCTATAATAAATATCCCCCAAAAACATATATAAAAATGTTTTTTTCCTCAGTTTAGGCCGATACGTATACTTCTACCTATTTTTGGTAAAAAAAAATCGCAATAGGCGTTTATCGATTGGTTTGCGAAAAATTTATAGCGTTTACAAAATAGGGGATAGTTTTATTGTATTTTTATTAATTATTTTTTTTTTTACTACTAATGGCGGCGATCAGCGATTTTTTTCCTGACTGCGACATTATGGCGGACACTTCGGACAATTTTGACACATTTTTGGGACCATTGTCATTTTCACAGCAACAAATGCATTTAAATTGCATTCTTTATTGTGAAAATGACAGTTGCAGTTTGGGAGTTAACCACAGGTGGCGCTGTAGGAGTTAGGGTACACCTAGTGTGTGTTTACAACTGTAGGGGGGTGTAGCTGTAGGACTGACGTCATCGATCGAGTCTCCCCTATAAAAGGGATCACTCGATCGATGCAGCGCCAAAGTGAAGCACGGGGAAGCCGTGTTTACATACGGCTCTCCCCGTTCTTCAGCTCCGGGGAGCGATCGCGACGGAGCGGCTATAAACGAATAGCTGCGCCGTCGTCCCGGATCGCTCCCCGCGGGAATCCGACCGCCGCGTGTAGCGGGGGGGTCCCCGATCGGACCCCCCACCGGCTAGAAGGCAAGAACGTACATGTACGCCCATGAGCCTGTACGTGCCATTCTGTACATTTACATGCGGCGGTCGGGAAGTGGTTAATGAAGGTACAACATTTAGCAACTCACATGGTTGATGATTAAAACAGATACATGCAAGTATTCAGGCATCCGGGGTAAAGCTCTCCACGTAGACCATCCTCCACGCCGCCATCAATGTCATCCCTTCCACTCTGTGCTCCATGAGCAGTTCAAGCCTCGCTTTCAGATCGCTCTACTGCAGGGTAGTCTTCCTGGTCACAATTGCAGACTGACAGCGGTGAGAGTTGGCGGTGCGGAGGATGGGCTATGTAGACAGCTTTACCCTGGATGCCTGCATACTTTTAGGTAGATTCACATAGAATGGCCTATTATTAGGACGGCCTAGCCTAGTCTTTTTAGGCTACACCGCCTTAAATTATTTAGGTTAAAAGTGATTCTCAAACCACTTACCTTCAAATTTTAGGCGGCGTAGCCTAAAACGAGCGGGCGTAAGCGCGCCTAATTCAAACGACTGGGAGGGGGGCGTGTATTATTGAAATGAGGCTTGACCTCACGTTTTTCGACGTTTTTGCGTACTGCGCATGCGCCGGGCGACTACATTTCCCAGGGCGCATTGCGGCTAAGTACGCCGTACGGCCCTATTGATTTCAACGCGGACGTAAACAACGTAACTCCCGATTTGTGGACGACTTACGCAAACGACGCTAAAAATTCGAACCTCGCGGCGGGAACGGCGGACATACTTAACAATAGTTAGTCCACTAGAGCATAGCTCTAAATTTAGGCGGCCAATCCCTTACGGAAACGACGTAACGCGACGGTGTAGGCCCGGCGTACGCTCGTAAATCGTCGGGAATCGGCGTAGCCCCTCATTTACATAATCTAGGCCGGCCGCAATGGCAGCGCCATCTAGCGGGCAAAAGAAACATTGCAGCCCAAGATAGAATGGCGCAAGCCAGCCTATCTTAGGTATGTTTAAGTGTATCTCTGTTTGAGAATACACTTAAACATAGGCCGGCTTAGATTCAGAGTTAGGTCGGCTTATCTGTAGATAAGCCGGCCTAACTCTTTGTGAATCTACCTATTTGTTCCTCTTTGAACTAATCATTAAGTTGCTAAATGCTGTAACTTTGGGCCAAATCTTCAAAGGAGATACGCAGGCGGAACTGCTGTTCAGCCTGCGTATCCCTGTGGCTATCTTTGGAAACGATCCTCAGAAGGATTTTTCCAAAGATAGGCAGAAGATCTGACATCTGTAAGACACTTACACTGTCGGATCTTAGGATGCAGTACCGCATCCGCCGCTGGGGGCATTTCGAGTCGAAATGCCGCTTTGCGTATGCAAATGAGGACTTAGGCAGATCCACAAAGCTTTTTAGCTTTGTGTTTTCTGCGTAAGTTACGTTTTGCATACGTAAAATTAGGGATGCTTTTACAAGGCCTAAACTGTTTAGACCTTGTAAAAACAAACCTTTTTTTCGATCGCCGCGTTTTTTTTTAAATTTTAAATTTTTTTTCCCGGCTCGTATTTTTTGTTTTCCCGACGCAACTTTATTGTCCCGTCGCGATCCACAAAGCCCGGCGTAAAGTACGTTCGCGCGATGCACGTCGGGAAAAATTACATCACATGCATGCGCCGAACGTCCGGCGCGGGAGCGCGCCTCATTTGAATAGGAATCGCCCCCTCGAGCAGACGACCGCCTTGTGACGGAGGCACTTAGGTTACACGGCGTGTAATTTCTAGGTAAGTGCTTTGTGGATCGGGCACTTAGGTAGAAATTTAACGCCTGTGTAACTTAACTGCTGAAAGTTAAGTTAGGCAGCTTTTTTGAGAATTTGGCCCTATATTTCTACATTTAGAGGCACCTCTCTTTTATACTCTGTAGCTCCTGCTGGATTTTGCTTCTAATCCCCTTGTGGAGGCTTCCATTTGTGGATGGACATTTTATGGTTACACAACCTGGTGACATTGCTATAATCTTTTTATATGGACTATAAACAGAAGGACTTATGAATAAATGGTTGTGGAACGAATCATTTGAGTTTCCATTATTTCTTATGGGGAAATTTGCTTTGATATACAAGCGCTTTGGATTACAAGCATGTTTCTGGGACAAATTATCCTCGCAATCCAAGGTTTTACTGTACTGCCGAGACTCTGAGTTACAAACATGGGGCATCCTTAGCAAACCACGTGTCGAGGGCACACAGCTTAGAAAACAATGCCACTCTGTGTTGGAGAACAGGACACAAATGTGTTTGCAGTAACCCTGAACCAATGTGGACAGCCAGGCAGCATTAGAGGTCAGCGCATCAGAGAACAATGAAAGAATTGTATTCTCTTGGCTCGTCTGCCGAGCGTTTGGGCTATCTGTGGCTAGCAGGTGATCTGGGGGGCAGCACGGCGTCAATAAACCAACATCTGTTAGTGAAAGTCTACCAATCCAAGGTCACCCGGTGCTTGGCCGCAACATGCGTGCCCTCCGCCACCTCCTGCATTGACATAATCGCCTGTGTCCTCCTAACAAGGGCTCTTTGTGGTCAGATGTCATCTTCGATCACTCAGACCATCCGGAAGAAGCAGCAGTTACCCCATATACTTGGCTTTGTTAAAGAGGACCTGTCACCAACTTATAAAATTGCAGGTAAAATCGAATAATTGATTACTTGCTGCGTTACTCTTTTTCATAAATGTTTTTTATTCACTTGCAATGAACTTTTAGAACTTGCTAGGACATTTTACTTCTTTTGCCCCTCTCTCCTTGAACATCCTCCCCTGGGAGTGTCTAATTACTCTCTGTGCTGGCCCAGCTCCACCGTCCCTCCCCTAACCTCCCTACATAGTTTATGTAGCTGCTGGAGGTGGAGCAATGCAGAATAATGATGGTCAAATGATTTGATATTGATGACCTCAAGTGCGACCCTTGATATCACTATAGGGCCACACATAATATTTAGTGAATACAATTGTACAGAAATCTGTCGGAGACTGCAGACATGCTACAGGTGTTGTTGGAGACCAAGAACATGCTTCTGGAGATATGTTTTGTGAGACTGGTGGAGAGCGACTTGTGTTCCCCACTAATTCGGGGTACTTTGTCGCAGTAAGTGTGACGAAACCCCCGTATTTTTGAATATGTTCAGGTGTTTTTAACCACTTCCCGACCGCCGCATGTATATGAACGTCCACAGAATGGCACGTACAGGCAAATGGGCGTACATGTACGTCCTTGCCTTCTAGCGGGTGGGGGGTCCGATCGGGACCCCCCCCTCTACATGCGGCGGTCGGATTCTCGCGGGGAGCGATCCGGGACGACGGTGCGGCTATTAGTTTATAGCCGCCCCGTCGCGATCGCTCCCCGGAGCTGAAGAACGGAGAGAGCCGTATGTAAACAGGGCTTCCCCGTGCTTCACTGTGGCGCTGCATCGATCGAGTGATTCCTTATATAGGGAGACTCGATCGATGACGTCAGTCCTACAGCCACACCCCCCTACAGTTGTAAACACACACTAGGTGAACACTAAATCCTACAGCGCCCCCTAAGGTTAACTCCCAAACTGCAACTGTCATTTCTACAATAAACAATGCAATTTAAATGCATTTTTTGCTGTGAAAATGACAATGGTCCCAAAAATGTGTCAAAATTGTCCGAAGTGTCCGCCATAATGTCGCAGTCACGAAAAAAATCGCTGATCGCCGCCATTAGTAGTAAAAAAAAAAAAATCATAAAAATGCAATAAAACTATCCCCTATTTTGTAAACGCTATAAATTTTGCGCAAACCAATCGATAAACGCCTATTGCGATTTTTTTTACCAAAAATAGGTAGAAGAATACGTATCGGCCTAAACTGAGGAAGAAAAAAAAATTTATATATATGTTTTTGGGAGATATTTATTATAGCAAAAAGTTAAAAATATTGTTTTTTTTTCAAAATTGTCGCTCTATTTTTGTTTATAGCGCAAACAATAAAAACCGCAGAGGTGATCAAATACCACCAAAAGAAAGCTCTATTTGTGGGGGAAAAAAGACGCCAATTTTGTTTGGGAGCCACGTCGCACGACCGCGCAATTGTCTGTTAAAGCGACGCAGTGCCGAATCGCAAAACCTGGCCTGGGCATTTAGCTGCCTAAAGGTCCGGGGCTTAAGTGGTTAACTAGCCTTGCAGGACAAATGTCATTTTTGCATGTGTGCGCTATAATCTGTTTTGTACTGTATTTGGTCTTATAGCAGCACCAGCTTAGATGTATAGCATTTTTAGGGTTTCCCCCCCCCCCCCCAAGTATCTTTTTGTATTTTGTATAGACCCTGACCAGGTCTCTTGGGCTGGAGCACCCCTCCCCCTCTTCATTACCTCACATTAGTGGCCACCAGTGTATAGGAAGAATCCCTTCAGTTCTCCCACATAGAGTAGTCTATCTCCCATGGTTGAGACCCAGGTTCTTTCATTCTATTACTAGGGTAGGACCCACTAATTCGGGGTACTTTGTCGCAGTAAGTGGGCTTAGCACTATATGACTATAAAGTGTGACCAAACCCCCGTATGTTCAGGTGTTTTTAACTAGCCTTGCAAGACAAATGTCATTTTTGCATGTGTGCGCTATAATCAGTTTTGTTTTGTGTTGTGTTCCACAGAGACTTCCGTCTGCAGAGCCCCAGAGGGCGGCACGATATGCGTCAAAGGGTTGCAGGCTGGGCACCAGGGCTACAATAATGTCACTTGGGTGACAACTCTGGGGTTGCGAATATCATATTCAAGATGGCGGAAGCCAGCAGCACTCTGGGGTTGCGGATATCATATTCAAGATGGCGGCACCCAGCAGCACTCTGGGGTTGCGGATATCATATTCAAGATGGCGGCCCCAGCAGCACTCTGGGGTTGCGGATATCATATTCAAGATGGCGGCACCCAGCAGCACTCTGGGGTTGCGGATATCATATTCAAGAAGGCGGCACCCAGCAGCACTCTGGGGTTGCGGATATCATATTTAAGATGGCGGCACCCAGCAGCACTCTGGGGTTACAGATATCATATTCAAGATGGCGGCACCCAGCAGCACAGCACTCTCAGATGTCTACACAAGGGAGGCTTTTACAGGAAAATAACATGAAAAAAATATATCACATGCATATCTAATCTTCGGGAAGAAATAAATGGTCTGGTGACAGGGTCTCTTTAAAGGTCTGTTATAAAGGCTCTGTATAAGCATACAAGTAAGAACGCATACGGAGATAAAAATATAGAGATCCAGATAAAAGAAACACTAACTACTGTCTGCAGAGGCCCTAATGGCAGTGCAATAAGTGCCAAAGCACCGAATGCGGCCCCAGGGCCACAGGTCAGGCACCAGGGCTATAACTGTGTCCCATGAGTGACAGCTCTGGGGTTGTTATTATCACATCCAAAGATGGCGGCACCCAGCAGGACTCTCAGGACTTTTAGATTTATACACAAGGGAGACTTTTAGAGGCAAATATCAAGCATAAAATAAATTAACTACTTGACCTCCGAAAGATTTACCCCCCTTCATTAGCAGACCATTTATTGCAATATGGCACTGCGTTATGGAAAAGTAAGACACTGTACCCAAATAAGAAATCCTCCCCCCACACACACAAATAGAGCTTTCTTTTGGTGGTATTTGATCACCTTTACGGTTTTTATTTTTTGTGCTATAAACAAAAAACGACCGACAATTTTGAAATAAAAAAAAAAATAAAAAATTATTTTCTGCTATAAAACATCAAATAAAAAAAAAATGTAAAAATAAAAAATCCCAATAAGCGTATATTGATTGTAGATGCTATAACTTTTCTGCAAACCAAACTATGGGATATTTTTATTTATTTACGTTAATACTAGTAATGGCGGCCATCAGAGACTTATAGTGAGACTGCAATATTGCGGCGGACACCCGACACTTTTTGGGGACCAGTGACACCAATACAATGATCAGTGCTAAAAATATACACCGTCACTGTACTCACTGTGGGGGAGGTGATTTGACTAGGGGAAGGCAAAGCTCTGTGTACGTGCTTTGTAGAAACCCAGGATCAATGCCTTTCCTTTTGACAGAACGGCGATCTGCCTTGTTTACATAGGCAGACTGACGTTCTGCATCGGTACCGTGTAATCGGTGGGTGTCGGCAGACAGCCCGCTGTGGTCACACACAGCGAGAGCCCAACGCTGTATACCATGGACTCGGGCGCGGCTCAGACCTGCAAGTGTCAGATCACTTACTAGGTACGTGATCTGGCACAGAACGGCCTCCCTCCAGCAGTAAAATGTATAGTGGACGGTCCGCAAGTGGTTAAATGCACTTAAAATCTTAGGGAAGATTATTGTTGAATGAATGGTTTGGTGACACGGTCCCTTTAAAGGTCTGGTAAAGAGAACCCATAGATACAAAAAAAGGAAGAAACTCATACTAAGAAACGAGTCAACTTATGAGCTAAAGGGGCTTCAAATGCAACCCCTGACATTACCAAAGGGCCACACTTAAAGGAAAAGTCCAGACTGAGCTTTGTAGGCTGGGCTTCTCCTATGGGTCCAATGAGCGAGGAGGAGCAGAGCAGGAGAGCTGCTGATTGACAGGCAGGCGCTCACCGTTCGGGGAGGAGTGAGAACCGAGCCATCTGTGGTGTTCGGTGGCTCGGTTCTCAGTGCAGAATTCCCGGGGGACAGCTGTAGGATTGATGCTGCATCCACCTAGGTAAGTACGATTCTCAAAAAAAAAACATACTTCTCTTTTAACCACTTCAGCCCGGGACCATTTGGCTGGCCAAAGACCAGGCCCCTTTTTGCGATTCGGCACTACGTCGCTTTAACTGACAATTGCGCGGTCGTGCGACGTGGCTCCCAAACAAAACTGACATAATTTTTTTCCCACAAATAGAGCTTTCTTTTGGTGGTATTTGATCACCTCTGCAGTTTTTATTTTTTGCGCTATAAACAAAAATAGAGCGACAATTTTGAAAAAAATGCAATATTTTTAACTTTTTGCTATAATAAATATCCCCCAAAAACATATAAAAAATACTTTTTTTCCCTCAGTTTAGGCCGATACCTAAAAAAAAAAACCAAAAAAACGCAATAAGCATTTGATTGGTTTGCGCAAAAAATTATAGCGTCTACAAAATAGGGGATAGTTTTATGGCATTTTTATTAATCATTTTTTTTTTTTACTAGTAATGTTTGGGATCAGCAAATTTTTATTGCGACTGCGACATTATGGCGGACACATCGGACACTTTTGACACTATTTGGGGACCATTGTCATTTTTACAGTAATCAGTGCTATAAAAAATGAACCGATTGCTGTAAAAATGACACTGGCAGTGAAGGAGTTAACTTTCGGGGGCGTTGAAGGCGTTAAATGTGTCCTAGGGAGTGATTCTCACTGTTAGGGGGCGTGGCTACAAGTGACACGTCACCGATCGCTGCTCCCGAAGACAGGGAACAGAAGATCAGTGACAGGTCACTAGGAAGAACGGGGAGATGTTGTGTTTACACTGACATCTCCCCGTTCTTCAGCTCTTTGACCCGATCGCGGGACACCGGCGGACATCAAGTCGGCGGATCCCCGCGGGCACGACCACCGAGAGGGCCGCGAGCGTGGCATGCGCGACCACACGGCCAGACAAATTAAAGGGGACGTTTATATAAGCCCATTTGCCCAGCTGTGCCATTCTGTCGACCTAAAAAGTTGTGCGCCGGTCGGCAAGCGGTTAATGTCTAATATACTGTACTGTATGTAATAATAAAGAGGATTGTCAGAGACTGCAGACCTAACAGAGGAAATGAGGGTCAGAGAGTGAGGACAGGATACATTGTTGGATGGGGATATGCTGCAGAAGACAATATGAAACGGGGAAGATGTTACATGAGACTAGTAGAGATCAATATTATTACCCTAATCAATGTTCCCACTACAGACTGCTGAGATCCGGGGGTCGCTCATCACATACCAAAGGGCCGCCGGTTGGGCACAAGGGCTCTAGGCCCAGTGTGAGGGATTCCTTTTCCTCCTCTGTTACTCCACGGATCGCTCTTGAAAACTCAGGTGGGCGTGTAATGCGTACGAGGTCGGAAAGCTCCTAATAGGTTTACACATCTCATCTGCACGAGCAATAAATCACCCTCCACACTCAGCGCCGCACATAACAGCTTGCCGGAAATAAATAAATGTTGCAGAAAATTTCAAAATTTCCATTAAAGCGGAGTTCCGCCAGAAAAAAGAAAGAAAGAAAAGTCAGCAGCTACAAATACTGCAACTGCTGACTTTTAACCACTTCCATACAGGGCACGTATACACCTTCCCGCCCAAGCCAATTTTCAGCTTTCAGCCATGTCGCACTTTGAATGACAATTGCGCGGTCATGCTACACTGTACCCAAACAAAATTGGCGTCCTTTTTTCCCCACAAATAGAGCTTTCTTTTGGTGGTATTTGATCACCTCTGCGATTTTTTTTTTTGCGCAACAACTAAAAAAAGACTGAAAATTTTGAAAAAAAATACGTTTTTATTTTTTTCTGTTAAATTTTTTGTAAATAAGTAAGTTTTCTCTTTCAATTACGGGCACTGATATGGCGGCACTGATGGGCACCGATGAGATGGCACTGATGGACATCGATGAGGTAGTACTGACGGGCACAGATGAGGTGGCACTGATTGGCGGCGCTTGTATGCGGCACTGATGGGCACACATAGGCGGCACTGATGGGCACACATAGGTGGCACTGATGGGCACACATAGGCGGCACTGATGGGCACACATAGGCGGCACTGGGCACTCATAGGCGGCACAGATGGGCACTCATGGGCGGCACTTATGGGTGGCACTGATGGCTACTTATGGGTGGCACAGATGGGCACCGATAGGTGGGCACTGGGCATGGATGGGCACTGTGGGGTGGCACTGATGGACACTGTAGGGTGGCACTGATGGACACTGGGGCGGCACTGATTAACCCATGTTGCCAGTCAGTGCCCATTTGTGGGCACTGAGTGGCATCTTTTTTTTTTTTAATGCTTTTTTTTTTACAGCCTTTTTTTTTTTTTTTTTAGCTTTTTTTTTTTGATCTGCCCTTCCCTGGTGGTCCAGGGTGGGCTTCCCTGGTGGTCCATGTGGCGATCCGAGGGGGGGCTGCGCTGATAAACAATCAGCGCGAACCCCCCCTGTCAGGAGAGCAGCCGTTTGGCTCTCCTCTACTCGCGTCTGTCAGACGCGAGTGAGGAAGAGCCGTCAACGGCTCTTCCTGTTTACATCGTGATCAGCCGTGATTCGACACGGCTGATCACGTGGTAAAGAGTCTCCGTGAGAGACTCTTTACCGAGATCGGTGTTGCGGGGTGTCAGACTGACACCCCGCAACAATGATCGCCGCGATGCGCGCCCCCCGGGGGCGCGCAGCGGCTCAGAATCCTGAGGACGTCATATGACGTCCGGTCAGGATTCTACAACCACTTTGCCGCCGTCAATCTGTCATTGGCGGGCGGCAAGTGGTTAAAATAAGGACACTTACCTGTCCAGTGCGCCCGCAATGTCCTCACCCGAAGCCGACCCGTCCTTCAGCTCTCGGGTGGAGGCACCAGCATCTTCAGTAAGAAGTGAAGCCTTGCAGCTTCACAGCCTGGTTCCCTACTGCGCATGGGTGAGTCACGCTGAACGTTCTTAATGGTCACTGCCGTCTTCTGGGACCTTTGTGTTTCCCAGAAGACAGTGGGGGGCGTGGAGGAGGGGCCGGACATGGCGTTGTTTGCCGTGGATTCTGCAGGGCTCTTTCGCCATAGGGGGGGAGCAAATACCTGCATCAGATGGGTCTTTGCTCCCCCTCCCCCCTAAAAGGTGCCAAATGTGACACTGGGGGGGGGGGGGGCGGATAAGCGGAAGTTCCATTTCTGGGTGGAACTCCACTTTAAAAAAATCCTATTTAATGGAAAAAAAAAAGAAAAAAAAAAATCAACTGATCAGCAACCACATAAAATGTTGGCTTTGGGTGAAGCTGAACTTGACCACACCGACCCGCCACCATACATATACTGTGTCACGGCTTACTTCTGGGTTGTGGGCACGCGCTCTCACCCGCTGGTTCTCATGTGATTGAACACAGCGTGACTTAGTCAGCAAGTACCGGACCTGCTGATCAGCCGTGTCCAATCACAGTCTGGAGCCCTTTGTTGACACTTAAAGGGGTTGTAAAGGTAGAAAAAAATTGTTTCCCTAAATAGCTTACTTTACCTTAGTGCAGTCCTCCTTCACTTACCTCATCCTTCCATTTTGCTTTTAAATGTCCTTATTTCTTCTGAGAAATCCTCACTTCCTGTTCTTCTGTCTGTAACTCCACACAGTAATGCAAGGCTTTCTCCCTGATGTGGAGAAAGCCTCTTGAGGGGGGAGGGGGCAAGCAGGAGTGTCAGGACGCTCTCTACTTTGCAGATAGAGAAAGGAGCTGTGTGTTAGTGGGCGTCCTAACACTCCTGCTCACCCCTCCCCCCTCAAGAGGCTTTCTCCACACCAGGGAGAAAGCCTTGCATTACTGTGTGGAGTTACAGACAGAAGAACAGGAAGTGAGGATTTCTCAGAAGAAAAAAGGACATTTAAAAGCAAAATGGAAGGATGAGGTAAGTGAAGGAGGACTGCACTAAGGTAAAGGAAGCTATTTAGGCCCCTTTCACACTGGGGCGTTTTTCCAGCCAATCGGGGGAGAGAGGGGGCTGGGCCAGGGAGGGGCGCCTTGCCTGAATGGACACAGGGAGCTGTGACTCGGCTAAGGTGCCCCCATAGTAAGCCGCTTGCTGTAGGGGGCACTGAACAGGAGGGAGGGGCCAGGATCACAGAAGAGGGACCCGAGAAGAGGAAGATCAGGGCTGTTCTGTGCAAAACCACTATAAAGTAGGGGTGCAACGGATCACAGTTGATCCGTGATCCGAACGGGTCACCCCCGTCGGATCGGAACACACTGTGATCCGCGGATTGCCACGGCTCCGGAGCTAGGCCGAAGCCGCGGCCTTTCCTAATGTTACGGCGGCGGCTCCGGAGCTAGGCCGAAGCCGTAGCCTTTCTTAATGTTATGGCCGCGGCCTACCTCCGGTGCCGCGACCATAACGCTAGGAGAGGAGGTCACTGTACTGAGAGGAGGGGGGGGTCACTGTACCGAGAGGAGGGGGGGTCACTGTACCGAGAGGAGGGGGGGGTCACTGTACCGAGAGGAGGGGGGGGTCACTGTACCGAGAGGAGGGGGGGGTCACTGTACCGAGAGGAGGGGGGGGTCACTGTACCGAGAGGAGGGGGGGTCACTGTACCGAGAGGAGGGGGGGGGTCACTGTACCGAGAGGAGGGGGGGGTCACTGTACCGAGAGGAGGGGGGGTGTCTGCACCGAGGGGGTACTATAGTTGGTGGGGGGGGGGGGGGACATGTGGATATTACAGTGGGGGAGTTTTTTTTTTTTTTTGGCGATCCGAAAAATGATCCGATCCGTGACGCCTGATCCGAGGAACGATCCGAACCGTGAGTTTTTTGATCCGTTGCACCCCTACTATAAAGCCCTGTACACACGATCGGACCTTTGTCCCACCAAATTCACATCGAAATTCCTGGCTTTTTCCATCGGAAAAATTCCAATCGTGTGTATGAGGCATAACAGACACGTTTGTTATTTTTATAGGGGAAAAAACGAGC
The DNA here is from genome assembly GCF_905171775.1 of Rana temporaria. Lineage (NCBI taxonomy): Eukaryota > Metazoa > Chordata > Amphibia > Anura > Ranidae > Rana > Rana temporaria. The sequence continues at coordinate 642,554,503 of NC_053489.1, read as the reverse complement.
CTTTACAATCACTTTAACAGGGATTTCCTCTCACTTCCTGTTTGGCTATTGGACAGGAAGTGAAGGTAAATCTCCCCAATGGGACAAAGATGGTAAAAAATAAACCTTAGACGGTTTATAACCCTCCCTTACCTCTAGCCAAAATGAAGAAAAAAAGTTTTGCCTATGGTTCTACTTTATTATATTTGCAACTCAAACCACAATACCCAGCAATTCTCAGAGAAGACTACGAAAAGCCGTATTTTTGTCAGCGTCGGCGGTTCTCAAATGCAGCCTAAATATTTCCAGCGTATAAGAACACTATAAATACAACTAATATCTGCAATCTGCCTGCTTAGAAAAACAGGAACAAGGACCATTCAAAAGTAATTGTCACGGCATCAATGAAAAGCTCCCTTACCTTAACAGAACCGGAGAACATTGACATTGTATTTAAAGTTGCTGCAATACTAGATACAAGCTATTGATCGTCGCTGTCAGCTATTTTCAGCGCGGTTAGCAAAAACGTAAGAGAGAGAATCCTTCAAGAGGACAGGAAGCCTGCAGCCCGCGGGAACAAATTCCCCATGGATCAAAGCAAGACATTAATACCTGCTGAGCTGCTGGACCTTTCCAAGCCCAATCACTAATGCCGCGTACACACGACCGTTTTTCGGGTTCGAAAAAATTACGTTTTTTTTTTAATGTTATTAAAAACGATCGTGTGTGGGCTCCAGCGCATTTTTTAAGATCTAAAAAAATGGGCACATTTTTTTTCGAACATGTTCTATTTTTTAACAACGTTTTTAACGTTGTCGTTTTTAAGGTTGTAGAAAACGGTCGTGTGTGGGCTTTAACGACATGAAAAAAACGCGCATGCTCAGAAGCAAGTTATGAGACGGGAGCGCTCGTTCTGGTAAAACTACCGTTCGTAATGGTGTAAGCACATTCATCACGCGGTAACAGACTGAAAAGCGCAAATCGTCTTTTACTAACACAAAATCAGCTAAAGCAGCCCAAAGGGTGGCGTCATCCGCATGGAACTTCCCCTTTATAGTGCGATCGTACGTGTTGTATGTCACCGCGCTTTGCTAGAGCATTTAGGCAAGGCCGTTTTAATGATCTGGTTGAAAAAAACTTAGTTTTTTCTAGACCCTTAAAAACGTGTGTACGCGGCATAAGTGTTTGGGGTCTGGAGTAGTAGAGTAATCATCCCCTCATGGAAACAATTCAAACTTTCCCTGTGTGTTCCGCAGCTTATAAATGCCGAGGAAGGAATTGGCTTCCATACCTGCTGTGTGATGTGGATCGCAATCTCAGCAAGAGTTTGCTTCTTCTAATGAAAGTTCCTTAACCACTTGAGAACCAGCCTGCAATACTACTTCATTACCAGGACAACTTTCAGGTTTTCAGCGCTGTGATAGTTTGACTGACATTTATTCAGTCATGAAACACTGTACGCAAATACATTTTATATCATTTTCAGGCAGATAGAGCCTTCTTCTGGTGGTATTTAACCACTTGCCGACCAGCCGCCATCATTATACTGCGGTAGGTCAGCTCGATCCCGCGAATCGCCATAGCTGTACTTCAACGGGTATAGCAGGCGCCCGCTCTAGGGCGAGGGAGCCGATGCGTGTGGCCGGTGGCCACCTGCGATCGCTCCAGAGAGCCAGAATGGGGATCTGTCAATGTAAACAAAACAGATCCCCATTCTGACAGGGTAGTAGAGAGAGATCAGCTGTTCCTAGTGATCAGGAACAGCGATCTCTCTGTACTCCTAGTCAGTCCCCTCCCCCACAGTTCGAAACACCTCCCTAGGGAACACTTAACCCCTTGATTGCCCCCTAGTGTTATCCCCTTCCCTGCCAGTGTCATTTATACAGTAATCAGTGCATTTTTATAGCACTGATCGCTGTAAAAATGTCACTGGTCCCAAAAAAAGTGTCAAAAGTGTCCGTAGTCCCGCTAAAAATCGCTGATCGCCACCATTGCTAGTAAAAATTTGGGGTACAGTGTTGCATTACTGCACAATTGTCAAAGTGTGACAGCACTGAAAGCTGAAAATTGGCCTCAGTAGAAAGGGGGTAAAAGTGCCCGGTATTGAAGTGGTTAAAAAGAACACATCAATGAAAAAAATAGGCCAAAATAGTAGGAAAATCCTCAAAATGACTGGTGATCCCAACTTGGAAATGAAGAAACATGCTGGTATTGAGGGAGATAAACATGGAGCTTGGTAACGGTGCCCTAGAGACAGTACATACAGGTCAAGCAGAGAAAGGGTGGGATTTAGGGGTTAATATATGGGATAAGGGAGATGAAGGGTTAAAAGATAAGTTCATCTTTAGAAACGTATTACATGTTCAACCCATATTCAAAGTGTAACATGCAACATGTTACAGATTTACCGACCCCCGCACCCCCTGATCCTCCGTTTTGACAGCGAGCAGGGGATCTTCTCCCTCCCACTCGCTGTCACAATCTAAAAAAAAAAAAAAAAACGTGGCCCCTTTCACACCAAGGAGTTTTTCAGGCGTTTTAGCGCTAAAAATAGTGGCTAAATAATGCCTGTAAAAATCCTGCCCTGCAGTTTTCAGTGTGAAAGCCCTAAGGCTTTCACACTGAAGCGGTGCGCTAGAAGGACCGCTCCAAAAGTCCTGCTAGCCGCATCTTTGGAGCGATGTCGGAGCGGGGTGTATACCACTCCTTTACCGCTACTGCCCATTGAAATCAATGGGACAGCACGGCTATACCCCCCACAAACCGCTGCTTTCTTGGCCACTAGCAAGGGTTAAAACCGCTAGCGGCCGAATATCGTGGCAAAAATTACGGTATATCGGCGCTATACCGCCAGCGCACCTCCCGCGCCCAGTGTGAAAGGGGCCTTAGCGTCCTTCATTCACTGTGTTTTGTGAATATGAAAACTACAAGTACTGACAGCCTATGCAGGGGTTGGCTTGTAGTTCTTAAAAGGGTTGTAAACCTACGTGTTTTTTCACCTTAATGCATCCTATGCATTAAGGTGAAAAAACACGTAGGTTTACAACCCTCTCCACGGAGTCATGGCTTTCATTGGATAGATCAATTGATTGCAGCGCATCTATTGGCTCCCGCCTCTGTCAATCAAATTCAATGATGCGGGCGCCGGGGACGGGGCCAAGTCATACACTCGCCGTCTATGGACGCCGAGTGTATGACTCAGGAGCGAGCCCGCAAGGTAACCCCCTCCGGAGAGAGCTTCCCAGAGGGGGTTATCTAATGCGGGGAGGAGCCGCAAGAGCCGCCGTGGGACCCCAGAACAGGAGGATCGGGGCTACTCTGTGCAAAACGATCGCCGCCGGGCACACGCGATCGTTATAGAGCGAGGTCCGGGAGCTGTGTGTGTAAACACACAGCTCCCGGTCCTGTCAGGCAGAGAAATGCTGATCTTCTGTTCATACAATGTATGAACAGAAGATCAGTCATTTACCCTAGTGAGGCCACCCCCCCCCTACAGTTAGAACACACCCAGGGACATACTTAACCCCTTCCCCGCCCCCTAGTGTTAACCCCTTCACTGCCAGTGGCATTTTTATAGTAATCCAATGCATTTTTATAACACTGATAAATATAAAAATGCCAATGGTCCCAAAAATGTGTCAAAAAAGTGTCCGCCAAAATGTCGCAGTACCGGAAAAAAACGCTGATCGCCGCCATTACTAGTAAAAAATAAATATTAATAAAAAATGCCATAAAAATACCCCCTATTTTGCAAATGCTATAACTTTTGCGCAAACCAAAATATGTAGAAGAATACGTATCGGCCTAAACTGAGGGAAAAAAAATGATTTTTTATATATTTTTGGGGGATATTTATTATAGCAAAAAGTAAAAATATTAATTTTTTTTCTAAATTTTCGCTCTATTTTTGTTTATAGCGCAAAAACTAAAAACCGCAGAGGTGATCAAATGCCATCAAAAGAAAGCTCTATTTGTGGGGGAAAAAGGACGCCAATTTTGTTTGGGAGCCACTTCGCACGACGGCGCAATTGTCAGTTAAAGCAACCGAATCGCAAAAAGTGCTCTGGTCTTTGACCAGCAATATGGTCCGGGGCTGAAGTGGTTAATGAACTACCAGGGTGCTGTTGAGTACTCTAGTAGTTCATGGAGCCTTCCTGTCATTTGGTAACGAATTTTACCGCAATAATTGGTTAGAGAATTACACAGACAGACTTATGACCAGACTGGCGAAAGGTTGGAAGCCAATGTACTGAGGAGAGTGGCACTGTGGAGAAGTACATGTGAATGATGTGTTCAGTCTTTTCTCTGCGCACAATGCCCTTTACTGACTCCCATCAGTCTCGGCGGCTTTTCATGTGATTCTACTGAAGTGACCTCCACATATGATGGCGATGCGAGCCAGACCTCAGGAATAAACATGCAGTCCATGTACGCAATACACCCCATGATCCAGGGTTTGACAAATTTGCTTGGAATCTAGGAGCCAGCTAAAAAATTTAGGAGACAGAAAACGCACCCCGTCCCGACGAGCTTGCACGCAGAAGCGAACACATACGTGAGCAGCGCCCGCATATGTAAACGGTGTTCAAACCACACATGTGAGGTATCGCCGCGATTGGTAGAGCGAGAGCAATAATTCTAGCCCTAGACCTCCTCTGTAACTCAAAACATGCAACCTGTAGAGTTTTTTAAACATCGCCTATGAAGATTTTAAAGGGTAAAAGTTTGTCGGCATTCCACGAGTGGACGCAATTTTGAAGCGTGACATGTTGGGTATGAATTTACTCGGCGTAACATTATCTTTCACAATATAAAAAAAAAATGGGGATAACTTTACTGTTGTCTAATTTTTTAATTAAAAAAAAAGTGTAATTTTTTCCCAAAAAAGTGCGCTTTTAAGACCGCTGCGCAAATACGGCGTGACAGAAAGTACGATCGCCATTTTATTCTCTAGGCTGTTAAAAAAAAATATATATAAATGTTTGGGGGTTCCAATTAGAGGGAAGAAGATGGCAGTGAAAAATAGTGAAAAATGACATTACAATTGCTGTTTAACTTGTAATGCTTGAATTGTGATACCAACGGCCACCACCAGATGGCGCCAGTTCACACATCTGGTGGTAATAACTTGTAATACCAACAGCTCACCACCAGATGGCGACCTGGCGCCCGGGATTTGTCGAGCCCTGCCATGATCCATACAGAAGATCGCCATGCTCATCAATCGCATTGTTCCCCTTTTGTTGGAAGAAAATTAATAATGAATTGAATTCTATAAGAAGAGTCTTATTTCAGTTCACTGTTTATTTATGTGCGTGGAGGATGCTATAGTGCTACTTATGCATAATAAAACTTAAAGTTGTTGAAATAGAAACAAAGCATATCCCTCTATAGCAGTGGTTCTCAACTCCAGTCCTCAGGGCCCACTAACAGGCCAGGTTTTATGTATTACCTTGGGGAGATGCAGACTAGAATACTGCAATCACTGAGCAGCAAATTATTTCACCTGTTATGTATTTCAGTTATCTTGCAAACCTGGCCTGTTAGTGGGCCCTGAGGCCAGGAGTTGAGACCCACTGCTCTATGGTGTGTACTTGTCTCAGTCCAGAGCACCGAGTGTCATTTCTGTCCACTGCCTCGTTCCATTGCTACAAACATGAATTCCTTCTGACATTTTCCTGACACCAGGTGAAAAATGGTGACAGGGGAGGGACCTGCAGCTGATTGACAGCCTCAGCTCTGTACCTGTGTGCTTTGTGAAGGGGGTGTGTCTTCCCTCCAATCAGCTATCAGAGATCTCCTCAACAATGAAAGTTCAGCTCTCTTCCCCTCCTTTTCAGAGCTAAGAGATCCTGTGTAAACTCTGCTTTCTAAATGGATGTAGTGGGAAAATGGCTGTAGATAAACAGGTATAACTTATGCTGTGTCATGTAGGTAAGGGTTTACAACCACTTTAAGTAGAACCTGTATATTTCTAAATTAATCAAACTGGCATTTGCCTGCAAAGAGGTAGTAATGTCACCTTGTTAGTGGCCCGTATTTCCTACCTTTACTCCGCTCCATGTCGCCTACTTGCTCTACATTACATGCTTCCCGCCTCTGCCCCGTTCCGCGTCTCCCGCCTACGCCCCGTTCCGCGTCTCCCGCCTACGCCCCGTTCCGCGTCTCCCGCCTACGCCCCGTTCCGCGTCTCCCGCCTACGCCCCGTTCCGCGTCTCCCGCCTACGCCCCGTTCCGCGTCTCCCGCCTACGCCCCGTTCCGCGTCTCCCGCCTCTGGCCCGTTCCGCGTCTCCCGCCTACGCCCCGTCCCGCGTCTCCCGCCTACGCCCCGTTCCGCGTCTCCCGCCTCTGGCCCGTTCCGCGTCTCCCGCCTACGCCCCGTTCCGCGTCTCCCGCCTCTGGCCCGTTCCGCGTCTCCCGCCTACGCCCCGTCCCGCGTCTCCCGCCTACGCCCCGTTCCGCGTCTCACGCCTACGCCACGTTACGCGTCTCACGCCTACGCCACGTTACGCGTCTCACGCCTACGCCCCGTTCCGCGTCTCCCGCCTACGCCCCGTTCCGCGTCTCCCGCCTACGCCCCGTTCCGCGTCTCCCGCCTACGCCCCGTTCCGCGTCTCCCGCCTACGCCCCGTTCCGCGTCTCCCGCCTCTGGCCCGTTCCGCATCTCCCGCCTACGCCCCGTCCCGCGTCTCCCGCCTACGCCCCGTTCCGCGTCTCCCGCCTCTGGCCCGTTCCGCATCTCCCGCCTACGCCCCGTTCCGCGTCTCCCGCCTCTGGCCCGTTCCGCGTCTCCCGCCTACGCCCCGTCCCGCGTCTCCCGCCTACGCCCCGTTCCGCGTCTCACGCCTACGCCACGTTACGCGTCTCCCGCCTACGCCACGTTCCGCGTCTCCCGCCTACGCCCCGTTCCGCGTCTCCCGCCTACGCCCCGTTCCGCGTCTCCCGCCTACGCCCCGTTCCGCGTCTCCCGCCTACGCCCCGTTCCGCGTCTCCCGCCTACGCCCCGTCCCGCGTCTCCCGCCTACGCCCCGTTCCGCGTCTCCCGCCTCTGGCCCGTTCCGCATCTCCCGCCTACGCCCCGTTCCGCGTCTCCCGCCTCTGGCCCGTTCCGCGTCTCCCGCCTACGCCCCGTCCCGCGTCTCCCGCCTACGCCCCGTTCCGCGTCTCACGCCTACGCCACGTTACGCGTCTCCCGCCTACGCCACGTTACGCGTCTCCCGCCTACGCCACGTTACGCGTCTCCCGCCTACGCCACGTTACGCGTCTCCCGCCTACGCCACGTTACGCGTCTCCCGCCTTCCCCCTTTCCGTTTCATGCCTCTGCCCCGTTCCGCGTCTCCCGCCTACGCCACATTACGCGTCTCCCGCCTACGCCACGTTACGCGTCTCCTGCCTTCCCCCTTTCCATTTCATGCCTCTGCCCCGTTCCGCGTCTACCGCCCCTCCCCGTTCCGCGTCTACCGCCTCTGCCCCGTTCCGCGTCTCCCCCGCCTCTGCCCCGTTCCGCTCTCCCGCCTCTGCCCCGTTCCGTTTCATGCCTCTGCCCCGTTCCGCGTCTCCCACCTCTGCCCCGTGTCCCACACCTACGCCACGTTCCGCGTCTCCCGCCTACGCCCCGTTCCGCGTCTCCCGCCTACGCCCCGTTCCGCGTCTCCCGCCTACGCCCCGTTCCGCGTCTCCCGCCTACGCCCCGTTCCGCGTCTCCCGCCTCTGGCCCGTCCCGCGTCTCCCGCCTACGCCCCGTCCCGCGTCTCCCGCCTACGCCCCGTTCCGCGTCTCCCGCCTCTGGCCCGTTCCGCATCTCCCGCCTACGCCCCGTTCCGCGTCTCCCGCCTCTGGCCCGTTCCGCGTCTCCCGCCTACGCCCCGTCCCGCGTCTCCCGCCTACGCCCCGTTCCGCGTCTCACGCCTACGCCACGTTACGCGTCTCCCGCCTACGCCACGTTACGCGTCTCCCGCCTACGCCACGTTACGCGTCTCCCGCCTACGCCACGTTACGCGTCTCCCGCCTTCCCCCTTTCCGTTTCATGCCTCTGCCCCGTTCCGCGTCTCCCGCCTACGCCACATTACGCGTCTCCCGCCTACGCCACGTTACGCGTCTCCTGCCTTCCCCCTTTCCATTTCATGCCTCTGCCCCGTTCCGCGTCTACCGCCCCTCCCCGTTCCGCGTCTACCGCCTCTGCCCCGTTCCGCGTCTCCCCCGCCTCTGCCCCGTTCCGCTCTCCCGCCTCTGCCCCGTTCCGTTTCATGCCTCTGCCCCGTTCCGCGTCTCCCACCTCTGCCCCGTGTCCCACACCTACGCCACGTTCCGCGTCTCCCGCCTACGCCACGTTCCGCATCTCCCGCCTACGCCACGTTCCGCGTCTCCCGCCTTCCCCCTTTCCGTTTCATGCCTCTGCCCCGTTCCGCGTCTCCCGCCTCTGACCCGTTCCGCGTCTCCCGCCTCTGACCCGTTCCGCGTCTCCCGCCTACGCCACGCGTCTCCTGCCTTCCCCCTTTCCGTTTCATGCCTCTGCCCCGTTACGCGTCTCCCACCTCTGCCCCGTGTCCCACACCTACGCCACGTTCCGCGTCTCCCGCCTACGCCACGTTCCGCTTCGCGTCTCTTACTCTTTCTCCATACCATGTCTCCTACCTCCTCTTTGTTCGATTTTTCCTACCGCCTCTGCATTTCATGCGGTCTCCTACCCACTCTCACTGTTCCCTGTCTCTTACCTTCTCACCATTTCATGTCTCCTACCTTCTCGTAATTCCATGTCACCGACCTCCACCCCATTTTATGTCTACTACTTTCCTATCATTCTGTGTCTCCTACCCCCTATTCGCTCCATGTCTCCTACCTTCTTACCTTTCCACGTCTCCTACCACCTTTTAGTTTCATGCCTACGATTATCCCAGCGTTCCGTGTCTCCTACTTCTCAAAGTTACATCTTTCCTACCTTCTCCCTGTTCCATGCCTCCTGACAAAGGGGGAGCGCTGTAATCTCTTTGAAAGTCTTATCAATACAATGGAACCTTGGATTACAAGCATACGTTTTTCTCTCCAGAAGGACGAGGACATCTCTGTTTAGGCCTAGATCAGTACCTAGATCAGTGATCCGGTGTAACATCTGTGCATGTGTCATTTCTTGTCCGTGTTCACGAATGGCTGACATAGATCAGCCCCTTCTGCACTCTATCACCTTGTGACTTGCTACAAACATACAATGTACAGTCTGAGTGATCACTGAGGAAGAAGAGTTAGGGCCAGATTCTCGTAGATCGGCGTATCTTTGCGCGGGCGTAACGTATCCAATTTACGTTATGCCTCCGCAACTTAGACGGGCAAGTGCTGTATTCTCAAAGCACTTGCTCCGTAAGTTGCAACGGCGTAGCGTAAATAGGCCAGCGTAAACCCGCCTTATTCAAATTTGGAACAGGAGGGCGTGTGTTATGTAAAATAACCATGACCCGATGTGATTGACGTTTTTCACGTGCCGTCCGTGGACATATCCCAGTGTGCATTGCTCCAAATACGCCGCAAGGACGTATTGGTTTTGACGTGAACGTAAATTACGTCCAGCCCCATTCACGGACGACTTACGCAAACTACGTAAAATATAAAAAATTCGACGCGGGAACGACGTCCATACTTAACATTGGTACGCCGCATGTACGCCACCATATAGCAGGGGTAACTTTACGCCGGGAAAAGCCTAACGTAAACGGCGTATCTGTACTGCGTTGGCCGGGCGTAGGTTCGTGAATTCGCGTATCTAGCCGATTTACATATATCTAGGCGTAAATCAGCGTACATGCCCCTAGCGGGCAGCGTAAATATGCAGTTACAATCCGACAGCGTAAGAGACTTACGCCGGTCGGATCTAATAGAAATCTATGCGTAACTGATTCTAAGAATCAGGCGCATAGATACGACGGCACAACTCAGAGATACGACGGCGTATCTAGAGATACGCCGTCGTATCTCCTTTGTGAATCTGGGCCAGAGTGGATAAATGCTTCTTAAAGCGGGAGTTCACCCATTTATTAAATTTTTTTTTTTCTCCCCTTAGCTTCCTGCTCGTTCGGTCTAGGGGAATCGGCTATTTGTATTAAAATATGATCCGTACTTACCGTTTTCGAGATGCATCTTCTCCGTCGCTTCCGGGTATGGGTCTTCGGGAGCGGGCGTTCCTTCTTGATTGACAGTCTTCCGAGAGGCTTCCGACGGTCGCATCCATCGCGTCACTAGTAGCCGAAAGAAGCCGAACGTCGGTGCGGCTCTATACTGCGCCTGCGCACCGACGTTCGGCTTCTTTCGGAAAATCGTGACGCGATGGATGCGACCGTCGGAAGCCTCTCGGAAGACTGTCAATCAAGAAGGAACGCCCATTCCCGCAGCCCATACCCGGAAGCGACGGAGAGGATGCATCTCGTAAACGGGTAAGTACGGATCATATTTTAAAACAAATAGCCGATTCCCCTAGTAAAAACGAGCAGGAATCTAAGGGGGAAAAGTGCCCTCTAAGGGTGAACCTCCGCTTTAATGCCTGTAGACAACTGATGCCATCATCTCAGTCCGGGCTAATTCAATGAAAACCCAAAATCAAAGCCTCTGATCCTTGACTATGATACTAAACTAAAATAAACCCTAATCTAAGTCTTTGCTCTCTACACCCTAGCGTGTGCTGGGAGCCGGGGCCATAATCCTACAGATGCACATGTAGCAAGGCCAAACTGCTTGCACCGCTATCACTTGACCCGAGTTATGCCTGGATGGGAAGTCACGACCCCGAGCAGGTGAGCCGCGTTTCCTGTGCGCACCCCAAGGCTTTGATTTCAGATCTGACCGGAGTGCAACTTTCAGGCAGCAACAAACGAGTCGAAATCTTTCAGCGATGCAAATTAAGCCCAGCAACTCAATGCCATGAGCTGTGATTTACTGATCAGATTGTAAGAGATTAGATTTATCCCTCCAAATCATCTAATCTACTAAAACGGGAGAGCCCGGCAGCAGCTGTCCGAGGGACGGCATTAAATTCAACAAATTGCTGAAACATGCTGAACTCCAGCAAATCCCCCATCAAGGAGAGGTCATATGGTCTGCTGGGGGGGGGGGGGGGGTCGAATAGAGCAGTGTTTCTCAATTCCAGTCCTCAAGGCGCACCAACAGGTCATGTTTTCAGGCTATTATTTTGCACAGGTGCTTTGATCAGTTTCACTGCCTTAGTAATTACTAATACTCAAACTAAATTTTCCAGATCTACGCTTACTTTTCCGACAAATTACAGTGGTGTAGTGGGAAGCACTCTCGCCTAGCAGTAAAAAGGGTTGCTGCTTCGAATCCCAACCACGACACTACCTGCCTGGAGTTTGCATGTTCTCCCTGTGGCCTGCGTGGGTTTCCTCCGGGTACTCTGGTTTCCTCCCACTCTCCAAAGACATGCTGGTAGGTTAATTGGCTTCTGCCTAAATTGGCCCTAGTATATGAATGTGAGAAAAATATACATCGCACTACCTCTAAAACATGTGAAAAAAGTGTTTAGATCACAAAGCATTAAAAATATCCAAAAAATTGAAATAAATAGTGCATGATGGTATATGTAAATCACTAATATACCAAAACAGGAGAGGTTGATTGCCACTATAGAGCACTCTCATACCCCTCAATAACAGTGAGTCAGTGATGACATTAATAGTGAACATCAAAATAAATGAAAATAAAAATTATGGGCTAGATTCACAGAGAGTTACGGCGGCGTATCAGTAGATACGCCGTGGTAACTCTGAATCTACGCCGTCGTAAATTTAAGCGTATTCTGGAAACCAGATAGGCTTAAATTAGGCCAAGATACGAGCGGCGTAAGTCTCCTACGCCGTCGTATCTTAGGGTGCATATTTACGCTGGCCGCTAGGTGGCGCTTCCGTTGAGTTCGGCGTAGAATATGCAAATGACTAGATACACCGATTCAGAAAACGTACGTGCGCCCAGCGCATTTTTTTACGTCGTTTACGTTAGGCTTTTTCCGGCGTAAAGTTAGTCAAACAAATAGCTGGCCTAGCCAATGTTAAGTATGGCCGTCGTTCCCGTGTCGAAATTTGAAAATGTTACGCTGTTTGCGTAAGTCGTCCGTGAATGGGGCTGGACGTAATTTACGTTCACGTCGAAACCAATACGTCTTTGCAGCGTACTTTGGAGCAATGCACACTGGGATATGTCCACGAACGGAGCATGCGCTGTTCGTTAAAAACGTCAATCACGTCAGGTCACTAGTTATTAACATAAAACACGCCCCCCCGATACAAATTTGAATTAGGCGCGCTTACGCCAGCCCATTTACGCTACGCCACCGTAACTTAGGAGGCAAGTGCTTTGTGAATACAGCACTTGCCTCTCTAAATTGCGGCGGCGTAGCGTAAATAACATATGCTACGCCCGCACAAACTTACGTCCCCCTACCTGAATCTAGCCCTATGCGTTCAAATTAATCTACTTAACCACTAGAGTACCGGGCCATCATCAAATGGCGGCTCCACGGTGACTCTGAATATTCAACAGGACGTCAATTGACGTCCTGTATTCCTGCGGCCACTGGGGGGGCGCGCGAGCACGCAGGCGGCGGCGCGCGCGCCCGGCGCGTCCCCGAGATGCCGATGCGCGTGCTTGGCGGTCGCGATGTCCGCCAGGTACCCGCGATCGGTAACGACTGAGCAAGGACGTGGAGCTCTTTGTGTAAACACAGAGCTCCACGTCCTGTCAGGGGAGAGAGGAGACCGATCTGTGTCTCTTGTACATAGGGACATAGATCGGTCACCTCCCCCAGTCACCCCCCTTCCCCTACAGTTAGAACACAATACAGGTATACATATTAACCCCTCCCTCACCCCCTAGTGTTAACCCCTTGAATGCCAGTCACATTTATACAGTAATTAGTGCATATTTATCGCATTAATCGCTGTATAAATGTGAATGGCGCCAAAAACGTGTCAAAAGTGTCCGATGTGTTCGCCGCAATGTCACGGTGACAGTAAAAAAAAAATCGCAAATCGCCGCCAATACTAGTAAAAAAATTAATAAAATAAAAATGCCATAAATCTATCAGCTATTTTGTAAACGCTATAACTTTTGCGCAAACCAATCAATATATGATCATTGCGATTTTTTTTACCAAAAATATGTAGAAGAATACGTATCGGCCTAAACTGAGGGGAAAAAAAGTTTTTTTAAAAAAAATTGTGATATTTATTAAATAAAAAAGTGTTTTTTTTTTTAAATTGTCACTATTCTTTTGTTTATAGCGCAAAAAATAAAAACCGCAGAGGTGATCAAATACCACCAAACGAAAGCTCTATTTGTGGGAACAAAATGATAAAAAAATTGTTTGGGTACAGTGTAGCACGACAGCGCAATTGTCATTCAAAGTGTGACAGTGCTGAAAGCTGAAAATTGGCTTGGGCAGGAAGGGGCGTAAGTGCCCGGTATGGAAGTGGTTAAAATGAAGCAAAAATTAAAAATTAAGAGTTATAAAATATTGTAGCAAATAAAGTCCATAAATGTTTAACACATGAAATGCTAGACACCTGTGCTCTGTGCCAAATTCCAGAATATACTGAAAACGTGTCCAAAGAAAAGTGATGTATCCTCCACCAAACAATGAATTGGCTTCTTACCAGATCGCCATGATCCCTTATGACAGGGGATCAGGAACAGCATATAATGGGTAGTCACTTCCAGCCACGCAGTTCAAACAAATTCGATCCTTAACATTGGGTCTCACCCAAAAGTGATTACAGATCACCGGCATAAATGCTTCATGATCCCGTCATAAGGGATCATGGCGATCTGGTAAGAAGTCAATTCATTGTTTGGTGGAGGATACATCACTTTGCGTTGGACACAATTTCAACATATTCTGGAATTTGGCACAGAGCACGGGTGTCTAGCATTTCATGTGTCATATGGACTTTATATGCTACAATATTTTATAACTCTTAATTTTTGCTTCATTTTAAGTAGATTAATTTGAACGCATAATTTTTATTTTCATTTATTTTGATGTTCACTATTAATGTCATCACTGACTCACTGTTATTGAGGGGTATGAGAGTGCTCTATAGTGGCAATCAACCTCTCCTGTTTTGGTATATTAGTGATTTACATATACCATCATGCACTATTTATGTCAACTTTTTGGGATATTTTTAATGCTTTGTGATCTAAACACTTTTTTTCACATGTTTTAGAGATAGCGTGATTTATATTTTTCTCACATTCATATACTAGGGCCAATTTAGGCAGAAGCCAATTAACCTACCAGCATGTCTTTGGAGAGTGGGAGGAAACCAGAGTACCCGGAGGAAACCCACGCAGGCACAGGGAGAACATGCAAACTCCAGGCAGGTAGTATCGTGGTCGGGATTCGAACCAGCAACCCTTTTTACTGCTAGGCGAGAGTGCTTCCCACTACACCACCATTTTAGAGGTAGTGCGATTTATATTTTTCTCATATTCTGTTTTTGTATCTATTGGGCCGGATTCAAGAAGCAATTGCGCCTGTGTAACCATAGGTTACACAGCGCAATTGCTTACTTGCCCTGGCGTAACGAGTGCTCCTGATTCAGGAACCTCGTTACGCCGACTGCAGCCTAAGATCTGCGCGGCATTCTTGCGGTGGACGCTAGGTGGCGTTCACATTGTGCTCAGTGTATAGTATGCAAATTGCGCGCAAGGCTACCCCTGCTATTAGCAGGGGCAGCCCATGTTACGTATACCCGTCGTTCCCGCGTCGCAAAATTCTAATTTTACGTACTTTGCGTAAGTGAATCGTGAATGCCGCTGGACGCCATTCACGTTCACTTTGACGCAAATGACGTCCTTGCGACGTCATTTGCCGCAATGCACGTCGGGAAAGTTTCCAGACGGAGCATGCGCGCTACGATCGGCGCGGGGATGCGCCTAATTTAAATGATTCCCGCCCCCTACGGGATCATTTAAATTGCGGCCCATTGTTTACATGGTAATCGCAGCTCTCAGACTGAACAGGCTCTGTAACTGTGTTGCAGCCGTTTTTCTTTTCCAGTATTTTAGCGGTTTCTTTCTAATTTTCTACCTATTATATGAATGCGAGTTAGGAACCTTAGATTGTAAGCACCTTGAGGGTAGGGACTGATCTGAATGTACATTGTATATGTTAAGCGTTGCGTAAATTGACAGCACTGTATAAGTACCCAAGTAATAATAATAATAGTAATAATTGCGACACGTTAATGACGGCATCTTGGAATGTTGTGAGGAACAATTTTTGGAAATTTTTACAAATGTCCTGACCCCAAAACCAGCCTCTCTATAGGGATCTCATGCAAAGGCTGCTGAGCAAAATTCTTATAAAAGAACAAAAAAAGAAAACGCATTTAGCACAGCGGTGATGCCCCCGGGAAAGCACGGCTTCCCGTCCAGTGACAGGCGGGCGTATATATCTGCTGTCAGTTTAATTTCAGTGTTTACACTACATTTCTCATTCGGTGTCACATGGCAGCCGGTCCAACAGGTTTCCACCTGGAGATCACCGTGCAGTGAGAACATTCACTCCTCCGGCATTGGTGTCACCCTTATCCCTACTAAAGGTAGAATCCCCCATAAGCACAGCAAGACACGCTTATTATTACACTATATGGAAAACCAATCACCAAGGGCTCCTCCACACAGGAAACTATTATTACCACCCTCCTGGAAAGCCACCTAAAGTGGGTCGCTTTTCAGAGAGTGTTGACAGGTGGTGGGGAGGCAATATGTCGCCTCCTCCCCATCTGTTTCTACTCTCTAAATCAAGGGTCTCAAACTGGTGGCCCTCCAGCTGTTGTAAAACTACAAGTCCCATCATGCCTCTGCCTGTGGGAGTCATGCTGGTAACTGTCATTCTTGCAATGCCTCATTGGACTTGTAGTTTTGCAACAGCTGGAGGGCCGCCAGTTTGAGACGCCTGCTCTAAATGCTCACACAAAGTGTTGCAATGGATGTGGCATGGCCCTATTAACTTGAATGTGTTGAATTTGGCAGCAATGCCACCCATCAAATGCGACGTGGTGTTTAGTTTTTGCTGCAGAATGTGTACAGACCTGGATGGCTGCATTTTTTGTTTAGGTGGGCAGTTTAGGGATGGTAAAACTGCAGCTTAACCACCTGCTTTTACCCCCCCCCCCCCCCCCCAGCCACCCTTGTGAATGAGCGCGAAAACCCCTGCCCCACTCTGCACCAGGAATCAACTTCTATGCACTCCTGACCCCTCAGTACCATGCCCTCCTGAACCCCCAGTACCATGCCTTCCTGAAACCCCAGTACCATGCCCTCCTGAAACCCCAGTACCATGCCCTCCTGAAACCCCAGTACCATGCCCTCCTGAAACCCCAGTACCATGCCCTCCTGAAACCCCAGTACCATGCCCTCCTGAAACCCCAGTACCATGCCCTCCTGAAACCCCAGTACCATGCCCTCCTGAAACCCCAGTACCATGCCCTCCTGAAACCCCAGTACCATGCCCTCCTGAAACCCCAGTACCATGCCCTCCTGAAACCCCAGTACCATGCCTTCCTGAACCCCCAGTACCATGCCCTCCTGAACCCCCAGTACCATGCCCTCCTGAACCCCCAGTACCATGCCCTCATGAACCCCCAGTACCATGCCCTCCTGAACCCCCAGTACCATGCCCTCCTGAACCCCCAGTACCATGCCCTCCTGAACCCCCAGTACCATGCCCTCCTAAAAACCCCAGTACCATGCCCTCCTGAACCCCCAGTACCATGCCCTCCTGAACCCCCAGTACCATGCACTCCTGAACCCCCCAGTACCATGCACTCCTGAACCCTCAGTACCATGCACTCCTGAACCCCCAGTACCATGCATGCACTCCTGAACCCCCAGTACCATGCATGCACTCCTGAACCCCCAGTACCATGCACTCCTGAACCCCCAGTACCATGCACTCCTGAACCCCCAGTACCATGCACTCCTGAACCCCCAGTACCATGCACTCCTGAACCCCCAGTACCATGCACTCCTGAACCCCCAGTACCATGCACTCCTGAACCCCCAGTACCATGCACTCCTGAACCCCCAGTACCATGCACTCCTGAACCCCCAGTACCATGCACTCCTGAACCCCCAGTACCATGCACTCCTGAACCCCCAGTACCATGCACTCCTGAACCCCCAAGTACCATGCACTCCTGAACCCCCAGTACCATATACTCCTGAACCCCCAGTACCATGCATGCACTCCTGAACCCCCAGTACCATGCATGCACTCCTGAACCCCCAGTACCATGCATGCACTCCTGAACCCCCAGTACCATGCATGCACTCCTGAACCCCCAGTACCATGCATGCACTCCTGAACCCCCAGTACCATGCATGCCCTCCTGAACCCCCAGTACCATGCATGCCCTCCTGAACCCCCAGTACCATGCCCTCCTGAACCCCCAGTACCATGCCCTCCTGAACCCCCAGTACCATGCCCTCCTGAACCCCCAGTACCATGCACTCCTGAACCCCCAGTACCATGCACTCCTGAACCCCCAGTACCATGCACTCCTGAACCCCCAGTACCATGCACTCCTGAACCCCCAGTATCATGCACTCCTGAACCCCCAGTACCATGCACTCCTGAACCCTCAGTACCATATACTCCTGAACCCCCAGTACCATGCCCTCCTGAAACCCCAGTACCATGCCCTCCTGAACCCCCTGTACCATGCCCTCCTGAACCCCCAGTACCATGCATGCACTCCTGAACCCCCAGTACCATGCATGCACTCCTGAACCCCCAGTACCATGCATGCACTCCTGAACCCCCAGTACCATGCCCTCCTGAACCCCCAGTACCATGCATGCACTCCTGAACCCCCAGTACCATGCACTCCTGAACCCCCAGTACCATGCATGCACTCCTGAATCCCCAGTACCATGCACTCCTGAACCCCCAGTACCATGCACTCCTGAACCCCCAGTACCATGCACTCCTGAACCCCCAGTACCATGCACTCCTGAACCCCCAGTACCATGCACTCCTGAACATGCCCTCCTGAACCCCCAGTACCATGCACTCCTGAACCCCCAGTACCATGCACTCCTGAACCCCCAGTACCATGCACTCCTGAACCCTCAGTACCATATACTCCTGAACCCCCAGTACCATGCACTCATGAACCCCCAGTACCATGCACTCATGAACCCCCAGTACCATGCACTCCTGAACCCTCAGTACCATGCACTCCTGAACCCCCATTACCATGCACTCCTGAACCCCCAATTCCTCCTGCCTGCAGCAGACTAAATGACATCATCCCAGCCTAGGCAAAGTCACTGACTGGAGGATGTTTTTTAAAGCTTAAAGAGGTTGTAAACCTCCATGGGGAAGTTGTACCCATAGGTAAGTCTATAAAGTCCACTTTAACATGTGTGGTGAAGCGGAGCAGTTGCTCGAGGCAACCCAGACATTTACAAAACTTCCAGAGTCATATCTTCTGTGGCTGGAGAAATAAAAGTGAGGTAAGCCGCTCATTGAAATACCTGCGGTAAGCCTAAAATAAATGTGGCACCGGTCCCATTCTGAAACACAAGAATACTCCCCCGTATCGCTCTTCAAGGTCTCGTCTGCTATACTAAACACGAACAGATCCCTTGGCTGCGATCCTGGAAGAGACTCTTCCGCAATACTCAGTAAACCAATCCCAGCCACACAACACTAAATAAAACCCAGAAGAATGTGAAATAACATTTTCCAGCAGATGTAACGGCCACCGCCTGGAGGAAAGATCATTTCATTCTGCGTCTGGCCAATCCTTCCATCAGTGCGCCTCACAATGTTCCGCTGTTATATGATGAAGAACGGGACACCGTTTTCTGAGTCTGGAAATAACTTCTCTACACGGCCTCATCACTGAATTCTGCTGCCTAAGGCTGCAGTCACACTTTGCAATCTGGATTTGAGAACTGACCCCCCCAGTACCATACCCTCCTGACCCCTCAGTACCATGCCACCCTAACCCCTCAGTACCCTACCATCCTGGACCCCTCAGTACCATGCCACCCTGACCCCTCAGTACCGTACCATCCTGACCCCTCAGTACCGTACTATACTATCCTGACCCCTCAGTACCATACCACCCT
The DNA here is from genome assembly GCF_905171775.1 of Rana temporaria. Taxonomy (NCBI): domain Eukaryota; kingdom Metazoa; phylum Chordata; class Amphibia; order Anura; family Ranidae; genus Rana; species Rana temporaria. The sequence continues at coordinate 642,535,380 of NC_053489.1, read as the reverse complement.
GACTCCTCAGTACCCTAACATGCTGACCCCTCAGTACCATACCATCCTGACCCCTCAGTACCACGCCACTCTGACCCCTTAGTACCCTACCGTCCTGGACCCCTCAGTACCACGCCACCCTGACCCCTCAGTACTGTACCATACCATTCTGACCCCTCAGTACCATACTACCCTGACCCCTCAGTACCCCAACATGCTGACCCCTCAGTACCACGCCACCCTGACCCCTCAGTACCCTACCATCCTGGACCCCTCAGTACCGTACCATACCATTCTGACCCCTCAGTACCATACCATCCTGACCCCCCCCCCCCCAAATACCATATCCACCTGCCCCCCCCCCCCCCCCAAGTACCATATCCACCTGCCCCCCCCCCCCCCCCCAAGTACCATGCCCTCCTGACCCCTCAGTAATATACTATCTTGACCCTTCAGGGCCATACTATCCCCTCAGTACCATGCCCTCCTGACCCCCCAATACCATAGCCTCCTGCCCCCACCCCCAAGTGCCATGCCCTCCTGACCCCTCAGTAATATACTATCTTGACCCTTTAGGGCCATACTATCCCCTCAGTACCATGCCCTCCTGACCCCCCAATACCATAGCCTCCTGCCCCCACCCCCAAGTGCCATGCCCTCCTGACCCCTCAGTACCATACTATCCTGACCCCTCAGTACCATACTATCCTGACCCCTCAGTACCATACCATTCTGACCCCTCAGTACCATACCATTTTTTTCTACCAAAAATATGTAGAAGAATACGTATCGACCTAAACTGAGAAAAAAAAAAAAAAAGGGATATAGATTATATCAAAAAAGTAAAAAATATTGGGCCAGATTCAGAAAGAGATACAACGGCGTATCTCCTTTTTCCGTCGTAAAGTTACCCCTGCTATATGAGGGGTATGTGCGGCATATCCTATGTTAAGTATGGCCGTCGTTCCCGCGTCAAATTTTGAAAATTTTATGTCGTTTGCGCAAGTCGTTTGCGAATGCGGATGGACGTAATTTACGTTCACGTCGAAACCAATGACGTCCTTGCGACGTCATTTAGAGCAATGCACACTCCGATACGTTACGCCGGCCGGACAGATACGCTCAGGTATCTGAATCCGGCCCATTGTGTTTTTTTTTGTTTTTTTCAAAATTGTCGCTCTTCTTTTGTTTATAGCGCAAAAAATTAAAAACGCAGAGGTGATCAAATACCACCAAAAGAAAGCTCTATTTGTGGGACAGTGCCGAAAGCTGAAATTTCGCCTGAGCAGGAAGGGGGTATATGTGCCCAGTAAGCAAAAGGTAAAAAAAAACGTCTATTTTCTTTATTTAGCGTGAGGTTCCCCTTAAAATCCGTACCAGACCCGAAGATTCTTTTGTTAACATTCAGCTGTCAGTGGGAACGCATGCTCCTTAACAACCTGCTAGTTGCTGCTAAACGCCGTGCAAAAAGTGCTCAACGAGTTTTTATTGCGGCATTTATAAAATCTCCTAGGTGTGCATGGAGCCTAAAAAGGAATTGTATGGCGATTTCTTTTAATAAACTGTCCACTAGATTCAGGTTTTACGCTGTCCCAGAGCTCCTCCTTGAATGGTGTGAATGGATAGAGGTGACCACCATGTTCTGGGCTCTCCTCCACCATGGAAGACACATATAACAATCGCCCCGATCCTGTCTCTGCTATCAGAGTGCGTTACTGCTTGTATATTATTATATTATTATATATTATTCCAGTGCCTGCCGCCAGAACAAAGATAAATAAACCCACGGGCTCTGTAATAAAACCACCCGCAGGGGCCGTCATACGAGAAGGAACCACATGCCAGGTCGGGCCTACACAGGACGCAATCCAAACTCTCATCCATCCGCTTCACCGGCACAGAGCCTGCCAAGAGCTAACAAGGCCGGAGAGGACAAAATAAACACCACACGCCGGGAGAGGTCACTCAAATAATATTCCTGAGAAGAAAGAAATAATATTCATTTCAGGCTGGAAAGAACCGCATTCCACAAAGAAGACGTATCCGTGAGAACTTACACTATCCACATCCTCTGTTCAACTTCTCTCATATCATTCTACATAAAAATAATAAAAAACGTGTCACCCAACATATGTGACAGGAAGACAGAGAAAGAGAGCGCTATGCATAGAAATAAGAGGGGTAAAGAAAAAAGAGATGGGGGGGGGGGGGTAAGAGAGGACTACAGTATGAGAAACGAAAGCGAGAGAAAGAGATGGAGAGACAAAGAGGGGAAGAGAGAGGAGAGAGAGCAAGAGAGAGAGAATGAAGGGGAGAGAGGGAGAGAGAGAGAGAGAGAGAGAGAGAGAGAGAGAGAGAGAGAGAGAGAGAGAGAGAGAGAGAGAGAGAGAGAGAGAGAGAGAGAGAGAGAGAGAGAGAGAGAGAGAGAGAGAGAGAGGGGGGGGGTGGAGAGAGAGAGAGAAGAGAGAGAAAGAAAGAAAGAAATAAAGAGAGAGAGGGGGAGAGAGAGAGAGGGGGAGAGAGAGAGAGAGAGAGAGAGAGAGAGAGAGAGAGAGAGAGAGAGAGAGAGAGAAAGAGAGAGAGAAAGAGAGAGAGAGAGAGAGGGGGAGGGAGAGGGGGAGGGAGAGAGGGAGAGAGAGAGGGAGAGAGAGAGAGAGAGAGAGAGAGAGAGAGAGAGAGAGAGAGAGAGAGAGAGAGAGAGAGAGAGAGAGAGAGAGAGAGAGAGAGCTCCTGGAAATGGAATTAGGATGGCACAGACAGACCTACAAGCCCAGGGAGAGGAGACTGTGCCAGCAATGTGACCAGGGGGTCTCGGAGGATGAGGAACACTTCCTGCTAAATTTCCCCTACGTACTCATCAGTGAGGGACACTCACTTCCAGAGACTCTCCACTCTCATCACGGACAGGGCCATCTTTTCCATTGGGCACGCTGGGAAGTTGCCCGGGGGCCCCGCTTGCCTGGGGGGCCCCACCGGCTGCCCAGTAAAAAAAATGTGGAGAGTGACGGGTTAGAACTGCCCATGCCCAGTTTGCGGAAATCACAGAGAAGATCCGGTCCTCCACGAGTGCGGGGGGTTGCTGATGTAAGGGGGGAGTGAATGCAAAAATGTAAGGGGGCACTGATATAAAGGTTCCCCCTCCTATATTAGTGACCCCCCTTACCTTAGTGTATTTACTCTACGGAAGGTGATCTCTGGTCACCAGAGTGCCCCCCACATCAGAGTTCCCCTTTACATCAGAGTCTGCAGGATTCCCCCTTACAATGCAAGGGGGAACTCAGTCTGCGGACCCTGATGTAAGTGGGAAAGAGAAAGCAGTGGATTCTGATATAAGGTGGTCTCTGGTCACCAGAGTCCCCCTCCACATCAGAGTTCCCCCCTTAGATCATGATCTGCAGCGTTTCCCTTTACATAAGAGTTCCCTTTCACTGTAAGGGGGAATCCTGCAGACTCTGATGTAAGAGGAAACTCTGTGCTGCCTGGTTTATAGTAACCTGACCTTCATGTCAATGAAGACATATATATTTTTTTTTACTTTTGTTTAACTTAAACACATTATAGCACTAGCTATATGTTTATAGTTTAAATACTGACATTTGCAGTGTTCGGTACTGAAAAATATAATTTTAGGTACTTTTTTTTGCAGTGGCAGTAAAAAATGTGGTTCTGCCAGTAGAGAGAGAGAGGAGTAGAGAGAGAGAGAGAGAGAGAGAGAGAGAGAGAGGAGTAGAGAGAGAGAGAGAGGGGGGGAGAGAGAGAGAGAGAGAGAAGAGGGGGAGAGAGAGAGAGAGAGAGAGAGAGAGAGAGAGAGAGAGAGAGAGAGAGAGAGAGAGAGAGAGAGAGAGAGAGAGAGAGAGAGAGAGAGAGAAAGAAAGAAAGGGGGGAGAGAGAGGGAGGGGGGGAGAGAGAGAGAGAGAGAGAGAGAGAAAGAAAGAAAGGGGGGAGAGAGAGGGAAAGGGGGGAGAGAGAGGGAAAGGGGGGGAGAGAGAGAGAAAGGGGGGGAGAGAGAGAGAGAGAGAGAGAGAGAGAGAGAGAGAGAGAGAGAGAGAGAGAGAGAGAGAGGGGGAGAGGAGAGAGGTGGGGGAGAGAGAGCTGTGGAAGTAAGGGAGAGAATGAGAGATATAGGTGTAGAAGAGAAGAAAGGGAGAGAATTAATGATATAGGAGTAGAAGAAAGGAAGAGGGGTGACGGCAAGCAAGAGAATGTGAGAAAGAAAGGTAGGACGAGAGAAGGAGAAAAGGAGGATGAGAGAGTGAAGGTGGGAGAAAGGAGGAGGCAGAGGTGGTACTAGAAGAGACAGAATGTAAAAGAGAGGGAGAGAAGAACACAATTATATGGAGAGAGGGAGACACTGAATGAGAGAGGATGCACAGAATTACAAAGAAAGAGGGAGAATGAGAAAGAGAACAGACAGAAGGAGAAAGGAAAGGAAAGAGATAAGAAGAATAAGTGATATAGGGAGATTGGACAGAGCAATGAGAAAGAGAGACTAAGCAAGAGAGAAAAATAACAGATTGAAAAGAAAAAGGACACAATGAGAAAAAGAGAACATACAGAATGAGAGAGAAATAATGAAAGTCAGAGAGAAAGGACAGAATGAGAAAGAAAGTGGAGAGAAGGGCAGAAAGAACTAGAACATGAATATAAATTGAACCTGCCATCCAGTCTATGAGAGGACAGTATGTACTATACAGTAGAGTGTATACTAGGGAGAACCATGGGGTATCTAACATACAGGAGAGCAGCTATTCTTAATCAGGGATCCTCTGTGGCTAAAAGGTTGAGAAAGAGTGCAGTAGAGTGTATAATGCACACATAGATAGATAGATAGATAGATAGATAGATAGATAGATAGATAGATAGATAGATAGATAGATAGATAGATAGATAGATAGATAGATCATCTGGAAAGTATTCACAGCGCTTCACTTTTTCCACATTTTATTTTACAGCCTTATTCCAAATTTGATTAAATTCATTATTTTCCTCAAAATTCTACAAACAATCCCCCATGATGACAATGTACATAAGTATTTACAGCCTTTGCCATGACACTCAAAATTGAGCTCAGGTGCATCCGGTTTCCTCTGATAATCCTTGAGATGTTTCTACAACCTGATTGGAGTCCACCTGTGGTAAATTCAGTTGATTGGACATGATTTGGAAAGGCACACACCTGTCTATATAAGGTCCCACAGTTATCAGTGCATGTCAGAGCACAAACCAAGCTCTGAAGTCCAATGAATTGTCTGTAGACCTCCGAGACAGGATTGTATGGAGGCACAGATCTGGGGAAGGATACAGAAAAATGTCTGCAGCACTGAAGGTCCCAATGAGCACAGTGGCCTCCATCATCCGTGTTTGGAACCACCAGGACTCTTCCTAGAGCGGGCCGCCCGGCCAAACCGAGCTATGGGGGTAGAAGGGCCTTAGTCAGGTAGGTAAACGAGAACCTGAATCAATGATAAAGCACATGACAGCCCATCTGGAGTTTGCCAAAAGGCATGAAAAACAAAATTCTCTGGTCTTTAGAAACAAAGATTAAACTCTTTGGCCTGAATGGTAAGCATCATGTCTGGAGGAAACCAGATACCACTCATCACCTGGCCAATACCATCCCTACAGTGAAGCATGGTGGTGGCAGCATCATGCTGTGGGGATGTTTTTCAGCGGCAAGAAATAGTTGACTAGTCAGGATCGGGGGAAAGATAAATGCAGCATTGTACAGAGACATCCTTGATGAAAACCTGCTCCAGAGTGCTCTTGACCTGAGACTGGGGTGAAGGTTCATTTTCCAACAGAAGAACGACCCTAAGCACACAGACAAGATAACCAAGGAGTGGCTACAGGACAAATCTGTTAATGTCCTTGAATGGCCTCGCCGGAGCCCAGAACCCGACTGAACATCTCTGGAGAGGTCTGTGCACCTACACTCCACATCCAACCTGATGGAGGATGAGAGGTCCCGCAAAGAAGAATGGGAGAAACTGACCAAAAATAGATGTGCCAAGCTTGTATCATCATACTCAGAAAGACTTGAGGCTCTAATTGGTGCCAAAGGGTGCTTCAACAAGGTATTGAGCAAAGGTTGTAAATACTTATGTACATGCGATTTATTTCATCGTTTATCTTTAATAAATTTGCAAAGATTTCAAACAAACTTCTTGTCACTGTGGGGTATGGTTTGTAGAATTTTGAGGAAAATAATGAATTCAAACCATTTTGGAATAAGGCTGTAACATAAAATGTGGAAAAAGTGAAGTGCTGTGAATACTTTCCAGATGCCTTGTATATCCACTTGCCGACCTCCTCATGTAGATATACGTCAGCAGAATGGCACGGACAGGCACATGCACGTACCTATACGTCCTCTGCTTGACGCGGGTGGGGGGTCCGATCGGGACCCCCCCCGGTACATGCGGCGGTCGGCAAGCCTCGGGGAGCGATCCGGGACGACGGTGCGGCTATTCGTTTATAGCCGCTCCGACGCGATCGCTCCCCGGAGCTGAAGAACAGGGAGAGCCGTATGTAAACACGGCTTCCCCGTGCTTCACTATGGCGGCGCATCGATCGAGTGATCCCTTTTATTAGGGAGACTCAATCGATGACGTCAGATCTACAGCCACACCCCCCTACAGTTGTAAACACACACAGTGAACCCTAAATGTTACAGCGCCCCCTGTGTTTAACTCCCAAACTGCAACTGTCATTTTCACAATAAAGAATGCAATTTAAATGCATTTTTTGCTGTGAAAATGACAATGGTCCCAAAAATGTGTCAAAATTGTCCGAAGTGTCCGCCATAATGTCGCAGTCACGAAAAAAAAATCGCTGATCGCCGCCATTAGTAGTAAAAAATAAAAAAAAATACAATAAAACTATCCCCTATCTTGTAAACGCTATAAATTTTGCGCAAACCAACCGATAAACGATTATTGCGATTTTTTTTACCAAAAATAGGTAGAAGAATACGTATCGGCCTAAACGGAGGAACATTTTTTTTTTATATATATGTTTTTGGGGGATATTTATTATAGCAAAAAGTAAAAAATATTGCATTTTTTTCAAAATTGTCGCTCTATTTTTGTTTATAGCGCAAAAAATAAAAACCGCAGAGGTGATCAAATACCACCAAAAGAAAGCTCTATTTGTGGGGAAAAAAGGACGCCAATTTTGTTTGGGAGCCACGTCGCACGACCGCGCAATTGTCTGTTAAAGAGACGCAGTCCCGAACTGTAAAAACCCCTTGGGTCTTTAGGCAGCATATTGGTCCGGGGCTTAAGTGGATTTAGACAGCCCTCCAGACTAGAGCACAGGGGGCTCCCAAGCATCTTTGTGGCCCCCACTATTCTGTGATCACTGGTGGATAAGTCGAGGTCTTCCTAGTATTAAGCCTACAGAACAACACAGAGTATAAAAGCCTTACAGCTCTGGTTACACAAAGAGGCCCACAGCCATCCTCCGGAACATTCTGCAGACGCAGTGAATGGGGTTCAATCCGATTGGCTCGCCAAAAAAAAAGAAGAAAAAAAAAAAAGGAGAGAAAATGCAGGAAAAAAAAAAACACAATGCACAATTATTTTCCCACACGGAGGGTTGATCCTGGCCAGCACAGGGGTCACGGGGCATCCATGTGCCAGTCTAGCACTTCGCCCAGCGAGCAGCGCCCGCCCCTCCTTTCTTCCTCTGGTTACGGTCATGACTGTAATAATAATAAGTGGCGTGCCTTTCATCTGCTGGCAGCCGGCTGATGGAGGAGGCAGGGAGAGCGGCCCGGGTATCAGAGACGCCGATCACTCCGCTCATCCAACCTCTCCTTCCGTTACTCTGCAATCTTCCCTCAACGCAATCTCTTTTATTTTTGCTGCTGCAATGCCGGAAATCACAGCTGCCTTGTCTTTCTTTCTATTTCTGGAGGAAAAAAGAATGGTGGACACACAATAGCAATGTAGATGTAAAGCCAACCACGAAAATCTCAGATCGGCTTTAACATGTTATAGGAAGTCGGTTTCAATATTTGTTCAATCTGCAGACATGGTCCACCATTGTCACCATTAGAAAGCCCACCCTAACGCTGGCCATACACCATACGAAAAGTCGGCCAAACCCATTTTTTGAAAAAAATAATAATAATAATAATTCGGCCATGAACACAAACAATAGTATTATCATGTAATGACCGATAAATCATACAATTTTTTTTTCCTTTTTTACATATACCTAGTTCAAACGGGAAACACGTTAACCACTTCCGGACCGCCGCACGCCGATATACGTCAGCACTTTGAAGAGGGACATCTCTGTTATGGCAGCAGCTAGCTACCCTAACCCAGGTATCCTCGTCTTCAGCCGATGATCTGGTTTCTGATAATAGTGGTCTCTGCGGCGGATTCACGGCAAAATCCCGCCGCTCTCCCGTGCCCTCCGCCGCTTACCGGAGCCATCAGCAGTGGCGGAGGCGGTGGGGTCTTCTCTGTTGCTGGGTATGGAGACAAGTGAAGGGAAGATGCCCCCACCCGTATCCATACCATAGCAGGGCAGAAGGGACATCAAAAGGTCACTTTCGCCCATAGCGCTTAACCACTTCCCGCCCGGTCAATAGTAAATTGACGTCTGGGAAGTGGTTGCGTTATCCTGACTGGACGTCTATTGACGTCCAGCAGGATAACATGCCGGTGCGCGCCTGTGTGGGCGCGCAGCACGGCAATCTGTGATGCGGGGTGTCAGTTTGACACCCTGCATCTCCGATCTCGGTAAAGAGCATCCAGCGAAGGCTCTTTACCACGTGATCAGCCACGTCCAATCACGGCTGATCACGATGTAAACAGGAAGAGCCGTTGATCGGCTCTTCCTCACTCGCATCTGACAGATGCGAGTAGAGGAGAGCCGATCGGCAGCTCTTCTGACAGGGGGGGGGGGTTCGCGCTGATTGTTTATCAGTGCAGCCCCCCCCCCATGGATGCCCACACTGGACCACCAGGGAAGGGGAAAATGTGGATGGCCAGGTACATCCCCCATGGCCATCCACATGTAAAACAAAAGGCACAATAGATGCCAATCAGTGCCCACAAATGGGCGCTGACTGGCAACATGGGCACTGTCAAAAAAATAGTAAACAAGTGATGGCCAGCAATGCCATCAGTGCCACCCCTCATTGTCCATCAGTGCCACCTATCAGTGCCCACCTGTGCCATACATAAGTACCCATCAGTGTCACCCACAAGTGCTGCCCATGAGTGCCTATCAGTGCCGCCTATGAGTGCCCATCAGTGCCGCCTATGAGTGCCCATCAGTACCGCCTATGAGTGCCCATCAGTGCTGCCTATGAGTGCCCATCAGTGCCGCCTCATCTGTGCCCGTAATTGAAGAAGAAAACGTATTTACCCAAAAAATTAACAGAAATTTTATTTTTTTAGTTGTTGCTCAAAAAATAAAAACCACAGAGGTGATTAAATACCACCAAAAGAAAGCTCGATTTGTGGGAACAAAATTATAAAAAAAATTGTTTGGGTACAGTGTGGCATGACCGCACAATTGTCATTCAAAGTGCGACAGTGCTGAAAGCTGAAAATTGGCTTGGGCAGGAAGGTGTGCAAGTGCCTGGTATGGAAGTGGTTAAAAGGGCCTTTTTCTTTATTTATTTATTGCATTTTAGTCTAAATATGAGATCTGATGTCTTTTTGACCCCAGATCTCATATTTAAGAGGACCTGTCATGCTTTTTTCTATTACAAGGGATGTTTACATTCCTTGTAATAGGAATAAAAGTGACACAATTTTTTTTATTAAAAGACGCTATAAGATTCTGTATCTATTACTTTTATTAAAAAAAAAAAAATTACTTTACTTTTTTATTATCCCCAGAGGACTGACAAGCCCCTATATAATCTGCCGGTACAAATGAGATGACAAGGAGTCTGTTGATGGGAGAGAGCAGAGACACGACCCTATCAGTCCTCTGCTGCTCCTTTACTGTCCAATCATAGTATGGAGTAACTACATAAAGGTCGGATCATCAACCAGCATATGCTGCGTGGCAGAGCTGTGCCAATCTTGGAACTGGATGTACACACATGCAAATCCTTCGGCAGGAAAAACACCTCCCATTAATGTATTTCATATATTTCCCTGGAGTTCAACTTCCAAGAAAAATCGTCTGACAGAAGCACAAAATAATCACGATGGTACAGTACAGGAACATTGTGTACTTTACATGTCGGGCAGACAGAGCTGAGCGTTTCCTGCCCTACATGACCCATATCCCATCTGAGCCAATCAAAACTGCCGATCACATCTCACCTAGTAGATAAAATCACGTCTGACGCCGTATATCTCACTTTTCTACACCTCCCAAAATATCTATGAAAAGATAGTAGAGCAGGACTTGACGAATTTGCTTTGAATCCAGGAGCCAGCCAGCCTACCGGGCACATTTACCCTCTTCCTGCCCAGACTAATTTTCAGCTTTCAGCGCTGTCACACTTTCAATGACAATTGCGCGGTCATGCAACACTGTACTCATATAAAAAAAAAAGTCTTTGTAGTTTGTTATAAAATGTAGCAAACAGTTAATTTTCCTCCTTCACTGTTGTGCGCTGATGAGGCGGCACTGATGAGGCAGCACTGGTATGCAACACTGATGAGGCAGTACTAGAGGGCACTGATGAGGCAGCACTGGTGAGCACTGACGAGGCAGCACTGGTGAGCACTGACAAGGCAGCAAAGATATGCGGCACTGGTGGGTACTGATAGGTAGCAATGATAGATGACACCGATTGGCAGCACTGGTGGACACTGTTGGGACTGCCCTGATGTGTGATCCCAGTGAATGGGCTGACAAAAGCCCAGGTGCCAGGACGCAATATCTAGTTGCCATGGCGACCTGGCCCCTGGGATTTGTCAAGCCCCAAAATTCAGTTAACACTTTCAGCAGCTGATTTACCCTTCTGGTACCAATGGCATATAAATAAATAAGCAGCCTCTTGGCAACAAGCAGCCACATAATTGTGTACCACAGTGCCAACACAGCTGTGCCAACAGCGTGTGCCCTGGCTAACAGAAAACTCCCGATCGCAAGTAGCTTTCCGATCACGTGAAAGCCAATTATGGACGGTCACATGATCATGGACCCTGCCTCCCGCATCTGAAAACCCTTAAAGGGCTGCGAGGCGAGGGCGCCAAGGGGTTAAGTCATTTACTGAGTATGCAGCTTCTTTATCTGCTAATCGTTGTCCATGTTCCAGTGTAAGACGGTGTCCCGATCACTGCCCCAGGGTGGCTCCTTTCTCTTGCACCAACCTTTGGAGCCACCCTTGAATGCAAGAACCAGAGTTGTGTCTCAATAGAAACACACAGCCCCATAGCCACTGTGCTGGGGTAAAAATTGTACCAAATAGTTTACTGGGGAATGTTTATATTATTGTGCTCAATGTGTTAAACCAGGGGTCTCCAAACTTTTCAAACAAAGGGCCAGTTTTTTCCCCCTTAAGACTTTAGGAGGGCCGAATTGAGGCCAGCAAATGTCCCGGGCCCAGCATTGTGACAATAAATATGGCCTCAAGGTTGGTCTCAGGAGGAGTAGTGCCCCTATTAGGAGGAATAGCATCCCATCATTGGTATTAGTGGGAGAAATAGTGCCCCCTTGTTGGCAAGGGCCCTATAAAGGCTAGTAAAGGGCCACATCTGGCCCTCGGGCCGCAGTTTGGAGACCCCGGTGTTAAACTATAAAACATTGAGGGTTTAATACTACTATGGCCATAATCCATATAGAAGCAGAATGCTGAGGTGAAATGACGGATCGCACTTTACCCGAGCGTTCAGAAACACACAGCAGCCGGATGGACGGAGCTTCCGGCAAATGGGATCTCAACACTCTAATTGTCACCTCAAGACATTTCACCCAGGCTGGGCAGAAGGGTCACCGGATATCGAATTACACTCAGGATTTCACACGACTGTCTTGAGAAAACTAAAACCCAGCCGAGATTAACACAAAGTTCAGAAATATATTAATGTGCCAATATAAAAAAGGTATAATTATATATATATATATATATATATATATATATATATATATATATATATATATATATATATATATATATATATATATATATATATATATATATATATATATATATATATATATATATATATATATATATATATATATAAAACACAAAGGTATAAAGGACGGACAGTCAGAGCAGCTGGACATAAATTACCCGATAACCCCCGAGTGCCTTTCCAGACGCCCAACAATGCTGGAAAATAAGATCGACATTTTATTCTATGGGGCCCATTCACATCTGAGCTGTCACATCCTGTCAAGTTAAAAAGTATTGAAGCGGGGACAGCGTTGTGTATTTCTGGCCCCATAAACTTGAACCCTTTTACTGCAACTGCTGTATGTGCCCCCCACGCCCTGTTGTCCAGCCTATGGGCCTGGGGCCCAGCTGCCAAGGAGGGAGATCAGCGAACATCCATTCGCTGATCTCCCTTAGCTAAAATAAACCCAGACGTGCCATGTAAAACAAAAAACGTATTGGCCCGGATTCACAAAGGAGATACGACGGCGTATCTCCTGATACGCCGTCGTAACTCTGAGTCCGAGCCGTCGTATCTATGCACCTGATTCTTAGAATCAGTTACGCATAGATTTGTATTAGATCCGACCGGCGCAAGTCTCTTACGCCGTCGTATCTAAGTTGCATATTTACGCTGGCCGCTAGGGGCGTGTACGCTGATTTACACCTAGAAATATGTAAATCAGCTAGATACGCCAATTCACAAACGTACGCCCGGCCGACGCAGTACAGATACCCCGTTTATGTTAAGTGTTTCCCGGCGTAAAGTTACCCCTGCTATATGAGGCGTAGATGAGGCGTACCAATGTTAAGTATGGCCGTCGTTCCCGCGACGAAATTTGAAAATTTTACGGCGTTTGAGTAAGTCGTCCGTGAATAGGGCTGGATGCAATTTACGTTCACGTCGAAACCAATACGTCCTTGCGGCGTATTTGGAGCAATGCACACTGGGGTGCATGCGCCGTCCGTGAAAAACGTCAATCATGTCGGGTCACATAACATGAACATAAAACACGCCCCGCTGTCCCACATTTGAATTAGGCGGGCTTACGTCGGCCTATTTACGCTACCCGGCCGCAATTTACGGAGCAAGTGCTTTGAGAATACAGCACTTGCCTGTCTAAGTTGCGGAGGTGTAACGTAAATTGGATACATTACGCCCGTGCAAAGATACGCGGATCTACGAGAAACTGGCCCCTTGTTTCTGGTTGCTCCGTGTCTATTGACTTGGCCTATATGAGTAAGCCCCAGGGGGGCGGGGCAAATTTATCAGCCGAAAATAGGGTTATCAGTGCAGATAATTATATATATATATATATATATATATATATATACCGAGCATTTCATTTTTTTTTTTGGCTAAGTGCATCCTAAATTTTCTGTTTCGGTATTTTCATTTTGGTGAACCACTACAATTTAGCACTGTGCTTGTTGCGGGCGCATGCCATTTTAAAGATTGGCGTGTGGGGTATCTATTCACTCAACGCAACCTTATCTTTTACCCAAAAAATGGGGAACATTACATTTGTGTGGCCTAAAATTCCTTTCGTTTTTTTTTTTTTTTTACAGAAATTTTTCACTCGATAGCCCACAGTGCAAATGTCGTGCTACATGGAACTACCACCATTTTATTCTCCAGGGTCTCTGCTTTCAGGAAATGTTTTGGAACTACATTTCCCATGATGCCCCTGCACTCTGCAGTGTAGTTGAGCATCATGGGAAATGTAGTTCCAACACATCTGGGGTGCCAAGGTTCACCATCACTGGTATATACAAAGACCTAGCACATACCACAATGGGGCCGATTTACTAATACTGTACGGAAAGCGCCATATCTGGTGCAGCTCTGCATAGTAACCAATCAGCTTCCAGGTTTTATTGTCAAAGCTTAATTGAACAAGCCAAAGTTAGAAGCCGATTGGCTACCATGCACAGCTGCATCAGATTTTGCACTCTCCAGTTTTAGCAAACACCAATATCATTATATAAGCAAAATAAATGTGTCTGCACACAATCCTACTGCTCTTCCCTTGGATGACAACAAGACCGCACTCATACCTTGTGATCACAGCAGGAGGTTATTGTCACGTCCTCTGCAGCTGTTCCACCCCCCCCCCCCCACACACACACACACACACTACTATGGTGGAAGCCACACACATACGAGGGGGGGGGGGGGGGGGGGGGTCTCTTTCTTAGGGTGAGTGATTGCATGAAAACCTGGATCATATTCCCCTGCTTCCCTTGTCAGGGGACTCCGCTTCACCACTGACACCCAGGCGCAAGTAAGCGCCAGGCCCAGTCACCCCCGCCTCAGCCAATCGCCGCCCGGTTACTCCAAACTGGCGGGGCGCCCAACCAAATGGCGAGGCGGGTGCAGCTCGTTTTAAATGGCACCCCCAAGCATCTAGAAAACAGGGGTGTGGTCACAGCCGCCAAAACACAAGCTACCGCAGTTTAATGCGATTTGGTGCGCCACGATTAAAAAAAAAAAAAAAAAAAGGGGGGGGGTCTGGGACTTCTTTCCCCATGTTTCTCGTGAGTAGGGCTGACTATTGAAATAAGAGCCGGTTCACACCATAGAAACGCAGTCTGGATGCTTCTCTGCATGAGTGTTTTTGATGCACTCCAGTACATTTTTCCCGCTCTTTTTTCTTCATCTTAAGACATGTGCGTTTTACAGCGTTCCAGTACAGGAAAAATTATGTACTTTTTTTCTGGAACTGGAACGCACTGGAGCTGCAAGCGCTGGTGTAAACTGTGCCATTGGAAACCATATTACCTACTTTACATGCGTATTTGATGCAAAACAAAAAAAAAACGCACGTGGTGTGAACTGGCCCTTTAATGGGCTGCCCTGCGTGCAAATGCACAGATGTGAACCAAGCCTTATAGCCGCTTCACGCCATGAATCACACAGGAACGTGCTGCGTGTTCATGTGCGATTCACATGCGATCACGGTGCAGGATGACTTCAGCCCATTCATATGAACGGGCTGAAACGGCACTGGACTGCAGCAAAAGTTGTGCATGCGCTACTTTATAAAGTGGATCGCAAGGTACAGAAGTATGCATGCATTTGAGGCATCGTTAGCATTGCATTGGCACTGGCTGCAGATCGCAAGGGCAGTGCGTTTTGAACTTAGTGCGGGAAACACGCCCAGAATGCAGGTTTCCTAAAAAACGCGTTCCGGTGACAACTGGCCCGTAGGCCCCATTCGATTTTGGAATTGAGGCAGAATCGCTGAAACGCGATTCCAAATCGTAGGACAATCGCTGCATAACGAGTAACTGTCGTTTGGGGGGGCATTCAGTTTAAATTGCACCCCAAACGCAGTGCGATTTCGCAGCAAAGCACACCTTTAACCACTTAAGGACCCATTCACACCGATATATGTTGGCAGAATGGCACGGCTGGGCACATCCACTTACGTGGCTCTTTAAGCCCAGCAGCGGGGTCGCGTGCACGCGACCCGGTCCGAAGCTCCGTGACCGTGGGAGTCGCGAACCCGATCGCCGCTGGAGTCCCGCGATCGGTCCCCGGAGAGCTGTGTGTAAACACGGCTTCCCTGTTCTTCACTGTGGCACTGTCATCGATCGCGTGATCCCTTTTATAGGGAATAACAATCGATGATGTCACACCTACAGCCACACCCCCCTACAGTTAGAAACACATATTAGGTCATACATAACCCCTTCAGCGCCCCGTTAACTCCCAAACTGCAATTGTAATTTTCACAGTAAACAATGCATTTTTAATGGTCCCAAAAATGTGTCAAAAGTGTCCGCCATAATGTCGCAGTCACGAAAAAAAAAAAAAATAAATAAATAAAAAAAAAAAAAATCGCTGATCGCCGCCATTAGTAGTAAAAATATTTTTTTTATAAAAATGCAATAAAACTATCGGCCTAAACTGAGGAAAAAAAAATTATGTTTTTATTTTTGGGGATATTTATTATAGAAAAAAGTAAAAAATATTGAATTTTTTTCAAAATTGTCGCTCTATTTTTGTTTATAGCGCAAAAAATAAAAACCGCAGAGGTGATCAAATACCACCAAAAGAAAGCTCTATTTGTGGGGGAAAAAAAAAGGACAACCAATTTTGTTTGGGAGCCACGTCACACGACCGCGCAATTGTCAATTAAAGCGACGCAGTGCCGAATCGCTGCCTCCGGGTCTTAGGCTGCATTCACACCTGAGCGTTTTGTCGCCTGAAGCGCGACGCTCAAATACGCTAGAGGGGAAAAAATACATTATACTAGGGTTGTCCCGATACCACTTTTTTAGGACCGAGTACAAGTACCGATACTTTTTTTCAAGTAGTCGCCGATACCGAATACCGATACTTTTTTTTAATGTCATGTGACCGTTTTCAAACCACAATACAGACCAAAGATATTTTCTTTAGAATTATGAAGAACTGGTACATCATGGTGTGGGGCTGTTTTTTAGCATACGGTACTGGAAAACTACATATCATTGAAGTAGTGATCACTGTCAGTGCAGCTCATTGGTGCCAGTGCCCAAAAGTGCAGCTAGCCAGTGCCACCTATCAGTGCCCATTAGTGCATCAGTGCAGGGAGGCAGCTTATTAGTGCATCTCATCAGTGCCACCCAATCAATGCCAGTGCCACCTATCAGTGCCATCCATTTATGAGTGCCATTCAATCAATGCCAGAGCCACCTATCAGTGCCATCCAATGGTGCCATCCAATTTGTGTTCGATGTCACAAAAAAAAAAAAAAAAAGTATTCTATTTTGGTAATCAGGAGTATTTGCGCGAGTACGAGTACTAGCGCAAATACTCGGTATCGGTCCCGATACCGATACTGGTATCGGTATCTGGACAACCCTACATTATACCCTATGGAGATGGTTCACATCTGCACGCCAATACGCCTGACGCCGAACGACTGAAGCTCAAACAAGTTCCGGACCCTTTTTTGTCGCGCGTATCGGGCGGTTTGGCCGTATTTGAGCGTTTCCCTTTTCCATAGAAAGTAATGGAAACGCTCGATTCAAGCGACTTGCGCGACAACAAGCGTTTACTATGGGCGTTTCGTCGCTTTATCAATAGAACTTGTCACCCAGGCAGAAGATTAAAAAAATCTACCAACATAGCAACAAGTGATGAAAAGATGATATTTTTTCCTATTGGCTAAAATAAAAAACGTCGAAGAACAAAAACGTCGGACAACGCTGTATGCAAACGCGCAAATAAGCATGAATACACGTGTCAAAACGCCCGAAAAAACGACCGAACGACCGACACTCAGGTGTGAATGCAGCCTTAAAGTGGTTAAAAAAACGCGGAAGCTCCTTTTGACAAAACGCGGATAGGGCAGACCATGCGGAAATGCGTGAAATTCGCCCATATTAAGGGGTCTGTTTACAAACACGCTGCAAGTGTCGCCATCAATGTGAGGGTTCCCCGCAGCTGTCCCGGCACGTCAGCCTCAGCAGATGACCCGCTGATGCATTCTGGGTAGTGGCGCCTTCCCTGCAGAGGAAACAGATGTAGCAGCACCTGCTGTACGGGGCTTGTATTCACACTTGTACAGGATTACAGCTGACAGGGGGAGGGAGGGGACAAATATAGCACCTGATGTGATTCCAGACCCAGCGTTAGGAAATCAGGGGCTTCAGAAAAGTCTGTAATGGTGCAGATCAGGGACTAAAAGGCTGAATACAAAAACACTGGTAACCCCGTCCCTGCAGCAGATGGTAATCATAACTTTTAATGTAGGAGGATAAGAACCTGCTGATCTCCTCCAGGCTCTTTCACCCACTTCCTGTCTCCATGCAATCACTGCAGCGTCAGTGACAATGATAGACCGTGCCAAGTGTGCCAGGAGGATGTGCGCTTGTACTCTCCAGGGTGACAACGCAGCAGCGGGCTCACGAGGCGTTTGTCACCCGGTAACAGGAAGTGCCTAACCCAGCAAGATCACCGGGCATTATTGTAATCAAACTCCAGATTTAAACTTCTGAACCTGCTAGAGCTTATAGGAGATCTAAGCGGTTCGGATTAGATTTACTTAACGGCATATAAGAAAAAGTACCAACCACTTCAATACCAGGCACTTTCACCTCCCTTCCAGCCCAGGCCAATTTTCAGCTTTCAGCGCTGTCACACATTGAATGACAATTACGCGGTCATACTACACTGTACCCATATTAAATTTATAGCATTTTTTTACCCCCCACCAATAGAGCTTTCTTTTGATGGTGATTGATCACCTCTGGGTTTTTTTTTTTGCTAAACAAATGAGAAAATGATGAACATTTTCTTTATTTCGGTTATACAATTTTGTAAAAATAAACTTTTCTCCTTCACTGATGGGCGCCGAGGAGGAGGAGGAACTCATGGGCGCCGAGGAGGAGGAGGAACTCATGGGCGCCGAGGAGGAGGAGGAACTCATGGGCGCCGAGGAGGAGGAGGAACTCATGGGCGCCGAGGTGGAAGAACTCATGGGCGCCGAGGTGGAAGAACTCATGGGCGCCGAGGTGGAAGAACTCATGGGCGCCGAGGTGGAAGAACTCATGGGCGCCGAGGTGGAAGAACTCATGGGCGCCGAGGAGGTGGAAGAACTCATGGGCGCCGAGGAGGTGGAAGAACTCATGGGCGCCGAGGAGGTGGAAGAACTCATGGGCGCCGAGGAGGTGGAAGAACTCATGGGCGCCGAGGAGGTGGAAGAACTCATGGGCGCCGAGGAGGTGGAAGAACTCATGGGCGCCGAGGAGGTGGAAGAACTCATGGGCGCCGAGGAGGTGGAAGAACTCATGGGCGCCGAGGAGGTGGAAGAACTCATGGGCGCCGATGAGGAGGCACTGATGGACGCTGATAAGCAGCACTGATGGGCGTTGAGGAGGCACTTATGTGCGCTGATCAGGCTGCAATGGTGGACGCCGACGAGGGGGAACTGATGGACGCCGACGAGGGGGAACTGATGGACGCCGACGAGGGGGAACTGATGGACGCCGACGAGGGGGAACTGATGGACGCCGACGAGGGGGAACTGATGGACGCCGACGAGGGGGAACTGATGGACGCCGACGAGGGGGAACTGATGGACGCCGACGAGGGGGAACTGATGGACGCCGACGAGGGGGAACTGATGGACGCCGACGAGGGGAAACTGATGGACGCCGACGAGGGGGAACTGATGGACGCCGACGAGGGGGAACTGATGGACGCCGACGAGGGGGAAAATTATGGACGCCGACGAGGGGGAAAATGATGGACGCCGACGAGGGGGAAAATTATGGACGCCGACGAGGGGGAAAATGATGGACGCTGATCAGACACCACTGATCAGGAGAAACTGATGGGCGTTGATGAGGTGGCACTGATGGGCGTTGATAAGGAGGCACTCATGTGCGCTGATCAGGCTGCACTGGTGGGCGCTGATCAGGTTGCACAAGTGGGCATCGCTGATGGGACTGCACTGATGATCACTGCAATGGGGGGGTAAGAATCCACATTTTTATCTGGCATGGGGGTTCACCTTAAAATCCATATCAGACACAAAAAGCCTGGTATGCATTGGGGGGGAACCCTACGCCATTTTCTTTTTTACATTCAGCTGTCAGTGGGGAAGCTCTCTGACAGCTGATGAGTCATCGGTTGTCAAGGACGCGGAGGCCGGCGTCTTGGCCTGCACCATAACAACCAGCACATTTGAATCAGTCGATCAATTGTCGACCGTTTCTAATTCGAAACGTTCTGAAAATTAGGAATCCCTTAGAAAATAAAAAGAAACCAAAACACATTTTTCCTTTCTGCGCGTCATGTGACTTTGTGGAGGACAAACAAAATGATCACATTGGTCAAAGTCACACTTATCCAAAGTCGCATCAAGTCACGCGGTAAACATCGCAATGGAAATGGCATGATTTTTAAATCGCACGTGTCTGAATGGACACTTAGGCGTGAAGGGGTTAAAGAGCGACATTACTTTGCACCTTTATATCTGCCCAGAGTTGCTGAACTCTCATTTGAACAATGCTAGTTCCCTGGCTGCTTATCATGCTCAGGTTTTGGCTCCAGGGCTGACCGGGAATCAGTATAAACATAACAGCACTATATAAATAAATGGAGTAAAGTCCGGATTAGGTGACATTTCCAATGAACAGAAGATAACATATACCATTTTAAGGAACAGTACGCTTATTCTTCAGAACTCCTCTCTACTTGCCCTTGTCGAGGATCGCTGGAATCCCATTGGCTGCTAAAGGCGACACCCCCCCCCCCCCCAACTCTCACATAAGAGGCCCTGTATAGTCTTCATCATAGAGGAACACACAGCTGGGTGTCCAGCCAATGAATAAACAGCCTGTCCGCCGCCGGATGGTAATTGTAAACACAAATATGACGCGCGTTCAATCTGCGGAAAAAGTTCTGAGCGGCCAGGAAGCCCCCCGGTATGGAGGGAACACATCATACATGGTAATTATAAATACAAGAAGGGCAATACAAAGTCCTTGGGGGGCTACAAGCAGCCACTCACCATGCTGGGGGTTGGGGGGAGTTTTTCCTTCCTCTGACCCTCCGTTTCCATCATCAACATGCCGGTGACAGTTTTTAATAAAACATTTCCATTTATTTTAGACTTGTCATCACTGGGTCTCTGCGTTTCTCTATGTAATGCAGGCAAATCAAATGGTGTCAAATGGTTCTAAAGGCTGGACATTTCTTACCATGCCCTGCAATAAGGTAAAAAATGTCCCAGTGATTGTATCACCCCCCTCACCTCCCTGAGCCCCATCTCCATGCAGCACTGTGCCCACCTACAGGGGGTCTTACCTCTCTCTCTGCTCACAGAGGCAGCAGGGGGAGCCATTGGCCCCGGCTGCTGGCAATCAAATCCTGTGAGCGGGGGGGGCAGGGATAAGCAGTGCTGTGTGTGTCTATGGAGAGGCAGGGGACCCCAGAAGAGGAGGAGCTAGGAGAGGCAAGGAAACCCAGAGAAGGAGGAGCCAGGGAAGGTGGGGGACCACAGAAGAGGAGGAGCTAGGAGAGATGAGGGACCCCAGAAAAGGAGGAGCTAGGAGAGGCAAGGAAACCCAGAGAAGGAGGAGCCAGGGAAGGTGGGGGCCACAGAAGAGGAGGAGCCAGGAGTCTGGGGGGACCCCAGAAGAAGAGGAACCAGGAGAGGCAAGGGACACCAGAAGTAGAGGAGCCAGGAGAGGCAAGGGACCCCAGAAGAGGAGGGGCCAGGAGAGGAAAGGGACCCCAGAAGAAGAGGAGCCAGGAGAGGCAAGGGACCCCAGAAGTAAAGGAGCCAGGAGAGGCAAGGGACCCCAGAAGAGGAGGAGCCAGGAGAGGTAAGGGACCCCAGAGAAGGAGGAGCCAGGGGAGATGGGGGACCCGAGAAGAAGAGGAGCAGGAGCTGGGAGACCCCAGAAGAAGGAGCCAGGAGAGTCGGGGGGACCCCAGAAGAAGAGGAACCAGGAGAGTCGGGGGGGCCCCAGAAGGAGAGCCAAGAAAGGTGGGGGACCCCAGAAGAGGAGCCGGGAGAGGCGGGGGGACCTCAGAAGAGGAGAAGCCAGGAGAGGCAAGGGACCCCAGAAGAGGAGGAGCCAGGAGAGGCAAGGGACCCCAGAAGTAGAGGAGCCAGGAGAGGCAAGGGACCCCAGAAGAGGAGGAGCCAGGAGAGGCCCCCAGAAGAGGAGGAGCCAGGAGAGGCCCCCAGAAGAGGAGGAGCCAGGAGAGGCCCCCAGAAGAGGAGGAGCCAGGAGAGGCCCCCAGAAGAGGAGGAGCCAGGAGAGGCAAGGGACCCCAGAAGAGAAGGGAGCCAGGAGAGGCAAGGGACCCAAGAAGAGGAGGGGCCAGGAGAGGGCAGGGTCCCCAGAAGAGGAGGGGCCAGGAGAGGCAGGGTCCCCAGAAGAGGAGGATCGTGGCCCACTTTATGCAAAATCAACTGAACAGAGCAGGTAAGTATGACATGTTTGTTATTTTAATAATTTTTTATTTTAAAAACATTACACCTGCTTTAAAGTAGGAGGTTCCCCCCCCTCGCCTGGATCATGTCTCGCCCAATCACACGGAGGGACTATGGGAAATGTCACCCCCGGGTCGGACTCCCATTGAATGTATAAACTATTTGTATCTCTGCAATGCACAGAATAGCAGGAAGTCTCATAAAAAGCCGGCAAGCATTTACCATATCGCTCACACAAAAGCCAAATATTTCTTTACATCCTCTGGAAATATTTATAGATAAGAGGAAGTTTATTCAAAGCAATCCCTCCCTCCTCCCCTGAGGTCTTCCCCGCTTCATAAATAGCGCAGACCGCTAAATCTGCCGCTGGAAAACGTATGAACTGTCATAGCTGCCAGAAATAAACAGACAGTTTCCTAACCCCCCACCCCCCCAGGGGCGGACTGACCATTCGGGCACTCTCCATGCCACTAGGGGGCCCCATCCGGGTTGACAGGCTCAATAAAACCAGGGACAGTATGTAAAAAATTGTGTTTTTTTTACATCTGTCCCTGATATGTCCGATACCACATGCTTTTAATGTGAAAATCCTGAGATTTTAGCTGCCCCGCCTCTGCGCTGCCTCCTAGCGTGGTGGCCATCTGTAACCCCCGGGGGGCCCCATAATCTTCTATTTCCTGGGGGCCCCATGAGTTGTCAGTCCGTCCCTGAGTACCACCCCTTTAATAAAAAGCATCCTTTACCTGCAGACATTCCTCTTTTCACTTCCTCATTGTTCGTTTTTGCTCAGAAGTTGCTCTATTTCTTCTCTGTTCTGTTCACTTCCTGCTTGTCTGATTGTTACACAAGCATCTCCCCGCTCTATACCTCCGTGAGACGATCGCAGGGATCCCCGCAGCGATCGAGTCCGCGGGACCTGCGGTCCAACTCACGGGGATGGCGGCAGGGTTCTGAGCACGCTCCCGCCGGCACGTGCGCGACCACACAGACAGGCATTTAAAGGGGACGTACAGGTAGGTAGATATGCCTGTCCGTGCCATTCTGACGTTCTGGTGGTTAACCTACACGGTTAAAGCGGAGTTCCGGCCACAATTTCACTTTTTAAATATAAATACCCCTGTAATACACAAGCTTAATGTATTCTAGTAAAGTTAGTCTGTAAACTAAGGTCCGTTTTGTTAGGTTGTTACAGCATTTAGACACTTTATAAAATAGAAATTGACTGGGGCCATCTTAAGTGTGGGCATCATGAAGCCAGACTGTATGACTTCCTGGATTTCAGCCTTGCAGATCTCGCACATGCTCAGTGCTGCACAAGCAGTGTAATAGGTTTCAGATCAGGTTTCAGCACCTGTGCTGTCCAAGTCACATGATTCTTCGAGACTGGGGAGTGCACAGACTCCTGGAAAGTTACACCCACTACATTCCCAGGAGTCTGTGCGGTGTAGGTTAGGAAGCTTAAGCACCTAGGTGCAGGAAGAGGGAAGATTAACTATTCTGCCTAGCAACAACACTTTGAAGGCATCTAAAAAAAAAAAAAAAATCTTAAAGGACTAATGAGTCATGACAACTACTGATGTAATGTTATATTTATGGGTGGAAGTCCACTTTAAGGAGATATTTGCAGAAAACACTGCGTCATTGTCTACGGCACATGCGCGCTGAGCGTTCCGGCATTATGATTGGGAATATGCCGGTCCCGCGTGCATGCGCGGGAATGACGTCATTACCGCTCCGGCCAATCACAGCGCCGATACAGGAACAAAGATCGTCTCTGGACAGCCGCAGACTGAACAAATTGTAGCCTTTATTGAAAAAAGGACAGCACTACAAGTCACAGCAAAGTGAAATAAAATAAAACGCAACTGCTGACGCGTTTCGCACTAACACTAGCGCTTAGTCATAGACATGGAGCGGAGCGGCGATACCCGGAAGAAGTGCGGAGGGGACATGGCGGAGGAAGGGAACGAAAAGCGCTTTGGGGGCCTCAATCTCAGGTAAGTCATTCATAATGAGCTAGTATGCTATGAATACTAGCTCATTATGTCTTTCTCTTGCAGGGTTTTTTTTTGTAGGGAAAAAAAACAAAAACGTCTTTACTTCCTCTTTAAGAAACAAGTGTCAGAAAAAGGTTTGGAATTGAAGTGGTTAAACTTCCTGCATCTACACACAGAGAAGGAAGTTAGTTACAATGTTTCATCTTGGCAGACTGCCCAGATCTTTTCTTTACACACAGAAGTGTATCCCTTTGATCTAAGAAGGAAGTGTTAGTTACAACGTTTCCTGTTAAAAACTTGGCAGACTGCCCAGATATTTTCTTTTGACAGCTGAAAGTCTCTCCACTTGTTATATGAAAGAATCAGCAAACTCTGCATTGGAGATCGTCAGGGGGGGTTGAATCGAGATCACGATTTTTTAACGATTAATTGTGAAGCTCTAGTTATAACTATATGTTGGCCATCTGTGTCCCCATTGGGGAGATTTCCCTTCACTTCCTGTCCCATAACCAAAACAGGAAGTGAGAGAAAATCTCTCCAAAGTGAGGGGATCCCAGAACTCGTGTCCCTGGTTGGAAGATTTCCCATCTATTTCTGTTTTGGTGACAACCCATAATGTGGCGTTTTCTTTCACTTTTGTTATCAGAGACACAGTGGAACCTCGGATTACGAGCACAAGGAGAATGCTTGTAATCCAAAGCACTCGCATATCAAAGCGAGTTTGCCCATAGAAGTCAATGGAAAGGAAGATAATGGGGTAGATTCAGGTAGGGGCGCGCACTGATACGGCGGCGCAGCGTATCGTCTTTACGCTACGCCGCCGTAAATTACAGGAGCAAGCGCTGTATTCACGAAGCACTTGCTCCGTAAGTTGCGGCGGCGTAGCGTAAAAGGGGCCGGCGTATGCGCGCGTAATTCAAATGATCCAGTAGGGAGCGTGGATCATTTAAATTAGGCGCGTTCCCGCGCCGAACGTACTGCGCATGCGCCGTCCCTAAAATTTCCCAATGTGCATTGCGGTAAATGACGTCGTAAGGGCGTCATTGGTTCCGACGTGAACGTAAATGGCGTCCAGCGCCATTCACGGACGACTTACGCAAACGACGTAAAATTTTCAAATCGCGACGCGGGAACGACGTCCATACTTAACATTGGCTGCGCCTCCTAATAGCAGGAGCAACGTTACGACGAAAACGACTTACGCAAATGACGTAAAAAAACTACCGCCGGGCGCACGTACGTTTGTGAATCGGCGTAAGTATGTAATTTGCATACTCTACGCTGACAACTACGGAAGCGCAACCTAGCGGCCAGCGTGAGAATGCACCCTAAGATACGACGGCGTAAGAGACTTATGCCAGTCGTATCTTAGGCTAATGTCGGCGTATCTAGCTTTCTGAATACAGAAAGTAGATATGCCGGCGCAGCTTTGGAATTACGCGGCGTATTTATGGATACGCCGGCGTAATTCTTTCCTGAATCTACCCCAATATGTTCTGCGTTGACTTCTATGGCATGCAATACTGCATGTGGCCAGGGGTGGAGGGGCGCCGGAGAGCCTCGGAAATACTCGGGGGGACAGCTCATCTGATCTTGGAAACCCTTGGAGTATTTCCGAGTGATTCCGAGTATTTCCCAACCTTTTCGAGTGTCACCGGCGCCCCCCGCACCCCTGGCCGAATGCGGTACTGCACGCCCCATTAGCTTGAATTCTGCTAGTTTTGCGAGACAACACTCGCAAACCGAGTCAGAATTTTTGGGGGAAAAAAAGTTGCTTGTTATTCAAAACGCTTGTTAGCCGCATTACTCGTAAGCCAAGGTTCCGCTGTAATAGTCCCCAGGACAAAGAGAGGGAGAATCTCCCCAACGGGGAAACACCTGGCAGGGGTTCCAGTCCCTCCTCTCCACCTTTTATACCAGAAAATGCCAACCCAAATCTGTGTGCATTGCATGCGGTAGCGGTGTGGTGCCAGTCACCTGAATGGGTGGCAGTCACTGGTGGTACCGAATGCGACATGATGAGTAATATTTGATGCAGCAAAGCAAAACATCCCAGCATTGGAATGTGTACAGCCCTGAGCGACTGCATGCCCATTCTTAGGTAGGGGGAGGGGGGGGTGGATTTCACTGCTCAGCAGCCTGATTTTACCACCCATGTGCCCTTAGGGTGTAACATGAAGCATGGTCATGTCTCCAGTAGCCCCTCCCCCAGCCCTGTACCTCCATATGGAGCAATAGTCTGCAGGAGCCAGAGCATTGCACCTGTGACCCCCTGCTGGCGGCTGCCATGTCCTGCAGACTCTGAGCCAAAGAATTTTATAAATCAATGTTGGTGAATTTATTCATTTTTATTGCAAAATGTAGAAGTACCTTCTGCTGTAATTCTGACGCATTCCCACCCCCCCCCCCCGTGTCCCACACAGGAATCCCTCTCTGTATTACACCCAAAACCACTGCATTCCAAAAGCTCAACTTCTCCAGCAGAATGGATCAGTTTACATGGATGAGAAAAACCTCCTAAAGTGTTTGTAAAGGCTGAAGGTTTTTTTTTTTTTTTTTTTTTTAATTTTCATACATTCTATGTACTTAGGTAAAAAAAAAAACTTCTGTGTGCATAAGCCCCCCCTCCCAATACTTACCTGAGCCCCCTCCCCCTCCCTCTCCTTACCTGAGCCCCCTCCCCCTCCCAATCCTTACCTGAGCCCCTCCCCCTCCTTACCTGAGCCCCCTCCCCCTCCCAATCCTTACCTGAGCCCCCTCCCAATCCTTACCTGAGCCCCTCCCCCTCCCAATCCTTACCTGAGCCCCCCCCTCCCAATCCTTACCTGAGCCCCCTCCCCCTCCCAATCCTTACCTGAGCCCCTCCCCCTCCCAATCCTTACCTGAGCCCCCTCCCAATCCTTACCTGAGCCCCCTCCCCCTCCCAATCCTTACCTGAGCCCCTCCCCCTCCCAATCCTTACCTGAGCCCCCTCCCCCTCCTTACCTGAGCCCCCTCCCCCTCCCAATCCTTACCTGAGCCCCCTCCCAATCCTTACCTGAGCCCCCTCCCAATCCTTACCTGAGCCCCTCCCAATCCTTACCTGAGCCCCCTCCCCCTCCTTACCTGAGCCCCCTCCCCCTCCCAATCCTTACCTGAGCCCCTCCCCCTCCCAATCCTTACCTGAGCCCCCTCCCCCTCCCAATCCTTACCTGAGCCCCCTCCCCCTCCCAATCCTTACCTGAGCCCCCTCCCCTTCCCAATCCTTACCTGAGCCCCCTCCCAATCCTTACCTGAGCTCCCTCCCCCTCCCAATCCTTACCTGAGCCCCTCCCAATCCTTACCTGAGCCCCCTCCCAATCCTTACCTGAGCCCCTCCCCCTCCCAATCCTTACCTGAGCCCCCTCCCCCTCCCAATCCTTACCTGAGCCCCCTCCCCCTCCCAATCCTTACCTGAGCCCCCTCCCAATCCTTACCTGAGCCCCCTCCCAATCCTTACCTGAGCCCCCTCCCAATCCTTACCTGAGCCCCTCCCAATCCTTACCTGAGCCCCCTCCCAATCCTTACCTGAGCCCCTCCCCCTCCCAATCCTTACCTGAGCCCCCTCCCCCTCCCAATCCTTACCTGAGCCCCCTCCCCCTCCCAATCCTTACCTGAGCCCCCTCCCCCTCCAATCCTTACCTGAGCCCCCTCCCCCTCCCAATCCTTACCTGAGCCCCCTCCCCCTCCCAATCCTTACCTGAGCCCCCTCCCCATCCTTACCTGAGCCCCCTCCCCCTCCCAATCCTTACCTGAGCCCCTCCCAATCCTTACCTGAGCCCCCTCCCAATCCTTACCTGAGCCCCCTCCCCCTCCCAATCCTTACCTGAGCCCCCTCCCAATCCTTACCTGAGCCCCCTCCCAATCCTTACCTGAGCCCCTCCCAATCCTTACCTGAGCCCCCTCCCAATCCTTACCTGAGCCCCTCCCCCTCCCAATCCTTACCTGAGCCCCCTCCCCCTCCCAATCCTTACCTGAGCCCCCTCCCAATCCTTACCTGAGCCCCTCCCCCTCCCAATCCTTACCTGAGCCCCCTCCCCCTCCCAATCCTTACCTGAGCCCCCTCCCAATCCTTACCTGAGCCCCCTCCCCCTCCCAATCCTTACCTGAGCCCCCTCCCCCTCCCAATCCTTACCTGAGCCCCCTCCCAATCCTTACCTGAGCCCCCTCCCAATCCTTACCTGAGCCCCTCCCCCTCCTTACCTGAGCCCCCTCCCAATCCTTACCTGAGCCCCCTCCCCCTCCCAATCCTTACCTGAGCCCCCTCCCCCCCCCCAATCCTTACCTGAGCCCCTCCCCCTCCCAATCCTTACCTGAGCCCCCTCCCAATCCTTACCTGAGCCCCCTCCCAATCCTTACCTGAGCCCCCTCCCAATCCTTACCTGAGCCCCCTCCAATCCTTACCTGAGCCCCCTCCCAATCCTTACCTGAGCCCCCTCCCAATCCTTACCTGAGCCCCCTCCCAATCCTTACCTGAGCCCCTCCCCCTCCCAATCCTTACCTGAGCCCCTCCCCCTCCTTACCTGAGCCCCCCTCCACCCTTCCAATCCTTACCTGAGCCCCCTCCCCCTCCTTACCTGAGCCCAGCCCCCTCCTTACCTGAGCCCCTCCCCCTCCCAATCCTTACCTGAGCCCCCTCCCCCTCCTTACCTGAGCCCCTCCCCCTCCCAATCCTTACCTGAGCCCCCTCCCAATCCTTACCTGAGCCCCCTCCCAATCCTTACCTGAGCCCCCTCCCAATCCTTACCCGAGCCCCCCTCCACCCTCCCACTCCTTACCTGACCCCCTCTCCCAATCCTTACCTGAGCCCCCTCCCAATCCTTACCTGAGCCCCCCTCCACCCTCCCAATCCTTACCTGAGCCCCCTCCCAATCCTTACCTGAGCCCCCCCCTTCCAATCCTTACCTGAGCCCCCCCCTTCCAATCCTTACCTGAGCCCCACTCCACCCTCCCAACCCCCTTACCTGAGCCCCGCTCCACCCTCCCAACCGCCTTTCCTGACCCCAGTCAGGCAAGGGGGGTTACCTTGCGGGCGCGCTCCCGTGTCATACACTCTGCTTCCATAGCTGCCGAGTGTATGACTGGATCATTGGATTTGATTGACAGCAGTGGGAGCCAATGGCTGCGCTGCCATCAATCTATCCAATGAAGAGCAGAGAAGCCGCGGAGAGAGTGACGCAGGATCGTGCCCACAGAAATTCGGGGCTCAGGTAAGTAAAACGGAGGGGCTGGGGGGCCGGACACTGCAAGGTGTTCTTTCATCTTACTGCATAGGATGAAACAACATAAAGGTTTACAAGCCCTTTAAAGTGGTTATAATCCCACTCTGACAACTTGCACCTACAGGTAAGTCTAGAGTGATGGTGAACCTTGGCACCCCAGATGCTTTGGAACTACATTTCCCATCATGCTCAGGCACTCTGCAGTGTAGTTGAGCATCATGGGAAATGTAGTTCCAAAACATCTGGGGTGCCAGGGTTCACCATCACTGATCTAGATTAAGGCTCACCTGTAGGTGCAAAAAATATCTCCTATACCTACAGAGTTAAGGAGATGTTTTCACAAAAATGGGCGCCGTAGACAATGGCGCAGGCGCACTGAGCTTGCCGTTTTTGTGAATGGAATTAGCGGGGTTAATGCCGTGTTTTCGCACATGCGCAGGAGTGACGTCATCGCAGCTCCGGCCAATCACAGCACTGGATTGGCGAAAACAGGAAGAAGCTCCAGGGGACATGGCGGCGGCGGTGGACGGGACCAAGGCGGACTTCGGGGGCTTCGATCTCAGGTAAGTGCCACATAATGAGCTAGTATGCTGTGCATACTAACTCATTATGACTTTCTCTTGCAGGTTAAAAAAAATATAATAATTACTGAGGGTTTACTTCCTCTTAAACCCCTTCCATACAGGGCATTGTCACCCCCTTCTTGCCCAGACCAATTTTTAGTTTTCAGCGCTGTTGCATTTTGAATGACAATTGCGCGGTCATGCAACACTGTACCCAAACTAAATCTTTATGTCCCCCCCCCCCCACAAATAGAGCTTTCGTTTGATGGTATTTGATCATCTCTGCGGTTTTTATTTTTTGCGCTATAAACAAAAGAAGAGCGACAATTTAAAAAAAAAAAACACAATATTTTTTACTTTTTTATTTAATAAATATCACAATTTAAAAAAAAAAAAAAATGTTCCTCAGTTTAGGCCGATACGTATTCTTCTACATATTTTTGGTAAAAAAAAAAAAAATCGCAATAATCATATATTGATTGGTTTGCGCAAAACTTATAGCGTCTACAAAATAGGTGATAGATTTATGGCATTTTTATTTTATACATTTTTTTACTAGTATTGGCGGCGATTTTTTACTGTGACCGAGACATTGTGGCGAACAGATCGGACACTTTTGACACGTTTTTGGGACCATTCACATTTATACAGCGATTAATGCTATAAATATGCACTGATTACTGTGTAAATGTGACTGGCAGGGAAGGGGTTAACCACTAGGGGGGCTGAAGGGGTTAATATGTTCTCTAAGGTGTGTTCTAACTGTAGGGGGGAGGGGACTCTCAAGGGGAGGAGACCGATGTGTGTTCCTCCTTTACACACACAGATCCACACTCCTGCCGTGATCACCGGCAATCGCGGCCGCCGGGCACGAGCGCTGCCGCGGGCGCACGCGCGCCCTAGATCGCCGGGAACACAGGACGTTCTCTGGTGTGGAGAAAACCTCTTGAGGGGGCAAGCAGGAGTGTCAGGACGCCCACTAACACACAGCTCCTTTCTCTATCTGCAAAGTAGAGTGTCCTGACACTCCTGCTCGCCCCCTCAAGAGGCTTTCTACACACCAGGGAGAAGACGGGACAGAAGAACAGGAAGTGAGGATTTCTCAGAAGAAATAAGGACATTTAAAACAAAATGGAAGGATGAGGTAAGTGAAAGAGGACTGCACTAAGGTAAAGGAAGCTATTTAGGGAAAATACATGTTACCTTTACAACCCCTTTAAGTGGTTTGTCTCATCCATGTAAACTTTCAACTGGAGAGCTTGAGCTTTTGAAAAAACAATAGACACTTGCTGGCCGGATCACCAAGTGAAAATAGGAGAACGAAAGCCTAAGAAAAAGAAAACGAATGCAGACATCAAATCTATAAATTGGTAAGCTGAAGGGCTGGGAAAAGCAAGGAAGGGGGGGGGGCAGGAGGGACTGCTGACCCTGTCCCGCTATTGGCTGCAAGATAATAAACATTTGCTTTTGGGTTTATTATGGCTTCAATTTTTCGTATAAATAAAACGAGACGGTTTTATGATTTTGCGCCCGTGTGCGTACATCGTACCACCCCGAAAAGTCCCAACAAGAGATGAGAATGGGGGGTGAATTCGCCACGCCACGCTTTACCAAACACACCCAAAAGCGCGATGTGATGATTGCTAAAAAAACAAAAAACATATTGGCCAACAAACGCAAAGGGGCTCATTTACTAAAACCGGCGAGTGCAAAATCTGGTGCAGCTCTGCGTACAAACCAATCAGCTTCCAGCTTTTATTGTCAAAGCTTCATTGAACAATCTGAAGATAGAAGCCGATTGGTTTCCAGGCAGAGCTGCACCAGATTTTGCACTCTCCGGTTTTAGTAAAATGAACCAGATTGGGTGCAAAGCATAAAAAGAAAAGACACCACCTTGCGGGTGCGTCCTCGCCAGCGTCCCTTTCGTTCAGCGTGATGGAGCTTTAAAAAGTGGCGTAAAATGATGCACCAGAATCTTTCTAGAGAGCGGATCTCACCGGGTTCTCCTCGTCGCTGGTGACATGATGGTGACAACGGGCTGGGAGGGGGGTCACCCCGAAGAATGAGAGTAGCCTGACATTGCCCTCAGTCTCTGGGGTCCAGGCTGCAGCAGGCAGATGTCCTTGTCACTCCAGACCAAACCAACTGTCATAGGGGGGAGGGGGGGCATTTTCCAGTGAAAATCTTGTGTAGACCCCATAAATACTGCGGTGTATGAAGAAAAGCGTGATGGCGGGCACCGCACACAACCAGCTTTCCCTATGGTGAATATTGGCCAGCCTTGGCGTCTTCCACAGAGCACACCTCCCCCCGGAGCGGTATGAATGGTGCAAGCCTGCATTCACCTTCACCAGACTCCACATGGAAGCCTGATAAACATAAACAGTGGAGGGAAAGAGCGGGAGGGCTGGGCATGCCAAGATGGGCATGGCACACCGCAAGGCATGCAAAAGAGGCGACATCACATGCAAAGGGCGGATCAAAGAACGAGAGACATGGAAGAGAACAGAGAGAGAGAGAGAGAGAGAGAGAGAGATATCAGAGAGAGAGAGATATCAGAGAGAGAGATATCAGAGAGAGAGATCAGAGAGAGAGAGAGAGATCAGAGAGAGAGAGAGAGAGAGATATCAGAGAGAGAGAGAGAGATATCAGAGAGAGAGAGATATCAGAGAGAGAGAGATATCAGAGAGAGAGAGAGAGAGAGAGAGATATCAGAGAGAGAGAGATATCAGAGAGAGAGAGATATCAGAGAGAGAGAGATATCAGAGAGAGAGAGAGAGAGAGATATCAGAGAGAGAGAGAGAGAGAGAGAGAGAGAGAGAGATATCAGAGAGAGAGAGAGAGAGAGAGAGAGAGAGAGAGAGAGAGAGA